>NC_133216.1:8183109-9473734 GCF_040436345.1 Pagrus major
CAAAAATACAAATTTCACCGGAATCCGATGGGGACTGCTGTGTCTCATTCAGCGAGTAGAGGACCACATTCGTGACGAATTTCGAGTCAATCGGTCAAAAGACGACCGTAACCCTAACCCTAGCTCCATAACCCTAACCCTAACCCTAACCCTAGCTCCATAACCCTAACCCTAACCCTCTAATGCCAGCCTTAAGGCAGTCTCATGAAACATTGTCTCTTTTCACTAAAATATTCACCAAAAATACAAATTTCACCGGAATCCGATGGGGACTGCTGTGTCTCGTTCAGCCAGTATAGGAGCACATTTGGGAGCGATTTCGAGTCAATCGGTCCAAAGACCTGGAAGCTATTGAAAAAATGGGCCACTTTTTTCTTTAAAATATTCACCAAAAATACAAATTTTCACCGGAATCCGATGGGGACTGCTGTGTCTCGTTCAGCCAGTATAGGAGCACATTTGGTAGCGATTTCGAGTCAATCGGTCCAAAGACCTGGAAGCTATTGAAAAAATGGGCCACTTTTTTCTTTAAAATATTCACCAAAAATACAAATTTCACCGAATCCGATGGGGACTGCTGTGTCTCGTTCAGCCAGTATAGGAGCACATTTGGGAGCGATTTCGAGTCAATCGATCCAAAGACCTGGAAGCTATTGAAAAAATGGGCCACTTTTTTCTTTAAAATATTCACCAAAAATACAAATTTCACCGAATCCGATGGGGACTGCTGTGTCTCATTCAGCGAGTAGAGGACCACATTCGTGACGAATTTCGAGTCAATCGGTCAAAAGACGACCGTAACCCTAACCCTAGCTCCATAACCCTAACCCTAACCCTAACCCTAGCTCCATAACCCTAACCCTAACCCTAACCCTAATGCCAGCCTTAAGGCAGTCTCATGAAACATTGTCTCTTTTCACTAAAATATTCACCAAAAATACAAATTTCACCGGAATCCGATGGGGACTGCTGTGTCTCGTTCAGCCAGTATAGGAGCACATTTGGGAGCGATTTCGAGTCAATCGGTCCAAAGACCTGGAAGCTATTGAAAAAATGGGCCACTTTTTTCTTTAAAATATTCACCAAAAATACAAATTTCACCGGAATCCGATGGGGGACTGCTGTGTCTCGTTCAGGCCAGTATAGGAGCACATTTGGGAGCGATTTCGAGTCAATCGGTCCAAAGACCTGAAGCTATTGAAAAAATGGGCCACTTTTTTCTTTAAAATATTCACCAAAAATACAAATTTCACCGGAATCCGATGGGGACTGCTGTGTCTCATTCAGCGAGTAGAGGACCACATTCGTGACGAATTTCGAGTCAATCGGTCAAAAGACGACGTAACCCTAACCCTAGCTCCATAACCCTAACCCTAACCCTTACCCTAGCTCCATAACCCTAACCCTAACCCTAACCTAATGCAGCCTTAAGGCAGTCTCATGAAACATTGTCTCTTTTCACTAAAATATTCACCAAAAATACAAATTTCACCGGAATCCGATGGGGACTGCTGTGTCTCGTTCAGCCAGTATAGGAGCACATTTGGGAGCGATTTCGAGTCAATCGGTCCAAAGACCCTGGAAGCTATTGAAAAAATGGGCCACTTTTTTCTTTAAAATATTCACCAAAAATACAAATTTCACCGGAATCCCGATGGGGACTGCTGTGTCTCATTCAGCGAGTAGAGGACCACATTCGTGACGAATTTCGAGTCAATCGGTCAAAAGACGACCGTAACCCTAACCCTAGCTCCATAACCCTAACCCTAACCCTAACCCTAGCTCCATAACCCTAACCCTAACCCTAACCCTAATGCCAGCCTTAAGGCAGTCTCATGAAACATTGTCTCTTTTCACTAAAATATTCACCAAAAATACAAATTTCACCGGAATCCGATGGGACTGCTGTGTCTCGTTCAGCCAGTATAGGAGCACATTTGGGAGCGATTTCGAGTCAATCGGTCCAAAGACCTGGAAGCTATTGAAAAAATGGGCCACTTTTTTCTTTAAAATATTCACCAAAAATACAAATTTCACCGGAATCCGATGGGGACTGCTGTGTCTCGTTCAGCCAGTATAGGAGCACATTTGGGAGCGATTTTGAGTCAATCGGTCCAAAGACCTGGAAGCTATTGAAAAAATGGGCCACTTTTTTCTTTAAAATATTCACCAAAAATACAAATTTCACCGGAATCCGATGGGGACTGCTGTGTCTCATTCAGCGAGTAGAGGACCACATTCGTGACGAATTTCGAGTCAATCGGTCAAAAGACGACCGTAACCCTAACCCTAGCTCCATAACCCTAACCCTAACCCTAACCCTAGCTCCATAACCCTAACCCTAACCCTAACCCTAATGCCAGCCTTAAGGCAGTCTCATGAAACATTGTCTCTTTTCACTAAAATATTCACCAAAAATACAAATTTCACCGGAATCCGATGGGGACTGCTGTGTCTCGTTCAGCCAGTATAGGAGCACATTTGGGAGCAATTTCGAGTCAATCGGTCCAAAGACCTGGAAGCTATTGAAAAAATGGGCCACTTTTTTCTTTAAAATATTCACCAAAAATACAAATTTCACCGGAATCCGATGGGGACTGCTGTGTCTCGTTCAGCCAGTATAGGAGCACATTTGGGAGCGATTTCGAGTCAATCGGTCCAAAGACCTGGAAGCTATTGAAAAAATGGGCCACTTTTTTCTTTAAAATATTCACCAAAAATACAAATTTCACCGGAATCCGATGGGGACTGCTGTGTCTCATTCAGCGAGTAGAGGACCACATTCGTGACGAATTTCGAGTCAATCGGTCAAAAGACGACCGTAACCCTAACCCTAGCTCCATAACCCTAACCCTAACCCTAACCCTAGCTCCATAACCCTAACCCTAACCCTAACCCTAATGCCAGCCTTAAGGCAGTCTCATGAAACATTGTCTCTTTTCACTAAAATATTCACCAAAAATACAAATTTCACCGGAATCCGATGGGGACTGCTGTGTCTCGTTCAGCCAGTATAGGAGCACATTTGGGAGCGATTTCGAGTCAATCGGTCCAAAGACCTGGAAGCTATTGAAAAAATGGGCCACTTTTTTCTTTAAAATATTCACCAAAAATACAAATTTCACCGGAATCCGATGGGGACTGCTGTGTCTCGTTCAGCCAGTATAGGAGCACATTTGGGAGCGATTTTGAGTCAATCGGTCCAAAGACCTGGAAGCTATTGAAAAAATGGGCCACTTTTTTCTTTAAAATATTCACCAAAAATACAAATTTCACCGGAATCCGATGGGGACTGCTGTGTCTCATTCAGCGAGTAGAGGACCACATTCGTGACGAATTTCGAGTCAATCGGTCAAAAGACGACCGTAACCCTAACCCTAGCTCCATAACCCTAACCCTAACCCTAACCCTAGCTCCATAACCCTAACCCTAACCCTAACCCTAATGCCAGCCTTAAGGCAGTCTCATGAAACATTGTCTCTTTTCACTAAAATATTCACCAAAAATACAAATTTCACCGGAATCCGATGGGGACTGCTGTGTCTCGTTCAGCCAGTATAGGAGCACATTTGGGAGCAATTTCGAGTCAATCGGTCCAAAGACCTGGAAGCTATTGAAAAAATGGGCCACTTTTTTCTTTAAAATATTCACCAAAAATACAAATTTCACCGGAATCCGATGGGGACTGCTGTGTCTCGTTCAGCCAGTATAGGAGCACATTTGGGAGCGATTTCGAGTCAATCGGTCCAAAGACCTGGAAGCTATTGAAAAAATGGGCCACTTTTTTCTTTAAAATATTCACCAAAAATACAAATTTCACCGGAATCCGATGGGGACTGCTGTGTCTCATTCAGCGAGTAGAGGACCACATTCGTGACGAATTTCGAGTCAATCGGTCAAAAGACGACCGTAACCCTAACCCTAGCTCCATAACCCTAACCCTAACCCTAACCCTAGCTCCATAACCCTAACCCTAACCCTAACCCTAATGCCAGCCTTAAGGCAGTCTCATGAAACATTGTCTCTTTTCACTAAAATATTCACCAAAAATACAAATTTCACCGGAATCCGATGGGGACTGCTGTGTCTCGTTCAGCCAGTATAGGAGCACATTTGGGAGCGATTTCGAGTCAATCGGTCCAAAGACCTGGAAGCTATTGAAAAAATGGGCCACTTTTTTCTTTAAAATATTCACCAAAAATACAAATTTCACCGGAATCCGATGGGGACTGCTGTGTCTCGTTCAGCCAGTATAGGAGCACATTTGGGAGCGATTTTGAGTCAATCGGTCCAAAGACCTGGAAGCTATTGAAAAAATGGGCCACTTTTTTCTTTAAAATATTCACCAAAAATACAAATTTCACCGGTATCCGATGGGGACTGCTGTGTCTCATTCAGCGAGTAGAGGACCACATTCGTGACGAATTTCGAGTCAATCGGTCAAAAGACGACCGTAACCCTAACCCTAGCTCCATAACCCTAACCCTAACCCTAACCCTAGCTCCATAACCCTAACCCTAACCCTAACCCTAATGCCAGCCTTAAGGCAGTCTCATGAAACATTGTCTCTTTTCACTAAAATATTCACCAAAAATACAAATTTCACCGGAATCCGATGGGGACTGCTGTGTCTCGTTCAGCCAGTATAGGAGCACATTTGGGAGCAATTTCGAGTCAATCGGTCCAAAGACCTGGAAGCTATTGAAAAAATGGGCCACTTTTTTCTTTAAAATATTCACCAAAAATACAAATTTCACCGGAATCCGATGGGGACTGCTGTGTCTCGTTCAGCCAGTATAGGAGCACATTTGGGAGCGATTTCGAGTCAATCGGTCCAAAGACCTGGAAGCTATTGAAAAAATGGGCCACTTTTTTCTTTAAAATATTCACCAAAAATACAAATTTCACCGGAATCCGATGGGGACTGCTGTGTCTCATTCAGCGAGTAGAGGACCACATTCGTGACGAATTTCGAGTCAATCGGTCAAAAGACGACCGTAACCCTAACCCTAGCTCCATAACCCTAACCCTAACCCTGACCCTAGCTCCATAACCCTAACCCTAACCCTAACCCTAATGCCAGCCTTAAGGCAGTCTCATGAAACATTGTCTCTTTTCACTAAAATATTCACCAAAAATACAAATTTCACCGGAATCCGATGGGGACTGCTGTGTCTCGTTCAGCCAGTATAGGAGCACATTTGGGAGCGATTTCGAGTCAATCGGTCCAAAGACCTGGAAGCTATTGAAAAAATGGGCCACTTTTTTCTTTAAAATATTCACCAAAAATACAAATTTCACCGGAATCCGATGGGGACTGCTGTGTCTCGTTCAGCCAGTATAGGAGCACATTTGGGAGCGATTTCGAGTCAATCGGTCCAAAGACCTGGAAGCTATTGAAAAAATGGGCCACTTTTTTCTTTAAAATATTCACCAAAAATACAAATTTCACCGGAATCCGATGGGGACTGCTGTGTCTCATTCAGCGAGTAGAGGACCACATTCGTGACGAATTTCGAGTCAATCGGTCAAAAGACGACCGTAACCCTAACCCTAGCTCCATAACCCTAACCCTAACCCTAACCCTAGCTCCATAACCCTAACCCTAACCCTAACCCTAATGCCAGCCTTAAGGCAGTCTCATGAAACATTGTCTCTTTTCACTAAAATATTCACCAAAAATACAAATTTCACCGGAATCCGATGGGGACTGCTGTGTCTCGTTCAGCCAGTATAGGAGCACATTTGGGAGCGATTTCGAGTCAATCGGTCCAAAGACCTGGAAGCTATTGAAAAAATGGGCCACTTTTTTCTTTAAAATATTCACCAAAAATACAAATTTCACCGGAATCCGATGGGGACTGCTGTGTCTCGTTCAGCCAGTATAGGAGCACATTTGGGAGCGATTTCGAGTCAATCGGTCCAAAGACCTGGAAGCTATTGAAAAAATGGGCCACTTTTTTCTTTAAAATATTCACCAAAAATACAAATTTCACCGGAATCCGATGGGGACTGCTGTGTCTCATTCAGCGAGTAGAGGACCACATTCGTGACGAATTTCGAGTCAATCGGTCAAAAGACGACCGTAACCCTAACCCTAGCTCCATAACCCTAACCCTAACCCTAACCCTAGCTCCATAACCCTAACCCTAACCCTAACCCTAATGCCAGCCTTAAGGCAGTCTCATGAAACATTGTCTCTTTTCACTAAAATATTCACCAAAAATACAAATTTCACCGGAATCCGATGGGGACTGCTGTGTCTCGTTCAGCCAGTATAGGAGCACATTTGGGAGCGATTTCGAGTCAATCGGTCCAAAGACCTGGAAGCTATTGAAAAAATGGGCCACTTTTTTCTTTAAAATATTCACCAAAAATACAAATTTCACCGGAATCCGATGGGGACTGCTGTGTCTCGTTCAGCCAGTATAGGAGCACATTTGGGAGCGATTTTGAGTCAATCGGTCCAAAGACCTGGAAGCTATTGAAAAAATGGGCCACTTTTTTCTTTAAAATATTCACCAAAAATACAAATTTCACCGGAATCCGATGGGGACTGCTGTGTCTCATTCAGCGAGTAGAGGACCACATTCGTGACGAATTTCGAGTCAATCGGTCAAAAGACGACCGTAACCCTAACCCTAGCTCCATAACCCTAACCCTAACCCTAACCCTAGCTCCATAACCCTAACCCTAACCCTAACCCTAATGCCAGCCTTAAGGCAGTCTCATGAAACATTGTCTCTTTTCACTAAAATATTCACCAAAAATACAAATTTCACCGGAATCCGATGGGGACTGCTGTGTCTCGTTCAGCCAGTATAGGAGCACATTTGGGAGCAATTTCGAGTCAATCGGTCCAAAGACCTGGAAGCTATTGAAAAAATGGGCCACTTTTTTCTTTAAAATATTCACCAAAAATACAAATTTCACCGGAATCCGATGGGGACTGCTGTGTCTCGTTCAGCCAGTATAGGAGCACATTTGGGAGCGATTTCGAGTCAATCGGTCAAAGACCTGGAAGCTATTGAAAAAATGGGCCACTTTTTTCTTTAAAATATTCACCAAAAATACAAATTTCACCGGAATCCAATGGGGACTGCTGTGTCTCATTCAGCGAGTAGAGGACCACATTCGTGACGAATTTCGAGTCAATCGGTCAAAAGACGACCGTAACCCTAACCCTAGCTCCATAACCCTAACCCTAACCCTGACCCTAGCTCCATAACCCTAACCCTAACCCTAACCCTAATGCCAGCCTTAAGGCAGTCTCATGAAACATTGTCTCTTTTCACTAAAATATTCACCAAAAATACAAATTTCACCGGAATCCGATGGGGACTGCTGTGTCTCGTTCAGCCAGTATAGGAGCACATTTGGGAGCGATTTCGAGTCAATCGGTCCAAAGACCTGGAAGCTATTGAAAAAATGGGCCACTTTTTTCTTTAAAATATTCACCAAAAATACAAATTTCACCGGAATCCGATGGGGACTGCTGTGTCTCGTTCAGCCAGTATAGGAGCACATTTGGGAGCGATTTCGAGTCAATCGGTCCAAAGACCTGGAAGCTATTGAAAAAATGGGCCACTTTTTTCTTTAAAATATTCACCAAAAATACAAATTTCACCGGAATCCGATGGGGACTGCTGTGTCTCATTCAGCGAGTAGAGGACCACATTCGTGACGAATTTCGAGTCAATCGGTCAAAAGACGACCGTAACCCTAACCCTAGCTCCATAACCCTAACCCTAACCCTAACCCTAGCTCCATAACCCTAACCCTAACCCTAACCCTAATGCCAGCCTTAAGGCAGTCTCATGAAACATTGTCTCTTTTCACTAAAATATTCACCAAAAATACAAATTTCACCGGAATCCGATGGGGACTGCTGTGTCTCGTTCAGCCAGTATAGGAGCACATTTGGGAGCGATTTCGAGTCAATCGGTCCAAAGACCTGGAAGCTATTGAAAAAATGGGCCACTTTTTTCTTTAAAATATTCACCAAAAATACAAATTTCACCGGAATCCGATGGGGACTGCTGTGTCTCGTTCAGCCAGTATAGGAGCACATTTGGGAGCGATTTTGAGTCAATCGGTCCAAAGACCTGGAAGCTATTGAAAAAATGGGCCACTTTTTTCTTTAAAATATTCACCAAAAATACAAATTTCACCGGAATCCGATGGGGACTGCTGTGTCTCATTCAGCGAGTAGAGGACCACATTCGTGACGAATTTCGAGTCAATCGGTCAAAAGACGACCGTAACCCTAACCCTAGCTCCATAACCCTAACCCTAACCCTAACCCTAGCTCCATAACCCTAACCCTAACCCTAACCCTAATGCCAGCCTTAAGGCAGTCTCATGAAACATTGTCTCTTTTCACTAAAATATTCACCAAAAATACAAATTTCACCGGAATCCGATGGGGACTGCTGTGTCTCGTTCAGCCAGTATAGGAGCACATTTGGGAGCAATTTCGAGTCAATCGGTCCAAAGACCTGGAAGCTATTGAAAAAATGGGCCACTTTTTTCTTTAAAATATTCACCAAAAATACAAATTTCACCGGAATCCGATGGGGACTGCTGTGTCTCGTTCAGCCAGTATAGGAGCACATTTGGGAGCGATTTCGAGTCAATCGGTCAAAGACCTGGAAGCTATTGAAAAAATGGGCCACTTTTTTCTTTAAAATATTCACCAAAAATACAAATTTCACCGGAATCCAATGGGGACTGCTGTGTCTCATTCAGCGAGTAGAGGACCACATTCGTGACGAATTTCGAGTCAATCGGTCAAAAGACGACCGTAACCCTAACCCTAGCTCCATAACCCTAACCCTAACCCTGACCCTAGCTCCATAACCCTAACCCTAACCCTAACCCTAATGCCAGCCTTAAGGCAGTCTCATGAAACATTGTCTCTTTTCACTAAAATATTCACCAAAAATACAAATTTCACCGGAATCCGATGGGGACTGCTGTGTCTCGTTCAGCCAGTATAGGAGCACATTTGGGAGCGATTTCGAGTCAATCGGTCCAAAGACCTGGAAGCTATTGAAAAAATGGGCCACTTTTTTCTTTAAAATATTCACCAAAAATACAAATTTCACCGGAATCCGATGGGGACTGCTGTGTCTCGTTCAGCCAGTATAGGAGCACATTTGGGAGCGATTTCGAGTCAATCGGTCCAAAGACCTGGAAGCTATTGAAAAAATGGGCCACTTTTTTCTTTAAAATATTCACCAAAAATACAAATTTCACCGGAATCCTATGGGGACTGCTGTGTCTCATTCAGGGAGTAGAGGACCACATTCGTGACGAATTTCGAGTCAATCGGTCAAAAGACGACCGTAACCCTAACCCTAGCTCCATAACCCTAACCCTTACCCTAACCCTAACCCTAATGCCAGCCTTGAGGCAGTCTCATGAAACATTGTCTCTTTTCACTAAAATATTCACCAAAAATACAAATTTCACTGGAATCCGATGGGGACTGCTGTGTCTCGTTCAGCCAGTATAGGAGCACATTTGGGAGCGATTTCGAGTCAATCGGTCCAAAGACCTGGAAGCTATTGAAAAAATGGGCCACTTTTATCTCTAAAATATTCACCAAAAATACAAATTTCACCAGAATCCGATGGGGACTGCTGTGTCTCGTTCAGCGAGTAGAGGACCACATTCGTGACGAATTTCGAGTCAATCGGTCAAAAGACGACCGTAACCCTAACCCTAGCTCCATAACCCTAACCCTAACCCTAACCCTAGCTCCATAACCCTAACCCTAACCCTAACCCTAATGCCAGCCTTAAGGCAGTCTCATGAAACATTGTCTCTTTTCACTAAAATATTCACCAAAAATACAAATTTCACCGGAATCCGATGGGGACTGCTGTGTCTCGTTCAGCCAGTATAGGAGCACATTTGGGAGCGATTTCGAGTCAATCGGTCCAAAGACCTGGAAGCTATTGAAAAAATGGGCCACTTTTTTCTTTAAAATATTCACCAAAAATACAAATTTCACCGGAATCCGATGGGGACTGCTGTGTCTCGTTCAGCCAGTATAGGAGCACATTTGGGAGCGATTTCGAGTCAATTGGTCCAAAGACCTGGAAGCTATTGAAAAAATGGGCCACTTTTTTCTTTAAAATATTCACCAAAAATACAAATTTCACCGGAATCCGATGGGGACTGCTGTGTCTCATTCAGCGAGTAGAGGACCACATTCGTGCCGAATTTCGAGTCAATCGGTCAAAAGACGACCGTAACCCTAACCCTAGCTCCATAACCCTAACCCTAACCCTAACCCTAGCTCCATAACCCTAACCCTAACCCTAACCCTAATGCCAGCCTTAAGGCAGTCTCATGAAACATTGTCTCTTTTCACTAAAATATTCACCAAAAATACAAATTTCACCGGAATCCGATGGGGACTGCTGTGTCTCGTTCAGCCAGTATAGGAGCACATTTGGGAGCGATTTCGAGTCAATCGGTCCAAAGACCTGGAAGCTATTGAAAAAATGGGCCACTTTTTTCTTTAAAATATTCACCAAAAATACAAATTTCACCGGAATCCGATGGGGACTGCTGTGTCTCATTCAGCGAGTAGAGGACCACATTCGTGACGAATTTCGAGTCAATCGGTCAAAAGACGACCGTAACCCTAACCCTAGCTCCATAACCCTAACCCTAACCCTAACCCTAGCTCCATAACCCTAACCCTAACCCTAACCCTAATGCCAGCCTTAAGGCAGTCTCATGAAACATTGTCTCTTTTCACTAAAATATTCACCAAAAATACAAATTTCACCGGAATCCGATGGGGACTGCTGTGTCTCGTTCAGCCAGTATAGGAGCACATTTGGGAGCGATTTCGAGTCAATCGGTCCAAAGACCTGGAAGCTATTGAAAAAATGGGCCACTTTTTTCTTTAAAATATTCACCAAAAATACAAATTTCACCGGAATCCGATGGGGACTGCTGTGTCTCGTTCAGCCAGTATAGGAGCACATTTGGGAGCGATTTTGAGTCAATCGGTCCAAAGACCTGGAAGCTATTGAAAAAATGGGCCACTTTTTTCTTTAAAATATTCACCAAAAATACAAATTTCACCGGAATCCGATGGGGACTGCTGTGTCTCATTCAGCGAGTAGAGGACCACATTCGTGACGAATTTCGAGTCAATCGGTCAAAAGACGACCGTAACCCTAACCCTAGCTCCATAACCCTAACCCTAACCCTAACCCTAGCTCCATAACCCTAACCCTAACCCTAACCCTAATGCCAGCCTTAAGGCAGTCTCATGAAACATTGTCTCTTTTCACTAAAATATTCACCAAAAATACAAATTTCACCGGAATCCGATGGGGACTGCTGTGTCTCGTTCAGCCAGTATAGGAGCACATTTGGGAGCAATTTCGAGTCAATCGGTCCAAAGACCTGGAAGCTATTGAAAAAATGGGCCACTTTTTTCTTTAAAATATTCACCAAAAATACAAATTTCACCGGAATCCGATGGGGACTGCTGTGTCTCGTTCAGCCAGTATAGGAGCACATTTGGGAGCGATTTCGAGTCAATCGGTCCAAAGACCTGGAAGCTATTGAAAAAATGGGCCACTTTTTTCTTTAAAATATTCACCAAAAATACAAATTTCACCGGAATCCGATGGGGACTGCTGTGTCTCATTCAGCGAGTAGAGGACCACATTCGTGACGAATTTCGAGTCAATCGGTCAAAAGACGACCGTAACCCTAACCCTAGCTCCATAACCCTAACCCTAACCCTAACCCTAGCTCCATAACCCTAACCCTAACCCTAACCCTAATGCCAGCCTTAAGGCAGTCTCATGAAACATTGTCTCTTTTCACTAAAATATTCACCAAAAATACAAATTTCACCGGAATCCGATGGGGACTGCTGTGTCTCGTTCAGCCAGTATAGGAGCACATTTGGGAGCGATTTCGAGTCAATCGGTCCAAAGACCTGGAAGCTATTGAAAAAATGGGCCACTTTTTTCTTTAAAATATTCACCAAAAATACAAATTTCACCGGAATCCGATGGGGACTGCTGTGTCTCGTTCAGCCAGTATAGGAGCACATTTGGGAGCGATTTTGAGTCAATCGGTCCAAAGACCTGGAAGCTATTGAAAAAATGGGCCACTTTTTTCTTTAAAATATTCACCAAAAATACAAATTTCACCGGAATCCGATGGGGACTGCTGTGTCTCATTCAGCGAGTAGAGGACCACATTCGTGACGAATTTCGAGTCAATCGGTCAAAAGACGACCGTAACCCTAACCCTAGCTCCATAACCCTAACCCTAACCCTAACCCTAGCTCCATAACCCTAACCCTAACCCTAACCCTAATGCCAGCCTTAAGGCAGTCTCATGAAACATTGTCTCTTTTCACTAAAATATTCACCAAAAATACAAATTTCACCGGAATCCGATGGGGACTGCTGTGTCTCGTTCAGCCAGTATAGGAGCACATTTGGGAGCAATTTCGAGTCAATCGGTCCAAAGACCTGGAAGCTATTGAAAAAATGGGCCACTTTTTTCTTTAAAATATTCACCAAAAATACAAATTTCACCGGAATCCGATGGGGACTGCTGTGTCTCGTTCAGCCAGTATAGGAGCACATTTGGGAGCGATTTCGAGTCAATCGGTCCAAAGACCTGGAAGCTATTGAAAAAATGGGCCACTTTTTTCTTTAAAATATTCACCAAAAATACAAATTTCACCGGAATCCGATGGGGACTGCTGTGTCTCATTCAGCGAGTAGAGGACCACATTCGTGACGAATTTCGAGTCAATCGGTCAAAAGACGACCGTAACCCTAACCCTAGCTCCATAACCCTAACCCTAACCCTGACCCTAGCTCCATAACCCTAACCCTAACCCTAACCCTAATGCCAGCCTTAAGGCAGTCTCATGAAACATTGTCTCTTTTCACTAAAATATTCACCAAAAATACAAATTTCACCGGAATCCGATGGGGACTGCTGTGTCTCGTTCAGCCAGTATAGGAGCACATTTGGGAGCGATTTCGAGTCAATCGGTCCAAAGACCTGGAAGCTATTGAAAAAATGGGCCACTTTTTTCTTTAAAATATTCACCAAAAATACAAATTTCACCGGAATCCGATGGGGACTGCTGTGTCTCGTTCAGCCAGTATAGGAGCACATTTGGGAGCGATTTCGAGTCAATCGGTCGAAAGACCTGGAAGCTATTGAAAAAATGGGCCACTTTTTTCTTTAAAATATTCACCAAAAATACAAATTTCACCGGAATCCTATGGGGACTGCTGTGTCTCATTCAGGGAGTAGAGGACCACATTCGTGACGAATTTCGAGTCAATCGGTCAAAAGACGACCGTAACCCTAACCCTAGCTCCATAACCCTAACCCTTACCCTAACCCTAACCCTAATGCCAGCCTTGAGGCAGTCTCATGAAACATTGTCTCTTTTCACTAAAATATTCACCAAAAATACAAATTTCACCGGAATCCTATGGGGACTGCTGTGTCTCATTCAGGGAGTAGAGGACCACATTCGTGACGAATTTCGAGTCAATCGGTCAAAAGACGACCGTAACCCTAACCCTAGCTCCATAACCCTAACCCTTACCCTAACCCTAACCCTAATGCCAGCCTTGAGGCAGTCTCATGAAACATTGTCTCTTTTCACTAAAATATTCACCAAAAATACAAATTTCACCGGAATCCGATGGGGACTGCTGTGTCTCGTTCAGCCAGTATAGGAGCACATTTGGGAGCGATTTCGAGTCAATCGGTCCAAAGACCTGGAAGCTATTGAAAAAATGGGCCACTTTTTTCTTTAAAATATTCACCAAAAATACAAATTTCACCGGAATCCGATGGGGACTGCTGTGTCTCGTTCAGCCAGTATAGGAGCACATTTGGGAGCGATTTCGAGTCAATCGGTCCAAAGACCTGGAAGCTATTGAAAAAATGGGCCACTTTTTTCTTTAAAATATTCACCAAAAATACAAATTTCACCGGAATCCGATGGGGACTGCTGTGTCTCATTCAGCGAGTAGAGGACCACATTCGTGACGAATTTCGAGTCAATCGGTCAAAAGACGACCGTAACCCTAACCCTAGCTCCATAACCCTAACCCTAACCCTAACCCTAGCTCCATAACCCTAACCCTAACCCTAACCCTAATGCCAGCCTTAAGGCAGTCTCATGAAACATTGTCTCTTTTCACTAAAATATTCACCAAAAATACAAATTTCACCGGAATCCGATGGGGACTGCTGTGTCTCGTTCAGCCAGTATAGGAGCACATTTGGGAGCGATTTCGAGTCAATCGGTCCAAAGACCTGGAAGCTATTGAAAAAATGGGCCACTTTTTTCTTTAAAATATTCACCAAAAATACAAATTTCACCGGAATCCGATGGGGACTGCTGTGTCTCGTTCAGCCAGTATAGGAGCACATTTGGGAGCGATTTCGAGTCAATCGGTCCAAAGACCTGGAAGCTATTGAAAAAATGGGCCACTTTTTTCTTTAAAATATTCACCAAAAATACAAATTTCACCGGAATCCGATGGGGACTGCTGTGTCTCATTCAGCGAGTAGAGGACCACATTCGTGACGAATTTCGAGTCAATCGGTCAAAAGACGACCGTAACCCTAACCCTAGCTCCATAACCCTAACCCTAACCCTAACCCTAATGCCAGCCTTAAGGCAGTCTCATGAAACATTGTCTCTTTTCACTAAAATATTCACCAAAAATACAAATTTCACCGGAATCCGATGGGGACTGCTGTGTCTCGTTCAGCCAGTATAGGAGCACATTTGGGAGCGATTTCGAGTCAATCGGTCCAAAGACCTGGAAGCTATTGAAAAAATGGGCCACTTTTTTCTTTAAAATATTCACCAAAAATACAAATTTCACCGGAATCCGATGGGGACTGCTGTGTCTCGTTCAGCCAGTATAGGAGCACATTTGGGAGAGATTTCGAGTCAATCGGTCCAAAGACCTGGAAGCTATTGAAAAAATGGGCCACTTTTTTCTTTAAAATATTCACCAAAAATACAAATTTCACCGGAATCCGATGGGGACTGCTGTGTCTCGTTCAGCCAGTATAGGAGCACATTTGGGAGCGATTTCGAGTCAATCGGTCCAAAGACCTGGAAGCTATTGAAAAAATGGGCCACTTTTTTCTTTAAAATATTCACCAAAAATACAAATTTCACCGGAATCCGATGGGGACTGCTGTGTCTCGTTCAGCCAGTATAGGAGCATATTTGGGAGCGATTTCGAGTCAATCGGTCCAAAGACCTGGAAGCTATTGAAAAAATGGGCCACTTTTTTCTTTAAAATATTCACCAAAAATACAAATTTCACCGGAATCCGATGGGGACTGCTGTGTCTCATTCAGCGAGTAGAGGACCACATTCGTGACGAATTTCGAGTCAATCGGTCAAAAGACGACCGTAACCCTAACCCTAGCTCCATAACCCTAACCCTAACCCTAACCCTAGCTCCATAACCCTAACCCTAACCCTAACCCTAATGCCAGCCTTAAGGCAGTCTCATGAAACATTGTCTCTTTTCACTAAAATATTCACCAAAAATACAAATTTCACCGGAATCCGATGGGGACTGCTGTGTCTCGTTCAGCCAGTATAGGAGCACATTTGGGAGCGATTTCGAGTCAATCGGTCCAAAGACCTGGAAGCTATTGAAAAAATGGGCCACTTTTTTCTTTAAAATATTCACCAAAAATACAAATTTCACCGGAATCCGATGGGGACTGCTGTGTCTCGTTCAGCCAGTATAGGAGCACATTTGGGAGCGATTTCGAGTCAATCGGTCCAAAGACCTGGAAGCTATTGAAAAAATGGGCCACTTTTTTCTTTAAAATATTCACCAAAAATACAAATTTCACCGGAATCCGATGGGGACTGCTGTGTCTCATTCAGCGAGTAGAGGACCACATTCGTGACGAATTTCGAGTCAATCGGTCAAAATACGACCGTAACCCTAACCCTAGCTCCATAACCCTAACCCTAACCCTAACCCTAATGCCAGCCTTAAGGCAGTCTCATGAAACATTGTCTCTTTTCACTAAAATATTCACCAAAAATACAAATTTCACCGGAATCCGATGGGGACTGCTGTGTCTCGTTCAGCCAGTATAGGAGCACATTTGGGAGCGATTTCGAGTCAATTGGTCCAAAGACCTGGAAGCTATTGAAAAAATGGGCCACTTTTTTCTTTAAAATATTCACCAAAAATACAAATTTCACCGGAATCCGATGGGGACTGCTGTGTCTCATTCAGCGAGTAGAGGACCACATTCGTGACGAATTTCGAGTCAATCGGTCAAAAGACGACCGTAACCCTAACCCTAGCTCCATAACCCTAACCCTAACCCTAACCCTAGCTCCATAACCCTAACCCTAACCCTAACCCTAATGCCAGCCTTAAGGCAGTCTCAGGAAACATTGTCTCTTTTCACTAAAATATTCACCAAAAATACAAATTTCACCGGAATCCGATGGGGACTGCTGTGTCTTGTTCAGCCAGTATAGGAGCACATTTGGGAGCGATTTCGAGTCAATCGGTCCAAAGACCTGGAAGCTATTGAAAAAATGGGCCACTTTTTTCTTTAAAATATTCACCAAAAATACAAATTTCACCGGAATCCGATGGGGACTGCTGTGTCTCGTTCAGCCAGTATAGGAGCACATTTGGGAGCGATTTCGAGTCAATCGGTCCAAAGACCTGGAAGCTATTGAAAAAATGGGCCACTTTTTTCTTTAAAATATTCACCAAAAATACAAATTTCACCGGAATCCGATGGGGACTGCTGTGTCTCATTCAGCGAGTAGAGGACCACATTCGTGACGAATTTCGAGTCAATCGGTCAAAAGACGACCGTAACCCTAACCCTAGCTCCATAACCCTAACCCTAACCCTAACCCTAATGCCAGCCTTAAGGCAGTCTCATGAAACATTGTCTCTTTTCACTAAAATATTCACCAAAAATACAAATTTCACCGGAATCCGATGGGGACTGCTGTGTCTCGTTCAGCCAGTATAGGAGCACATTTGGGAGCGATTTCGAGTCAATCGGTCCAAAGACCTGGAAGCTATTGAAAAAATGGGCCACTTTTTTCTTTAAAATATTCACCAAAAATACAAATTTCACCGGAATCCGATGGGGACTGCTGTGTCTCATTCAGCGAGTAGAGGACCACATTCGTGACGAATTTCGAGTCAATCGGTCAAAAGACGACCGTAACCCTAACCCTAGCTCCATAACCCTAACCCTAACCCTGACCCTAGCTCCATAACCCTAACCCTAACCCTAACCCTAATGCCAGCCTTAAGGCAGTCTCATGAAACATTGTCTCTTTTCACTAAAATATTCACCAAAAATACAAATTTCACCGGAATCCGATGGGGACTGCTGTGTCTCGTTCAGCCAGTATAGGAGCACATTTGGGAGCGATTTCGAGTCAATCGGTCCAAAGACCTGGAAGCTATTGAAAAAATGGGCCACTTTTTTCTTTAAAATATTCACCAAAAATACAAATTTCACCGGAATCCGATGGGGACTGCTGTGTCTCGTTCAGCCAGTATAGGAGCACATTTGGGAGCGATTTCGAGTCAATCGGTCCAAAGACCTGGAAGCTATTGAAAAAATGGGCCACTTTTTTCTTTAAAATATTCACCAAAAATACAAATTTCACCGGAATCCTATGGGGACTGCTGTGTCTCATTCAGGGAGTAGAGGACCACATTCGTGACGAATTTCGAGTCAATCGGTCAAAAGACGACCGTAACCCTAACCCTAGCTCCATAACCCTAACCCTTACCCTAACCCTAACCCTAATGCCAGCCTTGAGGCAGTCTCATGAAACATTGTCTCTTTTCACTAAAATATTCACCAAAAATACAAATTTCACTGGAATCCGATGGGGACTGCTGTGTCTCGTTCAGCCAGTATAGGAGCACATTTGGGAGCGATTTCGAGTCAATCGGTCCAAAGACATGGAAGCTATTGAAAAAATGGGCCACTTTTATCTCTAAAATATTCACCAAAAATACAAATTTCACCAGAATCCGATGGGGACTGCTGTGTCTCGTTCAGCGAGTAGAGGACCACATTCGTGACGAATTTCGAGTCAATCGGTCAAAAGACGACCGTAACCCTAACCCTAGCTCCATAACCCTAACCCTAACCCTAACCCTAGCTCCATAACCCTAACCCTAACCCTAACCCTAATGCCAGCCTTAAGGCAGTCTCATGAAACATTGTCTCTTTTCACTAAAATATTCACCAAAAATACAAATTTCAACGGAATCCGATGGGGACTGCTGTGTCTCGTTCAGCCAGTATAGGAGCACATTTGGGAGCGATTTCGAGTCAATCGGTCCAAAGACCTGGAAGCTATTGAAAAAATGGGCCACTTTTTTCTTTAAAATATTCACCAAAAATACAAATTTCACCGGAATCCGATGGGGACTGCTGTGTCTCATTCAGCGAGTAGAGGACCACATTCGTGACGAATTTCGAGTCAATCGGTCAAAAGACGACCGTAACCCTAACCCTAGCTCCATAACCCTAACCCTAACCCTGACCCTAGCTCCATAACCCTAACCCTTACCCTAACCCTAATGCCAGCCTTAAGGCAGTCTCATGAAACATTGTCTCTTTTCACTAAAATATTCACCAAAAATACAAATTTCACCGGAATCCGATGGGGACTGCTGTGTCTCGTTCAGCCAGTATAGGAGCACATTTGGGAGCGATTTCGAGTCAATCGGTCCAAAGACCTGGAAGCTATTGAAAAAATGGGCCACTTTTTTCTTTAAAATATTCACCAAAAATACAAATTTCACCGGAATCCGATGGGGACTGCTGTGTCTCGTTCAGCCAGTATAGGAGCACATTTGGGAGCGATTTCGAGTCAATCAGTCCAAAGACCTGGAAGCTATTGAAAAAATGGGCCACTTTTTTCTTTAAAATATTCACCAAAAATACAAATTTCACCGGAATCCTATGGGGACTGCTGTGTCTCATTCAGGGAGTAGAGGACCACATTCGTGACGAATTTCGAGTCAATCGGTCAAAAGACGACCGTAACCCTAACCCTAGCTCCATAACCCTAACCCTTACCCTAACCCTAACCCTAATGCCAGCCTTGAGGCAGTCTCATGAAACATTGTCTCTTTTCACTAAAATATTCACCAAAAATACAAATTTCACTGGAATCCGATGGGGACTGCTGTGTCTCGTTCAGCCAGTATAGGAGCACATTTGGGAGCGATTTCGAGTCAATCGGTCCAAAGACCTGGAAGCTATTGAAAAAATGGGCCACTTTTATCTCTAAAATATTCACCAAAAATACAAATTTCACCAGAATCCGATGGGGACTGCTGTGTCTCGTTCAGCGAGTAGAGGACCACATTCGTGACGAATTTCGAGTCAATCGGTCAAAAGACGACCGTAACCCTAACCCTAGCTCCATAACCCTAACCCTAACCCTAACCCTAGCTCCATAACCCTAACCCTAACCCTAACCCTAATGCCAGCCTTAAGGCAGTCTCATGAAACATTGTCTCTTTTCACTAAAATATTCACCAAAAATACAAATTTCAACGGAATCCGATGGGGACTGCTGTGTCTCGTTCAGCCAGTATAGGAGCACATTTGGGAGCGATTTCGAGTCAATCGGTCCAAAGACCTGGAAGCTATTGAAAAAATGGGCCACTTTTTTCTTTAAAATATTCACCAAAAATACAAATTTCACCGGAATCCGATGGGGACTGCTGTGTCTCGTTCAGCCAGTATAGGAGCACATTTGGGAGCGATTTCGAGTCAATTGGTCCAAAGACCTGGAAGCTATTGAAAAAATGGGCCACTTTTTTCTTTAAAATATTCACCAAAAATACAAATTTCACCGGAATCCGATGGGGACTGCTGTGTCTCATTCAGCGAGTAGAGGACCACATTCGTGACGAATTTCGAGTCAATCGGTCAAAAGACGACCGTAACCCTAACCCTAGCTCCATAACCCTAACCCTAACCCTAACCCTAGCTCCATAACCCTAAACCTAACCCTAACCCTAATGCCAGCCTTAAGGCAGTCTCATGAAACATTGTCTCTTTTCACTAAAATATTCACCAAAAATACAAATTTCACCGGAATCCGATGGGGACTGCTGTGTCTCGTTCAGCCAGTATAGGAGCACATTTGGGAGCGATTTCGAGTCAATTGGTCCAAAGACCTGGAAGCTATTGAAAAAATGGGCCACTTTTTTCTTTAAAATATTCACCAAAAATACAAATTTCACCGGAATCCGATGGGGACTGCTGTGTCTCATTCAGCGAGTAGAGGACCACATTCGTGACGAATTTCGAGTCAATCGGTCAAAAGACGACCGTAACCCTAACCCTAGCTCCATAACCCTAACCCTAACCCTAACCCTAGCTCCATAACCCTAACCCTAACCCTAACCCTAATGCCAGCCTTAAGGCAGTCTCATGAAACATTGTCTCTTTTCACTAAAATATTCACCAAAAATACAAATTTCACCGGAATCCGATGGGGACTGCTGTGTCTCGTTCAGCCAGTATAGGAGCACATTTGGGAGCGATTTCGAGTCAATCGGTCCAAAGACCTGGAAGCTATTGAAAAAATGGGCCACTTTTTTCTTTAAAATATTCACCAAAAATACAAATTTCACCGGAATCCGATGGGGACTGCTGTGTCTCGTTCAGCCAGTATAGGAGCACATTTGGGAGCGATTTCGAGTCAATCGGTCCAAAGACCTGGAAGCTATTGAAAAAATGGGCCACTTTTTTCTTTAAAATATTCACCAAAAATACAAATTTCACCGGAATCCGATGGGGACTGCTGTGTCTCATTCAGCGAGTAGAGGACCACATTCGTGACGAATTTCGAGTCAATCGGTCAAAAGACGACCGTAACCCTAACCCTAGCTCCATAACCCTAACCCTAACCCTAACCCTAATGCCAGCCTTAAGGCAGTCTCATGAAACATTGTCTCTTTTCACTAAAATATTCACCAAAAATACAAATTTCACCGGAATCCGATGGGGACTGCTGTGTCTCGTTCAGCCAGTATAGGAGCACATTTGGGAGCGATTTCGAGTCAATCGGTCCAAAGACCTGGAAGCTATTGAAAAAATGGGCCACTTTTTTCTTTAAAATATTCACCAAAAATACAAATTTCACCGGAATCCGATGGGGACTGCTGTGTCTCGTTCAGCCAGTATAGGAGCACATTTGGGAGCGATTTCGAGTCAATCGGTCCAAAGACCTGGAAGCTATTGAAAAAATGGGCCACTTTTTTCTTTAAAATATTCACCAAAAATACAAATTTCACCAGAATCCGATGGGGACTGCTGTGTCTCATTCAGCGAGTAGAGGACCACATTCGTGACGAATTTCGAGTCAATCGGTCAAAAGACGACCGTAACCCTAACCCTAGCTCCATAACCCTAACCCTAACCCTAACCCTAATGCCAGCCTTAAGGCAGTCTCATGAAACATTGTCTCTTTTCACTAAAATATTCACCAAAAATACAAATTTCACCGGAATCCGATGGGGACTGCTGTGTCTCGTTCAGCCAGTATAGGAGCACATTTGGGAGCGATTTCGAGTCAATCGGTCCAAAGACCTGGAAGCTATTGAAAAAATGGGCCACTTTTTTCTTTAAAATATTCACCAAAAATACAAATTTCACCGGAATCCGATGGGGACTGCTGTGTCTCGTTCAGCCAGTATAGGAGCACATTTGGTAGCGATTTCGAGTCAATCGGTCCAAAGACCTGGAAGCTATTGAAAAAATGGGCCACTTTTTTCTTTAAAATATTCACCAAAAATACAAATTTCACCGGAATCCGATGGGGACTGCTGTGTCTCGTTCAGCCAGTATAGGAGCACATTTGGGAGCGATTTCGAGTCAATCGATCCAAAGACCTGGAAGCTATTGAAAAAATGGGCCACTTTTTTCTTTAAAATATTCACCAAAAATACAAATTTCACCGGAATCCGATGGGGACTGCTGTGTCTCATTCAGAGAGTAGAGGACCACATTCGTGACGAATTTCGAGTCAATCGGTCAAAAGACGACCGTAACCCTAACCCTAGCTCCATAACCCTAACCCTAACCCTAACCCTAGCTCCATAACCCTAACCCTAACCCTAACCCTAATGCCAGCCTTAAGGCAGTCTCATGAAACATTGTCTCTTTTCACTAAAATATTCACCAAAAATACAAATTTCACCGGAATCCGATGGGGACTGCTGTGTCTCGTTCAGCCAGTATAGGAGCACATTTGGGAGCGATTTCGAGTCAATCGGTCCAAAGACCTGGAAGCTATTGAAAAAATGGGCCACTTTTTTCTTTAAAATATTCACCAAAAATACAAATTTCACCGGAATCCGATGGGGACTGCTGTGTCTCGTTCAGCCAGTATAGGAGCACATTTGGGAGCGATTTCGAGTCAATCGGTCAAAATACCTGGAAGCTATTGAAAAAATGGGCCACTTTTTTCTTTAAATATTCACCAAAAATACAAATTTCACCGGAATCCGATGGGGACTGCTGTGTCTCGTTCAGCCAGTAGAGGAGCACATTTGGGAGCGATTTCGAGTCAATCGGTCCAAAGACCTGGAAGCTATTGAAAAAATGGGCCACTTTTTTCTTTAAAATATTCACCAAAAATACAAATTTCACCGGATTCCGATGGGGACTGCTGTGTCTCATTCAGCGAGTAGAGGACCACATTCGTGACGAATTTCGAGTCAATCGGTCAAAAGACGACCGTAACCCTAACCCTAGCTCCATAACCCTAACCCTAACCCTAACCCTAGCTCCATAACCCTAACCCTAACCCTAACCCTAATGCCAGCCTTAAGGCAGTCTCATGAAACATTGTCTCTTTTCACTAAAATATTCACCAAAAATACAAATTTCACCGGAATCCGATGGGGACTGCTGTGTCTCGTTCAGCCAGTATAGGAGCACATTTGGGAGCGATTTCGAGTCAATCGATCCAAAGACCTGGAAGCTATTGAAAAAATGGGCCACTTTTTTCTTTAAAATATTCACCAAAAATACAAATTTCACCGGAATCCGATGGGGACTGCTGTGTCTCATTCAGCGAGTAGAGGACCACATTCGTGACGAATTTCGAGTCAATCGGTCAAAAGACGACCGTAACCCTAACCCTAGCTCCATAACCCTAACCCTAACCCTAACCCTAGCTCCATAACCCTAACCCTAACCCTAACCCTAATGCCAGCCTTAAGGCAGTCTCATGAAACATTGTCTCTTTTCACTAAAATATTCACCAAAAATACAAATTTCACCGGAATCCGATGGGGACTGCTGTGTCTCGTTCAGCCAGTATAGGAGCACATTTGGGAGCGATTTCGAGTCAATCGGTCCAAAGACCTGGAAGCTATTGAAAAAATGGGCCACTTTTTTCTTTAAAATATTCACCAAAAATACAAATTTCACCGGAATCCGATGGGGACTGCTGTGTCTCGTTCAGCCAGTATAGGAGCACATTTGGGAGCGATTTCGAGTCAATCGGTCAAAATACCTGGAAGCTATTGAAAAAATGGGCCACTTTTTTCTTTAAATATTCACCAAAAATACAAATTTCACCGGAATCCGATGGGGACTGCTGTGTCTCGTTCAGCCAGTAGAGGAGCACATTTGGGAGCGATTTCGAGTCAATCGGTCCAAAGACCTGGAAGCTATTGAAAAAATGGGCCACTTTTTTCTTTAAAATATTCACCAAAAATACAAATTTCACCGGAATCCGATGGGGACTGCTGTGTCTCATTCAGCGAGTAGAGGACCACATTCGTGACGAATTTCGAGTCAATCGGTCAAAAGACGACCGTAACCCTAACCCTAGCTCCATAACCCTAACCCTAACCCTAACCCTAGCTCCATAACCCTAACCCTAACCCTAACCCTAATGCCAGCCTTAAGGCAGTCTCATGAAACATTGTCTCTTTTCACTAAAATATTCACCAAAAATACAAATTTCACCGGAATCCGATGGGGACTGCTGTGTCTCGTTCAGCCAGTATAGGAGCACATTTGGGAGCGATTTCGAGTCAATCGGTCCAAAGACCTGGAAGCTATTGAAAAAATGGGCCACTTTTTTCTTTAAAATATTCACCAAAAATACAAATTTCACCGGAATCCGATGGGGACTGCTGTGTCTCATTCAGCGAGTAGAGGACCACATTCGTGACGAATTTCGAGTCAATCGGTCAAAAGACGACCGTAACCCTAACCCTAGCTCCATAACCCTAACCCTAACCCTAACCCTAATGCCAGCCTTAAGGCAGTCTCATGAAACATTGTCTCTTTTCACTAAAATATTCACCAAAAATACAAATTTCACCGGAATCCGATGGGGACTGCTGTGTCTCGTTCAGCCAGTATAGGAGCACATTTGGGAGCGATTTCGAGTCAATCGATCCAAAGACCTGGAAGCTATTGAAAAAATGGGCCACTTTTTTCTTTAAAATATTCACCAAAAATACAAATTTCACCGGAATCCGATGGGGACTGCTGTGTCTCATTCAGCGAGTAGAGGACCACATTCGTGACGAATTTCGAGTCAATCGGTCAAAAGACGACCGTAACCCTAACCCTAGCTCCATAACCCTAACCCTAACCCTAACCCTAGCTCCATAACCCTAACCCTAACCCTAACCCTAATGCCAGCCTTAAGGCAGTCTCATGAAACATTGTCTCTTTTCACTAAAATATTCACCAAAAATACAAATTTCACCGGAATCCGATGGGGACTGCTGTGTCTCGTTCAGCCAGTATAGGAGCACATTTGGGAGCGATTTCGAGTCAATCGGTCCAAAGACCTGGAAGCTATTGAAAAAATGGGCCACTTTTTTCTTTAAAATATTCACCAAAAATACAAATTTCACCGGAATCCGATGGGGACTGCTGTGTCTCGTTCAGCCAGTATAGGAGCACATTTGGTAGCGATTTCGAGTCAATCGGTCCAAAGACCTGGAAGCTATTGAAAAAATGGGCCACTTTTTTCTTTAAAATATTCACCAAAAATACAAATTTCACCGGAATCCGATGGGGACTGCTGTGTCTCGTTCAGCCAGTATAGGAGCACATTTGGGAGCGATTTCGAGTCAATCGATCCAAAGACCTGGAAGCTATTGAAAAAATGGGCCACTTTTTTCTTTAAAATATTCACCAAAAATACAAATTTCACCGGAATCCGATGGGGACTGCTGTGTCTCATTCAGCGAGTAGAGGACCACATTCGTGACGAATTTCGAGTCAATCGGTCAAAAGACGACCGTAACCCTAACCCTAGCTCCATAACCCTAACCCTAACCCTAACCCTAGCTCCATAACCCTAACCCTAACCCTAACCCTAATGCCAGCCTTAAGGCAGTCTCATGAAACATTGTCTCTTTTCACTAAAATATTCACCAAAAATACAAATTTCACCGGAATCCGATGGGGACTGCTGTGTCTCGTTCAGCCAGTATAGGAGCACATTTGGGAGCGATTTCGAGTCAATCGGTCCAAAGACCTGGAAGCTATTGAAAAAATGGGCCACTTTTTTCTTTAAAATATTCACCAAAAATACAAATTTCACCGGAATCCGATGGGGACTGCTGTGTCTCGTTCAGCCAGTATAGGAGCACATTTGGGAGCGATTTCGAGTCAATCGGTCCAAAGACCTGGAAGCTATTGAAAAAATGGGCCACTTTTTTCTTTAAATATTCACCAAAAATACAAATTTCACCGGAATCCGATGGGGACTGCTGTGTCTCGTTCAGCCAGTAGAGGAGCACATTTGGGAGCGATTTCGAGTCAATCGGTCCAAAGACCTGGAAGCTATTGAAAAAATGGGCCACTTTTTTCTTTAAAATATTCACCAAAAATACAAATTTCACCGGAATCCGATGGGGACTGCTGTGTCTCATTCAGCGAGTAGAGGACCACATTCGTGACGAATTTCGAGTCAATCGGTCAAAAGACGACCGTAACCCTAACCCTAGCTCCATAACCCTAACCCTAACCCTAACCCTAGCTCCATAACCCTAACCCTAACCCTAACCCTAATGCCAGCCTTAAGGCAGTCTCATGAAACATTGTCTCTTTTCACTAAAATATTCACCAAAAATACAAATTTCACCGGAATCCGATGGGGACTGCTGTGTCTCGTTCAGCCAGTATAGGAGCACATTTGGGAGCGATTTCGAGTCAATCGGTCCAAAGACCTGGAAGCTATTGAAAAAATGGGCCACTTTTTTCTTTAAAATATTCACCAAAAATACAAATTTCACCGGAATCCGATGGGGACTGCTGTGTCTCATTCAGCGAGTAGAGGACCACATTCGTGACGAATTTCGAGTCAATCGGTCAAAAGACGACCGTAACCCTAACCCTAGCTCCATAACCCTAACCCTAACCCTAACCCTAATGCCAGCCTTAAGGCAGTCTCATGAAACATTGTCTCTTTTCACTAAAATATTCACCAAAAATACAAATTTCACCGGAATCCGATGGGGACTGCTGTGTCTCGTTCAGCCAGTATAGGAGCACATTTGGGAGCGATTTCGAGTCAATCGGTCCAAAGACCTGGAAGCTATTGAAAAAATGGGCCACTTTTTTCTTTAAAATATTCACCAAAAATACAAATTTCACCGGAATCCGATGGGGACTGCTGTGTCTCGTTCAGCCAGTATAGGAGCACATTTGGGAGCGATTTCGAGTCAATCGGTCAAAATACCTGGAAGCTATTGAAAAAATGGGCCACTTTTTTCTTTAAATATTCACCAAAAATACAAATTTCACCGGAATCCGATGGGGACTGCTGTGTCTCGTTCAGCCAGTAGAGGAGCACATTTGGGAGCGATTTCGAGTCAATCGGTCCAAAGACCTGGAAGCTATTGAAAAAATGGGCCACTTTTTTCTTTAAAATATTCACCAAAAATACAAATTTCACCGGATTCCGATGGGGACTGCTGTGTCTCATTCAGCGAGTAGAGGACCACATTCGTGACGAATTTCGAGTCAATCGGTCAAAAGACGACCGTAACCCTAACCCTAGCTCCATAACCCTAACCCTAACCCTAACCCTAGCTCCATAACCCTAACCCTAACCCTAACCCTAATGCCAGCCTTAAGGCAGTCTCATGAAACATTGTCTCTTTTCACTAAAATATTCACCAAAAATACAAATTTCACCGGAATCCGATGGGGACTGCTGTGTCTCGTTCAGCCAGTATAGGAGCACATTTGGGAGCGATTTCGAGTCAATCGATCCAAAGACCTGGAAGCTATTGAAAAAATGGGCCACTTTTTTCTTTAAAATATTCACCAAAAATACAAATTTCACCGGAATCCGATGGGGACTGCTGTGTCTCATTCAGCGAGTAGAGGACCACATTCGTGACGAATTTCGAGTCAATCGGTCAAAAGACGACCGTAACCCTAACCCTAGCTCCATAACCCTAACCCTAACCCTAACCCTAGCTCCATAACCCTAACCCTAACCCTAACCCTAATGCCAGCCTTAAGGCAGTCTCATGAAACATTGTCTCTTTTCACTAAAATATTCACCAAAAATACAAATTTCACCGGAATCCGATGGGGACTGCTGTGTCTCGTTCAGCCAGTATAGGAGCACATTTGGGAGCGATTTCGAGTCAATCGGTCCAAAGACCTGGAAGCTATTGAAAAAATGGGCCACTTTTTTCTTTAAAATATTCACCAAAAATACAAATTTCACCGGAATCCGATGGGGACTGCTGTGTCTCGTTCAGCCAGTATAGGAGCACATTTGGGAGCGATTTCGAGTCAATCGGTCAAAATACCTGGAAGCTATTGAAAAAATGGGCCACTTTTTTCTTTAAATATTCACCAAAAATACAAATTTCACCGGAATCCGATGGGGACTGCTGTGTCTCGTTCAGCCAGTAGAGGAGCACATTTGGGAGCGATTTCGAGTCAATCGGTCCAAAGACCTGGAAGCTATTGAAAAAATGGGCCACTTTTTTCTTTAAAATATTCACCAAAAATACAAATTTCACCGGAATCCGATGGGGACTGCTGTGTCTCATTCAGCGAGTAGAGGACCACATTCGTGACGAATTTCGAGTCAATCGGTCAAAAGACGACCGTAACCCTAACCCTAGCTCCATAACCCTAACCCTAACCCTAACCCTAGCTCCATAACCCTAACCCTAACCCTAACCCTAATGCCAGCCTTAAGGCAGTCTCATGAAACATTGTCTCTTTTCACTAAAATATTCACCAAAAATACAAATTTCACCGGAATCCGATGGGGACTGCTGTGTCTCGTTCAGCCAGTATAGGAGCACATTTGGGAGCGATTTCGAGTCAATCGGTCCAAAGACCTGGAAGCTATTGAAAAAATGGGCCACTTTTTTCTTTAAAATATTCACCAAAAATACAAATTTCACCGGAATCCGATGGGGACTGCTGTGTCTCATTCAGCGAGTAGAGGACCACATTCGTGACGAATTTCGAGTCAATCGGTCAAAAGACGACCGTAACCCTAACCCTAGCTCCATAACCCTAACCCTAACCCTAACCCTAATGCCAGCCTTAAGGCAGTCTCATGAAACATTGTCTCTTTTCACTAAAATATTCACCAAAAATACAAATTTCACCGGAATCCGATGGGGACTGCTGTGTCTCGTTCAGCCAGTATAGGAGCACATTTGGGAGCGATTTCGAGTCAATCGATCCAAAGACCTGGAAGCTATTGAAAAAATGGGCCACTTTTTTCTTTAAAATATTCACCAAAAATACAAATTTCACCGGAATCCGATGGGGACTGCTGTGTCTCATTCAGCGAGTAGAGGACCACATTCGTGACGAATTTCGAGTCAATCGGTCAAAAGACGACCGTAACCCTAACCCTAGCTCCATAACCCTAACCCTAACCCTAACCCTAGCTCCATAACCCTAACCCTAACCCTAACCCTAATGCCAGCCTTAAGGCAGTCTCATGAAACATTGTCTCTTTTCACTAAAATATTCACCAAAAATACAAATTTCACCGGAATCCGATGGGGACTGCTGTGTCTCGTTCAGCCAGTATAGGAGCACATTTGGGAGCGATTTCGAGTCAATCGGTCCAAAGACCTGGAAGCTATTGAAAAAATGGGCCACTTTTTTCTTTAAAATATTCACCAAAAATACAAATTTCACCGGAATCCGATGGGGACTGCTGTGTCTCGTTCAGCCAGTATAGGAGCACATTTGGTAGCGATTTCGAGTCAATCGGTCCAAAGACCTGGAAGCTATTGAAAAAATGGGCCACTTTTTTCTTTAAAATATTCACCAAAAATACAAATTTCACCGGAATCCGATGGGGACTGCTGTGTCTCGTTCAGCCAGTATAGGAGCACATTTGGGAGCGATTTCGAGTCAATCGATCCAAAGACCTGGAAGCTATTGAAAAAATGGGCCACTTTTTTCTTTAAAATATTCACCAAAAATACAAATTTCACCGGAATCCGATGGGGACTGCTGTGTCTCATTCAGCGAGTAGAGGACCACATTCGTGACGAATTTCGAGTCAATCGGTCAAAAGACGACCGTAACCCTAACCCTAGCTCCATAACCCTAACCCTAACCCTAACCCTAGCTCCATAACCCTAACCCTAACCCTAACCCTAATGCCAGCCTTAAGGCAGTCTCATGAAACATTGTCTCTTTTCACTAAAATATTCACCAAAAATACAAATTTCACCGGAATCCGATGGGGACTGCTGTGTCTCGTTCAGCCAGTATAGGAGCACATTTGGGAGCGATTTCGAGTCAATCGGTCCAAAGACCTGGAAGCTATTGAAAAAATGGGCCACTTTTTTCTTTAAAATATTCACCAAAAATACAAATTTCACCGGAATCCGATGGGGACTGCTGTGTCTCGTTCAGCCAGTATAGGAGCACATTTGGGAGCGATTTCGAGTCAATCGGTCCAAAGACCTGGAAGCTATTGAAAAAATGGGCCACTTTTTTCTTTAAATATTCACCAAAAATACAAATTTCACCGGAATCCGATGGGGACTGCTGTGTCTCGTTCAGCCAGTAGAGGAGCACATTTGGGAGCGATTTCGAGTCAATCGGTCCAAAGACCTGGAAGCTATTGAAAAAATGGGCCACTTTTTTCTTTAAAATATTCACCAAAAATACAAATTTCACCGGAATCCGATGGGGACTGCTGTGTCTCATTCAGCGAGTAGAGGACCACATTCGTGACGAATTTCGAGTCAATCGGTCAAAAGACGACCGTAACCCTAACCCTAGCTCCATAACCCTAACCCTAACCCTAACCCTAGCTCCATAACCCTAACCCTAACCCTAACCCTAATGCCAGCCTTAAGGCAGTCTCATGAAACATTGTCTCTTTTCACTAAAATATTCACCAAAAATACAAATTTCACCGGAATCCGATGGGGACTGCTGTGTCTCGTTCAGCCAGTATAGGAGCACATTTGGGAGCGATTTCGAGTCAATCGGTCCAAAGACCTGGAAGCTATTGAAAAAATGGGCCACTTTTTTCTTTAAAATATTCACCAAAAATACAAATTTCACCGGAATCCGATGGGGACTGCTGTGTCTCATTCAGCGAGTAGAGGACCACATTCGTGACGAATTTCGAGTCAATCGGTCAAAAGACGACCGTAACCCTAACCCTAGCTCCATAACCCTAACCCTAACCCTAACCCTAATGCCAGCCTTAAGGCAGTCTCATGAAACATTGTCTCTTTTCACTAAAATATTCACCAAAAATACAAATTTCACCGGAATCCGATGGGGACTGCTGTGTCTCGTTCAGCCAGTATAGGAGCACATTTGGGAGCGATTTCGAGTCAATCGATCCAAAGACCTGGAAGCTATTGAAAAAATGGGCCACTTTTTTCTTTAAAATATTCACCAAAAATACAAATTTCACCGGAATCCGATGGGGACTGCTGTGTCTCATTCAGCGAGTAGAGGACCACATTCGTGACGAATTTCGAGTCAATCGGTCAAAAGACGACCGTAACCCTAACCCTAGCTCCATAACCCTAACCCTAACCCTAACCCTAGCTCCATAACCCTAACCCTAACCCTAACCCTAATGCCAGCCTTAAGGCAGTCTCATGAAACATTGTCTCTTTTCACTAAAATATTCACCAAAAATACAAATTTCACCGGAATCCGATGGGGACTGCTGTGTCTCGTTCAGCCAGTATAGGAGCACATTTGGGAGCGATTTCGAGTCAATCGGTCCAAAGACCTGGAAGCTATTGAAAAAATGGGCCACTTTTTTCTTTAAAATATTCACCAAAAATACAAATTTCACCGGAATCCGATGGGGACTGCTGTGTCTCATTCAGCGAGTAGAGGACCACATTCGTGACGAATTTCGAGTCAATCGGTCAAAAGACGACCGTAACCCTAACCCTAGCTCCATAACCCTAACCCTAACCCTAACCCTAATGCCAGCCTTAAGGCAGTCTCATGAAACATTGTCTCTTTTCACTAAAATATTCACCAAAAATACAAATTTCACCGGAATCCGATGGGGACTGCTGTGTCTCGTTCAGCCAGTATAGGAGCACATTTGGGAGCGATTTCGAGTCAATCGATCCAAAGACCTGGAAGCTATTGAAAAAATGGGCCACTTTTTTCTTTAAAATATTCACCAAAAATACAAATTTCACCGGAATCCGATGGGGACTGCTGTGTCTCATTCAGCGAGTAGAGGACCACATTCGTGACGAATTTCGAGTCAATCGGTCAAAAGACGACCGTAACCCTAACCCTAGCTCCATAACCCTAACCCTAACCCTAACCCTAGCTCCATAACCCTAACCCTAACCCTAACCCTAATGCCAGCCTTAAGGCAGTCTCATGAAACATTGTCTCTTTTCACTAAAATATTCACCAAAAATACAAATTTCACCGGAATCCGATGGGGACTGCTGTGTCTCGTTCAGCCAGTATAGGAGCACATTTGGGAGCGATTTCGAGTCAATCGGTCCAAAGACCTGGAAGCTATTGAAAAAATGGGCCACTTTTTTCTTTAAAATATTCACCAAAAATACAAATTTCACCGGAATCCGATGGGGACTGCTGTGTCTCGTTCAGCCAGTATAGGAGCACATTTGGAAGCGATTTCGAGTCAATCGATCCAAAGACCTGGAAGCTATTGAAAAAATGGGCCACTTTTTTCTTTAAAATATTCACCAAAAATACAAATTTCACCGGAATCCGATGGGGACTGCTGTGTCTCATTCAGCGAGTAGAGGACCACATTCGTGACGAATTTCGAGTCAATCGGTCAAAAGACGACCGTAACCCTAACCCTAGCTCCATAACCCTAACCCTAACCCTAACCCTAGCTCCATAACCCTAACCCTAACCCTAACCCTAATGCCAGCCTTAAGGCAGTCTCATGAAACATTGTCTCTTTTCACTAAAATATTCACCAAAAATACAAATTTCACCGGAATCCGATGGGGACTGCTGTGTCTCGTTCAGCCAGTATAGGAGCACATTTGGGAGCGATTTCGAGTCAATCGGTCCAAAGACCTGGAAGCTATTGAAAAAATGGGCCACTTTTTTCTTTAAAATATTCACCAAAAATACAAATTTCACCGGAATCCGATGGGGACTGCTGTGTCTCATTCAGCGAGTAGAGGACCACATTCGTGACGAATTTCGAGTCAATCGGTCAAAAGACGACCGTAACCCTAACCCTAGCTCCATAACCCTAACCCTAACCCTAACCCTAATGCCAGCCTTAAGGCAGTCTCATGAAACATTGTCTCTTTTCACTAAAATATTCACCAAAAATACAAATTTCACCGGAATCCGATGGGGACTGCTGTGTCTCGTTCAGCCAGTATAGGAGCACATTTGGGAGCGATTTCGAGTCAATCGGTCCAAAGACCTGGAAGCTATTGAAAAAATGGGCCACTTTTTTCTTTAAAATATTCACCAAAAATACAAATTTCACCGGAATCCGATGGGGACTGCTGTGTCTCATTCAGCGAGTAGAGGACCACATTCGTGACGAATTTCGAGTCAATCGGTCAAAAGACGACCGTAACCCTAACCCTAGCTCCATAACCCTAACCCTAACCCTAACCCTAATGCCAGCCTTAAGGCAGTCTCATGAAACATTGTCTCTTTTCACTAAAATATTCACCAAAAATACAAATTTCACCGGAATCCGATGGGGACTGCTGTGTCTCGTTCAGCCAGTATAGGAGCACATTTGGGAGCGATTTCGAGTCAATCGGTCCAAAGACCTGGAAGCTATTGAAAAAATGGGCCACTTTTTTCTTTAAAATATTCACCAAAAATACAAATTTCACCGGAATCCGATGGGGACTGCTGTGTCTCGTTCAGCCAGTATAGGAGCACATTTGGGAGCGATTTCGAGTCAATCGGTCCAAAGACCTGGAAGCTACTGAAAAAATGGGCCACTTTTTTCTTTAAATATTCACCAAAAATACAAATTTCACCGGAATCCGATGGGGACTGCTGTGTCTCGTTCAGCCAGTATAGGAGCACATTTGGGAGCGATTTCGAGTCAATCGGTCCAAAGACCTGGAAGCTATTGAAAAAATGGGCCACTTTTTTCTTTAAAATATTCACCAAAAATACAAATTTCACCGGAATCCGATGGGGACTGCTGTGTCTCATTCAGCGAGTAGAGGACCACATTCGTGACGAATTTCGAGTCAATCGGTCAAAAGACGACCGTAACCCTAACCCTAGCTCCATAACCCTAACCCTAACCCTAACCCTAGCTCCATAACCCTAACCCTAACCCTAACCCTAATGCCAGCCTTAAGGCAGTCTCATGAAACATTGTCTCTTTTCACTAAAATATTCACCAAAAATACAAATTTCACCGGAATCCGATGGGGACTGCTGTGTCTCGTTCAGCCAGTATAGGAGCACATTTGGGAGCGATTTCGAGTCAATTGGTCCAAAGACCTGGAAGCTATTGAAAAAATGGGCCACTTTTTTCTTTAAAATATTCACCAAAAATACAAATTTCACCGGAATCCGATGGGGACTGCTGTGTCTCATTCAGCGAGTAGAGGACCACATTCGTGACGAATTTCGAGTCAATCGGTCAAAAGACGACCGTAACCCTAACCCTAGCTCCATAACCCTAACCCTAACCCTAACCCTAATGCCAGCCTTAAGGCAGTCTCATGAAACATTGTCTCTTTTCACTAAAATATTCACCAAAAATACAAATTTCACCGGAATCCGATGGGGACTGCTGTGTCTCGTTCAGCCAGTATAGGAGCACATTTGGGAGCGATTTCGAGTCAATCGGTCCAAAGACCTGGAAGATATTGAAAAAATGGGCCACTTTTTTCTTTAAAATATTCACCAAAAATACAAATTTCACCGGAATCCGATGGGGACTGCTGTGTCTCGTTCAGCCAGTATAGGAGCACATTTGGGAGCGATTTCGAGTCAATCGGTCCAAAGACCTGGAAGCTATTGAAAAAATGGGCCACTTTTTTCTTTAAAATATTCACCAAAAATACAAATTTCACCGGAATCCGATGGGGACTGCTGTGTCTCGTTCAGCCAGTATAGGAGCACATTTGGGAGCGATTTCGAGTCAATCGGTCCAAAGACCTGGAAGCTATTGAAAAAATGGGCCACTTTTTTCTTTAAAATATTCACCAAAAATACAAATTTCACCAGAATCCGATGGGGACTGCTGTGTCTCATTCAGCGAGTAGAGGACCACATTCGTGACGAATTTCGAGTCAATCGGTCAAAAGACGACCGTAACCCTAACCCTAGCTCCATAACCCTAACCCTAACCCTAACCCTAATGCCAGCCTTAAGGCAGTCTCATGAAACATTGTCTCTTTTCACTAAAATATTCACCAAAAATACAAATTTCACCGGAATCCGATGGGGACTGCTGTGTCTCGTTCAGCCAGTATAGGAGCACATTTGGGAGCGATTTCGAGTCAATCGGTCCAAAGACCTGGAAGCTATTGAAAAAATGGGCCACTTTTTTCTTTAAAATATTCACCAAAAATACAAATTTCACCGGAATCCGATGGGGACTGCTGTGTCTCGTTCAGCCAGTATAGGAGCACATTTGGGAGTGATTTCGAGTCAATCGGTCCAAAGACCTGGAAGCTATTGAAAAAATGGGCCACTTTTTTCTTTAAAATATTCACCAAAAATACAAATTTCACCGGAATCCGATGGGGACTGCTGTGTCTCGTTCAGCCAGTATAGGAGCACATTTGGGAGCGATTTCGAGTCAATCGGTCCAAAGACCTGGAAGCTATTGAAAAAATGGGCCACTTTTTTCTTTAAAATATTCACCAAAAATACAAATTTCACCGGAATCCGATGGGGACTGCTGTGTCTCATTCAGCGAGTAGAGGACCACATTCGTGACGAATTTCGAGTCAATCGGTCAAAAGACGACCGTAACCCTAACCCTAGCTCCATAACCCTAACCCTAACCCTAACCCTAATGCCAGCCTTAAGGCAGTCTCATGAAACATTGTCTCTTTTCACTAAAATATTCACCAAAAATACAAATTTCACCGGAATCCGATGGGGACTGCTGTGTCTCGTTCAGCCAGTATAGGAGCACATTTGGGAGCGATTTCGAGTCAATCGGTCCAAAGACCTGGAAGCTATTGAAAAAATGGGCCACTTTTTTCTTTAAAATATTCACCAAAAATACAAATTTCACCGGAATCCGATGGGGACTGCTGTGTCTCATTCAGCGAGTAGAGGACCACATTCGTGACGAATTTCGAGTCAATCGGTCAAAAGACGACCGTAACCCTAACCCTAGCTCCATAACCCTAACCCTAACCCTAACCCTAATGCCAGCCTTAAGGCAGTCTCATGAAACATTGTCTCTTTTCACTAAAATATTCACCAAAAATACAAATTTCACCGGAATCCGATGGGGACTGCTGTGTCTCGTTCAGCCAGTATAGGAGCACATTTGGGAGCGATTTCGAGTCAATCGGTCCAAAGACCTGGAAGCTATTGAAAAAATGGGCCACTTTTTTCTTTAAAATATTCACCAAAAATACAAATTTCACCGGAATCCGATGGGGACTGCTGTGTCTCGTTCAGCCAGTATAGGAGCACATTTGGGAGCGATTTCGAGTCAATCGGTCCAAAGACCTGGAAGCTACTGAAAAAATGGGCCACTTTTTTCTTTAAATATTCACCAAAAATACAAATTTCACCGGAATCCGATGGGGACTGCTGTGTCTCGTTCAGCCAGTATAGGAGCACATTTGGGAGCGATTTCGAGTCAATCGGTCCAAAGACCTGGAAGCTATTGAAAAAATGGGCCACTTTTTTCTTTAAAATATTCACCAAAAATACAAATTTCACCGGAATCCGATGGGGACTGCTGTGTCTCATTCAGCGAGTAGAGGACCACATTCGTGACGAATTTCGAGTCAATCGGTCAAAAGACGACCGTAACCCTAACCCTAGCTCCATAACCCTAACCCTAACCCTAACCCTAGCTCCATAACCCTAACCCTAACCCTAACCCTAATGCCAGCCTTAAGGCAGTCTCATGAAACATTGTCTCTTTTCACTAAAATATTCACCAAAAATACAAATTTCACCGGAATCCGATGGGGACTGCTGTGTCTCGTTCAGCCAGTATAGGAGCACATTTGGGAGCGATTTCGAGTCAATCGGTCCAAAGACCTGGAAGCTATTGAAAAAATGGGCCACTTTTTTCTTTAAAATATTCACCAAAAATACAAATTTCACCGGAATCCGATGGGGACTGCTGTGTCTCATTCAGCGAGTAGAGGACCACATTCGTGACGAATTTCGAGTCAATCGGTCAAAAGACGACCGTAACCCTAACCCTAGCTCCATAACCCTAACCCTAACCCTAACCCTAGCTCCATAACCCTAACCCTAACCCTAACCCTAATGCCAGCCTTAAGGCAGTCTCATGAAACATTGTCTCTTTTCACTAAAATATTCACCAAAAATACAAATTTCACCGGAATCCGATGGGGACTGCTGTGTCTCGTTCAGCCAGTATAGGAGCACATTTGGGAGCGATTTCGAGTCAATCGGTCCAAAGACCTGGAAGCTATTGAAAAAATGGGCCACTTTTTTCTTTAAAATATTCACCAAAAATACAAATTTCACCGGAATCCGATGGGGACTGCTGTGTCTCGTTCAGCCAGTATAGGAGCACATTTGGGAGCGATTTCGAGTCAATTGGTCCAAAGACCTGGAAGCTATTGAAAAAATGGGCCACTTTTTTCTTTAAAATATTCACCAAAAATACAAATTTCACCGGAATCCGATGGGGACTGCTGTGTCTCATTCAGCGAGTAGAGGACCACATTCGTGACGAATTTCGAGTCAATCGGTCAAAAGACGACCGTAACCCTAACCCTAGCTCCATAACCCTAACCCTAACCCTAACCCTAATGCCAGCCTTAAGGCAGTCTCATGAAACATTGTCTCTTTTCACTAAAATATTCACCAAAAATACAAATTTCACCGGAATCCGATGGGGACTGCTGTGTCTCGTTCAGCCAGTATAGGAGCACATTTGGGAGCGATTTCGAGTCAATCGGTCCAAAGACCTGGAAGATATTGAAAAAATGGGCCACTTTTTTCTTTAAAATATTCACCAAAAATACAAATTTCACCGGAATCCGATGGGGACTGCTGTGTCTCGTTCAGCCAGTATAGGAGCACATTTGGGAGCGATTTCGAGTCAATCGGTCCAAAGACCTGGAAGCTATTGAAAAAATGGGCCACTTTTTTCTTTAAAATATTCACCAAAAATACAAATTTCACCGGAATCCGATGGGGACTGCTGTGTCTCGTTCAGCCAGTATAGGAGCACATTTGGGAGCGATTTCGAGTCAATCGGTCCAAAGACCTGGAAGCTATTGAAAAAATGGGCCACTTTTTTCTTTAAAATATTCACCAAAAATACAAATTTCACCAGAATCCGATGGGGACTGCTGTGTCTCATTCAGCGAGTAGAGGACCACATTCGTGACGAATTTCGAGTCAATCGGTCAAAAGACGACCGTAACCCTAACCCTAGCTCCATAACCCTAACCCTAACCCTAACCCTAATGCCAGCCTTAAGGCAGTCTCATGAAACATTGTCTCTTTTCACTAAAATATTCACCAAAAATACAAATTTCACCGGAATCCGATGGGGACTGCTGTGTCTCGTTCAGCCAGTATAGGAGCACATTTGGGAGCGATTTCGAGTCAATCGGTCCAAAGACCTGGAAGCTATTGAAAAAATGGGCCACTTTTTTCTTTAAAATATTCACCAAAAATACAAATTTCACCGGAATCCGATGGGGACTGCTGTGTCTCGTTCAGCCAGTATAGGAGCACATTTGGGAGTGATTTCGAGTCAATCGGTCCAAAGACCTGGAAGCTATTGAAAAAATGGGCCACTTTTTTCTTTAAAATATTCACCAAAAATACAAATTTCACCGGAATCCGATGGGGACTGCTGTGTCTCGTTCAGCCAGTATAGGAGCACATTTGGGAGCGATTTCGAGTCAATCGGTCCAAAGACCTGGAAGCTATTGAAAAAATGGGCCACTTTTTTCTTTAAATATTCACCAAAAATACAAATTTCACCGGAATCCGATGGGGACTGCTGTGTCTCGTTCAGCCAGTATAGGAGCACATTTGGGAGCGATTTCGAGTCAATCGGTCCAAAGACCTGGAAGCTATTGAAAAAACGGGCCACTTTTTTCTTTAAAATATTCACCAAAAATACAAATTTCACCGGAATCCGATGGGGACTGCTGTGTCTCATTCAGCGAGTAGAGGACCACATTCGTGACGAATTTCGAGTCAATCGGTCAAAAGACGACCGTAACCCTAACCCTAGCTCCATAACCCTAACCCTAACCCTAACCCTAGCTCCATAACCCTAACCCTAACCCTAACCCTAATGCCAGCCTTAAGGCAGTCTCATGAAACATTGTCTCTTTTCACTAAAATATTCACCAAAAATACAAATTTCACCGGAATCCGATGGGGACTGCTGTGTCTCGTTCAGCCAGTATAGGAGCACATTTGGGAGCGATTTCGAGTCAATCGGTCCAAAGACCTGGAAGCTATTGAAAAAATGGGCCACTTTTTTCTTTAAAATATTCACCAAAAATACAAATTTCACCGGAATCCGATGGGGACTGCTGTGTCTCATTCAGCGAGTAGAGGACCACATTCGTGACGAATTTCGAGTCAATCGGTCAAAAGACGACCGTAACCCTAACCCTAGCTCCATAACCCTAACCCTAACCCTAACCCTAATGCCAGCCTTAAGGCAGTCTCATGAAACATTGTCTCTTTTCACTAAAATATTCACCAAAAATACAAATTTCACCGGAATCCGATGGGGACTGCTGTGTCTCGTTCAGCCAGTATAGGAGCACATTTGGGAGCGATTTCGAGTCAATCGATCCAAAGACCTGGAAGCTATTGAAAAAATGGGCCACTTTTTTCTTTAAAATATTCACCAAAAATACAAATTTCACCGGAATCCGATGGGGACTGCTGTGTCTCATTCAGCGAGTAGAGGACCACATTCGTGACGAATTTCGAGTCAATCGGTCAAAAGACGACCGTAACCCTAACCCTAGCTCCATAACCCTAACCCTAACCCTAACCCTAGCTCCATAACCCTAACCCTAACCCTAACCCTAATGCCAGCCTTAAGGCAGTCTCATGAAACATTGTCTCTTTTCACTAAAATATTCACCAAAAATACAAATTTCACCGGAATCCGATGGGGACTGCTGTGTCTCGTTCAGCCAGTATAGGAGCACATTTGGGAGCGATTTCGAGTCAATCGGTCCAAAGACCTGGAAGCTATTGAAAAAATGGGCCACTTTTTTCTTTAAAATATTCACCAAAAATACAAATTTCACCGGAATCCGATGGGGACTGCTGTGTCTCGTTCAGCCAGTATAGGAGCACATTTGGGAGCGATTTCGAGTCAATCGGTCCAAAGACCTGGAAGCTATTGAAAAAATGGGCCACTTTTTTCTTTAAATATTCACCAAAAATACAAATTTCACCGGAATCCGATGGGGACTGCTGTGTCTCGTTCAGCCAGTATAGGAGCACATTTGGGAGCGATTTCGAGTCAATCGGTCCAAAGACCTGGAAGCTATTGAAAAAATGGGCCACTTTTTTCTTTAAAATATTCACCAAAAATACAAATTTCACCGGAATCCGATGGGGACTGCTGTGTCTCATTCAGCGAGTAGAGGACCACATTCGTGACGAATTTCGAGTCAATCGGTCAAAAGACGACCGTAACCCTAACCCTAGCTCCATAACCCTAACCCTAACCCTAACCCTAGCTCCATAACCCTAACCCTAACCCTAACCCTAATGCCAGCCTTAAGGCAGTCTCATGAAACATTGTCTCTTTTCACTAAAATATTCACCAAAAATACAAATTTCACCGGAATCCGATGGGGACTGCTGTGTCTCGTTCAGCCAGTATAGGAGCACATTTGGGAGCGATTTCGAGTCAATCGGTCCAAAGACCTGGAAGCTATTGAAAAAATGGGCCACTTTTTTCTTTAAAATATTCACCAAAAATACAAATTTCACCGGAATCCGATGGGGACTGCTGTGTCTCGTTCAGCCAGTATAGGAGCACATTTGGGAGCGATTTCGAGTCAATTGGTCCAAAGACCTGGAAGCTATTGAAAAAATGGGCCACTTTTTTCTTTAAAATATTCACCAAAAATACAAATTTCACCGGAATCCGATGGGGACTGCTGTGTCTCATTCAGCGAGTAGAGGACCACATTCGTGACGAATTTCGAGTCAATCGGTCAAAAGACGACCGTAACCCTAACCCTAGCTCCATAACCCTAACCCTAACCCTAACCCTAATGCCAGCCTTAAGGCAGTCTCATGAAACATTGTCTCTTTTCACTAAAATATTCACCAAAAATACAAATTTCACCGGAATCCGATGGGGACTGCTGTGTCTCGTTCAGCCAGTATAGGAGCACATTTGGGAGCGATTTCGAGTCAATCGGTCCAAAGACCTGGAAGATATTGAAAAAATGGGCCACTTTTTTCTTTAAAATATTCACCAAAAATACAAATTTCACCGGAATCCGATGGGGACTGCTGTGTCTCGTTCAGCCAGTATAGGAGCACATTTGGGAGCGATTTCGAGTCAATCGGTCCAAAGACCTGGAAGCTATTGAAAAAATGGGCCACTTTTTTCTTTAAAATATTCACCAAAAATACAAATTTCACCGGAATCCGATGGGGACTGCTGTGTCTCGTTCAGCCAGTATAGGAGCACATTTGGGAGCGATTTCGAGTCAATCGGTCCAAAGACCTGGAAGCTATTGAAAAAATGGGCCACTTTTTTCTTTAAAATATTCACCAAAAATACAAATTTCACCAGAATCCGATGGGGACTGCTGTGTCTCATTCAGCGAGTAGAGGACCACATTCGTGACGAATTTCGAGTCAATCGGTCAAAAGACGACCGTAACCCTAACCCTAGCTCCATAACCCTAACCCTAACCCTAACCCTAATGCCAGCCTTAAGGCAGTCTCATGAAACATTGTCTCTTTTCACTAAAATATTCACCAAAAATACAAATTTCACCGGAATCCGATGGGGACTGCTGTGTCTCGTTCAGCCAGTATAGGAGCACATTTGGGAGCGATTTCGAGTCAATCGGTCCAAAGACCTGGAAGCTATTGAAAAAATGGGCCACTTTTTTCTTTAAAATATTCACCAAAAATACAAATTTCACCGGAATCCGATGGGGACTGCTGTGTCTCGTTCAGCCAGTATAGGAGCACATTTGGGAGTGATTTCGAGTCAATCGGTCCAAAGACCTGGAAGCTATTGAAAAAATGGGCCACTTTTTTCTTTAAAATATTCACCAAAAATACAAATTTCACCGGAATCCGATGGGGACTGCTGTGTCTCGTTCAGCCAGTATAGGAGCACATTTGGGAGCGATTTCGAGTCAATCGGTCCAAAGACCTGGAAGCTATTGAAAAAATGGGCCACTTTTTTCTTTAAATATTCACCAAAAATACAAATTTCACCGGAATCCGATGGGGACTGCTGTGTCTCGTTCAGCCAGTATAGGAACACATTTGGGAGCGATTTCGAGTCAATCGGTCCAAAGACCTGGAAGCTATTGAAAAAACGGGCCACTTTTTTCTTTAAAATATTCACCAAAAATACAAATTTCACCGGAATCCGATGGGGACTGCTGTGTCTCATTCAGCGAGTAGAGGACCACATTCGTGACGAATTTCGAGTCAATCGGTCAAAAGACGACCGTAACCCTAACCCTAGCTCCATAACCCTAACCCTAACCCTAACCCTAGCTCCATAACCCTAACCCTAACCCTAACCCTAATGCCAGCCTTAAGGCAGTCTCATGAAACATTGTCTCTTTTCACTAAAATATTCACCAAAAATACAAATTTCACCGGAATCCGATGGGGACTGCTGTGTCTCGTTCAGCCAGTATAGGAGCACATTTGGGAGCGATTTCGAGTCAATCGGTCCAAAGACCTGGAAGCTATTGAAAAAATGGGCCACTTTTTTCTTTAAAATATTCACCAAAAATACAAATTTCACCGGAATCCGATGGGGACTGCTGTGTCTCATTCAGCGAGTAGAGGACCACATTCGTGACGAATTTCGAGTCAATCGGTCAAAAGACGACCGTAACCCTAACCCTAGCTCCATAACCCTAACCCTAACCCTAACCCTAATGCCAGCCTTAAGGCAGTCTCATGAAACATTGTCTCTTTTCACTAAAATATTCACCAAAAATACAAATTTCACCGGAATCCGATGGGGACTGCTGTGTCTCGTTCAGCCAGTATAGGAGCACATTTGGGAGCGATTTCGAGTCAATCGATCCAAAGACCTGGAAGCTATTGAAAAAATGGGCCACTTTTTTCTTTAAAATATTCACCAAAAATACAAATTTCACCGGAATCCGATGGGGACTGCTGTGTCTCATTCAGCGAGTAGAGGACCACATTCGTGACGAATTTCGAGTCAATCGGTCAAAAGACGACCGTAACCCTAACCCTAGCTCCATAACCCTAACCCTAACCCTAACCCTAGCTCCATAACCCTAACCCTAACCCTAACCCTAATGCCAGCCTTAAGGCAGTCTCATGAAACATTGTCTCTTTTCACTAAAATATTCACCAAAAATACAAATTTCACCGGAATCCGATGGGGACTGCTGTGTCTCGTTCAGCCAGTATAGGAGCACATTTGGGAGCGATTTCGAGTCAATCGGTCCAAAGACCTGGAAGCTATTGAAAAAATGGGCCACTTTTTTCTTTAAAATATTCACCAAAAATACAAATTTCACCGGAATCCGATGGGGACTGCTGTGTCTCGTTCAGCCAGTATAGGAGCACATTTGGGAGCGATTTCGAGTCAATCGGTCCAAAGACCTGGAAGCTATTGAAAAAATGGGCCACTTTTTTCTTTAAATATTCACCAAAAATACAAATTTCACCGGAATCCGATGGGGACTGCTGTGTCTCGTTCAGCCAGTATAGGAGCACATTTGGGAGCGATTTCGAGTCAATCGGTCCAAAGACCTGGAAGCTATTGAAAAAATGGGCCACTTTTTTCTTTAAAATATTCACCAAAAATACAAATTTCACCGGAATCCGATGGGGACTGCTGTGTCTCATTCAGCGAGTAGAGGACCACATTCGTGACGAATTTCGAGTCAATCGGTCAAAAGACGACCGTAACCCTAACCCTAGCTCCATAACCCTAACCCTAACCCTAACCCTAGCTCCATAACCCTAACCCTAACCCTAACCCTAATGCCAGCCTTAAGGCAGTCTCATGAAACATTGTCTCTTTTCACTAAAATATTCACCAAAAATACAAATTTCACCGGAATCCGATGGGGACTGCTGTGTCTCGTTCAGCCAGTATAGGAGCACATTTGGGAGCGATTTCGAGTCAATCGGTCCAAAGACCTGGAAGCTATTGAAAAAATGGGCCACTTTTTTCTTTAAAATATTCACCAAAAATACAAATTTCACCGGAATCCGATGGGGACTGCTGTGTCTCGTTCAGCCAGTATAGGAGCACATTTGGGAGCGATTTCGAGTCAATTGGTCCAAAGACCTGGAAGCTATTGAAAAAATGGGCCACTTTTTTCTTTAAAATATTCACCAAAAATACAAATTTCACCGGAATCCGATGGGGACTGCTGTGTCTCATTCAGCGAGTAGAGGACCACATTCGTGACGAATTTCGAGTCAATCGGTCAAAAGACGACCGTAACCCTAACCCTAGCTCCATAACCCTAACCCTAACCCTAACCCTAATGCCAGCCTTAAGGCAGTCTCATGAAACATTGTCTCTTTTCACTAAAATATTCACCAAAAATACAAATTTCACCGGAATCCGATGGGGACTGCTGTGTCTCGTTCAGCCAGTATAGGAGCACATTTGGGAGCGATTTCGAGTCAATCGGTCCAAAGACCTGGAAGCTATTGAAAAAATGGGCCACTTTTTTCTTTAAAATATTCACCAAAAATACAAATTTCACCGGAATCCGATGGGGACTGCTGTGTCTCATTCAGCGAGTAGAGGACCACATTCGTGACGAATTTCGAGTCAATCGGTCAAAAGACGACCGTAACCCTAACCCTAGCTCCATAACCCTAACCCTAACCCTAACCCTAATGCCAGCCTTAAGGCAGTCTCATGAAACATTGTCTCTTTTCACTAAAATATTCACCAAAAATACAAATTTCACCGGAATCCGATGGGGACTGCTGTGTCTCGTTCAGCCAGTATAGGAGCACATTTGGGAGCGATTTCGAGTCAATCGGTCCAAAGACCTGGAAGCTATTGAAAAAATGGGCCACTTTTTTCTTTAAAATATTCACCAAAAATACAAATTTCACCGGAATCCGATGGGGACTGCTGTGTCTCGTTCAGCCAGTATAGGAGCACATTTGGGAGCGATTTCGAGTCAATCGGTCCAAAGACCTGGAAGCTACTGAAAAAATGGGCCACTTTTTTCTTTAAATATTCACCAAAAATACAAATTTCACCGGAATCCGATGGGGACTGCTGTGTCTCGTTCAGCCAGTATAGGAGCACATTTGGGAGCGATTTCGAGTCAATCGGTCCAAAGACCTGGAAGCTATTGAAAAAATGGGCCACTTTTTTCTTTAAATATTCACCAAAAATACAAATTTCACCGGAATCCGATGGGGACTGCTGTGTCTCGTTCAGCCAGTATAGGAGCACATTTGGGAGCGATTTCGAGTCAATCGGTCCAAAGACCTGGAAGCTATTGAAAAAATGGGCCACTTTTTTCTTTAAAATATTCACCAAAAATACAAATTTCACCGGAATCCGATGGGGACTGCTGTGTCTCATTCAGCGAGTAGAGGACCACATTCGTGACGAATTTCGAGTCAATCGGTCAAAAGACGACCGTAACCCTAACCCTAGCTCCATAACCCTAACCCTAACCCTAACCCTAGCTCCATAACCCTAACCCTAACCCTAACCCTAATGCCAGCCTTAAGGCAGTCTCATGAAACATTGTCTCTTTTCACTAAAATATTCACCAAAAATACAAATTTCACCGGAATCCGATGGGGACTGCTGTGTCTCGTTCAGCCAGTATAGGAGCACATTTGGGAGCGATTTCGAGTCAATCGGTCCAAAGACCTGGAAGCTATTGAAAAAATGGGCCACTTTTTTCTTTAAAATATTCACCAAAAATACAAATTTCACCGGAATCCGATGGGGACTGCTGTGTCTCATTCAGCGAGTAGAGGACCACATTCGTGACGAATTTCGAGTCAATCGGTCAAAAGACGACCGTAACCCTAACCCTAGCTCCATAACCCTAACCCTAACCCTAACCCTAATGCCAGCCTTAAGGCAGTCTCATGAAACATTGTCTCTTTTCACTAAAATATTCACCAAAAATACAAATTTCACCGGAATCCGATGGGGACTGCTGTGTCTCGTTCAGCCAGTATAGGAGCACATTTGGGAGCGATTTCGAGTCAATCGGTCCAAAGACCTGGAAGCTATTGAAAAAATGGGCCACTTTTTTCTTTAAAATATTCACCAAAAATACAAATTTCACCGGAATCCGATGGGGACTGCTGTGTCTCATTCAGCGAGTAGAGGACCACATTCGTGACGAATTTCGAGTCAATCGGTCAAAAGACGACCGTAACCCTAACCCTAGCTCCATAACCCTAACCCTAACCCTAACCCTAATGCCAGCCTTAAGGCAGTCTCATGAAACATTGTCTCTTTTCACTAAAATATTCACCAAAAATACAAATTTCACCGGAATCCGATGGGGACTGCTGTGTCTCGTTCAGCCAGTATAGGAGCACATTTGGGAGCGATTTCGAGTCAATCGGTCCAAAGACCTGGAAGCTATTGAAAAAATGGGCCACTTTTTTCTTTAAAATATTCACCAAAAATACAAATTTCACCGGAATCCGATGGGGACTGCTGTGTCTCGTTCAGCCAGTATAGGAGCACATTTGGGAGCGATTTCGAGTCAATCGGTCCAAAGACCTGGAAGCTACTGAAAAAATGGGCCACTTTTTTCTTTAAATATTCACCAAAAATACAAATTTCACCGGAATCCGATGGGGACTGCTGTGTCTCGTTCAGCCAGTATAGGAGCACATTTGGGAGCGATTTCGAGTCAATCGGTCCAAAGACCTGGAAGCTATTGAAAAAATGGGCCACTTTTTTCTTTAAAATATTCACCAAAAATACAAATTTCACCGGAATCCGATGGGGACTGCTGTGTCTCATTCAGCGAGTAGAGGACCACATTCGTGACGAATTTCGAGTCAATCGGTCAAAAGACGACCGTAACCCTAACCCTAGCTCCATAACCCTAACCCTAACCCTAACCCTAGCTCCATAACCCTAACCCTAACCCTAACCCTAATGCCAGCCTTAAGGCAGTCTCATGAAACATTGTCTCTTTTCACTAAAATATTCACCAAAAATACAAATTTCACCGGAATCCGATGGGGACTGCTGTGTCTCGTTCAGCCAGTATAGGAGCACATTTGGGAGCGATTTCGAGTCAATCGGTCCAAAGACCTGGAAGCTATTGAAAAAATGGGCCACTTTTTTCTTTAAAATATTCACCAAAAATACAAATTTCACCGGAATCCGATGGGGACTGCTGTGTCTCATTCAGCGAGTAGAGGACCACATTCGTGACGAATTTCGAGTCAATCGGTCAAAAGACGACCGTAACCCTAACCCTAGCTCCATAACCCTAACCCTAACCCTAACCCTAGCTCCATAACCCTAACCCTAACCCTAACCCTAATGCCAGCCTTAAGGCAGTCTCATGAAACATTGTCTCTTTTCACTAAAATATTCACCAAAAATACAAATTTCACCGGAATCCGATGGGGACTGCTGTGTCTCGTTCAGCCAGTATAGGAGCACATTTGGGAGCGATTTCGAGTCAATCGGTCCAAAGACCTGGAAGCTATTGAAAAAATGGGCCACTTTTTTCTTTAAAATATTCACCAAAAATACAAATTTCACCGGAATCCGATGGGGACTGCTGTGTCTCGTTCAGCCAGTATAGGAGCACATTTGGGAGCGATTTCGAGTCAATTGGTCCAAAGACCTGGAAGCTATTGAAAAAATGGGCCACTTTTTTCTTTAAAATATTCACCAAAAATACAAATTTCACCGGAATCCGATGGGGACTGCTGTGTCTCATTCAGCGAGTAGAGGACCACATTCGTGACGAATTTCGAGTCAATCGGTCAAAAGACGACCGTAACCCTAACCCTAGCTCCATAACCCTAACCCTAACCCTAACCCTAATGCCAGCCTTAAGGCAGTCTCATGAAACATTGTCTCTTTTCACTAAAATATTCACCAAAAATACAAATTTCACCGGAATCCGATGGGGACTGCTGTGTCTCGTTCAGCCAGTATAGGAGCACATTTGGGAGCGATTTCGAGTCAATCGGTCCAAAGACCTGGAAGCTATTGAAAAAATGGGCCACTTTTTTCTTTAAAATATTCACCAAAAATACAAATTTCACCGGAATCCGATGGGGACTGCTGTGTCTCATTCAGCGAGTAGAGGACCACATTCGTGACGAATTTCGAGTCAATCGGTCAAAAGACGACCGTAACCCTAACCCTAGCTCCATAACCCTAACCCTAACCCTAACCCTAATGCCAGCCTTAAGGCAGTCTCATGAAACATTGTCTCTTTTCACTAAAATATTCACCAAAAATACAAATTTCACCGGAATCCGATGGGGACTGCTGTGTCTCGTTCAGCCAGTATAGGAGCACATTTGGGAGCGATTTCGAGTCAATCGGTCCAAAGACCTGGAAGCTATTGAAAAAATGGGCCACTTTTTTCTTTAAAATATTCACCAAAAATACAAATTTCACCGGAATCCGATGGGGACTGCTGTGTCTCGTTCAGCCAGTATAGGAGCACATTTGGGAGCGATTTCGAGTCAATCGGTCCAAAGACCTGGAAGCTACTGAAAAAATGGGCCACTTTTTTCTTTAAATATTCACCAAAAATACAAATTTCACCGGAATCCGATGGGGACTGCTGTGTCTCGTTCAGCCAGTATAGGAGCACATTTGGGAGCGATTTCGAGTCAATCGGTCCAAAGACCTGGAAGCTATTGAAAAAATGGGCCACTTTTTTCTTTAAAATATTCACCAAAAATACAAATTTCACCGGAATCTGATGGGGACTGCTGTGTCTCATTCAGCGAGTAGAGGACCACATTCGTGACGAATTTCGAGTCAATCGGTCAAAAGACGACCGTAACCCTAACCCTAGCTCCATAACCCTAACCCTAACCCTAACCCTAGCTCCATAACCCTAACCCTAACCCTAACCCTAATGCCAGCCTTAAAGCAGTCTCATGAAACATTGTCTCTTTTCACTAAAATATTCACCAAAAATACAAATTTCACCGGAATCCGATGGGGACTGCTGTGTCTCGTTCTGCCAGTATAGGAGCACATTTGGGAGCGATTTCGAGTCAATCGGTCCAAAGACCTGGAAGCTATTGAAAAAATGGGCCACTTTTTTCTTTAAAATATTCACCAAAAATACAAATTTCACCGGAATCCGATGGGGACTGCTGTGTCTCATTCAGCGAGTAGAGGACCACATTCGTGACGAATTTCGAGTCAATCGGTCAAAAGACGACCGTAACCCTAACCCTAGCTCCATAACCCTAACCCTAACCCTAACCCTAATGCCAGCCTTAAGGCAGTCTCATGAAACATTGTCTCTTTTCACTAAAATATTCACCAAAAATACAAATTTCACCGGAATCCGATGGGGACTGCTGTGTCTCGTTCAGCCAGTATAGGAGCACATTTGGGAGCGATTTCGAGTCAATCGGTCCAAAGACCTGGAAGCTATTGAAAAAATGGGCCACTTTTTTCTTTAAAATATTCACCAAAAATACAAATTTCACCGGAATCCGATGGGGACTGCTGTGTCTCATTCAGCGAGTAGAGGACCACATTCGTGACGAATTTCGAGTCAATCGGTCAAAAGACGACCGTAACCCTAACCCTAGCTCCATAACCCTAACCCTAACCCTAACCCTAGCTCCATAACCCTAACCCTAACCCTAACCCTAATGCCAGCCTTAAGGCAGTCTCATGAAACATTGTCTCTTTTCACTAAAATATTCACCAAAAATACAAATTTCACCGGAATCCGATGGGGACTGCTGTGTCTCGTTCAGCCAGTATAGGAGCACATTTGGGAGCGATTTCGAGTCAATCGGTCCAAAGACCTGGAAGCTATTGAAAAAATGGGCCACTTTTTTCTTTAAAATATTCACCAAAAATACAAATTTCACCGGAATCCGATGGGGACTGCTGTGTCTCGTTCAGCCAGTATAGGAGCACATTTGGGAGCGATTTTGAGTCAATCGGTCCAAAGACCTGGAAGCTATTGAAAAAATGGGCCACTTTTTTCTTTAAAATATTCACCAAAAATACAAATTTCACCGGAATCCGATGGGGACTGCTGTGTCTCATTCAGCGAGTAGAGGACCACATTCGTGACGAATTTCGAGTCAATCGGTCAAAAGACGACCGTAACCCTAACCCTAGCTCCATAACCCTAACCCTAACCCTAACCCTAATGCCAGCCTTAAGGCAGTCTCATGAAACATTGTCTCTTTTCACTAAAATATTCACCAAAAATACAAATTTCACCGGAATCCGATGGGGACTGCTGTGTCTCGTTCAGCCAGTATAGGAGCACATTTGGGAGCGATTTCGAGTCAATCGGTCCAAAGACCTGGAAGCTATTGAAAAAATGGGCCACTTTTTTCTTTAAAATATTCACCAAAAATACAAATTTCACCGGAATCCGATGGGGACTGCTGTGTCTCGTTCAGCCAGTATAGGAGCACATTTGGGAGTGATTTCGAGTCAATCGGTCCAAAGACCTGGAAGCTATTGAAAAAATGGGCCACTTTTTTCTTTAAAATATTCACCAAAAATACAAATTTCACCGGAATCCGATGGGGACTGCTGTGTCTCGTTCAGCCAGTATAGGAGCACATTTGGGAGCGATTTCGAGTCAATCGGTCCAAAGACCTGGAAGCTATTGAAAAAATGGGCCACTTTTTTCTTTAAAATATTCACCAAAAATACAAATTTCACCGGAATCCGATGGGGACTGCTGTGTCTCATTCAGCGAGTAGAGGACCACATTCGTGACGAATTTCGAGTCAATCGGTCAAAAGACGACCGTAACCCTAACCCTAGCTCCATAACCCTAACCCTAACCCTAACCCTAATGCCAGCCTTAAGGCAGTCTCATGAAACATTGTCTCTTTTCACTAAAATATTCACCAAAAATACAAATTTCACCGGAATCCGATGGGGACTGCTGTGTCTCGTTCAGCCAGTATAGGAGCACATTTGGGAGCGATTTCGAGTCAATCGGTCCAAAGACCTGGAAGCTATTGAAAAAATGGGCCACTTTTTTCTTTAAAATATTCACCAAAAATACAAATTTCACCGGAATCCGATGGGGACTGCTGTGTCTCGTTCAGCCAGTATAGGAGCACATTTGGGAGCGATTTCGAGTCAATCGGTCCAAAGACCTGGAAGCTACTGAAAAAATGGGCCACTTTTTTCTTTAAATATTCACCAAAAATACAAATTTCACCGGAATCCGATGGGGACTGCTGTGTCTCGTTCAGCCAGTATAGGAGCACATTTGGGAGCGATTTCGAGTCAATCGGTCCAAAGACCTGGAAGCTATTGAAAAAATGGGCCACTTTTTTCTTTAAAATATTCACCAAAAATACAAATTTCACCGGAATCCGATGGGGACTGCTGTGTCTCATTCAGCGAGTAGAGGACCACATTCGTGACGAATTTCGAGTCAATCGGTCAAAAGACGGCCGTAACCCTAACCCTAGCTCCATAACCCTAACCCTAACCCTAACCCTAGCTCCATAACCCTAACCCTAACCCTAACCCTAATGCCAGCCTTAAGGCAGTCTCATGAAACATTGTCTCTTTTCACTAAAATATTCACCAAAAATACAAATTTCACCGGAATCCGATGGGGACTGCTGTGTCTCGTTCAGCCAGTATAGGAGCACATTTGGGAGCGATTTCGAGTCAATCGGTCCAAAGACCTGGAAGCTATTGAAAAAATGGGCCACTTTTTTCTTTAAAATATTCACCAAAAATACAAATTTCACCGGAATCCGATGGGGACTGCTGTGTCTCATTCAGCGAGTAGAGGACCACATTCGTGACGAATTTCGAGTCAATCGGTCAAAAGACGACCGTAACCCTAACCCTAGCTCCATAACCCTAACCCTAACCCTAACCCTAATGCCAGCCTTAAGGCAGTCTCATGAAACATTGTCTCTTTTCACTAAAATATTCACCAAAAATACAAATTTCACCGGAATCCGATGGGGACTGCTGTGTCTCGTTCAGCCAGTATAGGAGCACATTTGGGAGCGATTTCGAGTCAATCGGTCCAAAGACCTGGAAGCTATTGAAAAAATGGGCCACTTTTTTCTTTAAAATATTCACCAAAAATACAAATTTCACCGGAATCCGATGGGGACTGCTGTGTCTCGTTCAGCCAGTATAGGAGCACATTTGGGAGCGATTTTGAGTCAATCGGTCCAAAGACCTGGAAGCTATTGAAAAAATGGGCCACTTTTTTCTTTAAAATATTCACCAAAAATACAAATTTCACCGGAATCCGATGGGGACTGCTGTGTCTCATTCAGCGAGTAGAGGACCACATTCGTGACGAATTTCGAGTCAATCGGTCAAAAGACGACCGTAACCCTAACCCTAGCTCCATAACCCTAACCCTAACCCTAACCCTAATGCCAGCCTTAAGGCAGTCTCATGAAACATTGTCTCTTTTCACTAAAATATTCACCAAAAATACAAATTTCACCGGAATCCGATGGGGACTGCTGTGTCTCGTTCAGCCAGTATAGGAGCACATTTGGGAGCGATTTCGAGTCAATCGGTCCAAAGACCTGGAAGCTATTGAAAAAATGGGCCACTTTTTTCTTTAAAATATTCACCAAAAATACAAATTTCACCGGAATCCGATGGGGACTGCTGTGTCTCGTTCAGCCAGTATAGGAGCACATTTGGGAGCGATTTCGAGTCAATCGGTCCAAAGACCTGGAAGCTACTGAAAAAATGGGCCACTTTTTTCTTTAAATATTCACCAAAAATACAAATTTCACCGGAATCCGATGGGGACTGCTGTGTCTCGTTCAGCCAGTATAGGAGCACATTTGGGAGCGATTTCGAGTCAATCGGTCCAAAGACCTGGAAGCTATTGAAAAAATGGGCCACTTTTTTCTTTAAAATATTCACCAAAAATACAAATTTCACCGGAATCCGATGGGGACTGCTGTGTCTCATTCAGCGAGTAGAGGACCACATTCGTGACGAATTTCGAGTCAATCGGTCAAAAGACGACCGTAACCCTAACCCTAGCTCCATAACCCTAACCCTAACCCTAACCCTAGCTCCATAACCCTAACCCTAACCCTAACCCTAATGCCAGCCTTAAGGCAGTCTCATGAAACATTGTCTCTTTTCACTAAAATATTCACCAAAAATACAAATTTCACCGGAATCCGATGGGGACTGCTGTGTCTCGTTCAGCCAGTATAGGAGCACATTTGGGAGCGATTTCGAGTCAATCGGTCCAAAGACCTGGAAGCTATTGAAAAAATGGGCCACTTTTTTCTTTAAAATATTCACCAAAAATACAAATTTCACCGGAATCCGATGGGGACTGCTGTGTCTCGTTCAGCCAGTATAGGAGCACATTTGGGAGCGATTTCGAGTCAATCGGTCCAAAGACCTGGAAGCTATTGAAAAAATGGGCCACTTTTTTCTTTAAAATATTCACCAAAAATACAAATTTCACCGGAATCCGATGGGGACTGCTGTGTCTCATTCAGCGAGTAGAGGACCACATTCGTGACGAATTTCGAGTCAATCGGTCAAAAGACGACCGTAACCCTAACCCTAGCTCCATAACCCTAACCCTAACCCTAACCCTAATGCCAGCCTTAAGGCAGTCTCATGAAACATTGTCTCTTTTCACTAAAATATTCACCAAAAATACAAATTTCACCGGAATCCGATGGGGACTGCTGTGTCTCGTTCAGCCAGTATAGGAGCACATTTGGGAGCGATTTCGAGTCAATCGGTCCAAAGACCTGGAAGCTATTGAAAAAATGGGCCACTTTTTTCTTTAAAATATTCACCAAAAATACAAATTTCACCGGAATCCGATGGGGACTGCTGTGTCTCGTTCAGCCAGTATAGGAGCACATTTGGGAGTGATTTCGAGTCAATCGGTCCAAAGACCTGGAAGCTATTGAAAAAATGGGCCACTTTTTTCTTTAAAATATTCACCAAAAATACAAATTTCACCGGAATCCGATGGGGACTGCTGTGTCTCGTTCAGCCAGTATAGGAGCACATTTGGGAGCGATTTCGAGTCAATCGGTCCAAAGACCTGGAAGCTATTGAAAAAATGGGCCACTTTTTTCTTTAAAATATTCACCAAAAATACAAATTTCACCGGAATCCGATGGGGACTGCTGTGTCTCATTCAGCGAGTAGAGGACCACATTCGTGACGAATTTCGAGTCAATCGGTCAAAAGACGACCGTAACCCTAACCCTAGCTCCATAACCCTAACCCTAACCCTAACCCTAGCTCCATAACCCTAACCCTAACCCTAACCCTAATGCCAGCCTTAAGGCAGTCTCATGAAACATTGTCTCTTTTCACTAAAATATTCACCAAAAATACAAATTTCACCGGAATCCGATGGGGACTGCTGTGTCTCGTTCAGCCAGTATAGGAGCACATTTGGGAGCGATTTCGAGTCAATCGGTCCAAAGACCTGGAAGCTATTGAAAAAATGGGCCACTTTTTTCTTTAAAATATTCACCAAAAATACAAATTTCACCGGAATCCGATGGGGACTGCTGTGTCTCGTTCAGCCAGTATAGGAGCACATTTGGGAGCGATTTCGAGTCAATCGGTCCAAAGACCTGGAAGCTATTGAAAAAATGGGCCACTTTTTTCTTTAAAATATTCACCAAAAATACAAATTTCACCGGAATCCGATGGGGACTGCTGTGTCTCATTCAGCGAGTAGAGGACCACATTCGTGACGAATTTCGAGTCAATCGGTCAAAAGACGACCGTAACCCTAACCCTAGCTCCATAACCCTAACCCTAACCCTAACCCTAATGCCAGCCTTAAGGCAGTCTCATGAAACATTGTCTCTTTTCACTAAAATATTCACCAAAAATACAAATTTCACCGGAATCCGATGGGGACTGCTGTGTCTCGTTCAGCCAGTATAGGAGCACATTTGGGAGTGATTTCGAGTCAATCGGTCCAAAGACCTGGAAGCTATTGAAAAAATGGGCCACTTTTTTCTTTAAAATATTCACCAAAAATACAAATTTCACCGGAATCCGATGGGGACTGCTGTGTCTCGTTCAGCCAGTATAGGAGCACATTTGGGAGCGATTTCGAGTCAATCGGTCCAAAGACCTGGAAGCTATTGAAAAAATGGGCCACTTTTTTCTTTAAAATATTCACCAAAAATACAAATTTCACCGGAATCCGATGGGGACTGCTGTGTCTCATTCAGCGAGTAGAGGACCACATTCGTGACGAATTTCGAGTCAATCGGTCAAAAGACGACCGTAACCCTAACCCTAGCTCCATAACCCTAACCCTAACCCTAACCCTAATGCCAGCCTTAAGGCAGTCTCATGAAACATTGTCTCTTTTCACTAAAATATTCACCAAAAATACAAATTTCACCGGAATCCGATGGGGACTGCTGTGTCTCGTTCAGCCAGTATAGGAGCACATTTGGGAGCGATTTCGAGTCAATCGGTCCAAAGACCTGGAAGCTATTGAAAAAATGGGCCACTTTTTTCTTTAAAATATTCACCAAAAATACAAATTTCACCGGAATCCGATGGGGACTGCTGTGTCTCGTTCAGCCAGTATAGGAGCACATTTGGGAGCGATTTCGAGTCAATCGGTCCAAAGACCTGGAAGCTACTGAAAAAATGGGCCACTTTTTTCTTTAAATATTCACCAAAAATACAAATTTCACCGGAATCCGATGGGGACTGCTGTGTCTCGTTCAGCCAGTATAGGAGCACATTTGGGAGCGATTTCGAGTCAATCGGTCCAAAGACCTGGAAGCTATTGAAAAAATGGGCCACTTTTTTCTTTAAAATATTCACCAAAAATACAAATTTCACCGGAATCCGATGGGGACTGCTGTGTCTCATTCAGCGAGTAGAGGACCACATTCGTGACGAATTTCGAGTCAATCGGTCAAAAGACGACCGTAACCCTAACCCTAGCTCCATAACCCTAACCCTAACCCTAACCCTAGCTCCATAACCCTAACCCTAACCCTAACCCTAATGCCAGCCTTAAGGCAGTCTCATGAAACATTGTCTCTTTTCACTAAAATATTCACCAAAAATACAAATTTCACCGGAATCCGATGGGGACTGCTGTGTCTCGTTCAGCCAGTATAGGAGCACATTTGGGAGCGATTTCGAGTCAATCGGTCCAAAGACCTGGAAGCTATTGAAAAAATGGGCCACTTTTTTCTTTAAAATATTCACCAAAAATACAAATTTCACCGGAATCCGATGGGGACTGCTGTGTCTCGTTCAGCCAGTATAGGAGCACATTTGGGAGCGATTTCGAGTCAATCGGTCCAAAGACCTGGAAGCTATTGAAAAAATGGGCCACTTTTTTCTTTAAAATATTCACCAAAAATACAAATTTCACCGGAATCCGATGGGGACTGCTGTGTCTCATTCAGCGAGTAGAGGACCACATTCGTGACGAATTTCGAGTCAATCGGTCAAAAGACGACCGTAACCCTAACCCTAGCTCCATAACCCTAACCCTAACCCTAACCCTAATGCCAGCCTTAAGGCAGTCTCATGAAACATTGTCTCTTTTCACTAAAATATTCACCAAAAATACAAATTTCACCGGAATCCGATGGGGACTGCTGTGTCTCGTTCAGCCAGTATAGGAGCACATTTGGGAGCGATTTCGAGTCAATCGGTCCAAAGACCTGGAAGCTATTGAAAAAATGGGCCACTTTTTTCTTTAAAATATTCACCAAAAATACAAATTTCACCGGAATCCGATGGGGACTGCTGTGTCTCATTCAGCGAGTAGAGGACCACATTCGTGACGAATTTCGAGTCAATCGGTCAAAAGACGACCGTAACCCTAACCCTAGCTCCATAACCCTAACCCTAACCCTAACCCTAATGCCAGCCTTAAGGCAGTCTCATGAAACATTGTCTCTTTTCACTAAAATATTCACCAAAAATACAAATTTCACCGGAATCCGATGGGGACTGCTGTGTCTCGTTCAGCCAGTATAGGAGCACATTTGGGAGCGATTTCGAGTCAATCGGTCCAAAGACCTGGAAGCTATTGAAAAAATGGGCCACTTTTTTCTTTAAAATATTCACCAAAAATACAAATTTCACCGGAATCCGATGGGGACTGCTGTGTCTCGTTCAGCCAGTATAGGAGCACATTTGGGAGCGATTTTGAGTCAATCGGTCCAAAGACCTGGAAGCTATTGAAAAAATGGGCCACTTTTTTCTTTAAAATATTCACCAAAAATACAAATTTCACCGGAATCCGATGGGGACTGCTGTGTCTCATTCAGCGAGTAGAGGACCACATTCGTGACGAATTTCGAGTCAATCGGTCAAAAGACGACCGTAACCCTAACCCTAGCTCCATAACCCTAACCCTAACCCTAACCCTAATGCCAGCCTTAAGGCAGTCTCATGAAACATTGTCTCTTTTCACTAAAATATTCACCAAAAATACAAATTTCACCGGAATCCGATGGGGACTGCTGTGTCTCGTTCAGCCAGTATAGGAGCACATTTGGGAGCGATTTCGAGTCAATCGGTCCAAAGACCTGGAAGCTATTGAAAAAATGGGCCACTTTTTTCTTTAAAATATTCACCAAAAATACAAATTTCACCGGAATCCGATGGGGACTGCTGTGTCTCGTTCAGCCAGTATAGGAGCACATTTGGGAGCGATTTCGAGTCAATCGGTCCAAAGACCTGGAAGCTACTGAAAAAATGGGCCACTTTTTTCTTTAAATATTCACCAAAAATACAAATTTCACCGGAATCCGATGGGGACTGCTGTGTCTCGTTCAGCCAGTATAGGAGCACATTTGGGAGCGATTTCGAGTCAATCGGTCCAAAGACCTGGAAGCTATTGAAAAAATGGGCCACTTTTTTCTTTAAAATATTCACCAAAAATACAAATTTCACCGGAATCCGATGGGGACTGCTGTGTCTCATTCAGCGAGTAGAGGACCACATTCGTGACGAATTTCGAGTCAATCGGTCAAAAGACGACCGTAACCCTAACCCTAGCTCCATAACCCTAACCCTAACCCTAACCCTAGCTCCATAACCCTAACCCTAACCCTAACCCTAATGCCAGCCTTAAGGCAGTCTCATGAAACATTGTCTCTTTTCACTAAAATATTCACCAAAAATACAAATTTCACCGGAATCCGATGGGGACTGCTGTGTCTCGTTCAGCCAGTATAGGAGCACATTTGGGAGCGATTTCGAGTCAATCGGTCCAAAGACCTGGAAGCTATTGAAAAAATGGGCCACTTTTTTCTTTAAAATATTCACCAAAAATACAAATTTCACCGGAATCCGATGGGGACTGCTGTGTCTCGTTCAGCCAGTATAGGAGCACATTTGGGAGCGATTTCGAGTCAATCGGTCCAAAGACCTGGAAGCTATTGAAAAAATGGGCCACTTTTTTCTTTAAAATATTCACCAAAAATACAAATTTCACCGGAATCCGATGGGGACTGCTGTGTCTCATTCAGCGAGTAGAGGACCACATTCGTGACGAATTTCGAGTCAATCGGTCAAAAGACGACCGTAACCCTAACCCTAGCTCCATAACCCTAACCCTAACCCTAACCCTAATGCCAGCCTTAAGGCAGTCTCATGAAACATTGTCTCTTTTCACTAAAATATTCACCAAAAATACAAATTTCACCGGAATCCGATGGGGACTGCTGTGTCTCGTTCAGCCAGTATAGGAGCACATTTGGGAGCGATTTCGAGTCAATCGGTCCAAAGACCTGGAAGCTATTGAAAAAATGGGCCACTTTTTTCTTTAAAATATTCACCAAAAATACAAATTTCACCGGAATCCGATGGGGACTGCTGTGTCTCGTTCAGCCAGTATAGGAGCACATTTGGGAGTGATTTCGAGTCAATCGGTCCAAAGACCTGGAAGCTATTGAAAAAATGGGCCACTTTTTTCTTTAAAATATTCACCAAAAATACAAATTTCACCGGAATCCGATGGGGACTGCTGTGTCTCGTTCAGCCAGTATAGGAGCACATTTGGGAGCGATTTCGAGTCAATCGGTCCAAAGACCTGGAAGCTATTGAAAAAATGGGCCACTTTTTTCTTTAAAATATTCACCAAAAATACAAATTTCACCGGAATCCGATGGGGACTGCTGTGTCTCATTCAGCGAGTAGAGGACCACATTCGTGACGAATTTCGAGTCAATCGGTCAAAAGACGACCGTAACCCTAACCCTAGCTCCATAACCCTAACCCTAACCCTAACCCTAGCTCCATAACCCTAACCCTAACCCTAACCCTAATGCCAGCCTTAAGGCAGTCTCATGAAACATTGTCTCTTTTCACTAAAATATTCACCAAAAATACAAATTTCACCGGAATCCGATGGGGACTGCTGTGTCTCGTTCAGCCAGTATAGGAGCACATTTGGGAGCGATTTCGAGTCAATCGGTCCAAAGACCTGGAAGCTATTGAAAAAATGGGCCACTTTTTTCTTTAAAATATTCACCAAAAATACAAATTTCACCGGAATCCGATGGGGACTGCTGTGTCTCGTTCAGCCAGTATAGGAGCACATTTGGGAGCGATTTCGAGTCAATCGGTCCAAAGACCTGGAAGCTATTGAAAAAATGGGCCACTTTTTTCTTTAAAATATTCACCAAAAATACAAATTTCACCGGAATCCGATGGGGACTGCTGTGTCTCATTCAGCGAGTAGAGGACCACATTCGTGACGAATTTCGAGTCAATCGGTCAAAAGACGACCGTAACCCTAACCCTAGCTCCATAACCCTAACCCTAACCCTAACCCTAATGCCAGCCTTAAGGCAGTCTCATGAAACATTGTCTCTTTTCACTAAAATATTCACCAAAAATACAAATTTCACCGGAATCCGATGGGGACTGCTGTGTCTCGTTCAGCCAGTATAGGAGCACATTTGGGAGTGATTTCGAGTCAATCGGTCCAAAGACCTGGAAGCTATTGAAAAAATGGGCCACTTTTTTCTTTAAAATATTCACCAAAAATACAAATTTCACCGGAATCCGATGGGGACTGCTGTGTCTCGTTCAGCCAGTATAGGAGCACATTTGGGAGCGATTTCGAGTCAATCGGTCCAAAGACCTGGAAGCTATTGAAAAAATGGGCCACTTTTTTCTTTAAAATATTCACCAAAAATACAAATTTCACCGGAATCCGATGGGGACTGCTGTGTCTCATTCAGCGAGTAGAGGACCACATTCGTGACGAATTTCGAGTCAATCGGTCAAAAGACGACCGTAACCCTAACCCTAGCTCCATAACCCTAACCCTAACCCTAACCCTAATGCCAGCCTTAAGGCAGTCTCATGAAACATTGTCTCTTTTCACTAAAATATTCACCAAAAATACAAATTTCACCGGAATCCGATGGGGACTGCTGTGTCTCGTTCAGCCAGTATAGGAGCACATTTGGGAGCGATTTCGAGTCAATCGGTCCAAAGACCTGGAAGCTATTGAAAAAATGGGCCACTTTTTTCTTTAAAATATTCACCAAAAATACAAATTTCACCGGAATCCGATGGGGACTGCTGTGTCTCGTTCAGCCAGTATAGGAGCACATTTGGGAGCGATTTCGAGTCAATCGGTCCAAAGACCTGGAAGCTACTGAAAAAATGGGCCACTTTTTTCTTTAAATATTCACCAAAAATACAAATTTCACCGGAATCCGATGGGGACTGCTGTGTCTCGTTCAGCCAGTATAGGAGCACATTTGGGAGCGATTTCGAGTCAATCGGTCCAAAGACCTGGAAGCTATTGAAAAAATGGGCCACTTTTTTCTTTAAAATATTCACCAAAAATACAAATTTCACCGGAATCCGATGGGGACTGCTGTGTCTCGTTCAGCCAGTATAGGAGCACATTTGGGAGCGATTTCGAGTCAATCGGTCCAAAGACCTGGAAGCTACTGAAAAAATGGGCCACTTTTTTCTTTAAATATTCACCAAAAATACAAATTTCACCGGAATCCGATGGGGACTGCTGTGTCTCGTTCAGCCAGTATAGGAGCACATTTGGGAGCGATTTCGAGTCAATCGGTCCAAAGACCTGGAAGCTATTGAAAAAATGGGCCACTTTTTTCTTTAAAATATTCACCAAAAATACAAATTTCACCGGAATCCGATGGGGACTGCTGTGTCTCATTCAGCGAGTAGAGGACCACATTCGTGACGAATTTCGAGTCAATCGGTCAAAAGACGACCGTAACCCTAACCCTAGCTCCATAACCCTAACCCTAACCCTAACCCTAGCTCCATAACCCTAACCCTAACCCTAACCCTAATGCCAGCCTTAAGGCAGTCTCATGAAACATTGTCTCTTTTCACTAAAATATTCACCAAAAATACAAATTTCACCGGAATCCGATGGGGACTGCTGTGTCTCGTTCAGCCAGTATAGGAGCACATTTGGGAGCGATTTCGAGTCAATCGGTCCAAAGACCTGGAAGCTATTGAAAAAATGGGCCACTTTTTTCTTTAAAATATTCACCAAAAATACAAATTTCACCGGAATCCGATGGGGACTGCTGTGTCTCGTTCAGCCAGTATAGGAGCACATTTGGGAGCGATTTCGAGTCAATCGGTCCAAAGACCTGGAAGCTATTGAAAAAATGGGCCACTTTTTTCTTTAAAATATTCACCAAAAATACAAATTTCACCGGAATCCGATGGGGACTGCTGTGTCTCATTCAGCGAGTAGAGGACCACATTCGTGACGAATTTCGAGTCAATCGGTCAAAAGACGACCGTAACCCTAACCCTAGCTCCATAACCCTAACCCTAACCCTAACCCTAATGCCAGCCTTAAGGCAGTCTCATGAAACATTGTCTCTTTTCACTAAAATATTCACCAAAAATACAAATTTCACCGGAATCCGATGGGGACTGCTGTGTCTCGTTCAGCCAGTATAGGAGCACATTTGGGAGCGATTTCGAGTCAATCGGTCCAAAGACCTGGAAGCTATTGAAAAAATGGGCCACTTTTTTCTTTAAAATATTCACCAAAAATACAAATTTCACCGGAATCCGATGGGGACTGCTGTGTCTCGTTCAGCCAGTATAGGAGCACATTTGGGAGTGATTTCGAGTCAATCGGTCCAAAGACCTGGAAGCTATTGAAAAAATGGGCCACTTTTTTCTTTAAAATATTCACCAAAAATACAAATTTCACCGGAATCCGATGGGGACTGCTGTGTCTCGTTCAGCCAGTATAGGAGCACATTTGGGAGCGATTTCGAGTCAATCGGTCCAAAGACCTGGAAGCTATTGAAAAAATGGGCCACTTTTTTCTTTAAAATATTCACCAAAAATACAAATTTCACCGGAATCCGATGGGGACTGCTGTGTCTCATTCAGCGAGTAGAGGACCACATTCGTGACGAATTTCGAGTCAATCGGTCAAAAGACGACCGTAACCCTAACCCTAGCTCCATAACCCTAACCCTAACCCTAACCCTAGCTCCATAACCCTAACCCTAACCCTAACCCTAATGCCAGCCTTAAGGCAGTCTCATGAAACATTGTCTCTTTTCACTAAAATATTCACCAAAAATACAAATTTCACCGGAATCCGATGGGGACTGCTGTGTCTCGTTCAGCCAGTATAGGAGCACATTTGGGAGCGATTTCGAGTCAATCGGTCCAAAGACCTGGAAGCTATTGAAAAAATGGGCCACTTTTTTCTTTAAAATATTCACCAAAAATACAAATTTCACCGGAATCCGATGGGGACTGCTGTGTCTCGTTCAGCCAGTATAGGAGCACATTTGGGAGCGATTTCGAGTCAATCGGTCCAAAGACCTGGAAGCTATTGAAAAAATGGGCCACTTTTTTCTTTAAAATATTCACCAAAAATACAAATTTCACCGGAATCCGATGGGGACTGCTGTGTCTCATTCAGCGAGTAGAGGACCACATTCGTGACGAATTTCGAGTCAATCGGTCAAAAGACGACCGTAACCCTAACCCTAGCTCCATAACCCTAACCCTAACCCTAACCCTAATGCCAGCCTTAAGGCAGTCTCATGAAACATTGTCTCTTTTCACTAAAATATTCACCAAAAATACAAATTTCACCGGAATCCGATGGGGACTGCTGTGTCTCGTTCAGCCAGTATAGGAGCACATTTGGGAGTGATTTCGAGTCAATCGGTCCAAAGACCTGGAAGCTATTGAAAAAATGGGCCACTTTTTTCTTTAAAATATTCACCAAAAATACAAATTTCACCGGAATCCGATGGGGACTGCTGTGTCTCGTTCAGCCAGTATAGGAGCACATTTGGGAGCGATTTCGAGTCAATCGGTCCAAAGACCTGGAAGCTATTGAAAAAATGGGCCACTTTTTTCTTTAAAATATTCACCAAAAATACAAATTTCACCGGAATCCGATGGGGACTGCTGTGTCTCATTCAGCGAGTAGAGGACCACATTCGTGACGAATTTCGAGTCAATCGGTCAAAAGACGACCGTAACCCTAACCCTAGCTCCATAACCCTAACCCTAACCCTAACCCTAATGCCAGCCTTAAGGCAGTCTCATGAAACATTGTCTCTTTTCACTAAAATATTCACCAAAAATACAAATTTCACCGGAATCCGATGGGGACTGCTGTGTCTCGTTCAGCCAGTATAGGAGCACATTTGGGAGTGATTTCGAGTCAATCGGTCCAAAGACCTGGAAGCTATTGAAAAAATGGGCCACTTTTTTCTTTAAAATATTCACCAAAAATACAAATTTCACCGGAATCCGATGGGGACTGCTGTGTCTCGTTCAGCCAGTATAGGAGCACATTTGGGAGCGATTTCGAGTCAATCGGTCCAAAGACCTGGAAGCTATTGAAAAAATGGGCCACTTTTTTCTTTAAAATATTCACCAAAAATACAAATTTCACCGGAATCCGATGGGGACTGCTGTGTCTCATTCAGCGAGTAGAGGACCACATTCGTGACGAATTTCGAGTCAATCGGTCAAAAGACGACCGTAACCCTAACCCTAGCTCCATAACCCTAACCCTAACCCTAACCCTAATGCCAGCCTTAAGGCAGTCTCATGAAACATTGTCTCTTTTCACTAAAATATTCACCAAAAATACAAATTTCACCGGAATCCGATGGGGACTGCTGTGTCTCGTTCAGCCAGTATAGGAGCACATTTGGGAGCGATTTCGAGTCAATCGGTCCAAAGACCTGGAAGCTATTGAAAAAATGGGCCACTTTTTTCTTTAAAATATTCACCAAAAATACAAATTTCACCGGAATCCGATGGGGACTGCTGTGTCTCGTTCAGCCAGTATAGGAGCACATTTGGGAGCGATTTCGAGTCAATCGGTCCAAAGACCTGGAAGCTACTGAAAAAATGGGCCACTTTTTTCTTTAAATATTCACCAAAAATACAAATTTCACCGGAATCCGATGGGGACTGCTGTGTCTCGTTCAGCCAGTATAGGAGCACATTTGGGAGCGATTTCGAGTCAATCGGTCCAAAGACCTGGAAGCTATTGAAAAAATGGGCCACTTTTTTCTTTAAAATATTCACCAAAAATACAAATTTCACCGGAATCCGATGGGGACTGCTGTGTCTCATTCAGCGAGTAGAGGACCACATTCGTGACGAATTTCGAGTCAATCGGTCAAAAGACGACCGTAACCCTAACCCTAGCTCCATAACCCTAACCCTAACCCTAACCCTAGCTCCATAACCCTAACCCTAACCCTAACCCTAATGCCAGCCTTAAGGCAGTCTCATGAAACATTGTCTCTTTTCACTAAAATATTCACCAAAAATACAAATTTCACCGGAATCCGATGGGGACTGCTGTGTCTCGTTCAGCCAGTATAGGAGCACATTTGGGAGCGATTTCGAGTCAATCGGTCCAAAGACCTGGAAGCTATTGAAAAAATGGGCCACTTTTTTCTTTAAAATATTCACCAAAAATACAAATTTCACCGGAATCCGATGGGGACTGCTGTGTCTCGTTCAGCCAGTATAGGAGCACATTTGGGAGCGATTTTGAGTCAATCGGTCCAAAGACCTGGAAGCTATTGAAAAAATGGGCCACTTTTTTCTTTAAAATATTCACCAAAAATACAAATTTCACCGGAATCCGATGGGGACTGCTGTGTCTCATTCAGCGAGTAGAGGACCACATTCGTGACGAATTTCGAGTCAATCGGTCAAAAGACGACCGTAACCCTAACCCTAGCTCCATAACCCTAACCCTAACCCTAACCCTAATGCCAGCCTTAAGGCAGTCTCATGAAACATTGTCTCTTTTCACTAAAATATTCACCAAAAATACAAATTTCACCGGAATCCGATGGGGACTGCTGTGTCTCGTTCAGCCAGTATAGGAGCACATTTGGGAGCGATTTCGAGTCAATCGGTCCAAAGACCTGGAAGCTATTGAAAAAATGGGCCACTTTTTTCTTTAAAATATTCACCAAAAATACAAATTTCACCGGAATCCGATGGGGACTGCTGTGTCTCGTTCAGCCAGTATAGGAGCACATTTGGGAGTGATTTCGAGTCAATCGGTCCAAAGACCTGGAAGCTATTGAAAAAATGGGCCACTTTTTTCTTTAAAATATTCACCAAAAATACAAATTTCACCGGAATCCGATGGGGACTGCTGTGTCTCGTTCAGCCAGTATAGGAGCACATTTGGGAGCGATTTCGAGTCAATCGGTCCAAAGACCTGGAAGCTATTGAAAAAATGGGCCACTTTTTTCTTTAAAATATTCACCAAAAATACAAATTTCACCGGAATCCGATGGGGACTGCTGTGTCTCATTCAGCGAGTAGAGGACCACATTCGTGACGAATTTCGAGTCAATCGGTCAAAAGACGACCGTAACCCTAACCCTAGCTCCATAACCCTAACCCTAACCCTAACCCTAATGCCAGCCTTAAGGCAGTCTCATGAAACATTGTCTCTTTTCACTAAAATATTCACCAAAAATACAAATTTCACCGGAATCCGATGGGGACTGCTGTGTCTCGTTCAGCCAGTATAGGAGCACATTTGGGAGCGATTTCGAGTCAATCGGTCCAAAGACCTGGAAGCTATTGAAAAAATGGGCCACTTTTTTCTTTAAAATATTCACCAAAAATACAAATTTCACCGGAATCCGATGGGGACTGCTGTGTCTCATTCAGCGAGTAGAGGACCACATTCGTGACGAATTTCGAGTCAATCGGTCAAAAGACGACCGTAACCCTAACCCTAGCTCCATAACCCTAACCCTAACCCTAACCCTAGCTCCATAACCCTAACCCTAACCCTAACCCTAATGCCAGCCTTAAGGCAGTCTCATGAAACATTGTCTCTTTTCACTAAAATATTCACCAAAAATACAAATTTCACCGGAATCCGATGGGGACTGCTGTGTCTCGTTCAGCCAGTATAGGAGCACATTTGGGAGCGATTTCGAGTCAATCGGTCCAAAGACCTGGAAGCTATTGAAAAAATGGGCCACTTTTTTCTTTAAAATATTCACCAAAAATACAAATTTCACCGGAATCCGATGGGGACTGCTGTGTCTCGTTCAGCCAGTATAGGAGCACATTTGGGAGCGATTTTGAGTCAATCGGTCCAAAGACCTGGAAGCTATTGAAAAAATGGGCCACTTTTTTCTTTAAAATATTCACCAAAAATACAAATTTCACCGGAATCCGATGGGGACTGCTGTGTCTCATTCAGCGAGTAGAGGACCACATTCGTGACGAATTTCGAGTCAATCGGTCAAAAGACGACCGTAACCCTAACCCTAGCTCCATAACCCTAACCCTAACCCTAACCCTAATGCCAGCCTTAAGGCAGTCTCATGAAACATTGTCTCTTTTCACTAAAATATTCACCAAAAATACAAATTTCACCGGAATCCGATGGGGACTGCTGTGTCTCGTTCAGCCAGTATAGGAGCACATTTGGGAGCGATTTCGAGTCAATCGGTCCAAAGACCTGGAAGCTATTGAAAAAATGGGCCACTTTTTTCTTTAAAATATTCACCAAAAATACAAATTTCACCGGAATCCGATGGGGACTGCTGTGTCTCGTTCAGCCAGTATAGGAGCACATTTGGGAGTGATTTCGAGTCAATCGGTCCAAAGACCTGGAAGCTATTGAAAAAATGGGCCACTTTTTTCTTTAAAATATTCACCAAAAATACAAATTTCACCGGAATCCGATGGGGACTGCTGTGTCTCGTTCAGCCAGTATAGGAGCACATTTGGGAGCGATTTCGAGTCAATCGGTCCAAAGACCTGGAAGCTATTGAAAAAATGGGCCACTTTTTTCTTTAAAATATTCACCAAAAATACAAATTTCACCGGAATCCGATGGGGACTGCTGTGTCTCATTCAGCGAGTAGAGGACCACATTCGTGACGAATTTCGAGTCAATCGGTCAAAAGACGACCGTAACCCTAACCCTAGCTCCATAACCCTAACCCTAACCCTAACCCTAGCTCCATAACCCTAACCCTAACCCTAACCCTAATGCCAGCCTTAAGGCAGTCTCATGAAACATTGTCTCTTTTCACTAAAATATTCACCAAAAATACAAATTTCACCGGAATCCGATGGGGACTGCTGTGTCTCGTTCAGCCAGTATAGGAGCACATTTGGGAGCGATTTCGAGTCAATCGGTCCAAAGACCTGGAAGCTATTGAAAAAATGGGCCACTTTTTTCTTTAAAATATTCACCAAAAATACAAATTTCACCGGAATCCGATGGGGACTGCTGTGTCTCGTTCAGCCAGTATAGGAGCACATTTGGGAGCGATTTCGAGTCAATCGGTCCAAAGACCTGGAAGCTATTGAAAAAATGGGCCACTTTTTTCTTTAAAATATTCACCAAAAATACAAATTTCACCGGAATCCGATGGGGACTGCTGTGTCTCATTCAGCGAGTAGAGGACCACATTCGTGACGAATTTCGAGTCAATCGGTCAAAAGACGACCGTAACCCTAACCCTAGCTCCATAACCCTAACCCTAACCCTAACCCTAATGCCAGCCTTAAGGCAGTCTCATGAAACATTGTCTCTTTTCACTAAAATATTCACCAAAAATACAAATTTCACCGGAATCCGATGGGGACTGCTGTGTCTCGTTCAGCCAGTATAGGAGCACATTTGGGAGCGATTTCGAGTCAATCGGTCCAAAGACCTGGAAGCTATTGAAAAAATGGGCCACTTTTTTCTTTAAAATATTCACCAAAAATACAAATTTCACCGGAATCCGATGGGGACTGCTGTGTCTCGTTCAGCCAGTATAGGAGCACATTTGGGAGTGATTTCGAGTCAATCGGTCCAAAGACCTGGAAGCTATTGAAAAAATGGGCCACTTTTTTCTTTAAAATATTCACCAAAAATACAAATTTCACCGGAATCCGATGGGGACTGCTGTGTCTCGTTCAGCCAGTATAGGAGCACATTTGGGAGCGATTTCGAGTCAATCGGTCCAAAGACCTGGAAGCTATTGAAAAAATGGGCCACTTTTTTCTTTAAAATATTCACCAAAAATACAAATTTCACCGGAATCCGATGGGGACTGCTGTGTCTCATTCAGCGAGTAGAGGACCACATTCGTGACGAATTTCGAGTCAATCGGTCAAAAGACGACCGTAACCCTAACCCTAGCTCCATAACCCTAACCCTAACCCTAACCCTAGCTCCATAACCCTAACCCTAACCCTAACCCTAATGCCAGCCTTAAGGCAGTCTCATGAAACATTGTCTCTTTTCACTAAAATATTCACCAAAAATACAAATTTCACCGGAATCCGATGGGGACTGCTGTGTCTCGTTCAGCCAGTATAGGAGCACATTTGGGAGCGATTTCGAGTCAATCGGTCCAAAGACCTGGAAGCTATTGAAAAAATGGGCCACTTTTTTCTTTAAAATATTCACCAAAAATACAAATTTCACCGGAATCCGATGGGGACTGCTGTGTCTCGTTCAGCCAGTATAGGAGCACATTTGGGAGCGATTTCGAGTCAATCGGTCCAAAGACCTGGAAGCTATTGAAAAAATGGGCCACTTTTTTCTTTAAAATATTCACCAAAAATACAAATTTCACCGGAATCCGATGGGGACTGCTGTGTCTCATTCAGCGAGTAGAGGACCACATTCGTGACGAATTTCGAGTCAATCGGTCAAAAGACGACCGTAACCCTAACCCTAGCTCCATAACCCTAACCCTAACCCTAACCCTAATGCCAGCCTTAAGGCAGTCTCATGAAACATTGTCTCTTTTCACTAAAATATTCACCAAAAATACAAATTTCACCGGAATCCGATGGGGACTGCTGTGTCTCGTTCAGCCAGTATAGGAGCACATTTGGGAGTGATTTCGAGTCAATCGGTCCAAAGACCTGGAAGCTATTGAAAAAATGGGCCACTTTTTTCTTTAAAATATTCACCAAAAATACAAATTTCACCGGAATCCGATGGGGACTGCTGTGTCTCGTTCAGCCAGTATAGGAGCACATTTGGGAGCGATTTCGAGTCAATCGGTCCAAAGACCTGGAAGCTATTGAAAAAATGGGCCACTTTTTTCTTTAAAATATTCACCAAAAATACAAATTTCACCGGAATCCGATGGGGACTGCTGTGTCTCATTCAGCGAGTAGAGGACCACATTCGTGACGAATTTCGAGTCAATCGGTCAAAAGACGACCGTAACCCTAACCCTAGCTCCATAACCCTAACCCTAACCCTAACCCTAATGCCAGCCTTAAGGCAGTCTCATGAAACATTGTCTCTTTTCACTAAAATATTCACCAAAAATACAAATTTCACCGGAATCCGATGGGGACTGCTGTGTCTCGTTCAGCCAGTATAGGAGCACATTTGGGAGCGATTTCGAGTCAATCGGTCCAAAGACCTGGAAGCTATTGAAAAAATGGGCCACTTTTTTCTTTAAAATATTCACCAAAAATACAAATTTCACCGGAATCCGATGGGGACTGCTGTGTCTCGTTCAGCCAGTATAGGAGCACATTTGGGAGCGATTTCGAGTCAATCGGTCCAAAGACCTGGAAGCTACTGAAAAAATGGGCCACTTTTTTCTTTAAATATTCACCAAAAATACAAATTTCACCGGAATCCGATGGGGACTGCTGTGTCTCGTTCAGCCAGTATAGGAGCACATTTGGGAGCGATTTCGAGTCAATCGGTCCAAAGACCTGGAAGCTATTGAAAAAATGGGCCACTTTTTTCTTTAAAATATTCACCAAAAATACAAATTTCACCGGAATCCGATGGGGACTGCTGTGTCTCATTCAGCGAGTAGAGGACCACATTCGTGACGAATTTCGAGTCAATCGGTCAAAAGACGACCGTAACCCTAACCCTAGCTCCATAACCCTAACCCTAACCCTAACCCTAGCTCCATAACCCTAACCCTAACCCTAACCCTAATGCCAGCCTTAAGGCAGTCTCATGAAACATTGTCTCTTTTCACTAAAATATTCACCAAAAATACAAATTTCACCGGAATCCGATGGGGACTGCTGTGTCTCGTTCAGCCAGTATAGGAGCACATTTGGGAGCGATTTCGAGTCAATCGGTCCAAAGACCTGGAAGCTATTGAAAAAATGGGCCACTTTTTTCTTTAAAATATTCACCAAAAATACAAATTTCACCGGAATCCGATGGGGACTGCTGTGTCTCATTCAGCGAGTAGAGGACCACATTCGTGACGAATTTCGAGTCAATCGGTCAAAAGACGACCGTAACCCTAACCCTAGCTCCATAACCCTAACCCTAACCCTAACCCTAATGCCAGCCTTAAGGCAGTCTCATGAAACATTGTCTCTTTTCACTAAAATATTCACCAAAAATACAAATTTCACCGGAATCCGATGGGGACTGCTGTGTCTCGTTCAGCCAGTATAGGAGCACATTTGGGAGCGATTTCGAGTCAATCGGTCCAAAGACCTGGAAGCTATTGAAAAAATGGGCCACTTTTTTCTTTAAAATATTCACCAAAAATACAAATTTCACCGGAATCCGATGGGGACTGCTGTGTCTCATTCAGCGAGTAGAGGACCACATTCGTGACGAATTTCGAGTCAATCGGTCAAAAGACGACCGTAACCCTAACCCTAGCTCCATAACCCTAACCCTAACCCTAACCCTAGCTCCATAACCCTAACCCTAACCCTAACCCTAATGCCAGCCTTAAGGCAGTCTCATGAAACATTGTCTCTTTTCACTAAAATATTCACCAAAAATACAAATTTCACCGGAATCCGATGGGGACTGCTGTGTCTCGTTCAGCCAGTATAGGAGCACATTTGGGAGCGATTTCGAGTCAATCGGTCCAAAGACCTGGAAGCTATTGAAAAAATGGGCCACTTTTTTCTTTAAAATATTCACCAAAAATACAAATTTCACCGGAATCCGATGGGGACTGCTGTGTCTCGTTCAGCCAGTATAGGAGCACATTTGGGAGCGATTTCGAGTCAATCGGTCCAAAGACCTGGAAGCTATTGAAAAAATGGGCCACTTTTTTCTTTAAAATATTCACCAAAAATACAAATTTCACCGGAATCCGATGGGGACTGCTGTGTCTCATTCAGCGAGTAGAGGACCACATTCGTGACGAATTTCGAGTCAATCGGTCAAAAGACGACCGTAACCCTAACCCTAGCTCCATAACCCTAACCCTAACCCTAACCCTAATGCCAGCCTTAAGGCAGTCTCATGAAACATTGTCTCTTTTCACTAAAATATTCACCAAAAATACAAATTTCACCGGAATCCGATGGGGACTGCTGTGTCTCGTTCAGCCAGTATAGGAGCACATTTGGGAGCGATTTCGAGTCAATCGGTCCAAAGACCTGGAAGCTATTGAAAAAATGGGCCACTTTTTTCTTTAAAATATTCACCAAAAATACAAATTTCACCGGAATCCGATGGGGACTGCTGTGTCTCGTTCAGCCAGTATAGGAGCACATTTGGGAGTGATTTCGAGTCAATCGGTCCAAAGACCTGGAAGCTATTGAAAAAATGGGCCACTTTTTTCTTTAAAATATTCACCAAAAATACAAATTTCACCGGAATCCGATGGGGACTGCTGTGTCTCGTTCAGCCAGTATAGGAGCACATTTGGGAGCGATTTCGAGTCAATCGGTCCAAAGACCTGGAAGCTATTGAAAAAATGGGCCACTTTTTTCTTTAAAATATTCACCAAAAATACAAATTTCACCGGAATCCGATGGGGACTGCTGTGTCTCATTCAGCGAGTAGAGGACCACATTCGTGACGAATTTCGAGTCAATCGGTCAAAAGACGACCGTAACCCTAACCCTAGCTCCATAACCCTAACCCTAACCCTAACCCTAGCTCCATAACCCTAACCCTAACCCTAACCCTAATGCCAGCCTTAAGGCAGTCTCATGAAACATTGTCTCTTTTCACTAAAATATTCACCAAAAATACAAATTTCACCGGAATCCGATGGGGACTGCTGTGTCTCGTTCAGCCAGTATAGGAGCACATTTGGGAGCGATTTCGAGTCAATCGGTCCAAAGACCTGGAAGCTATTGAAAAAATGGGCCACTTTTTTCTTTAAAATATTCACCAAAAATACAAATTTCACCGGAATCCGATGGGGACTGCTGTGTCTCGTTCAGCCAGTATAGGAGCACATTTGGGAGCGATTTCGAGTCAATCGGTCCAAAGACCTGGAAGCTATTTAAAAAATGGGCCACTTTTTTCTTTAAAATATTCACCAAAAATACAAATTTCACCGGAATCCGATGGGGACTGCTGTGTCTCATTCAGCGAGTAGAGGACCACATTCGTGACGAATTTCGAGTCAATCGGTCAAAAGACGACCGTAACCCTAACCCTAGCTCCATAACCCTAACCCTAACCCTAACCCTAATGCCAGCCTTAAGGCAGTCTCATGAAACATTGTCTCTTTTCACTAAAATATTCACCAAAAATACAAATTTCACCGGAATCCGATGGGGACTGCTGTGTCTCGTTCAGCCAGTATAGGAGCACATTTGGGAGTGATTTCGAGTCAATCGGTCCAAAGACCTGGAAGCTATTGAAAAAATGGGCCACTTTTTTCTTTAAAATATTCACCAAAAATACAAATTTCACCGGAATCCGATGGGGACTGCTGTGTCTCGTTCAGCCAGTATAGGAGCACATTTGGGAGCGATTTCGAGTCAATCGGTCCAAAGACCTGGAAGCTATTGAAAAAATGGGCCACTTTTTTCTTTAAAATATTCACCAAAAATACAAATTTCACCGGAATCCGATGGGGACTGCTGTTTCTCATTCAGCGAGTAGAGGACCACATTCGTGACGAATTTCGAGTCAATCGGTCAAAAGACGACCGTAACCCTAACCCTAGCTCCATAACCCTAACCCTAACCCTAACCCTAATGCCAGCCTTAAGGCAGTCTCATGAAACATTGTCTCTTTTCACTAAAATATTCACCAAAAATACAAATTTCACCGGAATCCGATGGGGACTGCTGTGTCTCGTTCAGCCAGTATAGGAGCACATTTGGGAGCGATTTCGAGTCAATCGGTCCAAAGACCTGGAAGCTATTGAAAAAATGGGCCACTTTTTTCTTTAAAATATTCACCAAAAATACAAATTTCACCGGAATCCGATGGGGACTGCTGTGTCTCATTCAGCCAGTATAGGAGCACATTTGGGAGCGATTTCGAGTCAATCGGTCCAAAGACCTGGAAGCTATTGAAAAAATGGGCCACTTTTTTCTTTAAAATATTCACCAAAAATACAAATTTCACCAGAATCCGATGGGGACTGCTGTGTCTCATTCAGCGAGTAGAGGACCACATTCGTGACGAATTTCGAGTCAATCGGTCAAAAGACGACCGTAACCCTAACCCTAGCTCCATAACCCTAACCCTAACCCTAACCCTAATGCCAGCCTTAAGGCAGTCTCATGAAACATTGTCTCTTTTCACTAAAATATTCACCAAAAATACAAATTTCACCGGAATCCGATGGGGACTGCTGTGTCTCGTTCAGCCAGTATAGGAGCACATTTGGGAGCGATTTCGAGTCAATCGGTCCAAAGACCTGGAAGCTATTGAAAAAATGGGCCACTTTTTTCTTTAAAATATTCACCAAAAATACAAATTTCACCGGAATCCGATGGGGACTGCTGTGTCTCGTTCAGCCAGTATAGGAGCACATTTGGTAGCGATTTCGAGTCAATCGGTCCAAAGACCTGGAAGCTATTGAAAAAATGGGCCACTTTTTTCTTTAAAATATTCACCAAAAATACAAATTTCACCGGAATCCGATGGGGACTGCTGTGTCTCGTTCAGCCAGTATAGGAGCACATTTGGGAGCGATTTCGAGTCAATCGATCCAAAGACCTGGAAGCTATTGAAAAAATGGGCCACTTTTTTCTTTAAAATATTCACCAAAAATACAAATTTCACCGGAATCCGATGGGGACTGCTGTGTCTCATTCAGCGAGTAGAGGACCACATTCGTGACGAATTTCGAGTCAATCGGTCAAAAGACGACCGTAACCCTAACCCTAGCTCCATAACCCTAACCCTAACCCTAACCCTAGCTCCATAACCCTAACCCTAACCCTAACCCTAATGCCAGCCTTAAGGCAGTCTCATGAAACATTGTCTCTTTTCACTAAAATATTCACCAAAAATACAAATTTCACCGGAATCCGATGGGGACTGCTGTGTCTCGTTCAGCCAGTATAGGAGCACATTTGGGAGCGATTTCGAGTCAATCGGTCCAAAGACCTGGAAGCTATTGAAAAAATGGGCCACTTTTTTCTTTAAAATATTCACCAAAAATACAAATTTCACCGGAATCCGATGGGGACTGCTGTGTCTCGTTCAGCCAGTATAGGAGCACATTTGGGAGCGATTTCGAGTCAATCGGTCCAAAGACCTGGAAGCTATTGAAAAAATGGGCCACTTTTTTCTTTAAAATATTCACCAAAAATACAAATTTCACCGGAATCCAATGGGGACTGCTGTGTCTCGTTCAGCCAGTATAGGAGCACATTTGGGAGCGATTTCGAGTCAATCGGTCCAAAGACCTGGAAGCTATTGAAAAAATGGGCCACTTTTTTCTTTAAAATATTCACCAAAAATACAAATTTCACCGGAATCCGATGGGGACTGCTGTGTCTCATTCAGCGAGTAGAGGACCACATTCGTGACGAATTTCGAGTCAATCGGTCAAAAGACGACCGTAACCCTAACCCTAGCTCCATAACCCTAACCCTAACCCTAACCCTAATGCCAGCCTTAAGGCAGTCTCATGAAACATTGTCTCTTTTCACTAAAATATTCACCAAAAATACAAATTTCACCGGAATCCGATGGGGACTGCTGTGTCTCGTTCAGCCAGTATAGGAGCACATTTGGGAGCGATTTCGAGTCAATCGGTCCAAAGACCTGGAAGCTATTGAAAAAATGGGCCACTTTTTTCTTTAAAATATTCACCAAAAATACAAATTTCACCGGAATCCGATGGGGACTGCTGTGTCTCGTTCAGCCAGTATAGGAGCACATTTGGGAGCGATTTCGAGTCAATCGGTCCAAAGACCTGGAAGCTATTGAAAAAATGGGCCACTTTTTTCTTTAAAATATTCACCAAAAATACAAATTTCACCGGAATCCGATGGGGACTGCTGTGTCTCATTCAGCGAGTAGAGGACCACATTCGTGACGAATTTCGAGTCAATCGGTCAAAAGACGACCGTAACCCTAACCCTAGCTCCATAACCCTAACCCTAACCCTAACCCTAGCTCCATAACCCTAACCCTAACCCTAACCCTAATGCCAGCCTTAAGGCAGTCTCATGAAACATTGTCTCTTTTCACTAAAATATTCACCAAAAATACAAATTTCACCGGAATCCGATGGGGACTGCTGTGTCTCGTTCAGCCAGTATAGGAGCACATTTGGGAGCGATTTCGAGTCAATCGGTCCAAAGACCTGGAAGCTATTGAAAAAATGGGCCACTTTTTTCTTTAAAATATTCACCAAAAATACAAATTTCACCGGAATCCGATGGGGACTGCTGTGTCTCGTTCAGCCAGTATAGGAGCACATTTGGGAGCGATTTCGAGTCAATCGGTCCAAAGACCTGGAAGCTATTGAAAAAATGGGCCACTTTTTTCTTTAAAATATTCACCAAAAATACAAATTTCACCGGAATCCGATGGGGACTGCTGTGTCTCATTCAGCGAGTAGAGGACCACATTCGTGACGAATTTCGAGTCAATCGGTCAAAAGACGACCGTAACCCTAACCCTAGCTCCATAACCCTAACCCTAACCCTAACCCTAATGCCAGCCTTAAGGCAGTCTCATGAAACATTGTCTCTTTTCACTAAAATATTCACCAAAAATACAAATTTCACCGGAATCCGATGGGGACTGCTGTGTCTCGTTCAGCCAGTATAGGAGCACATTTGGGAGCGATTTCGAGTCAATCGGTCCAAAGACCTGGAAGCTATTGAAAAAATGGGCCACTTTTTTCTTTAAAATATTCACCAAAAATACAAATTTCACCGGAATCCGATGGGGACTGCTGTGTCTCGTTCAGCCAGTATAGGAGCACATTTGGGAGTGATTTCGAGTCAATCGGTCCAAAGACCTGGAAGCTATTGAAAAAATGGGCCACTTTTTTCTTTAAAATATTCACCAAAAATACAAATTTCACCGGAATCCGATGGGGACTGCTGTGTCTCGTTCAGCCAGTATAGGAGCACATTTGGGAGCGATTTCGAGTCAATCGGTCCAAAGACCTGGAAGCTATTGAAAAAATGGGCCACTTTTTTCTTTAAAATATTCACCAAAAATACAAATTTCACCGGAATCCGATGGGGACTGCTGTGTCTCATTCAGCGAGTAGAGGACCACATTCGTGACGAATTTCGAGTCAATCGGTCAAAAGACGACCGTAACCCTAACCCTAGCTCCATAACCCTAACCCTAACCCTAACCCTAATGCCAGCCTTAAGGCAGTCTCATGAAACATTGTCTCTTTTCACTAAAATATTCACCAAAAATACAAATTTCACCGGAATCCGATGGGGACTGCTGTGTCTCGTTCAGCCAGTATAGGAGCACATTTGGGAGCGATTTCGAGTCAATCGGTCCAAAGACCTGGAAGCTATTGAAAAAATGGGCCACTTTTTTCTTTAAAATATTCACCAAAAATACAAATTTCACCGGAATCCGATGGGGACTGCTGTGTCTCGTTCAGCCAGTATAGGAGCACATTTGGGAGCGATTTCGAGTCAATCGGTCCAAAGACCTGGAAGCTATTGAAAAAATGGGCCACTTTTTTCTTTAAAATATTCACCAAAAATACAAATTTCACCAGAATCCGATGGGGACTGCTGTGTCTCATTCAGCGAGTAGAGGACCACATTCGTGACGAATTTCGAGTCAATCGGTCAAAAGACGACCGTAACCCTAACCCTAGCTCCATAACCCTAACCCTAACCCTAACCCTAATGCCAGCCTTAAGGCAGTCTCATGAAACATTGTCTCTTTTCACTAAAATATTCACCAAAAATACAAATTTCACCGGAATCCGATGGGGACTGCTGTGTCTCGTTCAGCCAGTATAGGAGCACATTTGGGAGCGATTTCGAGTCAATCGGTCCAAAGACCTGGAAGCTATTGAAAAAATGGGCCACTTTTTTCTTTAAAATATTCACCAAAAATACAAATTTCACCGGAATCCGATGGGGACTGCTGTGTCTCGTTCAGCCAGTATAGGAGCACATTTGGGAGCGATTTCGAGTCAATCGGTCCAAAGACCTGGAAGCTATTGAAAAAATGGGCCACTTTTTTCTTTAAAATATTCACCAAAAATACAAATTTCACCAGAATCCGATGGGGACTGCTGTGTCTCATTCAGCGAGTAGAGGACCACATTCGTGACGAATTTCGAGTCAATCGGTCAAAAGACGACCGTAACCCTAACCCTAGCTCCATAACCCTAACCCTAACCCTAACCCTAATGCCAGCCTTAAGGCAGTCTCATGAAACATTGTCTCTTTTCACTAAAATATTCACCAAAAATACAAATTTCACCGGAATCCGATGGGGACTGCTGTGTCTCGTTCAGCCAGTATAGGAGCACATTTGGGAGCGATTTCGAGTCAATCGGTCCAAAGACCTGGAAGCTATTGAAAAAATGGGCCACTTTTTTCTTTAAAATATTCACCAAAAATACAAATTTCACCGGAATCCGATGGGGACTGCTGTGTCTCGTTCAGCCAGTATAGGAGCACATTTGGTAGCGATTTCGAGTCAATCGGTCCAAAGACCTGGAAGCTATTGAAAAAATGGGCCACTTTTTTCTTTAAAATATTCACCAAAAATACAAATTTCACCGGAATCCGATGGGGACTGCTGTGTCTCGTTCAGCCAGTATAGGAGCACATTTGGGAGCGATTTCGAGTCAATCGATCCAAAGACCTGGAAGCTATTGAAAAAATGGGCCACTTTTTTCTTTAAAATATTCACCAAAAATACAAATTTCACCGGAATCCGATGGGGACTGCTGTGTCTCATTCAGCGAGTAGAGGACCACATTCGTGACGAATTTCGAGTCAATCGGTCAAAAGACGACCGTAACCCTAACCCTAGCTCCATAACCCTAACCCTAACCCTAACCCTAGCTCCATAACCCTAACCCTAACCCTAACCCTAATGCCAGCCTTAAGGCAGTCTCATGAAACATTGTCTCTTTTCACTAAAATATTCACCAAAAATACAAATTTCACCGGAATCCGATGGGGACTGCTGTGTCTCGTTCAGCCAGTATAGGAGCACATTTGGGAGCGATTTCGAGTCAATCGGTCCAAAGACCTGGAAGCTATTGAAAAAATGGGCCACTTTTTTCTTTAAAATATTCACCAAAAATACAAATTTCACCGGAATCCGATGGGGACTGCTGTGTCTCGTTCAGCCAGTATAGGAGCACATTTGGGAGCGATTTCGAGTCAATCGGTCCAAAGACCTGGAAGCTATTGAAAAAATGGGCCACTTTTTTCTTTAAAATATTCACCAAAAATACAAATTTCACCGGAATCCGATGGGGACTGCTGTGTCTCGTTCAGCCAGTATAGGAGCACATTTGGGAGCGATTTCGAGTCAATCGGTCCAAAGACCTGGAAGCTATTGAAAAAATGGGCCACTTTTTTCTTTAAAATATTCACCAAAAATACAAATTTCACCGGAATCCGATGGGGACTGCTGTGTCTCATTCAGCGAGTAGAGGACCACATTCGTGACGAATTTCGAGTCAATCGGTCAAAAGACGACCGTAACCCTAACCCTAGCTCCATAACCCTAACCCTAACCCTAACCCTAATGCCAGCCTTAAGGCAGTCTCATGAAACATTGTCTCTTTTCACTAAAATATTCACCAAAAATACAAATTTCACCGGAATCCGATGGGGACTGCTGTGTCTCGTTCAGCCAGTATAGGAGCACATTTGGGAGCGATTTCGAGTCAATCGGTCCAAAGACCTGGAAGCTATTGAAAAAATGGGCCACTTTTTTCTTTAAAATATTCACCAAAAATACAAATTTCACCGGAATCCGATGGGGACTGCTGTGTCTCGTTCAGCCAGTATAGGAGCACATTTGGGAGCGATTTCGAGTCAATCGGTCCAAAGACCTGGAAGCTATTGAAAAAATGGGCCACTTTTTTCTTTAAAATATTCACCAAAAATACAAATTTCACCGGAATCCGATGGGGACTGCTGTGTCTCATTCAGCGAGTAGAGGACCACATTCGTGACGAATTTCGAGTCAATCGGTCAAAAGACGACCGTAACCCTAACCCTAGCTCCATAACCCTAACCCTAACCCTAACCCTAGCTCCATAACCCTAACCCTAACCCTAACCCTAATGCCAGCCTTAAGGCAGTCTCATGAAACATTGTCTCTTTTCACTAAAATATTCACCAAAAATACAAATTTCACCGGAATCCGATGGGGACTGCTGTGTCTCGTTCAGCCAGTATAGGAGCACATTTGGGAGCGATTTCGAGTCAATCGGTCCAAAGACCTGGAAGCTATTGAAAAAATGGGCCACTTTTTTCTTTAAAATATTCACCAAAAATACAAATTTCACCGGAATCCGATGGGGACTGCTGTGTCTCGTTCAGCCAGTATAGGAGCACATTTGGGAGCGATTTCGAGTCAATCGGTCCAAAGACCTGGAAGCTATTGAAAAAATGGGCCACTTTTTTCTTTAAAATATTCACCAAAAATACAAATTTCACCGGAATCCGATGGGGACTGCTGTGTCTCATTCAGCGAGTAGAGGACCACATTCGTGACGAATTTCGAGTCAATCGGTCAAAAGACGACCGTAACCCTAACCCTAGCTCCATAACCCTAACCCTAACCCTAACCCTAATGCCAGCCTTAAGGCAGTCTCATGAAACATTGTCTCTTTTCACTAAAATATTCACCAAAAATACAAATTTCACCGGAATCCGATGGGGACTGCTGTGTCTCGTTCAGCCAGTATAGGAGCACATTTGGGAGTGATTTCGAGTCAATCGGTCCAAAGACCTGGAAGCTATTGAAAAAATGGGCCACTTTTTTCTTTAAAATATTCACCAAAAATACAAATTTCACCGGAATCCGATGGGGACTGCTGTGTCTCGTTCAGCCAGTATAGGAGCACATTTGGGAGCGATTTCGAGTCAATCGGTCCAAAGACCTGGAAGCTATTGAAAAAATGGGCCACTTTTTTCTTTAAAATATTCACCAAAAATACAAATTTCACCGGAATCCGATGGGGACTGCTGTGTCTCATTCAGCGAGTAGAGGACCACATTCGTGACGAATTTCGAGTCAATCGGTCAAAAGACGACCGTAACCCTAACCCTAGCTCCATAACCCTAACCCTAACCCTAACCCTAATGCCAGCCTTAAGGCAGTCTCATGAAACATTGTCTCTTTTCACTAAAATATTCACCAAAAATACAAATTTCACCGGAATCCGATGGGGACTGCTGTGTCTCGTTCAGCCAGTATAGGAGCACATTTGGGAGCGATTTCGAGTCAATCGGTCCAAAGACCTGGAAGCTATTGAAAAAATGGGCCACTTTTTTCTTTAAAATATTCACCAAAAATACAAATTTCACCGGAATCCGATGGGGACTGCTGTGTCTCGTTCAGCCAGTATAGGAGCACATTTGGGAGCGATTTCGAGTCAATCGGTCCAAAGACCTGGAAGCTATTGAAAAAATGGGCCACTTTTTTCTTTAAAATATTCACCAAAAATACAAATTTCACCAGAATCCGATGGGGACTGCTGTGTCTCATTCAGCGAGTAGAGGACCACATTCGTGACGAATTTCGAGTCAATCGGTCAAAAGACGACCGTAACCCTAACCCTAGCTCCATAACCCTAACCCTAACCCTAACCCTAATGCCAGCCTTAAGGCAGTCTCATGAAACATTGTCTCTTTTCACTAAAATATTCACCAAAAATACAAATTTCACCGGAATCCGATGGGGACTGCTGTGTCTCGTTCAGCCAGTATAGGAGCACATTTGGGAGCGATTTCGAGTCAATCGGTCCAAAGACCTGGAAGCTATTGAAAAAATGGGCCACTTTTTTCTTTAAAATATTCACCAAAAATACAAATTTCACCGGAATCCGATGGGGACTGCTGTGTCTCGTTCAGCCAGTATAGGAGCACATTTGGGAGCGATTTCGAGTCAATCGGTCCAAAGACCTGGAAGCTATTGAAAAAATGGGCCACTTTTTTCTTTAAAATATTCACCAAAAATACAAATTTCACCGGAATCCGATGGGGACTGCTGTGTCTCATTCAGCGAGTAGAGGACCACATTCGTGACGAATTTCGAGTCAATCGCTCAAAAGACGACCGTAACCCTAACCCTAGCTCCATAACCCTAACCCTAACCCTAACCCTAATGCCAGCCTTAAGGCAGTCTCATGAAACATTGTCTCTTTTCACTAAAATATTCACCAAAAATACAAATTTCACCGGAATCCGATGGGGACTGCTGTGTCTCGTTCAGCCAGTATAGGAGCACATTTGGGAGCGATTTCGAGTCAATCGGTCCAAAGACCTGGAAGCTATTGAAAAAATGGGCCACTTTTTTCTTTAAAATATTCACCAAAAATACAAATTTCACCAGAATCCGATGGGGACTGCTGTGTCTCATTCAGCGAGTAGAGGACCACATTCGTGACGAATTTCGAGTCAATCGGTCAAAAGACGACCGTAACCCTAACCCTAGCTCCATAACCCTAACCCTAACCCTAACCCTAATGCCAGCCTTAAGGCAGTCTCATGAAACATTGTCTCTTTTCACTAAAATATTCACCAAAAATACAAATTTCACCGGAATCCGATGGGGACTGCTGTGTCTCGTTCAGCCAGTATAGGAGCACATTTGGGAGCGATTTCGAGTCAATCGGTCCAAAGACCTGGAAGCTATTGAAAAAATGGGCCACTTTTTTCTTTAAAATATTCACCAAAAATACAAATTTCACCAGAATCCGATGGGGACTGCTGTGTCTCATTCAGCGAGTAGAGGACCACATTCGTGACGAATTTCGAGTCAATCGGTCAAAAGACGACCGTAACCCTAACCCTAGCTCCATAACCCTAACCCTAACCCTAACCCTAATGCCAGCCTTAAGGCAGTCTCATGAAACATTGTCTCTTTTCACTAAAATATTCACCAAAAATACAAATTTCACCGGAATCCGATGGGGACTGCTGTGTCTCGTTCAGCCAGTATAGGAGCACATTTGGGAGCGATTTCGAGTCAATCGGTCCAAAGACCTGGAAGCTATTGAAAAAATGGGCCACTTTTTTCTTTAAAATATTCACCAAAAATACAAATTTCACCGGAATCCGATGGGGACTGCTGTGTCTCGTTCAGCCAGTATAGGAGCACATTTGGGAGCGATTTCGAGTCAATCGATCCAAAGACCTGGAAGCTATTGAAAAAATGGGCCACTTTTTTCTTTAAAATATTCACCAAAAATACAAATTTCACCGGAATCCGATGGGGACTGCTGTGTCTCATTCAGCGAGTAGAGGACCACATTCGTGACGAATTTCGAGTCAATCGGTCAAAAGACGACCGTAACCCTAACCCTAGCTCCATAACCCTAACCCTAACCCTAACCCTAGCTCCATAACCCTAACCCTAACCCTAACCCTAATGCCAGCCTTAAGGCAGTCTCATGAAACATTGTCTCTTTTCACTAAAATATTCACCAAAAATACAAATTTCACCGGAATCCGATGGGGACTGCTGTGTCTCGTTCAGCCAGTATAGGAGCACATTTGGGAGCGATTTCGAGTCAATCGGTCCAAAGACCTGGAAGCTATTGAAAAAATGGGCCACTTTTTTCTTTAAAATATTCACCAAAAATACAAATTTCACCAGAATCCGATGGGGACTGCTGTGTCTCATTCAGCGAGTAGAGGACCACATTCGTGACGAATTTCGAGTCAATCGGTCAAAAGACGACCGTAACCCTAACCCTAGCTCCATAACCCTAACCCTAACCCTAACCCTAATGCCAGCCTTAAGGCAGTCTCATGAAACATTGTCTCTTTTCACTAAAATATTCACCAAAAATACAAATTTCACCGGAATCCGATGGGGACTGCTGTGTCTCGTTCAGCCAGTATAGGAGCACATTTGGGAGCGATTTCGAGTCAATCGGTCCAAAGACCTGGAAGCTATTGAAAAAATGGGCCACTTTTTTCTTTAAAATATTCACCAAAAATACAAATTTCACCGGAATCCGATGGGGACTGCTGTGTCTCGTTCAGCCAGTATAGGAGCACATTTGGGAGCGATTTCGAGTCAATCGATCCAAAGACCTGGAAGCTATTGAAAAAATGGGCCACTTTTTTCTTTAAAATATTCACCAAAAATACAAATTTCACCGGAATCCGATGGGGACTGCTGTGTCTCATTCAGCGAGTAGAGGACCACATTCGTGACGAATTTCGAGTCAATCGGTCAAAAGACGACCGTAACCCTAACCCTAGCTCCATAACCCTAACCCTAACCCTAACCCTAGCTCCATAACCCTAACCCTAACCCTAACCCTAATGCCAGCCTTAAGGCAGTCTCATGAAACATTGTCTCTTTTCACTAAAATATTCACCAAAAATACAAATTTCACCGGAATCCGATGGGGACTGCTGTGTCTCGTTCAGCCCGTATAGGAGCACATTTGGGAGCGATTTCGAGTCAATCGGTCCAAAGACCTGGAAGCTATTGAAAAAATGGGCCACTTTTTTCTTTAAAATATTCACCAAAAATACAAATTTCACCGGAATCCGATGGGGACTGCTGTGTCTCGTTCAGCCAGTATAGGAGCACATTTGGGAGCGATTTCGAGTCAATCGGTCCAAAGACCTGGAAGCTATTGAAAAAATGGGCCACTTTTTTCTTTAAAATATTCACCAAAAATACAAATTTCACCGGAATCCGATGGGGACTGCTGTGTCTCATTCAGCGAGTAGAGGACCACATTCGTGACGAATTTCGAGTCAATCGGTCAAAAGACGACCGTAACCCTAACCCTAGCTCCATAACCCTAACCCTAACCCTAACCCTAGCTCCATAACCCTAACCCTAACCCTAACCCTAATGCCAGCCTTAAGGCAGTCTCATGAAACATTGTCTCTTTTCACTAAAATATTCACCAAAAATACAAATTTCACCGGAATCCGATGGGGACTGCTGTGTCTCGTTCAGCCAGTATAGGAGCACATTTGGGAGCGATTTCGAGTCAATCGGTCCAAAGACCTGGAAGCTATTGAAAAAATGGGCCACTTTTTTCTTTAAAATATTCACCAAAAATACAAATTTCACCGGAATCCGATGGGGACTGCTGTGTCTCGTTCAGCCAGTATAGGAGCACATTTGGGAGCGATTTCGAGTCAATCGGTCCAAAGACCTGGAAGCTATTGAAAAAATGGGCCACTTTTTTCTTTAAATATTCACCAAAAATACAAATTTCACCGGAATCCGATGGGGACTGCTGTGTCTCGTTCAGCCAGTATAGGAGCACATTTGGGAGCGATTTCGAGTCAATCGGTCCAAAGACCTGGAAGCTATTGAAAAAATGGGCCACTTTTTTCTTTAAAATATTCACCAAAAATACAAATTTCACCGGAATCCGATGGGGACTGCTGTGTCTCATTCAGCGAGTAGAGGACCACATTCGTGACGAATTTCGAGTCAATCGGTCAAAAGACGACCGTAACCCTAACCCTAGCTCCATAACCCTAACCCTAACCCTAACCCTAGCTCCATAACCCTAACCCTAACCCTAACCCTAATGCCAGCCTTAAGGCAGTCTCATGAAACATTGTCTCTTTTCACTAAAATATTCACCAAAAATACAAATTTCACCGGAATCCGATGGGGACTGCTGTGTCTCGTTCAGCCAGTATAGGAGCACATTTGGGAGCGATTTCGAGTCAATCGGTCCAAAGACCTGGAAGCTATTGAAAAAATGGGCCACTTTTTTCTTTAAAATATTCACCAAAAATACAAATTTCACCAGAATCCGATGGGGACTGCTGTGTCTCATTCAGCGAGTAGAGGACCACATTCGTGACGAATTTCGAGTCAATCGGTCAAAAGACGACCGTAACCCTAACCCTAGCTCCATAACCCTAACCCTAACCCTAACCCTAATGCCAGCCTTAAGGCAGTCTCATGAAACATTGTCTCTTTTCACTAAAATATTCACCAAAAATACAAATTTCACCGGAATCCGATGGGGACTGCTGTGTCTCGTTCAGCCAGTATAGGAGCACATTTGGGAGCGATTTCGAGTCAATCGGTCCAAAGACCTGGAAGCTATTGAAAAAATGGGCCACTTTTTTCTTTAAAATATTCACCAAAAATACAAATTTCACCGGAATCCGATGGGGACTGCTGTGTCTCGTTCAGCCAGTATAGGAGCACATTTGGGAGCGATTTCGAGTCAATCGATCCAAAGACCTGGAAGCTATTGAAAAAATGGGCCACTTTTTTCTTTAAAATATTCACCAAAAATACAAATTTCACCGGAATCCGATGGGGACTGCTGTGTCTCATTCAGCGAGTAGAGGACCACATTCGTGACGAATTTCGAGTCAATCGGTCAAAAGACGACCGTAACCCTAACCCTAGCTCCATAACCCTAACCCTAACCCTAACCCTAGCTCCATAACCCTAACCCTAACCCTAACCCTAATGCCAGCCTTAAGGCAGTCTCATGAAACATTGTCTCTTTTCACTAAAATATTCACCAAAAATACAAATTTCACCGGAATCCGATGGGGACTGCTGTGTCTCGTTCAGCCAGTATAGGAGCACATTTGGGAGCGATTTCGAGTCAATCGGTCCAAAGACCTGGAAGCTATTGAAAAAATGGGCCACTTTTTTCTTTAAAATATTCACCAAAAATACAAATTTCACCGGAATCCGATGGGGACTGCTGTGTCTCGTTCAGCCAGTATAGGAGCACATTTGGGAGCGATTTCGAGTCAATCGGTCCAAAGACCTGGAAGCTATTGAAAAAATGGGCCACTTTTTTCTTTAAAATATTCACCAAAAATACAAATTTCACCGGAATCCGATGGGGACTGCTGTGTCTCATTCAGCGAGTAGAGGACCACATTCGTGACGAATTTCGAGTCAATCGGTCAAAAGACGACCGTAACCCTAACCCTAGCTCCATAACCCTAACCCTAACCCTAACCCTAGCTCCATAACCCTAACCCTAACCCTAACCCTAATGCCAGCCTTAAGGCAGTCTCATGAAACATTGTCTCTTTTCACTAAAATATTCACCAAAAATACAAATTTCACCGGAATCCGATGGGGACTGCTGTGTCTCGTTCAGCCAGTATAGGAGCACATTTGGGAGCGATTTCGAGTCAATCGGTCCAAAGACCTGGAAGCTATTGAAAAAATGGGCCACTTTTTTCTTTAAAATATTCACCAAAAATACAAATTTCACCGGAATCCGATGGGGACTGCTGTGTCTCGTTCAGCCAGTATAGGAGCACATTTGGGAGCGATTTCGAGTCAATCGGTCCAAAGACCTGGAAGCTATTGAAAAAATGGGCCACTTTTTTCTTTAAATATTCACCAAAAATACAAATTTCACCGGAATCCGATGGGGACTGCTGTGTCTCGTTCAGCCAGTATAGGAGCACATTTGGGAGCGATTTCGAGTCAATCGGTCCAAAGACCTGGAAGCTATTGAAAAAATGGGCCACTTTTTTCTTTAAAATATTCACCAAAAATACAAATTTCACCGGAATCCGATGGGGACTGCTGTGTCTCATTCAGCGAGTAGAGGACCACATTCGTGACGAATTTCGAGTCAATCGGTCAAAAGACGACCGTAACCCTAACCCTAGCTCCATAACCCTAACCCTAACCCTAACCCTAGCTCCATAACCCTAACCCCTAACCCTAACCCTAATGCCAGCCTTAAGGCAGTCTCATGAAACATTGTCTCTTTTCACTAAAATATTCACCAAAAATACAAATTTCACCGGAATCCGATGGGGACTGCTGTGTCTCGTTCAGCCAGTATAGGAGCACATTTGGGAGCGATTTCGAGTCAATCGGTCCAAAGACCTGGAAGCTATTGAAAAAATGGGCCACTTTTTTCTTTAAAATATTCACCAAAAACACAAATTTCACCGGAATCCGATGGGGACTGCTGTGTCTCGTTCAGCCAGTATAGGAGCACATTTGGGAGCGATTTCGAGTCAATCGGTCCAAAGACCTGGAAGCTATTGAAAAAATGGGCCACTTTTTTCTTTAAAATATTCACCAAAAATACAAATTTCACCGGAATCCGATGGGGACTGCTGTGTCTCATTCAGCGAGTAGAGGACCACATTCGTGACGAATTTCGAGTCAATCGGTCAAAAGACGACCGTAACCCTAACCCTAGCTCCATAACCCTAACCCTAACCCTAACCCTAATGCCAGCCTTAAGGCAGTCTCATGAAACATTGTCTCTTTTCACTAAAATATTCACCAAAAATACAAATTTCACCGGAATCCGATGGGGACTGCTGTGTCTCGTTCAGCCAGTATAGGAGCACATTTGGGAGCGATTTCGAGTCAATCGGTCCAAAGACCTGGAAGCTATTGAAAAAATGGGCCACTTTTTTCTTTAAAATATTCACCAAAAATACAAATTTCACCGGAATCCGATGGGGACTGCTGTGTCTCATTCAGCGAGTAGAGGACCACATTCGTGACGAATTTCGAGTCAATCGGTCAAAAGACGACCGTAACCCTAACCCTAGCTCCATAACCCTAACCCTAACCCTAACCCTAATGCCAGCCTTAAGGCAGTCTCATGAAACATTGTCTCTTTTCACTAAAATATTCACCAAAAATACAAATTTCACCGGAATCCGATGGGGACTGCTGTGTCTCGTTCAGCCAGTATAGGAGCACATTTGGGAGCGATTTCGAGTCAATCGGTCCAAAGACCTGGAAGCTATTGAAAAAATGGGCCACTTTTTTCTTTAAAATATTCACCAAAAATACAAATTTCACCGGAATCCGATGGGGACTGCTGTGTCTCGTTCAGCCAGTATAGGAGCACATTTGGGAGCGATTTCGAGTCATTCGGTCCAAAGACCTGGAAGGTATTGAAAAAATGGGCCACTTTTTTCTTTAAAATATTCACCAAAAATACAAATTTCACCGGAATCCGATGGGGACTGCTATGTCTCATTCAGCGAGTAGAGGACCACATTCGTGACGAATTTCGAGTCAATCGGTCAAAAGACGACCGTAACCCTAACCCTAGCTCCATAACCCTAACCCTAACCCTAACCCTAGCTCCATAACCCTAACCCTAACCCTAACCCTAATGCCAGCCTTAAGGCAGTCTCATGAAACATTGTCTCTTTTCACTAAAATATTCACCAAAAATACAAATTTCACCGGAATCCGATGGGGACTGCTGTGTCTCGTTCAGCCAGTATAGGAGCACATTTGGGAGCGATTTCGAGTCAATCGGTCCAAAGACCTGGAAGCTATTGAAAAAATGGGCCACTTTTTTCTTTAAAATATTCACCAAAAATACAAATTTCACCGGAATCCGATGGGGACTGCTGTGTCTCGTTCAGCCAGTATAGGAGCACATTTGGGAGCGATTTCGAGTCAATCGGTCCAAAGACCTGGAAGGTATTGAAAAAATGGGCCACTTTTTTCTTTAAAATATTCACCAAAAATACAAATTTCACCGGAATCCGATGGGGACTGCTGTGTCTCATTCAGCGAGTAGAGGACCACATTCGTGACGAATTTCGAGTCAATCGGTCAAAAGACGACCGTAACCCTAACCCTAGCTCCATAACCCTAACCCTAACCCTAACCCTAGCTCCATAACCCTAACCCTAACCCTAACCCTAATGCCAGCCTTAAGGCAGTCTCATGAAACATTGTCTCTTTTCACTAAAATATTCACCAAAAATACAAATTTCACCGGAATCCGATGGGGACTGCTGTGTCTCGTTCAGCCAGTATAGGAGCACATTTGGGAGCGATTTCGAGTCAATCGGTCCAAAGACCTGGAAGGTATTGAAAAAATGGGCCACTTTTTTCTTTAAAATATTCACCAAAAATACAAATTTCACCGGAATCCGATGGGGACTGCTGTGTCTCATTCAGCGAGTAGAGGACCACATTCGTGACGAATTTCGAGTCAATCGGTCAAAAGACGACAGTAACCCTAACCCTAGCTCCATAACCCTAACCCTAACCCTAACCCTAGCTCCATAACCCTAACCCTAACCCTAACCCTAATGCCAGCCTTAAGGCAGTCTCATGAAACATTGTCTCTTTTCACTAAAATATTCACCAAAAATACAAATTTCACCGGAATCCGATGGGGACTGCTGTGTCTCGTTCAGCCAGTATAGGAGCACATTTGGGAGCGATTTCGAGTCAATCGGTCCAAAGACCTGGAAGCTATTGAAAAAATGGGCCACTTTTTTCTTTAAAATATTCACCAAAAATACAAATTTCACCGGAATCCGATGGGGACTGCTGTGTCTCGTTCAGCCAGTATAGGAGCACATTTGGGAGCGATTTCGAGTCAATCGGTCCAAAGACCTGGAAGGTATTGAAAAAATGGGCCACTTTTTTCTTTAAAATATTCACCAAAAATACAAATTTCACCGGAATCCGATGGGGACTGCTGTGTCTCATTCAGCGAGTAGAGAACCACATTCGTGACGAATTTCGAGTCAATCGGTCAAAAGACGACCGTAACCCTAACCCTAGCTCCATAACCCTAACCCTAACCCTAACCCTAGCTCCATAACCCTAACCCTAACCCTAACCCTAATGCCAGCCTTAAGGCAGTCTCATGAAACATTGTCTCTTTTCACTAAAATATTCACCAAAAATACAAATTTCACCGGAATCCGATGGGGACTGCTGTGTCTCGTTCAGCCAGTATAGGAGCACATTTGGGAGCGATTTCGAGTCAATCGGTCCAAAGACCTGGAAGCTATTGAAAAAATGGGCCACTTTTTTCTTTAAAATATTCACCAAAAATACAAATTTCACCGGAATCCGATGGGGACTGCTGTGTCTCGTTCAGCCAGTATAGGAGCACATTTGGGAGCGATTTCGAGTCAATCGGTCCAAAGACCTGGAAGCTATTGAAAAAATGGGCCACTTTTTTCTTTAAAATATTCACCAAAAATACAAATTTCACCGGAATCCGATGGGGACTGCTGTGTCTCGTTCAGCCAGTATAGGAGCACATTTGGGAGCGATTTCGAGTCAATCGGTCCAAAGACCTGGAAGCTATTGAAAAAATGGGCCACTTTTTTCTTTAAAATATTCACCAAAAATACAAATTTCACCGGAATCCGATGGGGACTGCTGTGTCTCATTCAGCGAGTAGAGGACCACATTCGTGACGAATTTCGAGTCAATCGGTCAAAAGACGACCGTAACCCTAACCCTAGCTCCATAACCCTAACCCTAACCCTAACCCTAGCTCCATAACCCTAACCCTAACCCTAACCCTAATGCCAGCCTTAAGGCAGTCTCATGAAACATTGTCTCTTTTCACTAAAATATTCACCAAAAATACAAATTTCACCGGAATCCGATGGGGACTGCTGTGTCTCGTTCAGCCAGTATAGGAGCACATTTGGGAGCGATTTCGAGTCAATCGGTCCAAAGACCTGGAAGCTATTGAAAAAATGGGCCACTTTTTTCTTTAAAATATTCACCAAAAATACAAATTTCACCGGAATCCGATGGGGACTGCTGTGTCTCATTCAGCAAGTAGAGGACCACATTCGTGACGAATTTCGAGTCAATCGGTCAAAAGACCTGGAAGCTATTGAAAAAATGGGCCACTTTTTTCTTTAAAATATTCACCAAAAATACAAATTTCACCGGAATCCGATGGGGACTGCTGTGTCTCGTTCAGCCAGTATAGGAGCACATTTGGGAGCGATTTCAAGTCAATCGGTCCAAAGACCTGGAAGCTATTGAAAAAATGGGCCACTTTTTTCTTTAAAATATTCACCAAAAATACAAATTTCACCGGAATCCGATGGGGACTGCTGTGTCTCGTTCAGCCAGTATAGGAGCACATTTGGGAGCGATTTCGAGTCAATCGGTCCAAAGACCTGGAAGCTATTGAAAAAATGGGCCACTTTTTTCTTTAAAATATTCACCAAAAATACAAATTTCACCGGAATCCGATGGGGACTGCTGTGTCTCATTCAGCGAGTAGAGGACCACATTCGTGACGAATTTCGAGTCAATCGGTCAAAAGACGACCGTAACCCTAACCCTAGCTCCATAACCCTAACCCTAACCCTAACCCTAGCTCCATAACCCTAACCCTAACCCTAACCCTAATGCCAGCCTTAAGGCAGTCTCATGAAACATTGTCTCTTTTCACTAAAATATTCACCAAAAATACAAATATCACCGGAATCCGATGGGGACTGCTGTGTCTCGTTCAGCCAGTATAGGAGCACATTTGGGAGCGATTTCGAGTCAATCGGTCCAAAGACCTGGAAGCTATTGAAAAAATGGGCCACTTTTTTCTTTAAAATATTCACCAAAAATACAAATTTCACCGGAATCCGATGGGGACTGCTGTGTCTCGTTCAGCCAGTATAGGAGCACATTTGGGAGCGATTTCGAGTCAATCGGTCCAAAGACCTGGAAGCTATTGAAAAAATGGGCCACTTTTTTCTTTAAAATATTCACCAAAAATACAAATTTCACCGGAATCCGATGGGGACTGCTGTGTCTCGTTCAGCCAGTATAGGAGCACATTTGGGAGCGATTTCGAGTCAATCGGTCCAAAGACCTGGAAGCTATTGAAAAAATGGGCCACTTTTTTCTTTAAAATATTCACCAAAAATACAAATTTCACCAGAATCCGATGGGGACTGCTGTGTCTCATTCAGCGAGTAGAGGACCACATTCGTGACGAATTTCGAGTCAATCGGTCAAAAGACGACCGTAACCCTAACCCTAGCTCCATAACCCTAACCCTAACCCTAACCCTAGCTCCATAACCCTAACCCTAACCCTAACCCTAATGCCAGCCTTAAGGCAGTCTCATGAAACATTGTCTCTTTTCACTAAAATATTCACCAAAAATACAAATTTCACCGGAATCCGATGGGGACTGCTGTGTCTCGTTCAGCCAGTATAGGAGCACATTTGGGAGCGATTTCGAGTCAATCGGTCCAAAGACCTGGAAGCTATTGAAAAAATGGGCCACTTTTTTCTTTAAAATATTCACCAAAAATACAAATTTCACCGGAATCCGATGGGGACTGCTGTGTCTCATTCAGCAAGTAGAGGACCACATTCGTGACGAATTTCGAGTCAATCGGTCAAAAGACGACCGTAACCCTAACCCTAGCTCCATAACCCTAACCCTAACCCTAACCCTAGCTCCATAACCCTAACCCTAACCCTAACCCTAATGCCAGCCTTAAGGCAGTCTCATGAAACATTGTCTCTTTTCACTAAAATATTCACCAAAAATACAAATTTCACCGGAATCCGATGGGGACTGCTGTGTCTCGTTCAGCCAGTATAGGAGCACATTTGGGAGCGATTTCGAGTCAATCGGTCCAAAGACCTGGAAGCTATTGAAAAAATGGGCCACTTTTTTCTTTAAAATATTCACCAAAAATACAAATTTCACCGGAATCCGATGGGGACTGCTGTGTCTCGTTCAGCCAGTATAGGAGCACATTTGGGAGCGATTTCGAGTCAATCGGTCCAAAGACCTGGAAGCTATTGAAAAAATGGGCCACTTTTTTCTTTAAAATATTCACCAAAAATACAAATTTCACCGGAATCCGATGGGGACTGCTGTGTCTCGTTCAGCCAGTATAGGAGCACATTTGGGAGCGATTTCAAGTCAATCGGTCCAAAGACCTGGAAGCTATTGAAAAAATGGGCCACTTTTTTCTTTAAAATATTCACCAAAAATACAAATTTCACCGGAATCCGATGGGGACTGCTGTGTCTCGTTCAGCCAGTATAGGAGCACATTTGGGAGCGATTTCGAGTCAATCGGTCCAAAGACCTGGAAGCTATTGAAAAAATGGGCCACTTTTTTCTTTAAAATATTCACCAAAAATACAAATTTCACCGGAATCCGATGGGGACTGCTGTGTCTCATTCAGCGAGTAGAGGACCACATTCGTGACGAATTTCGAGTCAATCGGTCAAAAGACGACCGTAACCCTAACCCTAGCTCCATAACCCTAACCCTAACCCTAACCCTAATGCCAGCCTTAAGGCAGTCTCATGAAACATTGTCTCTTTTCACTAAAATATTCACCAAAAATACAAATTTCACCGGAATCCGATGGGGACTGCTGTGTCTCGTTCAGCCAGTATAGGAGCACATTTGGGAGCGATTTCGAGTCAATCGGTCCAAAGACCTGGAAGCTATTGAAAAAATGGGCCACTTTTTTCTTTAAAATATTCACCAAAAATACAAATTTCACCGGAATCCGATGGGGACTGCTGTGTCTCATTCAGCAAGTAGAGGACCACATTCGTGACGAATTTCGAGTCAATCGGTCAAAAGACGACCGTAACCCTAACCCTAGCTCCATAACCCTAACCCTAACCCTAACCCTAGCTCCATAACCCTAACCCTAACCCTAACCCTAATGCCAGCCTTAAGGCAGTCTCATGAAACATTGTCTCTTTTCACTAAAATATTCACCAAAAATACAAATTTCACCGGAATCCGATGGGGACTGCTGTGTCTCGTTCAGCCAGTATAGGAGCACATTTGGGAGCGATTTCGAGTCAATCGGTCCAAAGACCTGGAAGCTATTGAAAAAATGGGCCACTTTTTTCTTTAAAATATTCACCAAAAATACAAATTTCACCGGAATCCGATGGGGACTGCTGTGTCTCGTTCAGCCAGTATAGGAGCACATTTGGGAGCGATTTCGAGTCAATCGGTCCAAAGACCTGGAAGCTATTGAAAAAATGGGCCACTTTTTTCTTTAAAATATTCACCAAAAATACAAATTTCACCGGAATCCGATGGGGACTGCTGTGTCTCGTTCAGCCAGTATAGGAGCACATTTGGGAGCGATTTCAAGTCAATCGGTCCAAAGACCTGGAAGCTATTGAAAAAATGGGCCACTTTTTTCTTTAAAATATTCACCAAAAATACAAATTTCACCGGAATCCGATGGGGACTGCTGTGTCTCGTTCAGCCAGTATAGGAGCACATTTGGGAGCGATTTCGAGTCAATCGGTCCAAAGACCTGGAAGCTATTGAAAAAATGGGCCACTTTTTTCTTTAAAATATTCACCAAAAATACAAATTTCACCGGAATCCGATGGGGACTGCTGTGTCTCATTCAGCGAGTAGAGGACCACATTCGTGACGAATTTCGAGTCAATCGGTCAAAAGACGACCGTAACCCTAACCCTAGCTCCATAACCCTAACCCTAACCCTAACCCTAATGCCAGCCTTAAGGCAGTCTCATGAAACATTGTCTCTTTTCACTAAAATATTCACCAAAAATACAAATTTCACCGGAATCCGATGGGGACTGCTGTGTCTCGTTCAGCCAGTATAGGAGCACATTTGGGAGCGATTTCGAGTCAATTGGTCCAAAGACCTGGAAGCTATTGAAAAAATGGGCCACTTTTTTCTTTAAAATATTCACCAAAAATACAAATTTCACCGGAATCCGATGGGGACTGCTGTGTCTCGTTCAGCCAGTATAGGAGCACATTTGGGAGCGATTTCGAGTCAATCGGTCCAAAGGCCTGGAAGCTATTGAAAAAATGGGCCACTTTTTTCTTTAAAACATTCACCAAAAATACAAATTTCACCGGAATCCGATGGGGACTGCTGTGTCTCGTTCAGCCAGTATAGGAGCACATTTGGGAGCGATTTCGAGTCAATCGGTCCAAAGACCTGGAAGCTATTGAAAAAATGGGCCACTTTTTTCTTTAAAATATTCACCAAAAATACAAATTTCACCGGAATCCGATGGGGACTGCTGTGTCTCATTCAGCGAGTAGAGGACCACATTCGTGACGAATTTCGAGTCAATCGGTCAAAAGACGACCGTAACCCTAACCCTAGCTCCATAACCCTAACCCTAACCCTAACCCTAGCTCCATAACCCTAACCCTAACCCTAACCCTAATGCCAGCCTTAAGGCAGTCTCATGAAACATTGTCTCTTTTCACTAAAATATTCACCAAAAATACAAATTTCACCGGAATCCGATGGGGACTGCTGTGTCTCGTTCAGCCAGTATAGGAGCACATTTGGGAGCGATTTCGAGTCAATCGGTCCAAAGACCTGGAAGCTATTGAAAAAATGGGCCACTTTTTTCTTTAAAATATTCACCAAAAATACAAATTTCACCGGAATCCGATGGGGACTGCTGTGTCTCATTCAGCGAGTAGAGGACCACATTCGTGACGAATTTCGAGTCAATCGGTCAAAAGACGACCGTAACCCTAACCCTAGCTCCATAACCCTAACCCTAACCCTAACCCTAGCTCCATAACCCTAACCCTAACCCTAACCCTAATGCCAGCCTTAAGGCAGTCTCATGAAACATTGTCTCTTTTCACTAAAATATTCACCAAAAATACAAATTTCACCGGAATCCGATGGGGACTGCTGTGTCTCGTTCAGCCAGTATAGGAGCACATTTGGGAGCGATTTCGAGTCAATCGGTCCAAAGACCTGGAAGCTATTGAAAAAATGGGCCACTTTTTTCTTTAAAATATTCACCAAAAATACAAATTTCACCGGAATCCGATGGGGACTGCTGTGTCTCGTTCAGCCAGTATAGGAGCACATTTGGGAGCGATTTCGAGTCAATCGGTCCAAAGACCTGGAAGCTATTGAAAAAATGGGCCACTTTTTTCTTTAAAATATTCACCAAAAATACAAATTTCACCGGAATCCGATGGGGACTGCTGTGTATCGTTCAGCCAGTAGAGGACCACATTCGTGACGAATTTCGAGTCAATCGGTCAAAAGACGACCGTAACCGTAACCCTAGCTCCATAACCCTAACCCTAACCCTAACACTAATTCCAGCCTTAAGGCAGTCTAATGAAACATTGTCTCTTTTCACTAAAATATTCACCAAAAATACAAATTTCACCGGAATCCGATGGGGACTGCTGTGTCTCGTTCAGCCAGTATAGGAGCACATTTGGGAGCGATTTCGAGTCAATCGGTCCAAAGACCTGGAAGCTATTGAAAAAATGGGCCACTTTTTTCTTGAAAATATTCACCAAAAATACAAATTTCACCGGAATCCGATGGGGACTGCTGTGTCTCGTTCAGCCAGTATAGGAGCACATTTGGGAGCGATTTCGAGTCAATCGGTCCAAAGACCTGGAAGCTATTGAAAAAATGGGCCACTTTTTTCTTTAAAATATTCACCAAAAATACAAATTTCACCAGAATCCGATGGGGACTGCTGTGTCTCGTTCAGCCAGTATAGGAGCACATTTGGGAGCGATTTCGAGTCAATCGGTCCAAAGACCTGGAAGCTATTGAAAAAATGGGCCACTTTTTTATTTAAAATATTCACCAAAAATACAAATTTCACCGGAATCCGATGGGGACTGCTGTGTCTCGTTCAGCCAGTATAGGAGCACATTTGGGAGCGATTTCGAGTCAATCGGTCCAAAGACCTGGAAGCTATTGAAAAAATGGGCCACTTTTTTCTTTAAAATATTCACCAAAAATACAAATTTTACCGGAATCTGATGGGGACTGCTGTGTCTCATTCAGCGAGTAGAGGACCACATTCGTGACGAATTTCGAGTCAATCGGTCAAAAGACGACCGTAACCCTAACCCTAGCTCCATAACCCTAACCCTAACCCTAACCCTAATGCCAGCCTTAAGGCAGTCTCATGAAACATTGTCTCTTTTCACTAAAATATTCACCAAAAATACAAATTTCACCGGAATCCGATGGGGACTGCTGTGTCTCGTTCAGCCAGTATAGGAGCACATTTGGGAGCGATTTCGAGTCAATCGGTCCAAAGACCTGGAAGCTATTGAAAAAATGGGCCACTTTTTTCTTTAAAATATTCACCAAAAATACAAATTTCACCGGAATCCGATGGGGACTGCTGTGTCTCGTTCAGCCAGTATAGGAGCACATTTGGGAGCGATTTCGAGTCAATCGGTCCAAAGACCTGGAAGCTATTGAAAAAATGGGCCACTTTTTTCTTTAAAATATTCACCAAAAATACAAATTTCACCGGAATCCGATGGGGACTGCTGTGTCTCATTCAGCGAGTAGAGGACCACATTCGTGACGAATTTCGAGTCAATCGGTCAAAAGACGACCGTAACCCTAACCCTAGCTCCATAACCCTAACCCTAACCCTAACCCTAGCTCCATAACCCTAACCCTAACCCTAACCCTAATGCCAGCCTTAAGGCAGTCTCATGAAACATTGTCTCTTTTCACTAAAATATTCACCAAAAATACAAATTTCACCGGAATCCGATGGGGACTGCTGTGTCTCGTTCAGCCAGTATAGGAGCACATTTGGGAGCGATTTCGAGTCAATTGGTCCAAAGACCTGGAAGCTATTGAAAAAATGGGCCACTTTTTTCTTTAAAATATTCACCAAAAATACAAATTTCACCGGAATCCGATGGGGACTGCTGTGTCTCGTTCAGCCAGTATAGGAGCACATTTGGGAGCGATTTCGAGTCAATCGGTCCAAAGGCCTGGAAGCTATTGAAAAAATGGGCCACTTTTTTCTTTAAAACATTCACCAAAAATACAAATTTCACCGGAATCCGATGGGGACTGCTGTGTCTCGTTCAGCCAGTATAGGAGCACATTTGGGAGCGATTTCGAGTCAATCGGTCCAAAGACCTGGAAGCTATTGAAAAAATGGGCCACTTTTTTCTTTAAAATATTCACCAAAAATACAAATTTCACCGGAATCCGATGGGGACTGCTGTGTCTCATTCAGCGAGTAGAGGACCACATTCGTGACGAATTTCGAGTCAATCGGTCAAAAGACGACCGTAACCCTAACCCTAGCTCCATAACCCTAACCCTAACCCTAACCCTAGCTCCATAACCCTAACCCTAACCCTAACCCTAATGCCAGCCTTAAGGCAGTCTCATGAAACATTGTCTCTTTTCACTAAAATATTCACCAAAAATACAAATTTCACCGGAATCCGATGGGGACTGCTGTGTCTCGTTCAGCCAGTATAGGAGCACATTTGGGAGCGATTTCGAGTCAATCGGTCCAAAGACCTGGAAGCTATTGAAAAAATGGGCCACTTTTTTCTTTAAAATATTCACCAAAAATACAAATTTCACCGGAATCCGATGGGGACTGCTGTGTCTCATTCAGCGAGTAGAGGACCACATTCGTGACGAATTTCGAGTCAATCGGTCAAAAGACGACCGTAACCCTAACCCTAGCTCCATAACCCTAACCCTAACCCTAACCCTAGCTCCATAACCCTAACCCTAACCCTAACCCTAATGCCAGCCTTAAGGCAGTCTCATGAAACATTGTCTCTTTTCACTAAAATATTCACCAAAAATACAAATTTCACCGGAATCCGATGGGGACTGCTGTGTCTCGTTCAGCCAGTATAGGAGCACATTTGGGAGCGATTTCGAGTCAATCGGTCCAAAGACCTGGAAGCTATTGAAAAAATGGGCCACTTTTTTCTTTAAAATATTCACCAAAAATACAAATTTCACCGGAATCCGATGGGGACTGCTGTGTCTCGTTCAGCCAGTATAGGAGCACATTTGGGAGCGATTTCGAGTCAATCGGTCCAAAGACCTGGAAGCTATTGAAAAAATGGGCCACTTTTTTCTTTAAAATATTCACCAAAAATACAAATTTCACCGGAATCCGATGGGGACTGCTGTGTATCGTTCAGCCAGTAGAGGACCACATTCGTGACGAATTTCGAGTCAATCGGTCAAAAGACGACCGTAACCGTAACCCTAGCTCCATAACCCTAACCCTAACCCTAACACTAATTCCAGCCTTAAGGCAGTCTAATGAAACATTGTCTCTTTTCACTAAAATATTCACCAAAAATACAAATTTCACCGGAATCCGATGGGGACTGCTGTGTCTCGTTCAGCCAGTATAGGAGCACATTTGGGAGCGATTTCGAGTCAATCGGTCCAAAGACCTGGAAGCTATTGAAAAAATGGGCCACTTTTTTCTTGAAAATATTCACCAAAAATACAAATTTCACCGGAATCCGATGGGGACTGCTGTGTCTCGTTCAGCCAGTATAGGAGCACATTTGGGAGCGATTTCGAGTCAATCGGTCCAAAGACCTGGAAGCTATTGAAAAAATGGGCCACTTTTTTCTTTAAAATATTCACCAAAAATACAAATTTCACCAGAATCCGATGGGGACTGCTGTGTCTCGTTCAGCCAGTATAGGAGCACATTTGGGAGCGATTTCGAGTCAATCGGTCCAAAGACCTGGAAGCTATTGAAAAAATGGGCCACTTTTTTATTTAAAATATTCACCAAAAATACAAATTTCACCGGAATCCGATGGGGACTGCTGTGTCTCGTTCAGCCAGTATAGGAGCACATTTGGGAGCGATTTCGAGTCAATCGGTCCAAAGACCTGGAAGCTATTGAAAAAATGGGCCACTTTTTTCTTTAAAATATTCACCAAAAATACAAATTTTACCGGAATCTGATGGGGACTGCTGTGTCTCATTCAGCGAGTAGAGGACCACATTCGTGACGAATTTCGAGTCAATCGGTCAAAAGACGACCGTAACCCTAACCCTAGCTCCATAACCCTAACCCTAACCCTAACCCTAATGCCAGCCTTAAGGCAGTCTCATGAAACATTGTCTCTTTTCACTAAAATATTCACCAAAAATACAAATTTCACCGGAATCCGATGGGGACTGCTGTGTCTCGTTCAGCCAGTATAGGAGCACATTTGGGAGCGATTTCGAGTCAATCGGTCCAAAGACCTGGAAGCTATTGAAAAAATGGGCCACTTTTTTCTTTAAAATATTCACCAAAAATACAAATTTCACCGGAATCCGATGGGGACTGCTGTGTCTCGTTCAGCCAGTATAGGAGCACATTTGGGAGCGATTTCGAGTCAATCGGTCCAAAGACCTGGAAGCTATTGAAAAAATGGGCCACTTTTTTCTTTAAAATATTCACCAAAAATACAAATTTCACCGGAATCCGATGGGGACTGCTGTGTCTCATTCAGCGAGTAGAGGACCACATTCGTGACGAATTTCGAGTCAATCGGTCAAAAGACGACCGTAACCCTAACCCTAGCTCCATAACCCTAACCCTAACCCTAACCCTAGCTCCATAACCCTAACCCTAACCCTAACCCTAATGCCAGCCTTAAGGCAGTCTCATGAAACATTGTCTCTTTTCACTAAAATATTCACCAAAAATACAAATTTCACCGGAATCCGATGGGGACTGCTGTGTCTCGTTCAGCCAGTATAGGAGCACATTTGGGAGCGATTTCGAGTCAATCGGTCCAAAGACCTGGAAGCTATTGAAAAAATGGGCCACTTTTTTCTTTAAAATATTCACCAAAAATACAAATTTCACCGGAATCCGATGGGGACTGCTGTGTCTCGTTCAGCCAGTATAGGAGCACATTTGGGAGCGATTTCGAGTCAATCGGTCCAAAGACCTGGAAGCTATTGAAAAAATGGGCCACTTTTTTCTTTAAAATATTCACCAAAAATACAAATTTCACCGGAATCCGATGGGGACTGCTGTGTCTCATTCAGCAAGTAGAGGACCACATTCGTGACGAATTTCGAGTCAATCGGTCAAAAGACGACCGTAACCCTAACCCTAGCTCCATAACCCTAACCCTAACCCTAACCCTAGCTCCATAACCCTAACCCTAACCCTAACCCTAATGCCAGCCTTAAGGCAGTCTCATGAAACATTGTCTCTTTTCACTAAAATATTCACCAAAAATACAAATTTCACCGGAATCCGATGGGGACTGCTGTGTCTCGTTCAGCCAGTATAGGAGCACATTTGGGAGCGATTTCGAGTCAATCGGTCCAAAGACCTGGAAGCTATTGAAAAAATGGGCCACTTTTTTCTTTAAAATATTCACCAAAAATACAAATTTCACCGGAATCCGATGGGGACTGCTGTGTCTCGTTCAGCCAGTATAGGAGCACATTTGGGAGCGATTTCGAGTCAATCGGTCCAAAGACCTGGAAGCTATTGAAAAAATGGGCCACTTTTTTCTTTAAAATATTCACCAAAAATACAAATTTCACCGGAATCCGATGGGGACTGCTGTGTCTCATTCAGCGAGTAGAGGACCACATTCGTGACGAATTTCGAGTCAATCGGTCAAAAGACGACCGTAACCCTAACCCTAGCTCCATAACCCTAACCCTAACCCTAACCCTAATGCCAGCCTTAAGGCAGTCTCATGAAACATTGTCTCTTTTCACTAAAATATTCACCAAAAATACAAATTTCACCGGAATCCGATGGGGACTGCTGTGTCTCGTTCAGCCAGTATAGGAGCACATTTGGGAGCGATTTCGAGTCAATCGGTCCAAAGACCTGGAAGCTATTGAAAAAATGGGCCACTTTTTTCTTTAAAATATTCACCAAAAATACAAATTTCACCGGAATCCGATGGGGACTGCTGTGTCTCATTCAGCAAGTAGAGGACCACATTCGTGACGAATTTCGAGTCAATCGGTCAAAAGACGACCGTAACCCTAACCCTAGCTCCATAACCCTAACCCTAACCCTAACCCTAGCTCCATAACCCTAACCCTAACCCTAACCCTAATGCCAGCCTTAAGGCAGTCTCATGAAACATTGTCTCTTTTCACTAAAATATTCACCAAAAATACAAATTTCACCGGAATCCGATGGGGACTGCTGTGTCTCGTTCAGCCAGTATAGGAGCACATTTGGGAGCGATTTCGAGTCAATCGGTCCAAAGACCTGGAAGCTATTGAAAAAATGGGCCACTTTTTTCTTTAAAATATTCACCAAAAATACAAATTTCACCGGAATCCGATGGGGACTGCTGTGTCTCGTTCAGCCAGTATAGGAGCACATTTGGGAGCGATTTCGAGTCAATCGGTCCAAAGACCTGGAAGCTATTGAAAAAATGGGCCACTTTTTTCTTTAAAATATTCACCAAAAATACAAATTTCACCGGAATCCGATGGGGACTGCTGTGTCTCGTTCAGCCAGTATAGGAGCACATTTGGGAGCGATTTCAAGTCAATCGGTCCAAAGACCTGGAAGCTATTGAAAAAATGGGCCACTTTTTTCTTTAAAATATTCACCAAAAATACAAATTTCACCGGAATCCGATGGGGACTGCTGTGTCTCGTTCAGCCAGTATAGGAGCACATTTGGGAGCGATTTCGAGTCAATTGGTCCAAAGACCTGGAAGCTATTGAAAAAATGGGCCACTTTTTTCTTTAAAATATTCACCAAAAATACAAATTTCACCGGAATCCGATGGGGACTGCTGTGTCTCGTTCAGCCAGTATAGGAGCACATTTGGGAGCGATTTCGAGTCAATCGGTCCAAAGGCCTGGAAGCTATTGAAAAAATGGGCCACTTTTTTCTTTAAAACATTCACCAAAAATACAAATTTCACCGGAATCCGATGGGGACTGCTGTGTCTCGTTCAGCCAGTATAGGAGCACATTTGGGAGCGATTTCGAGTCAATCGGTCCAAAGGCCTGGAAGCTATTGAAAAAATGGGCCACTTTTTTCTTTAAAATATTCACCAAAAATACAAATTTCACCGGAATCCGATGGGGACTGCTGTGTCTCATTCAGCGAGTAGAGGACCACATTCGTGACGAATTTCGAGTCAATCGGTCAAAAGACGACCGTAACCCTAACCCTAGCTCCATAACCCTAACCCTAACCCTAACCCTAGCTCCATAACCCTAACCCTAACCCTAACCCTAATGCCAGCCTTAAGGCAGTCTCATGAAACATTGTCTCTTTTCACTAAAATATTCACCAAAAATACAAATTTCACCGGAATCCGATGGGGACTGCTGTGTCTCGTTCAGCCAGTATAGGAGCACATTTGGGAGCGATTTCGAGTCAATCGGTCCAAAGACCTGGAAGCTATTGAAAAAATGGGCCACTTTTTTCTTTAAAATATTCACCAAAAATACAAATTTCACCGGAATCCGATGGGGACTGCTGTGTCTCATTCAGCCAGTATAGGAGCACATTTGGGAGCGATTTCGAGTCAATCGGTCCAAAGACCTGGAAGCTATTGAAAAAATGGGCCACTTTTTTCTTTAAAATATTCACCAAAAATACAAATTTCACCGGAATCCGATGGGGACTGCTGTGTCTCATTCAGCGAGTAGAGGACCACATTCGTGACGAATTTCGAGTCAATCGGTCAAAAGACGACCGTAACCCTAACCCTAGCTCCATAACCCTAACCCTAACCCTAACCCTAGCTCCATAACCCTAACCCTAACCCTAACCCTAATGCCAGCCTTAAGGCAGTCTCATGAAACATTGTCTCTTTTCACTAAAATATTCACCAAAAATACAAATTTCACCGGAATCCGATGGGGACTGCTGTGTCTCGTTCAGCCAGTATAGGAGCACATTTGGGAGCGATTTCGAGTCAATCGGTCCAAAGACCTGGAAGCTATTGAAAAAATGGGCCACTTTTTTCTTTAAAATATTCACCAAAAATACAAATTTCACCGGAATCCGATGGGGACTGCTGTGTCTCGTTCAGCCAGTATAGGAGCACATTTGGGAGCGATTTCGAGTCAATCGGTCCAAAGACCTGGAAGCTATTGAAAAAATGGGCCACTTTTTTCTTTAAAATATTCACCAAAAATACAAATTTCACCGGAATCCGATGGGGACTGCTGTGTATCGTTCAGCCAGTAGAGGACCACATTCGTGACGAATTTCGAGTCAATCGGTCAAAAGACGACCGTAACCCTAACCCTAGCTCCATAACCCTAACCCTAACCCTAACCCTAATGCCAGCCTTAAGGCAGTCTCATGAAACATTGTCTCTTTTCACTAAAATATTCACCAAAAATACAAATTTCACCGGAATCCGATGGGGACTGCTGTGTCTCGTTCAGCCAGTATAGGAGCACATTTGGGAGCGATTTCGAGTCAATCGGTCCAAAGACCTGGAAGCTATTGAAAAAATGGGCCACTTTTTTCTTGAAAATATTCACCAAAAATACAAATTTCACCGGAATCCGATGGGGACTGCTGTGTCTCGTTCAGCCAGTATAGGAGCACATTTGGGAGCGATTTCGAGTCAATCGGTCCAAAGACCTGGAAGCTATTGAAAAAATGGGCCACTTTTTTCTTTAAAATATTCACCAAAAATACAAATTTCACCAGAATCCGATGGGGACTGCTGTGTCTCGTTCAGCCAGTATAGGAGCACATTTGGGAGCGATTTCGAGTCAATCGGTCCAAAGACCTGGAAGCTATTGAAAAAATGGGCCACTTTTTTATTTAAAATATTCACCAAAAATACAAATTTCACCGGAATCCGATGGGGACTGCTGTGTCTCGTTCAGCCAGTATAGGAGCACATTTGGGAGCGATTTCGAGTCAATCGGTCCAAAGACCTGGAAGCTATTGAAAAAATGGGCCACTTTTTTCTTTAAAATATTCACCAAAAATACAAATTTCACCGGAATCTGATGGGGACTGCTGTGTCTCATTCAGCGAGTAGAGGACCACATTCGTGACGAATTTCGAGTCAATCGGTCAAAAGACGACCGTAACCCTAACCCTAGCTCCATAACCCTAACCCTAACCCTAACCCTAATGCCAGCCTTAAGGCAGTCTCATGAAACATTGTCTCTTTTCACTAAAATATTCACCAAAAATACAAATTTCACCGGAATCCGATGGGGACTGCTGTGTCTCGTTCAGCCAGTATAGGAGCACATTTGGGAGCGATTTCGAGTCAATCGGTCCAAAGACCTGGAAGCTATTGAAAAAATGGGCCACTTTTTTCTTTAAAATATTCACCAAAAATACAAATTTCACCGGAATCCGATGGGGACTGCTGTGTCTCGTTCAGCCAGTATAGGAGCACATTTGGGAGCGATTTCGAGTCAATCGGTCCAAAGACCTGGAAGCTATTGAAAAAATGGGCCACTTTTTTCTTTAAAATATTCACCAAAAATACAAATTTCACCAGAATCCGATGGGGACTGCTGTGTCTCGTTCAGCCAGTATAGGAGCACATTTGGGAGCGATTTCGAGTCAATCGGTCCAAAGACCTGGAAGCTATTGAAAAAATGGGCCACTTTTTTCTTTAAAATATTCACCAAAAATACAAATTTCACCGGAATCCAATGGGGACTGCTGTCTCTCATTCAGCGAGTAGAGGACCACATTCGTGACGAATTTCGAGTCAATCGGTCAAAAGACGACCGTAACCCTAACCCTAGCTCCATAACCCTAACCCTAACCCTAACCCTAGCTCCATAACCCTAACCCTAACCCTAACCCTAATGCCAGCCTTAAGGCAGTCTCATGAAACATTGTCTCTTTTCACTAAAATATTCACCAAAAATACAAATTTCACCGGAATCCGATGGGGACTGCTGTGTCTCGTTCAGCCAGTATAGGAGCACATTTGGGAGCGATTTCGAGTCAATCGGTCCAAAGACCTGGAAGCTATTGAAAAAATGGGCCACTTTTTTCTTTAAAATATTCACCAAAAATACAAATTTCACCGGAATCCGATGGGGACTGCTGTGTCTCATTCAGCGAGTAGAGGACCACATTCGTGACGAATTTCGAGTCAATCGGTCAAAAGACGACCGTAACCCTAACCCTAGCTCCATAACCCTAACCCTAACCCTAACCCTAGCTCCATAACCCTAACCCTAACCCTAACCCTAATGCCAGCCTTAAGGCAGTCTCATGAAACATTGTCTCTTTTCACTAAAATATTCACCAAAAATACAAATTTCACCGGAATCCGATGGGGACTGCTGTGTCTCGTTCAGCCAGTATAGGAGCACATTTGGGAGCGATTTTGAGTCAATCGGTCCAAAGACCTGGAAGCTATTGAAAAAATGGGCCACTTTTTTCTTGAAAATATTCACCAAAAATACAAATTTCACCGGAATCCGATGGGGACTGCTGTGTCTCGTTCAGCCAGTATAGGAGCACATTTGGGAGCGATTTCGAGTCAATCGGTCCAAAGACCTGGAAGCTATTGAAAAAATGGGCCACTTTTTTCTTTAAAATATTCACCAAAAATACAAATTTTACCGGAATCTGATGGGGACTGCTGTGTCTCATTCAGCGAGTAGAGGACCACATTCGTGACGAATTTCGAGTCAATCGGTCAAAAGACGACCGTAACCCTAACCCTAGCTCCATAACCCTAACCCTAACCCTAACCCTAATGCCAGCCTTAAGGCAGTCTCATGAAACATTGTCTCTTTTCACTAAAATATTCACCAAAAATACAAATTTCACCGGAATCCGATGGGGACTGCTGTGTCTCGTTCAGCCAGTATAGGAGCACATTTGGGAGCGATTTCGAGTCAATCGGTCCAAAGACCTGGAAGCTATTGAAAAAATGGGCCACTTTTTTCTTTAAAATATTCACCAAAAATACAAATTTCACCGGAATCCGATGGGGACTGCTGTGTCTCGTTCAGCCAGTATAGGAGCACATTTGGGAGCGATTTCGAGTCAATCGGTCCAAAGACCTGGAAGCTATTGAAAAAATGGGCCACTTTTTTCTTTAAAATATTCACCAAAAATACAAATTTCACCGGAATCCGATGGGGACTGCTGTGTCTCATTCAGCGAGTAGAGGACCACATTCGTGACGAATTTCGAGTCAATCGGTCAAAAGACGACCGTAACCCTAACCCTAGCTCCATAACCCTAACCCTAACCCTAACCCTAGCTCCATAACCCTAACCCTAACCCTAACCCTAATGCCAGCCTTAAGGCAGTCTCATGAAACATTGTCTCTTTTCACTAAAATATTCACCAAAAATATAAATTTCACCGGAATCCGATGGGGACTGCTGTGTCTCGTTCAGCCAGTATAGGAGCACATTTGGGAGCGATTTCGAGTCAATCGGTCCAAAGACCTGGAAGCTATTGAAAAAATGGGCCACTTTTTTCTTTAAAATATTCACCAAAAATACAAATTTCACCGGAATCCGATGGGGACTGCTGTGTCTCGTTCAGCCAGTATAGGAGCACATTTGGGAGCGATTTCGAGTCAATCGGTCCAAAGACCTGGAAGCTATTGAAAAAATGGGCCACTTTTTTCTTTAAAATATTCACCAAAAATACAAATTTCACCGGAATCCGATGGGGACTGCTGTGTCTCATTCAGCGAGTAGAGGACCACATTCGTGACGAATTTCGAGTCAATCGGTCAAAAGACGACCGTAACCCTAACCCTAGCTCCATAACCCTAACCCTAACCCTAATGCCAGCCTTAAGGCAGTCTCATGAAACATTGTCTCTTTTCACTAAAATATTCACCAAAAATACAAATTTCACCGGAATCCGATGGGGACTGCTGTCTCTCATTCAGCGAGTAGAGGACCACATTCGTGACGAATTTCGAGTCAATCGGTCAAAAGACGACCGTAACCCTAACCCTAGCTCCATAACCCTAACCCTAACCCTAACCCTAGCTCCATAACCCTAACCCTAACCCTAATGCCAGCCTTAAGGCAGTCTCATGAAACATTGTCTCTTTTCACTAAAATATTCACCAAAAATACAAATTTCACCGGAATCCGATGGGGACTGCTGTGTCTCGTTCAGCCAGTATAGGAGCACATTTGGGAGCGATTTCGAGTCAATCGGTCCAAAGACCTGGAAGCTATTGAAAAAATGGGCCACTTTTTTCTTTAAAATATTCACCAAAAATACAAATTTCACCGGAATCCGATGGGGACTGCTGTGTCTCATTCAGCGAGTAGAGGACCACATTCGTGACGAATTTCGAGTCAATCGGTCAAAAGACGACCGTAACCCTAACCCTAGCTCCATAACCCTAACCCTAACCCTAACCCTAGCTCCATAACCCTAACCCTAACCCTAACCCTAATGCCAGCCTTAAGGCAGTCTCATGAAACATTGTCTCTTTTCACTAAAATATTCACCAAAAATACAAATTTCACCGGAATCCGATGGGGACTGCTGTGTCTCGTTCAGCCAGTATAGGAGCACATTTGGGAGCGATTTCGAGTCAATCGGTCCAAAGACCTGGAAGCTATTGAAAAAATGGGCCACTTTTTTCTTTAAAATATTCACCAAAAATACAAATTTCACCGGAATCCGATGGGGACTGCTGTGTCTCGTTCAGCCAGTATAGGAGCACATTTGGGAGCGATTTCGAGTCAATCGGTCCAAAGACCTGGAAGCTATTGAAAAAATGGGCCACTTTTTTCTTTAAAATATTCACCAAAAATACAAATTTCACCAGAATCCGATGGGGACTGCTGTGTCTCGTTCAGCCAGTATAGGAGCACATTTGGGAGCGATTTCGAGTCAATCGGTCCAAAGACCTGGAAGCTATTGAAAAAATGGGCCACTTTTTTATTTAAAATATTCACCAAAAATACAAATTTCACCGGAATCCGATGGGGACTGCTGTGTCTCGTTCAGCCAGTATAGGAGCACATTTGGGAGCGATTTCGAGTCAATCGGTCCAAAGACCTGGAAGCTATTGAAAAAATGGGCCACTTTTTTCTTTAAAATATTCACCAAAAATACAAATTTCACCGGAATCTGATGGGGACTGCTGTGTCTCATTCAGCGAGTAGAGGACCACATTCGTGACGAATTTCGAGTCAATCGGTCAAAAGACGACCGTAACCCTAACCCTAGCTCCATAACCCTAACCCTAACCCTAACCCTAATGCCAGCCTTAAGGCAGTCTCATGAAACATTGTCTCTTTTCACTAAAATATTCACCAAAAATACAAATTTCACCGGAATCCGATGGGGACTGCTGTGTCTCGTTCAGCCAGTATAGGAGCACATTTGGGAGCGATTTCGAGTCAATCGGTCCAAAGACCTGGAAGCTATTGAAAAAATGGGCCACTTTTTTCTTTAAAATATTCACCAAAAATACAAATTTCACCGGAATCCGATGGGGACTGCTGTGTCTCGTTCAGCCAGTATAGGAGCACATTTGGGAGCGATTTCGAGTCAATCGGTCCAAAGACCTGGAAGCTATTGAAAAAATGGGCCACTTTTTTCTTTAAAATATTCACCAAAAATACAAATTTCACCGGAATCCGATGGGGACTGCTGTGTCTCATTCAGCGAGTAGAGGACCACATTCGTGACGAATTTCGAGTCAATCGGTCAAAAGACGACCGTAACCCTAACCCTAGCTCCATAACCCTAACCCTAACCCTAACCCTAGCTCCATAACCCTAACCCTAACCCTAACCCTAATGCCAGCCTTAAGGCAGTCTCATGAAACATTGTCTCTTTTCACTAAAATATTCACCAAAAATACAAATTTCACCGGAATCCGATGGGGACTGCTGTGTCTCGTTCAGCCAGTATAGGAGCACATTTGGGAGCGATTTCGAGTCAATCGGTCCAAAGACCTGGAAGCTATTGAAAAAATGGGCCACTTTTTTCTTTAAAATATTCACCAAAAATACAAATTTCACCGGAATCCGATGGGGACTGCTGTGTCTCGTTCAGCCAGTATAGGAGCACATTTGGGAGCGATTTCGAGTCAATCGGTCCAAAGACCTGGAAGCTATTGAAAAAATGGGCCACTTTTTTCTTTAAAATATTCACCAAAAATACAAATTTCACCGGAATCCGATGGGGACTGCTGTGTCTCGTTCAGCCAGTATAGGAGCACATTTGGGAGCGATTTCGAGTCAATCGGTCCAAAGACCTGGAAGCTATTGAAAAAATGGGCCACTTTTTTCTTTAAAATATTCACCAAAAATACAAATTTCACCAGAATCCGATGGGGACTGCTGTGTCTCGTTCAGCCAGTATAGGAGCACATTTGGGAGCGATTTCGAGTCAATCGGTCCAAAGACCTGGAAGCTATTGAAAAAATGGGCCACTTTTTTATTTAAAATATTCACCAAAAATACAAATTTCACCGGAATCCGATGGGGACTGCTGTGTCTCGTTCAGCCAGTATAGGAGCACATTTGGGAGCGATTTCGAGTCAATCGGTCCAAAGACCTGGAAGCTATTGAAAAAATGGGCCACTTTTTTCTTTAAAATATTCACCAAAAATACAAATTTCACCGGAATCCGATGGGGACTGCTGTGTCTCGTTCAGCCAGTATAGGAGCACATTTGGGAGCGATTTCGAGTCAATCGGTCCAAAGACCTGGAAGCTATTGAAAAAATGGGCCACTTTTTTCTTTAAAATATTCACCAAAAATACAAATTTCACCGGAATCCGATGGGGACTGCTGTGTCTCATTCAGCGAGTAGAGGACCACATTCGTGACGAATTTCGAGTCAATCGGTCAAAAGACGACCGTAACCCTAACCCTAGCTCCATAACCCTAACCCTAACCCTAACCCTAGCTCCATAACCCTAACCCTAACCCTAACCCTAATGCCAGCCTTAAGGCAGTCTCATGAAACATTGTCTCTTTTCACTAAAATATTCACCAAAAATACAAATTTCACCGGAATCCGATGGGGACTGCTGTGTCTCGTTCAGCCAGTATAGGAGCACATTTGGGAGCGATTTCGAGTCAATCGGTCCAAAGACCTGGAAGCTATTGAAAAAATGGGCCACTTTTTTCTTTAAAATATTCACCAAAAATACAAATTTCACCGGAATCCGATGGGGACTGCTGTGTCTCGTTCAGCCAGTATAGGAGCACATTTGGGAGCGATTTCGAGTCAATCGGTCCAAAGACCTGGAAGCTATTGAAAAAATGGGCCACTTTTTTCTTTAAAATATTCACCAAAAATACAAATTTCACCGGAATCCGATGGGGACTGCTGAGTCTCGTTCAGCCAGTATAGGAGCACATTTGGGAGCGATTTTGAGTCAATCGGTCCAAAGACCTGGAAGCTATTGAAAAAATGGGCCACTTTTTTCTTTAAAATATTCACCAAAAATACAAATTTCACCGGAATCCGATGGGGACTGCTGTGTCTCATTCAGCGAGTAGAGGACCACATTCGTGACGAATTTCGAGTCAATCGGTCAAAAGACGACCGTAACCCTAACCCTAGCTCCATAACCCTAACCCTAACCCTAACCCTAGCTCCATAACCCTAACCCTAATGCCAGCCTTAAGGCAGTCTCATGAAACATTGTCTCTTTTCACTAAAATATTCACCAAAAATACAAATTTCACCGGAATCCGATGGGGACTGCTGTGTCTCGTTCAGCCAGTATAGGAGCACATTTGGGAGCGATTTCGAGTCAATCGGTCCAAAGACCTGGAAGCTATTGAAAAAATGGGCCACTTTTTTCTTTAAAATATTCACCAAAAATACAAATTTCACCGGAATCCGATGGGGACTGCTGTGTCTCGTTCAGCCAGTATAGGAGCACATTTGGGAGCGATTTCGAGTCAATCGGTCCAAAGACCTGGAAGCTATTGAAAAAATGGGCCACTTTTTTCTTTAAAATATTCACCAAAAATACAAATTTCACCGGAATCCGATGGGGACTGCTGTGTCTCGTTCAGCCAGTATAGGAGCACATTTGGGAGCGATTTCGAGTCAATCGGTCCAAAGACCTGGAAGCTATTGAAAAAATGGGCCACTTTTTTCTTTAAAATATTCACCAAAAATACAAATTTCACCGGAATCCGATGGGGACTGCTGTGTCTCATTCAGCGAGTAGAGGACCACATTCGTGACGAATTCCGAGTCAATCGGTCAAAAGACGACCGTAACCCTAACCCTAGCTCCATAACCCTAACCCTAATGCCAGCCTTAAGGCAGTCTCATGAAACATTGTCTCTTTTCACTAAAATATTCACCAAAAATACAAATTTCACCGGAATCCGATGGGGACTGCTGTGTCTCGTTCAGCCAGTATAGGAGCACATTTGGGAGCGATTTCGAGTCAATCGGTCCAAAGACCTGGAAGCTATTGAAAAAATGGGCCACTTTTTTCTTTAAAATATTCACCAAAAATACAAATTTCACCGGAATCCGATGGGGACTGCTGTGTCTCATTCAGCGAGTAGAGGACCACATTCGTGACGAATTTCGAGTCAATCGGTCAAAAGACGACCGTAACCCTAACCCTAGCTCCATAACCCTAACCCTAACCCTAACCCTAGCTCCATAACCCTAACCCTATCCCTAACCCTAATGCCAGCCTTAAGGCAGTCTCATGAAACATTGTCTCTTTTCACTAAAATATTCACCGAAAATACAAATTTCACCGGAATCCGATGGGGACTGCTGTGTCTCATTCAGCAAGTAGAGGACCACATTCGTGACGAATTTCGAGTCAATCGGTCAAAAGACGACCGTAACCCTAACCCTAGCTCCATAACCCTAACCCTAACCCTAACCCTAGCTCCATAACCCTAACCCTAACCCTAACCCTAATGCCAGCCTTAAGGCAGTCTCATGAAACATTGTCTCTTTTCACTAAAATATTCACCAAAAATACAAATTTCACCGGAATCCGATGGGGACTGCTGTGTCTCGTTCAGCCAGTATAGGAGCACATTTGGGAGCGATTTCGAGTCAATCGGTCCAAAGACCTGGAAGCTATTGAAAAAATGGGCCACTTTTTTCTTTAAAATATTCACCAAAAATACAAATTTCACCGGAATCCGATGGGGACTGCTGTGTCTCATTCAGCGAGTAGAGGACCACATTCGTGACGAATTTCGAGTCAATCGGTCAAAAGACGACCGTAACCCTAACCCTAGCTCCATAACCCTAACCCTAACCCTAACCCTAGCTCCATAACCCTAACCCTATCCCTAACCCTAATGCCAGCCTTAAGGCAGTCTCATGAAACATTGTCTCTTTTCACTAAAATATTCACCAAAAATACAAATTTCACCGGAATCCGATGGGGACTGCTGTGTCTCATTCAGCGAGTAGAGGACCACATTCGTGACGAATTTCGAGTCAATCGGTCAAAAGACGACCGTAACCCTAACCCTAGCTCCATAACCCTAACCCTAACCCTAACCCTAGCTCCATAACCCTAACCCTATCCCTAACCCTAATGCCAGCCTTAAGGCAGTCTCATGAAACATTGTCTCTTTTCACTAAAATATTCACCAAAAATACAAATTTCACCGGAATCCGATGGGGACTGCTGTGTCTCGTTCAGCCAGTATAGGAGCACATTTGGGAGCGATTTCGAGTCAATCGGTCCAAAGACCTGGAAGCTATTGAAAAAATGGGCCACTTTTTTCTTTAAAATATTCACCAAAAATACAAATTTCACCGGAATCCGATGGGGACTGCTGTGTCTCGTTCAGCCAGTATAGGAGCACATTTGGGAGCGATTTCGAGTCAATCGGTCCAAAGACCTGGAAGCTATTGAAAAAATGGGCCACTTTTTTCTTTAAAATATTCACCAAAAATACAAATTTCACCGGAATCCGATGGGGACTGCTGTGTCTCGTTCAGCCAGTATAGGAGCACATTTGGGAGCGATTTCGAGTCAATCGGTCCAAAGACCTGGAAGCTATTGAAAAAATGGGCCACTTTTTTCTTTAAAATATTCACCAAAAATACAAATTTCACCGGAATCCGATGGGGACTGCTGTGTCTCGTTCAGCCAGTATAGGAGCACATTTGGGAGCGATTTCGAGTCAATCGGTCCAAAGACCTGGAAGCTATTGAAAAAATGGGCCACTTTTTTCTTTAAAATATTCACCAAAAATACAAATTTCACCGGAATCCGATGGGGACTGCTGTGTCTCATTCAGCGAGTAGAGGACCACATTCGTGACGAATTCCGAGTCAATCGGTCAAAAGACGACCGTAACCCTAACCCTAGCTCCATAACCCTAACCCTAATGCCAGCCTTAAGGCAGTCTCATGAAACATTGTCTCTTTTCACTAAAATATTCACCAAAAATACAAATTTCACCGGAATCCGATGGGGACTGCTGTGTCTCGTTCAGCCAGTATAGGAGCACATTTGGGAGCGATTTCGAGTCAATCGGTCCAAAGACCTGGAAGCTATTGAAAAAATGGGCCACTTTTTTCTTTAAAATATTCACCAAAAATACAAATTTCACCGGAATCCGATGGGGACTGCTGTGTCTCATTCAGCGAGTAGAGGACCACATTCGTGACGAATTTCGAGTCAATCGGTCAAAAGACGACCGTAACCCTAACCCTAGCTCCATAACCCTAACCCTAACCCTAACCCTAGCTCCATAACCCTAACCCTATCCCTAACCCTAATGCCAGCCTTAAGGCAGTCTCATGAAACATTGTCTCTTTTCACTAAAATATTCACCAAAAATACAAATTTCACCGGAATCCGATGGGGACTGCTGTGTCTCATTCAGCAAGTAGAGGACCACATTCGTGACGAATTTCGAGTCAATCGGTCAAAAGACGACCGTAACCCTAACCCTAGCTCCATAACCCTAACCCTAACCCTAACCCTAGCTCCATAACCCTAACCCTAACCCTAACCCTAATGCCAGCCTTAAGGCAGTCTCATGAAACATTGTCTCTTTTCACTAAAATATTCACCAAAAATACAAATTTCACCGGAATCCGATGGGGACTGCTGTGTCTCGTTCAGCCAGTATAGGAGCACATTTGGGAGCGATTTCGAGTCAATCGGTCCAAAGACCTGGAAGCTATTGAAAAAATGGGCCACTTTTTTCTTTAAAATATTCACCAAAAATACAAATTTCACCGGAATCCGATGGGGACTGCTGTGTCTCATTCAGCAAGTAGAGGACCACATTCGTGACGAATTTCGAGTCAATCGGTCAAAAGACGACCGTAACCCTAACCCTAGCTCCATAACCCTAACCCTAACCCTAACCCTAGCTCCATAACCCTAACCCTATCCCTAACCCTAATGCCAGCCTTAAGGCAGTCTCATGAAACATTGTCTCTTTTCACTAAAATATTCACCAAAAATACAAATTTCACCGGAATCCGATGGGGACTGCTGTGTCTCATTCAGCGAGTAGAGGACCACATTCGTGACGAATTTCGAGTCAATCGGTCAAAAGACGACCGTAACCCTAACCCTAGCTCCATAACCCTAACCCTAACCCTAACCCTAGCTCCATAACCCTAACCCTATCCCTAACCCTAATGCCAGCCTTAAGGCAGTCTCATGAAACATTGTCTCTTTTCACTAAAATATTCACCAAAAATACAAATTTCACCGGAATCCGATGGGGACTGCTGTGTCTCGTTCAGCCAGTATAGGAGCACATTTGGGAGCGATTTCGAGTCAATCGGTCCAAAGACCTGGAAGCTATTGAAAAAATGGGCCACTTTTTTCTTTAAAATATTCACCAAAAATACAAATTTCACCGGAATCCGATGGGGACTGCTGTGTCTCGTTCAGCCAGTATAGGAGCACATTTGGGAGCGATTTCGAGTCAATCGGTCCAAAGACCTGGAAGCTATTGAAAAAATGGGCCACTTTTTTCTTTAAAATATTCACCAAAAATACAAATTTCACCGGAATCCGATGGGGACTGCTGTGTCTCGTTCAGCCAGTATAGGAGCACATTTGGGAGCGATTTCGAGTCAATCGGTCCAAAGACCTGGAAGCTATTGAAAAAATGGGCCACTTTTTTCTTTAAAATATTCACCAAAAATACAAATTTCACCGGAATCCGATGGGGACTGCTGTGTCTCATTCAGCGAGTAGAGGACCACATTCGTGACGAATTTCGAGTCAATCGGTCAAAAGACGACCGTAACCCTAACCCTAGCTCCATAACCCTAACCCTAACCCTAACCCTAGCTCCATAACCCTAACCCTAACCCTAACCCTAATGCCAGCCTTAAGGCAGTCTCATGAAACATTGTCTCTTTTCACTAAAATATTCACCAAAAATACAAATTTCACCGGAATCCGATGGGGACTGTTGTGTCTCGTTCAGCCAGTATAGGAGCACATTTGGGAGCGATTTCGAGTCAATCGGTCCAAAGACCTGGAAGCTATTGAAAAAATGGGCCACTTTTTTCTTTAAAATATTCACCAAAAATACAAATTTCACCGGAATCCGATGGGGACTGCTGTGTCTCATTCAGCGAGTAGAGGACCACATTCGTGACGAATTTCGAGTCAATCGGTCAAAAGACGACCGTAACCCTAACCCTAGCTCCATAACCCTAACCCTAACCCTAACCCTAGCTCCATAACCCTAACCCTATCCCTAACCCTAATGCCAGCCTTAAGGCAGTCTCATGAAACATTGTCTCTTTTCACTAAAATATTCACCAAAAATACAAATTTCACCGGAATCCGATGGGGACTGCTGTGTCTCATTCAGCAAGTAGAGGACCACATTCGTGACGAATTTCGAGTCAATCGGTCAAAAGACGACCGTAACCCTAACCCTAGCTCCATAACCCTAACCCTAACCCTAACCCTAATGCCAGCCTTAAGGCAGTCTCATGAAACATTGTCTCTTTTCACTAAAATATTCACCAAAAATACAAATTTCACCGGAATCCGATGGGGACTGCTGTGTCTCGTTCAGCCAGTAGAGGAGCACATTTGGGAGCGATTTCGAGTCAATCGGTCCAAAGACCTGGAAGCTATTGAAAAAATGGGCCACTTTTTTCTTTAAAATATTCACCAAAAATACAAATTTCACCGGAATCCGATGGGGACTGCTGTGTCTCGTTCAGCCAGTATAGGAGCACATTTGGGAGCGATTTCGAGTCAATCGGTCCAAAGACCTGGAAGCTATTGAAAAAATGGGCCACTTTTTTCTTTAAAATATTCACCAAAAATACAAATTTCACCGGAATCCGATGGGGACTGCTGTGTCTCGTTCAGCCAGTATAGGAGCACATTCATGACGAATTTCGAGTCAATCGGTCAAAAGACGACCGTAACCCTAACCCTAGCTCCATAACCCTAACCCTAACCCTAACCCTAATGCCAGCCTTAAGGCAGTCTCATGAAACATTGTCTCTTTTCACTAAAATATTCACCAAAAATACAAATTTCACCGGAATCCGATGGGGACTGCTGTGTCTCGTTCAGCCAGTATAGGAGCACATTTGGGAGCGATTTCGAGTCAATCGGTCCAAAGACCTGGAAGCTATTGAAAAAATGGGCCACTTTTTTCTTTAAAATATTCACCAAAAATACAAATTTCACCGGAATCCGATGGGGACTGCTGTGTCTCGTTCAGCCAGTATAGGAGCACATTTGGGAGCGATTTCGAGTCAATCGGTCCAAAGACCTGGAAGCTATTGAAAAAATGGGCCACTTTTTTCTTTAAAATATTCACCAAAAATACAAATTTCACCGGAATCCGATGGGGACTGCTGTGTCTCATTCAGCAAGTAGAGGACCACATTTGTGACGAATTTCGAGTCAATCGGTCTAAAGACGACCGTAACCCTAACCCTAGCTCCATAACCCTAACCCTAACCCTAGCTCCATAACCCTAACCCTAACCCTAACCCTAATGCCAGCCTTAAGGCAGTCTCATGAAACATTGTCTCTTTTCACTAAAATATTCACCAAAAATACAAATTTCACCGGAATCCGATGGGGACTGCTGTGTCTCGTTCAGCCAGTATAGGAGCACATTTGGGAGCGATTTCGAGTCAATCGGTCCAAAGACCTGGAAGCTATTGAAAAAATGGGCCACTTTTTTCTTTAAAATATTCACCAAAAATACAAATTTCACCGGAATCCGATGGGGACTGCTGTGTCTCGTTCAGCCAGTATAGGAGCACATTTGGGAGCGATTTCGAGTCAATCGGTCCAAAGACCTGGAAGCTATTGAAAAAATGGGCCACTTTTTTCTTTAAAATATTCACCAAAAATACAAATTTCACCGGAATCCGATGGGGACTGCTGTGTCTCGTTCAGCCAGTATAGGAGCACATTTGGGAGCGATTTCGAGTCAATCGGTCCAAAGACCTGGAAGCTATTGAAAAAATGGGCCACTTTTTTCTTTAAAATATTCACCAAAAATACAAATTTCACCGGAATCCGATGGGGACTGCTGTGTCTCATTCAGCGAGTAGAGGACCACATTCGTGACGAATTTCGAGTCAATCGGTCAAAAGACGACCGTAACCCTAACCCTAGCTCCATAACCCTAACCCTAACCCTAACCCTAGCTCCATAACCCTAACCCTAACCCTAACCCTAATGCCAGCCTTAAGGCAGTCTCATGAAACATTGTCTCTTTTCACTAAAATATTCACCAAAAATACAAATTTCACCGGAATCCGATGGGGACTGCTGTGTCTCGTTCAGCCAGTATAGGAGCACATTTGGGAGCGATTTCGAGTCAATCGGTCCAAAGACCTGGAAGCTATTGAAAAAATGGGCCACTTTTTTCTTTAAAATATTCACCAAAAATACAAATTTCACCGGAATCCGATGGGGACTGCTGTGTCTCATTCAGCGAGTAGAGGACCACATTCGTGACGAATTTCGAGTCAATCGGTCAAAAGACGACCGTAACCCTAACCCTAGCTCCATAACCCTAACCCTAACCCTAACCCTAGCTCCATAACCCTAACCCTAACCCTAACCCTAATGCCAGCCTTAAGGCAGTCTCATGAAACATTGTCTCTTTTCACTAAAATATTCACCAAAAATACAAATTTCACCGGAATCCGATGGGGACTGTTGTGTCTCGTTCAGCCAGTATAGGAGCACATTTGGGAGCGATTTCGAGTCAATCGGTCCAAAGACCTGGAAGCTATTGAAAAAATGGGCCACTTTTTTCTTTAAAATATTCACCAAAAATACAAATTTCACCGGAATCCGATGGGGACTGCTGTGTCTCATTCAGCGAGTAGAGGACCACATTCGTGACGAATTTCGAGTCAATCGGTCAAAAGACGACCGTAACCCTAACCCTAGCTCCATAACCCTAACCCTAACCCTAACCCTAGCTCCATAACCCTAACCCTATCCCTAACCCTAATGCCAGCCTTAAGGCAGTCTCATGAAACATTGTCTCTTTTCACTAAAATATTCACCAAAAATACAAATTTCACCGGAATCCGATGGGGACTGCTGTGTCTCATTCAGCAAGTAGAGGACCACATTCGTGACGAATTTCGAGTCAATCGGTCAAAAGACGACCGTAACCCTAACCCTAGCTCCATAACCCTAACCCTAACCCTAACCCTAGCTCCATAACCCTAACCCTAACCCTAACCCTAATGCCAGCCTTAAGGCAGTCTCATGAAACATTGTCTCTTTTCACTAAAATATTCACCAAAAATACAAATTTCACCGGAATCCGATGGGGACTGCTGTGTCTCGTTCAGCCAGTAGAGGAGCACATTTGGGAGCGATTTCGAGTCAATCGGTCCAAAGACCTGGAAGCTATTGAAAAAATGGGCCACTTTTTTCTTTAAAATATTCACCAAAAATACAAATTTCACCGGAATCCGATGGGGACTGCTGTGTCTCGTTCAGCCAGTATAGGAGCACATTTGGGAGCGATTTCGAGTCAATCGGTCCAAAGACCTGGAAGCTATTGAAAAAATGGGCCACTTTTTTCTTTAAAATATTCACCAAAAATACAAATTTCACCGGAATCCGATGGGGACTGCTGTGTCTCGTTCAGCCAGTATAGGAGCACATTCATGACGAATTTCGAGTCAATCGGTCAAAAGACGACCGTAACCCTAACCCTAGCTCCATAACCCTAACCCTAACCCTAACCCTAATGCCAGCCTTAAGGCAGTCTCATGAAACATTGTCTCTTTTCACTAAAATATTCACCAAAAATACAAATTTCACCGGAATCCGATGGGGACTGCTGTGTCTCGTTCAGCCAGTATAGGAGCACATTTGGGAGCGATTTCGAGTCAATCGGTCCAAAGACCTGGAAGCTATTGAAAAAATGGGCCACTTTTTTCTTTAAAATATTCACCAAAAATACAAATTTCACCGGAATCCGATGGGGACTGCTGTGTCTCGTTCAGCCAGTATAGGAGCACATTTGGGAGCGATTTCGAGTCAATCGGTCCAAAGACCTGGAAGCTATTGAAAAAATGGGCCACTTTTTTCTTTAAAATATTCACCAAAAATACAAATTTCACCGGAATCCGATGGGGACTGCTGTGTCTCATTCAGCAAGTAGAGGACCACATTTGTGACGAATTTCGAGTCAATCGGTCTAAAGACGACCGTAACCCTAACCCTAGCTCCATAACCCTAACCCTAACCCTAGCTCCATAACCCTAACCCTAACCCTAACCCTAATGCCAGCCTTAAGGCAGTCTCATGAAACATTGTCTCTTTTCACTAAAATATTCACCAAAAATACAAATTTCACCGGAATCCGATGGGGACTGCTGTGTCTCATTCAGCGAGTAGAGGACCACATTCGTGACGAATTTCGAGTCAATCGGTCAAAAGACGACCGTAACCCTAACCCTAGCTCCATAACCCTAACCCTAACCCTAACCCTAGCTCCATAACCCTAACCCTAACCCTAACCCTAATGCCAGCCTTAAGGCAGTCTCATGAAACATTGTCTCTTTTCACTAAAATATTCACCAAAAATACAAATTTCACCGGAATCCGATGGGGACTGCTGTGTCTCGTTCAGCCAGTATAGGAGCACATTTGGGAGCGATTTCGAGTCAATCGGTCCAAAGACCTGGAAGCTATTGAAAAAATGGGCCACTTTTTTCTTTAAAATATTCACCAAAAATACAAATTTCACCGGAATCCGATGGGGACTGCTGTGTCTCATTCAGCAAGTAGAGGACCACATTTGTGACGAATTTCGAGTCAATCGGTCAAAAGACGACCGTAACCCTAACCCTAGCTCCATAACCCTAACCCTAACCCTAACCCTAGCTCCATAACCCTAACCCTAACCCTAACCCTAATGCCAGCCTTAAGGCAGTCTCATGAAACATTGTCTCTTTTCACTAAAATATTCACCAAAAATACAAATTTCACCGGAATCCGATGGGGACTGCTGTGTCTCGTTCAGCCAGTATAGGAGCACATTTGGGAGCGATTTCGAGTCAATCGGTCCAAAGACCTGGAAGCTATTGAAAAAATGGGCCACTTTTTTCTTTAAAATATTCACCAAAAATACAAATTTCACCGGAATCCGATGGGGACTGCTGTGTCTCATTCAGCAAGTAGAGGACCACATTTGTGAACAATTTCGAGTCAATCGATCAAAAGACGACCGTAACCCTAACCCTAGCTCCATAACCCTAACCCTAACCCTAACCCTAGCTCCATAACCCTAACCCTAACCCTAACCCTAATGCCAGCCTTAAGGCAGTCTCATGAAACATTGTCTCTTTTCACTAAAATATTCACCAAAAATACAAATTTCACCGGAATCCGATGGGGACTGCTGTGTCTCGTTCAGCCAGTATAGGAGCACATTTGGGAGCGATTTCGAGTCAATCGGTCCAAAGACCTGGAAGCTATTGAAAAAATGGGCCACTTTTTTCTCTAAAATATTCACCAAAAATACAAATTTCACCGGAATCCGATGGGGACTGCTGTGTCTCGTTCAGCCAGTATAGGAGCACATTTGGGAGCGATTTCGAGTCAATCGGTCCAAAGACCTGGAAGCTATTGAAAAAATGGGCCACTTTTTTCTCTAAAATATTCACCAAAAATACAAATTTCACCGGAATCCGATGGGGACTGCTGTGTCTCATTTAGCGAGTAGAGGACCACATTCGTGACGAATTTCGAGTCAATCGGTCAAAAGACGACCGTAACCCTAACCCTAGCTCCATAACCCTAACCCTAACCCTAACCCTAATGCCAGCCTTAAGGCAGTCTCATGAAACATTGTCTCTTTTCACTAAAATATTCACCAAAAATACAAATTTCACTGGAATCCGATGGGGACTGCTGTGTCTCGTTCAGCCAGTATAGGAGCACATTTGGGAGCGATTTCGAGTCAATTGGTCCAAAGACCTGGAAGCTATTGAAAAAATCATTCTACCAGTTTAAGAAGACATTTGGGGATTGATTTTGAGTCGATGGCTCAAATGACCTGGAAGTTATTGAAGAAAATGGCGGGTGTATTCACTAAAAATCATGATCTTTCTTTAAATATTCACAATTTTTTTTTTTTTTTTTTGTTAAAATCCAATAAAAACAGGTGTGTCTCCTTCTACCTGTATAACAAGACATTTGGGCATTGATTTTGAGTCGATGCCTCAAATGCCCTGGAAGTTATTGAAAAAATTTATGTTAGCCTATAGGAAGATGATGTATGCTATGAAATGTGATGGTGTCTTGTATTCACTTTTGGGCCAGATATTGGCATGACACAGAAATAAAAATAAACTACTATTACTTCTACTTCTACTACTACTACTACTACTACAACCAATATTAATTATAATAATATCACACAAATCACCAAATGAAACAACATTTAACAAATGTAAGTTTTATTTTTCTTGTTACATAAATGTACAGAACACCAAAGAAGTACAGTACATTGCAAAGGCAGTAGTATTTACAACAGTTCTTGTGGAAGCTTTACAAATATGTAGCTATCTCTTTCATTCTACATGCAACTCAAATTGTAAGTTCATAAAAATACAATCTCATGAGTCTCCGCAAAGCCCCCATTAAACTGTACAATTATTCAGTTAAAATAGTTTCTGTATTTGTTCATAAACATTACTATTACACTTTATAGTACATAGGATTTGCAAGCTTGGCAGGTTTAAAAGATGAAATAAAATATTTGTTTTCTATAAATCTAGTCCAATAAAAGCACGTTTTTCTCTTGCAAATAATATAAATAATTTACCTAAATGCTAAAAGCTGCACAGTTAAAAGGTACAGTAAGATGTTTTAAGTAACCCACAACAGCATGTAGTGTAGGTTTGGGAGACAGTAGTTTTGCAGCATGTCAATGTAGTAAATGTGAACAGTTTATATAAATCAGTATCCTTGATTCCATCTGTGATGGTCGTCGGGTTTTTTATATCACACACTCAAGCACCCCCCCCCACACACACACACTCACACACACACACACACACACACACACACACACACACACACACACACACACACACACACACACACACACAAAGACCCACTACTTTCACTGCGTAATGAAGTCTCCCTTTTTCTGAACAATGTGAATGAAACAATGTTTCTAATGTTATGATATTCAAATACATTCTTTCAGGATACAGTAAAAGTCTTCCACTTCTGTGAAGGATTGCACATTTTCCCTTAACAATTAAAACAACACAACTGAAGGAGAATCACTTAGCTTTGGTATGTCATTTGTTTCTGTGAAAGTTGTTGACCTCAGTAGCAAGTGGTTGTTTTGTAACAGTTTTCTATTATTAGTGCAATAAAAGCCTAAGTTTCTTTGCAACAGCAAAGTCTCTCATCTCTCTAAAAAACAACAGTATTGCTGCACATCTGAAGATCTGACTCTGTGACATTCTGACATGCTCTGAGCACGAAGATGAAGAGGGTTTGGTTATTCCCAGGAGAGAGCAGAGTACTTGTTAACCACTGAGATGATAGCAGCAACCCCAGACAGGACCAGAGGCGAGGCATGGAACAGGGTGCTGTGCAGGAGCTGATGTCACACGCTGCTGGACCGCCATCAAAGAGTTGAGCCTGAGACCCTGGAGTCTGGGAGGAAAGCCGTGATGGCTCGGTAGCCTTGGGCTCGCCGGATCATGTCCCGAATCTCTCCGTTAAGTTCCATCAGCTTGACAGAGATTTCTGTCAGGTCCTGTTTTGAGCCCACGAGAGCAAAAGTTCCCGTCTGACCCAAGGTTTGATGTCTGAAGTAGATGTTGAGTAAGGTCTGGACCTCATCCTCAGAGGGGCTGCCAAAGATGTCGCTCGGCCAAGTTGTTCTGTAATAAATAAAGAAAATGTTACTTGTTTGACTGAGGGCATTTCTTGTGCACCCCTTTCATATAAAGAAAAATAAACCTTTTTCTTTTCTCACCTGCACTCACGAATGTAGCGGATGGCAGTCAGAAACTCGTTGTTCTTCAGACATTCAAGGATGGCCTGGACAGCGACCTCAGAGGAGCTGAAGGTGGGCTCAGAGCAGGAGCTTTCCCGGGCGGCGATCTCATCATTCGTCACGGAGGCTGCTGCTACCCTCAGGTTGCTCTTCAACTCATTTAGCTCTCTGGACATATTTGTCAGCTAAAGGTTGAGAGAGATTCATATTAGATGGTGGGTGTCATGGTTCCAAAAAGAGAGAACAAGCAAATGCATTATGTACCTACCTCGGGAATGGAGCTTATTGCATGGACCTGTTCAATCAGCTTACAGTAGGACTGAAAGAGCAGCAGCAGCTGAAAGTGGAGTTTGTAGAGTCTTTGACAGAGCTCCAGTTGCTGAAAGACAGAAAAGTGGATGTGAGCGAAAGGCCTCTTTATTGGGCTGGGTTTCTCTTTCTATTCCTCTATTACTTTCTACTTTATCAGGGCTTCTCAGTTCTGCATTTGGTGGATACTAAACTCACATGTAACTACAGTAGAACTACTTGTAAATAGATGTCAAACTGACTTTACAAGTGCTGAAAATGGGATTGCAGCAAGTCTAAAATGTGGTTTCAGAAGCAGAAAAAGACCATTTCAAACAACAAAGAGGAACAAGTCTTTCCAACTTACAGCCAGAGATTCCATTTGCTACAAAGCAAGCATGTTACAGGACAGAGAAGAAGTAAGGAAAACAGAGAATCAAAAGACGGGCATGCAATTCCTCATGATTTTTCAGTACAGAGGGGTTGAAAAGTATTAGCACAGGTCATTTTATTGGCATGCAGAGAGGGAGAAAAGTGAGGGTTGATGTATGTGTAAATTAGTAAATTAATTCAAAGGAGGGCTGGAAGTCGCCATGAATTAAAGGTTCCCTGTGGAGTTTTTGGCCTCTAGTAGCGCTACGGAGTGGGTCCCTGTTTTTGCTTATCTTGTGCACGAGCAAGGGAACGCACATGAACACACACACCTGTGGGTGACAGGATACATAGTCCTACGAATGGTGTCACATTATTATACTGATCAACAGGTAACTTGCCAAGACATCACTGCAATATGCCAATAAAGACAGGGAAGAAGAAGACTTTGAGCATGTAAACATGGATGTAAACAAGGCTGGATTAAATAACTATACTACCATGAAAATGCTTCATGTGGGAGGAAATACACTCGACACATTTGTTAGAGCTCAGAATGCACACAAATATTTGGTGAGAAAACTAAAAGACATTTAAATTCGTTTACAGGAAAACTCCACAGGGCCCCTTTAATTAAAAAGCCAAGTGAAACAAGCCAAGCACAATTTTGCCTGTCAATCAGCACAAATGTACTCACTTTGGTGGGAATCTCTTAGCTATATAATTACAAAGTTTTAACAGCAAAACTTTCCATTTTGCTGTTTCCTTTCCTCGGCTATAAAGTGAGCGTAACCGCTTACTGCTTAGATTAAAAATGCAACTTAAGAAAACTTGCTCCCATGCTCAGCAGAGCTGAAAATAATCACAATGCACATTGGAATGAGATAATCAATGTGACGTGCGGCAACTTAAGGTTGTCAGAACCTTGACATTTACATAGTGCGAGAGAATTAGAGGTAACACTCACAGAGCTACAGTACCACACAGTAATCGTAATGCAGAAAGTACAGTATGAAAAGGTCAGTTGAAGTGGAATCTTTAATATTTTCAGTCAGAACAACTATTTTCTTCTCTAGGCTGAATGCATGAAACTAAACCACAGAAAATACCAAAACAGAATTTACATTATCGTTCAATTGATATGACAGCATGTCAGAGTTGTTGCTCAAATTCCTAAAAAACATAAGGCTTTACCTTTTCTTCATGCTCCGCTGGTTGACTTGTTATCACGGTGCCGCCAGGACTCCTGGGAAAGGTGGCCTTACAGTTGCTCAACCACTGTGGGTGAAAGACACAGCATAATAACAATTTAAACAACTTGGTGTCAACATACAGGTGATATTCCGCCTGGAAAGCACATTGTTTAATCTCCTTACACAGAGAGCTGCCTCCTTTCTGTTGTTGTAAGTATCAAGATACTCTTGAAGTTCCAGCACGCTGAATTTCATTTTTTCCAGCAGCCCATAAGACATAATCTGTGAAAAAAGAGTTTTGATGTTGAATTTGTTCAATTACCACTTGTTAAAAACATATCAGAAACGGGGAACTCTGTGGTTACTCACTGTGTCTGCATCAATAAATAGCGTCGGGCACTCTGAGCATGATGTCAGCATCTGAGACGACCTCAGAAGCTTTGATCCTAATCCTCTCAGGCTGTCACCGAGGTAACTCACAGCGTCACAGGTCAAGGAACAAAATTTGGTCTGAATACTCTGCAAAGCAAACAAAAATCTGGCTGTGATACTGTCAATGTCACTCCTACATTATATAATTTAAGCTTCTTACAATCTGTCATTTTTTCTGTTTCTCTCTGAAATTCTTCCCTGTCAGCTTTGGTCAGTGAAGTGGACAACATCTGGTTAACGAATCTCTGAAGATTTTCAAGCTGAGAGCATCTACAGTGCCCTCTTTTTGTCATTAATCAGACCTCTTCTCTAAAGGTTAATCAGCCAGATAACTAATCCTGTTACCCTTTCACTTTAGTTATTCAGTTGGACCAGGCACACTGAAGAAGAATCTGCATTTGTCTTATACAATCATACTCAGTACTCTCTACATTTAACCCATCCCTGAGGACCAGTGGGCAACCATTATTTAGCCCAGGGGGACAAACTCCACCTCTTGCCTAGCCCCTCAATTGAGGGCACTGGCAGGAGAAATAAACCTGATATATTGCTACCCAATATAATGAAGGAGGAAACCCACGCAAGCATGGGGAGAACATGCAGACTCCACACAGAAAGGTTCTGCCCCAGCCGGGAATCAAAAACAGAACCTCCCCTTTTCATTTTTCAGGTGTATGCTGGCGACGACTATCGTACGACGCTATCGTACCTGAAATAGTGTAGAAAACACATGGAAAGTGTAGACTGCGCAGGATCCATCGGAGTCCGACACAAGCTGGTTGATGTGACTTCGCCAAGCCTCCTCTGCGTCGTCGCACACTGCTGGTTGGAAAGCAGCAAGGATGGCGGAGAAGAAGGGTGACGGCGGTGGCGAGGAACGGGACTCCAGCATGTCGTCTCTCTCCTCCTCGGCGAGACTGAGCGGAGGTAAAAGCCTCGTTATTAACACATTTCTGTTACTTTATTTATTATTGAGAGAAGTTAGACAGCAAAAGCTCAAAATCTTACCAAGTACATTTCTCTCATTTCCATACAAAAACATCTCATTACACTTAATATAAAAGACATGAATACAACATTTCATTAAGAAAAATTGTTTCAGAAGTAGCATTTTCTCCAGTGTTGTGAGGAGGTACCTTGGTAAGCAGCCGTCAATGTCTAGCTCTCCTTGACAATCAATGTGAACCATGTCTATTGTCAGACTGTCACCACATTGAAACTCAGGAGGCAGCTCAGTGATGGAGAGAGAGATGTCTTCCTCATGGGCATTGGTGTCTTCATCTTCTTGGGACACCTCATGCTAAAAGAGAGCAAGAGGGACACATACTTCCTCAGCTGTTGGCAAAAATAACTAGAATCATGAGCTAATACTGAGGCAACATGCAGTAAAAGGTTATTATTAACTAAAATGTGTTCCCTCTGTTAAACTGAATCATTAGGTACATAAGTAATCGTGGGTAAAATGGATACACTAACCTTGGCACGGGACCCTATGGACACTCCTTGTCGTGTTTTCTTTCATTTGGTAAATTTAGTGTGCATGAATTGCGCCAATTAAATTGATTATAAAATAATTTAATGCAGCCAGCATTGTGGCCCTGCACACTCATGTTTTGGGGCAGGCAATGTGTAAACCTTTCTTGACCTCCCACATGCCAAGAGATTTTTAGTTGTTGCTTAGAGCCACCCACACAGAAGCAATAGGTATACACATTGCCTTAAACAGACAGACACAGAAAGGAAGATTTTTTTTTTTTATCTATTGCTGGCTACAACCCCCTAACATCCCCAGACAACCTCTGCCACAATTAAAATAAGGCACAAACAGGCCCAAAGCGTTATGGATTGGCTGCTTGCAGGTTTTTGCTCATTCAACTTTAGCATGCAGCTACTGAAATATCAAGAAAAGACCCTCTCATGCTCTACTCTGAAGAGAGGAAATGTAGAAAAGTGACAACACCAAAAACTTAACATAGACTGAACCCAAAGCACATTACACATTCAAGACATTTCACAAGAGAAGATGCAGCAGAACAGCTCCTATTTGGCAAAATTAGTAAAGAACTCTAGTATGGAATTGCGATAGTTATTAGTAGTTCCCAGTATCTCAGACACTCTGAAGCCCTTATTCACCCGCTGCTTCGAGTCCTCTGGCAGTTGGACCTCGAAACTAGGATTTTTGGTGTTCAGAGGAGTTGACTCAGCCGAAGTTGTATCGTAAAAGGCGGAGGGAGAGTCCATACTGATCTCTCCTGTCGGAGAGAGGTTGACAGTCTGCAAAGAGACAAAGTCAAAGTTGTTGGAATGTTCTAGAAATCGCATGTGTCATTTTTCAATCAAGCTTTTTAGGAATATTGAAAAAAAAGCTGAGCTCAAGACACCAGATTGAAAAGTTTGACACTGAAAAATCTGCAACATTCCTGAAATGCCTGTAAGCAGTGACGGTGGTAGAGTGGCTGTCAAATCAGGAACGGGAGGGGAGTGGGTGACAGCTGCATGGACACATGGGCTTTCCATCTGCCACAAAACTTTCCTCAAACACTGCGTGAGGACCACTAGTCACGGAGTAACAGAAAGATGACGCAAACAAGACAAATGATGATGCAAAACTTTCTGCTAGCAGGTCACAGACACTGCAGTGTTCATTACACCCTACAATCTGTGCTGTAGGGTGCATGTGGGAGATTTTACTTTACTTTTTTATTTGGAGCTTGGTTGCTTTTCCTCTTGTTGACACAAGACGAAAAGCAACATGGTCATTAAAATCAAATGCTGTATCTCCTTGGGAGCATGGATGTGCTCAGAAAATGTAATTATCTTGTGTGCAAAGTTGAAAATAACCTGAGGGTGGCACAAGAGGAGAGCTCATGAAACAACAGGGTCCAAGATGGAAGGAATTTATCCTCAGAATGCCCTAAATACATTTAAGCCACAGCTGTGAGCATTCTTCAACCTACAGAAGACACCCTGTGATAAAGATAATTATCTGATGCTTTTGGGCTTCACCAGCTACATTTTTCCTTTATTTTAATGCTTATTTACTGGCATACAAACAAAGGTGAACTTACAAGCTGTGAGTGGGAGAGTATCTGGCTGGCAGTGAGTGAATCTTCCTCAGACGACTCGTCTGAGTCTTCATGGGTGATCTTGCTGAGGCTGGGCATGCTGCTGGACAGCTGACTCTCCTCCAGGGGCTGCAGGTCACTCCGGTCCAGACTGTCCATGGAGCGTCTGCGCACGCCCCAGTTGAAGTTGTCCATAGTCTCTCCCTGCAAGAGAAAACAGCCTTGAGTTACCAGGTAGCAAGAAGTACATAACAATCTCTAATCTAACACAAACACATGCACACATACATACCGTACACACACATTCACACACCCATGCTGTGGAAGTTCAGGGAGGGGGGTGGGCAGTCTCTCAGGGAGTTTTCCCCCACATAGCTAAGAATGGAGTTTGACATAGTGTTGCGAGTCCTTCACAGTGTATCTTCACATAGAGAGTTTCCTCACACCACTACCAGAATACCCAAGACGCTGGTGAACCTGGCAGAGAAGTCTGGGTTTGAGAACACCTTGATATTGTCAGACTTTAAATATTTACAGGTTTAATCCCCCTGAGTCTGGCTGCTTCTTGTAGTGACTTTTCAACAGGACATGACTGGAGATGTCGGCCAACCTCCACATTCCACCGAAGCTCCACATCGACAGATGAAATAAGGGAGACTTCCTGTGGTGATAACATTTATACTACACTGACAGAACGCACAAACTTTGGTCTATCAGATTCTTTTTTAAAGGAAACCACTCTATACTTTAGTTGAAAAACATTGTATATGATCAGAAAACTTTCCTCACACCATGTTACTTTTTGTAGTGTCACTTATAAAACTGCCTGTTAGGCATTTTCTCTGACCACTGCAGTTGTTTTAGTTTTCAGTCTGTGTGAAATTTCAGCAGGGACAGAGAGAACAGCTGACACGGTGTTCCAGGATACAGATACACAGTTACTTCTACAGCATCAAATGGCTACTTAAATTAAATAAAGAGATGTTAATAATCAAACAATGTGACATGTGTGTTGTTAAATGTCACCAGTTAACAATTACTGTAAAAATGTGAACAACAACGTGTACAGCCTCAATATTTGGGCCTCTGTGTAATTTGACAGAACTGACCTGAGCAAAGTTTCATATCTTCTCCTCAATGTAAACCAACAAAAATGATCACTACATGAACTTAGAAAATGGTCTGTGTATAACTTGCTGTTTGGCTTGCACAATGATTTCAGTGTGATGTTCATGAGAAAAGCAGAAAATGAACAGTTTCTTCTACTGTGTCCCTAGATGGAGATATTATCCCAGATGAAGTTGAGACATATGACTGAGTAATGTTTCAAAATCCCATCATGTTGCTCGCATTCCCAAAGATTTGAAAGGAAAATAAAAAATACTGGTGAAGTGAAAAGTTAATCTCTACTATAGGTTAGATTCTATATTCAGATACTCAATTTGTATTAAGGCAAAATGCACAAAGACTACTATTATAATGTGCAATTATGTTGGAAAATCAACATCAGTGAAAATTCAGCCACTCAAAACATACACGTGTATAAAAGCTTTGAGTATATGTGTGTAAAATATCATAACTAATACTTGTTTTCTCTCATTAAAAGGAAAAATTATAAAACTCTTACGATACAATTACAGCATTTCACTAGTGATCATTAGACTTACTACTCCACGTGTGAAAAGAGTAGTTCCAGAGGAAGCTGAAGTTAACCTGATAAATTGCCTCCAGTGATGTCACTTGGTGGCTAAGTTGCATTTTGGGTAATGTAGGCACTAGGTTTTGAAATGCAGTCCACTGGTCTAGTATTGCACTCCTATATCACTATTAACACTCGCTATGAATGGATTGAAAACAAATGATCAAAGTCAGTACAGCAGAACCAGAGCTATCACCTCCTCAATTCACATATTCTTCTTCCTTTTCAAAACCTGCTGCCTACATTACCCACAATGCAACTCCAGCACCAAAAAAGGCATTATACTACTTTTTTTCATACATGCAGTAGCACTCGCCAAGACCTGTAAACACACTTTAATGTGTAAAATTATGCTTAGTTACCCTTTGAGAGTTTAGTGAATTTATCTCTTGCACTTCAGTAATATAGCAGAATCTGTTTACACAACATGCACACACATTTGTTACTCTTTACCGGTGTGGCAGTTCACTAAATTATCTGAACAAGCAAACATGCCTTTTAAGAACACAGCAAGAACAAATGTGACATGACTAAACTTACCTGTAGCTCCTAGATAGCAGAGAGGGAAAACAGAGAAAAGAAACCCTGTTACACAGAGCAAGCAGACCTGAGCCAACACAGTATGAGAGTGCTCTTTGGAGGAAAATACTCTGTGTTTGACAATGTGGTCAAAAATCAATGTGAGAGGAAGCGAGGAGGATTAATCATGTTCTTTTTACACTGTTTTAAAACTTTTGAGGTACTGACACTCACCTCTCCGTCCTCAAGCTCCACATCAAGGAAGTCAAAGTCTCTGAAGACTCTGAACTGCTGCTCTGAGGTGGTGTCGTCCATGTTGTCTGGCTCCCGGGTCCCATCGTCGGAGGACACCAGGCTGGGCTGGTGCTCCATGAGGTCCAGCTCCCCACAACTGGAGAAGATCACCTATACAGAGAAACAGAGACAAAAATGAAAAAATGTCGATTTTTCAATGCATGACGATAAAAATGTAATCCCACTGCGATTAGGAAGTGCGTCTTACCGAAGGGTTTTTTGTGAGCCCCACTTCTTGTCCACACAGAGACAAAACATTCACCAGTTTTTCACGTGTTCTTTTCTGCAGAGGGCGAGAGGAAAGGGAAACATTTTGAGCAAAATTCAGATGTCACAATTCAATTTCACTGTGTCTCACAATGTGAGCCTGAACACATCCAAACAGGGTCAAGCTGATCCGATCGCATTCCAATCACAATACCTTCTGCATGCATGCATTCAACATGTGTTTTTATAACAAATCCAGATATAGATGCCATTTTAATTTCATTTGAAATAATGTGTTAGATAGGCATCAAATGCACCTCTGAAACGTTTTCAACTTATGAGCATAATTCTCAGAAGAAATAGGAAGAACTCCTCACCTGTGAAGACTGAGGCCTCTTCCAGCTGACCGGCACCAGGACGTTGTTGGAAGTTGATCCCGAGGAGGTAGAGGAGGTGCTGCGGGTCACCGCTGTCGTCCTGCTCTTCACATCTTGGCCTGGAGAACGCTGCAGGTCGTCATAACGCCGGCCAATCACCGGTGTCTAACAGCACAGACAAAAACAAACAGACACGTGGAGGCAGAGTCAGGGGAGGTTAGTCAGGCAATGACTCCACGGCTGCTCCTGCTTCTTCAGTTCCACGATGACTGTACAATGAAGTTTCAACATAAGCTGGCACTGACTTTTTATCAATGTGCACAGTGTTTATTCCACTTGGCATTCCAATTGCGTGAAGCCTTTGTGGAAAAATAACCCTACATTTCCTCTGCTGTATCCATCAGTTTAAAAATATCTGGATATTTTAAGACATATCACTGGTTTGTCCTGCGTGTCTCAAGTATAAATACACACACGGTTGGCTGTCCACTAGAACTCACTGATTCACATACAAAGGACGGCAGCAAAGAGCTGACATCATTTCCTGCCATTCATGAACTACACAAATAGCTCCCTGTTCAGTTCCCACACATGCACCACTCTGTATCTTTGACATCACTTTCCAGCTCTGCACTGCTTGGTTAATTGTGTTTACCTTTCGAGCTTTCAAGCTAATCTCAAGGGGATTGGTCAAAAAGAAATATCAGCATTGAGGAAGGGGAAGAAATTGTTTCCTTTCCGAAAAGCTTAACAAGATTCCACATTGCCTCAATAAGCACCACACCCTGGAAAATACAGGAAAAAATACAGGGGGAAATATAAAAGCATTACACTCTCACACGATAAAAAGAAAGTTGGAGCCTCTTACCTCAGATATGTCAAAGTGGAAATCCAGTGTTTTCCCAGGCAGGGCCTTGGAGGAGCGGTCCCAGACACGGCTGATGTCCTCATAGGAGAGGTCACCGTGTGGGGATGAAGGCTGCACCAAACTGGCTGATCGAGAAACCACCAGCTTCAGGATATTCAGCGCTTCCCCCCAATGGACGGTCTACAGCCAACGCAGACATGAACACACCAAATCACCACCACAAAAACCAACATACCCGCATGTTTAGGAAGAAACAACCACAGATATCTTTCTGTGTGGTTTAATGCAGTTCTATTTTTAGAGAGAAGTAGTTCTGGCAGTAAGCTCACATAAGGAAGCGAAAGGAAAATGGATTCAGTATGAAGCTAAGCAGAGGCCTGGCCTGTGGCAGAAAGGCAGACTGTTTATAGTTTGGGTGTGTCTACAAATTTACTGTGCTGACACAGGACATTTTTTTTCCCTTTTTTTCCCCATGAACAAGACTCTTACTCAGAGCGCCATGCCCAAAGATTTCCAATGATCACATCTGATGCAAGTGATTGAATGGTTTCACTTTCTGAACACATTGAAAGAAATATCCTCAAAATATAAACAACCATTCACTAAGAATCAATATAAGGTATAAAGTCACCACATGTTTTATCTAATTATCTGCAGTGGGACACATGGTGTTTGTTCAGGTGTTTTCACTCACCTGAACAAATTTTTCAATGGTCTTGAGCACCTCCATGTTGAAGAGTTTGGCTTGAATTCCACTCAGGTCCATGTGACTGAGGAGGCTGTAGATAATTTGTAGAAGCGTCTGCTGCATACTGGGGAGACCTTTCTCCAACAACTGTTACAACAGAATTAAAAGTAATTATTGCTGTACAACCCTTCTACTGTTGCTCATTAAATATGTGATATGTGATTGGCTGACAAACCTCTGCCATGTAAGTGACCAGGTTGAGGGTGATATCCGAGAAAGCTTCGTGAAGATACCGACACACCACGTTGACCCAAGAGGAGCAGTCTCGCGTGTAGGAGTGCGTTTTGTACAGAGTCATGACATGAGCGAGGTTGGAGAGCTTGGCGTTCTTCTCCTCAAGGCAGACCTGCACGCAAAAAGTGCATCAGCTGTACCAAATGTCATTTTTCATGTTGTGAATTTTGAAAATGAATGAAAAGACATTAAAAAGAAGCTGTGCAGCATTCAAATACTGATTTGGAAGTCAAATGTTAACAGTATGAATGAAGCTTTGAAGCTTTGAACTGTTCAGTCCAGCCCTACTTAAAACATAATTATCTTTTAGCCAAAATGAGGAAGAGAACATTCATGAATCAAACCTGCGCTATCCTCTCGGCGACATCTCGACAGAACTGCGATGGGCCGTCAAAGTTCTGCACGAGATGTGGAAGCAGGCAGAGAACATTCAAGGGAAAACCTACAGGATGAAACAGACAAGTTGATTTAATGTTTAACGTGAAAATATTCACTTCACGAGCTGTGTAAAATCATATCGATACAAGGTTGCAGCAATTTAGTTTTTTGTGTGGATTTTTACCAAATGTAACACCTGCACTGAATAACAGAATCACAATGTTCAGATTGTCTTTGTACCTATGGCTTGTGAAGTGTCCACGACAGGCACTCGTGACACAGGTGTGAGCTGGCAGAAGAGCTGCAGCGTGAGGTCAGTGGTGGACACGGAGGTGAAGCCCTTCAGCAGCAGCTGCTGCAGCCCAGTGAAGCTGCTCCATCTAAGCTGGCTCTGCAGTTTCTCCAGCTTCTCCCTGTTCTCCGGTTTGTCGAGCGACAAGTGGCCCAGCAGCTTATTCAACAGTCTCAAAGACATCTGATACTCAAACTCAAAGTCTGACTCCATCAGCGACACCGCCACCCAAAAGATGGTGGCTAGCAGGTTGCTGGGGTGGTTGATGTTGGTTGGGTCAGTGATGTTGTCTTTAGATGAGGACGAGCTGCGGGTCCTGGCTAATAAAACCTGCTGTTCACAGGCTTGGATACGGTCCAGTGTGGCGCTGCGAGGTGGATCAGAACACCTGTCCGCCTCTCCAAACTTCTTCGGGACAGAAGAGCTCCTCTGATGTCGGCTCCTCTCCTCTCTTCTGAGGTTAAGCTGCCCCGTGCTCTTCCTATTGGACAGCAGCTTGAGGCTGGTGAGGAAATCTGGAGAGGAGGCTCTGCAATCAAACAAACAATAAATTAGTTCAATTAATTTTGATTAAAAAATACCTTCTTTCATCATAAATATATGTAGAGGAGACACAGACCTCGTCAATATAGCCATGAGATCATTGTTCTTGAGACATTCAGCCAAATTATCCACCACAGACTCCAGTGTAAGTAAAACTTCCATCACATAGCCCTGCAGGAGAGAAAAAACACTGCAGAGCTGTCGAGGACTTTCTTGTATTTTTGTATCATTTAATTATAACAGAGTATGAATTGGTTAATTGTTGACAAATATAGCTTCAGTGAAGGTAGAGAGAGGTTTTGTTTTCAATGCTGGGTTTGGATTTGATGGACAGGTTGAAGGATTAGCTGATGATGATCTAGGATTTCTGCCATTAGATGATTATTGGTTTTAATGCTGCGTTCAAGTGCTCATAAGAGGGTCAAACATCCAGGGCATCTAAGTCATTAACTGAAAGCCACTGAATTCATTCATGTGATACTTCCTTAAAAACAAACTCAGAACACAAATGATCCAGTAAATCAATATAAACTGTTTGTAGTTCACCAACAACAAAACACTTAGCTCCACATACACGTGAAGCACTGACCTGCACTTCTTCTCCATGTTCACCGACCACTTCCACCAGCCTCGAGAGCAGGTCAGAGACAGCATGGGCGGAGATGGGCTGGCGGAGGGCTCGGAACACCTGGAAGGAACGGCCGGCATAGTGACGCGACGAGCTGCACAAGGCCGTCTGCAGCGCCACGTCGCTGAGCTGCTGCTCCAGGTGGTAATCTAACAAAGATGGAGCAATGAAAACACAAATTATTGAGTGGTCTTAAATTAATCAATCAATTAATTAATAATTACTGCTAAGAAGATATTGAAGGGTTACCTGACTTGGACTCTTTGAACACAGATACAACATGACGCAGAAAGTTCGTCAGCTGTCCAGTGCTTTTTGAAATTTGGTTCTTTGGTGAAATGTCTTCGTGGCACCACAGTGGTCCATACGCTCTGTAAAACAACAGTTTCCTAGTTATTAACAACACACAGTATATTCTCTATTCTGTGTTAACAGCTGTACAAAGCATGTATTCAGGCGTTCCTGTGCTTCTGTTTGAAAGTATTGTCAGACTTAAACTGGAAAAAAATAGTCTGAATAAACAAATTCCAAAACATTTCAAGAGACTTAACAAGATGACATGTTTTACTGCAATTTCCATTATGTAATCTTGGGAAATACCAGCAGCATCAACTCATTTAAATATCAAATCTAATCTACTCTGATACCGATCCACTGCACTTTGCATACAGCACCACTAGGTGGTAATCTACATCAAGATATAGAGTAAGTAAATCAGAGGGATATTTCTGCCATATGATATTCATTTACCATGTAAAATCAAATAAGTAGGGACTGAGTAAAAACATAAATAAAAACAGAATGCCCATGTAGTAATATCCTTTATACAATCACAAAGTGATCGCCAAATCCTTGCTTGAGAACTGGAAATGACTCTGAAAGCATATCGACATCAGCACCTTGTCGTCAAAAACTCAATGAGCTTGTTCGTCTTCTCGTCCATTTTACTGGAGGCCACCAGCTCCTCCACCTCATGTGAGATCTCCGGCAGGTTGTTGCTGCTGCCGCCCAGACTCAGACTGGATGACGTAGAAGAAGAGCTCAGACCAGAATCTGGCACAGGAGACGCCTGACACTCCCGCAGGAAGTCGACACATCCTCCTGTACGCAACGAATAAACAGGAGTGTGATCAGAATCAGGTTTGATTTCATTTTGTAGTGTGTGAGTGTAACTTGCAGCTGGAAATGGCAGGAGTTAATGTATGAAGAGAGCAGCATGACCCGTGTTTTCACATGTCTGGAATTTGAATCCAATTAGCCTACTGACTCTATTTATTTGATGTGGTGGAGCTGACGAGTTGAACTAAGTTGCTACACAGCTTATCTCCTTGTTAATTTACAAACATCTGTACAAATACATTAAACATGGGAGTGAAGCTGTTGCGAACACTAAGAAGAACTTAGATGTTTTCTTTGGATCTCAGTGGCAGCGTTATTCACTATTTTTAGCACGGAAGTTGTATTCAAATGGTCAAACGGACAAAGGACACTCACATTTCAAAACGTCTAGACGTTTGCAAAACAAATTATCTGCAGGGGGAGGAGGGGAGCCGAACCAGCGTATCTGAGCCCTGAGCAGATGGCCCCAATTTGGGCAAGAGGATAAAAATAGCAGAAAGGAATGCTTTAATCAAGACCTTTGATGTCCTCTGTGCTCAATATTGCTTTTGGCACGGTGTCCAAATATTTTCTCCACAGATAAGAAACCTATCCATCCTCTGACAAGAATGTTAGTCATTCCCCCCTGATGTTCGAGTTTATATTAGCCAGAGAGATGAGCAATGTGTCAAATGCCAGGCTGCTCTGTCAGCTGGACCAAGAACTACTCCAACCTTTTGGCAAAGTGTGAAAGTATTTGTAGTTGAAACTCAGACAGGTGAATTTTTACCTGAAGGTAAATACTCTGGCTGCAGACTTGGTTTGCAGGTCAGGGTCTTGGTGCCGTTGATCTCACGGGTCTGTAGCAGGACTGAGGCGATGGCCTGGAAGTTGTTGTTGCAGGACAACGTGATGAGCAGGTGGAGGAGGAGACGTTTGCTGTGCTCAAACACCTCCGGACGGTAGTGATCCATGCCTGAAGAGAGGAACAGAGCAGTCAGCCTGTTTCAGATCACTGGGAACTCAAACACAAGTTGTTCTTTGTTATAGCGGGGACTACTGACGCTGAAGTTTCTTCTCCTGATTTCACAACCTTTATCTCAGAGTCCTAACTGTTAAGTCAGTCATGATATTCATATTGTACAGATGGTTTTACAGGGTAACTGATCATAGCGTTAACTCACCCAAAAACAAGGCCTGAAGCAGTAAAGGCAAGTGCATGGCCCAGTCCTCCCTCACACTGTGGTCCACAACCATCTCCGTCATGAAGATGACTGCTATATTACACCTATAACAAACAAAAACATGTACTGACGAGTTGACGGGTGCTGGTTTTATCTGCAGGCCTTTGGAGGTTACTAAAGATCAATGATCAGTATGATTGCAGTGGCTTTGGAGGTAGAGCCATTATCCACCAATTACAGGGTCTATGGTTTGATTCCCGGCCCCTGCAGACTACATGTCAAAGTGTCCTTGGGCAAGATACTGAACCCCAAATTGCTCCTGGTGTGTGAGTGTGTGTATAAACCGAAGGTAACAAAGGATACCGGATTCAAAGATGAAACCAGTTCAAGTTGTCCTTTTTGGACCACAGGGGAATCTTTCGCAAGGCTGAGCAGCGCCACCTTATCCAGGTCTAAATAATGCATTCATGCTGACCAGCAGTAGGTTTGTCTTGACATCTTATACTCGACTACCAAATTTTGCACGGATGTGTGCAGCAGTCTAACCTGTGCAGTGGTCCTCTGGGAGTGATGGTCTCTGGCAAAAAGTCCACCAGCGGAGCCCAACATCCTCCATTCAGAGGCATGGGCAGAGGATGAGGCTGGTTGGTCTCGATGACAACGATCAGCCAATCAGCATAGGGGGGCAGAGGTTCACCTAAATGGTTAGAGAGACCGATGACATTTAACGAACACAAACACACATTTCATTCAAAAATAAGAGTGTGTGGATGCTCTGTAGCAAATGAAAGACAAGAGTTGCATTTAAAACTACTTTTTATTCTTAATTATTCCTTAATTACTTAATTATTCTGACTCACAATAGTCAGTCACTAATTCAGACCAACAGAGTGTAACAAAGCTGTTTTTGGGTCACTGGCAGCAGTGAAGAGGCCCTGGGCCTGACTACTTTTATTTCAGTGCCAGTTCTCACAGAAGCCTTTTAAGAACCCCAGGCGACTGTGCACTGCTCATGCATTATCAATGACACCATGCCGCTCACCATCTTACCCTCCAGCCCCACAGCCTGTGTATTCCACACTCACCAGACCATGACAGCCACATTTTTTAACAGGGTGTCTGGAGCAGAAATAAACTCACTCTTATCTTCATCGTACGATCCTCCTGAGCTGTTGCTGTAGCGTGATTCCAGGCGGTTGTGGGCTCGCATTATGTGGCTAAGCCTGAGGTCAGAGTAAAAAAAAAAAAAGATTAATGATGAGTCTCGCTGGGACTGTAATTAATCTAATGATAAGCTCTAAGATACTTAGGTCTACCTCTCTTCATTCTCCTTTACAGTCTTGGCATCATCTGTGTCAGGAAAGCTCTCCTGGCCTGGGACGACAGTATTGCTGCTCGATGTGGTGCCTAGAAATGAAACCAAAGAAGAGCATTTTAAAGTCAAATGGTCGTCTGATGAACTTGAACATTTTTACTTGGAAAGTTGCATTGTAAGTTTTCCTTTTTGAACCTTATGGACCATCAAACAGCTCAGACTGGATTCAATTAAGTTGACAATGTTTAATGAGATATGTGAGGAACACGTCTTGTTTGTGACTAATACCAGCTTCTGCTAATCATTACTGTTTGTATTATATTGTTATTATATGTTTGTTATAGCTTTAAGTTGCATTTGTTTCTTGTATTTTAGATTTGGGGCGCTGGTCAGGTACCGGCCCTCCTTTTGCTATCTGGGCGCAGGTAACGTGGGAGGGTTTTCAGTGAATGTTGGGAACTCAATTTGTGGTTGAGACAGTGTTTTGCTCACTATTTAAGCTCTTTCTTTCATTCATTCATTTAGTTTCTTCTCACACTGCACTTGGGCTACAAGAATTGTACCTAAACTGGGCTAAACCCGACTTTAGTCTCCGCTTGCCAGCCTTGTTCCATTGCAGGGTTATTCCTGAGTTTGGGGGGTTTTCCCCTGAAAATCAACTAAACATGGGGCACATCATTCATCATCACACATCATTATAGAATGTGAACATTAGTCACATGTTTCAACAGACATTTAACCCTGAGCTAGCAGAAATGTGGTGTGAATCATACAGCGCTGGCCTCAGCTTAATCCAGGTTATCCTGGGGTCAACTCTTTCACAGCCCTGGGCCAAGAATACACCGTATGAAAAGCCCTTTTGAGTGAATTAAATAAATAAATGTGATTTTTGAAGTGACGAGAAGTGAGCTGGAAGCAACCACTTCATCAGTGCCTGCGCCAATTAATGTCAAAAAGACGACAATGATTTTTAACATCAACGCTGCTTCACAATCACTGCTGGGATCCAGAGCAAACACACCTTTCTACAGTTGGCTACTAAGTGGTTCCACTGGATCAGTTGGGATTTCCTGGTTGGTCGAGTTTCCCATTAAAACAAATTCAACTGGTGTTCATTCTGTTCAGAGAGACAGAGTCGTTAAAATGTACCTGAAGCTGCTGTGGAGACTTTGTGGCTCGTGGCGGTGAAACGATAGAAAGGAGGGCTGTCACAGTGCTGCACCACCGGGTTGACTGGATCCGTTTGTTGTAACTCAAATATCAGCTCCTCCATAGTTTGCATGGTGTTGTTTCGGCACAGATAGATCACCACCTTCTTGATCTGAACAAATATGTCACAGGATATATTCGTGAGAAACTGGAAAGAGCTGAACATAAAAGACAGCTACATAACATTTTCCGGTTGGCCGAAATTATATAGGAAAGATATCTTACATATGGCAGGAGGGTGGTGTCACTGCTCACACCACATAGGCTGATGAGAAACTGCAGTGTGGTTCTCAGATTGTTGCTCCACTTCTCGTTGCTGACTAAAGCATTCCAGGCGTTTTCCATCTCTGGTCCAGGTAGATCATCTCCATACTGACCAGAAAAGAACATGTTAGTTGCATTGACCATAAATTACCGATATCCTAGATTTGCTTACATTTCCCTGAGGTGGCTTTACCTTGGCGGTCATGAACATGAGGTTATTGAGCACCATAGATGTGGCCTGTAAGGAGCCCCAGCCTGTGCCCTTCAGTTGATGGGATGAACTGGTGCTGATCGTGTGGCTTGAAGCGTCATAATCTGAGGTGCAGGGTGTGAAGACCGGGAGCAGCAGGCCGCTATCCACCAGCTCGATGTTACCAAGCCAAGGCAGGAGGTAGGTTAGCATGATCTGCCTCCCATTGGGATGAGTGGTGGGGAACCTCTGGCTAACCTCTGGAACAATATCAAAAAAAACATCAGTGTTTATATCCTGCATGGAAATAAATACATACTGCATACTCAGTTTTAACCATAATTGCCAGTTCGATCCTGATCCACATATGAATTCAACTTAAATCTGAGCGTCCCTTAATCGACTTAAACTCTCAGTGTTTCTGTGGTTAGTGGAGCGTCCATAGATACAGTATCTTTAGAAAATGATCAACCAGCATTTAGTGGCAAGCCATAAGAAGATGACAAGCCTGCACGCTAAAATCCCCCGTGGCCACACACACACACACACACACACACACACACACACACACACACACACACACACACACACACACACGCGCAGCACACGTGACACAAACCTGAGAATAGAGGAAGTGTGAGTTCAGGGTACATCCTGGCCAGCTGGCTGGAGAGCTGAGGCAGGGAGACACTGTACAGAGGCGGCAGTGGGCCATGGGTGCCGTAGAGGATGCTGTTTGGTTTCGGCTCTGTGATCCTCTTAGAGTACACAAACAACTTAGCCTCCAGAATCTGTTCGAAGAAAGAGGAGAAACATGTGATTTATCCATCTGAAGGTGTCTTTTGTAAGATATGGCCAGAATTTGAAAGTAGCTGCAAAAATATAGGGGGCAGCATAACACCAGAGCTGCTGCTCAGTATACTCTCTGCTGTAGCCACCTTCCATCAGGTTATTACCTTGGTTGTCCATGAAGCTAGTGGCCATATTAGCTTAAGTTGTTGTGGATGAGACTGTGGATGGATTTAGTATTATCGCTTCTTGAGGTACAAAGTGGTATTACGAGACATGACCATGCTCCAGGAAGCACGGCAGGCTTTGAAGCCAGTTTTCGTAGTGGCCAAACCGTGTGATAATGTCGTTCACTATCATAATTTAAGCCATTCAGTCCAATAAAATTTGCAAAGTCTAGAAGAGCTGCATGATTGAATTATTTTGTCACCATTCAAGTTAGCCAGGTGCTGAGCAGCTTCCATACAAATTTGCATGTTTTAAGCTAAAATCCTGGTCATATTTTACACATTGCCACTTTAATCACAGACATCTACACAGGACAGTGGGCAACAGTGCTTGTGTTTCTCACCTGCATCAGCTGCATTGAAATCTCATAGATTTCTCTGTTGGTGTCTGACGCCTTGAAGAGGACCAGATTCAGCAGAGTGACTATATCACTTGGGTAGTTTCGGCTAGTAAGGAAGGAGAGAGGGCAAAAATAACTATGAAGTAATGTTTCTGCATTAAGAAATCAGTGCTGAGTGCTTGAGTTCATGTTTCTGAGATAAAACAAGAGAACTTCAGACAAACAGTGAGCTCTTTAGGAGGATTAGCTGAGGTGAGGCTTTAGAGTCTAAGTGGTTTCCTCACTTAGACAAGAAATCTAAGTGAGGGATGAACTCCAGAGAATACAGTATCTGAACTAAATGGGACTCCACAAAAAGAAATGAAGATGAGAACAAAACTGTGCTTTTTAAAAAACCATGTTCACAGGCAGCTGACCTCTACTAGCTGAACAGATGACAGGGAGATTGTGAGGTTTTGTACCTGCTGCCACAGACTGTAGCGATGGCTTTGAAGCAGCCTGAGGCGAGCTGGTAGGAGCCTGTGTAGCAGCGATCCACAGCCCAGTTGAATAGGTTGACCTGGTCGGCATTGAGCTCCAGGAGCAGGATGACCACTTCACAGCCAAGCTGGTGGACCTGAGCCAGGAGCAGACAACAACACAGACTCTCTTGAATTTCATGTCTTTTTTTAAGGATTCCCTGTAGACCTGATTTTATCATGACCTATTTTTGACAGATTCAGGGATTGAGTGTAAAATGATTCCAGTAGCTCCACTTCTATCATACGAAAAAGGCAATAAATGGCATTTTCTTGGCTACCTGCCCAGTTAATGCTACTACTCAAACCATGTACTGATAGCATGAGGGCGAATGTGTAAAATAAACAAGCAGGTACTTTATCTTGTATCACAGTAAACTGAAGTAAAGACAATATTAGACAAATTTATTTTGAAACAAAACTCTCTTTCACTACTTGCCAGTGCTCCTGCAAGATAATGGTGAGCACTTGGCAAAGTCGAGTGTTGGGCTTTTACAAAGCCGGCTTCAGCAAGCTATCAGAGGGGCTTTCTGGGTCAGCTCTTTGTTTCAATGCAGTGCAGTGGTAAAGTATTGGCCACATACCCGCTGATCCTGGCAGGCTAGTATATTATCCAGCCACTTATAGAGGTATCCGTCTGGAGAGAGGCCAACATTATCAAACACAGGCCCGCAGCACAGCACAGCAGACATGGCCTGAAAGAGCAAACAGTCAACATCACTCACTCTGTTATAGATTTTAATACCCAAGAGAAACATATTCACAGTCCTACTTTTTCCATTCATCTTACACTGGTCCACCCCCAGAAAAAATGTTGTAAATCATTGCAAAATAACACATATTTAATCCCAATGTGGTATTTCAACACAACACTGGCCAAGCAGAGTGCTGTAAACAAAAAAGTACCCAAAAGTCAAATATGAAAAAGTAAAAGTATGGAGAGAAAATATACATTTGGAAAATATAAATCAGTGTTTTTTATTATCCTATTGCAATAACATGAATTTAATTAAGTATGTGCTAGCATGGCTCTGATGCAGCAAGCAATCTGCAAACCAAAGTTATAAAAATACATTTAGTAGAGTAAAAAGTACAAAATGTGCCTCGAAATGTAGTGCAGTGATAGAATAGAGTAGCAGAAAATGAAAAATACAAATAACTTTAAAATTGTGCTTAAGTATAGTACTTGAGTAAATGTACTTAGTTACATTCCATCTCTGGTCAAGCCAAAGTGGCTGCCTCAAAGTTTTCTTGAATATCTGGCTGGCAACTGTGTTGTTTACACTGCACACAGCTCAGGATGGTTACTCATATTATGTGAGATTAACCTAAGTCTGTTGTTTATTCAGAACTAAAGATAGAACTGAGAAATGCAAAAACCTAATGTTGGTGAAACCAGGATTGTCTGGGTGGAGCACTTTCTCATGCAAGTTTGTATTTGTCTTGTGGGTGGAGAAGAGTCCACACCAAACAAGAGAATTGCAAGAATTATCAAGAAATATCTTGGCTAGCAGAGATAGGATGGGAGGGATTTTCTCTAATGCAGCAGATTGTTGGTGATCCGGGGGCTCGTTTCACAAAAGATTTTTGCTCAACGAAATAAGTTAAATCTTAAGATACAAAAAGCATATTTTATTTTTACAATAGACACAAGAAATATGTGGATTTATTCTGCAGTTTCTTTCTCAAATGCATGCTTTGTAATTTCATAAACAAATCCAGAACAATCCACTGCTAAGTTCATGTAACGCACACTAAAATCTCGCTTTTTGTGTTCAGTGCAAACGGTTATAATTGGCATTCATTCCTGGGTCAAATGGTTCTGCGGTAGTCATGGGTATTTATCGGCTCTAATTGGCTGTAATGGAAACATGACGCCCAGGTGTACACGCTAATTGTCCCTTTTCTGGCATGATGCTATGATGCATGTTGAGGTTAAGGACGTTGGCACGTAGCAGCAGTTTGAACATCGCTCAGTTCTGCATTGAGTCTGAACGAGAGACTGAAGTAAAATATGTTAAAATAAACCATTGAACCATTGTCAACTCGCCTCCTTGTTACTTTCTGCTGTCCCCTGTCCTCTGCAAATTTGTGAAGTTAAACTACTTGTAATGGGAGAGGAGTCAATCTTACATTTTTAGCAGGTGTAATAAAACAGCAGATAAGTGCTTATTTTGGAGTAAAAAAAAAGTTTGTGGAAGGCAGTACATTGCAGAAAGTGTGTTTACCTTCAGGGCACAGTATTGATATCTTGTTATCTGGTGATTCCTGTCACTGTAGCGGTCCAGAGGGGTGAACATGATGCTGAAAGGGCCGGCCCACTGACTGAAGAGGATAAAGAGGTGATGCCGCAGGCTCTGCTGTGGAAACAGGAAGCGCCTGTGGTGCACTGGGGAGGGAGACAAGAAAGCCTGTTACAGGTCTGCTCATTGAGAGGGTGACAAGTCAGCGAAAATATTGAAGCATCTTAACTCTTAACTAACTACTAAAAGTGCATTTTCCGGTATGATAATAAGGTGTTGTTGTCCCTCGACGGATCATTAGCCATTCAGTGGGGACTTGTGAATGCTTGGCAACCCATGACTCATCACATGTCCTGGCCTGCTATGTCCTTAAGCAGCACTACTTTTGCAGCTCTGTTTGGGCTACGTCCAAATCAAGATCAATGTCAAGTGTCTCGTGCTCCATGTGCCGAGCTAACAGAGGCCAAATGGAAGCCTGTTATATAACTCACAATCCACAAATTGATGACAAGGACGGATGGATTGTATTAGTTATTGAAATAAAAGAATTGTATTCAATATGTTTCAATCTGACCTGCAGAGCATTTTAGTGACAAGAGAGCCCTTTCGAGCTGAATCTACCTGGTACACATTGGATGAGGTTGGCCACCATGGCGCTGAAGTGAGCTCGGATGTCCTTGAGGATCTCTGCATCTTTGTCATTCTCAGCTTCCAGGAGCATCCGGGTTAGATCCACATACTCCAGGAACAGAGCGCCCAGAGCGAGGGTGTCACGTTCCAGAGCTCCGTTTGTACTGTAGGATCACAGAGAAAACACGGAGACGCCCAATGAAAAGAAAGCACAGACCAAACAGTAGGTAAGAGTAATATTTCAGCTGCTTTTTCAACATCTGTCAACATGCAAATAATACTACAGCCATTCATCATAAGGGGTTATATCAAGGTTATGTCCTGATGATCATATTTTCTCATCTTAAACCACGTTTTCAACCAAAATACCTGGAACTTTTAGCACCAGGAACAACTTTTTTTAAGGAAGTAAAAGTTCCTTCTGCCAGCTCCGTGTTTATAAGTCAAAGTACAATAAACAAAAAAAAAACTGGTTTGCAGCTGCAGATTTTTTTAAAAATGGTTAAAAAAAATATACTAAAAAGCTGCAAGTACACAATCAATCAGAAATGTTGAGCGCTGCAAGCCAGACCCTAAAAGTTCCTGTACTTTTAGAAAGTACTTTCCAGAACTACAGGAACCTTTTAGGGGGAATTATAACATCTCAACAACTTAATTCAGACCCTGGTCCCTCCGGTGGAAACAGCTTTACTCACTCTCCCCCCTCAGTGAACTATGAGTGTGGATCTGTAATACGTCAACTAATGCCACACTGACCTGTCACTAATGACACCTGCATCAGCCAGCAGCTCAAAGATCCGCAGCAGCTGCAGTCTCAGCAGGTCCCGTCGCTCACGCCGCTTCTTGTTCTGCGAAAAATCATTACGGAGAATCTATCACGACAGAATTCCTGGTAACAATATCATTAATCTATATTTAGCGACTGAGATACGCGTCAGCTCTCTGGTAGAATTACAGCCTAATATCTCGTTCATTAACAAATTAAAACAAACGGAAATATTGTAAATGCTGCAATTGCAATGAACCAACCTCAGGTCTTCTTTCTAACGCTTCTTTCATGAGGGGATGCAGCTCCTCCACAAGTTCCCTGTGTGCAGACGGTGAAAATACAAACAAGTTAATGCTGAGGTAAATGGACAAAATTTAATTGCAATGAGATTATTGTTACTTTTTCAGGAAAAAGAGATTTGAGCTTAAAATAAAATCAGATTTTTTTTAGGGAACAATTTAGATGAAGCTGTAAACAAGGCACCACTCAAGTATAATCCCCTGTTTATCTCCACTTTAAATCCACACAGATACAGGTCAACATGCACTTAATATTGGATTGTCCTCTTAACTTTCATTTGACTGGTCCTGCCCCATTAACTGAGACAAAAACAACACAATCTCCATCTTGAAACCAAGAAGTCAATCATATGCAAACATTTTAGGAAGAAAAAATATTTGTGAGAGGAAAATTTGAATTGAAATTCCCCAGATTAGATAAAACAGGGTTATTTGATATACCTGAACACAAGGGAATTGGTGCGACCAAAGCCCAGAACTAAAGACTCTGTCAACTCGATGCTCTCTGCCCTCATCAGTGGAACCAACTGCTTCAGAAGCCAAGCCACAGATGGGCTCCCGATAACCTGAAACATCAAACACTGACGGTTCAGTCACACAAATAAACCTCTAACGCTGCTTGAACACGCTAATTACACAGGGCTGCATGGAGATAAGTGTGTACAGTTGAGAATATATCAGCTTCCTGTTCTATTCATGTAATGTAGCTGCTGTGAAATATGATGCTTTGAGGTTGAATGTCAACAAGCTCCATATGAACACCTGATCCTGGAGAGACAAAGCACTGGGGGGAATTAATAAGGCCAGAGGGCGAGGAGGTAGGTACCTTGTTATCGTAGCTGACGCCGCTGTCAGGTGTGGCGGCGGAGATCTCAGGTGTCGATGCTCTCAAATGGCCGGAGCTCATGATACTGGGCTTGGCCACCCCGAAGCAAAGGATCAGGTAGTTTCTCCACAGGGTTACGTAATTGTCACCGCTGCCAGACGTGTTGGTCTTCTTTGCATACACTGGGTTACTGGTGAATCACACAAAAAGAAAAGAAGATTATTTTTATCTGAGCTGTTTTTAACAGGGGGTGTCTTTTTCATATGCAATGAGGAACTGGGGTCAGGTGGCTATAGTTAAAACAGCAACTCTAAGTATGGATGTACAGAAAATAGAAAATGGAAGAAGTGTTTCATCACTGGAAAAAAGGTCCCATATTATCATTTTCAGGTTCATGCTTTTTATTTTGGGTGTTTTTCTCATAGTGTCCATTGCTGCAGCACCTCCATTCACCCCCCGTCCGTTTTACTGCCTGCCCCCTTCCCAAAACCAGTCTGCTCTGATTGGTCAGCTCTCACAGGCCTGAGTGGGCACCGCCCGCCATGTTTCTGCATTAGAGCTCTGCCGCTGTTTCTGCTAGGGGCATGGCTGAGGGTGGTGACTGTATAGAATGTTATAGAAGTTGTGATGGCAGACCGCAGTGTTGACACTTACTTTGGGTCTACCAGGGGCATGAGCATCTGCATCCTAGTGAAGGCGTAGGGCCAGGCGTAGCTGAGAGCTGTGGGGCAGTGCTTAGGCAGGTTGTCCTGTCTGAGGAGGCTGTACACACACAGCACCCAGGGGTCCTTCACAGACTGGGCAAAGATCCACACGTGTGAGGGGCTCCTGATGTCATAATGACTGTTGACAAGCAGCGCGTTCCACTCCACCAGCCACTGGAGGTCGACGTGGTGGCCAACTGGCAGGGCGGCCTGCGAACAAGCAAGTGGCACAGCAGGGTCAAAGGTCAGGGGTCATGACTGAATTAGACTCTTCATCTGCATGCTTAAGAATGATTATTTAAATGTGAATGAGGAGGGTATTAAAAGTATATTTAGAAACACAGTTCAATAATGCATGTCAGGACACTATTATCCCATTCTCAATAAATCTGTATTCTTAGCATCATGATGACAGCTTGATGATTACATAAATGAGAGTCAAAAGGCCAACAGCTGCTCAGTTCCAGATGTTCTTTCAGTTTTTACATCAAGTAACTAAACTGAGCTTCTGTCTTGCAGTCGATGTTACAAGCGTTTGCTGTTCTGTCATGTTTAAACGACCCTCGGTCTTTTCATAAAAGTAGCTATCAAGCATATCATGTGAAATTAATCCAGTGTTAATAAAAACAAAAGCAAATCAACTGTAGACACATCTCGAGGGAGACTGAATCACAAAGTTAAGCTCCAAACAACTCACTGTGTCAGAGACGGCAACATTGACGAAACTCTCCAGGATTACAGGGCTGAGCTGGTCCATAATCTCTATCATTGGTTTGTCATCATCCTGCAGGTGAATGCAGAAAATCGCAGTCTGTAAACACAGTCATCAATCTTTCCTGTATTCTGTCAGCCAAGGTTGACTCTGTCTCGTTTTATTACCTCAGACTGCCCGATGGTCATGAAGAGACTCCGTATCTCTTTGAGGATGGCGACAGCGAGTCTGCGGGTGCTCAGCTGACAGGAGCAGAGCAGCACGAGCGCCAGTCCCTCCACGGCATGCAGCACGGTGGAGTGAGGACCGCGCTCTGCAGGTATCTTCAGACTCGAGCCGGTCTGCAGCAGCTGTGACATAAACATCAAAATAAGACAGAAGCTGGTTTCACGGTTGCGTGATTAAAATGACACCGAAGTACATTACATTTCTATTTCTACATCGGGCGTGAAAGCAGCAATCAGAAGAGCAGATAGCAGAAACAAAACACAAATGAGTCACATCATAATTGGGCTTTCCCACGTTAAAAGGCACACAAACATGTCACAGCTGTGTACCTCTGCAGTGTGTACTTTAGCAGTGTCATAGCTCTTCCCTGGGGCAGCCAGGGTTAGTTTCCACTGTGTGAGCAGTTGCAGTAGTAATTTGAGGGATGTGTCTAACAGTCCCTGGTGAGTGTCTTGGACCTCCCGTAACAAGAAGTTGGTAAATCCGAACAGAACGTCGTCACGCCAGTCGGAGAAATCCACCAACAGGCTTTGCAAGGAATTCTGGGCAATGAGTCGCAGCTCGTCGTCCATGTGGATCGTTAATCTGACAGAGAAAACATAAATGTAACAGGCATGTTTATAGGAACAAAAACTAAGTTCCTTATCTACTCCCCCTAAGATTGGATTTTTACAGTGCAAAAATCTTATCGGTCTCATCTGTGATACAAATCTGATGTGCAGAAACAAGAATTAAATCTGTCGGCTGCATAAAGCAAGATAAACTGTCAAGCTTTCTCACATCAGGAACAATCATTTAGTGTAAGAAAATGAACTAAAAGACCTGATCAATATTTAAACTATAGTGTTTTAGAGTTTGAAAGCACATTTTTTGTCAGGCAAAGGGTTTGTCAAATGCTATTTAGACAGCGATTTAATAAAGTCTTCAAACACAGAATAATTAAAATTTAAACTTCAGTTCTTATGTTTATGTTATGTTTTATTCATTTAAGAGGGGAAAATGCACATTAATAAACACTGATTTAATAAACATTAGCACTTAAGTACAAAAAACATTAAAAGAAAACAATAAAATGACCACTTCTCAACTGCATATTAAAGGTGCAATATGTAAGATTTGCTATAAGTGAATAAGCTCAGTTAGCTGTGCAGTTAGCAGTCCTAAGCTGACGTCAAAACTGTTATTTCTCTACATTCTGTTGATAGTTTTGGTTGATTTTGTCATGTTTCCACTAGAATTCTTACATTTTGCACCTTTATTGGGCAGTAAACAGTAAAAAAAAAAAAAAAAGTAAGTTCGTCACACAAACTTGGGAAGCAGGAAATTCAGGTTCACCTTCTCCTTTCTCCAAACAAACACTAATTTAACACTTGAGTGGATTTCTAAAGAAATGACTCACCGGGAGAGCAGGTCTATTAGCTCTGGCTTAGACATCCCATCGGGCAGGATGCGGGGAATGGCAGCGACACACGTCCTGAACAAGTCGATCTTGGGCTTCCTTTCACCTCTGGAAAGGTCAGATTTCAAGTTTAACTGCAAAAGCTGCTTTCAAGTGAAAAGAGATCGGGTATTGTGATAAACAGTTGTGAAGAGTTAATTAAGGTAAGGATGAGTTAATGACGGGGCTGGGAACACGTTTAACATTCCTCTGCTGAGTCATTCGGGATTATTGCCAACTTGAAATGTTTTGACAGTTAGGATGACAAAGTGCTGTGAGCACGTACGTGATCATGTCCTCCGGCTCCTTGTTCAACATCTGAGCGTTAGTCATCATCATGCAGCGCCCCACCTCCTTGTCAAGGTGTCTGAGGATGTTGTCAATAGCTTTCCTCACATGAAAATAATACTGTGACATCCCTGGAGGAGATGAGAAAGGGAAAGTGTCGCCGTTACTCTTCTGTTAATCAAAAATTATGCTCTGTGAGTGATTTCCAACATCCCTGACCAGAGTGTGTCTCACTCACCAATGACTTTGGCCTCGTCATCTGTCAGAGTCTTGCTTAGGTACGTCTTCTTCACTCGGAGTGTGTGCCCAGAGGGTAAAGTGCAACCAGTGTTAGGCATGGGAGGCTCGCCGTCCTTCTGCTGCAGTTTATCAGCTATGACCAGGAATGCTCTCAGACCAATATTCATTCTCTGCACAGAGAAGAAACTTCAAGTTCAGATGTGTGTTATCAATTTCCAATACTGCATTGTTGTCCAGGAAAGCTGAAACACCACTTCAGCAGAAGACAAATCAATTCAACCAGCTGTTACAAGAAGTTACAAAGAAAGTACATACTTTCAATAGTTTTCTAGAAATGCATCATTTAAGTGAATGTTGAATGCGCACCTCTGGATTAAGACTGAAGGCTTTTGCAGGTTTTCCAACACAAAGAAGGTCAAATATAATCTCTTTCATGGCAAAATCAAGTCTTTCCTGTAAAGAAATAAGAAGAAAAGTGTGTTTAATACGATGTCACGATGATTGAGATTATTGGTTTTAATTGAGAATTGCATGAAAAATATAATGTGTTTACCTGTGCAATAAACTGGATGATCTTGACAAAGATATTGAGGGGCATGTCTCTCGGTACAACACTGCGGGATCCTTTGGGGAATAGTGTTGTGACAATGGTGTTGAGGCGACTGTGGACACAGAGAAGAGAAACCATTATGAGGAAAGTTTTATAAGTTTGCGTAAAATTACACAGAAAACTGTGTTAAATTTCTTGGTGTAGTATTCCTCTGTCTCGAAGGAGGTTTATTGTTAGGACGAGTTTATTTTGGGCCTAATAAACAGGTTTAAAAAGCCTGGCTTGACCTGTTTGGGATTTCTCATGTGGGCTCATAATAACGTCTGTAAGCTGCTGATAAACCTGTGGGCCACCAGCACTGACAGTCTGGTGTAGTCCTGACCCCAGGCCTGCATTCCTGTCACTTACTATCCAATAAGATCAATAAGACGGATGGAAGGTTCAATTAACCTTTTCGTTCCAAAGTATTTTCACAAATATTTTTCCTGTGAAATGTGATTCAGGTCATGACCTTCGTCAGCTTCTCAAAGTTATTTACAAAAACACCATAAAAAGACCGTAAAAACATCTAGCAACAGCTAGCTAGCTGTCACCAGGCTTCACTCAGCCTGCTTCAGCTCCACCACTCTACACTTTTCTGCCCATTTTTGAATTAGCCGGGAGTTAAGTGGAATCAGGCATCGCTAAGATCACACCAGCCGGAGCCAAAATACTGAGCTTCACAACGGCTCTTCAGAAACCTGTGGGTGACATCACGGAGACAATGTCAATCTTTTACGCAGTCAGTGATATTTACCCCTGTGTTGCAGTGTTGCTCTCACACTTGATTCTGATCATGTAGACCCACAGCAGTCGATACAGGGACTCCAACGCAACACGCGCCATTTTAGGGTCTCGACTCTGCAATGAAATTAAAGTTTAAAAGGAAATTAATGACAAGTGGCAGCCTAAAAGTGAGTAGGTTATGATATAATAAAAAAAAAATACTGTCACACATGTTGCTTATATCATTTATTTAATTTATTGCATATAATCAAATACCAAAAAATAGGTTAGATTATCAGGGTTCTGTTTAATATCTGAAGTGGTGATAAATAGTTGGTGCTACAGAGCTGCAACCTTAAGCCTTTGTGTATCCAGATACTGCTAAACACAAAGACCGCTGTAGTCTGAATGAAAGGCTGATGGTTTCCAGGTTACATTACCTTGAGATTTGAGAGGCAGTTGTTAAGGAAGACGTGCCATCTGTTGAGGAAGAACTGTTTCTGGCTGACACACAGCAGGCACGTCACCAACGGGTAAAACGCCTGCATAGAGAACAGATCTTATTGTTTCAACAGCTTCACATTGATTTAAAAATAGGCTGAACACGTATAGTTTCCACATCTAATATTTGAGGTTGTCCTTTGAGTGGATAATTTCAGGAATTATGCATTATCTCTGAACCATATCTGCATAAGTGCAATTCAAGATGTAAACCCGTTTCCCTTTGAAGATTTTCTCCTTTTCTTATGCTTTTCGCTGACGACGCATCGCTCATAAAATGTGGCTTTGAGGCATAATCGCTGCCTCAGGGGAATGTAGACCTTCTTTAAGAGCCAACTGCTGTTCTATAAGGGTTGTTGTCTTTCTATTTCACTGTGGAGTGCTGTGCTGAAATGCTTTTTTGAAGACACACAAGAGGTAAGGTCCATTACACACTCTTCTTTATCCTGCGCTGCTTTCATGCTCATATTTTATCCTCTGAAAAGGCAGCTTGTCTTCCGTCATAAATTATTTCTAGTGCAGACAGTGACGTCGCAAGAGAACATTACACAAGAGTGACCTTGAAATGCTTGAGGATTCACAGAGACCACAGGCATCCAGGCAATCTAAGCATGCGGCAGAGGTTGTCAGACAGGGCCAACAATCAGTGTCAGTTTGTTTTCTGCAGGATAACTAACCAGCGAGTGCTTCTTCCTGGAGGACAAGTCCAGGGTTGTGTCGTACAAGCTGTCCACAAAGTTCCTCAGGCAGGGAACGTTCACCTCGTTCTTCACGGCCTAGGACAACATCACAGACAAGTGGTGCTTGTTTCTTATTTAAATCAAATATTTTGTCATGCATGCAACACATACTAGAGGAAAAAAGACTTACTGCTGCAACAGGAACCAAAATTTCCACAAAGAGTCCAGCCAAGGCATGTTTGATGTCCTTGTCCTTGACTTCCAGGAAATACTGGGCACACTCCTGCAGAAAAGAGAAAAGTGAAGGGTACAATAAAAAAACCTGTCACTTTAAATCTGCTACAAATGTAAGAGAGTGAAAAGAGTTAGCCAAGAGATAAACAGACTTCTGTAAAGTGTATGGTCAAAATTGAATGTAATCCACAAACTGCATGCCAAAGCTAATAGGAAACATAGTCAAAGTGAAAGGGCAGCATATCCTGACAATCCTGAGAATGTTTTGTACAATTTTTATACACAATGGCAAACTTGCCAACACTCCTGTTTTTCATTGCCCTCAAACAGTTTCCTCCCGAGGTCATAATTCTCCAGTATTTCTCCCAATTTATGACAAATTTTCACCCCTACTGTAGCCTGCTGTTGTGCCTCATCCTCCTCAGTAAGTGAGAGATGGAGAAGTCAAAGAAATACTCAAGCTAATGCTGGAAAGAAGAATCCCAGTTTCTTAAGCAAAGCTTTGAAGGAATCACAGTCTCTCTTAGAGGCAGGTGAAAAAAATGAATGAATGAATGAAATATTAGTGTTATGCCAGAGATTCAAGTAAGTTCACACCAGAGGGGAGAAATATTCTGCAGTAAAATTGAAAGTATTTAACATAAAAATGTGGTTGTGGAAAGTCTGAGGGGAGGTTGGTTTCAAACTCCTTCCTAGTTTTGAGGTCTCAAGGCTGGCAATAGGCATGTTAATGATTAATCATTAATTGATAAATTGCCATTAAGAATTTAAAAATGTTTTAATCGACAATCAGAGATGGGCACAAATACACAAAAAAGTATCTTGTCACAAATTACAAATACTTGAGAAAATGTTTAATAACTATATAAGTAATTTGCAATTTAAAAAATACAAAAATTCTATACAAACTGATATCATTACATTTGAGCCATTCAGTAGCCTCAATATAGGTTGGATTTTGTTGGGCCAGTTGTTGAATAGACAGATCAAGTCATTATTTTGTTATTCAGTTTATCATTCAAGTGACTTGGGGTTTAGTTTATGTGTCCTTTTAACTCCTAATGAGCCAATTCTGATTTTGTACGAACACAGATGGAGGAACAGTGTGGTTGGAACAGTTTGCTGATGGAAATACGTCCATCATGTTTCATAAATTATTAGTGATGAACCAATAATTTCCATCCCTAGGTAGCACGTATGTACAATGTTGACAGAAGCCTATATTTAGGTCTCATCTTGAAATGCAAAAATCAAAAGACAGCTAATAAATGAGTAAAGAAAGTGCAAAGTGAATGTGTAGTTTATGACATATAATCAGCTTATACTGCAGCTGGTTTATGATAAACATCTGGGACCCATTCAAAGGAATCTGATGTACCTGCATGAACTGAAAAGAGGCTTCAAAATCCTCGACAGGATACATTTTAATACGGAAGAACTTGACCCCCATGATGAGGCTGATGGTGCTCTGGACTACATATGGACTCTGCTCTTTCTGCCGCAGCTCCTTCAGCTCAGTCATAAACTTCTTCTTCACAGCAGGAAACCTGAGAGAAAAAACCCAAAATGAGATTCTATATAAAGACATGCCTGCATAGCTCAGTCCTAAGACAAGCATAGACAAGTCCTAAATCAGCACTTTCACAAAAAAGTTCCTCGACTTGGAGTCGTGACGCCGAGAATATGGTGACAATATTCAGGAAGCACGCCTCCTAAAATATCATCCCCTCGCCTTATCCTCAAAAATGCGGACTGCGAGTCTGTGCCCCAAGATGAACCCCTCATCCAGCACCTGATCCCTCGCCCAAATTGAACCAGAGATGGGATTCTTCAGCTGGTCTAAATTTAGAAGACAATTCATCATGGGAGCTCATCCCTTAACCTCTTCACTTTTGGCTAGGAGAGTACTCCAGCCACTGAAAACAGCTGTTTCTGCTGCTTGTTCATGTGTTGTTTATTATCTCTACAGACACAACTAATGATTGAGAAACCACATCTTTATCTGAATAATTTCTGTTTACCGTAACAATCTTGACCTCTTTTCTTTCTTTCTTGACCTTGGAGAAAAGTAAAGATCGCTATAAAAAGCCGCTCAGTGGAGGAAATTAAGCAGAGCGCACTCTGGAACAGAGGTATGCAGTGTGCTCACCAGCCATATCTCTATTTAAAGGGTTTGTTCCTTGCTGCAATAATCTGAAAACTTCAAATAAACAGACATCAATTTCCAGTCCTAGTTTGGTGTGAAAGGGACCTGTCCAAAAGTGTGTCGTCTCTACAGTATGTTCCAGTCTCCTGAACCGCGAGATGTTTTGCAGGAAGGCATCAGGAATGGTAACACACCATTATAATGTGGCATGAAACCAAAAGCCAACAGAGCAGAGAGTGAAGATTTAAGAGAAAAACAATGATGTTCAATTACGTAATCACAGTTCTGTCTTCGCTACTTACTTGGACTGAGCTAATACTCCGATGATTTCAGCATAGAGGTCTGCTACAGTGTGCATGTTGCCAGTGTTAGGACCGTGATACCTGCAGGAAACATGAGACAAAGAAATCAAACCTTGGAGAAATTCAAAATATGACAGAAAAAAGGAACAGTGGTGGAAAAAGACGATCTCTTACCCCTCTTTGTATCTAAAGTGCTTAAAGGCTAAGTTAATGACTTCATTGACCAGGTTGTCAAGGACCGGGTGGAGCGGCATCTAGTTAAGAATCAGGAGAATAAATGTTCAATACATAATATCCACAAACTTTGGGAACAAAGAGGTCAAGGTAAAGGGACACTTATACTTATACTAAATACTTTTTTCCCCTTACCTGTAGTGCTTGTTATCTGATTCTTTTGGAGATATCGGCTAAAGAGATGTCTGCCTTCTCTCTTTCTGGAGCCCAAAGCGCTAAAATATACATTTGAAACACTCAAAAGCAATGTTACTCAAGATAATTCACAGATCCTGTTGCGAGCAGTTTCATGTAGGAACTATTTTCTTTCTGCCGAACTACATCCATCAACCGCATCACTGTGCCGAAGGAAGCGTGCAGCTACTCATGGACAAGAGGCTCGTGCTCATGGCAGCATGGGATGTAAACATTAATGGCATCCTCCTTGGCTGAGCTGTCACAGTAGCTAGTTTAAAGATTTCCAGATTCAAAAACTTGAATGACTTCTATAAAAATGCACACAATATGTATAAACATAGAGTTGTCTATGCTGGCTTAGCTCAGTGATTTTCCTTGTTTTATTCAAATCTGTTGGAGTTTCTCAAAATATTATGTCCTGACAGACATGAAACTTGATATAAACAGTATATCATGTATCACGCACAAGCAAATGTACACATATGACAATCTTTTTTAATCCCAACTTTCATTTCACAGTATACCTTGAAAACAGTGTATCGCTGCAACCCTTAAGGGCAGGGAGGATAAATTATTTATGGGTAAAAATAATTGTGGGAAACCGAACAACAAACAGGAAGCTAAAAAGCACCAGCTGCGGTGCGTCGGGTGGAGTCGTACCTCTCCTTCTTGAATTAATTCATGTGAGCTTGTTATGTTAGTCAGCTGCAGCCTCTGGTCCACGAGTAGACGCAGCTTCTTCTGCGCATTAATTACAGACAGAAAATAGGTCCTACACCAAACTGGGTACAACAAAATCTTTTGATTATCTCGAGTAACCTGGTCATTATTTCTGGAAAGAGACACTGTTGTCTGAGAGAAGGCCGATATTTCCAAAACTCTGCAACTCACACCAAAACAATCTAGATGTTAATACAGCACTAGAGGTAAGAGGGAAAATATGTATTTCTGATTTTGGGGGGAACTGTCCCTTTAATTGTGATTTATATAATAAACTACTAAGATAAACTCAGGAGCTTATGTGCACAACAGTCAAGTCAGGTCACCTGTTTCAAAACTTCTATAAGTACAAGAGAGAAGATGAAGTCAATGGCCAAATCCCTCCTTTCAAGTAGATAATCCTTCTGCTGCTCGTCGCTATTAGAAAGAGAAAACAAGAGAAACAGGTTTGTTACAATCACACAGAACATCAATTTTTTTTAACACATTTTCCATAGGTGACACACTGTTGCACGCAGAAATGAATTTAATGGCTCTCACTTTTTGGACTTGGTGTTGGCTCGCGGCCGGTACTCGTGCAGCTCCTCCTCGAGTCCATTTTGTCGCTTGTACCAGTCAAACAAAGTGCGCAGGATGGAGGGGAGACAGTACTCAGCCAGAGAGCTCATGGTGCTTATCAGCTGCAAGGAGACATACATCGTGCAAATGCATGTTTATGTTTGGCAGTTAACATACCAACGTGAGAGATAGCAATCAGCGTTTCCTTTGTTTATTTGTGCGGCAATTTAAACAAAAAAATCAAACAGCAAAGAAGAATTCATTAACATTTCATCACATTTTCTACATTTGTACAGAAAACAGGGCCAAATTAAATAAGGCAGCTTTTAAGTAAAGAGCTACATTAAGGGAGAGAGGTGAGACTGAAGGGTGAGCTGGTCCTCATAGAGACGAGGTGCCCATGGGGGCAGCCTCCCTCGGTCTTGGGGGGAGGGGGAGGGTGAGGGGAAAGGAAGGAATGGGTGGGATGGGTTGGGCACACAGGAAGGGAGGAGAGTCTGGTCGGGCCGGGGGAACACAGCGAGCCCTTCATTCAGCACGAGGCCGGAGAATAATCCTGGCTCTGTGTGGCTGCTGAATGGCCTCACGCAGCAGCACAAACACACCCCTGTGGCTGTGAAAGGGCCTTCTCTGCAGAGCCACAGACCTGCTGGACACACCTAGCGCAGAGCCGGTGCCAGCTCTCAAGGTAAACACTCCTGCCCTTGACTGGAGCTGAAAGGCCTTTTTGGGATGTGAGCCGGGCTTTCACCCATCAGCTCTTTCATGCTGCAGTGCATCGTATTAGAGCAGTATTCAAGACGTGAAAACTTGCGTAGGTGCTCATGGGGAGAAGCCAAACAGTTAAATGTTTGTCTTTTACATAATCACCTGCAGATTATAATGTAAAACATGTACTGAACATGAATATTTAGCAAATATCAGCTCAATACACAGCTTTCACAGCACTTACTTGGTCAAACTGAGGATCTTCTCCCCTCTGCAGTGACTTTGTCAATGGCTTTTCCTGAAAACACAAGAAAGAGTTGTCATTTTACAATTTCAATATGTTTTCTCATTTCCACAAATTCAAACTGGCAAAAGTTCTCTGAAGTTTCCCCCACAGCTCATAACTCTGTCGGCCCTGTCGGAGGAGCGTGTGGAGTATTTCTGAACTCATTACAGCCCGGCTAATGAGAGAGCCATCAATCAGTCTGACGCCAGGCAGGGTCAGATTTTAGAGATGGTACATTCATGACAGCTCCCATTATTACAGTCCTCTATCATCTGAGATATCGGCCTTCATGGGGAGATTTTGGTGGAATACAGTGTTCTCCTGCTGTAAGACCGTCCTGTACAGTGGACGGTTTCTTGACTCCTGTTCACCATTTCATAGCAGCACATACTTTTTGTCAGTAAATGAAGGCTGAACAAGTTTGAATATTAAATGCTGCCTACTTGAGCCTTAAGATATTTTTCAACTGGTTCAATGATGCATTCCTTTTAACGGCCAATTGGTGCAGTATGTACAAATTTTAGTTTAAAACATTCAAACATTAAAGTTAGCACGCTAACCAGCTAGCCACTCGCCACCTTGTACCTTTAGAGGTGATGGCTGGACAGTAAACAAAACACCTCCATGTGAAAGTACTTGACTAAACTGAAGTAAAAAGTGAAAGTTCACCTGTATGAAAAATATGCTAACATCCACTATCCACTTTTATATGATAAACAGCAAATAATGTCCAGTTTTGAAATCAATTTAAACATAGAAATTTGGAGCACAAACGGGGCTGTTGATGATGGGAACAGCTGACCTTATCTGTCCTCGCACAAATCAAAGCATCTGCTGTTGTTTACCTTTTTGCTACTCTGCTCTGCCAGATACGTCCCTGTGCTGCTTCGTTAGCCAGCCAGCAAATCACAGCACATCACTTACTTGATGATTAATCTAAAACAGCTCACTGTCTGATGTGTCTGACATTGACATTGCGTGGGCTGATGTTCGCTCTCTCTCCTGCAGCTGGAACGCGAGCTAAGCCCTGAGTTCTGCTCGACCTTTTAGTTTTTGGACAAATGCTTGCACCTGAGTAGCCCATCTGTGCTGGAGCGAGAGGAAAGTCAGGATTTGCTGCCCTTTGTTACAGGCTTTTATTTATTTTCTGTATCCTACACATCATGTCTCTGTTCTTAGTTTACCCACTAAGTAATTAATACTGACTACATATCGGTGAACAGGATGGATTCAGTTGAACAAATTCACCGAGATGATGAGGAGGGACAACCGAATGCCAATACCTACACGACAGGGCTACAACAAATTACCCAGCCAGCTCTTCACTGAGAGGAAAAACAAAGAGAGGCACATCCTCCCTGCAGCTCTCTGGAGGGAGTTACACTGAAACGAAGGGTTGCACACTTTCCCTCTGGTAATTAACACTTCCCTGCAGACCGGCCCAATGACTAACAGCTTCCTATAAATCACACTCCCGAAAGCTGGAGACCGCCTGTCTGTAGCAGTGAACATTAAACGGACAGTGAATCAGACCAACAACCTACATAAAATTATTGTAAACAATATCGTGTAAGTATCTGTAACAGCCCTGGGATCTGTTTTCTCCTGTTCTTCTAAGTCAGGAGTTATAGGTAAGAGATTTGGGCTGTAGTCACAGTTGCTGGTGGTTTTAGCTCGTCTGGAGTTCACCTCTGCATGGGCGTACCAAAGAGCCTACAAACACTACAGCTCTCTTCTTAGTAATGTGGATCAGTGGGTCATTTTTAGTTGACTTTCACTTGTAAGATATTAATGTGGTGCTGGGAGCAGGTGGTGAGTGGTGTCCACATTAACACACAGTGGCTCTTCCCCGTCTGCCTGACTGTCTGTCAACAGAATTATTTATGACAGCTGCTGTTGGCTCTACCGGTCGGCCTCAACCTCCACTGGACAAAACGTCTCTCAGAGATTTTAATGGCAGCTTTTAGCTTCAACTCATTTTCAAATAGTCAATATCTCAATATAAATGCAAGGGCAAGAAACAGCAGATAGAAAAGACTATCAGGTTACTGGTCAGTGATTCATATTCCAGCCTGAAGTACTTTCCTTTCCTCAGCTGAAAAGCTCATAACTGTGTCTATTCAATTGTGATCAGGGCTACAACTAGTGATTGTTTTCACTATTAATGACACTGATAAATATGGTGATTATTAATTAATTAATCATTTGGTCAATAGAAGGTCAGATTAGAGTGAAAAATGTGAGTCAAAGGTGACATCTTAAAATCTTTGTCCGACCAAAACTCAAAGTTAATCAGTTTACAGTGGTATAAAAACTGCAAGACTTCCTCCCTCTTTGTGCTGATGGAGCTGCTGCTTCACACAAAAATCACCAGTCCTTCAGCTGACAGCCATCAAATAGGACAAGCTAATTAACACCCCTCCTTTTGTGTGCGTGAGCCTAAGTGAGAGACTGTTTAAGAATTTCATTATTACCCTCAGCTTATAAAATGTGGTTACTTAAAATATAAACCAGCGGTTCTTGTCCTTAATGACTAATGACATCTAGTTTCAGATGTCTGTCAGCTGTACCACATGTAATAACAATCTAATATTGTAATGTATACTGAAAAATGATATCAGTCAGAGGACATTTTTCTTCAGAATGAGTATTTTAACTTAAGTACATCTTGCGAGTAATACTATACTTTACCAATCAACTTTTAAACCTTAGTAACATCTCCATACGCTGTTATTTATATAATACAGGACATAGAATGAGAAAAATAAGCAGCCTAAGCTGAGCATTTCCTCCTAAGTGTACCAATGACAGTCTCAGAAACATGTATTCAGACAACAACACGTCACACATCTAAGGAACCAATCATGTCAACTTCCTCACCGTCGGTGAAACGAGGTGTATCACAACAGACAGGTGTAGCTACATATCGGTATGTTTCACGCTACCATAAGTTTGAAACTTTCAAAATAATGGCAGAAACATGCTTTGATTTTGGTTCCAAAGTTAGAGAAGGGGAAATGGTGAGCCTTCGTGTATTATCAAAGGATCTGAAAATCTGTGAGCCAAACCTCCAGAGAAAACTCAGATTTGCAGGAGTCATTTCCCATAGCACTGTTTTCACATAAAAACAGACTCAGACACAGAAAACAGTGGAGCCTGATGCTGTTCCATCTACAGCGAGTTCAAGCCAACGTGTTGGTCAACAGGTACGTTATCTGTTGACTGTCCAAACAAATACTGTCAGCCTTCCAAGTTCCCTGATGATTCATGTCAAATGCCGACATGACATTTTACACGTCTTAATGTAGCTGACAAAGAAAGCTATAGCAAACTTAACTCAACAGTTTGTCAGATTTGATTACCTTTACTTCTACCTTTACTCAAGAAAGAATGGAAATACTTATTGCACCATTCTTTGTAATTCATTACTGGCAGACCAGCTATTATGGGCCTGTCTGTCAGGCTTCCTGTCTGACCTCGCTTCAGTGGATCACAACCTCTGGGTCAGGACACCCACAAGGGGTCACAGGATGATTAACAGCAGCAAACACGAAAAAGAAGTCTTCCTCAGAAAATGACGACTATTTTGGGGACTTTTCTCTAATCTTTGCTTTGTCTCCTACTGTTTCATTTAACACAGCATCTTTTTTTAATCAGCCTCTATGATCATACAACTAGACTCAAACTTTGATTAAACTGCAAACAACTCATAAACATGCACACTTTAATGAGTGGTTGCATGTCCAGTAGACTTGAGGTCATGACCTGACTTCCCCCTGATAATACCAACAGCCTTCTTTTCGATTTTGTGTGAACTTCTGAAGCAAATTACTCGAAACAATCTCCACACGTCGTTACAAAGAGAAACTGATCAAAACCAACCAATCACCACTGGACACACAAAGAGCAGTCACCCTTCAGTCTGTCACTTTCCGTCAACTCACCAGCGGCTCAGCCATGATGATGCGGATCTTGCGCTCTGACACGGTGGTGAAGTTGGCGAACAGGCTCTTGAGGACGTACTCGCCCGGCTTGCTCTCCGGGTCGATGCTGATGGGCATCATGGCCGGCGGACCCTTCTCTCCCTGAGGACAGCAGACTGGAGGGATGGGGGGTTTACTGTATCCGTTCCCCACGGGCGAGGCTGCAGAAACAACACAAAAAGCACGAGATGGGAAACTGTTCTGTTATGTCAAACATTGGCAATTCAAGCACAAATAAGCGGGACAGGATCAGCTGTCAGCGGATCTGTTTACAAAGAGAGATCACCGAATAGAGTATTACTGAGAAGTTTCCAAACATGGACATAAAGTTCCCAACATGTTGAACATTCCTGAGGGAGACTGTCCAGAGGGCACCGGCTTGCCCCGAGTCTGCTCTTTCTTTCCTACTGCTACAGTGAACTGAGCGCATATGGAAATTAAAACACCGTGGCCAGCAGCTGGTGTTTTCATTTCGTACCAAAGATGTCATTGCCCTTTTGAGGGAAGCAGAAATCTTGTGCATGTGACCATCCTCCAGCCAGTGTTATGATGTGGCCCACGTTTAATTACGGACGGCCAGGCCGAGGCCATAAAAAACATCGAAACTAACACACAAGTTAAAATTTACCTCGGCGTTACACTCGGCTGCCTCCAGACACAAAAGTGCTAAATATAGTAAAGAAGTGCATACAAACATCTCATTAGAACTGTGAGATTTTTATTTAGCCTGAAACACTGCAGCCTCAAACTGCACGTCCACCTCAGGGAAGTGTCATAAATCTGAAGTGTAAAATATTCAGAGAGGACAGAAAAGACTTACTGCCTCACAGCGAGAACCGCATTTTCCTCAGCTACTGCATTCTGTGTGTGTGCATGAAATAAATACAAATGACTGGACAGAAATCACATGCACTGTATCAGGAACACATTATATCTGTCAGCATCACATATCAAACACCAGACTTTGTGCTCAGCACGAGTTTTGTTTTCTTAGCTGTAAATTCGGGGTCGAAAACAGCTTAAAATCCTCATTAAAGAACCAGTTAGGTCAGAGATTATTCAAAACACAGTCTATAATAACACCTCACTCTGCTAAATATTTGTGCAAGGTGCAGCTGTCATATCAAGATATTTCTCTTGGACTAAAGTAATTTATGTTCATGTAGTCAAGCTGTGACTAGACAAAAACCCACAGCGTGTATTAAGCAGAGGGAGCAGACAAGTGGTAATTTAATTTAATGACTTCTGTGATCTGTCAGAAGAAGAATCACAAGCAAAAACATAAATTTTCTTGCAGATCAAAGGTGAAGAGGATAAAAACAGCTCTAATTAACTGCTTTACTCAAAGCTATGACCTCTTTATAAGAAACAAATTCACACAGGTGGATGAGGAATGGAGATTTTACACATTAACACACGTGCAAAGCAGGAAAAGTTTCTCTGTACATTAAGAGTATGCATTTCGACAAAGCTGCACATGCAATGCCGAGGTGTGAGTAAACAGGTCTGGGTATCCGTCGAGGAACGCCCGGCATGTGTGACGATCTCGTGTGGAACATGCTTCCCTCACTCGTGGCGACTCAGCACCTACCCAGGCCCTTGATGAAGCTGATGACGCTGGCCTTACTCCAGCACACAGCCGTCCCGTCCATAGTGGGGAAGGAGGATATGGTATCCAGGGTTGTCCTCAATCAAGACAAGAGCTTTGCTAGTAAAATCCACCAATGTCCATGTCTTGTTTGTCAGCTAGCTCTGTCCTGCTGGGCATAGTTTCCATGGCGCACAGAGCCAAACGGCGGGTGTGTTTTAAAAAGTGGGAGTAGTGTTTGGTACGGGAGACCACGCAATCTCTAGATCTCACTCTCCCTCTCTTTCTCTCCCTCTATGAGCTGCTCCTGCTATGGCTTCCTCTACCCTTGTGACCAACCGGTGCCGTCCAAGAGTGAAGGTCAGGCAGGAATTTTTAGCTGAGGCACAGCACAGTGATGAGGTCCAACATGCTACGGTGGCATAGTTGTGTGACTATATTTGTCCCGGGGTACACACTATACTGACAGAGCAGCCCTCCCCTTTCCTCCACCTCTGTGATCCTACAGCACGAGGCTCAGACCACCAGAGTGTAAACACCGTTCTTGATCAGGCACTGCTTCGGTTCACTTCACTTCAGACAGGTTTCCAAAGACAAGAAGACTTATAAAAGAGTTTTTTTTAGCACTATCATGAAGGAAAACACCTGATTTTTAGGCAACTTCCCAGAATCGGGATGCAAACAACACATCACTGCATGTAAATTCTGCCATGTCAGTGACTTAAAATGGAGATTGGAGGTGAAGAAGGCACCCAGTGTGTATCTCAAGCCCATTCTGGTGCTCTGGGCGCTGTACGAAGACTCAGGCGCGACATGTGACTCTGCAAACAACGAGCTCGGGCACATTACATCATCGCCACACTGGAAACACCCTGAGCATGGTGGTGCTCCCTGGAGGACAATGCAAACAGCATAACAAGTGTCCCTCTTACACACACACACACACACACACACACACACACACACACACGCCACACAAAGAATTCAGCTCCCTATATGCATCCACAGAGACCACTGAGTAAACAACCACTTTAGCAGGCGTTTGTGAACAGAGTGGGTGGATATTTAGATACCACTGACCTCTTTAACTGGACCAGAAATTCTAATGTCAACAGAGACCTTTGGGAGCACTTTGTCCAGCTGCTGTGAGAAACATTGACTCTGCATTTCTGTGAGAGAGTGGTGGGCAACGCAGGCTTTGAAATAGCAGAAGTTACTATTTAATCCTCTCCTCCAGACCACCACGTACAGTATTTATATCTATTCATCAGGGACTACTTCAGAAATTAACCCTAACCCAACTTATCACCTCAACTTATACACTCTCTTTTTTTATTTTTATTTACATATTGTTATGGACAGAGATCAGAGTTTCCCCAAGGTCCTGTTATGAACAGAGATTTCTCAAGATCTAGGTCACAGGTCATCAGGAGCTACTGGGTGCACCTGTGATGTTCTCCCTCAGCTGACTGCAATCAGGAGACTATATAATGGGGTTGCAGTTCCCCTGATCAGTTGGTTATGTGTCTTCAGGGAGTCAACACCATCATATGGCTTTCTGTGTTTTCTGTTTGAGTGAAAATCTGAGTTGAGTGTCTTTTCCAATTCTATGTCATTACCATTTACATTATTGTTTTTAGAAATAAAATTTCCAATATGCACCAATATTAACTTTATTTATATTTATATTTTAAGGGGTTATAATCCAGAAAAAGATGCTTGAGATCATTTATAATTATTAAATTCCCAGTGAAGTTTACCGTTTCAGTGCGTTGATGTCATTTAACTCTAATAACTACTAACTAATAAAGTTCATTGTTTAATCTGTAAAATATCCTGTCTCTGTTACATATATTGGGTGTTTGATGACCACATTTGAGGAATCATTGCAAAAATCCGCCGATATATCAATACAAGAATTCTTTACGCCCTCATATCAGCATTGGTATTGGCCCTAAAAATTGACGATAGATAGATAGATTTACCTTCCACCTAACATAACACATTTTTTTTTTGGTGCAAGCTTCAGGTTTTCCAGGTGACTCATGTCTCATAGAAACCAGAAGATATCAAACAATTACATAATACAGTGATGCCCCTGCAGTCATGGTTTTGACTGGTCTTGAAATAAAATCCAGAATCTGAGACCAAAAAAAGTCAGAGTAAAAATGTAATCAAGTCCCAGACGAGACCGAGACTTCCAAAAATGGTCTTGAGAACAAGACGGAGTTTGAGTACTAAAACACTACGTCCTAATATCAGATTCTCAATGATCTCAATGTATCTCTGATTTAAATAAACTAAATAAACATATACTGTATGTACATGTGTGTCATATGTCCAGGCTGGGAATAAAGGCACACTGTTCTCAGGTGGGAGTTAATAAAAAAGTTTGCGTCATGTGACGTAATAAGTGGGAACATTTTGTCGCCTGGTTTGGCTCATAAATTTTAAGGTCAAAGGAAAACAAACAGAGTCTCTGTTAACAGCCAGATGTGTCACACTGACTATATGAAAATAAGTCACCAGAGCTTGCATTTAATCTATGACCTCATACCTACAGTAAAAAACAACCCCTGAACATTTCCACAATAACTGCTGCAAATCTCATGGAATGCCTGCTGGAGCTGAAGCTGAACTACTTTTTGCTGAAACATTTTTTGTAAAAAGGGAGGCAACAGCTGGAGTTAATGGAGCAACAACATCCTAATACTGTTACATTAACACAAGTTCACAGTTTGAGTGTCTCCAAAAAAAATAGGGGAGAGTGGAGTGAGAGAGTGATTACAGACCTCTGTGAAAAGCAGATTAAAATGTCGGTCTCGAACTATTGACCATCAGCCCTGTTTTAGCGAGCTGACATCATGCTGGAAACGGTCGCCTGCTGTGAGAGAGCGTTTCAGGCCATTTATATAAGTCCCTGTTAAAACGCCTGCATCTGTCTCTTCCTGCTAAATGGAAGAGATTCAACTTTAACTTCTGCAATTTTACTGACTGTTGAAATACTACTTTTAGCTCCTCCAAAATAGCGCATAAGTGTTACAGCGTAAAGCTGAATCATGGAGGACAAATCATTTAAAAATCATAGCAAATGTGACACAGAAAACTACCAAACCTAACAGAAAATAATCATAACTGCATTTCATAACAGAAAATAAATGGCAGCTGAGGTAAACAACGTGTTTGACTGCTCATCAGAGGAGCAGCGCTGTGCTTGGCTCACTGCAGCTCAGCCCCTGCTCTGATTGGCTGATGGCGGACCGGCCTTCAGGCAATTTGAACACCAGACCTGACGCCGCTGCTGCACAATGCCAGTTCTGTGCGGCTGTATGTTGCTGTTTTATTAGAGCTGGACACACTGACTTAATTGAGGGACCAGTGTGTAAAGGGCCTTGACTTTGTTTACCTTGTGGTAACAGTATGTGCAAACACTGTCTGACAGAAACACATTCAACTGATCAGTTCTTAAATATTCAAAGATTAAAAACTAATATGTATGTTGTCAATAAATCCCAATACCAACAACATTATGTGTGAGATCCTAGTGTTTCTATATTGCTTTTCATTAACCACACTGTCTCTGCTGCTCCTGCAATTCATTACATAACAGCTCATGTAAACGGGAGCGGAGAGATGAGATTAGGAGATCACATATTTAATGAAAATGTTAAATGCATAGCCGTGGGTCGCTGCCGCTGCTGATACAGTACAATGTCCGCCTGTGCCTTTATCAGCAAAGTGATCCACTCTGAGAATTATGCAACATCATCAGGAGATGGCTCAATATTGAGTGTGTGGACAGGGACAGCATGTTCTGTGGCATCTCTTTACATTCACATTCAATAAATATACACATGCTACTGCACTGCCTGGGAGGTGCAGCTGACTATTTAGCATCAGATTTAAGGCTTTAGTTCCTAAATAGTAATTCAGGATCTATACTGCAAGTGTTTCATCGGCTAAGATGCAATTTCCTGGTGTGGCTGCTGCCTATTACTTAACTTTTCTGTTTGTTTTACATCCAAAGGAAGTCCATCTGTACAGTCCACCTCTCATATCTCACATAAAACAGAATAATGCCATGATCAGATACAAAAAAGGCATCCTATCCCATGATCCTCATGGGCCCAGAGCTGTGAGCTCTGGACAGCCCTGCAACCGAGCTCAACCTCCACTAATCCTATTACTGTGTCCTCGCACTTAACAAGAGCTATTTAGACTCTGTCAGAGACTCACAGACTGAAGTGAAATAAGGCTGGACCTTAAAGAGAAGCAGAGCTGCTGAATCACCATCAGCAGAAGTTATAGTACACATAATGTTAACTGTGTGCCTGCATAACTCTCGCCAGATACTTGGAGTTATGTCCCTGACTGTTGCTATGAGACAGCTGAGACCTTTTTGAGTGTGTTGCTAAAAGTATGATGCTTCCAAGTTTGCAGTAGCTGACTGAACAATACAATCTCACCCAATAAGCAACAGCACATCCTCGTCACTGACCACGACAGGAACAAGAGGCGAGCTGCAGCCTCAGTCAGCTGAGGACAGAAACCACCACAACAACAACAACAACAGACAAACTGCTACTCACTGCCGCTCCACGATTTCAGCAGCGACTTGATGCTGATTTCGAAGAAGCCTGAGTCCTGCTGGCTGGTCATGGCTGCAGCTTCCTGTTGAGTGTCCCCCCTCGAGTTGTGTTTCCCTCCAGTAGCAGCAGCAGCAGCTGAGCCGGGACCAGCAGGTAGTGCCTGCTGTCACTTCTCTGTGACGCACACAATGCTGTGCTGACGAGACCCTAGACCACACTAGCACCGCTCTACCCCTCCTCTTGTGTCCTGTCCTTGGCTATCAGCCCTCTCTCTCTTTCTCTCTCCCTCCCTTCACACTCTCTTAACATCTCTCGCTCTCTCTCTCCCTCTCTAAAGCTCTGGTAGCCAGTGGGCGGCAATGCAAGCTCCCTTTAAATAACTGCGCGGAGGCTGAGAGTGCAGGAAGCAATCCTCTTAGCGGAGCGCAGTTAATAATAACTACTGTTTGTCTGCGTGCAGGGCCTGATAATGATGACAGCACCGAGCCTGTGCGTCTTTCAGCGTGACTGGGAGCATCTGACAGTTCACCACCACTGACAGAGGAGATGGAGAGGGCGGGAAGTATGACATATTACAGGGAACATCTGGGACAGCAGTGGAAAGAAGAGGACACTAAAGTGATCAGCAGGCAGACGGGATTAACTGCACACAGGGGATCTGCATGGCAGCGGGGGCTGACTGCTGGCTTTTAACCCGTTTTATTTCTTAAATTCACCGACTTCAAACAGCTGTCAGATAAAAACTTGTATTCACCTCATTTTTTATACATAAAGGGGCTTATATTCTAATAATCTAACCGTAATTTTATCATAAAATTACTAAATTAATCTGTTTATCTGATAAAGGGTCAAATAAGGGTCAGTCACAGGACAAACTGAGATATTCAACGTGCTGATTTTTTCTAAAAATCAGTCCAAACTCATAAGTATTTAAAAAATGCTAGAAACTTTAAGGAAAAGTTAAAATTCAGTCATTATCTACTCTACACTAAACAACTGAAGTAGCTGGGGACCAAATTGATTTGAAAAGACGTTATTTACATCCTAGATGCACGGTCGAACTTGTACCTACTTCTGACAGGGTTGGGCTAATGCTTTTAGCTTAGCGGCTACATTGAAGGATTCAGCTTTAAAACGGGTGTAAATAACGTCTTTTTAAATCAATTTGGGATCTCGTGGCTTCCAAAGACTTGGATTACGCCAGCGAGCTGTTTTAAAACCTTCAGTTGTTTAGGAGAATGTCGCAACACTGTTTTTTTGTTTGTTTTTTTATTTTGTTTCCATTGGGATGACAGTGAGTAGATAATGACTGAATTTTAATTTTTGGGTGAACTTACCCTTTACCAAAACACTGAATTTCTGCTTATTGTCAACTTTTAACTCACTTAAAACTAAATAACTAATAAAATTACATATTTATAAATTTTAGAACTATTATCATTCATCTTCTGTTAGATCATGCAGCAGTATACCCCTCATTACTTTTGTTTGCACAAAAAAAAATAGTAATTAAGAAATATGCATTGCAAACATGCTGAAAATGGGAAAGAAAGTACTTCAACATCTGTATTTTCAGCCTATAAGCCTCAAACATCAGAACTGGAGTAGATAATCAATATATATGTGAAACAATTTTTTTTTTATCCTGCTGCTTTTACCGGACATGTGATTTAAAATTTAAATCCAATATTTACAACATTTGCGATGTAAGAAGGAGATGCGTGTCGTCAACCATATGGACGATAAAACACATCGTTCAATCCCCCGTTCCTCTGCTGCCTCTCAGCGCTCTTAGTATAATCCTATCAGAACTCTGTCTGTCCATCAAGCGACAGCTACTTGACCTTCATTACATAATACACTCTGATGGAGGAGCCATTGCTGCTCGCACTGTTTGGTAAACACACATTTCAGGGGCTCAGGTGTCCTGAGTATACCCAGGACAGTCCCGCCTGGCTGCTCCTGCACTGATCTGGAGTCTGTGCAGTAGAGTCATACGGGACGTTTTGGTTTTGAGCACTGGAACATAGCAGAAGTGACATTTGAAATGTTACCCTGTTAAAAAAGTGACAAGTAATCAAACTTTTTTACTTCATAATAAACCCTATGCTTTAAACTGGGCCATAAAAGTCTAAGCTTCAACTCACCCATTTTGAAGATGTGAAGCAACCAACATTTTCATTTGTAACTGGAAATTAAGTGAAATTAAGTATTTCTCTTATTAACTGTTACAGATTACAATTACACTGACTCTGTAATGTATTAACATGAGGCTTTCAAATGTAACTAGTTACAAACACTGCACAGCAGACACTATGTTTGTGTATAATCCCTCCCTTCTTCTCACAGCAGATAAATAAACCACCTCGTACAAAGGCGCTCTTGTGACTTGTGCCATCATTTATGAGGGTCTGGTTTCCAACACACTCGTTCATTTTGTCACACCGTCACAGATGAACACTCCAGGGAATGGAGAGCTTTGTTTTTTTTTTGTTTTTTTTTTAAATATGTGAAGAACCCAACTGGTGATAATGTGGACAGTTTGCAGAGCAGCTCTGCTGGTTATGCTCATAAAGATGTTGCATCTGCAGTGGTGGGAGAAGGAGACTATGCAGATATTTTGAGTAGCAATAACACAGTGTGTTAATATTTTGTTAAAGTCCTGAGGCCTCCATTTATAAAACGGGCTTGTGATCACTTTTGAGCTGAAGTATGACTTTAGCATAAAACCACACCTAAGTAGTTATTTCAATAACCATACTGTGATGTGGAAATGATCTCTAAGCAAAGTCCAGACTCTAAGTGATTTTTTCTGCTGGTTATGTAGGGGTATTACAGTTCGGGATGCATACTGTATGTGTCCGAGCCTGTGGTGAACTTTGCATTTTCTTTGCATCCTCTTCCAAAAAGTCTGATTCTGTTTTGGTGCAGGGCAATTCCTGATTAAACTTGTTTGCATAGATCACAGGTGAGTAAGTTACAAGGTTTTTTTATGCTCAGCATCTTTTATGGATTGAACATAAGCACGTTTCAGTTCAAGTATAAATCTAAGAACATTTTTATAAATAAGGCCCCCGCATTCAAAATCTTGTAGTACATAGTACGCATTAACATTGAAATAAAGTCCCAAAAGTAAATTTAGATACATACATTATTATTATTATTATTATTATTATTATTATTATCATTATTATTATTGTTCAGAATTATGTGTACTATATTTCATGATGCATTAATAAAGGTGGAGCTAATTCCAGCTACTTTCTATACTTCTGTGTTGATGAATTTATAGTTGCACATGTTTTATATTTTGTATTAATAATCTGAATCTGCAAAGTAACTTATGACTAAATGTAGTGAAGTCAAAAGTACAACAGTTGCTTCCAAGATGAAGTGGAGTGGGAGTAGAACGTATCATTTAATGGAAATACTGTATACTCGAGAAAAATACCTCACATACTTTTTGAGTAAGTGTACTGTGCATCTGTCAAATCTGCATTAAAGGGGAATGACTGCAAGTTCACTTGATATCAACCATTTGTTTAACACTTGTTTCGATATCTGTTCTTCAGTGCAAGAGTTAGCACAGTGTAGTGTGATAGTGTAATAAAGGACGTAGGCGGGACAGTATATGGACACGTTACCACAGATACTTTAAATGTTACATTAAGAAAGCAGCTGTCACAGCTTATGTAAAGTGGTGCTATCACACTTCTCATGTGAAGATATTTTACACTTATATTTTTGCTTTCACACAAATCTTTATTCTTCTATTATTGTTTAATACGTCTGTGGTGTGTTTTAACACGCCTTTTTAAAGTGAAGGGAGGGAAGAGCTGCACAGGTTCTTGATTAGCATAACAGTTTCCTCTAGTTTTGCCTAAATATTTTGTTAATAAGTAAATGAGATGTTGCCAGAACCTTTGTCCTATCAGCAAACATCTCCTCACCCTGAACTAACCACCAACTTAACACAAACAGCCGTAAGGAACAAGACAGTCTAATTTGACTAATTATGGGTAATTGCTTGGCCTATTATGGTTACAGCAAAACACTTAATTACTGAAAACAGAGATTAGCCCAAATGGATTCTTTAAACAAACATCTTTTACGTCCCTGACTTACCCATCAGTTATAATCTAGTTGGCCTGACTTGTCCAGTAAGAGGCCCCTCTGAAGGGCAAATGGTTATGTAATCCCCCAGTTGAATAATTGTAGATTTTTTTTTTCTCGATAAGGCTGCTAAACAGGAAAGAGTCAAAGTACAGTGGAGCGATGGAGACGTCTCGAACACCAACACCACCGCTGGTTGCTTTTATGATGCTAAAATATGAAACCGCAGCAGTGTTATGAGTCTAAAATCACAACACTGTGCAGCTGAAACAAAGTTAACCTTTTGGTGTCAAACTCTATAAAACTTGCATAGACACAGCAGTAAAATAGTTTACATGAGGCTCCTTGTTACAAAAATACCACTAATCCAAAACGGTGAGGTTTACAGGTGGCTCCCGTCCCGACCGGCCGGACTTCCTCTCGCAGTAATAACTCGTCTAATGGACCTGTCTCTCAGAGAGGTGTGAGGTTAAAGCCATGAAGCAGACTGCACGCTTTTACAGATATCTAAACTGTTGCAGCAGATCAGAAGAATATGTAATGAATGTGCCAGAAAAGACACCTTGATGTTTGTATCGCAGCACATTATAACAGCCAGGAATGGAAAGAATCAGACCTGATGTCACTCTGACGAAAATACGATGTTTACGGCATAACACTTGATCTGGATATCTTAAATCTTGTCTTGCCAAAACATTCAGACGTAAAGCTCTGACAGTCTGCGCTGGCAGCCTGGATAGGATCAGTGTCACTTCTGATGACTTCAGTTATACTCTCATTATTAGCAGGTTTGCAGGTCTGTTTATCGGCAGCTTCAGCAGAAGTCTCAAAGCGAAAGAAGAGTAAACCAGAAACAAATCGCAAATGATTGTAAACATTTCTCCTTAATGAGGCTTTCGCTGGGCGAAGCCTCTCTGACACATTAAGCACTTATTAAAAGCATTATCAGGCTCTGATGAAGGTTAGGAATGTGAGGTATGCCTGTCCAGTTCAGCCATCTTTGTGGTTATCAAGCTCAAACACTTGACTCCCTCTTCTCACTGCACCCCGGTGCCCCCAACTTTCTTCAGCTCCAGCTCTTTTCTCCTCTCATATTCTGGTCTTAAACTTTTTATTTCAAGTCATTATTGTTTCCATTTTTGCTCAATTTTCTCCACACACATGCAGTGCAGGGATCTTGTGTAAGTGAGCTCAACTACATTATATCAAAAAAACAAAAAACATGCCATCAGATTCTGTGGTGACTCTGACAGATGCAGTGGGAAGGTGAGGCATTTCACAAAGTGCTGATGGTAGTAGCTGAAGTGCTGGTACTGGGTCTGCACCACATCGTTCCAAAATCACATTTCTCCCAGCTGAAAAACAGAATTCTCGGGGTGATTACCACAAGCAGTACCTACTTTCAAGAATGGTGGGCCTCTTCTTGTGGCGCATCTTTTTAAACTTCCCTCTGAAGTCCCTGGGTGGGAATGGATCCAGAGGTAAGCTGGCAATGCGCCCCAGGACAACCTCATCCCGTCCCTCAGAGCAATCCGTCTCACTCTCAGCCATGTCTCTCACAGCACTCTCCTCTGAAGACATGTTGGATGGCAGGGAGCCCACAGCTACTTCTATCATTCTTCCAAAGGAGTCATTTGAAGCTCTGCCAGGTTTTCCTCTCTCTTTTTTTAAGTGTAGTATTTAATTTCTCTCTTCCTTTTCCTTCCTTATAAACTCTGTCTCAAGGAGATGCAGCCAGAGCTCCGCTCCTGCTAATGTGTTTTAACCCCTGCACTTGTCAGGGCAGTTCAGCAAGTTACAGTAACATTCATGAATTGGGCAGGTATTGGATTACTTAGACAGCCCCTCCTCTTTTCAGCAAAAAGGCAAGAGGCAGAGAAGAGAGGGGCAAAGTCATAACTGCAGAGGGAGGAGGAGAGGGGGGAGAGAGGCCACTCTGACAGCTACAACATCCCCGCCTACTGAATGCCCACGAGGCATTCCTGTATAAATATCCTGTATTTGTCTTGGAGTCTACACATCAAAGTCTAAACAGACGTGTCTTGCCTCTGGCGGCGTTAATGAGACGCAAACTAATTACTTAAATGATCGTGTACTCATTACCATCATGAGAGCCTTTTAAAAACTGCAGACTTTAGAGATGTCTGACATAGAAATACATCCTCATCAGTTCAACGCTGCACACTTTCTTCTACAACCACTCCTCTGTGTGGAGGCCCGTGTTGTCCTCCTGCTGCATTATTTCCACGGCTGGCGTCGTACAGGAAATGAGTGAAAGGTGTGAAACCATCAACTCAAGACGTTAAAATCCACAGAAACTTTCACACAGCTCTCAGCTCATGCTCTATTGAGTCTTTTTCAACCACTGAAGTGAACACTAACTGGACACACCTACCACATGAACCAGTTTTTCCTAGTCTGACCTACATGAGCAATACAAACAGCCTGTGTATGTACGTGAAGTGAAGGCGTTTTCTGTTTTAGGAAGAAACCACAGTTAGCACATGGAACAACCGGCCTATACACCCTGTTCTTCATGTCATTCATGTATTTTCTCAAGGAACAATGTGGCCAAAATCAAAATGTCAAGCATCACATCAAACATGACAAACCCTGCACAACAGGGAGCCCCTGGCAACGAGTTTTTACTCAATCCAAAGAGTCCAACAGTAATTTCACTTTTCATCCACCTGTCAGAGAAAAAGGTAGCCTAAAGAAAACAGTTTGAGAGGAATACTTCTGCAGCAGCGCACACACGAGAAAACTGTCAAAAACAACAGAGGACATCATCGTGTTTCAACAATCTCCTATGAGCACCGTCCTGACCTACTTTAAAACATCCTGCAGGACAAGAATCATCATGTTGTCACAGTAAATAACAGGCAAAGCAAATACATGTCCTCACCACAGCTGAAGATGTGCTCTCTGTTTGGAGTTAAACTGCAGGAACCTGAGTCAGTAAATGATCAAATTATTAACACTATACACATATGTGGGCTTTATTCACTCAGACATAAACAAATGTGGAGTCACAGCCGCCTACGCTTACTAAAGTCCAGTTACAAATGAGTCTGCTCTGTTCTGAGTCCAAATATGCACATTTAATGTTATGATTATGTTGCCCTCTCTCTAAGGGCTCCATTAGGTGCTACATCATGCGCCACATATTGTTTATTCTTCTGCATATTCATGTTTAGTTTGTATGTGAAGCATCAACAACAATAAAAAAATGTATATAATGACAAATCTGAAAATTCAAAGATTCTAAGAACCTGACACAGAGGCTACTATAATGTAGTATTACTGTAAATGACTTGAACTACCAAAGGATGTTGTAGTAATAGTGCACCCTCTAGTGTTAAACAAAAACACACCAACATGTAATATCATCATTTCAGTTCACTTTAACAGTCCAGAGTCACTGTATCTGAGAAAGAGCTTCTGATAGTGTGAGTCACTTTAAGAATTCTTGCTTCACAAGCAGTCCTGCAGTTTACACACATGTACACACATAAAATGTGCACAGTCACTTGATCGTTGAGTCAGTTACTGACCTGAATCTGGCTAAAAAAAATCTGCATTCTGCCATCATGATAACAGAAGACAAACGTCTATTTTAGTTGTATTAATTCCCAATTAAAAGTAATAGTTGGCCTTTCTGATTATTGACTGATGCAACTGAAGATGATACAATTTTCTGAATCCTTAAACTTCGATTTGTCTTAAAGTGAAAAAAAAAACATTCAGAAAACAAGATTTAGAACAATTAAATCTGTAAGAGTAGGTATTGTCCAAAACATTTTTTAGTACCTCCACCAAGGCCCTACAGCCCCTTCATCTCAATAAAGCTTAATCCAATATCAAACTCAATAGGCCTTTATCACTCTCAATTTAAAACCATCTATAACTGCCTCACCATAATGTAAGCAGCATGTAATCCACTGGCCGACTAGTTGCACACATCCCAAGTCTGGATGTTTTAGCTTTTCAAAAGACACAACAACAATCCGACCTTTTGAGAAAACATTCCAGCTTTTGTATAAGGTGTTGAACTTACCTTTTGAATTGTCTGAACTATATTAAACAAGGATTTTGCAGATTTATAATGTGATAATGGTTGTTATAGCAACTTACAAGTTTATGTCAATCTATAAAATATATGTAAAAACAAAAAGTAGATTTACAACATTACATCCTCTTCGGCACTTTGTAAATGTAAGTGAATACAAAACTGCAGCTAAAACTCTCTGCAGAGTTCTGAAGGTGAACAGAAATCAGCTACTATAGCCATACTCCTTCATCAGCTTTTCTGAAAACACACTGAACCAAAGACGACACAAGGCAATGTCCAGTATCAGAATGTGGGACAGACCGCCCGGCCGAGAAACGAGGTTGGAGTCAGCCGCTGAAACCAACACCCTCCGGCCGAGACAGAAGGCTGTTTCCATGGTGAGACACATTTAGATTCGCACAGGCAGAGCAGAACGTGATGAATAATTGAAAGATATCAGACCCTAATGTTAGCACTAACCAGCTGAAGGTTAATTCCTGCTCTGCTCATGGACTCTCCTGCAACAGGTAGACAAACACACACAGCGCACCGTGAGAACCTGGACACAGATGACTATTATGTAACAACTTTAAGTTTTTACATATCGGTGTTTTCTCAGGATGCTCAGAGAGGAAGTACTGAACAAGTCTGAACATACTGTACAGAGTGCTGTTTAAAAATTTACATATCCCTTGAATAGTAAGTGGACGGACTGCATAATGACAACTTAATACCACATGGGGTCAAGACTTTCAACCTTTTACAGCCGTTACAACCACTCTTCCAGGTCAGGCACATTTTATATATTAATGTCACATGACAGATAAAAACAGACAAAGCATCCGCAGTGAGTAATTACTCAACGGGTCACCTGTTTTCTACAGTTCCTGGTTGGGTCAACACACACAAGGGCCATTCAAGGGCTGTGAAAAAAGCCTGCACCTGCACCTGTTCCCTCTGCCTGCCTATTATCAACCCGAGGAGGGAGGGGCTTCAAACTGAACATAGAGACCAGGTGAGGTGAGCGCCACACATATCCAGTTACAGTATGTTCTTATGTATTGTGGATTTTGGGGAAACATTACTTATTTATTTGTCCCAATGGACTTTTAAAGGCTTTATTTGACTTATTTATTGATGATCCAGTTGTAGCATCTTTTATCTAAAAGGTGAAATTTGTAAGAAATGGCCAGTATTCAAAGGTAGCTCCAAAACTATAGAGAGCTGCAAAACCACTTCCTGCTGCTGAATATAATCTTTGCTGTAGCTCCTGGCTGCTGTTAGTAAGTAGCTGTGGTGCTAAGTGGCCCGCACCACAGTGGAGCTCAGCTCAACCCGGCTCACACAGCTGAACACCAGACAGGGACTGAACACAGCCTCCGAGACCACCAACAGAGGGGATACAGTACAGAGGTGATTTACAGTGGCTCTGAAGAGATGATCGGGGACGTGAAGGCACGACAGGCAGGAACACGAGGGGCGTTAAGCTGCAGAGGGCCGAGAGAGAGAGTAGAGCATTAGCAACGGGCGAAAACGTTGTATAGTGCTGGAATATTTTCAGATCTTACTCTGTGAATTTAGGACTTATTTCAACCAAACCAGAGGTGATTGTGGAAAGACAAACCAAGACTGTTTTGGTGAGTTTTATGATGAGTTAACGAGGCAATTCAGCCCATCTTAGTTCAGTAAAAGACAGAAACTTGAATTCAGACAGTGTAAGGTTGAATTTTTTTTAATCAGTAAGGAAAATAGATGAAAAATCTCCTTTTTTAACATTTTCTTTTACACCTCCCAGCTGAAACTACTGTACAGGGGCTATCGAACTATTGCCTCTTGCCGGTACAACATGGTATTACAAGACAGGACGGGCCAGGGCTAGCTGGTTAGCATGCTAACCTCAGTAGATATCTCTCCAACACAATACAGAGACGTCTTTGACATAACATCAACGCTGTTTCTTCTAATTCTCTTATTTATGTTTTAAACTAAAATTCTCTCCATATCTTACATATTGCCCCTTAACATTAACACAACATTATATCTTTAGATATGTTTCCTGTTCTCTGTCGCTGTCTTGCCATGTTTTTATTAATGCATGTGGATTGTTTTCGTGGATGCAGCATGGTTGGACGCCTGTTCCAAATTTCCGACAATGTGGGAATCTTGAATCTTGTGTCCGTTCTTTATCGATTCAGCCTTTTTTTCCAGGTGGATAGCCTAGGGGCTTATCTGACTAACTCATGGATTATAAATATGAAAAAGCAAAGAAACACTGTGTTGAGTTGTTAAAGCTTTTATTACATCCGCTGCCTACAGGCTTTCACAGCCTCTCTCACGAGGGAGGGCTGAAAATCTTTTAAAACTGCTCTTCTACTCTCGATAATTCTTGTGCCAGCAACTCTTGGAGGTGGTTCAATATGAAACTAAAAAATCTATTTCTGGTCACTTTTTATGAAACGAGTAAGGATGGGTTGTATCTATCAAAAATCTTTGATCACATCTAACTGCTGACACTGAATTCTAAATGAAAATCTTATTTATTTTAGATGTCAGCATTGGCCGCAGTGATAGAAACTCCATCTTTACTTACAAAAATGATACTATGTGCAAGACGTTTTTGGTTCACATTAAATTACGGAGTATGAGTTTCACTGGAGTGACAACAGTGTCAAGTCAGTTCAAGTCAACATTATTTATGGAGCGCGTCTGCACAAACAAGTTCTGTTTGTTTTGCAGAAATCGGAGCAAACCAAAATAACAGTGTCAACTAAATCTGCGTGCAGAACGAAGTGGGAAAGCCCTCATTTATTCATCCGAGAATCGCAGTTTGAGAATAGAAGTGACTCTGTGACATTATTCTTGTGATGATGGATCTGTAGAGATACGCAAATAGATACGGGTCTTCACACTTGTGACTGACTAATGTAACACATGCGGGGTACAGCACGGCTTGAATTTTTGTCACTTTATTCCAAAGAGCAGAGAAGTTCCTCTGTTTTTTGGTTTAATGCAAAGTTCATTCTAATGTAAAGGAGACAATTCTGGAAATGGGTTGGATAATCTCAATTATGTAATGAGCGGAAATTGTATCCGCCATAGGTTAAAACTGTAACCACTGTGTTATACCTTCCATTTGTTTGATGCTTTCATTCCTATTGATTCAAAGTGTCCCTTTTTTAAAATGTTGATTTTGAGAGCACACGCAGACGGTCACCACTGATTTTTATTGGATAGATTTTGTTGCCCAGTTATTTATGAAATGCTTGTTTTAAAATATCCATATATGTATTGTCGATTGCAATATAGCTTAAAATAGAGCCTGACCGATACTGGATTTTTGGGTCCAATGCTGATACTGATATTAGGGTGTAAAAGTCTGATTGATGTATCGGCCGATATTCTTGCATATGCAGATATACGTACGTTTTTTTTTGTTTTTTTTGCAATGATCCCTCAAACGTGGCTATCAAACTCACAAAGATATATACTTAATGTTATGTTCGTATGTACTGTATAGTGCATCAACAGGATATCTGTGAGAGGCCAATATCGGCCAATAAAATCAGCCAACCAATGTTGCAAATGAAGGCCATATCACCGAGCCATAAGTGCACATATCAGACACTCCACCATTGCAAATTGTTGCTCTTACAACAGAAATAAGAAAACGTAACACCATCCAAACATCCATCACAGGTCGCCAGAGGGCTGGAGCCTATCCCAGCATGCATGAGGCCAGTGGATACATCCTGGGACAGTTCCCCAGCAGAGCTAAAGTCATAAGTCATGGATTACACTTTAAAGATTATAAACCATCCTGAGGCAGTTTGATTTGTGATTTTGGGTTGTATAAATAAAATTGACTTGACCTGACTTCACACCTATGGACACGCCGGGGGAAAAAAATCCCAATTTATAGTACCAGCATGTGTTTGGAGAGCAGGTAGAAACACCTGGAGAAAACACAAACACATGGGGAAGCAAGTAAACTACATACAGACAGACTTCTAAGAGGCGGCCAGGTTTAAACCAGGTGCTTCTTCATAATGACTAGTGATGGGGTTTTATTCTAACTGCTCAGAAAATGTGAACTTTTTCTTATTAATTTTATGGTTTAACATCTTTTTGTCCAACTGAAGAAATCAAGGTTCGATCTTACTCCATTAGCTTCATATACAGACAATAAATGAACCTCCTTGTGCTACATCGGCTCCTGTTTGGATCAATGTGACACATCGCCCTCTATGGGTAATTAGGCCACTTTTACAGAACAACACGCAGAATTACAGCCAAACACTTGATGCTTTAAAACTAACCTCACTGTAACTTTTCAGTTTTCAGACAGCACCTGCCACAAAAATGGACTTTGGAACAAAAGTTGTGTTTTCTATCAGAAAAAAAAAAAGATGTCAAAACTAAATTTGGCGACGTTTTCTCGAGTGATAACTGTTTCATTTAAAGCTCCTCTAAACGCGATTTTACCAGGGTTTTAAAAGCCAGGTCCAATTTAAAGCACTTTACAGCGACTGTGCTGTAATTGCAAGGTTATGAAAGGCCTCAGGTTGCTGAAAAATAACACAGAGAAGCACAACCACTAAGTTTGGCTCACAGTTTTTCTTCCAGCTTGAAAAAAACAAACAAGAGAAAGATGAAGTGCAGAAGAAGCAGAAGCTGCAGGAGACGTGTCAACATGTGAAAAGATGATAAATACCTTCCACTACTGCAGGTGCGTTTTTATTTCTCTTTCTCCATCTGCACTTGTGAAGTGAGTCCAAGTTTCAGTCCCAGCGTCCCTCCAGGCGATCCACTTGTTCGGATGCACTTCTTCCCCCTCTCGGTCTCCCTCCATCAGCTCTGCAGAGACAGACTCCGCCCCCAGCAGCCCCCTTTCCTCCCCCTCTCCTCCCCCTCCTCCACCACCTCATCCTCCTGTCCTCCTGAATAATGAAAAACATGCGAAGCATTGGCTTTCTGCAGGCTGCACGCTTCCAAACACACCTGCTGCCCTGCGGTTAGTTTTACAGGGAAACACACACGTGCACGCGTACGCACGCATGCACGCACACACACTTAGACCCCAGTATATTACAGTGGAGGCTACAGAAACAATACATAGGGTTAAAAATATCACCAAGTATGATCTATGTTCGTATGGAACATTAAAGGTGCATTATGTAGTTTCTATCAGAAGAGAAAGATCTTCATTGGCTGAATTTTTATGCCGAAAAAAACAAAACTCTTTTCTTTGTAATGACTGAAAAGTAAATTTACTTTATTATTAATTTATATGTGGCGGACCCTGCCATCTTTCTAGCTTCAAACTGTGTTCTGGGGGCCTTATTTTCCGCTGAGAACAGCTTGGTTATTCAGTTATGGAAAAAACAAATGTTTCTGAGTTTGTATTAATAGCTCATTAAAATTCTGAGTTTGAATTTCTTCTCCAAAACTACACAGTGCCCCATAATACGTCCAGTATCATGTATATGAATTTCAACAGGAATTAATTTGTAAATATAAAATATGTAAAATCTTAAACTAAATCCAAGGAGCTTTTATTTGTTGTTGATTCTGGCACCCCCTGTGGACAAAAGCAGTAGTGTTCCCATCGCCTCATGTTAAAGATCTTGATCTTCCTAACTGTGCATTTATTTTGACATCCGGTGAAAGAAAAAGGCAACAACATTTTTTAACAGGCCTACTGTTTTTGGTTTTGAACACAGCTGTTTGCAGGATGCATGGTAATGATGTAATGTATGTATTTGAAGATAGCATAAGATGATATAAGATCAGACAGAAGTTTATCAACCCCAAGGGAGATTCTTGAATAAAACTGTGAGAAAAACAAAAAGAATAAGTTCCTACTTTGATAAATACAGAAATAAGAACAAGTACAAAAATATGGGGGAAATAAAAGAGAGAACTTGAAAAACAACTCTGGCAGGTCCCTGCCCAGGTGATGTGGCTATGTGATATGACGATGGTGAAACAAAGTCTACTTTGTTTCAGTGCTGTACCACCAGACTTCACAGCAGCTTCCTCTTGCACTATGGCATAAAAATAGTCTTTATTTTTTTATTTAACCAACCCAAATAAGTGAGAATCCCACCTGATGTCAGGCATTTGAACTATACAGAAATAACCAATCTTCTTGTTGATGGTCTTGTTTGCTTATGTAAGTCATATAGAGGTATTAAATCGAGACTGTTTAGAAACTGCTTGTTGTTCGTATAATCAAATGAAATTACAATAAACGGCAACGAAAAATATTTCACTTGTTCGTACAATGCATTGCAGCTAATTTACAGTTTTCAAAATGAATCGGGAAATATATTTATTTATAAAGCGGGCTACATTACATGGACCAATATCACACACCACAGCATACAGTATGTAGCCTCGCCTTCCAAAACATGTCCCAAGTTGGGCCGTGACACCAATACACAACTCAGCAGGAAATCACATAAAAACGCAAAATGAATACAAAACATTAACTAGAATGGCACTTAGTGGAGGTATGCGCTCTACTAAGGCCCAACAGTCCCCTGCAATTCAATCAAGCCTAATCCAATATCAAAATCAACAGCCCTGTATCACTCAAAATTTTAAACCACCCGTATCAAGTTGTACTCACTCGTACCGCCACCTAAATACACCTGATTTTCCTGATCTCACAATGCTAAAGAAAGGGTGAAAAAGTTAATGTGGTCTATGGAAAGTTGAAGATATCATAAAAGCTCAGACAACACCTGATCATTCATGACTATGAGTGAATCCTCTGGAAAAACTGTCTCAAAAACGTTTCAGTTTGTCCACAAACTAATTCATATGTGTGAATATCCGATATATATTGCCGCAGGTATGTATATGCACAGATGGTGTTCATTGGTTTTGGCTTGTGGGCTTTTCAAATCCACGCTTGAGTTCAACAAAAGAAAGTAACATGAAATAATACAAAATCATTTAGGTGACATAATTCAGGGAATTTGCTCCACTATTACTTTGCCTCAAACAACACAATACGGAAGTACAATAGGATGTGTATTGCATTGATGTGTGTCTGAATGCCACTTTGAACTCTCAGTGAAATTAGTTTAATGAGGATCCAGCAGATGGCGTCAAAGAACATGATAAGAGTGAAAATATCTTTGAAGAAGAGGCGGTGAAAAGCAGCACCACCGACATGTACGTATGTTTGGAAAAGAACGAGATTGAGAAGTGTGAGAGAATAATTCTCAAAGAGATAACCCAGGAAATATAAGAGCACATTTTACAGTCTGAAGAAACTTGATGTTTCTTTAGTTTGCTATAGAGCATCAAACGGCTACACTTTTAGAAAATGCCATCCACAAATATCTTTCGGCTCTAATAGATTTGTCAGAAGATAAAATTAAAGGTCTGTGTTGCTACTTGAAAAAGATCTTTGTGATGTGCGAGGTGAACGCCCCAGAGAGACACAGCTGTTGTTGATGGGAGCAGAAACCCTGACAAGGATGGACAGAGTTCAATGGCTGGCCATCAACCTCTCAGATAGCACTCAGGGAGAGGAATGCTACTGATTCAAGATGATAGCATGCCCAAGAGCTCTGTCCAAACCAGAACAACAAAATTGCTTTGTCAACTGTATGCACACACCAGGGCTTGTCACAATGACAGCAGAGCTCCACAGTGCTGCTGAGTTATCGAGCACCTGGTGCACCACAAGGCAGGACATTAAAAAAGATATGTTTTGATAATAACCAGGAAATAAACAGACATGCGCATGCTGTGCTGTCCTGATAAACCCAGCATTTTGAATAAATAGTATCCCTGGTGCAATGAGATCTAAATTGTAATACGCTTTGGAAAATGTGTTTTTTTTTTCCTCCTAAAGTGAGCCAGGTGTGCTTGACTGCAGCATATTGGCTGTGGTGATAATTCTGCAAGGCTACCCAACAATGAAATAACACATCAGTGCCTCAGCACAAAAGAGAGACAGTTGCAAAACTCAGCACAGCAGCTCCGACCTGATCCGAGTGCCCCTTTCTCATTTCTTCAAGGAAAAGAGAAAACCCAGGATAAAGGAGGATGTGGATGATTGTCACGGCGCAGCGCCTGGATGCACATGCAGGTAGTTTTCAGCTCAGATGAAAGTCTGCAAGCCAATTAAAAAGAGATTCCATAAACCGCTTGTGAAAGCCATGACCCACACAGACATGCATAAAATCACATTAGCCACATCTTCTTCAAAGTGAGTCGTCTTTTGCTTTCCACTTGCGGGCTGTAGGTTCAATGCAGTCTTGACATTATTCAGGAGAATTCTGTGGATGCCGATACTCCTGCGGCAACTCCATGTTGGGTGAATTTCTTGCTATAATGTTAAAGTTTTGGGACCTGCCCCACAGCTCAGAGTGTGAGGCATGATGACTCTTGATTTATACTTTGGCTCTTTTAATGGAGAATTGAACCCTTTGAGTGAGAGCAGAAAAGATCGGTCCACCACAGAGTGAGGCAGCTGCAGAGGGCGAAGTCGCTGAAGCGGCAGGTCAGGAGGCTGGATCAAAGCTCTCATGTCTTGCAGGGATGCTTTGACTGCACGGATCGGGCTGCACTGCACGGTTGCACAAACAATATCGATGAGGCCACAGATGAGCTGTGTGGTTGAGCTCTGTTAAGTATTTGAACAAGGACACACTGAGACGTCCTGTAATGGATGTACGCTGTAAGAACAGATGGTTGATGTGTCAGGTTTGTCTTTTAGAACATACTGATCTATTTTCCACCAGCAGTTACAGCCTCATAATTTGAATTGTTAACAAAACACATCATTAACACGCATGTTCAGATAATGCGAGTCGCCTGAGGTATTTGTTAACTGTGCCAAGTTTCTCTTCGGCAAGAATAACAAAGGTTTCGTGGTGAGATGCTTGAAAGCAGCATGTGATATTCTCGTTACTGGAGAAGAGGAAGAATGAGAAATAAGGTGAATCAGAATAGGCTTTATTGGCCAATTATGGTTAGAAGTGTAGTATGTGAAAGGAAAGCAGATGTGTATACGGTATACAAAGAGCATCACGGTCAACGACATAGAAGTCTGTATGCAAGTCAACTGTTCTGTATGTTGTAAACAGTACAAGTAGTGCGAAGGGTGGAAGGTTGTTACATACATTTATACATGTATACATACATTATGTGCAGCATGCAGGATTTCTATTGAAAAATTATGTATGGTGCGCAGAATATTGACATTGACCCTGCATGAAGATATATACATTATAAAAACCTTGTATTTTTTATCTATAGCGGCAGGAAGTGGATGTTTTGCTGTCAGAGGTTTATTGGAACTTGATGATTTTAATAAAAAAGTTCACCCAGAAATGATCTCTACTCACCCTGATGCCGATGGAAAGTTGGGTGAAGTTTTGTAGTCCACAAAACATTTCTGGAGCTTCACAGCAAACAGCATTTCAGCATTTGGAGGTAGATGGGAACTTGGAATGGCTCCATACAGCTCATCTGGTGTACTACAAGTCTCCGTCCGGCCAAAATTCATTTGGAAAGGACGTTATTCACACCCATGATGTGCAGTCGAGCTTGTGCATCCACGTCTTAAGATGAGGTGCGCGTAACACTTTTAGATAAGCAGCTTCAGTGAAGGTTTTGGTTTTAAAAAAAAGGGTATAAATAACATCTGGACGAGATGTATGGAGCCATTTCATGCTTGTTTTCCATTGATGTCCCCATCTATCACAGCTGTTTAGGAGAATGCTGCAACACTATTTTGTTGTGAAACTCCTGAAATGTTTTTTGCTTTCCATCGATAATAGATAATGACAGAATTTTCATTTTTGGGTGATCTTTTCCTTTAACTGTCTATCAGAGTTAGGGAAGAAACTGTTCTTGTGTCTGGTCGTATTGGCATATTGTTTTCTGTAGCACCCAGGGGAGAAGTCGGAACAGGTTTTGCCCAGAGTGAGAGTGGATATTTATAAACACTGAGCCAGAACTTCAAGGCCACTTGGAAAAGCCAGAGATTAATGTCTGGTTTGAAGTGTGATAAACAGCTGGTCGATGCGACTAATGTTCGTCAGACAGGTATAAAGTGTATGAGACTCATATGATTTGCATACAGGACCCTGTGAGCTGCAGAGACCTTCCACCACTGATGTGTTTATACTAACATCTTAAAGGCTAAAAACTCAAACGGGCCTTTCAATTGCTGATTTTTGAACCCTCTCCAAAGCCTCCCTTGGCAAGCTGTCAGCTCCAAATGGCAGCGAGGAGTAACTGTTTATACCCACAATTCATGTATCATCAGTAAACTGCACACAGCACGCACATGTTTACTAACCAAGGCTGTGATCGCTTTATGCCAAAGGATACCAAAGGGATGAGAGAGGGAAAAGAGCTAATGAGACCGAGACTGAATGGAGCAGTCACTTTGCTTGTTGTTTTGTGTTTTGTTTTTAAATTTGGGCGCAGGTTTCACTTAGCAGGGGTGGGAGGCCGCTCTCCACTGCACGGCCCCATTTTTTAATCCAGGCTGCTAAAACAGGTGCATTTTCCCATTAATATCTTAGTGTGGCATTAAAGCTGGTCTGCCACCCTCATTATGGGGCCTAAAGGCATCACAGCAGAGGCATGTTTCATGAGCGATGATCAATGCAAAAAACAGTGAATTTACAAGGCATTCAGTAGCAACCAGACCTTGAAAAACACCACTTGTCCTCCACATTATAGCGTTCTCCCTTACAACAGTGGTCAGAGACAAACTCTCTCTCATGAAGGGCCTGAAATTTACATAGAGAGGTCAAGGAAGGACAAGAGCCAGTAAGAAATCAAAGACAGTGTTTTATGTTATTCAGATAGACTAGTTACAGTTGACGTAGTAAGTGCAAATCAGGAGCTGGTAGCTTCAGCCACAGCCACGATTTCCTTTTATGCACAGCTAGCCACTTGGCACACTGTGCACGGCACACTGCAGCCCCAATGCTCTGCACAGCTAAGAGGACTTTAATGGGTTTTTCTTTCCACTTTAGGTTTAGCAACAAAACCTACTGCCACTTGCTGGTCAGGACATCAGTGGAGTCACACCTGCCTCATTTAAATGCTTTTTGCATGGTCAGCGATTCACACGCAACTTGTAGCTTTACACCCTGAGCGTTGGCTTTGAAGAGGTAGTGATTACCTACGATGTTCTGTCTATCTGCTTGTTTAGTTGTTTAGGTTTTTTCATAGCTGTCGGGCCTGACCTCAAAAATACTAGATAAAAATCCAGGAGATCATCAGTACTGTAAAAAATATTGTTTCCTCAATTTTGATAGCCTCTTGTTTTACTCTGACACATGCCTCATGTTTAAAATCACTCATAATCTCACACCCTCTCCTCTTTGAGAACGCCTGGCTCATCCCATCATCGAGTCAGTAGGACTAGAGCATCTACAAGGGGTGAGTGGCTACCGGACTTCAGAGAGACAGCCTTTGGTGAATCTGCTTTCTCAATTGAAGCGAGAACATTAGAGACTCTCCCTTTTTTTTAAATTATAAAGCAGGTCTAGCTACTATATAAATACTGTGAAAGTATCAAACTGCTCTGTGCCTTCAAACGAGCTGTCAGGACTTCTGTAAGGTTGTGATGTCACAACTATACAGTCAACACCCTCAGCTGTGGCCCTAGCACGGCCATGGTTGCAAAAAACACAGTGGGTGGTGTCTGCTCAGGCCTGCGACCGCTGACCAATTAGAGGAGACTGGGCTTTTCCATGCCTTGTATTTATTGTATCTTTCATACTGATTCTATCTTAAGTAATGTGCTGTTTTATGAAGTGTATTTCCTGTTTTGTGGTTGTTGTTTTTTTGTCTACCTGCCTGGGAACAACAGATAGTAATTAGCTGCTAGCTAACTCTGCAGCATTTACTTTTAATTGTGCCCTTTTCCTGCAAAAATACACATTAAAACGATTTGTCGCAGACAATTGTGAAAAAGACACGAGTGAGTCACGTTCATTACTTTAAGTGAATCTACAGAGGCACTGTTATTAATAATAAGCTGCGATTATGCCAGCATCCAAATGGTTTGCAAAGAGGCGAGGTCATTATGCGGGCTTCCAGAGACACATTAACTTCATGTCTGTAAACTTATGATGGATCTGTTCAATTTGCATGTTTTCCATTGGTGGCCAATCTGGACATTGTCATTGTTTATTAGCAATGTATAAGGCAGGGTTGTCAAACTGCTAATGTAATGTTATTTACATGATTGATTACAAACATTACAAAAACAAATCAAACTGGTCTGTTCTGTATCGTCTTACCCTGAACATCACTGTTGTGTAAACTTTAAAGATGATTGAGTGTTGCTGCCTCACTGCTGTTGGGCTCATATTATTACTCATAATAAATATAATGGCCTTTATATCTCTGTGTCTGATTCTGTCTTATTTTGCACAATCTGTGATTATTGCCTCTGACCTTGATGTTTCTGTTGTTGTTATGATGGCACTGTTATTCTGTTTGACTGCTCCACATGTGAGGCAGCAAAAATGAATCAAATTATACTAAATGAGTACGAGTTTACAGAGAGACTATATGGATGTGAAAGCAGCTGCGACATCTGTGTGTGTATGAACAGCATCAGTCTCGCTGTTAGGACTCTATGGGAGAACAGAAATGAGTACTGTGTATCATTTTCCTGGAGCTCCTGCTCCAATTTATCATCCTCTCTCTGTCTGGTTTCAATCTGTCCTCTACCTGCTAATCTCCCCCAGGAGTGATGGCAGGCCTGGGCCTGGCACAAAAGCACGCGCGAAGGCCGCTTGTTTATCTTTGATTTTATCAACAATCTGCTCCTCTGGATATATAACACACCAAAGGATGACACGGCTTCAAGTTATGAGTCGGCTGTAAGAAATACCACTCGAAATTGCAAGATTAAAAAAAGAAGAGGACGCGCAGATGGGCTTATCAAACCATTTTGGAAGGAGGTTACCTGCGGGCATGGTATAACTCAAAATAAGTGTGATGCATCCCCAGAAGCAGAAGATTGCAAACAGGTGATCAAATCTGCCTGAACACCATATATGCCTCTCAAATGTAGACAGGCCTGTTAGCTGAAAGGCATCACAGACAAAAACAACACCAGGAATGTCACAAACTGTTGATAAATGTGTCTTTAGAAATAACAGTAAAAAAATGTCAAATAGCACTGGAAAAGACCATAAAATACAAAATAATACGTCACTTTAACAGATAGATTTAATTACCCTTAATCAAGAAACAGTACTTAGCTTAAATTTTTACTGTCATTATATGTAGAATACACACAAATTTACAAAATTCTGGTTAAATTCACGGGAAAATACCAAAGTATATAATACAGTTGCACTGTGAGTTTAAAATGGTTTACCGTAAACAAGTTTATTTATAGTCGTTATTTTTAAAGCAAATTGTTTTTTCACAGTAATCAACTGTAAACAAAACAGTTGAGAAACTGTGAAATTGATGGTTGCAGAAAAAAACTGCATATTATCTTCTACATTGTCACCATATTTTTATGGTGAAATTCTGGCAACCACAGCTGCTGGTTTATTACTCTAAATTATTTTATGTTGCAGAATGCCTCAGATAACATTAAAATTAATTTTTAATCCAACTCGTCACTCCATTGATTGACAGGCTGAAATGTTTCCTCTGGCTTTCTCCTAATTTGATTAGTGTGTCCGGATCTAAAGGATGAAGGGCAGTGATTTCAAATCATTAACTGCAGGAATGTGCATCAGCCTTTTGTGTTTTACACCAATTTGCTTCACATAACTGGATTGGATAACTTCAATCAGAGCCTCTATCAGTGACTATACATCTCCAACAGAAGCCAAGCTGAAAGTTATGTTATTGAGAGAGACATTCTCCCACACAGAGTACAGTTGCAGGGGAGCAAATGCAGACAAATTACTCTACATCACAGACAATACGTTCTCAATGTCCTTACAGTGCTTATAGTGTAGCTATAACTCATGAACATGATGTGAAATTCAGGAAACCAAACAGCTGAACAGCATTTCTAATCTCATATATCTTGGAGAATCAGTTGTCTCATATTTCTAACGGTGCAATATCTTTTCCCATTAACACAACCGAATGCATTGCTAATTACATTTGTGATGTTTTTTTTTTAACTTTTGCCTCAGATAAGTAGTGTAAACAACCAGCAGACTGCGAAGCCTTTCAGTCCAGAGGTGACTGAAATACAATAAAAGTCCATTACAACTTTGGCAAAGCAATCATGTCTGGGTGAGGAGGTTAACACAAGCAATAAGGACTTGCTTACTTGCATCTGAACCTTGTTTGCCTTTCACTGAATGGTATATGATTCTTTGCATTACTAGAGGCGTGGATGTAAATCCGTCGGTCCATCCACCACTTTGGTCCAGACTGAATTATCTCAACTATTTACAAGATTAAATTGGGTACAGACATTCATGAATGCTACTTACTTTGATGATCATCTAGCACAACTATGACATTGACATTTCTGTTTCTTAGTGAAATGTCTCAGGAATACAACACAATAGGTGCTTGCTTTTGGCCTAATTGTGCTAGGATCCCTTAAGTTCCCTTTTATTAACTCCCTTCACTATCCTTCTTGGCAAAATGTCACCTGCTGTGCTCAGATTATAATAAATAATTAATAATTAGAGAGTATACATTTTTAAGGAGCATTTTTAAGTACCGTAATGTTGAGGGCAGATGTATTTTACTCTACGAACGTTAAATTACAGATAGGGGAAAAGAATAAAAGAACGTTGTGTGCCATTGCTTGCTAACGCTTACGGCTAATGTACAGTGAAGTAATTGGGTTGGATAAACACTGTGTGAGTAATCTGACGAAACATGAATGATCATTTTGCTGGTGGCAAATACACAATTAAACAACCACCATGCTGATGAAAATCTAAAGTTTACCGTTACTGTTACTGTTAGGGTTAAACACCCAAGTAAATTAAAACTAACAACAATTGCATTGTTTAATTCAATGTTCTGGTGTTGTAATTATCTACGAGGTTTGGCAACATGGCCCACCCATCAAAATAAATGCTTTTATTCTCTTGTACGTCGTAACGTCGTACTACGTACTGAACGGAAAAACCAAGGCAATAATTTCCTCATGTGATTGACATATAACACGCTGTAATTCAAGTCCTGGTATGGAATTTGTCGAACTAAATAAACGTCGATATCCAAAATCAAGATCACTGTGATTGTTTTCTGGCTTCAATTACGTCTATTAAATCTACTTCACTCGAGATGTACTATAATGGACAGATGAAGCCTGACCTTTGAATGATTTATTTTATGTGTACTTCAGATACTACTCTATAACCTCTGTGATTATGAACAAGTTTCTTCTCTTCTAGCCAAAGATATGGGGGGATACAAATTCTGGCAGACAGGTTAACAGTCTGAAATAATATGTCTCCCCCCCATATCTTTGGCTAGAAGAGAAGAAACTTGTTCATAATCACAGAGGTTATAGAGTAGTATCTGAAGTACACATAAAATAAATCATTCAAAGGCCAGGCTTCATCTGTCCATTTTGAGAGGGGGGAAACATATTATTTCATTTTTTAGATGGTAAAAAATTCCAAGGGGTCATGTAACTTAAAATGACCCTGCTTGTAGTGTATTGTGAGAAACATGAGAAAACCCTGCCTGAATAAACTCAGTCCACTTGCATACAATTTAAAGGTGTATTTACTCATTACTTTAATACAGTTATGAAAAGACAATTGTAGTAGGGAGAGAAGGAAGATAACTGGATAAAATGGAGTTGTAGAATTAGAAATGTCACAGTTATGGTTAAGGCATCAACAATGTCCTTTGGGAGGTGTACATAAGTATGTTGGGGCAGGGTGGTGCTCCCATTGAGCCATCCCCCCTGTTAAAAATTAACAAATCACCTACTGGACAGGCGGGTAACTGAACAAAAAAGTCTAATAAATCCAAAATCCAAAAATATATAGTCCGAGCATATAACTGGTAACAAAAGGCAAACAAAACACCAGAAGCAGGCAGGGGCAAAGTCAGAGAACTAAAGAAGAAATCAGCAGATCAGCAGACTAAAGCAGATCAGAGAAATTAAAAAGTACAAAAAATACCAAAACTAAAAAAAGTACTAACCAACGTTGTAACACAGGCGGGAACACAAAGGACACAGGCTTAAATAGACAGGACTTATTAACAAATGACACTCAGGTGAAGTGGAAATAAAGGCAAGAAAAGGACAAAGGGAGGAAATGAAAAGCGAAACATGACACATGAGGACAGAATTTCAAAATAAAACAGGAAATAACAAAACCAAAAACTAACATGATCCCAAATGTTTCTAACAATGTTCAAATCCACAGTTTTACTCAAGGTAACTGTCATGGTGTAAGTACACAACTTTGCAAAGTACACAAGAAAGGTGTTGTCGTTTTCAGCCATTTTAATGCAGAATTTCTACACATTCTATCTTTAAATTATGTTTTTTCTATAGAAACATCTGGCAGCCCAAATTAAACCTGGTGGACCACCAAGGTCAACATCTTTCCAGGTTTATTTAGTACATGTCTGCTAAACTAATGACATTCATATCCTGAGCTGTACTTAGCACAAAGTACTGCTGTGCTTATGTAAAGCCTAGCAGAGCAGGCACCATGGCAGCAGATTCTTAGTTTTGTATTTTTTAAAAAGCATTTCAAAGTACCATACAAGGAGTCACACACTGCTAACACATCTTTGATTTGTAACAGGAATGTAAGCTGAACTGAGCACAGTGAGATAACTATATAAAGCAGAAGTGGAGAGAGTCTGTATCTGACTGCCTTCAAAGCCGCTGAGCAGAGCGGACAGAGGAAACAACAGAGCTTCATTCGGCTTTAAATGTCACGCTTGATTACATCTTTTCCTTTTTTCTACCGATCTGCTGAAAGTTTGAGCTGTGCGCTCCCGCTGCTGAATTTACATGAGGCCTGACTTTCATGAGGCTGGAGCAATAATAATGGAGACAGTAAAGATAATGTAATAACGACAGCAATTTAAGTTATTATTAATGACCACTGGGACACATTACTGTAGAAATTCTCCTGCTGGACTAATATAAGAAGATTTAAACTGAATGACGGGGTAGATTTATCCCACAGCTTCCTGAATTATTTCAACACAAGCATGGGACATAAACTGTTAGTGTATAGCATACTGTCATCTGTGTTTTTCTACCAACATGTTGGCTTGCTGCCTATAAAAAGAAATATAGCTACCAGAGTTACATCCACGGCAGCCACTGACAGTTTCATTGCTTTGATTAAAATTTCAAACACGCTTGAGGATTCACCATAATTAATCTTTCACATTCATCATATGGTGAAACTGGAGATGCAAACACTCAAGGGAAATAATGTTTTCACGCCAAACAATTTCAACCACTTGTTTCTGTCACACGGACTCAGACAGTTCACTGGTATGAGAGGATTGTGAAGGTTAAAAACTGACGTGGTATAAAAAATAAAATAGAACAGGTTCAGCATCTCTGTCTTATTGTCATAGCACAGCTGACAGGCATCTCCTTTGAAAAGAACAGGTGCTTGATCTTGTTTTCTTCATACTGTTGAAGCACAAATAGGCCTACAGCTGTTACATCTACAGTATGTTCCTACATACTGGGGAAATGAAAACAATAGGAAACTGGGGCCTCATCACAGAAACTACGGCTCAACTTACCCCGCTCCTATGCTCAATTTACCCCATACACGGGGTAAGTTGTGCCACGAGACCACTTTTCTTGGACATGCTATATTATCGAAAGTTATGTTTACACTCATTCTGTTTCTTTGAAGGGATGCACAACATCCTAAAATATATGCAGATATATTAGTTAGCGACAAAACTATGATTGCCTTGATGTAGTGATCCTAAATATGAAAAATGGCTCATCTTACCCCAGTCTCCCCTATACGCAGTATTATCAATGAAGATGGGGAACATCATTAACATTGAAATGACTGAAGTACTACTCAAACGGTAGGCTAACTGTTGGAGAAGATAACATTGTTTTAGCCTGTTGGAGAAGCTAACATTGATGTTAGCCTGTTGGAGAAGCTGACATTGATTTTAGCCTTTTGGAGAAGCTAACATAGATGTTAGCCTTAAGGAGAGGCTAACACCAATGTTAGCCTGTTGGAGGAGCTAACACTGACCTTATAAGTAGTTTTTAGACAGGAAATCTTACAGTTAGGACAGCTCTGTAATAATACACTCCTATCCTAAGATAAAGATATACATTTTGCCTGAATACTAGTCAAGTTTTAGCCTAATTGTTGGAGAGGCTAACATCGGTTTTTGGCTTGTTGAAGAAGCTTCCTATCCGAAGATAAGAATTGTTTTTTTTCCCACTGCAGTTATGATATATGTTTCTATCATACCCCAAACCTAAAATACTAACAGAGAGCAAAAGCATTTAGCATTAGTTTATAAATGGAGTCTGCTAATGCAAACTAACAACCGTCTTCAAGCACAACACAGAAGTTCCACAGAGCTCCTTCAAGGTAAGCTTTCAGACCTAGAAGACCCAGCTTCTACAGAGTCATGACTGTTTTTGTTTATTAAATCTATGGTTTAGGCAATTTTAGTCATTCTCAGATGGGAAGCTGTTTTTAATCAACCCCTGAACCCCTGAAGTGCAACATTCTTTGTATATTTGTACTTCCCTATTTTAGTTTGGCTGAGTCGGCACTTATATGGATCCAGCAATTAATATTTTTCCTTTATTGTGCATGATTATTCACATGTTTGTTTGCTGCTTTTATGTTTCAGTACAGCATTGTTGGATCTGTTCTTCTCCGGCATGATATTGTTAGTGCAAGATTTAGGGGTTTAATTCCCACTGGCTCTACCCATGCTAGAAAAATATACTCACGAGCACTTTGGATAAAAGAGCCCATAAAATTTCATATATTAAAAACATAGATTTGCTCAGAGTTAAACAGGAAACCTTGCTTTACCAGATCTCACTGCTCCTTTCCCATAAACTTAAACCAGATTAACATAAAACAAACTTTAAACAGGTACGTAACTCATAATAGGATGGTACTAGGACCAGAGCAGCCAGAAAATCTAGATCAAGTGTGCACGAAAGACATTGCTATTCAGTTGTAGCTACCATGCTGTTTGATATTTGCCAACAGCTGTCAACATGGAGAGTGGGAGCGGGTGTATTCATGAGGTTTGCTTTCACTGCATGGTGCCACCATCACAGCGCAGATTCACAAATTAACAACTGATTAAAGAGTCTAGCCTGGCGAGCTTTGTGCAAAGCCAAAATGCACAAGAAAGACAACGAACCAACAGCAACAACAGACCCATACTAATTGCTGGTCACAAAACACAATTATTCAAGTTTATCCTTAGAATTCTTCCTCGGTAGTCAGGTTGCTCACATCTAATTCTGCACTTCATTATAATGCATATTGCACCTTATGTTCCCCTCCTCCTCCTCCACAACATATTATTCTGGCCTCCGGCCTTCAGGTCATAAGTTCAACGTATTATTATTCATCATGTCCAACACATTCACTGCGAACAGCCTCACAAATATCAATAAAGTCATTATTATGCGCTACTCTCATTTAATCGAAAATAGTGTTTTATATATTTACTGCGCATTCTGGTTGCAACAACAAATATCAATAGATTATCAACAGGTGATCAAGGAAGAAGAAGGTGATATAAAGACTCAGACTGAATGAGTTTTGTGCTGAAAGCAAAGCTGATGTTATTGGTTTCCAGTGGGAATATTTTTATTTATTTTTATTTTATTTCTATCACAAAAGACAAACTTCACAGGTTTTTGAGCATTTTGGTTACTCTGTCCCATTTTTGTACCTGTTCTCTTCTCCTTATTTAATTCTGCATATCATAAAAAAACCCGCCACCATCTACATGTCATAAGAGGATTATGAGCTCCTCTGAAATGATTCCAATTTTATTTTTCACCTCTGACATCAAAGTAAAGAGACTTTCATGTTTTGAATTCAACTGTGGAGATTTAAACAAGCATACATAATTACAATCATTATCCTGACAGCATAAATAAATTGACCTTTAGCACGCATCATTGTATAAAATATGCGAGGTCACATAAGTGCACAGGAAGTACGCTTATGTGAAAGGCTTCTACAAAACTTCTATTAAACAGTCTTGAATGAGCTCCCTGTGAAAGAAATGAATCATTTTTGTCAGCCCTGTCACCTTACTAATGATTCAAAAGGAAGTCTGGTTGAGTGACGCTCACACCATGTTGCTCTCTAGGTAATGAAATACTTGGAGTGAGAAGTTCAAATAGCTTCCTCCCATTTCTGAATCCAAAAATGTAAAATTGGCTGGCGCAGTATTTTGAGACTCACTCTTCACATATCAGAGACTATAGCTGCTACACACGGCGCTGGTTCTGCTCAGACTTACCCACATCTCTCCAAATAATTACATTTCATGCGGAGATGAAAGTGAACAGGTGGCCATTTTTCTCCGCTTTCTGTGTCTCCAAGATAAATGAGGGTTAACATGTGTGGGAGGAATTCTGACTACTTTCATCACAGTGTGTTGTTTCGTTGCACAGTCACAGTATCAAGGCACCTGCACACCGAGCTGCTTTGCACTCCTTATTTCCTGGTCATTTAATGCTCACCATCGTTATAATGGTGGTACTCTAACTTACAGAATATGAAAGCTTTCGAAAACCCATATCTGCCAGTTGTAGAAATAAATAACTGACTACTTAGCCTTTATAAAATAAAATGTATAATTATATATTTCCATGGTTAGTTACAATTATGAGACAAAAGAGATAAATGTTGACTTTATATCTCATTATTCTGACTTTATATCTCCTGTTTTTGACTCTCTATTACATAATGTTGGCTTTTATCTTATAATTATGACTTTCTATTTCATATATATGACCTTTTATCTCATAATTTTCACGCTATATCTTATTACACTGACTTTTTATATCATTTTGACTCTTTATCTAATTATTCTGACTTTATATCTCCTATTTTTGACTTTCTTTTTCATAATTTTGCCTTTTCGACTTTTTATCTCATGATTATTACTTTTTATTTCATAATTATGACCTTTCAGCTCAGAATTTTGACATTTTACCTTTTTAATTTAACTCATATGTTATAAATGGCGTTTTATGTCATTATAATGACCTACCATAGGAATATTTTTGTCGTCAAGCTGAATTTTCATCCTATTCATATTTTTTTTATTTCCATGGGCTTCTATAGAAAACAGACCCGTGTTGAACAGTATTATTCTCACATGCATTGCCTGAATACATTGTGTGCCTCAGTCAAGGACAGTGGCCTCAGAACTGGAGTTGCTCCCCAGGTGCAGCAGAGTGGCTGCCCACTGCCCCTTAAAATTGAGGTCGGGTCACATTTGGAAGGACAAAATAACCCTCAGGCATGAATACAGAACCGCTGAACAATAACAGAGCCATACCGTACATACACCATATATTAATTTAAGAGCAAAGGCTGTATATTGCTGTCACAGACAACATGCATTACAGGCCTGCAGTAAAAGATGACAGACATGGTCGTTACTTGTAGGGTGATACTGCTAGCAAATTCAGACAGTGCACACTATGACAGTAATACAAAACTCTCCACTAATCCTGCAGCGATGACACACCTCCAGACGTGCAGCACATACAGTTTCAGGGAGCTGGAGGTGAAGGCTCCCATAATCAAGTACTCCCACTCCTTTCCCACTTAACAAACTAAGCTTGTTAAAGTTAATACTTTCCCTGAGCCCATGACTATCAACAGAGCTGCTGTCAGACTCTCCCCCATCTGTGTTACTTTTTACACTAATGCCTGTAAAAAATAATAAAAGCCAACACTCCCAACATCTTCGTCGTTAAAGCCTCAGGTTCTATACATGTCTGACTGACTGACTGCTCCGGACTGTGAAGACCATTTCTTGAGTTCCCCTCATCATGTGAAAAAACAGTTGCATAATATGCTCTGTGGGTCTGGGGGGATTTTCTGAAGTTTGAAAAAATAACTGATGATGTCAATAGGTTTTTGTATTTTTTTTTGGTCAGGCTTAAGACTTCAAATATTTGACCTGCATTATAAACTGGAGGCATTGAGTTAGAAAGGAGAGGCAGGCAGGGAAGGTGTACTGAAAGATCTAATTGAGTTACATTATGTTAAATGAAGTCAACATTTATTCTGGTGGGTTGGAGTGCTATACTAAATCATGGGAGTAATCCTTAAGTGCTCCTAAGTAAAGACCACCAACAGAATGAAATGTTCTGCAGCAGACGAGCAGGTAAAGACATTCAAGGTCGGTCTGTAGTGCTTTCAATAAACCAACAACTGCTGTTACAGTGTAGAAGGCCAAAAAGTAATTCAGTTCATTCAGCAACCTAAAGGGATATTTAACCCCAAAGTAAAAAACAAGAAAAGATATATTTGCCCTTGTTCCTATAGTGCTATTTTCCTCTCTTGATGGTTCTGATGTGAGTTGTAGAGTTTCGGAGATATCAGCCGTAGAAAACAAATTAAATTAAAACAATTAAATGACAAGAATGGAGGTGATTAAAATGCATGTGAATTGAAACATAGAGTGATTTGATTAAGTTAAAGCTGATTTGATTAAAAAAAATAATCGCTTCCATTTTTACTTGTTACTTTCACCCTTGAGGCAACCTGACTTAAATGATGAATGGCACTTTTTATTCAGTGAATGATGGCTGACGAATGTAAATCACTTGATAATTTATCGCTCCATTGTTCATTTCAAATTCATATTTACCCCTCTATTTTTTTAAATTCTCATGCATTTTCATCACCTCCGTTTTTATCAACTAATTTTCGTTTCATGGTGGAACTGTTTCCTTCCCATTGAACTACACCCACAAACCTTATCACTACATAGAAGGACACATACATCTACTAACAGACAAAAGGCAATATAACTAGCTAGCTAACATTACAGCTCATCCATGGAAGAGGCCATTTATATTAACATCCTAGCCTCTCTTTCATGAGTAGATGCATTCTTTCTTTGACATTGAGATACAGTGTAATACAGTTAAAAGAAAACTGTCCCTGAATTAAAGTGCTCACAACAAGGTTTGTGGATTATATAACCGTGGAAAGAGACACTGCAGCAGCGCAAGCCGAGTGCCATCTAGTCTCCTTACAATCAAGAAAAGGCAGACATCCATAAGTCCAATGTCTCCAAAACTCGGCAACGCACATCAAAACATTAGGTGGATGAATCATCATCACTACAGGCAAGAGGAAAACTTTTTTTTGTTTTTGTTTTTAAATTTTGGGGTGAAATGTCCCTTTTAAGATCATGCTGCAAACATCTGAAAGTTCCCGTTTTGCTCGTTTGTTGGATGTTGCTGATGTTTCTATCTTGTCTGTACTCACTTTTATTGTAACAGTTGCTGTGACGTGTATAAATCAGTCGACTCTGCTCACATCTTGGACAGCTAATACCATCTCTCCCCATCAGGTAGATGATAGCCTCCCGTGCAGCAGCCTGAACAGATACAAGCAGCCTGTTGTTCCCCTGCCAATAAAACTGATTAACTCAGAATGATAGTCTGGGTCCCCACTGCATAAACACATACTGCTTCACATTCCTGTTCTGTCCTTCCTTTCCTTAGTTCCTATTATTTATTTACAGTGACTGGTTATGTGCAGTAATTGGAAAAGATCTCTTGCCATAGTGTATGTCATTAATTGCAGTTTCCCTATGATATATCGTGTTTTTGTGCTGTTTGTTATGTTTTCTTTGGTCGTTTTCATGTCCTTGCCGCTGTGACTTCCATGTCCAAGACAAATTTCCCTGCAAGAGCAATAAAATATATTTTGATCTAATCTAATCTTCTCTTGGAATAAGCAGCTGGCGGAGGGTAGGTATTCAGAAATATTTTAATCGCTATCGGTAGCCTGACACTATGACAGCATACTATTTATTTTAGCACTGAACTAGCTATAAAACCAATCTTGTGTAACCGGTGGTTAAAGACCTGCAAGCATTTTGACTTTCAACACTTGTCCTTGGCCCGGCTTCAACAGCAGCCCGCCCATTCACCAGTAAATCTGCACAAGTTTAACACCTTCAGCCTCTATTTGACACAGAGTTTTTTCTGGGGGGCTAAGTATCGCAGGCACAATCATATTATCCTTACAGGACACTGCTGAATTAAACATATAATTGAAAATAATTAATTCACCAGCCTTGCCAGCATTCATTATCATGATTTTCTTATTCCAAATAGACAAGCACAGAGATGACTCCTGCTGGGGAACACCTTTTGAATGCATAATGTTCAAAATCAGCGCAAAATCGTTCAGTATCAGTGAAATTCCCCTGGGCGAAACAAGATTTCAGACACCTCCGAAGCCTCTGTGTCTGCATCTATATCACACTGTTGATTTACAAGCAGTGTTGCACATCAGACACTGTGTGGCTAATTTCAGGCCCTGTGTGTGAAATAAAGGTGGGAGTGTAATTGTCAGTGGTCTCACGTTAAAGAGAAAACATTAAAATGTCATGAGTTATGAATGAATCTGTTTGCACTCTGAACCCGACGACTCACCTGAAATTATGCAAACAATGACCCTTCACTGCTTCCTTTTTGTTCATTACTCAAAGACTTCATTTGGCATAAATCATGTTATTAACACGACTCATAGAATGACCTACAAGTCTGAATCAAAAAAGGAGGACGATGACAATTATTCATAGAAAAACAATTCTGTAGACATAGAAATTAACCTGACGTGCCTGTTTGAAAGAGACCATGAGAAAGTTTTTGGAAAAGGACAGGCACCTACAAAAAATTCTTGACAGGGGATTGGATGAACCATCTGTCTACCATGGGCAACCTTCAACCAATCAGATCAACAGTAGGAGAGCACTACCATCAGTGGAGCCAGTTGGAAAGTCAAACTCTTGCCAGTCGAAGGAAGAGCGAAAACATCTTTTTCATCCAGAAAAGCCTTCGTTATTGTTCTTTGCTCTTCTTTCAATGAAATATACTCTCCAGTTCTGATATAACTGATGTAGCAGCATCTATGCTAACCTCATGAGGAGCCACCATTGTTGTTTTCAAATTAAAAGTTGCTTCTCTCGCCGGTTGTCACACCTCAAACACACAGCTTGAAGCCTGGCTAGATGGATATGCGAGATTGCATAATCGTGCGATCTTGTGAGTCCGACTGCCTCACGAGGTAACATAGAAATCTGTGGGGCTATAAAGTTTAAATTATGGCTTTTTTGTGTGTATTTTTTGTTCTCATTTACAAAATACTGTTTCTAAAATGTCACAAACTGCCAAAATTGGTTTATGATTTGATTAAAATGAATGGAACCAGAGAAAAGAATAAAAGTCAATATGCCTTTGTCAGGCTGCAGTGCTTTTGAGTTGAATGCTAACGCTAGCAACCTACTCACAATTACAATGCTACCACAGTGATGTTTACCATGTTCTCGGCTCATTTTAGGGTGTTAGCATGCTAACATTTGCTAATTAGCACTACACTGAAAAACAAAAAAGGATTGAGGGTCGGGTCGACCACCAACCAAAAGCGTCAGTATATGACGAGTTGGGATTGAGACTCAAAATCAACTGTCTTACCAACAGGAGCTTTAAGATATTTTGGACTGGACCAAAATGGCGGATTGACTAAGAGACTGAGTTGCCTACAACAAAAACAAGGTCATTGTGTTGCACAGAACAGGTTTTATCTTTACCTATTGAGATCACCTACGGTAGCAGGGGAAAACTAAGTCTCATAATTATTTTGCTGAGGATCCTTGCCTTCTCTGTTGTTCCCCTGAAGGGACGGAAAACAGATTGGCAACAAGTGAGAAAACTGAGTGATGATAAAAGCCTCAGCTCAGCCGACTGTGACAGAGATTTGAGATGGCACTGAGTGCGGCATCTCTTCTCATCTGCTTCATTTTGGCGGCCTCGCAGATCACAGTGAATCCTCTGTGGAGAACGCACTCGTGTTCAAACAGCCCCAACTGAAAATTCAAAACCCTCCAGCTGCTCTCCAGCCAGGACTGGCCACGGCTCACACATGCTTTTATTCAAACACAGCTTTATGAATAGTAATCCAGCCATGTGGACCCACATCTTTAGCTACAAAGGTAAAGGAGGGATTTGAAAGATGATGGTAAGGAGGTAATTTTTTTAATTAACTGCTTAAAAGGAAGAAATAAAGGTAAAGAGGAGCCCCCTTTTCTCAACTTAACCCGCTGCATTACTAAAGGGCTAGGTCACTCAAATTACAAAACATGCTGACAGCAGTTTTCATTGGGGATATTGCTTTGGTAGAGTTCCAATAAAAACCAGGACACTGGAGAGAGAGTTTGAAGTTTAATTTTCTTTCCAGTGTAATTTGTCAGAGCTTTAAGCCCACACAAATAAGATTTAATTAACGTCCACTATACTGGGGTATAAAGGAAGACATCTAAGGATACATGAAACGGAAACTGTTTTGTTTTGGTATTTTTGAGTAAAGAACAGTCACACACAAAGTGTAACAGAGGAAGATTATTGTCACGTTAAGCTTTACAGACCTATAAGAGATTTTGCCTCTTCTCCACAATTGGACCAACTCTCTCACATTTTTCGATCATCTATTATTTGGAGCTAATAGTAAATAAATCACAAACCCCTAACTGGATGAATTGTGTGAGTTATGAAGCCTAAAAACAGTTCACAGAGCAATATAAATGACTGGAATTAGGTAGTGCTGGCATCTGTGAAGGTTTTTTGGAGCACATGACGCAAAATCCCCTTAAATGTTCATCAAAGCCATTTACATAGCTGTTGTTTTAGGAAGGTTTGGGTGCCGCTCTGAAGTCTTTTTTGAGTCAAAATTTGAATTTCTCTGCAGGGGAGTTTACAGTTCAAAGTTACACATTGTGTTTTTTTATAAGTTATATATTCCATATCTTGAGGCCAATAAAATATTCAGCATTCAGTTTTTATACCTGGCAGGCAGTGTGGAGAGGCTTTGAAACTGACTTCAGACAATCATGTAGGGAAATAAATAATATAATCATGCATTTCGCCTAATTTATAAAAACACATATATTTTTTTTAGGATAAGGGCAATTCATCTTTCTATTTTTGAGGGAAATGCGCTCATCTTCCTTCCTTTTACTGTTCTGGACACGGATTAAAGAATGAAATTCAACACCAGACACAGTCCAGCCCCGCTGGGACGTTGCTGCTGACACGCTGGAAATATTGGCAGAGCAAGCATGTTGTGTGGACCTACTTTGAATCAAGGATCTCCCTCAGTGTAAAGCACTGTCTTACCACCACTCATCACTTACTTCATGTGTGGGTGAGTCCCACCAGGATTTTAACTTGTTTCCTGCAAATAGGTTACAATTCATAGGTGTGTTAGAAGATGTCTATTTGACTTATTGCACTGCTCCAGATGCCTGAGGCTAATAGACTTTTCATGAACTGGAGCTGGCCTGGTGCGCTATTAGGACAGTGTAAATTTAGCACCACAATACCGTCAGAATCAGCGAGTGGAGGAACATCTTCCGTATTACAGAGTGCATTTCAGACAGGCAGTAATGAGTTTTCCCATATTAACATTCGTTTCAATTAATATCAAGCCCTTCATAATCCTCAGGTTTTCTAAAGCTTTTGTGGCCATTACCAGGCAGCAGTCACTTCCAGCTTTTTTTTTTCTTTTTGAGAATGAAGAATTGCAGCTGCAAATTAATTTTTTAGACTGGCATACAGCCAGAAAGAAATCATTCTTCACCAGAGGCTCAAGGTCTTTGAAAGACCTTTAATGATGGTCAGCAAATCATTGCGTCTGCCAGTTAATTATCTGAGACAGTTGATTTTTGTGAGGGGAAAAAGTGAAAATGAAAAATTGCTACTGATGTTGATAAAACTAATTCCCATCTTATACCTCGGGATATCAGCTAATGTTTTACAAAAAAAAGTCTGATCAAATTATGCTCGTTTTTCTCCTGTGACTGAGGTCATAGCGAGCCTTGAGAAACTGATGGTTTTTCCCAGAATGTAATGAGGTGTTTAGGTGAGTTTAAAGTTAAAAGTTGGACCCTTTTAAAGACTGTATGTTGGGTACATTTTGGGAGTAATTACGAACTTTCAGCATGCTTTAGAGAGCTTTAATTCTTCCTTTTAGCAATACCAAACAGCCTGTACTTTTATCCCCAATTAACCTTCAACAACACATCACTGATTTAAACTAATAGGCCTCTAAAGAAATAAAAAGCAAAACATTCTCAAATAATTTTATGTCAAAATAGAGCACAATGTACAGCATTAGCAATACTTTTTGAAAGATACAGTACCTCCCACAGAGGAAGATTCTCCTCTTTAAGGTTCAGATTATTCATATGATATAAATATGACATATTACATCCAGATTTCCAAAATGCCAGAAACCCCAACATGCAGATCAGTCATGAAAACATTCAGTCATGGACACACGCTCGCATGGTCCTTCTTAATGACAGCTCAACACCAGCAATACAAAAACATTTACATCTGTGAAGGATTCAGCTCCATGACTCCATACTACACACACACACACACACACGTCATACATACATATCCATACAGGCTAGTTGTGTGCTTAAAATTATTATAACTCCGTCTTAGCACTGTTATCGAGTCCATCTGAAGCTTTTGCCACCAAGTCATCTCTGAGCCATTTGTTGAAAACAGCGACCGGGTCGATGTTCCAGTGTTTGTGGAAAGAGATGGGCACCTGGTGAGCTAAGAGGTCCCTGGAGTAGTCCTCTGGGCGTGCCTGAAAGATAAGATTAAGTACAGTCGTTTCAATGTGGAAGCCGTCACAGGAGACTACGTGCGAGTGCTGCAGAAAGTTTATGTCACTGCATACTTTTAAAAAATTCAATTATTAAGTTGTAACAATTTGTTTGTTTTATTGGCTGATCCTCAGATGCTGTTTATACCCGGCATTTTCACGTGATCCGAGCACAAGCGGACAGCTCAGTTCATACCTGCTATGAGAATATGTCTCAGGTGACCAATGATTTAGAATATGCCGTAGCTGTGTTGCAAAGTTTTTTAAGTTTCTCCTCCGACAAATCTCAAAATTGCACAATTTTTTAAGGGAGTCTGGTCTCAGTCTGAGATCAGTTGAAACAGAGAGTGCGTTCACAAACATCATCAGCCACATAATTACCAGTCTCTGATTGGTAAATACTGTTCGCATAAACATTCAAGTCATAATTACACATTAACTTAGAGCTCAGTCCCCAACTTCAGAACACGGCGTATCAAATCCATCATTCCAGGTAATATTTCATTGATGTCATGCTTTAATGTCACTGCACAGTGTTTCCAACCTTCACAAAACAAATTCTGCAGCCATCGAGAGCTGTACAGGAGCAAGTTACACCCACTGGAATCTTTGTCATCTTTACGATCCATCCCACATGACGTGAATGTGACATGATGGTGCATTTACATCATGTCAGCAGAATGGGAGATACCCACATGACAGCCAATTTGTGGCCATTTTTCTTATGTAGATTTTTTTTTTCCCCGATGGGAGATATTGTGTCTGACAGAGATTCCTGATATCTTGCTACAGTTGCAGAGAGAAATGGGGATTTCGTGCTCAGCTGCTTGTAATTATGGAATCCAAGACATGACTTAAATGTGATGTAAGCGGCGGTCTAATGAGCACCTATGTCGGCCAGTTGTGCTCTCGACTACCAATAAGATAAAAGTTTATATTTGTCTGATGAAAGGTTTGTAAAATCTGTGATTACATCTGACTTTCTGCACAGTTTATTAGTTTAAAGGCACCATGTATCACACTGAATAACTTCCCCCTTAATTGAAAAGTGGGCTGAAGAGATTTCAAATGATTTTTCCGAGCTAAAAAAACGAATTCTCAGTCTCTTATGGCAAGAAAATATTTGGATGGTATTTTTCACCATAGGTACTAATGCACAGAGAGAGAGACACACATGGATGTATTGTAAGACTGTGTGTAAGACCTGATGGAAGAGTGGACTGTGTGTGACAGGAAGTCCGAGAGCGTTGAGGCACATTCCCAGCACCATGTCATCCGGAGCGTCATTACTGTAGCACTTACAGCCGCTGTCAAGAAGTCGCACCACAGCCTCCCTGCTGAACACCATCCTGCAGCAACCGACACATAAGACACAAAATAGATGCACGACACAGTCAATTTAGCTGAGTTGAACCTTAGAAGCAAATGATAGAAATGGCCAGAAAACAAAATCACACAAAAATCTGTCTTTCAGCGATCACCGTAAAGTCCGCCACACTTATTTTATGGTGAGAGGGCGACAGAGCAGAGAGTGAAACTGCAAATCAAGCTGAGAGGCAGATGTGGTTTTTCTGCACAACAATGATGTGACATCTCTCTGAGAAAAGAGGCAATTACACATGAAAAAACAAATCTCAAGCCGCCAAAGAAATCGCTCATTGCCACTCAAAACAGGTTTTAGGAGATGTCTCTTTTGAGAAAACTGGCAGTTGCAGTGCTGTAGAGTGTCACAGCAACTGAAGTGTCCCTAAATAGAGTTTCTCACACAGCTCACTCACAGCTCGAGATTTATCTCCGGTGCAGCTTTCCTCCAGCACTGACAGCTGACACATGACTTGTGCTTATTGCCCACTTTTAGTTGTATATAATACGAGGGCTTTAAAATGTGGATACTGTGGATTACAATTATTTGTGTGCTGTGTGTTTATTTGCGGTGACCTATTGCTGCCATGCTAGAAAAAAGTATTGTTATTACAAGATGTTTTCACGTTAGAACAAGAATATTTTCTTACTATAATATCCAGAGGTGGGAAGTAACAAAGAACAAATACTTTGTTACTGTACTAAAGTATATTTTTCAGGTGTCTGTACTGTATTTGAGTTTTTTTCTCACAACTCCCTGCAATTCAACACAAATATCTACACTTTCTACTCCAATCATTTTCAAAACAGTCTCTGTCAGTGTTTCTTATCTGCAGAGACCCTGCAGCCCTCCTCCTGGATTTCTTATTTTCTCAATTTATTTCTGTGCTCGTCCCGCTTTACCAACCCAAAATGTCATTATTTGACATCGAGACTCAACAATCAACAATCTTTGTGGTGCAGCTTGGACAAATCCTACTGATTCTACCTTTAAAGTTTAATAGTCTTTAAATTACATTAATATGTTGTGAGGTTCAGTTAGCTTTACACATAAATGGCTGGTAGAAATGTCCTTCAGAGGGATACTTATCACTTTTTACTTGAGTAAAGAAGTTGAATCAGTACTTCTACTTTTTGTACACCAGCATCTGTACTTCTGCTTGGGTGAAGAATGTGTGTACTTTTGCCACCTCTAAGTTTGCATGTCTCATGTTGTTATAACAATAAACTGTTCACGTTGCCAGAAAATATGTATGTATGATGTAGTGTGAGTATTAAGCATGGACTCCCCTGTCTTATCTCATCAACTAATGATCACTTGTTGTATTACGTGGTGATTTATTCCATTTTTCATCAAGTATCTTTACTGCAAAACACAATTTCCCTGAAGGGAGTGACATGCTTTAAAACTGACTTTAAACAGTTTATCCGTAAATTACAGATTACAGGTTTTCCATTACAGCTTTTATAGTCCCTCCGCTGCGTCTGTATCTTTCATCGTTATTCCCCGAGCATCTTCGCTGTGAGACTCACCCTCCACCTCCCGTGATGTAGCTGTAGCCGCCTTGGCTCAGGCCGTAGCCGTACCTCTCTCCAAGACACACTGGTTCAGAGGGGTTGTAACAGCTCAGCAAGATTTGCAGTCGCGGGATGCTGCAGAAAGCACAGATCAAGCTCATCACACCCTCATCATCATCACACACACACTTGCCTGCGCATACATACATTTGAAACTGTCCATTTAGGGGCTGAAGTAACTGCTCCCCCTCAGGCACTATTACACATCCAGAGATTTCCACATGAAGGGGCAACCTGACAGATATAAAGTGAAGCCAGCTGGACTTGAATTTATGTACTTTTTTAGATGTCCGACAGGATGGTAATATCTCTGGAGCTCATTTTCCCAAAATGACTTCATTCCAAGCATTTCTCTCTTCCACTGTTCAAACCTTTTCTCGGCTGTCAGACAGAATCTATTAGAGCATTTATGAACAAATGTCAGTCAAACTTTGAGCAAAATGAAAGCCTGGCATTTAAAAACGAGACACTGTGTCCCAGTTAAAAAAAACATTTCCAGATCATGGAACTTTACCTGATAAGTGTGTCATCATCCACAACAATGAGCCACTTGGTTTTTGGGACAGAGCTGTTCAGAAATCTTTGAAGGATTGCGAATGTTTTCCCGCAGTGGCCTGCAAATAGAGACATGGTATCAATAGACTGGCCTGTACGACTTAATCACATATTGACCGTGTGCTGTATTCTGCTTTACGAAGATAAATGACCCTATTGAACGAAGAAACACACACTTAGCATAAGCTGGTATTTACATGCACACACACGCCTGCATACACACAAATGCATATATAACGGCTCTGCCACAAAAAGACAACATTAAGTCATAAATTGTGCTAACACTAAAGGATTTGAAAGGTGGCAGGCTAACCGAAAGTCACAAGTAGAGACTATAAAAACAGCAACACTTTATTAGGAGACGACATAAGGCCTCAGTTTGAAGTTAGATGCCACAGCTCCACTCAGAACAATGAGTGAATACATTTTTCAGCATGACTGGCTCCTGGAAATCCAGCCCGGGCAATGTGCCCCAAATGTAACAGCTCAGTCGCCAAAAGATAAAATGTTGGCATTTGAAATTTCTGCAAAACCACAGATATGTTAAATTATTACACGTTATATGTGTCAAATAAACATTTTTGCAATACATGCCATGTCACTTTCAGATTACATGTTCATGAGCTGACTTGTTTGCAGGAGGAGGAGGAGGAGGGGATGTTGGAAGTATAACGCGACAGATGTTGAGCTGTCAAGCCAGAGACCACTGTTCGAGATGGTTTTTCAACATTTGTAGGCATGAAACCACTGGATATTTTTTTAAACGAGATGTTAGGACATTTTCAAGCTGTTTTAGTGGCAATTTTGAAGCGGTGTTGAGACGGTTTGTGGTGAATTTCATGCCAGGAGGAAGAGGGGATATTGGTGGCCTGATGACTAGGTGAGGCTGCTGTCAAGATGGCGTTTTTTTATCATTGTTAGCATGAAACTAGAGGATATTTTTAACGAGAGACCACTGCTAAGGACGACATTTCAACATTTGCAAGCGCGACACCACTGCATATTTTTTAATGAGATGTCGGGACATTTTCCAGCTCTGTTAGTGGCAACAAAACTGTATATTATTGGTGGGGCGTTGGGACAATTTGCAGCTGAAAAACCAGGTATTTGGAACTAGATGTCGTGACAATTTCCAGCCGTGTTGGTGGCAACAGATCCAGGTAAGCCAGAACATAATCTTTTCCAACAGCATTGTAACCACATAAAAATTATAATATAATCGAAAAAAACAAGAAACAGCATTAAGAAATGAGAAAATGTACATTGCCAACATTTATTCTTCCGACTGGGTTGAACGATAAGATAAGGAATCAATCAAAAACCCATTGCAACCAAACATTTTTAATTAAACTTTAATTCTCTTAATAGGAGCCTTTGATGAAGCAATAAGAATGAGTGGCACTATTGAGACTGAACGCTAACCTTGCAATACATTTGCAACTTTCATTTTTCATCGCAGCATTAACTCGACTGTTGTGTGCATCATACAAAGAGTGAACAAGTGACTCCACATGCTGCTCAAGGACGCCTCAAAAGCACACGAGGCTGTAGGCGAACACATCAGTCACTGCAGTGATCAAACAAACAACCTTATATTTTACAATGTCTTTGCCACCTTTTTCAGATTTGTATTGTACAGCATTGAAGGCAATCTTTGTCTTGTCCTATAGATGTTTATGAGCAGGAAGAAAGCCGCTGTCTATATTCAGGCATCCCAAACACATAATAAGGTATGCTTGGCATGATGGGCGAGGAAGATCAAACTTTTACTCTGGCATGTTTGACATGGCTGCCAGGCGGAACAAAATGTTCTGCCAACTCCTGAAAACAGAAACGGTGATGTGGTAGCACAGAACAAATACAAGGAACCCAAAGAAATATACCCATCAAATATCTGCACACCATCAGGACTGAGAGCTGAGACATGGAAATCCCTGGTGGCAAGCATCACAAGAATACTGAAGCCCTATTGTTTTATTTATAAAGGCACCCAAGGTGTTTTTTTGCTAGTATCTGAATATAGAATAAGTAAGGACACCTTGAACTGCTGACAAGAATAAAATCCAAAATCACACTTTTTAGAGGCGGGTCTCCAGATAAGCCGGTAATCTTATTTCTAGTCGGAGGAGGCTTCATGTCACATGCAGTATCCATCATTAAAGCGTCCTACCTAGCACTGCTACATAATGTGACAGAAAGGTCCTCTTTGGCCTCAGAAACGTCTCCTGTCATCACGTCTTTGTCCTCCGCCATGCTCCACACTTGACCGCGAATAGTTTATTTACTTGATAGTTACTGCAATTTTTTCCATTTCAAGGTATTACATCACCCTTCCCCTCACATCGAAAACCTTTAACCTCAGACTGTTGAGTTTTATTTTTCCATTGTCAAACTACATATTTACTATAAAGCTTGAGTGTGTTTTCAGCAGGCTTAACATTTATTTGGGACTACAGATGGCAGCATGATAACCCCATCACAAGGTTTTCGAGGCAACAAAGTGATTCTATTTTATGTTTAAATAAGTCTTCAGTGTTGGTTTTCTCATGGTGCGCTTGCTAGAATTATTTATCAATCTATCCAGCTGTTTAAAACTGATTTGGCAGCTTGAAATTCTGAACTTTCTCCTCAAAATATACTAAATGCTGTATTTTATAATATAAATAATATACATCAGTGATGGAGTTTTAAGACTGGTTTTCAAAGCGCAGGCCAGTCAATGAAGTCAGTGAAAGGTGAACAATAAAAGAATCATGAAGGTCACTACAGATTCCTGACATATTGGCGCCTGTCGACCCTTGATGAACTCAAAGGCTGCTCTCAGCAGTCATTAGCATAAAGCTTGAAGTCTTGGAAAAAGAACAGAAAGAGGTGAAAAAAAAAGAAAGAAATGATGCACGGCCTGACTTAAACTCAACTTAAGTCCTATAACTGATTGAGTATCATGTGGGCATTTAGTGCTGAGGAACAGATAAGCACGTACTGAAATATGATTGAGGTCAAATAAAAAATAAGTAGTTTATCTGATTAACTGTATGTCCTTATGTGACTGCCTCCATTGCATATTTCTGTTTAAAGATGCTGTATAACATTTTATTTTATCTTGCCATGGCGCTGTTTAAGATCTCCCCTTTTCTGCATCATCAGACTCAAACCACTGTAAAGAAAATCCAATTTACTGTATGCAGGAGGAATTATGGCTGCTGTCTGATTGACAGTGTGCACAGTTACTAAACTGAGAGTACCTTCAGTGTTTGGCTGCTGACCAAACTGGAGAAAATCCCCCTGCCTTGATGACGACTGTGGATCGCTGCCAAACTTACAACACTTAATTGTTGTCTCCTGAAAGTAAAAAATCCTGGCATGCAGAGGCAGGCAGAATTAAAGGGAGGGAGACACTTTCTCCTAGATGATCTATGAGACAAACTTGTCCAACACTGGTTTAAAAAAATACTAACATCATTAATCGCTTGAGAGCAGCGGGGCCGTGGCTTTCTCTGGAGTAAGATGTCAAAATCATGAGCAAGTCAGCAAAACTCTCGGTACCCCGAGTTAGGGAGTGTGTCGAGTTTGAGAAGCAAGTCTACTTGAATTTTTTTCTGTCGTGGCATAACCAGCTGCCAGCCTGTCAGCTTGGCAATATGCAAACTGTGACTGGGAGCACACATTATCTTGTGCCCGGACCCAAGTATCTGTCATGTGGAAGGAGAATAACTTGACAAACATCATTTACAAATCTGGAACATTAATGTTGTTCTGCTCAGTGGAAATGACTCATTAGATGGCCATTTAGAGCACCGCTCCAGCCAGTGCGTCTAATTGTGTAGCGGTTAGCGTTAATGAGATCATGGTTAAAAGTTGGATGTAATCCATCGCAAGCAAATAAATTGCTGTTCTTGCAAGATGACCATCATTAGCAGGGATAGTGATAGCCGTCACTCTAACATAAGGTCTCTCACACTCAACCACACACAGATACTACGCCCTACCCTCTTCTTAAAGGAGCGACACTACCTTTATAAGCCATTCACTTGAGTTAACAGCTCACATTGTGCTCACATTAGCTCAAACTCTCCTTTCAGTGCGCTTGTGCAAGCTTGGAGGATGACTCGCAGATAGTCATTGTTTCATTGAAGCAAGAGCTTAATTTAGTTTAAACACAAAATTAATCTGTCAAAAAACATTTGGCAAACAGTGTGGCTAATCAACACTGTCAGGAATTTATCAGAAAAACATGATGTATCATAAAAATGCAGGACTTTGTGCTGCCAATTAGTGTTTTTAACTAAACTACTAAAGCCAAGATAACTAGTCAATTAATCGATTGATATTTCAAGACAAATGCCAAACATTTGCTAATTCACCTTCTGTGACAAAGTGAGAACGAAAAGAAAAGGAAATAATTTAAGAGGCATAAACATTTTATTTTTTCCAATTACACAGTTATCATAAATACTGGTAAAAACACAAGTAGTAAACTTCATATCTTTATATCTTTATTCATATATTTTTAAATGATGGGTGAGTACAAAAAGCCATCTGAACAGATCTCTGTAGGCTGTGGAAAAATGTTAACACTTTTAATTACTTTCTGCGATGTCATGGACCCGATGACTAAGTGCAAAAATATTCAGCATATTTACCTACTGTAAAAACATCATTTGGTTGCTCTTTTACCTGTAATTACATGTGATCGAATGCAAATCCACTTGAAGAGCTCTCCTATAAACCGTGTGAAGGTTATGTTTCTTTTCCAAACTCTACCATACCTGCATGTTTGGCCAGTTTTTAGGCTGCAGGCAGTGATGATGAAGTGGACTCCATTATGTTCAGTGGCATTTCTAATATCCTCATGTGTGTAAATGCAGGTGGAATCATTTCTGCATAATGAAATCTAGTGCAACACCACCAGTGAGAAGAAAAGCCATGCAGTCACTTAAGTCAATATAATAGTGTAGCTACGGATTAATGAGAGAATTAGAAAAGGTAAACAAAGAAGCAGCCAGAGTTTAATTCCTTATTTAAACCAAGGGGCTCTATTAAGGTAATTTCGACAAGGCTTTTAAAACTATCCCTGCAGAATGTGAACATTTTTCCATTTACACTGAACCCAAAGCAGTCATTAACTGTATGATGCAATCAGGCCTTTTCTTGTGGATTTTAATGTTTTGTAAAAAAAAAAAAGAAAAGCAGGCCGGTTTCAGTCAAACGTGGCCCGACTCCAAACAATTACACATCAGTGATGAAATATAAGCTGCAGAGCGGCACTGCGGCGGCCTGGGGGACACTACTGTCACCTTCCTCTTTTCTCTCCAAATATCAGACCTACAACTTTACACCACTTCTGCATTTTGGCTACAGTTTAATGATCAGTGAGGTCAGGATATACTAGTTTGTTGTTGTTAAGTGTAAACTCCACACATCTGCATTTTCTGGAGACATTTTTATCAATGCAGAAGGGAATTAACCAGCAATAGGCTGGATGAAAAAACAGATGTATCGGATAGTCACAGATCAACAATATCTCATCGCAGCGTGAAACTCCTCCATCACTGCTGGTTCCTGCTGCTGCCATGAGGTTAGCTGTGACATCAATCTGCCTGTGTCAGTTTGAAATCTGATTTGAGAAGCTGGGGTGAGACATAACTTCAGAAATGTCATCAAACTTTCTTAAACCAGATGGAATTGTCTTAAGGGCAGACACTACAGACACAGAAATCTGAACATAAGTTAATACCAGGTTCAGAATTCTTGTGAATCAAAAAGTGAATCTGGGATATTTCTTTTATCACTCCATGAATCAGAAAATACTGTCAACAGCCTTTATAAAAAAGACTATACATCGGGCTGTGAATGATGAGAAAAGACACGTCCAAGAGAGATTCACTTCAACGTCTTTGTGGAACCTTCAAAATATGTCCACTGAGGAGCCAGAATGAAAGTTTCTGCACCGTCTTCACTGTGATATCCTTACGGGCTTCAAAATGAAAGCCATTTTTAGACAGCTTTTCAAAGCCATCCATAGAACAGCTTCTCGTGGTTCAAAATAAAAGGTTTCTCTGCTTGTTTCTTGGACTTCAGACATCCTTGTTGTGAGCTGAGCCATCTGGATGCTCAGGTACTTGGGGTTTCTTTGATTGCAATGATTGGATTCAAACAATCCACAATTATTAACTGAGTCTTTCTCAGTCTTCATAAAATCGGCTTTATTGAAAAAATGTTTTTTGTTTTTTTTAAATCATCAAACCATTATCAGGTAGGCAATGTTCCAAGGTTGGATGGACAAAACAGGGTGTTCAATAAAACTCATCTTGTGAAGGCAACTCGCGATTGCTTGTGATTTGACAAATTATTCCATTCTGTTTTATTGATGTTTTACTCAGCGTCCCAACACTTTTTAGAATTGAGGTAAGATTTTTATTGAAATTCGGCAAAATACGTGATTTCATGGAACATTTCCAGAAAGTCTGTCCCTTTGCAACCCACATCTAATTGTAAATAACTGATTAGTTTTGAAATAATTACATAATATCAAATAGCAGTTTTGTTAAATTTTTTCATTATAATTTAATTATTTTATTTATGTAACAGGAAGCTATTTCACATGACTATTTGTCAAAAAATGTCTTGCATTCATTAGTCTTAAATGTCCCTAGACGTCCAGAAGGGGTCCTAGCTAGATGTCAAGATATTTAGCTTTTCTTGCACATCCACAGAGTCCTAATCCGACGTTCAGATATTGAACATGTCCAACAGACATGTCTCGCCTTAAATATATGATATATGATATTTCCTATTTAACATTTGATTCAAAAGATCCAATGTGATGGTTCCAGTAAGGATACAGTATGTCTGACATCTGAGAGCACTGACAGTCGGTGCAAGAAGAACCGTGTAGTTCAGTGTCAGGATGGCAGAGGAGCTGGTAGTGGATTTGTTAGAGAGCGAGAAGCCGCGGAGACCTGTCACTATCCACAACGAGGAGGAGGAGATGAGGCAACCCTCAAGTACGAGGGTTGCATATCAACAACAAAGTGGACTGATAACAAGGTAACTTTTAAAGAGGAGGCTGACTTTTATTCTTGACGAGGCTCAACTCTGCAGCAGACCTGGAGACAGTAAGCGAAGGGAGGCTGGAGACTAAACCAGACTCTTTCCAGCAACATCCCTCAGCCCTCCTACAGCGGGCTGAAAGTGGCTACAGCTGATGCATCATCCCATTAAGGTGCAACATGAGAGGGCTTAGGTGCCGCTTTATGCCGACAGCCATCAGACTGTAAAATAATTCGCGCCCAAACGGCCTCTGCCTCAGGCAACCAGGAGGGTGGTGAAGCAAAGAGCGGCTGCTTCTTTACAAAGTACCCTGGTTTGCTTTAAGGGGTCTTACGCTCTGTGTACACGTTGTTGTACTTGCTTCTGATTATCATACATTATGCGTTTCCAGTGTTTTCCCTCAGGAGAAGCTGGAGGATGTTGTCGGGTTAAAGTTTCTCCTGAGGGATCAGCAGGATCTCAGACCAGCTGGGAGATGTGTTTTCCTTCCAGAATCAGAATAAGGTTTCTTACCAAGTTGGTTTTCACATACATAGAATTCTCTTCGGTAGAGGGAAGCCTCGTCTGTCCCAGGGTCAGCGCCCATTCAGACAGAAAGAGCCACCTCTGGGCTTTGATACATGTGCAGCCTCTTAATGCAGAGCAACAGTGGTTGTAAACGTTGTGTTTCTATACTGTGTTCAAAAAAACATGCTCTGCTTTTTCTTACACATATGAAAAACACATTTATTCAAACTCAGATTCTGATATCTTTGATAACATTTGGGACTTTAAATTAGTTCCTGTGGATTTGAAGTTTGACATTTTGGGAGAGAAAGTTAAATGAGAAAAATAAATACAACTCTCATATCTGTTAAAAATAAAGATACAGCCAGGAGCCAATTGGCATAACTTAGCTCGAGACTGAAAACAGAGGGAAACAGCTAGACTGTCTCCGTCCTGCTGTTTCCAGCATAGATTTATAACAGAACTACATACCAGACATAAGGTTGGCGCCTATTCAGGATAATGAGAATTGTTCGCCTGCTGATTACGGCAAAAAAATTTCTAGTTTCAGGTTTCTGCAGCCAACTAAACTTTACATTGTGATGAAGTCACAGATTTTTAAATTGCTTCCTCGTCTTCAGGAAAGTTTTACAAATATAAAACCTTCTTGGGTCAAAAATTCCTAATAGATAGAATCATAACAACCTTATTTGCAGTTTGAGGTGTGCTGTCAACAGCTTCTTCCCTGCAATACCGTGGGTGGCCACAGGGGTAAATTGGGAGCAAGGCTGAGCAGCACTGTATCCAGATCTACTTAATACATTAAAGTTAACAAGCTCCTCACTGCAGCCAGACATCTAATGTACAGACATAAGAGTGCTATCAATTTTCTGTCTAACTCTCACCAAACAAGCCATGGTTAAAAATAAACTATAACAAGTGATAAAATGTCAGATTATCACAAAAACAACTATCTGGTGAAAACAGTCCTACAGTCTGTGGAGATCAGCAGGTGATGTGGGGTAATTGTTCAGTTTATAGCTCTCAGTCAGAGCGAAGCTTCTCAAATTCAAGGACAAAAGAAGATACAGACACATTTATCACAGCAGAATTACTCTCAGAACAAATATAAGAAAGTATGCAAATATTACAAAAAACATTAACTCAAACATATTCATTAAAAAACATAATTGACTGCAATTTGCTTTTTGCACAGGGGACCGAACAACGGCGTCACCTACTCGCTTAAGTTCAAATTCTCCTGCAAATACCAGGTTTTGAATCACTATCATATACACTACCAGCCCCTTCACAGTATGTGTGTCTTTTTCGTGTGCAGCATGCGGCTGACCCTGAAGCTGAGGGAGTTTAGACGACAAAACAAGCACTTACCTCTTTCAGTATTTGGTACTCCTATATCAATGGTGGGTATTAAAGGATCAGCATGGTCACTATAGTACTCGAGAAATAAGGCATCCTTCTCCCAGGTCTTCTTTATCACTGGAACTAGTACACAGGGAAGAAAATCAATACTCTGTTAACTAAGTTTCACAACAAGCAGACATCTGGTTCTGTGTGATGTAGACGTGCTCCCCTAGCAAATGAGTATTTCAGATTGAATGCGATAAGTGGTTTCTCTGATGTTCTCATCTTCTTTTTAGTCAAATATTCTATAAAAGAGAAGTTTTTTTAAAGAAATAAATAATCAGTGGAGACGAGATGGAAAATAGAAAATAAAAGAGGAAAATAAGATAAAATGTTTCTTTAATCCTCCCACTGAGCAGAACTAGGTAGACTGTATGACTCACATACAAAGTAGTGTACAAACCTTTCATGTGTACACCTGTCATTTGAGGAAATGGTTTCATCAAATAAATATCACAAAACCTTTTAAATAATGTAAAACATAAAGCAGTTAAACTTCAGAGCTTTGAATCCTCAGATTTCTGTCAGGGATTTTGTCCTCTGTGGGAAAACAGCAGAGAAGTATTGTAGGTTATCACATTACTGTGTCTGCGTGTACTTTTTCCTTCTATTTATACACAGTCTTCCAGTCAGTGACCTAATCCTCCGCATCAAAGTTTTGAAGTTTTCCTATAGACTTAATTGCTTTCTGACTGATGACTGATGAGGTTTTTGTGATGAGTTTCTGGGTTGTTGAGGCGAGCACGTTCGAGGGCAGAGAGCTGCCAAATATCCAGAGATCTGCAGCAGCCGTAGCTCCAGGCTGTGTTCAGCTCTCATAAATCAACAATAGTGAATCAGAGTGGCTTGTTTAACCCTGGAAGAATGAACCAAAAAGCAAAACAGTTGAGTTGGCTGGCCTGCACCGCCTCTACAGGGCTCTTAGAAACTGACGACCAGAGAGGAAGTACAATTAAGCTCCAAATGCATCATGCAGGTCAGATGTCGATTTCCTGCCGTACTGCAGCAGACAATCAGTAGATAACAGTTTGAAGACGGATACTAAAACAGAAGAGCAGCCTACAGATAAGAGTTTGTGAGAAAGACGACTGTAGCTTCAATGTTAAGTATATAAAATGTGATTGCGTTAACCGAATACCATTTAAACATCCAAGTAAAACTTTATCGCAGATTACGGATAAAGCAAACACTACGTTACAAGATTAGATAAATTTAGGATGAAAATGTATATTAAACTGCGTAATTATCCACTTGATGTTGTGACATTTATATTATTGGCTATTTAACCATAGCAGTGATATTCTAGCCAAAATGTGGAGGAGGAGGAGGAGGAGGAGGAAAAGTGTGAATAAACCACAGGTTAGGAACTTCTTGTTAAAATATAAAAATGTGCAATTATCTTTTATGTTTTGTGTCGACCAGTGTAAATGTAAAACTTTCTTATTAAAGAAGCTGAAAAGAGAAGAGATATTATTTAAATAGTAAGTAGTAAGGTAATATTTCAGTAAAAAAGCACCATTTGCATAATGAGTAATAGCTACTCAAAGACCACACTACACAACATGATACTATACTATTAAATCTGCATGTCAAATTCCACTTAAGTCTGTAATGTGGCAGAGGCACAGCACTCTGAGGTGAGGTGTGCAGAACACATTATATATTGATATCATCTTTGTGTTTTTGCCCCATTAATTACATTATTTAAATGTATGACTTTTGTTTGGGTTTTCTTCTTTTCTGTTGTGCGAATGATTTGGAAAACGTTGTCACTTGTAGTTTGTTTTAAACCCAGAACAAACACACAAATGAGTTGAGAAAACCTTCCACAATTGTATTTTTTTGTGTTTCAAATATGCAAAAATGTAAACAGAGCCATGAAAACTCAAAACACAAGTGTGATGGGAAGAAAACACAACCTGTACTTGCATATTGTGAGCGGGAAAAGTTCAGCCTGACCTGGTGAGGCTCGCTTATCAAGAGCGAATATCATTAAGTTGTATCTCACTTGATGATGTGCACAGTAGAGGAGCAGCGCTTCTATGATTTTTCCCCCATAATACAGCAAAGTAGAATGTTTCCTGTTTAATTCGTAAGCTGCCTCCGTGCCTATTGGCTGCCCTCCCTCCTCGGCAACAACTTTATCATAAACAGAAAAAGCACACTAGTTGATTTTAAACATTCATCTGTGAACTGTATCCGTGCGTGGCTCCGCTCGCACCAGTAAATAAAAACTCCGAATAAAACTCTCTGCGAGTGTTATTAATAATTTTCCAACACAACAAGTAATATTGGAAACCTGTGCTTCACATTTCTATTTGTGTTCGTGCAGAGTAGTTCTCCCAGCGCAGCAGTAGCACAGCTTCAAACAAAAACACTGTAACAGCAATAAAACTACATTGAGCTGCCATAACAAGTAAAGGGGAAGAAAAACACTGCGACTCTACTACACAGTATTAGTCACCCTATTTTTATATCAACTCTAATTTCTGAACTGATGACTGTGCATTTTGCATGTTCATATAATTGTTTTTGCGCTTGATAATCACTGCAGATAAGAAGATTAAACACTTAGTGACATCATAAATTAAATGTGAGGCTCTTTCATGTCGACTGCTTATTGATCTGAGCTAACCTTTGATATATAAATCTAATATTCATTTGAAATAATGGCAGCTTGGCAGTGGAGATGGTAATTAAGGTAATTAGTGGAATTACTTTGGAGTAACACTCTTTGAGCGCGCTGTACAATTTGTTTGATCGCTCTGAGATGATTCTGCAATCTGCTCCGTTGACTGAACCTGCTTCATTTTTATCAGGTTAAAAAGAGAAGTGGATTTACTGGACACGCTTAATGTCAGGCTGACTTTGCAAATAAACCGCTAAGCACCGTTAAGTGATTTTCTTAACATCTGCATTATTGTTGGATGATTTAACATTTCCAGCATCAAGGGGGGCCCGCAATTAAGCACTTCGAGGTAGTTTTTTTGACACATTGCCATTAAATCCTTTCCGACAAGACGATGGAATTATCTGGAGAAAGACTTTATCATGATAATCAGGTAAAGCTCTTATCCAGTCACACGTGTCGAAGGTAAAATGAATCCCATGACGAGAAAACAACAGGAGAAAAAGCATTTGGCACTCAAAAAGAAATTGTGTATCTTTGGCAGATTCTGTAAGAGTGGGAGTGTGACTCACCTCTTTCACTGTGAAACTTCCTACACGTTTTCACAGCAACAAATATATCTTCTTTATTTACAGGCTCCCCCTTTGATGAAAACAGGAGACATGAATCAAAGAAATGCTCACAGGATCACACAGCATAAATCATAAATCATCATAATTAAAACCAAATCTATATTAGATGCAGACAAATGGTTGAGATGGAGTTTTTCAGGCGATATTAAGTGTCAGAGTGATCAGTGGGAGTTGTTATCTTCAAAGTAAAATTAGAAATGGATATTTCTGCTAATGGTCTGAGATCATTTGGCCCTCTGGCTCTCCTTCTGAAATGAAAGACATACAGCAGCTGATAACACTGCAGCACATTTAGAATTTTCAGGACCGAATGAGGTGTGCGTTTGACAAATTTAAAAGCCTCGGAGATAAAAAAAGACGAGCAACAAGTGAGACGGGATAATAAATGAAAATGGAACATCTCTGTGTGCGTCTCTGCACCCCTTATAATGACATTCAGTCCAAAAAGGAAGGCTGAAATTATTTTTTTCTTGTGCTTCAACAATCACACAAAAAGATTCACTAAATCAACAACAGACAGAATGCATTAAGAGTGTGCGCTCCATTAAAATGTCATCAGCGGCTGCAAAAACCATCACAACACAACATTTTTAGACAGGATGTGTACTGTGAAAATCCTTGGTGAAATTATCAAACCTGGACATCACACAGACACCAAAAGCTGGAAATTTAAACAATCATTTAAGTTAGAATACATTTTCCATGAATTGTTTAATCCTGCAAGAAATGATTTTGTTTTGGCCACTTGGGTGAAGTGGAAACAAGCAGTGAACAAAACACGAACATATCATGATCTTTTAAAGGAGACTTTTTATGCTTTTCCTCTTCTTCAGTGTTTTTTATAGATTCTTGTGCGTGTAAAAGGTCTTCAAAGCTAAAAAACCCAAAGTCCGCACCAATGGGAGCTCCTCTCGCACAGAAAACACTGTTCCTGAAGCTCCTGAAGTGCCTCAAACGCCTCGTCAGTAGTCCCGCCTTTAATTCTGTGTCTTCCTGACATCACACTACGTCACCACGTCACACATGTGCATAAGTTTTGCCTACACTCACGGTAGAAGTGAATCTAACTGGAAGCTAAAAACATGACAGAGCCGGCCAGAGAAACTGTAAGTGGTGCTGGCTCAGGCGCGTGTGAGCCGACCAATCAGAGCAGACTGGCTATTCAGAAGGGGGGCCTTAAAGAGACAGAAGCGCAAAGAGAGCGTGTCAGACAGAGGGGGAATAAAGTGCTGCAGCACTCGACCATATGAGGAAATGTGTGTTTTTTTTAACATTAAAACATGTAAACCTATTCTAGTAGTCAAATTATAAACCTGAAAATGAGCACAATATGTCTCCTTTAACTTGGCATAAAAAAATTGTGAGCTAACAGATGTTTATTTACAGATTCAGCAGTGCTGGAGTTGGGTTTCCTTCTCCACCTGATGAATGTGAGGCTAAAATTGAGTCTTTTCTTGTGCTATTTTTGCTCTCCAAGCCAGAGGAGACAAGCCAGACAATGTTCTGTTCGGTACGTCGTCAACACGATGCCAGTAAGAGAATTAATAGTTTCATTATTGAGACTACAAACCTAAGATTGGAAGCCATAAAAGACCGCAAATTGTCCAAATGCCACATCCATTTTAGAAAGACGGTACAGAGAAAATCAGCCCCCGAGGATACGACTGCCACGCAGGCACTAACCAGCCGGAAGATGTTCCAGATGAGCATAAGATGTGTGTGTTGAGAGAGTGCGTGTGTGGGGATGAGAGAGAGGGTGAATGTCAGTATGTTGTTTAGATACTTACCTTATAAAATGTTTAAAAAGTATGCTGTTTGAATATTGTAGATGCTGTTTTACTATTTTTGTGACTGTTAGCTTTTGGTATCCAGCAGCTACCGTGGCCCTGGTCAGTGAGTGTGTTTGTTTGCTATTTGAATGAGCTGAGCAGGTAGTGTGCAGAGGGGGTTGAAGAGGTTTTCAGCAGAAAATGATGCCATGAGAGCAGCGAGAGTGAACCAAAACAGTAAAGCCAAACAATGAGCTGAAACTCACTACACAGCTTTATAAAGCTGAGGGGAGCTGCAGATTCAGCTGATATTTACCTGTATGCTCATCATTACCAGTAACCCCTTTCATACCCTTACACTGTTTGAATAATTGTTATTGTAGGTTACAGCCGCTTTAATGGCGGAAAATAGTCGGATATGTTCATCACAATCTCAGAGAATCCACAGTAATGTCTGAAATTGCTTTTTTAATCAAACCAACAGTCCAATAACAAAAAGTATTACATTTATAATGATTAAAAAAAGGAAAGAAAAAAAGCTCTTTCATATCTGAGAATTGGGAACAAGCATATTTAGGTTGTTTGATAAATAATAAATGAACAATACATTTTTGACTAATCATTTCAGCGCTAGTGAAACCTAAAAATGTCAACCACTTCAGAACATCAGGCGGCGCCGACAGTCATCTACAGGACTGTCAGACAGACAGACAGACAGCAGCCCGTCCACTCTGACAGGACCGAGCATGTAAGCACACTCACTCTTTGTTGACCCTGAAAACCTCAAGATGGCTCAGAATACATTTTTATTATTAGCTGTACTACTCACTCACATTTGTCTCCATGGCGCTCATTGTCTTCTGTTCTGCCTGTTTTACTTATTTAAGCCTCTGTCCTCAAATGTCCGACAGGCAGAGAGTAGCAACTCCACAACAAGTTTATTGCCTCAAATGAAAAGGACATGTTTTGCTGCCGCGGCCACTTTGTTGATCATCGTCCTTCGCCTCCTTGAATCTGCCTCTTGAGGCTCTTGATTCCTTGTTGACAGTGCAGCCAAGTGCTGTTGTGGCCCCGCTTGGCAATTTGTCTTGCAACTGTTTTGACCACCGGAGGATTACGATACGTCCCCTCTTGTTTGTTCTGAATGGAAACTTCTCCCTGAATACTTATTAAACCTGCGACCTTCGTGTTTCTCAGCTGGCTGCTCCGGTTGTTGTTGGTCAAATGACTGCAGTTTTATGAGCGCAGTGATTTTCGTCGAGAGGGAGGTAAAAACCACATGAATATAAATCTGACGGTTCAGACTGCGACGAACATGTAGAACAATCTACAGACCGCACGTGCACACGCAAGGATGTGATTTGAATCCCAAATGAAAAGATAAGATTAAGATTTTTTCTGTCACAAACTGAGAGGGAAGAAAAACAGAACTGGGACACTTTCAGCTGCAGTTCTTGCATCCAAAATTCAACTCACACATACAGTCGCACACACATCACTTCCTCTCAGCATTATTGATTGTCTCAGGCTGCACGCAGGGTCGACAACTGCTGGCTAAAGGTTGGCTGACCCTGCTCATCGGCTCAGAAAACAAACTTCTTTCTGCTTGAGCAAACATTACATATCAGGTATTGTGTGGCAGAGCATGCTAATAATTCAACACACCGACACGGTCCGAAAAATTATACACAACGCAAAATGTCGACCAGCAATCAGGATTAAATCTGACTTGAAGTGTTTTTTCCACATGACACTGTTCTGATTTTACTTTGTCAACCAATTAAGGTGTTTTCTCCTGCTAGATATTTCTCCCATGCACATAAAACCGACTGTAATATCATTTCTCTGTATTATCTACTAAATAGGCAACTCCACATGAGATCAATTACTGAAGATCAATACTAATTTTATAATGAAGCCTTCATTATACCACAAGAGAAGAGAGATATTCATTGTATTGTTAATATTGCAGCGTAGCACCAGTTTGAGTGCTGTTACTCCACTTAGTTTCATTTAACTAAGCAAACACTTGTGCTCCACATTTTCTGAGAAGCAACACAGACAGTTTATTCAGGAGCAACGAACTGACTTCTCACACTGCACTTAGCCCACAACCATTCCAGAACCTCAGAACCTTCTTAGCCCCGGGTCAAAAAAGCTTTCATGATATTCATATTGTGAGCCCTGAGCTGAGAGTTGACCCCGGGATAACTTTGCCCCTTGTCACACACAAATTGTTACCCCTGGGTTAATCTAAACCCAGGGCTGCAAGATTTATATTATGTTTCTACTAATGTTTACAGTCGAGAACGACACATGATTACTCTGTTTGCTTTTTCATTCTGGCACCTTTAAGCCCCGTGTTTAGTTGATATTCAGGAGATAAGCCCATAAACTCTGGGCTAACCCTCTAACTATGGAATCGGCTGATGAACCCTCTTTGGATTAAACTTGGGCTAACTGCTTCCTTAGGGCTGATCAGACTGGGCGTGCACCGTACTGTCTTCTCACTCATCTTTTTCTTGCTGAAACGCACAAAAGACAGCAGTGCAGTACATTTTTTAAAAAAAAATTATTGCTAGGCAACCACTGAATCACCTGTTCTTAGCATGAAGATGATTTTCCCTTGACTTAAACCTGCAGATCTGTCCCTTTTATGTTGGCTAGCTGAAAGAACTTCACTTCCTAGTTCAATAGTTATTCACCTTGTAAATAAATAAAAAACATCCACAGCAAAAAGCTCTGGCTCTGATTTAGGATGAGAAGCTGTTCTCTGAACTGGACACAGGGAATCAAAGATTGAGGAGGGATCACAGGGAGTAATGTTCAGTTCAAAGCTATGAAGCTATTATTATTAAATTGATTTTAGGGTAAGTTGGGGACAGTTGGACAATGATGTCAGGCACTTTTCTGCTCCAAGTTTAAGTTTTTTCAACTTGAGGTATTGAGAGCGCTCCTGCAAACACGGCAGCCACTCCGGGCATCGAAAAATGTGAGGTACCCAGGGGGCGTAAGCAGCGAGAAAAATGAAAAGAATTAAAGATCACGGGGCTAAATTAAACAGGAGTAGTAATGCGTCATGCTAAATAATGAATATTAGCTGCGTGTTCAAACAGACATTTAACCCATAGCTGGTAGAAATGCAATGTGAATCATATAGCCCTGGGCTTAGGTTAACCTTTGGTAAACAATGTGTGTGAAAAGGGTCAACTCTTGACTCTTGATTCAGGATTAAGGATAGCCCCAGGCTAAGAATATGCTGTGTGAAAGCCCTTTAGACACACATGTGTTTTACTTTAAATCCATCCCAAAATATGTGGCATTATGCTCATGTAACAAAAACCTGATAATGTGTGTAAGATGGCTGACAAAAGAGATAAAGAGGATAGAGAAGAAGGAGAAATTGAGAGCTGGTTAGTCATCAATGTGAATTCACATGCAGAGGATGAGCCAAAATACTTGTAATGTCAGTACAGGTTCACACTCAGTCAGTGTTTGAGACGGACCAACCTGGACACATTTAGATGACATGACTGTCAGGTGTAACTCTAGACTCTGAGAGGACTCAAAAGCATTTCCTCCTTGGCGGGAGACGAAATTAAATTTAGTAAAACAAACCCAAACGTCTGTCCTTTTAGGTTGATACACAATGTTGTATCTCATGGCGTATGAAGGCAATAACGTTCAAGGTTGTGCTGCACCGACTGCTGCTTTCACGTGACCGTGGGCACGTAGGCTGAACAGAAGTGGCGACAGCTCACTGTGAAGCACCTTCTGTTTTATGCAGTTGTTTAATTTTGGTCCCCTTATCGTTTCCTGGCAAGTGAGGACGATCAAATTGAGGCAGCGCACGGAGCAGATACTCACACACAGTGGAGGCTCGCTGACAGAGGTAGCACAGTGGCTGAGGGACTGAGGAGAGTCGTCTGGCTCAGTGCACAGCTCAGGAACAGCAGTGAGATGAGGACCGTTCCCGTTGTCCCAGATATACAAGGCAACCTGCAATAACACAGATTGATCTTTGGAGTTTACAAGCTACAGTCGAGATGCAATCTTTCAGACATTAATGTTTTATTAGCAACTTAACAGAGGAGATGTTTCCGTTTATAGTAAATACCACAATTTTGTTCCCACAACTAAACTCCAGAGAACATATTTAATATTTAAGATCGCTAACAAAAGAGATAAAGGGGATGACAGGGAAGAAGAAACTCAGAGCTGGTGGATTTTGCAGTACCTCAGCAAATCTAGGATTTAGTTTAACTATTCTACAGGGGGGAGATCGAGACGTTACAGTAAAAGAATACGTGATGAGGACTGTCCCGAAGAATCAGGATCGACAGAAACTGTAAACTGTGATGTTTTTGTGACTTGCAGCCTGCAGGTAATCAACTGACGGTGAACTGGATTGACGTTGAGGATTCATGCGCTCCGTCTGTGTTTTTGCATATCTGTGATCTTTATTTTCGTCTGCGTGAGGTTGGAAGTGCATTGAAAATACAAAACGCTTAAAATCCCTCAACTGTATTTGAAACATAGCATCATAATAATACACGGTATTATAATTAATACTCTTGGACTGAGCACATGCCGTCTCTAACTGAACCACTTTACCAGACTGAGTCTGATAAGTCTGATGCCGTGTTTACTGAACAAAAATCCCTCGATGCCTCCCTGACTGAATTTCAGTGATAAAAATAAGAACCTCAACGCCGCGCCATGACAATTCTCCAAAGTAATGAGATTTCACTTCAAGCTTAGATGGATTTCATGCCTCGCTCTCTTTGTGCAAATAACTTATAGTAGGTCGGTGTGGCTTGAGTGTGACGAACAGGAAAATTGTCGGAAAATGGCTGAAAACTAGCAGCCTCATCATCACTTTTCAAAACAAAACAGGTCTGAAGGTAACGGAGCGGCTTGCGCGTTATCTTACCTCATGTTTCAGGTCAATGGTGAAGTCAGACTTAAGTGGCTCATCTCTCACTTTGTTTGCGAGCCTAAAATATGAAATATAAATACATATACGACCTTTCAAACCTTGGGAATACTGTCATGAGAAGAACTGAACAACTCAATTTTTACTGCACAAACTCACCGAACAACAAGGGGGATGCTTAAGGCCCAGGCAGCAGCAAAGTCAGGATATTTAAAGACGGAGGGGTTCTCAGCAAAGGCGTAGTGATGGATGATGGTGGACTCCTCGTCATGAAGGGGCTTACCAAGAAACCACTCCTGATAAATACGAAGTAAGTGACAGGCTGTCAGCATGAGAGCAGGTTACTTCTCTTTATTTTGACAATGTTACACTTTAGAAAGATGTTGCACTTAATATTTCTTTTTTGCCGTTAATATATTACTGTAAAAAAAAAGGCACATTTGGGCATCTGGCCTAATTTGGGAGTTTTGACACTGCACTTGGCAGAAAATCTTTGTAATTCTCTCTGGTGATTAAGTTCCTTACTGTCTGGGAAATAATGAGATCTCTTTATAGAACAAAGTTTTTAAAAATACCACAAATTGTAGCCAAAAAGGCTCTCATCATGATATATCTGGAGTAAAAAATATCTTACTTTAGAGAACTCCAACAGTTTTATTTTGCAAAATATGCTTCTTGTCTCAGATGAGAAGACAGATACCACACTCTGGTGTTTGTGTATGGTAAATAAAAGGCTGCAGCTAGGAGTAGCAGTCTTAGTCTTAGTCCTTATTTATTTCTACTACTACTTGCTACTAGAATTAGCCCAGCTTAGAGAGTAACCCTGACACACGTTTACATTCGTTATGTTTCACTATCCAGTTGGTTCAACTTTAAGAAACGTACAGCTGATTCTTACAAAACTGTTACAGGTGATCTTAATGTTGAGAATTGGGTTTCACATTTCTGATTATTGACTTTACTGCATGGAGACATCATCTTTCAAGAGAGTCGCGATGCATCTAAGAATGATGGGCGTTGAAAATGTGGATGAGACAGTAACAAACAGTTAGCTAACCGGACAGCGCGGCTGCTGTCAGTCAGGCTAAAGACTTTTGGAACAAAAACAAGCAACAGGCGAACAAAATACAATGCTGTTAAATTGTATTGTGTTATAGCAGGAGGTGTTTGAAAATCTGTGTACATATATTTGTTATAAGTGTTGATTGCTGTTTAAATGCTGAGGTATGAAAGAAAGACCCTTTCTTCCCCTTCATGAATGATATCTGCCAATAAATCAACACATCATTAATGTATCATACGTCATACTACGTTTAATTACTGTCACGCTTTAGTGCCTCAGTGTCTAATTGGTAAAACTTAAATTGGAAAGTGGCAGCCAGTCCCTGTAAAGGGCCATCACTTCTGAAAAAAAAAAATCTAATTTCGTCTCGCTTATCACAATATGAAGCTGACCACATCACTGTAACACCTGAGGGAGAAGTCTGTGCTTCAGGGTGTGTTGTAATGAATGGTGATGTATCCAGGGTCGTCTCTTCCTCAGGATGAGGCCGTTCATATCCACACAATAATGACTTCCATCTCTGACTTGGAATTGAAATACCACACAGGGTCTTAATATTCCTAGATGAATAAAAAGGGTTTCTGTAATTGTTGTGCAGAGTTTTTCTCAGACCAAAGCAAATTCAGCATTTGCTGATAAAAATAAGCTGTTTTTTCTTGTCGGCTTTACGTCAAAGTGGAATTAACATTGTTTTTGGCCCTGATTAACTTGAAAGCCAAACTTGTGTTGTGAATGCTTGACAACAGGTGCGCATGGCAACAAGAACCATAACAATGGATTATTTTAAAAATGAATAAACAAACACATTATTGGTGGAAAAAGCTTGATTAGGAAAAAATCTTTTTATAACAACCCCAAAGTATTATTTCAAGACTGCAGCATTTATCTAATATTTATATTTGACCTACCTCACCGACCCATATACAAGAACATAATTTCATGAATGGAGAGATTAAATTATATCTACAGCAGAGAACGGAGTGACATGTCTGACAGGTTTCACTGTGAGCTGGCAGGGCTCAGTGCAGCTGAGCCGGAGCCAACCTGATACTATATCTCTTAATTGAAGCGATGATCAGCTAAGCCGGAGCTGCAAACAGGAAGCAGTAATCTCACTGATGAATTTAAAATAGATAGATGAAGAGAAATGGAGGTTCAGAGGAAATATACTCACTTTATTCTTGTCAAATTTTGCAAGCACTTGAACGAGCTTAGACATCCTCACATTTGTTTCCTCTTCGAGAAATACAATCCAGGATGAGTTTTTCCCGAAGGAGTACGATAAGCTGAGAAAAGACAAAAAAAAAAGTAACATCAAAACTGGAGTTGAATAATGAAATAAGAATAAATGGAACATTGCCATGCACAGAAACACTACATAAAACAGTTTTTTTTATTCCAGTCCAGTGTGAGGATCTATCTAACTGAGGCTCCTGACCCAGTCAGATCAAGGCAGCCACACAGTTTTTCCCTTGAGGGCACAAAGACAAAAAAAAAAACCACATCACAAGCACAAAGGCTTCTTTCAGGGAGGGCGGCTCTGTAATGATATGGGCTGCTTTCTCTGATCTACGTCCCTAAATCTTTACAGTGGAAGAAGAAAACAGATTCAGATGTTACTTCACATCTCACCAAAACAATTATGGAACACATATTGGATTATTTTCAGGAGGCCCAATCATGTAGCCGACTGCAGCTAATGTCATTATCAAGCTGTTCAGACCACTGAATAACTGCGGTAATAGGCTTATTGTCACAGTTACAGACACATTCGGACGGCTTTTATTAGAATGTGGAGCAATCGATCAAAGATATTGTGCTAGAAATAGCTTCCAAGCAATCTGTAGCCCTAAAAAGCGGCTAAGGAAATATCCTCACAACCAAAATATAACCTTCAATATCTCAACTGTAGGAAGACAAAATGTTTCTGACATTTTAAATCTTTGGTTAATCACATGCTCGTTCAACTGTGAGAGTTCTGGGATACTTACTAAGGCAGCAGAGGGAGGATGCTCCAGTCTCCCTCATTATCTGATAAACTATGAAGAAGCAAAACCACCGGTGTTTTCTGAAAGAAAAGACCACACAAACCAGAGATAAAGACATGTTTATTAACTGCACAACAGCTGCACAAAGCAGCTACAGACAATAAAAGGAACTTTTCTGCAAGAATGAACCCGAGGGGAAAATTGGAAGAAAGCTGCGCTGCTTGACCTCACAGCAAAACTGCGCAACGCTGACAAAAATGAACACAGACTCTGTTCATTTAAGTGTCAACAAATCCGATGAATAGACCAAAATAAACAGTAAATGTATCCTACGAGCACTGCCTGTGTTGCCAAAGTCTGATGTGCCACAGATGAGCACTGTAATTTATTTTGATGCCCCACACTTTTCCTGTTTCCTTAAATATTCACTAGAGCACCAAGTGTGTTTTAAAGTGCAGCAAAAAGGAGTTGTTAAGTGTATAATTTAAATTTGCTACAAGAGACAACACATTATGAAGACATTATTTAGCCTTTTTAAAGACATGACTACATATTTGTGACCTGTTTTTAAAAGATTTACATCGTCCAGAGTGCCACAGAATTGGTGGAGAACAAACTGGGATGGAATAATGTCGTATCAGACCAACTGTAAACCCATCGTGACCTCACCTATTGATTTGTGAACTTTTGAAATGTCAAGTTTAGCATAACGGCCGTCAACGTCTCTGGGGAGGATATCCTGATTGGATCTAACTGAGAACCTGACACGCCTGGGTAGCGACTTGTCATTCACAATGTAGCCACGCCCTAAAACCTACCCTGCTTTAGCGTCTATTTTTACCTCTAAACAGGACCATAATTTACAAAATGAATATCATGCTGTGTTGAAGAAGACTTGAAACTAGTGATTGAGTCAATAAATTCATGAGGAAACTGTTTACTGAGGTAATAAATTAAGTGTGAAGTAGGGTCATTTTCTCATAAGCTTAAATGCAATCACACTTCTTTTTGAAACCAGTGGAGCTGCCCCCTGCTGGTCATTAGAAAGAATGTAGGTTTCAGGCTTCACTTTTCAGGCCTGGAAGCTCTATCCATATTTTAGACAGTAATGTTTTCAACATATTAATTTTGCCTGTTAGCATGCTAACATTTCTTAATAAGCACTAAACAAAGCTGAGGCTGATGGGAATGTCAGTTAGTTTGGGAGGTTAAACCCAAGTATTAAATTAAACTTTGTCAGGGAGATCACTAAAGTTATTACAATGTATCCTAAGCTGGATAATAATGCTCTTTTAATGTATTAGCAGTTTTCTTCTTCACTTTTTACGATCAATGGGTCAGACAACAGAACATTTCTGTCTCATAAATTCTTGTTGTGGCCTGGCTGGGAGACATGACAAACGATCATCGTTAAAGTGCCAGGAATTGACTTTACTATTCCACCTGACAGCAACTACGATGAATGTTGACATTTGTTAAGACACTTTAATGCATGAAAGTAAACCTGGGCTCTGTCTTTTCTTCTTTCCACTCAGTGAAGCATAAATACAGAAGGTGTCTGCGATGTGACTTGCACTTGAGTGGCATGATTAATTTGGTATAATTCTCCAGACCAGAGGGTGATATTTATGTGGCTGAAGGTTCACTAAAATGAAATAAAATGTAATTATTTTCGCCTACAGGACAGTGTCATGGAACAGGTAATTGTTTAAAGAGCAGAATGCTGGTTTTCCACTTTATCACACTTCATAAGATAAAATTAGTAATTGCTGCACCTGACACTCAAGTTAAGACAATTTACAGCTCGCAGTCATTGAGAAGAGAGATGGATTAAGTCAATACGTGATGAAGAATCAACATTTTTGACAGCACTAGTCTCCATTTCCCCCTGCTGTACAAATATCAACCGAAACATCCCGGATACAAGTGCCGTCATCTTGGGCTGGCGACGTCATTTGTAGCCAGAGTCTGCGCAGTAGCATTCAGGTGGTGGAGCAGTGGTATCGAGTTCCCGCCCATACACCCGCCTGACTCAATCATGAGATGTCAATCATGTTGCCACACCCCTTTTTTATGACATCAAATAACTAATTAAAAGCAAACCTATCAGAATAATTTTTTCTGATGTGTACTTTGAGTTTTGAGTTTTAAGTTTGGTCCATGTCCCACCTGCCAACATGTAGCAGGAGGGATTTATGAGCTGTACTGCAGCCTGCCATCAGGGAGCAATTGAGATGTTTAGTCTTCACTTTTGGAGAGCTTGTGTGTCATCTGGTCAATCATAAATTCGAATATTCCAAATTTGGCTCATTCTGGCTCCCAACATCTGTCGAGTTCGACCATTATCATAGCTTGTATTGTGGAGCCTAGCTTTAGGTGTTGTGGTTTGGATCTTTTCATGTGAAGAGTTGACAATAAGAACAACCCAGAATAATGGCAGTCTTATCCTGTAAGGAGATAAAAACTTGTAAACAAACTGGTATGATCCTTCAAAAACCCATTTTGCCTTCAGGGTTTGTGCTCTCGCTGGTCCTTAAACTAAGAAATAAACTGCTAGTGAGACAGAAATATCGCTGGAAACAAGCGCAGGGTATTTGAGGGCACGGACAGTGCACACAATCACTTCAAAACGAGAGGAATCTGTTTCAGCAAAATTCTCTGTATTGAGGACGGAGAGTAGAAGGTGTGTGAAGATTGTCTGAGTGAGCCGATGTTTCACACTGCGAGGAAAACAAAGCAGCAGAGCGTGAGACCCTGTGGTTCATTACTGCACGGTCCACTCATCATGCAGGAAGTCAGGGGGAACAGTCTCCTCTGAGCCATTCTGTCTAACGGCAGCCTGTTTGATTTAGGCGATGAGTCTGACGCTGTTTACACGTATTAAACTGTATTAGTCTGTCGAGGTTTGTTAGCTCTGCTCTAATATGAGCCTTATCTTAAAGCTAATAATGACACGTACGGTGTTTCATCAAACGGCTCTCTACTTGACATTCACACCAGCATTGTGATATGAAAAGAATAACTCCTTTTCCATTTAACTTGAGAGAAAAGTTGAAAAGAAAAAAAGAGACACGCAGTCTTCAGATAATAATGCAATCTTAAAAAACAGAGCTTTTTCTTCAAAGAGCTATTGACATTCCTGCGATAAAGGAGGCAGAAGAAGAGGCTGATTCTTTTACGGCGATTGTGAGCCAGCGGCAGACTCCTAATCAACAGATAAGAGCTGGTGCTCGTGTGGACACGCTCGCAACGAATAGGACACTGATTGCTTGGTGACTTGGGAGAAGATGGGGGTCACTGAGACCTGGTTGTCATGGAGGGACAGGAAGCTATGCTTTTAACCAGAGGAGAGGCTAGAGGGGAGGCTGGATATAGAGCCTGTCAGAGGCACTCCAGTGATGAGCTGCAGTCAACAATGACATTTCTGATGGTCAAGCAAGGCGAGCCAATGAGAGCCAAACCTCTATAGCAGAACATTTTCATCACAGAGCCTTCTTAAACGCAGAAATCGTCAGATGATGCATGTGAAATCATTTAAAAAACAGTGCATGTCACTTCTGCTGTTGGAGGTTTCCGAGTTTAATCTCATTCTGTTGCACTTGCGCGTCTCTGTGGATATGAGCATCGGCTAAACGACAAAAATACTATATGAATGTAATGTGAATTCCTCCCAGAAGGCAGAATGTCAAGCTGCAGGAAAATGCACCGCGAGTCGCCACATGGAATACACAAATTCCTGTCTTTGTGAATCTGCGGATATCACAGTCAGGCGGGGATAAAACACAAATATCTGCTGAGGACGAAAAAGGCTCCGAGACACAAATAGCGATACTACATGTGTTTCCCATCTCGGATGTGCAACGATCACACCATAAATCTTCATCTTATCACAGATGTTGAGCTGAAATCTCGCATATTTAGTTACTAATACAGCAATAAATAATTTAAGAAGCAATTTTTCAATCATATGAAGTCCAACGGTTTATTCCTTAAACCTTCTTCCTTGAGAATCAAAAGTTATTTCAGTTCTCATGTCTGAAATTGATTTCAAAACATTACAGAGCTGTTCACAAGACTTTCAGTGGCAAAACACCACAACATACTGTACATCAAACATGTTTAACAGCTGCAAACTAAATAAATCTCGTATGTGTTTTGGCTTTGATGTTATTCCTCCAGCATACCAGGAACACCCTGTAAGACTGTTAAATAGCAGAATTATAAGCTTGTTGTGCCTCCGAGGTGGGAGTGAAGTGTTGGATGGCTGGTTGTAAAGGTGGGGGTGGAAGTAAATACGATGACCTGGAGAGTTTCATACTTTAAACTCAAATGTTACTAAAGTAATCACAGTTTTTTTGCTTTTGCTATATTGTTTGCTGGATTTTCATTCTGTGAAATATAACACCACCAGCAGTCTGCCATAGCTCAGACAGTTCTCACAACAGCTGGTAATTACTAATTTTAGTTCCAGAGCTGCTTTTCTGGCTGGAGTTGCAACTGAAGAGTTTTTTTGTTTTTGCAGGATATCTCAAAAAGCAATTTCAATAAAGTGTTGTGTACACTTGGGACACGGTCTAAAAATACAGCCATTCAGTTCTTGCTGTAGATCTATGATTGTTTAACATTGCCTGACAAGACATTTCTATCATGTTTTTCAACTGCTGTTCTTACTCGAATAAAAAAAAAAATCAGGCAAGGCAAGTTTATTTGTGTAGCACAATTCAGACACAAGGCAACTCAAAGGGCATAAAAATTGCATTTAAAATACATTAAAAACAAGTAGGAAGACATCAAGAAACAAAACATCGAAACAAGATATGAAATAGGAAAATAAGCATACATAGAATAGGTTTAAAAGAGACAAGTCTAAAGAATAAAAGTCACAGTGCAGTTCAAAGCCTTGAAATTGCTTCAGTGAAAGGCAGTGGCCAACAAAAAGGTCTTCAGCCTTGATTTAAAAGAGTTGAGAGTTGGAGCAGTTTATTCTTCACTAGATCAGATATATGAAAGATAATTGTACCCAAAATTTAAGTGATAACAAAAAAAAAACCCAAACAACTTATACTACTCATGATTATCGGCCCATAATTTAAAATCAAATTAGATATTTACACATGGATATTGTGAAGAGTCGATTTGAAAGTGAAATTTAAAGTCCTGAAAAGATAAAAAAAAGAAGCTCTTGAATGTAAATGCAAATACTAAAGTCTTAAATACCACTTATTGATAATAGTAAGTCAGTTGTTGGTTTGCTCAGCACGGGCATTACTACAACACTTAATAAAACTACAAATGGTGTCCAACATGAGTCTGTATTAAATCTCTCTAACTCAGAATGTGTTTCACATCAACCAAGAGGGGTGTTGCTACTAGTTTACTCGTAGTTTTACACTTTTTAACCACCACAGGTTCAACTAGTTAACTTATTATCAGTGACCTAACGGCCTAGCAGTTGTAGAATATTGTTGTGGAGAACAAGGTATCCATAAGTGGTTTATGATGAGTAATAAAGGAGCCAATATGCTGCCAATAGTCATTGGTTAATATGTGTTCTCCTACATCAAGAAAATGTAAAAAGGTATTATTGATGGTTAGATTTTAGTTTAGTCAGTTTTCATCCTGACACACAACAATTAAGAAGTTCTCTGGGTTGAAGGAGCTTTTTTTATTTCTGAAGTTGTGTTCAAGTCACATTATCCTCTTTGAAGAAATGGATTCAGATTCAATACAAGACTTTAACTTTTTCTGTTATTCAGCAAATAATAATTGTGAGGACTCTGCAGCCTTGGTTGGAGGTACAGCGTGTACTCTCTGAGGACTGTACCCACACCTGAGGCGAAAAGTGTTTTCACTGTGATTCTGTGAAGATAAATCATTTTAATCACAAGTCTTTGGGTTGTATATCTCTTTAAAAAGCTGTCAAACCTTTACTGCTGCCTGCCTCTTTGAGAAGTCGCTGATTAAAATTCTCCCTGGACCTAGTTTGTGTAATTGCATGCAACATGTACTAAAAACGGCAGACATCTCTGAGATCATAAATGCAAACAAGACATGATGTGACGTTCATAATGTCTGTCTCATCTTATAAATCTTGATGTCCATTAGTGTAACTAAATCTGTGCATGACAAATCTCATCTACTGGCTCGACCTGACGCCACTATTCATTACAGGAGACATGGAACAATCCTTCAATTGTGGACGAAATTTGACAAATCAGATTTAAATCATTCTTATTTTGGACTTTGTTTTGCTTCAGGTGGAGTTTTCTTGATTGCTGTAGACAAAAATAGACAACATGGTGTCTGGTACTTTTCCAAGAGCATGGTATTCAACTGGTGTGCCACACTAAATATTTGGATATTACTTTCAACTACTTAAAAGAGAAATGATGATTATTTATATATTCTTCTCTGTCAGTTTGGTACAGGCAGTCAATACTGTGGATAAAAGCGACGCGACATCCAGCAGTGGCAAAGAGAGACAACAACAACAACAACGAAGACAAATCCAGGATGATAGAAATATAAACCCAAACAGGAGATCTAAATAGGTCTGTTGATACAGGAGGCACAACGAGCAGTTTCCTCCGCTGACTTACTGTAATGTCGTCATTAGTTATGCTGCATTAATGGACTACAACCACATTTATTGCATTACATGTCATCTGTTGTTAGATTTAATGAGCAGAAGCAAAGGGCATTTTGACCTGTAAATGTGCTCCGTGTCTTTTTCTGAAGCTGATGTGCTCACCCAAATTTTACAAATTGCATAAAATACTGAGCTGTCCCAGGAGAAAATGCAGTTTTTCCTTCCCTCCAGCCTTGTTTTGAAATGGGAATTATAATCAGGAATTACAATATTCATTACGGTGAGCACATCATCACTTCTCATTATACATTTACCGACAAAAGGCCAGAAATGCAAGGTTGATCTGTTGTGTATCTGAACATCAAAGCTGCGCAAATGTCTGGATTTTTCTAAATACATAAAATGATGAGCAAGCACACGATTTACTGTCGCAAGAAGCTGAGAACGCTGCATATTTCAAGCTACACTTTCATATTTCGGACTTAGATGTACTTCAGAGGTTTAATCTGAAGGGCAGCATGAATAATTCTTCTCACTATCATTCAATATTTACAATGAGGAGAATTGAGTAATAGCGTAACAAATGGCAAACACTCGGCACAGCTGTTTGCCTATGCAGTGAAATGTGTACTTTCTCCCAAATGGATAAAAAAAAAAAAAAAAATAGGTTTTTAATCATTTTTAAAAATCAGTGCCGACACCATGTGGCAACACATACAGCTTACAACGACTCATATTCAGCTCCAACGTTTGCTGCTGGTGATGATCGTCATCCACACATATTTCCTCTGTGATCTATCTGAGCTTCCATGCGCCAAAATAAGACCTTGTGTGTGAGAGGAAATCTTGAATCTTACCTCAGTGAGGCCGTGTGCCTGCTTCAGTAAATCTGCTCTCCGTCTCTCTGCCTGCCTCTCATGGTAGGAGTTGCTTTGACTCTGGAGGACGAACACTATCTCCCGAAGGTCTGGAGGAACACAAAGGACAAAGAGATGTGAGGCGGCTCACATACTGTGAAAAGAGGATCATGGCAATCGATGACCTTCTGAGAGCAAAACAAGATAAGAGCAACTGTCGGGATGACTGAGGTGAATTTTTTTTTGCTAATCTCCATTATTGGCCTGGCGATGATAACAGGCACATCAAGAGCTTAATTGGCTTGGGAAGAGAGTATGTAAATGTCAAAGGACAGATTGTGTGACTTAATAAAAAATTATCAGTCAGAAGAGTGTTTCTCTGAGGTAACATAACACCCAAAAGGTTGACACGGCCCAGCTGTCCACTTCAGGCTAAATGACACAACTGCTTCGTCAGTAAAACTCGGTATTGTTGCTGCATATTAAGACCAAGGTTAACAGGCAGCCACCCGCTCAATAAAGCCGCTTTAAAACCTGCGACTTCAACATGCTTAGATGCCGTCTTTGTCATTGACTCGGCTTGCTGCAGTTCCTCTTCATGTGAAATCCATTTGCAGGGCAGTAATAGTGACGCAGCTCAGTGAAGAATGACATTGGCTGTACCGAAATGTCAACATAAACCCTGTGGCTCTCACGGCCAGCACAATCAAAACCAGACCAACGGACCAGAGGGGGCAGGGACTAGAAAAAAAAAAAAAAATCTGTCATTTTGTCTTTCGCTCGGTACAATTACATTTGACAACTCCTAAATCCTGTAAGCTGTCCCTCACATCAAAATGAAGTCTGCAGCTCCTGGCTGGAGCGACTGTGACAACAGAAAGGCTTTTCAAGGATTTAGAGCTGAGAGATAAAAAAAGAAAAGCAGGAGCAATGTTCGAATTTACCTGCTATGACAGGATGCTTTCTAGTAATGAAACGTGCAGGGTTTTTTTTTACTCTTAATTTGAGCTCTAACGAACATAACTGGCTTTGTGCAAGATAATTTACACTTGCTTTTGGCATTTTAATTAACTATTTAAGTATTTGTACAGAATATAGTCATAAAGGGTATAACATGCCATAAATAATGATTACCAGAAGGAGTGTTTTTCCCATGGAGTGTTTCAAAATTTGCTGAGTAAGTGCATTTTGGTGTTTCAAAACATAAATAAGTACCAGCCGCTGCTAGCAGGTCTATAATCTCCCCATTGGAATAGTGCAAGGAAAGAGAGGAAGGGCGAGTGCTGACAATGGCAGGATTAGATGGATTCCCTCCTCCTCAATTACACTACTCGAACCTGTTCCCACCCTCGGTTCAGATATTAGCAGCGGGGGTCAGGGGTAGACGCTATGTCAGTGTACAGTATCTGTGTTAGATCTTTTTAATTAAGTGTTGGTGGGTGTGTCGCTCCTTTCTGCACCGCTCATAACAAGGATCCCATTGATCCTCGAGCCCTGGTGAGGGAGGGGATTTACTTGCTAAATCTCAGCATGTCCATCTCCCAACAGATCTAACCCTCCGCCGAGAGCCAAGCTTAGCGAGTGAATACCACTACGCCACCTCTAAACGTCCTTCTGCTGAGTTTGCTAAATGAGTGACTACGTGAGCGCGCGTGTGTGTGCGCATCTGGTTTCACATAAAGCGGTGCATTTTAAAGCCCCAGGTGAGGTACCCGCCTCCTGATACTGCACCGTGCAGCAATAATGCCAGCTGCATGAGACTAACAGCAGAATCAGATAAGCAGTTTGCCAATCCCTCATTGTGTAGATAACGCGTAGCCCATGTCAAAGCAAAGCAGGATGAGGGGTAAAAAAAGAAACTAATTAAGACTGAATTCACTGGCCTTGGCTCCACACTAATGGGTTTCGATTAATCATCAAACAACGGGGAGAAAAGGGGAAGAGGAAGAATCCTGTTACAGCGCCCTTCTTCCTTCACCTCCATCATTCCTGTGTCCTTCGCCATTCAGGTAAAAATCACCTTTGTGCTGTCTCTTGACACTCATGGCAGCACATACCAGATTGAAAATGTAGAATCAATACATCTACCTGTATTTAATAGTGCAAAGATTTAAAGCAGTGCCTAAAGTGCCAAGGATGCCATAAAGGACCTTTTTAGACAATAGATGAAATTATCCAAGGATGCCTCCAGGCTGAGAAGAATATAAAAAATAAAACATGTAGCTTGTTCTTGCATTGCTAAGGATTATCATATAGTTGCTAGGGTGCTGGTAAATGGTTGCTAGCATGTTCTGAATGGTTGTTAGGTGCTTGCTACATATTTTGCGACATTATTTGCTCTGAAAATGTGCGTTGCTAGGGTGTAACTACTGTGGCTGGCTGCTAGGTCTTTGTTGTTGTAACCTGACGCACCAGGTTGTTTGTTACAATGAACCATCTGGAAAGTTGTCGTGGAAACGGGAAAGACTGGTCTATCACGTCTATCACCGGTTAACTTCAACCAATCACATCATGAGTAGCAGAGCACTACCACCAGCAGAGGCCAATTTGGTCAAACCTTGACCGAATCCAGTTGAGAGAGAGTAAAAACACATTTTCCATTGAGAAAAGCCTTCAGTGCTGTTCTTTGCTCTTCCGTCAATGACAAGGTCTGCTATTTATGGTTTTAATTCAAGTGTCCCAACAGCAGCACTGGATGGATCGCTATTAAATTTGGTACAGACATTAATGTCCACCTCAGGATAAATCGTAATAACTTTGGTGATCCCCTGACCAAGTTTAATTTGTGCAATGCTTCGGTTTGTGGCCAACATACATTCCTATTAGCCTTAGCTGTGTTCAGTGTTAATCAGCAAATGTTAGCCTGCTAACGCAATAAATTAATATGTTGAAAAAATTGACTGGAAATATATAATATAAAATATGGACCAGGCCTCCGGGTCTAAAAAGTGAAGTCAATGAAGAACAGCCCTGAACCTGCATTCTTTCCGATGGCCATCAGGGGATGATGCCACTGGTTGCAAAAAAAAGGCCAGTTCTATGTAAGCTTATGAGTAAATGACCCTACGTCTTCAGTTTCCTCATGGGGTTTTGCTCTGAGCCGCTAGTTTCAAGTCTTCATCTCAGTACAGCATCATGTCCATTTTGTAAATGATGGTAAGATTTAGTGAAGAATACAGGATGATGTAGGGCATGCGCTAGCGCGTGGCGATGTTGTGATTGCCAAGTTGCTATCACACCGTGTCCTCGGTTTCTTGGGCCAGTTCCATTCAAGATATCCTCCCCAGCTCCACCCACTCGTCCAAATATGGTCATCAAAGAAAGATGGCGCCGGTTGTAATGCCAAACTCCCCCTCCAAAAAAACGATCTTCACGTTAGCATGTTTTTCAAAGCACCACTGTGACAAATAACCGCCTCACAGAGCTGCTAGTGTGGCTGTTTCCCTATTTTTCCTTCCTTTCTAATTACTTTCTAACTTCTGTTTTACAAAATGCGATATAAATAAAACTAGCTTGCTTGCTTAATTTTTACTTGGCAGTTTCTAGGTGTCTGCTAGGGAGCTTGTGGTCACTGCAGTGTTTGTTAGTGTGACTCTGGGGGCTTGAATGTGTGTATTTAATGTTTGTTTGGATGGTCTATTTTCACAGTTGTCACAGAGGTGATTTTGTATCACAGATTGCAGCTGCACCTCTATTCCCAGAGGTGAAAGTTGCAATCGATTAATCTATTTAATAGCAGGGTAAAGATGTGAAGTAGCACCCTGATGCCAAACACACAGCAAAACACATTCTTTTTCAGTGCTAAAGTCAAATTATCAAAGGATGCCTCTTGGATAATAGTAATCCTCTAATGAAAGAGAGTCAAGGTTCCTGTGGAGATGAAGCCAAAGCCCCGGTCACCTCGGAACAGATGATTTTATTTTGCCAGGCTGATGGAACTAGAAATCACCAGTCTAGTGTTCGTTTATCCCCCCTCACTCATTCAGTATTCCACAGAGGCCACTCCAAAGGAAAAAAAAGACTGTATCAGCCTTGAAATGTATTGGATGGAATGAGTCACAGGAGAATTGTGCCTCCTTCTCTCTCTGATCTGATGCTTTTCTCAATGCATGGAGTCATTGTTTAAAGGCCATCGCCATCTGGTCTATGGCAAACTCTGTGTGAAGGCTGTGAAGGCTTTGACTGTTATGTACTCACTTCATCGCCTTCACCGAAAGCCAAGGGCAGAGGATCAGACTGATCAAAGAATCGAGGCACTGAAACGTATTTGTGTTTCGAGGTATGTGCACAGATACATGAGGCTGTAGTAAATATCTGCTCCTGAATATAGCTTGTGTGCTCTCGGACTGGCCTGGCCCTGCAGTGTTGTCACCTCATTGACACAAATCAATAGTGACACTTCCTTAGAGCGGGATTGCAGACGTTGCCAAGTGGCAGAGGAACTGAGAGCACGCTGACCTCTAGGCACTCCTGCAGCTCTGTCATCTCCATCTGTGTGACAGAGCAGGTGTGTGTCGTCACCGGAGCTGTCACAGCAACAGTTCATTTCAGCCTCGAGTGTCTCATTCCCTGCAGTTAAATAAACACACGTCCGTGGCAAGTGCACGAGTGAATGTGTGAATACGTTTTCTGAAGGAAACAGGAGGGGAATACGGATGGAAAGCAGATCAATAGCCCAATTTCAATGATAAATGTCTGCGAAAGTCTAGAGGGATCCAATTCTGCAAGTGGGGCCATTAGGCTGTTGTGGGAACAATGAAGCTGTCACGACAGATCCAGATCCAGAGCTCTTCATCGCCCGCACACATTCAGAGATGACAGAGGATGTCAATAGCACGTCTCCATCATCGGCAGCCCTGGCTCCCCATCCAGCAGCTGATTGTGCCGGTGTAAAACCTGCTCCACTCCAATGACTCACATCATTGGACTCCCCGAGACAAGATGGCCCAGAATTACCTTCTCCCTAAAAATTCACCTCCATCTCTCTTCCCCACGTCCAAAACGGTGCATCCGAGAGACACACTCCCCCCAAGAGAATTGGGCTGCAGTTTCCAGACCAAACTAGGCATGACCGTCACACCACACAGCACCAGGATTTAATAGCCAATCCACAGACATCCGGTGATATTCAATCTGGGAAGCCCAAATTCAATATAGCCAATTTTTTAAAGGCTGTGGAGAGTTTGATTTCACCATATAAAAATAATTCACCTTCCCTATAGGCAATCATCGAGTGTGGCACAGGCCTATGTGTCATGCAGCAAGTGGAACGATTTTCTCTCAGCTTCCATCTCATATTAATACAGACTTTTAATTGCCTTGCACAAGATCAATAGTGAGCATGGTGTATTTAACTTTCAGCTTACTGCTGAAAAGGTCAGTGTCATAAATATCTCTCAGTAAAACAGAGAGGAAAACAGCAGAGAGGGGGCTGACGGAAAGGAGGGGAAATGAGGAAGCAAACCAGCGGAGAGAGAAAGAAAGACACACTTTGATTACAAAAGAAGAAAAAGAGGAAGTGTGTGTGTGTGTGTGTGTGTGTGTGTGTGTGTGTGTGTGTGTGTGTGTGTGTGTGAAAAGGGGTGGTATGCACAAGGGGAAAAGTCGCTCTCCTGTATAAATTAGCTCATTACAGTCGTTTCCAAGTACTAACACAAAAAAACACAAAACAATCACGCAGCAGATGCAACACGTAAAGGTTTGGAGAAAAGGGTCTCCAACCTGTGATAATCACACTCATTAGAGGTTCTCTAGAGTTCACGACTCCATGGACGACTCTGCTGAAGACTAATGAGTGCTGAGCTCAACCCTTAAACCTCACTTAGCATCAATAATTCAGGAAGCTCAGGCAATTAATGCAGAGCAGATTCCTGGTTTTGCTTATGAACCCCATTCATTAGCCATAATAGTATTTGGAAAACGGATGATAAACCACTTGTTTTTCCCTAATTTCTGAAAAGGTTTTTTTATTTTTTTTTATTTGAAAGATTTCATACCCCAAAAGGCAATATATGCCAGAATTGTGACATTACTGAGGATTAATGCGCGGTGTGCTTTTAATTTGGAATATAAAGTCATCAGACGTGTCTGGAATCAAAAAATAAAGAAGAGCGAGGACAATAGAGTTGGCATGCAGCCAGGCGCTTGGAAACATGAGAGGGTAAGGGAAAGTAGATACACAGGGAATTTTAGATGCTACACAGGAATACTTGAACATCTTGAGAGTATTGTACCTTCTTGAAGATACAATGCGTATCCCTCTGGTCTCAAGAAGCTGGCTCCGAGCCACTTCATGAATATAATACAGGTGCAGAGGGGACAGTAGCACTGCTTTTCTGGGCTTAATTATTGTTACAGCGATAATCTGATTTCAATTCTGGAGGTACGGAGTTGCCCTCTACCCTCAACTACCAAAAGCTATTCATTGAAAAGTGAAATCCACCTAAAAAAGAGCAGCTTTTGGGAATGTACCTCACATCTGCTGTTTGCTGCAACATTTCTCTTTCTCCCACAGCTAAAGAACCAAATCTTTTGGTCATTTATTTTTCTACAACATGAACAATAAACATCTGTTTTTAGTGCTATTCCCTTAATGCCAGAGAGCAAGGGTTTATTTCTACATTTGCATTTTTACAAGAAAAGCTGGCCGTGACTGAAAGAAACTGTAGAAAAAAAGCAGACCATAATGTAATGTAGCCAAGTTTTTTGTAAATCAGGAGATAAAATCTTGCTTCATGATCTCTGTATTAAGGTTTCTCTCCACCTACACATACAACTAACAGCTGGAAACAGAGACAAAAAGTTTGCACGAAACTCTGGCGAGTGTACTCTTAAGTACTTAAGTATGTAGCATAAGAATCTGATTTTAACCTCATGTCTACTTTCTACTATCTAATCTATATTCCAATAACTGGCTGCTTATTAGTAGAGGAAGACGCAACTGACCCACAAAACACAATGGAAAAGTGGAATTTTTGTGCCTTCTCATGTAATTTCCTCACCAGGTCTCAGTGGATCTTAAAACAAAATCCTTTAGGACCAAGAAGTGATAGGGAATCTTGATAGACTCAGATTTTATAAAGAATATCTCAGATCAAAACGTGTATCTGCACTGACTGCTCAGCTGAAATTGAAGCCTCATTAAGATATTATGTCCCACATTAAGACATTATTGCTTTGGATTCACCAACTTAAAAATCTGAGCTTGGCTGAAAAAGACATGAAAATCTCTCTTTATTACCCACCAGATATAGATTGTTTGTCTTTGTTTTGGTAGTTGTCACATTTGGTGTAGAGTCATCGTCTGCTTTATGTTTACACTTGTCCACACTTTGCTGCCGGCGCAAAACCATACATCATTCATTAAGCCTTGCCGCCATGTGTTGCTGACATCAAATTCAAAATAAGCATATATTTACAAAAAACAATGAAGTTGATAAGTTTAAACATTACAGTATGTATGTCAAAAAGGATTAGCAAACCATCACATTGAGTTTTATTTATGTTTTATACAGCGTCCAAACTTTTTGGGAACGAAAGCACAAACAATATCTTAAAAATAAAAATGTTGAGTGTTTTGTTGTTGATTATTCTGTGACTTTTCACTTTTTTAACAATGCACTTAGGAATTTTTATATTGTGGCTGGTTTGAGTGATGTCCTCTCCTGAGGCAGTTTGGTACACGTGATGTTCTCCAAGGTTTCAATGTTTTTCAGATGCAGCATGTTGCATTTTTAAAAACACTATGTGCAGCAAAATATGGCCCGAGGACTCACACTGCTTTTGTTTGCTCATAAGAAGTAATAATGTTTATCTGCAGTATGGACAGCGCATATAGCGGCTCATTTTATTCAGACTTAAATGAGACATCGTTCGATTTAGATTAGTCCCCCTGTGTTCCCTCTAAAGAAACATCATTTGAATGATTACCCCAAAACCTCCTCAAAGGTCACCCGCTCCTTTAAAATAAACAAGCCAGTTATACCTTTTGATGTTTGCTGTGTTGTTAAGACAAAAGAACGTCCGACATCCTTTATTCATCTTCTGAATTTCTGCCCACAAACAATATTCTCTGCAGGCGAGCGTAGCTTTTTCTGGTGTGACAAAGGGAATTACTGTGGCGGTGCCAGATAGCGAAGCTCCATTTTTCAGATAACTGTCTGTTTGTATTTCCTCTCTGTGCAGAGGTGCCAAATGAGAGCATTATGAAGTTGCTTTTGTGTGCTTTTGCGTCTGCGGTGACCCAGTTGAATGAACAACAGGCAGAGGTCCAGAAAACTGGCTGCAAACTCCTCTGCAGGCTCCCGAAAATCACTTTCAGATGGTGATTGTGTGAGCCCCCTGAAGCATGAAAGGCATGCATGGGATCTTTTTATTTGCTCTACTTATGAATCTGCTGGCTCTCAAATCAATAAAGAGATGGGACTATATTTATGGAAAAAAAAAATCTGAGGAACTCTGAAGATTAAAATTTCAAGGCAGGCGTCAGACAAAAGCCCTTTTCACCAGGCTTTTCATTTAATAAGCTTTAGCTATTTAGATTTCACACTGTCCGACATTTTTAATTTACTATTCATGATTATATCGACTGATAATGCATTCTATCCTGTGAGCACGCAGTTCTCCAAAATACTCACTAATAGTTCATCCCTTTGAATGTCATCCAGCGTTACAAATTAGTTCCACTGAAGCAGACTGATCCAAATATCAAACAACAAAAGTGTCCAAAGGATGACCCGTATTCTGAATAGCAGCTTTGAACACTGCAACTATCAAATACAGCTGCATATAAATGAATACAAATATGAATACACATACAACAGTCTTTGGTTATTCTGAGATTACAGCCTGCGACTAACAATTCAATTATTTAGTATGAATGGGCGATGCAGCAAATAATTACAGTTTATCAAACAAGAGGATAACAACTTTGTGTCTGAGAGAGACTTGGAAATGACTTACACTGAAATTATTTACAACTACTGCTACTTAATAATAATAGGATACATTCTTATTGTTACTTGTTAACAATACTGGTTAAAGAGTGCATCCCAACATCCCCAATCCCCTTTGTCCGCATCAAATTGCACTCACACATAGATACCGGCTACCTAACATTCCTGGATCCGTTCCCAACCATCCCCGGTAGAGGTGAAAAATAAAGGAAAAGCAACAACAAAGAGATGAATAAAGAAGAGGCAGTACCAGAATTAACTAATAAAAGGCCATTAAAGCTTTCAGATTAGGGCACATAATTTGATAGATTAATTGAAATGTCAAATAAAATACAGTTATATGACACATTTGCAAGTAGAGTTTGTGAGGTTTAAATTTCTGAAGTGGCCAAAACATATAAAGTGTTAATCTTAAGGAGGTGCTATATTCGAAGTCCTTGGCAGCCATTTTGGCAACACCCTGGGGCAGTTATTTCAGACTAACAAGACCAGGTCCCTCTCTGAATGAATGGAAGAGAGGCGTAACTGCACTTTTAATGGTCACTGGGTTAGAGTCATCAGTCGAATCGGGTCAAAAACACGTCACAGGGTGCCCAGTAGCTCAGCTGATACAGAGGCCTTGTCCTCGCTGCAGAGGCCCAGGGTTTAAGACCAACCTGCTTTAGGTAGTTTGTCTCCTCTCCTATAACGTCTCTGCTATACTCTGTTCCATGAGTCAGGTGCACTTAAATTAAAAGCAGTCTTTGCAAGTTCACAGCTAACTCTCGGAACATGAAGCGACAGCCAGTCAGTAGAGCGGGTCTGATAAAGCCCATCTGAGTGGTGAAGCAATTCTGAAAGGGTAATATGGTAATTTTCCCGGAAGGTCTTTATAGATAAAAAGATACCAGTGAGTATCACGTCTCTCCTCGAAAGAAGACCACCCAACCTTGTCAAATAAAATACAGTGATGTGTACCATAAACATCACTAGTAATAAATCTCAAGGCAGAGTGAAAGACAGAAAAGTCCAGAAGTTTAAGATCAAAAGAGGAAGCATGCTTATAAATCACAGCAGTCCAAGACTGATGTGAAAACTGCCTTAACAATAATACATCAAACTCCTAACTCTCCACACAACACAACATGGGACAGATGATTTTATTTCGGGAGAAAGAGCCAACAATTTGGCTGAGTTGGCAGGCAAGATTATCGACGTGAAATCTAAATTAAATTTGAAGTTTTTCATCCAAATCCGTCCAATCATGATGATAGATAGTTATACTCTGTGACTCTCTCAATCATAAGTCCCTTCATAGCAGAAGTATTAAAATCATTAAGTCTATTGGTCTGGCTCTGTGAAAGAACGTGACGATCGTTTAATACGTTTTGACTGCTAGATTGTACAGATTTAAAAAACGTAATGCAGCACTGTCATCCCCGTAAGACGGGCATGACAGTTTGTCAAAGAGGAAGCTCTGAATTGTAGCTTCCCAGTTTGAAAAAACTTACATTGAGATTATTTACAACTACTTGATAACTGTAAGTGACATTTCCCTGATGTTCAGGCTGAGATTAGTGGACTAGTCTTAAAAATCTCATCTTTAATGTTAAACAATTTCTGAAAAAAGACACAACAGTTAGCTGACGTTGTCTGACTTTCTTACTCTTGCCTCTACTGTAATTACAAAAACAAGACTTACCCAGTTGATTGTTGTGGATGACGTGCATATCATCTTGGCTCTGAAAAGACAGAGAAACTTTTTAATAACAGCAACAACAACAAAAAAAGGTCTTCAAATAATGACCTATATACATCCACTGTTTTGTTTAAACAAGCGACGTAGAAACTGTCAAAACTGGCTCATGTGAAGACGCACAGTTTCGACTAAATACTTTATTTCCTCTTCCTAATCACTAATTAAGACTTAGTGATGCTAAATATGGAAAGCCCTGTGGGTTATTTGGAGAAATAATGGGTGATACCCCACGTCATTAGTCCTCCCTAATTGTGTGGGTTTTGTGCCTGCAGCATTTAAGCTCTGCACATTCGGCTCAATTAAGGCGTTCAACACTGTTCCACCTCCAAAGCTGTCAGTGCACGCGGCAGACCATGGAGGGATGAGTAAATCAATCACAAGCTGTGCAAACTTTGAAGAGCTGTCTTTCACCTCCATCTTTCAGAGGAAATCTTTCAGTCTTGGAGGAAAAGGCGAGAATGTGCGAGTTCTGGCTGTTTCCAGAGCTCTAGAGCGGCAGAGTATTAATAGATAATGACAAACCGAGACCTGTTTTGATTTATGACTTCCTCTAGACTAACAATCATTTCTCTGGCAAGCTGTTGCAGCCTTCAGAGAGCTTAACTAAGTCATAAATTCACTCTCAGCGGGTGTGGTGCAGTGGTTACAGGGAATCACAGCAGTTTGGTGGCAGTTGTGTGAACCTGCCTATACATATCTCGCTATCTCAGCAAATTTGGAGGACTCGCAATTTTAGAAATACAGAATAAACTATAAATTTAGTCATTTCCCCTCCCATGAATGCCTTCCTGCAACTGTCACGACTGAACATCATTTATTGCTTGCAGGGCTCGTTTTCCGCACTTCCTGTCTTTCTTATTATATTCATCAAATCCCGAATCGAGCGCTTTGACAAGCATCGAGCGAGCACACTTTCAGATGTAGAAATAATAGTAGAAAGTTCACCAATTATAAAGATATGTGCAGCGATGATTCATGTATATGTGAGGCTGTCTGTCTTCTCTTATTTTTCCAGGTGATCAGAGTTAGAAGCAAATATATGCACAGGCAGACAAGATCATATCAGGGTGATTTAATTCAGTGGGTACAAGACATCAGCTTAATTGGACTCAGTAGCATTAGTCATGCCCAAAAGGTTTCTGTCTCATCTTATCACACACCGCTCCTCTTAAATCATTTCCTTAGCTGAAGAGAGAAGGTACCTCAAGGAAAACATGCATCTCACAAGCCAGCAGAATCCAACTCGTTATCAGATAATGACTTGTATAAAAACCTTCCAACTCTGAGAGTATGTCATAGGACAACAGGTTAATATAGAGGGAAAACTCATCTAGAAAGAGGAGGATAATAATCATAAAACAAATGAAGTAAAGTGGGAGTTTCTCTGGATGACAGAAGAGTGGCAGGTGAAAAGTTCCTCACTGTCTCCTCCAACACGACTCAACTCTCAGAGAGGAAAGTGCCCTGACAGTAAATCATTGCACCGTCACTGTCAAACAAAATAAATCAAGACCTCCGGTGTGATGAATTAAGTGGTCAGGAAATGTTACCAATTAAATTGATTGTGTGCAACTGGGTGTGCCTTTGTAATGCGTGCATGTGTGTCTACTAGTTCACATCACTCTAAATAAGTCCTAACGTTTTTTGACAGACTTTAACAAGGCTTTAATGAGATCTCTGAATCTAACTTACGCTGCTGTACGGCGGTTTGCGATGTTCAGTGTATTTCAAGAGTTCCTTTCTAATGAGCTTTTGTTTTACAGGCTGTAAGGAGTCCAGAAAAATTCAGCCTCCTCATTCATTTCAATTAGTTCACTATTTTGGCACAGCGGAGGTTCCGACGCAGCTGCCTCCGGCCAAAAACACAGGGTCATCTGGGCAAAACAAAGCTTCTCCACAACACATCATCATCCAGCGAGGCGCTACTCTGAACAATCAATCACATGCGAGTGCACATTCTTTGTACTGCAGATCACTTTTTATTCTTACTGATTAATGTCTGCCTGGCGATTGGGAGCCCTGAAACCCTGTCTTGCAGTATTAAAAGCAGTGTTTAGCTGTCTGTTTAGCCTTCAAACTCAGAGATGCATTACTCAACCTGGACTTCAGGGACCGTATTTCTTCCTCTCACCTGTAGCTGTAGCAACACGCCCCCACCAATGCAGATCTTTGTGTTTCTTAATGCATTTCTACTGTTGTGTCTGAACACCTGCTCTATATACTTGGATTATGTACATATTCTAATGCTTTCTTACATTTTTCAGACTGCATTTACATTTACCAGTGATATTTTACATGAAACCTCCAGTGTAGACGTAGACCAATTATCTGCACGGCCGATTATTGGGGACGATATTCAGCATTTTTCCGATTATCTGTATCTGTGATTGCCTATAAAATGTCCCACCCACAACACTATCTGATTGGTTCCAAGTCATGAGTAAAAGCCTATCGACACTGAAGATTTTAAATCTGCAAAATAACTAGTAACATAAAGTGATAGTGCCGGGCTTTTGATGTAGAGTGTATGAGGCACTTATCCATAATTAGTGTATTACCTGCAGTAGGTGACCATCAGCTCTCCCCCTGTGTGGAGAAGCAGCGTACAGCACCGACAGGGAAGCAGAGCATTATACTGCTAACAGGTATCGACAGAAAGACATATTTTAGCCACCTAAAAGAAGGCACGCCTAAAAAAAAATCTATCCCTTTAAGTGTAGGATATATTTTGAACATTTTTGGTGCTTTACTTTGCCGTCACACAGCCCTTTCCATTGGGACTACATTCTGTCAACCGCACAACGTCCGTATTCCTACGCACAACCACAGCTTTGCCTGACATGCACTGTATTATGTGGCTGTCTGACAGGGGGAGAGCTGACAGTCATCTGCTGCAGGTAATACACCGACTCAGGATAAGTACTTCATACAACCACACATCAAAAGACCCGAACTATCACTTTGAGTTGTCAAATACATTTAGTGGAGTGGAAGTATTCAGGAGCAGAAAATGGAAATACTCAAGTAAAGTAGCTCAAAATTGCACTTAAGTACAGTATTTAAACTTTGACACCAAGACTTGTATTACTGCCAATGTATACTGGTTCCAATTATTAGTTATTGGTCTCCTTTTATCAATAATAATTATCAGTATTGGCTCTGAAAAAAACATTGGTCGATCCCTATTCCAGTGTGCTGTAGGAGAGATTGAAATATGTCATTTCATCTTCATGTAGCCTGTTACCAATGGAAGTAAAACCCAAAATAACAACATTAAATGACAAAAAGGGTTTAGGAACATATTTATAAAATACTAACATCTCAAACTTAATTATAGAAAAAACAGACTTATTTCTATTGCCCTTGGTGTTGAGTGCAGAAACATAACACATGCAAATGCTTCCTCGGAGGTGCACTGCATGGTACAATTAAGCAATCATAAGCATAATATTTAAGGAATTAACATCCAATCATTCTCTGTGGCAAGTCTAAAAATGCTGAAGACGACTTTTGTGTCAAGATGGTGACTTTGAAAGAGGGCTCATCGTGGGGCATGGATGGCAGGAGCTGTAATCATAAACACTGCTCGGCTGACTCATGTTTCAAGAGGAACTAAAGTGGCATCTGTGGGAAAGACATCAGCAAGTAGGGTTGGATATTGTGGTCGACAGCACACATTTGATGACAGCGATGCTTGTGCATTAGTGTGATATGTAAGAAAAGCAGAAAAGTGACTCTCAGGTGACTGAGAGTGTCGGTGCAGGATGTGCAGACTGTCAGTGGGAACAATCCATCAACAATTACAGAGAGAGGGATATTATAGTCGGGTGGCAGTGCATGAACCCCTCATTACGAAGATGAATGCACATTTAAGAGTCCAGTGAACCATCGGCAGTGGTCTACAGAGATGTGGAAGAAAGTGGCCAGATGAGTCATCTTTCATGGTATTCCAGACAAGTGGGCAAGTGCATGTGTGGCCAACACCAAGACAACGGTACAGGCCTGAATGCTTGACCCCCACAGAGGGGTATCTCATGGATTTGTCATGCTGTGGTTGGCACTTTACTGGCGGGTTTGGGTCCACTTGTCCCCTTAAGCTCAGTTCACACTACAGGATTTTTGTCCTGATTTTCCACTCGCCAACGTTTTTTGGAGATCGCAGACATAAAGCCTCAGATCAGAGCATATCAGAGCTTACGCCTGCTGGATATCTAACAGGCTAAATATCTGGTTGTGTCGCCGACGGGTCGGGGAGCCTTGAATGAGCTACAACCAATGAGAGCTGACACTCCTTTCTCTCCCTCTCCTCCTCTCCCTCTACTACCATCTGCAGTAGCTCTCTGAACTCATACATCTATTTTTATGGAGACGTACAACAATATATTTTCTATCAGTATAGACGAACACAAGCTGTGTCCTTGCTGAACCTGAAAACGAGCATACAGCTACATTTATTTATTATTTTATTTTATTTCACCTTCATTTTACTGGGAAGTCCCATTGAGATCAAGATCGTTTTTACAAGAAACACCTGGCCAAGGTAGCTACCGTATCAAAGTGACAACATCATAAAATGCAACATATAAAACTTGATATACAGACATCCACAATAAAACAGGAGAACAGGTTTTCAAACACAAGAAACACAACAACTTGCCTCCTTCACTACATTCCAAGCGGTGCCTTTAAATTCAATTCAATTCAATGGATAGAAATGTGTCTGATTTCAGATCGCTGGTGTTCAATCCCTCCAGCAGAGTTCAGAGACTTGTAGGATAAATGTGAAGAAGCGCTGAAGCTGTTCTGGTGGCCCACAATCTTACTAAGACACTTTATGTTAGTCTTCTGTTTAATCTGTCGTCCATCTGTTCCTCAGATTTTTGTAGTCAAAAGGTGACTCATTGGACATTTAACAAAATACCCCTTTAAATCATGTTCCTTGGTTGCAATCTTGCAGTTGGGTAGCAGGAGGGCTATCTTTCTCTGGTAAATGATCTAATATTCTGCAGCAGAGTGAACTCAGAACAGGTCTAACATCATTTTCGCCATTAATGTGCAATGAATTATTCCCAGCTCGCATAGGACTCGGCTCTTCTTGGCCCTCAATGCTTACTACGCGCAGGTAAAGCTCTCCTTAATCCCATCTGACAGCAGGCTGTCAGCCATTTGCAGCAGGAATCAGACACCCACAGGTGTTAAAAAGGAATTGCTTTGAGTCTACACTGTCCATCTGAAGGGGTTAGTTTCACCATCCCTTGAGTGGGTTTGATCTGTGGCACCACGGCGCTGATGCAGACAGACAGGAAGATTGTGCCTCGTGTAGTTTGACCGCAGAACAACGGCAGCACCGCGCCGAAGGTTTTCCCTGCTGAGGTGTACATGTGTAAACTCCTTGAGAACGATGCTCAACCCACATGATGTGACCGTTATGTAATCAAGGACACCCGCAAAGACAACCCTTTGATCCCTGCCTTTCATTTGGAAGCTCTTCACATACAAACACGCCGGAGCCCCGGCCCTCTGCTGCATCTCTCAGTCCCCGAGGGCACAGACGCTCCACTGATGTGAGTGACCCGTCAGGTCACATTAGCCCTCTGTTCACTGATGGCAAGAATGATTCAAGGTTGCAGTGGTTTTATGAATTTTGACATGTTGGAGAAAAATGTGCGATGTTTACAGAAGCTGGCTGTCTGGAAGGATTCTGAGCACCTCAAATACCTGAGTTGATCTCTATTATTCATGGGTTTACTTTATATTGAAGGAGTAAAATTACTTCTTAGTAGTGCAAATCAACAGCTTCATTTTGACGACGCTTTCAGATCTACTGAGCACTTTAAGACTTAAAAAGCCTTTTCTGTCCCTCCTCCCTGTCAGGGTGCCAGAAGAACTGACAGATTAAAAATTTTACTCAATAGCCGTTTTTCATTCACAAGCGAAAGCTCTTAATGTGTAATGACTTAATGACTTAAAAGGTCTGCTGCCTATGAAAATCAGCAGGTTATTCTTGTCAGGCTGTATTCATACCTTCTTTCTGCAATTTGTTGACTTCAATCAGAAATAATGGGGAAAAACCTGTTGATAACACACTGTAGGGCAGAAAGTCTCAAAACTGACAAGTAAAGCTACTCTATTAACTTGCTGTTAATGATACGACAGGAGCAATTTTCCCCATGACGTGCATGATGATGGGCCTGACAGTAGAAGTGACTGCCAACCTGGCGACTAAACATTGTCTTTTGGTTTTAGTTGACATTGATTGAGGTTAAAGCTGCATGTGCCTGCATGGAACAAAGCTGCCTAGTTATGCCCCTTTTACACTGGATAAAAAAAACACCCACTAACAGACACTCAAATCTGGCTTTTTTTCTTCAGTGGGACAGGGTACAATTAGCATTAATTCAAAAGATTCTGCAGTAGTCAACAGTAATAATCATCTCTGGCTCCGATTGGCAGAGTGACGGAGACATGACCCCGTGGTGGACAACCTAGTTTCCATCCATTTTTCAGTGTGATGTTATGATGCGCGTTGAAGGTCAAGATGTTGGCGCATGAATAGCTTATCATCTGTCTCCATGCAAGCAACAATCGAACAGTGTTCAATTGACTCTCTTCAATTGAGAGTTTGAAAGAGAGACTCAAGTAAATGTAACAAAGGTAAACATGGTTATATTGTCACTGATTCTCATTCAGACAGCGGCCATTTTCCTCTGATGTCAAGCTCAGGGTGGAAAGCTATCCTATTTACTTTTTATTTCCAAGCAACAGGCTATGTTTTCACTTTTTTATGTCATGAGAGAAAAAGCTTTTACAATTTGGACCAATAGATGTGTTTGGCAGGGTATGAAAGGTAGCCCTAGACTTTGATAGCATCCAGGACTGGTTTCCACACAGTGGGGAAATACTACACAGTGCATAGTTAACTATGAAAGCAATGCTCACTTAGGCTGCTACTGCATGCACATTTGAGCAGATAAAAACACTGTTGAATCCATTCCTTACACTCTTGTGTTTTTGGTTTTGGAAAGGCTAAATAAAGAAACCCACCTTCTAAGCCCTATAAATGCTGACTGTTGCTTTCACAACAGAACTGTGCACACATCGTAACTAAACAAACTTGCTGTGCCTAGTCATGGTTGCTGAGCTATAACTGGACAATCACGATTTAGGGGTCAACAAGCTATTAACAAACTTATTTTTTTTCTTACTTTTCATGAGGGCTGTATGGACTTTAAAAGAGATGATCTGAAACACTAGTCACTCTAAGGCAAGGTTGCTCAATCTAGCGAGAAAGCCATTAGCTAAATTCTGCCGCGCAAAATGATGATGCATTATCAACATCCGGTGGTGGCGTGTAAATAAGGAAGGAATTTGGGATGCAGTCTATTAAAGGACGTTTTATTACTTGACACAGTGTTGGAGGTGGAGCCCTGTTCATTCCTATGAAAGCTGCTCACTGGTGTTTTGAAGCCAAAAAAGCTCAACTTTCCGGCTATCAAAATACCTGGATCGCCGACCGAGCCGGCTGACTGCCGGTTTAGCACCCGACTAACCTGAATGGGGATAAAATAATGTAATGGTGCTGCTCTTCTAGACTTTCCCAATGTTATTGGATGGAATGGCTCAAATTATGATCGTGAAACGAGTCATTTCACTCAAAATAATTTTCCCCCGTTTTACAGACACTTCTTTCACAATGAGTGTATTGTTGTTTTCTCTTCTGTTCGCCTGCAGGAAGTGGGAATGGGATCAATAGGTAATTTAAGCAGGTTGACCTGTGTTTGAAAAACCTGTGTAGACTAATTTTGCTAATTTTGGTGGAAAAGCGGTATTAGTTAATGCTAGGCTATCACTGCAGCTGCTGGTAATCAGTTTTACTGTGCAGATGACCAAAGCAATTGACACCCAGTAATTATATGCGTCCAGCCAGGGTAACTTCAATATGTAATTAAACTGACATAAGATGCAGTGTGTACAGCACTGGATGGTATCCATAGCAACAAGCATCATCCTGTCCCCCCCCCTCCCCCGTGGAATAGGTAGTGAACCCTGAAGTACTGAAGGCACTATTTAAATCATGTTATATCTTTGGGTTCAACTTTAAATGACAACATTTTTATCATACTTCTTTCTTTCTCTCTCTTCATGTCACAGACACACCAGCACCTAAAATGGATTTGATTAAGAACAAGTGGCTTACAGGTTCATTACTAATCCAGAACGGCAGTGAGAGTGAGCGACTAATGTCACTGCATTTAAATTTCACATTAGCAAGGTAACATAATTAGCAGGAAAAATTACATAATACGCTGAATATTTAAATCCTGCAAGCCTGGTTTAATCTACAGCTCGAAAATCTGAGTTGTTTTTGATCTCGACGTGATAGGAGAGTCTGAGAAAGGCTCTTTTCCACACAGGATGTAGAAAGTATTCCTTGGATTGATTTTCTCCACTTATATTCTCACAGTTTGTGATAGTTCTTGTGCACCTGCTCTTCCAACATGTTTTATCTGCCCTGTTTTATTCATCAGCCCTGTGACTCTAAATGGCGTGTTTACCTGAAAGAGCAAACTTGTTTTTCGGGGATCGAATTATATTGTGGCACATTTTCTATTTGTAAAATAAAAGAAATAAACTCATTGCCTTTCCCTTTTCTTCAGGTCCACATATTTCAGTATCATTAACACTCTGTTATTCTAACAATCTGTTGGGGTAATATTTAGCATTTTTCATCCATATTTTTATCATTTCTCACACAGTGAAACAGTTCAACGAGGGCACTCTCACTTAGTTAGAAGACTGTATACAGAGGGATTCGGCTCTGTTTTTCTAAGCACAGGAACAACTGTTGCCAACAGAGGCGACCAGACCGCACAAAATTGTTGACAGTGGTCCAAATCTGGTTGCCTTGGGCAACGGGGCAACCGTTACTGTCAGGCCCTGCTGTGTAAATTATTTAGGGTCACAGTTTGCTGCTCCCTGGTCTCTACATGAGATGGCTGATAGATATTTTTGACCAGAACACTTTTGAAAACAAGAATTTGGTCACACAGAAATAATGTTCTTGTATCGTTCGAGTTACAAAAGGGAAAAAAGATTGCTGCGAAGTGTTATGTGCAATTTAAATCTGTATCTTATCATCACTCCAACTCAAAAGAAACAAACTAGCATTGTTTTTTATAAATATAACAAGGTAAAGACAGAAGTTTCAAAGAACCTTTTTTTTAATTAAAGAGTGGTTAGGTTCTAAGAAATATTTAAGTTTAAATACCAATTGATTTCCCAGTTTGTGTTTCTTTTACAGCCTACACTCTGCTCTGTAATCACATCTTTACGTCTTGTTGTTCAGAATCAGAAACCAAAACGGAGACAAATATGAAACTGTTGTAATGCTGTGAGCTAAACGAGATCATTTTAAGAATCCATGTTGGGATGGAGGATGAGTGTGCGCCACCTGTTGATATTCACAGTTTTGGTCAAATCGGGTCTTCAGGTGCACATTGGCAGCAGCATTCATGCAGGTTTGCAATCTCAGAAAAAGAATCTTTCCTGCTGAGATAAGGTCACTGCAGAGGAGTTAAAGCAATGATTCAAACGTCAGTCTCACAATTGTCCGCTTCATTTCGATTTTCAACAACCCAAGGTAGCCCAAGTAGATCTTCTTGCTTGGAGTGAAAGCCATTTAGGCAGCACTGATGTGAGCTTAAACACAAAATCTTTGCAAAACAATGTTTTGCAGAAAGTTCTGCAACCTTCAAGCAACATAGATGATTTTGTCCTCCAGTTAGAGATGAATGACTTGATCGGACTGTGTTGTTAAGGAAGGCAAGAGCACTTTTCCTTGAAGGCTGGTTATTTTGTCATTCACTGATTGGCACTTGAGTGCCCCCACAGAGATGAAGATCTATATCCTTCAATGGTCAAAGGAACTGAACAAAGATGGCTATGATGGCAAAAGAGAAGCGTTCAGGTTCCTATCTGGGTTACAAGTTTACAAGGGCACTGCACAGCCTGAGGACGAACCTAAGAGAATGTTGGCGTTGCATAACATTGTAAAGCAACCATTTAGCCTTGAAAACACATGAAAGAACTCAGGTGACTCACAAAGATCAGCACTTTTAATTACTTCTGCTCTCCTGGTTGTGTTCTTGTGTGTGTCCTAGCACTGGTTGTTGCGTTTTCCAACATCTAGGAACATCGCCTGAAGGTGAAGCCAGCTGCCACTTTCAGAATAAAGCCTGAGCCCTGAAATGTCTTTTAAAAGTTCCCTCATGTATCTTGAGAGGACCAGAATGGTGGCAAAGTGACAGGAACTGTCAGGTGTGCTCTTAACAAGTTGAAGTTACTCATTGGCTTTGCAAGACCCTCAGCAGGAAGTTTGTAAATAATTTCTCACTCTGTGTAGTGCTCATGCATCATCTCGCTGTTCTGAGTCCTCTGAGTGCATGAGATCAAGGCACTTCTGCTTACATTAGCAAACTTGGAGCACACTTGTTGTTTAGGCTGTTTATGAAGCCCTGAAGCGGCGAATAATCACAGTACCTGCGCCTGCCTCACCAACTTCTCCAAGTCATTCCGAGTTCAAACTGATGCCAGTCATCACAGGCTTCAGGCTGTCTTCAAAGGAGGGGGGAGACGCTGACATTTTTTCGTATGCGAGCCACGGACTGTGCTCAAAGACAGCCACTGAAACTTACAGCCATATTTCCTGCTTTACACTTCATAAGCCTTTTTGTGTAATCAGTGTTATATGCAACAATATTGATCAAAGAGGGTGAAACTTTTCAAATCCTGACTAAAAATTGGAACAGATGGTCTTTTCCTCCGCTGTAAGGGAGCAAACAATAAGCCACGGGATGCAGAATCACACTCAATATGCTCCCCCCCCCACACACTCTTATGAATCTGTTGCTGGAAGTTTAATGTGACTCGACAGTTGCTACTTTGCATTCTGAGATCAGCGTTACCCATATCACACGCTACAGGAGCCCCTGCAGATTTAGCCAGATTTTAATGGCGATGGGATGAGCACAGCTGTTTGAAGTCAGATGGTGAACCCTCTTTTATTCAGTGCCAGATCTTCTATTCTGACCACTGGCACAAAAATCATGTGAAATACGCTCTGATGAAACACTACTTTAAAAGGTTTGGATTGACTGTTTGACTCCATTGAAAGCAATTTAATCACCGTCACCGTTCTTCAAAGCACTGTATACACTATAATGTTTCAGGCCGGGATCACACTACTACAGGAGTTTTGGGCTGTTTGATCCTGATTTGCCCCTCCCGACAATCAGAGGAGAAATCTGGCCTGGGAGTTTGGCACAGATTATATGGTGATGTGAGGGGTTTACAGATCCATTCTTAAACCTCCCCAACTGCTGGCAGACTCATGGTGGCTGTCCAGATAAATATCAGAAGTGTTTGATATCTAGGATTTAGAATCTGGATGATTATCAGTGCTTTCTGAAGCAGCTGACAGTGTTGCCAATCAATGGTACACACTCAGCTTACAGTTAAACTTTCTAGCTGTAGAATAGACGACCCATGTTGACCACGTCTTCCAAAACATGTTCTCATCCAGACTCATTTGTTCTGCTTTTGTTTTTCCTCACTGCAAAAGTATATACGGTACTGCAGCAAGTACGGTACGGTCGCCATTTGTTTACGTCTGCTCCCCCACGAGATCACGTGAGCCGGTGCATCGCTCCCTCTGGCATGATAATCTTAAAGATGCGGCATTATTTGCAAATCTTATATCGTGTGCACGTGTGAGAAAACATCTGTGAAGATTACACTTGCGTGATGGAACCCAGTTTCAAAATTGATTAAGATTTTAAAACTCCCATATTGTGAGTCCAGCCTGAGGCACACGAATATACTTTCTGACATTCTCAGAAGGCAGGTAGATAAACCACATGCTTATGATTACTAGTGGGTTCTTAGAGCGGCACGCAGGCAAATGAAATGCACAATTGCATTATGTGAAATTATAGAGTTCTCTGGGTTTGACATTTGATGGAAACATTTAGGATAATGTAAGAGCAACTCAACTCATTAAATAACAAAGGTTTTTTCAACGCAGAAATGTTACATATTATACCTTTGTCATATGTGTGGCATACCCTGTGTTTAACCCAGAGTGAGTGTGGTGAGTCTGTATAATTGAGAGAAATATCAATCAATGCTCAACAAGTTCTGGCCGTTGCACACTGAAGTTCTCGAGACTGTAAGAGTCTAAACCACAAAAATAATTTAGATATTTGATCTGCTAATATATGCATGTATTGTACCGTCTTTGACGTTATAGTTCTTGATTCTTGGCTACAAAACTGCTACGCTGACAAAAAGGTCTTTCTGCATCGCAACTTTGTTAGAAAGTCAATAATCCTCTGTGGGAAGACCAATAATTAATTGCTTTATTCAGCGACTGGTTTACTTCTTAAATAATAAATCAAGTGTGCTCACAGATGTATGAGCATGTGTTGTAAAATGTTGTATTCAGTGTATAAACCAGCGCCAGGCCTCCTGCTATGGCCCCGATGTAAATTCCACGACTTTCTATAACTGAACTGGAGCGCTTCCATGACCTAAAAATTTGCATTCCTTTCTAATTTGTTAATGTTGTTCTTCAGCTCAGGAGATCTAAAAGGGGGGCATTAACCTGGTTTCCACTTTGCAGCACACAACGCACGTCTGACACAGGGTGCAGAACACATTTGGGCTCCACTCTCTGTCTGAGAAACACCTGTCAGAAGTTGGTGACATTAAAAAATTCAAATGCGATGTGAACATTTTAAAAAACACAGGGCATAAGCGCCGCCGTGGTCCCGTGGTAACTAGGCAACAACCCCCCCCCCCCCCCCCCCACAAGCTCTCACAAGCACTAGAAGCCACATGTCAGGGTCAAAAAAGGAGGAGAAATAAGAAAATGTGTTTTTCTGAAGCTTTTAGGAGACACTTAAATCTAAAAATAGATGTAATGTAACAGTTTAGACAAAATGAACTTCATAAAACATTCTCTGCTTTCTTAATATCTTTTTTCCAGCACATTAAACATGACTTTTATTCCCGATTATGTTCCCATTGTTGCGAAAACACGGCTCTTTTCATTCCCTTAAAGAGTTTCTTCTCCTGAATGGATGTCATTTAAATCTTTGCTTTATAACTCTGACAGGCAGCTGTCCCTAATCGCTCTTTTATATAAAAAATGTAAAAAAAAAAAAAAGAAAAAAAGAAAGAGAAGCGCTTTGACCGAGTATCTGCTATTGAAGGAACACTCATGAAGTGACACAATTATTTCAGGGAAGAAAACTGACTCAACCAAACTTGATTCTGTTCAAATTAGAGGCCAGAGACTCGAGATGTTTTAATATCCACCTACATTACACTGGGAAGTTCAGACGAATGCAATTTCTGCCAAACATCATTTACAACAATGTGAGAAAAAAATGAAAAAGTGACAAAGCGAAGACTTTAAATATCCTCTCGCAGGGAAAGAGGCGGTTGACATCAGTAAAAGGCAAGACAGTAATTTCCCATTTCTGTGATGCTAAGCACCTCTGCCAGGAGGCTTACTGTCAACATCTCCTCACACCAAGGAGAAGTAGAGCAACTGAACATGTTAATTATTTATCGCGCAGCAACTGCAGACTTATGTAGAAAATGCAACAGCAAGAAAATCATCTTGCACCTTGTGTGGAAGAGCAAATTAATAGTTCCTATCTGGAGGCCAAATGATCAATCCATTTAAATAAAAAAACAAAAACATGGTCATTTATTTTTAGTTGGTCAGCTGATTAAGGGTTTAAATGGAGGCGAGGAGATCAGGAAGCGAATGATTAACACTAATTATCAAGAAACCAGCAGCAGGTTTCAGACTCATTTGCAGACAGGAAATACAGAATCACACACACAAGTGTTTTTCTTACCTGTGAGCCTTTTCCTGAGCTGCCAGCTGAAAAGTTGATATGAACTGTAAGAACAGAAAGAGAAAAATATATTAATTCAAACAGCAGTTAATCATTTGTCCCCCTTTTCCTTCAGGATGGGTCAATTCTCCATCCAACAGCTGCCGAACACAGACAAGGTTAGACAAAACGACCTTCTTTATGTTATTTTATCTGATATTATATTTTATCAATATTTAATTAAATATTATAAAGATAACTCAGAGCCTAATTCCTCCGAGCCGAGTCTGTAAGAGCACCATTCATCCATCCAAGGTTTTAATTAGAGCCAGGAGAGCTTCTATCCAATCACATTGCTATCGATTCCGAGACAAGAAAATCTTCGCTGAGAGATTCCTAGGATTTCAAATCAATACATCAAAAACAGCAGTGTCGCTGAGAATGAATCTATAAAGCAGTTTATATTAAATCAGGCTGCCTGCACTCCAACATCGGTCAGCGTTAAATCTGACTTTAATTAGGTGATAGAGCCGAAAAGAAAGAGTTAAAGTACACTCCTGACTCTGCAGCAGCTATTAAAGGGCAACGAGTGTTGATTAAACCCTAAAAAGCAGCATATTTGTTTTCTAGGAACAAGCCACTAAAATTACTGCTACGGTGTAATATCCAATATCCAAGATATACACACACACACACACACACACACACACACACACACACAAATCCAATATAAAAAGGTGCATATTTCATAAGATAGATATGATCTCTGTGACTTTGCTTTAATGACCCAATCTGCAGTAATTTGGTCAGATTTTAATTCCATCCATGCAAAGGAACCCATTTCTTAAATTATTCAAAGCGCAGAGCTAACTTCAAAACACTTCAGTGCGTAAAGCCTGGAGTGAAGCCACCGGTTCAGAACAAACGAACAATGTAATGAACCTAATTATGTTAGTCCTGAAAGCCCCCGATAAACAATGGAGCCAAGACAGTTTTGAAAAAGTCCAAACTTGCCAACTAAGCCAAAGAAACACTATGTTTCGACGTTTCGTTTCAAAAGAAGACATTCGTCATTTAAGGAGCAGAAAATACCCTCATTAAGGTCGTATTCAAACCGATTGTCTAAGAAAGATGCACCGAGGACACTGATGTAGACACTGTTCGCTGCAGCTGAGAGTCTTTTAGTGATGAGGAATCTCTGTCATCTGTCTGTCCCTATAATTTTCTCAACAACCATTCATCCGATCGACTTCATAATTGGCAGGTGTTCACTGAGGACCCGAGGAAGTGCAGTGTTGAAGTGCAGCTCTCAGTGAAGTTGACAAACATCAGCTGACAACACCCTGCAGAGCTGGAGAGCCCTTGCAGTTCCAGACCCACAGAAACATCTGGAAAGGGGCAGGAACATCCAAACCATCTGTCTACTACAGTCTATCGAGGACTAACAGATCAACAGCAGGACCTTTAGTGTGCTTCTTTGCTCTTCTTTCAATAAAGAAAAAGCCTTCCCTCCAGTTTTGCTATCACAGATGCTATAGCAGCATCTACGCCAACATCTTAAGAGGCTGCCACTGCTGCCTTCGGACAAACAGTGGCACCTCTCGCTGGTCGCAACGCCACTAGCTGCGAACTGATTGATTCAACCACTGTGTGTTTTACAAGATGGATTCAGGAGATGATCTGAATCCAGCTGCCTCACATGGTAAGATAACATAACTGATGATTATTATTAAGAATGTAGGTGTGGCTCATGTTTTGGGAACACCTCAAAAGATCTGTCTCACTGGTGGCATATTGTGATATTAGTGTGTTGTTAAGTTGAACAAAGGTAAAAATAAATAAATAAAAATGGCGGCACTCATAAACATCTAAATCTGGAACTGGGTCTGAAACTGCTGTGTCTGGAGCTGCGGGGGTTCTCCGGCACTGCGGGTCGATGATATTGAGAAAGCCACAAGCAGCAATACTGGAGGCCAAGCAATCGGCCTGAACAGGCACGTTTGAATGAGCACTGCATTAGTGCTTCCAATAAGAGAAGTAATGAGAGAAAATAGGAAGAAAACAGGAAAAAAACTCCTGATTACCCTGCAGACAAAAAGTCACTGGAAAAGTAAGAAAAAAGAGAGTAAAAACTAAAATGTTTCGGCTGTGATATTGGCATTTTGTAATTATTTTTTGACATGTTTGTCAGTAATTGAAATAAGTTGTTAACCTAAAATTTAGAGTTTTTGTTCTTTTATTTTTATCCCTTTTCTATTCTCAGACTGCTTCAGAACGTAACACAAGTTGAAAAGAGAGTAAAAACTCCCTGGAGAACTCTGGGTCCTAAGTATGTGTGAAGTCAAGGTTGTTTCTTCTTGCTATAATGAAAACAACGTGAACTATGGACAAAGGTTAGTATTGAATTCAGACCCCCTCTTATAATATAACAAGGTCACCGGGAGCAGCCTCACATTGTGGCACTCTGTTTCAGACGGAGGTCGGTTCGAACAACAGCAGCTGAGACTGAGAAAAGCAGCAAAAAAGCCAGTCTGACAGAAAATCAGCTGGTGATTCAACTTAATATCATAGGTTTATTGAACTTGTTTGAGCTAGCACTGTAAATTACATTTTGAACTAGTGTAACATGTTTTACAGGGAAGTAAGAATAAAAATGATATTGACAATATTGATTATTGAATCAACTGCAAAACTATACCAGAGCTCTCCACAGCTCTGCACCCATTATCATTCTGCTATAGGAGAAAAAAACATCTGGCTTGTTTGTATGTCTTTAAATCAATCACAATCGTCTTGGGGTGCCGCTAAACCCAGGATGCAGCAGCCGTGCCCCTGCAAACTAGCACCAGGGGACCTGTTTTGGTGGAATATGTGCATTAAAATGGCTAAATCCCCACATCAGAAAAGGAAACAACTGCTTGCTTGTTTACGGCCGTACTGTTCACAACAAGGTTATGGTTAGTGTACATTTCCATTTTCAGCATGTATAGGTTGCCAACCTGGGAGCTGTTGTCGTTTCCCGTAGAGACAGAGATTTGAAAAATGCTAAAACGCAGATGACAGAAAGGGAAGAGAATGCTGACTAAAAGTTGGCCAATGGCAAGATTATACCCATAGTCTACTAGTAGACCTTAAGCATGGACCTGAACGCTCCTAGAACACAAGTGTTCTCAGCCTAGTCGCCAAAATAAAATTTGTATGGTTCATATCTAGCATATTGACATTCCTACAATACGTGTCATATCACGTTCACATTACATGCATATGAGCTGACTTTCATGTTGGGAGGTGGAGAGGATGGTGCTGCAAGCCATTTGTCTGTATGAGACAACTTTTTCCACATGTGCAGGATGAAACCACTGAATATTTTGAACTAGACGCCGTGACATTATCAGCTGTGTTTGTGGCGACAAAAGCAGGTGTTTCAGACCAAAACATGATCTTTTCCAAAACCACGTGGTTTTGTGCCTAAACCTAACCAGACCAGAAGGTGATGAAAATGTTATTAACAGAAAGGTAAATTTGCAACTTAACATACCCGTGGTTTGCATAAACGTACATTTCCAACATTTATTCTGCTGATTGGGTTGGAGCAGTCTGGCTCTTATATATAAAAAAACCCTTTGCTTGCTGATAAACGGAGCAACTAAACTGTACAAAGTGGGAAATGCAATAACCATTTGCATCCTTTTTTTGTTAATCAGCAACAAAAAGCCAACTCAACTAAATTCCGACTTAGCACATTTTAGATAATGTCAATGAACCCTATTAACTCACAAACGTTCACAAAGGTCACAACTATAAAATCCGATCGGGCCAATCACGAGCTCCGTAGAGCGAGTTTAACTACTACATTGTCATCTGGCCTTGCAATTTCTGTCAGTATTAAAAATGCAACACTTGGTGTGAAATGAAGCCTCCTACAGGAATATATTTAAGTTCGCGATACATTCTGCTACAGCTGCTCAAACTTCCCATCTTTTCATGGCTCACTCTGGAGAGGGAGAGGCAGAGACACTCGGAGGGGGGGAGGGAGACAGTGGGTGGGAATAACTCCCTACATAATGTCAGGAGTGCTGATGGGAGCACCTCCATCTCATCGCCTCCTCTGCCTGCATAATCAAGTCTGTTGTTTCCAACCATGTTTTCAATTGAGCCGTACCGAAGGGAACTTGTTTGCTTTGATTTTAGAAACTCTGGGAATCACTCTACATGCTGAAAGCTGTGAATGGTTTAGCTGAACGCTTTTCAACAAGAGTCTAAATTTACATTGTCATTGTAATCAAAGCAGACGTCCAATGCAATTAGCCGGGAAACACTGTGCTCATTACAATGGGAGGGAGTCAGGTTGGTACCTTAGCAGAATTCAAAGAATCTGACAAAGAAAACATGCACAGTTCCCATTTGTTCAAGGTGTACGGTTATCCAAGGAGCGGTGGTAGAAAGAGAGTACTACTCAAGTACTGCACTTAAGTACAGTTTTGAGGTACTTGTACTTCACTTATGTTTAGGATTAAAAGCAGCGGACTTTGAAATGATCACTGCCCACGGCAACTTTCAACCATTCAGCCAGACCAGCCTGCTCCTGGCTAATGTCTGGTCGCAGGAAAATGAAATGGACAAAAGAATGAAGTCAGACACTGTTGTGCAGAGATTGGTCTCCACCACAGCATCCTGGGTCGAGCTGTCGCACTCGATGGGAGGTGCCATTTTTCCAAGCCACCAGAGCGCAGGACCCCAGCAAGCGAGGGGTATGTTGGACTCTGTTACATCACTTTAACCGGATTAAGGATTTTACTCTTCAGAAGTCTGGATCTTAAAGTTATCAGAGAAACAAGCCAAGCTAACATCAGCAGCAGCTCGGCTCGTGAAACTGATTTATTCTGTATTTTTTACTGGTTTTAATTACAGGCTCCCTTTGTTTTGGAGAGTGGGAAACATCTGCAGATAATTTGGCTCCCAGTAAAAACCTTGAAAATGAAAGTCACTTAAAAACAAGCTGAGACGAAGATAACAGCCTGCAGCCGATCCTGACATCCTGTGTCCACTCAACAGCATCAAGAAACACTGGTTTTAACATGAATCTGCTTTATTTAGTGTTTGTACTGGTTTTAATCAAAGCTTTCTACAGAAAGAGAAAACCTCTGCAGATAATTCGACTCCTGGTAAAAAACCTCCTGGACAATGAACACTAAAGGAATCCTAACTTAAAAATATAAATGGCAATGGTGACAACAACTCTCTTGATCCAACGCCACATCATCAAACCCTGTCTTTGGTGACAGTTTTGACTGAGGGATAGTTACTTTTTAAATAAAAAAAGTCAGGTAAAACATATTTGATAAACTTAATATGATAAAATTGTTTTTCTTGTCACGTTTAAGATGTCCATAAACTAAAAAGACATATGCAGATCAGGACTTTGTTTTTCCTTCTCTCCGCCATTAATCATCTCATGATCCCTCAGTTTAATTAAGTGTTTTATTAATTTATTTCTTTTGCAAGGTCAAACAAAGACGCTGTAACACAATAGCAAAAGACAAAGAAGCAGACTGTGCATGTGAGATGTAAAAATTTCCTATAGGAGCTTATAGAAGGAATCTCACCTCAATACAAGCAAACACAAAAGTCATGTAATCCACAAAAATAAGCACGAGCAAGCATAAGATCAAAAAGCAAAGGACCTGAATACTTCTTCCAACATTTCCTCAAGGGAAACTTCTTGTCTTAAATATGAAAATCCTGATGAATTCATAGTAATCAAGCAACAATTTGCTTGTTCCACTGTTGGTTGGTGTCTTACTTAACTTCCCACTTCATTCAGGATTTAATGGGCACAGAGGGAGCAGAAATAAATCGAGACCACATGAAAGTACTTTGAAGTAAATCACATTAGGAAAGGCAGCTACGCAGGTGTATTATATTAACTTGAATGCTAATTAGCAGTCAGTGTCAGCTTTAAAAGAGCTCTGATAATCACTGCGTCCATGTGTGATGGTTCAAAGCGAAACGAGACAACTAAAGGCTTCAAAAGAGGCTGAAGAGTGGCTGCCGCAGCTGCAGCGGTCCCAAAAAACAAAGTTATTCAATCTGGCCGAGGCAATAAGATCTAAAATCACGTTAGCTTCGCAGTGCTGATATTTACGGAGGGGCTGCTATCCACAAACTCTTCTGAGACCAGTGCACAAACATCCACAAGCTGAGGACCATTAAACCTGGATTCACCTCTTACCAAGCCCTTCTCAAACCATACAGCAGCTCCCAGCACTCGAGTTCAAAAGAGAACGCCATCTGCATGGCACAACAATGCCGTAGAGTGGCTGGTGAGGACAGTCGAACATTCAGCAAGCCACATAGACTCATACTTTTCCTCTGGAGCGGGAAAATGAGAGATAAAAGGCCAGTGGATAGTGGACTTAAATTCTACTTGAGGTGACAAAATGGACTCAAATGGGATTCTCATGTTGCTGTGTTCCTGCCATTAAGGTTTGTTAAAATTTAACACAGAGTTAATTTGCTTTACTCATGCAAATTTGATGAGCTTTTTACAGTCCAACATTCACAGCACCCAACATGTACCAACTGCACAAAAGGTTAGCTGCTAGCACAGTCAGTGTGTCTGCAGATTAGTGTGGTCAACACCCATCACTAACAGTTATGGATGCCACGGGGAAAAACTGACACAACATTGAGGGCTTTAAACTTTTGATTTTTATTAAAGGATAAATATAACAAAGCTCAACATGATGACAGACAACTTCTCTTTTCTTGGCTACAGGCAGAACAGCACAATGACTGTAATAAACATTAAATATGACACTTTTATAGAGACATTTTGTGCCAACAAGGCAGCCGAACAGCTGACCGCAATTCAAGTCACACCAGTGGATATTTTTAAGGACGCCTGGGGATATATCGATCTGTTTTTGTTGTGTCTAAAGCATGTATTATTTTGAAGGAGACCTGGGGATATTTTCCATTTTTTGTGGTGACCAAAACTAGCGAGCAGGAAGTTGGACTGATCATGACAACCAAAATGGATGTTTTTAAGCTGAACCATGATGCTTTCCTGACCCTAACCAAGTGGGTTTTAGTACAGCATTGTGACGAGAGAAACAGAAAATTCAACCTGAAACGCGAAGTTGCAACACAAAGAAACGTTCAGTTTTAACTTTGGGAAAACGTACTTAGCTGACATTTGTTCTGGTGATTGGGTTGACTGTGGAGGTCGGGGTGGTGGCTGGATGAGTAGCAAGTACACCCTTCAAGCAGGTGATGGGTGTCCTCTACCCCCCTCTTAGTTTTACTCCTCTCTCTGTGCATTCGAGAAGTAGAGTCACACAGCTCCATCAGAAACATCTTAGACTCATGCAGACCGATCTTGACCTCAATTTGTGTCGCGCCTCGGACAAACCTATGTCTATTTGCTTCTTTCTGTGAGTTTAATCACTCTCCCTTCAAAATAAGCTTTGTGTTGAAGAAGACGATGAGATGATATTGTACATCAAGGTTTGTTATTGTGACTTCAGATTCCACTCTCTGGTCACTAATCAAAAAACACTTAAGGCAGCTTGAAGTCATTTTTCATTACAAAATGCTTCTGTTTCTTTCTATAATGGAAAAAAAAACACATTGTGTGGACAGAAGCAGTAAACACTATTATAATGAAAGTGGCTCCTCAAAGAACTGGCACAGATGGCACACAGTTTGCGCTGCACATACAGTTGTAATAATGCATCTGATTTGTGGTTTATGAAAACTGCTCTGCGAACTGTTCGGCATGCAGGAAGCACAGGCTTCATCTGGCATTGTGTCATATTGAATTTAAACTTTTTTTTCACACTCGAGCAGCGCCAGCAGCCATCTAGGACCCACACTGGCAACTTCTTCCCCAGTCAGAGCTTCTGGTTGGAGCTCTGTCTCGAAAGAATATCTTTTGATTTGAATACAGTTAACATCCTGGTTTTAACTCGGGGTGGTTAATGTGCACAATCATATTAAGAAAAATATTATTACACTGTAAGCGATAAGTTAATATGACCATGAATTAGGTTAGCAAACATGGTGTTTGGTGCCTGAAGTACCAGAAGAATTGGTTAATTGATCAACAATATATTTCAAATGTGCGTATAAACCGTCTTCTTCTTTAAACCGACTGCACAAATTATAAAACATTCAGCTCAGCAGACACACTGCGAGGGCTGGGTGTAACCTTGACTTCCATAACAGTTCCTGAGCAACACATTTTTCTATCTCAATTTCATGAAATCCATATCATCAAAAGATTACATTACACATACATGTGGTGAGCCCTGACTCTGGGCATAACAGAGTGTTCTTCCTGCATCCTGCAATCATCAGCACTATTAGGTCTTGGCACAACAGGCATGCTGCATGCTTACTGGCTCACTGACGCTGATGAGATTAACTCCTTATGTATTGAAATTAGGTATCGAATGATAAGACATTTTTCGATACTCGATAGTATTGAAGCCATTCGGTCGGTGTAGTATGAAAGTTTGATACCCAGCGTTGCACAGTACTTACTCAGTTACTGTCAGTGACTGAATACTCACTTATTATGTACATTTTTGTTTTGTAATTTACATTTACAGTTTTGTTAAGGTGGCTCCACCTGGTAAAATGTCAACTAGGGGGCAACATTACAGTAGCATCAAAATCACTATTTTTAAAACACTAAGAAGACTCAACACAACATGAAACTTTGCTCGTAGCCGTCCTGCCAGTCGAGAAGCGTCGATCCCTGAGTGCGACGTAACATGGAGGAGAGTAAAGGTGGAAAGCTCCTAAAGCGTCGCACTCTGGGATCAACGCTTCTCCTGATGCTACCGTAATGTTGCCCCTAGCAAAAATGAAATTGACCCGAAAACGAAAATACGGTGAATCTTAAAAGTGGCTTTTTCGTCGTAATTATGCTTTTACACAAAGGTTTGACTCGGGTTCCTTCACAAAAAAAGCCTAGGTTGCATTTTGGCGAGAGTTTCACTTTAAATGTGAATGTCAGAGCTTGTTTGAGTTCTTTTAACATTCTTCACACTCTTTTAATGTGAAGATTTGATGTTTTTTCTTATCTTACCTGACAATACACCGAATATCCTTGAATTCTGGACTGCTGACAAAAAACATAGCTTTAGGATGTTACCTTGGGTTTTTGGGGTTAATTTAGTTCTCACAATTTTCTGACATTTCATAGACTGAATGACTTTTCGCTGATTCGAATAAAACCACGATTTGCAGCACTGTCCACACTGACTTAAAGGGAGGGATACAGGGAAGTCAATGTTGCATCCTTGAACCACTAAACTTTTTTTTACTGAAATTAAATTCAAGTTTTCCGATCATAATTCATTAGACTACAACCTCCATCCATCCGCTCATCCCTTCACCGATAGCTGCTCATTCAGGGCTCCTTTCAGTTCTCCCAGCAGGATCCTCAAGCACTCCCGGACCAGTCAGAGATACACACTAATCTCTTCAGCACATCCTAGATCACAAAGAGTTTGGCCTCTCTGGATGGCATCTTTACCAGGTGCCTGATCCACTTAATCTGGCTCCTCTCAATATGCGGGAGCCTCACTAAGAGCTCTCACACAGACCTCCTCAGGCTCTCAACCACAGTGAGGCCATCCAGCCTGCGGAGAAAACTCAACGTGGCAGCTCCTGTTTGCGATTTCATTCCCTCAGTCAACAGCCAAAACGTGTGACCACAGCTGATGGTCAGAACAAAGACAGCTGTTTGAGAGGTTTCGGCTGAGCTTATCAATCTCAACATCCTCTTGACTGTGGCTTCCGAGTTAAACCCCAGGACACCTGAGCTGAGGCGTCTCTTGGGTGTGCAGACAGGGAAAGCAAACGTTTCTTGTATTTTGGAGAGAAAATGATTATCTGTAACTTTTAGAAAGCTCAAACCACAAAGCAGCAATAACTTTTGAGATTTCTCGGTAGCAGAGAAGATCTCCAACAGCAGCAAATATGCCTTTTTTTAGTGTTTCGCCACTCTCATAATAACAGCATGTCAGTGCTTTTTTCTGTTTGAAAATCTAATCCACAGTTTCTGCACAATACACTTTCTACCCCAAATATTGTATATCACTATTGTATCCATTTATAATCAATCAAATGGAGGCTTTGCGGAGCGACCGATATCGCTCCACACTTGTGATGCAGCCCATGTGGACTCGAAAGCCTCAGACTTGGACTTGGAGGTGCAGCCGCTCATCCCAACAGCATCACCTTCAGCTGCAAAACCACTCCGGTGCACATCAGTGATGAGAGTCCGTTGATGGATGAAATCATTGAAAAAACAGCAGAGGTGGCACCCTAATGTCACCGAACTGGACACCCTCCAGAGCTCAGCTGCGCCTTGATGTTGGGTCCATGAATATTACATACAGGGAGAGCAGACAAGCAGCCTTGTCAGAGTCTGATGCCCGAACTAAACGTGCTTGACTCGCTGCCAAATAAGCGGTACTCTGTGCACGTAGCGGTGGATTGCAGCAGTGACCCTGGCTCCACATACTGCCCGGGCTGTGATGTATTTTTGACGTTTCCGTGAGCTTGTGTAGTAGCTCTGAGGTATATGTTTTTTTTCCAGGAGAGCTAGAATGAATTTCACCAAGGATCAAACTGAGACAAGACTGAATTTTTTTGATCCCAAACCAGAAATTGTGAGAGAGAGGGGGGGTGATCTTTAAACGATACATGACAAGTTTTCTTGCTTTTTGAGAGAATTTAGAAATGAAAGTCTGTCGGATAAAAAGATTTTTTATTACATGACACAAGCATGGTGAGGTATAAAGCAAGCAGAGAACTGCAGGTTAAAAACTGATCACCCTAGGTCGAATCCAATTAATAATAAATCAGTGTGACCGGAGGCAATTTCTTGCAGCATTAAGATTCATAGATACTCTGTTAGCCTGTAACCTGTGCTCGGTCTGTGGTCATAAACACGACCCAGCTCCTTGTCTTTGCCCTTTCTGTCCTGCAGTACTGAAATATTTGCAGATCCATCTGTGTATTCTGGCCTTTTTTTTTCTTTTTTTTTTCATAAATTGTGACAATTTTCTCCTGCGCTCAGCGTTTATCTCATCCTGTGCAGGAGGACGTCCACATGGCACACTGAGCCGATGCAATATTGGCCACTCACTGTAATTCTCTCCACAGCTGCAGCCACATATTGTGTGCTGCACCCCACCCAATGGACGTGACACATCACTGAATACACTCTGTATGTGCAGATCATATGCATGGACGTACTGTATGCACAGCTGCAGGCTCCTGGTGCTTCACCTGACATATCTGATATTTAAGCCATTGAGTGTTGGTCTAATTAACCAATCAAGTCCACCCCAGGAAGTAAAAATGTCACTTTTCATCAGCAAACTTAACTGATTTTTAAAAAATTAAAAGTACATGACACTGTTAAGACTGGATATGATTTTTCCTCTTCCTATGCCAACAAGAAGAGGAATAACATCTCTGCATGTCTGTGGTGTGATCCTCTACTTGTGTTGAGCACATCCCAGAGCAACAGAGGGAATTCTGACTTGGTTGAAGCTTACAGTAGCTGTAGCCTGAGGTGCATTCATCCTCGGGCTTCCTTGACTCCCACCAGTGCAACGTCGATGTGTCAGGAAGAAGCTACTTAACGCAGCGCGGAACAGATTTCAGCAGGAATGCCAAAGGAGAGCTGATTCAAACCCCTTTTTCCCTGCGATTAACTCTCGTGTAAAACTTGCAGCTGTTAGTCTGCATAAACCCACATGGCAACCAGAAAAAAAAAGGAAAAGAAAAAAAAAATCGCCCTCCAACTCCTCAGGAAGTTGAGGTTGAATCATGGCTCCGCACTTCTCCAACACTTCTGGAAATAACACTCGCAGCTCGTCTCCCCTGAACGCTGCAAACACCGAGTTCAGCGCCACAACTGTCGCTTCTCTCCAAACACAAGCTTCACCTTTGAACGCAGCACAAACTGTTTACTGTGGAGGATCGTTACGTCCCCTCACAGCTGGCCCGGTCCGAGCCCCCCCCCCGACGAGAAGATTAGAAAGTAAAGTGAGTACTTACAGAGGGAGAGGAAAATCCAACAGCCTGCCACTTTGTGCCCGATGTGAGGGTTGTTCGACAGCATCCTGGGAGAGTCCTGTGAGCAGCGGAGGCGGTGGAGAAAGCTCGCAGTGCATGGGCTTTCTGACAGTGTTAGAAAAAAACAACAGGGCTTTTCCTTTTCACAGTTTCTCAGAGAAAAAACGGGGAGTGGGTTTGTGCTCGGGTAGGAGGCTTCCCCATTTTCTGTCCGAGGCGCAGGGACGCGCTCTGCTGGCGGGATGAGTTCACTGAGCCCAGCCTACAGGCAGACAGGCAGGCCAGAGGGAGGCTGCTGCTGCTGCTGCTGCTGCTGCTGCCTTCAAGTGCTCTGGTGACAGTCCTTTACTTTAATTTTTTGGAGAAAATAATGAAAAAATGGACAGATTTATTTATTTATTCAGTTATTTGCACTTTATTTAAAAAAAATCAAGCTGTGGCTCTATAGTTGAGAGATTCTTAAAGGAAGAGTTCACCCAAAAATGAACATTCAGTCATTATCTACTCACCCACCTTGCTGATGCAAAAGTCAAGCAAAGTTTCGTTGTCCACTTAACATTTCTGGAGCTTCACAGCAAAACAGTGCTGCAGAATTCTCAGAAACAACTGAAGTAGATGGGGACTTGTTTTAAAATGTAAAACGCAACTGAAGAAAAAATAAATAAAATACAGCTGCTTTGTGCAGCTTGTCCAGCGTAATCTGATGCTCTAGAAGCAAGATCCAAAATTGATTTGAAAAGATGTATTTACACCTTTCTTTTAAGACAAAATCTTCACAGTTGCTGCTAAGCTAAAAAACATTAGCGCGCACCTCGTCTGAAGTGGGTGCAAAATCTCGACCGCGCCCTGAGGATGTAAATGACGTCTTTTGAAATCAATTTCTGATCTTGGGGGTCAATCTCGAGACTTCGACAGGGAGTAAGGAGCCATTTTGTGTTTTTATGTATTTTTTGGGTGTTTTTTTTTTACGTTTTAAAACAAGTCCCCATGTACTCCAGTTGTGTAGGAGGTGTAGTTCATTTTTGAGTGTACTGTGCCTTTAACTGGGCATTAGGCATGGGCGTTCTCAGCCTCCATACAGATATACCCAAATAGAGCCTATTCAATTTATAATGATATAAAACAGAGCAAAGAAGCTGGAACCAGCCATGTTTGGCCTTTATCGCTGAAAAATAACTTAAAACCATAAAAATTGATTAAGAACTAATTGAATAATTGATTATTTTTTCAAGTTCTAGTCAGAAATCAAAATTCCCTAAGACTCCACACCCTAAATCTTTCTTGACTTGCCACCGAAGAGTCTCTGAAATGTTCATATAATTGTACCGTTTTCTTCACATTTCATTCATTTCATTTAATAGATATAAATAAATCCTAGAATCAGCCTCAGAAACACCATGTGCATTTGTTACTTTAAGCCCTGACATACCAGACATCTGTCACAGGTGTAACTAGTTGCATTTATTCATGCTTTTTTTTCTTTTTCAAAACATTAAATCAAAATGTCTGTCTAGAAAAAATCCAGTCAGAACACACCAGTGGTTGTCCCTGAACAGTTTTAATGATTTAACCTCGGTGTCTTCAATTTAGAAACGAACTCAGTTGGATGCTACACTTGCAATTGGAGAAGCCACAGGGAACAATCTATCAAAACTCCTTTCCCCTGACTCTCCTTTTTTGTTGATTTTAAAGACCCACATATTTTTATACAGTTCTTTTTGGAAGTCTTATTCAAATTATTCATTAAATCCCCTGTAACATCCACGATACACCCACACAGGTTTCTTAGACCTCTTCGCTGGACTGTGTAGGTGTGTACGCTGACATCGGTCTCTCTTTGCTTTGAGTTCAGTGGAACTTGTTAGAGTTAGACAGCCTACACATTTATCATCTTATTAGACTGGTTACATCATTTATTCTCAGCCTTTATTCCCACAATAACTGAAAACATCTGTGTAGGTGTACTGGGCCTGTGAATACACTCAGTTACTTAGTTACAAGTTGCATAATTGCATTATTTTGTTCTCTGGAGAATATGTTAATGTTGGGATACGTGTGATCCCAGAACAACAGCTGCTTGCATTAGTGCACCAGTAATTGGTATTAATAATGGCTGCATTGCATTCAGGTGTTGCTGGGCTATTTTGCATGCTAGCTCAGTGATACACCTAAATTTAGCCTCATTTGTGGTTTAAGTTGCACCTGTGTGTTTTCTGCTACCTGACCTATGCAAAGATATTCTGCTAAGGCATGAAAATTAACATTCGTTCTCCGTCATTTAAAAGCAAAATCAGGCCAGAGGTGGTTAAACTTTGACACCTCATTTCTACAGGATCATTAAGTTCTACTGCTCACAGAAAACCAGTCCATTAAATTCTTATTTCATAACTCAGTGAAGGAAATATAAGTTATTTTTTATACTTAAATCGTGCACGTTGTCTGTCATATATACACCATCATTTCTTTCATTTGTACAGTGAGCACTGAAGGGATGACGTGGGGGCACGTGGGGCAAAGTTTATGAAACTTACACGTTTTGTTCAGTGAGATAATCTTCACAAATCAACACCGCTTTTTTGATTTTTGAAGCGTAAATGTAATTGCCAGAAGTATAAAGCTAACGTTAGGCTATAAACAAACTACAACACGGCTGCATGACTTCATCATCACCACTACTTAGCTTTCTACTACACTGTACTATAAACACAGCTCAATCTGCAAGTTGGAAAGTTAGAGGTAGAATAGTTTGCAACTTAAGTCCATCTGTAAAGTCAGACTAGCGACTAGATGAGTTTCCATGTTCAGCCTGATGACATTTTGGTTACATGCTGCCATTCCAACAGACCGCCATTACGACATACCGCCATTCCGACATTGTACTATTCCGACATGTGAACGTCCCGCCATTCCGACAAAGTTTCGTCCCGGCATTCCGACAAGGCTAACCCAAACCCGCAACCTGTAACCCTAACCCTTTTAAAAGATTTGTTGGAATGGCAACACATTTAAAAAAGAAATAAATACCACCATTCCGACCTTAGGAGGCAAAAAATGTCGGAATGATGGGACGTTTAATTAAAGGTTTAAGTGTTGCCATTCCGACAATTTGGACCTAATGTCGGAATGGTGGTATGTCGGAATGGCGGTTGCCTCCCTGACATTTAATGTCCCCGACAGCCTCTGTGGTCTCATTTAAGGCCTTTTCACACCAAGCACCAATTTTTTCGGCTGAAAAATGTGCACAGAAATTTCGTAAAACTAATCTTCCGCCTGTGAAAATGTCTGTTTGACCAATGAAATACATTGTTTCAGTTGATGTCCGTGTCAAAATGGGAGAAAACCTTATGAATCAGGTCTCAGCCACAACAGCTAGCATTAGCATCAAATGTGGGGTCTCATTCACGAAACCTAAATGACCAAATCTTTTTGCATCGCACTGGTGGGAAACGACTTTTAGCCACTTGTTAGCAATCACCTGTTTAAAATGCGTAAAAGCTTAAAAATTCACAAGTGGGGTATTAACTGATGTATTTTATGTCATAAAAAAAAACTAAACGTGCCTGAATAACAGATCTTATTTCACTCATCTAACCGAAAACCTCTTCAAAAAACCCACTGACTTTGAGACAAGGGAACAGGAAGTGTAAAAATGTGAACTTATTTCTGGGTTTCAGGACTCAGTCCCCTTTTCACCCTTAAATGGTCAAAAGGAAGGTGAATAAGAATGCTTTACTGACTGTAATTTATTGAATACAGCAGGACAACATGCAGCAATTAAAGTTTAAGAAAATGAAAACATGGTCTAATTCTGGACCATAACTGGCACATTTTTGCAACATCACAGCTCATGTGCAGTTGCAGCTACAGTATTTCTGACATCCTGTGAATGCAGCATTCATTCAAACGCACTTTGACAGATCAGTCCAGACTTGTGACTATGAACAAGTCTCTCTCACAGCTAGAAACAAGAAAAAACCAAGACAGCGTCACCCTGAATGTTTCTCCAGACAGTAAATGAAAGAGCAGATTTGTGGACAGTGACGGTTACTTGATCTCACAGAGACACAGTCACATTTTCTGCTTCATGACTGCTGGCAAAAGAAGCAGAGTGTCTGCAGTTCACTGTCACTGACACAGCTACATGTTTTGTGTGATGAAAGCCTCGGCTCTGTAGCCTTCGGAGAGTTGTTCATGTCCATAAATATTGATAATCTGCCTCGAACTGTAAGAATCACAGTGTAATTAACATCAGATTTCAGTGTTCTAAGATGGATTTTTTCACTTCGACATCACATTGTTTTCCTCCAGCCTGGGTGGAACTGGAGCACATGACTTTGTGGGAAGTTGTGAGCTATAATTACGATGCTTCCCACCCAGAATATTTCTGGCTTTCTCTCTCTTAGAGGTGCTTATATTCACTGAGCTTTTCTGAATAATTCAGAGGTCCCACTGCTTTGGAAACTGTGTGAGTAATTAGGTTATAGGGGAGGGCCAAGTGCTAATAGTTAGTGTAATCAAAAAAAAAAAAATACATGTGGTGTGTATAACCTCCCCTGAGTTATTCCTGTAATTATTATTACAAACATTTAATTGCATGCCCTCATATTTCCCAGTATGAGGAGGAGGTGCAGTGTTCAGGGGATGATGTACTGCAGGTTTTCAAGAGCTCCATAGGTATGATTTCTGTGACCGGTGGCTCAACAATATTCAGATAGAACAGTGATAGTCTCCTTGATGGACTGGGCAAAATATTTTGTTACACTTTAATTTGCTTGCCTAAACATGATTGTGTTTCAGTGCTGGTTTTCACCCGCTTTTTTAGTGTGGGCTCTTAGAAATATTACGTGGCAACTTGGGCGGTTGGTCAACCAGAAGTTGACTAGTAGCCTGAATGTTGCCGGTTCAAATCCCCGAGTCAAGATCAGGTGTAAGATCCTGCCATTATGTCCCCAGGCTTGTCCAGTTTTTAACTGTGTGTTTGTGTTTAGATGTTAAATAAAGATGATGAATTTCCTCACTGCTCTCTAATGTCATCACAACAGGTAAGCCCTGTTTTGAGCCAGCTATGCTAAAATGTGTCCATTATATCAGGGAGAACACTTCCTGACCGCTGAAAATGTGATTGTCAGACACTGCTCCCTCTATGTTTAATGGTAAAATAAGCTCACATGTCTATGAAATTCACACTGCTCTCTAATGTCATCACAACAGGTAAGCCCTGTGATGTTTTTAACCAGATATGCTGAAATTTGTCCATTATATCAGGGCTACGCTCTCTGACAGCTCACCCCTGCACATCGCTATCGCCGGCCTCGCTGTGTCTGAACTCATGTCTCATCTTCCCCTTTCTCATGCCTAAAATGTTGAGCTAACAGCCTTCTAATCTCCACTGTCACATGCTACTGCCCCTACTATTGAATATGTGGTATTATTAGTCACCATGAGAGTCTCTAGCCTCTCCTTACAGCCTTTACAATGTGGCACACTCCAGCTTCAGCTCGATATCTCTTTGTTAAATCCTGTTAAAACCGGATTATAGTTATAAAGCAGACAGAGAACAGCAAAAACAAGATAATTACATTGTAGTGTTTCACATGATATATTTATAAAGTATATGGTTGACATATATAACAATCATCACTCTCTTATTCTCTCTCTCTTTCAGCATCTGGTCTGGACAGCTGGCTCAGTAACATCACACTCTGAGAGAAGAAGAATCTTTATTTGTCACATACAGTAATACTCAGCGTGTTTTCTGTATTTAAGTCACCCTTGAGGAGCAGTGGGCAGCCATCACACGGTGCCTGGGGACAAATTCCAGCTTAAGTGAGTATGAATATTCCTAAAAGCAGAGGGAGAACTTCAACTCCTTTCAACTCACCAACTCCTGAGGGAAATATTTGCCTTCTCACTAAATGCTCAACCATGTTCACCAGCTAGTCACTAATTTTGTCTGTCTGTTGTTTGGTGCTGAGCAGGTAGTCTGCAGTAGGTTTTTAGAGCTTTGTCACTGAAAACAGCTGTGATGCTATGAGAGCGGTGAGACTGAACCAAAACATCAAGCTTAAAGATTCTGTAAATGTCTGTGTGGAGCTGAAAGGAAAGTCAGATCCATTGACCTATGAACCATTGTTAACATAAAAATAGAAGACAAACTCAAAATCAGCATCTGCAGAAATAATTACATGCGTGGTTTAAATATTTTGCCTGGTTGTAATAATTTAAGATCAACCTCTTTGTAGTGCTTTACTCACAAAAGTCTTTTGGATACTGATGAAAATGTGTTCTTTCTCAGTGTCCTCTTATGTCAAAATTATCACTGTTGCCTTTCTACTTGTGTGTGCTTCAAAATGCAAAAGAGGGCAATTTTGCACAGCAGCACTCTGGAAAGCCGGAGCTCAGATGCTTTTTTTTAACACGAGCAGCTGTAGATCCTGTGAACTTTCCCGGGGAGCTCCTGAAATCAGTTCAGTTTTGGTCACATTTTCTGTTTCAACACTTTCATTCATCCATTTCATTGAAAAAAAAAGTTGGGTTACATACAGTCCTAATTCTCACTAATATTTTATTCTATTCTAATTTTTCCTCGCTCTGTCGCTAAAGCATTTGCTGTCGCCATGACCCAGTTTCCTAATTGTGATCAATACAGTTTCATCTTATTCAGTTGACTCCAGTTCCTCAGTGCTGCTTATGAAGGGATCAATCAATACAAGCGAGGGAGAGGTCAGGTCTTCCACCGCTGCTTGGTGGCTCCACAGAATCCAAACCTTTCAAAGCGCAGTGGTTCGATACCTTGTTAGTATGCCTGACAATCTCACGACAGAGAATAAAATGCAAGAGAGGACACTCGAAATATAAATGTGTCACTTTTTAAGCTGAGTCTGGTGTAAGACTTGCATTGCATTTGTGTGTACAGTTGTCTTTGCTGTAATGGTTGTAACTCACCCACTCTTGTGTTCCTCTGGGTAAAATGGGCTTTTTAATCTTCCTCAGTGTCAGTATCACCGGGTGTTGGAGGAAGTCTCAGCCGTCTGTGTGTCTCTGACTGCAATTATGTTGCAAGAAGTGCAGGCAAGGTTCAGTTCGGTTCAACATTTGGAGCGGGGAGAGAAAGAGAGAAAAAACAAACCTTACACAGCTCAGACAATCATTTGTGAAGTAAAGCAGCTCACCTTTAGTTCCCCTCTGTCTGCCCCAGTCTTGTCAGGATTGATGGCTTCTGAAAATTGTGTTTTTGAATTCAGAATTTCATGATGTGGCATGCTCAGAGGATCAATCAGGACTTCATAGGGGACAGCAGGATGTTTCCAAGAGGAGGAGATGTGGACACTCCAGCTCTCAGACTGTCCAAAGGTCCCTGTGGATAAACACCACATCTCCATTTTAATGTTTTGCAGAACTGCAAGACATGGTGCTGAAAGAATGTGACACAGTGAAAACTGTGGCTTCTTAAAATGTCACAATGTCTGAATCCATTTGAAATCATTTCTCTGCAGCTGTGCAGCACACCTCCTACAGACCCACAGAAAAAATAAAATCCTTATCTCCAAAGTTGAAGAATAAATGTCAAATTATTGCTTTTCAATACATGAACGTTTTACTGACATTATGTCAAGTGCGACTATTTTTCAAAAAGGTGTACAAAGATAGATTTCATTTTTTTTTTCTGTCTACTTTTGCAGTGAATGCACATCAAAGCGAAACAACCATTTGACAAAGGTGACAGCTGTTAAAAGGAATAACTCAGCATTTTGGGAAATACAAAAGTTAGATGATAAGATTGATGTCACTTTCATCTCCGTGCGGTAAATGTGAAGCTATAGCCAGCAGCCAGTTAGCTTAGCTTAAAGGGTAACTCCACCAGTTTTAAGGTGTGTCTACAGGTCTTGGGGAGTACCAATGTACAAAAAGTAGTATAAAATCTGATTAATTGCCTCCAGTGATGTCACTCTGTGGCTAAGTTGCATTGTGGGTAATGTAGGTGTCTAGTTTTGAAAAGGAAGAAGACCGTGTGGAATTAAAAAAAAGGTGATATCTCTGGTTCTGCTGAGTCACTTTTGATCATTTGTTTTTAAACTGTCCAACAGTGTTGTAGGAGTGCAATGCAAGACCAGTGGACTGCTTTTCAAACCTGGCACCCACATTACCCACAATGCAACTTAGCCACTAATGACAGCACTTCAGACAATTTATCAGATTACCAGTCAATATGTCATATCTCCATCTTTTAATCTGTAGAATCACCAAACTATTAAATGAAAATGTGTGATTTTACAGAGTTAGCTATTTCTTGACATGGCTCAGTGGAACTTCCTGTTTAAAATAAGCTCCTGAAAGCCCCAGGTTCACTATGTGTCAGTTGGTTTGTGGTAACTATTTAAATTTAAGTTTGTTTGCAAAAATGCACTGAGAAAAATCATAATTTTCACCAAAATGTTATGGCCTTTTTGCAGCTCCTGCATCACAACCTGACTGAATGTCCTGAATCTGCTCCTGAATCTGCTTTAAAGGTGTATTTAAGTAATATTGTGCTCACATGGTGAATATTCCCAAATGAATCTGCTGTTCACAAAATGTAATTAATACATTGTTAACCCGGGGCCAGGTAGTGATGCAGCGTGGGAGTATTGGTTGTTTACTGGTTCTCTAAGCAAAACGTAATTAAGCTTTCATGTAGTTTGCTGTGTGCACTGTACTTGACAGGTACTTGAAGGTGACAGGGCACATGCAAAACACATGAAGAGCGGAAGGACGTCAGGGGGAGTCTCATAGAAGGTTAATCCATCCACGTGTACCGTCTCACTGAATTGAACATGCCCATGAATAACAGCATTTCCACCTTAATCGCTGCACCACGATCAAGATTAATGTTATTTGCATGAACATCAATAATGTCCGGAAAGAGAAGATTGACGGATGCATGATGACACTCACCAATGAATTCTCCATGTGCACTCCAAAGGCGCACAGTGCAGTCCGTAGATGAAGTAAGTACCACTTGATCATTGTCAACAATCTGCAGGCTGGGCCAGAATAAAGGGGACGAGATGAAATAAGAGAAGACATTTCTGGCAGAACGCTCTAAATCATCCACTGTGTTTGTACGTCTGATGGCAGATGCACCCCAGGCAGCATCTCACCTATGCTGATCGTCTGTGTAAGACCTTCCCACACACAGTCGCTTTTACACTTTTTCCACGTTTTACTGCAGCAGAATGCCCCAGACTGAGGATGATTAGTTCCAGTAAGGATGTACTCACAGGGAGTTTAAGTACATAACTTGCTAAAAGTTAAGGACACAACCCAAAGTCTTACTTCTGTTGCACTGTAGTTGCCCAGTAATTTGAATATATATATGCCTGCTGTATGTAAACACAGATAAACACATAATAAACATGCCCTCACCTTGGCACAACCCTCCAGATAGTTGTGCAAATACAGACGAGGTACATGCTTACTCCTGTCTGCAATATTCCTCTCTGCTCTGCCTGCATTTGTGTAACTGAACCCTGCCCCACCCTCAGTCAAGCAGACACGCGTGCTGAGAGCAGACAAGAGAGACTGAGACAGTGAAATAACCTGGTTGCTATGTTTTTGTAGAGTCCCAACCTCACACCCTGAACATTGTTATTGGCTGAGTGAATGAAGAGAGGGAGCAGCTTAAGCGAACACAAAGCAGTGAATCAGTGAAATATAATGTTATTTTATGGCTTTTACAACAGTTAGCTTCTAAACACACTTCTGCACAAAAAAACACAGCCACACCTCTGCACAACTCTCCAGATGTTGTGCGAATACAGCCAAAGTGCACGCTTCATCCTCTCCGCTGTTTGCCTCTGCTCTGCCTGTGTATGTGTGTGTGTAGCTCAGCCCCGCCCACAGTCAAACAGACACACAGACCAAGAGCAGATAAGAGAGATGGAGACAGTGATGTAACCTGGCTGTGTTTTTGTAGAGCCCCGACCTTATTGGCTGGGAGCTACACATGACTACTCTGAACTGCCTGAAACACCCTGAACACAGCAAAATGCTAAGAAAATAAGAAAATACAGGCAGGTTCTCTCCAGATACAGCCACCAACACACACTTATAACGGGTCATAAGTGATAGAGCGATTATCCAATACATTGTTGTTGGCTTTTTTTTAATGGAAAATCCTGCGTAGTGTTCCTTCAAAACACAATGAATTTGTGACTGACATTGACAAAGCATGCTGTGTATTTACATACCCAGTGATCCTGCTGGTATGGGCACGCCAGAAGTTTTCAGCTGAATGAATGTGAAAAAAAAAACAGGGACAGCATAATTAAGGTGATTTTACATGTTCTGATAGACAGTACTTCTTCATAATTGTATTTTATGTTAAATGAAAGCCAATAACAAGAGAAGTAATTCAGCTAACCTTGAGGTGACTTGATCTCAGGGGCCATGTTGTAAACATAGATGTAACCAATTCGGTCAGCAGCATACAGCAACGTTGTCTTGTCTGCTTTAGCCAGTTTTGTAATCTTTTGCTGGAATCTAGACTGCACAATGAAAAAATAAAATTGAATGTGCAAATGTAATTTTCAATCATAGCACTGAAATATCAGCAACTCATATTCATTATTTGGCAAAGGCTCTTTTCCACTCAAACTAGCAGAATAAAAGAGGCAGAATCAAACATTAACACCAAATAGTTATCTCCCCTGTGGTGAGCAAACGTTACCCTCCCTGCAGACAGACTTAATACATTCCCTTAGATAACAGTCCCCTCCAAACAATCCGATATGTAATGTTATGCAAAACGTGCCAGGAAACAAATTGTAGAAACTAATAATGAAGAAATAAAAGCACATGATGATAAAAGAGTCCAAAAGTTGTTAAGCCATTGTTGCTATATAACAAAAGAAAAGTGGGGATTGATAAAGAAAAAAGTGTTGTTCTTAGAGCTTTGTGTGTAAAATATTAACAGTCGTATAGCCTAAAAAGATCCTTTCTGCCCTCTCTAGGAAGATTATATATGCACATGTTTTATTTCAGCTTCATGCTATGTTCACCCACCTCCCTATCTCTGCTTTGCATTACATGGCTACAAGGAAAATACCTGCTGGTTGTCCAAAAACGAGAACTTAGCAAAGAAACAGGTCACCACAAAATTATCTTCCTGTTAAATCAGCAAGTCTGAAGGTAAGAGAAAGTAAAGAAAAACTAGAGTCTAATCCCTTGATATCCAAAAGTGAAACCAAGAAATGAGTTAAATATCTTACGGCTTTGAAGCTGCCCACAAACTTTCCTCCACTGAGCACACTCCAGAGATTTATACAACCTTTGAAAGAGAAGATACATAATTAACAGTGCATTGACATTCATTGTTGCAAGCTGTAAAGTGCAACTGTGAGCTGTAATTACTGCTTTCATGACACTGACCCATGACCCCAGATGACAGGAGAGCTGTAGCCGAGGCAAACTGCTGTAACTTGGAGTTCTTCAGGAAAATGATGCAGGGGACACTCACATCCAGTCCTGTGTGACGGAAAAAAATGCAATGATCTGATCACATCAGAGTTTTTATTGAATACATTCATCATTTACATTGAGGCTCCAAAATCACCTTCAACATTTTGCTGCTCAGCTAGAAGTGGGCTGACAAACCGACACTGTATACGTCCAGAAACCACGTTCCACACTATTATCTCTCCATCATAGCTGCTGGTGGCGAGGAGAGATGGGGGACACTGCGCCGCACAAAGGATGTCCTCCTTATGGCCATTTTTCTGAGGAAAGATAAAGTGTGAGTCTCTTTTATCAACTACAGGATAAATGATGAATTTGCAGCTCAACAGGCCAAAGTAGTTTCACTTCCATTTCCGCCATGACAAGGGTACTCTGAAGGATTCCTGTCTTTGTTTGCACATAAAAAAAGACATTTCCCATCACTTCAGCATGTTTTTTTTTTAAAAAAAGACTGGACCGTTGTTGTGTATTTGCAACAGTGTTCAAGCCCAGAGAAATATGGAATTTTATTCAAGTCACCTCATCAATTGGGAAGTGATCATGGACTTTTCACACCTCACAGAACAGGCTAAGTGAACGTCTTTAAAGATCAGCAGTCTGTTAACCAAAAACTTAAGGGGTCTCATTAAACACTGAAAAGAAACTGTGGCTGTCTGAAGTCATGTGTGAGTTTCCACTGAAGTCTTGATTTTGCCCACAGTACTCTGGCCAAGTGTGTCACACATTATGGATCAACGACTGAATTGATGTCAAACCCCTGAACGAGCGGACATAACATTACTCCTGCCTCTGTACTTCACGCTGAGACAAAGCAATTCATCCTGTGCTTCATGTGCTTATTTCTCACTGAACTCAACAGGAATATTTTGCTCGGAGCGATGCTGCCAACAAGACTGCACACAACTCCGGAAAAAAGCAGATGGCATTTTCGACTTAGGCGCTGATTAGTGCAGCTTAATATAAATTGTATTCCAAGGCAAAGCGAAATATTTAGCTGAACTGGGCCATGTTTTCAATGTTTTATGAGATGCAACACAACACTGACCATCTGGAGGAACAGACAAATTCAGAGTGAACCCGAGGCTCAGCAGATAAAGGAAAGAGACTAATATATATAGAGCAACCCATTGATCTTCCTCCTGCAGGCCATTAATGGAAAACAATTTCGAGAAAGGGCTTTGTAGATAATCAAAGGGGTCACTTTTTTTACTGGCCAGTATAATTCAATCTTTCTGCTCTGTTAATGGGCCTCTTTGGGGGTCAGTGGAACCACCGGCCATAATGAAAGAGATGGAGGGGGACTCAGCGTCACCTCCTCCAATGGATCATACAGCATTAGTGAGAATCCATTTTCCCTCCTACTGCTCGTGTAAAAAGAGAGATTCCTAGCCTTTAAAGGTAACGTGACCACATTATACAGGTAAGATCAGATAAAGGAAGTGGAATATACTGTGTGATATTACTGGGGACTGATTGTACAGCTTTGACAGCATGAGGCTGCATTCATTATTGCAGGTGATGAGTTTGCCTGATAATAATCTGTGATGGTTATTGAATGTTGAGTTTTGCTTTGAGTGATGTATGTTATACTACATCATATAAATAGCAGATATGTCTTTGGAAAATGAATTTTTACTTTGAAATATCCTGACAGCTATTTGACTGATTGCCATGAAATTTTGCGCGCATACAATAAATCCTACTGATTTTTGGTGATCTCCTGACATTTCATCTAGCGCCACCACCAAAGTTTATGAACACATACCTGCAAAACCAATTACATTCCCGTCAGCCTCAGCTGTACTTTGTGTTTAGTGCTAATTAACAAATGTTAGCATGCTAACATGCTAAAATAGGATGGTGTATAATCAAGCAGGTCATTACGACCCATATTGACGTGGGTTGTTAGGTGGCAACCACTCGAGGCTATAGCAGGTATTAAAGCTGTGGAGGAGGAAGTGAAAAGAAGTAGTAGAAGGAGCGACAACTCCACACTGGAAAGGGGTCGTGGGTGGTGGATGTGTCAAACAAGGACAGGACTCTAATTCAGAAGACTGTTTTTCATGCCCACGAAAAATTTGAGCCTAGACCATGATGGGTTTTTTTTCTCAACCTAACATGGAAGAGAGACATTGTTTTCCTAGTAGTACGTGTTACGCTGTTAGAGCTGTCATGCTGCAACAGTCAAGTTGTTTTGAGATTGGTGATATTTGTTGTTTTGGGAGAAACACAAAATTCTTCGTTTAGTTAAACATGGGACTTCCTAAAAACTTGGTATTTCGGCCGGCTGGCATCCTTCGTCCTGTGTCACACAAAATGTTCTGTGTCTGATGTTTGATGTGTATTTTCAAGGATTATTGTCATTATTTTCCTCAACCTAACCAGGTATTTTTGATGCTGATCCTAACCACACTGGGACTAAAAACATAAAAAGTCAGGTCAATAGAAACCTCTAACCACTCACAGGACACAAACCCTGATTGCCAACATGACAGTCAAAATAAAAAAAAGCACAACAAAATCAATTAATCCAACACAACTTGGTGTATCTTTGTGTTTATCCATCTTTATATATCACCTGACGTCTTAAAGGCTTTCCAGCAGAAAAACTTCTCATATAACAGCCCAAAGGGTCTTACAAGGCAGACTCTCACTTTCCAAGCACATAGACGAGGTCAAAGACACACGATTGGAAAAACAGCGTGCCGTCAGAGCACAGGCTGAGATGGTCAAGGAGCTCACCGAAGCGTGCGCTGGTAGCAACATAAGAGTTGTCACTGTGAGCTTGTTAGCATGCAGATGTTAGCATTCAGCTCCACCCATCACTCTGCCTGACTACAGCCTCAGCCTCACTTGAAACATATTGCATTTAGCCTGATTTTACAGATATTGTAGTGCAACAATTAAGCAGTCAAATCAAGCCAGTGGCTTCTTTCACAAATCATTAAATCTAAAACCTACTCTGACAAGATGATCGATAATGAGAAATAGAAATCCCTCAGGAACATCAATCGTGTTGGCAGCTATGTGAAGTGCCTCGGATTAGAAAACTGTGACATTTCAGAGGATTGAACCGTTTCTCCTGAAATAATCAAACAGTTTTTTGAGTATTAAATAATCACGTGGCTGAACTTTTGTTCCAAAACTAATCCTGAAATCATTTTATGTGCAAAGAAAAAATCGCAGGGGATAAAATACTGATGTGACCCTTTATGACAGAGTAGTGGGGGTGCTTTGGGCATTTGGTGCACACCTTGTGTTCTGAACTCAGTCAGTGATAAAACCGTGCCATCATTTCAGTGACAGCTCAGGAGCAGAGCCTGTCATAAACTACAGGTATACTGACAGGTCAAAGCTTGGCTGCTCCGGGACTTAGACAAAGGGGATCTGTGTGATGTGAGGACATCCAGAGAAAACTTTACTTAAAATAATCAATAAAATATAATTTGGTATCCTGTATATACAATGTGCGTGCAGGAAGATAGCACATTTAAGAAAAGAAAGCGTTTCAAAATATGTGAAAGAAAACCTCTAAACTGAGAAAAGCTGAACAAGGAAAGAGGAAGAACAAAAGGGAGATGGGGGTTGGGGTAACTCGCTGCTTGAGTTCAAATTTTTTCTGCAGGCAATGCAGCACAGTGGGGCAGAGATCAGGGAGGCTTTGTTGCACATCTCTCTCTATCTCTTTTCAGCCAGTCAGCAAAAACAATTGTGAGGACCAAAGACTACGGTGTCCTCCGTGTGTCCATCTGATATGAACACAGAAGCAGCAGTGAAGCTTTATATTCAGAGGCCGGCAGGTGCACCACTGACTGAGGCTGAGCATGGACTCACTGGCCATGGACTCCCACTACATAATTCAAGTCAGTGTGAAGCTAATTTAACTATTTCATATTCTGCTGGCTGCTTTATATTTAAAAATGATGATCACACATTTTGTATGTAAAATCTTAATCTGGTTCTGCGAGTAGCTTGTAACCATTACGCAGCTCCACGGCTTCAAGCTGGTGGCAGAACACACAGTGGTTCAACCAAGTCAGCATCCTATGAGGAACTTCCGACAGCTACAGGTGTGTTTTTGGTGTGACAACCAGCGAGGGAAGCAGCTGTTCATTTAAAATATTAATGGCGGCTCCTCAAGAGGTTAGCGCAGGTGCTGCTATACCGTCAGCTATATCCGAACTGCAGAGTGTATTTCATTGAAAGAAGAGCAAAGAATGACATTTAAGGATTTTGCTCGTGACAAAGATGTTTTCACTCTTCTCTCGACTGGCTGTACTGGTGGTGCAGCGCTGTCCTATTGTAGATCTGATTGGTTGAAGTTAGCCTGACGGTAATAGACAGATGGTGCCAAGTATTTTTTTTAAAAGTGCCGTCCTTTTCCAGACAGTTTGTAGCAGAGCATTTCCAGATGGTTCTGTGTAACAAACCATCTGGCACGGCACGTCAGGTTATTGTAACCACGGCTGTCACATAAATGTAGTGCAGTAAAAAGCACAATATTTGTCTCTGAAAAATAGTGGAGTAGAACTATTTAGTGACATAAAACGTTAATTCGCAGTACCTTGAAATTTTACTTAAAAACAGCACTTAACAGCACGCATAATATGATATACTTTATCATACGTGACTTTCCACCACTGGGAAATACAGAATTTCATTTTTTTAGAAAAAAAAAGAAACTGAAGCAACAAAAGAGCATCTGTTTTCACCATGATGTTATAAATAGATAAACAAAGTGGTAAATAAAACTACAGAGCGACAACAAAATGTGCACTCGCCTGATGTGTTTTTGATCATGCATTCAGTTCACAACCAAAAAAAAGATCCAATTTGTCTTTTTGTCACTTTCAACACAGAAGCTGTGCTTTTTAGAAATGGAAGAATAATGATGGAATCCATCCAATGTTTCTACCTCTGTCATCTAGTCTGCCTGAAATAAATGTCACAGGGGGAATAGAAACTCTCAGTCAGAGCTCACTGAACTACTGATTATTTTGGTCTGTCGTCTCTCTCCAAGTTATTGTCAAGACAGTTTTTTGTTCATTAATCACCAGATCATCCTGCCACGAAGGCTGCGGCCTCTGGACTCGACGGAGGTCCTCAGGTATGTCCTGACAGAACAGAGATTCACAGTCAGCAAACAGGAGACATTTTATACATCAACATTGTTTTATGTGCGGATTATAAAAATAATGGCTGGTGGGAAATCCTATTAGCACATTAAAATTCTTATTAACCAGGCGAGGATGAGGACACCCGCCATGCAGCATAAAATGTACACACTCCTTTCTAAATCATCTGGATTTCTAATGAAATTCAAAGCAGGCTATACTGTATGTGACGAGAACTATCATTCTTTTTTTTTATGCTGGTAATAATGTAAACAAATGCAAATGGATGCACTACCTTGGAAGGATGGAGGAACTGGAGAAATAATTGGAATGGGATTTCTGAAACTCAAATAATACCCAGAGCTCATGTCTTCTCTTTTGTACTCACTGAGTAAATGTCAATCTTCCGGTCCCGGCCGACAGACATCACATAGCTTCAAACATAAATAGCACAGACTCAACATGGATTCAAATGTATACTGAGCAGAAAAAAATTGCCAGACGTCACATCATTACTCACAAATTCCTGTGAACTTTCAGGAAGATACAATCACAGACCTCGTGACATTCACCATCTGCAGGAAGATTAAATGGATTTTTCACAATTACTGAGAATACATTATTTCAACCCAGTCAGCAGAATAATTGATGGCAATGTGCATTTCTGCAAAACCGCTGATATATCAACATTTCACATTTATTGATGTTGCGACTTTTCATTTCTTTAGTTAGGGTTAAAAATAAAGATTTTGAAGTTGTGGCTTTAAGTTCCTGGTTTTGTCACCGAAATCACAGCTGGAGATGTCCCAACGTCTCGTCAAAAATATCTGTTTTTCTTACCGCAAACACAACTGGAGATGTTCTGAGCTCCACAAAAAAACTCATTTTATTCTGCGACTTGGCTATTTATTTCAAACGTCATGTTTTGAGGGAGAAATGGACATTTACAGTACATACCCTTCTTAAGTGTCTTCAGACACTGACCATTGTTGAAGTTCCAGATCTTTAAACAACCATCTGTCCCACCTGTGATGAGTCTGCAAACACAAGAACATACTGCAGTGAGACGAAGTTGTGTCTAAATATATGTAATGATGAAAAGAGAAAACATTTCACATGCTGCCTCATGTGCTGTACCTCCTCCCTTTGTGGTCAAAAGTCATGCAGGTGATGACAGATGAGTCAGGTGTGCCACCAAACTCAAAAACCTGTCGCCCTGAGTCAAAATCCCAGACTTTCACCACCTGAAAGCAGTCACATTTTACCAGCTGATATGTGTCATGGTCATGTTCCTGTCCTTATACATGCTGTATTAATTTGTCAGTGGGAATGTGAAGGTGGTCATCCGTGTCTACGGCGTTGTAAGAGACTAATTGACTCACAGATCCATCGGTGCAGCTGACAACTTGACGAAACTCCTCACTGTAGCCGCAGCACATTACAGGCTCATTATGTGAAACAGTCAGACGGCTGTGAAGACGTGGCCTTACAGAGGGAAAGATAACAAGAGGAGTAACAGGGAGATGAATATTAAGGAGCCACAGTCATCCCTGAAGAAGAACAAATTGTAAATTCTATATCTTTTGGGTGAAAGTGGGATGTTTAATCCTTTAAAAGGAAGTCTTCAAAATCATCATCTGTCTTTCTTCAGTCACAGAACTTCACAAACCATCATCCATAAATTAGCTCAGTGGAGGAATATTTCCAAAATATCTTCAGAGCACTTTGGATTCTATGATGAATAAAGCACAAAGGCATGACAGCCAACCTTATCTGCTGGGAGAGCACAGCCATAGAGTCTGCCGCGACGTACAGGGATTTCATCGCAGAGGAATATGAGCATGCATATATGTCACCATGAATCCCACTTGCTTTGGGCTCTGCTGTAAACAGGCAACACTGATCTTGAATATGCCAGATCTGAAATGGGAACAGGTGAACAGTGATGGAAGAAGTAGTCACATAATTTATTCAAGGAAAATAAATATCACACTGAGTGCTCTATTACCAACCCAGTTTCACAGCGGTTGGTGAAATACTGACAAGATTTAATTTAAAGGATTCGTGTGCGGTGGCAGGATTTGCCCATTTTTTCATGACGCACAAGTTCAAAATAGAAATTTTGTTTCCATGTCGACAAAACCTGGAGGTTGGATTACGTCAGAATTTCACTAATGTATTTTATCAACATATGACTGAAATTACTTCTTTCTAACCTTAACTAAACTGTTTTTAATGCCGAAACCTAATGACAGACTAGATGTGAACCATGGATTCTGGTGTTACAGTCCTGAACTCTGTACAGCGACTCCATCCCGGTTCATAAATGTAGTTTTTCATTCGGTCAGAGAAACGTGTTGCAGGAACGGAAATCATTAATGACGACAAAATTATATTCATTATATTCCATTACTGCCTCTAAAGCCTCGAATATCCTACACACTGTACATTTAATGCACTGAATATACAGTCATTTGGATCATTTAGAAGAAACAAAACCAGAAGTGAGACATAAAAAAACGAGTCATGAATCACTTTCGCAGTGCCGTCTATGGAGACTGAGAAGATCTGACTGTCCTCTGTGGTGATGCAGAGGTAGACAATGGGAGCACAATGGCCCTTCAAAACACCAGTTGGTTTCCTAAAAAGAAAACAAACCAAGAGGTAGTTGCTTTTTTAAAATGATGTTACCAGTCTCAAATTAAAGCCCACTGAGTTCTGGTTCCTCACCCAGAAAAATGTGGGTTCCACATGCGTATGAGTCTGTCCATGCCTCCAGTGACCAGCAGGCTGTGCTTCTGACTGAGGTCGAACGTCTTGACGCCTTTGTGGATGCTGAAAACTGTCTGGTCAAATGATGCCCGGAGCTGTGGAGTCCAGCTCAGTTGGACCTTCTTGGTCTTACCTTCGTAGCAGGCCTCTCTGATCTCACTCAATTGCTGCTCGGCGTCTGTCAGAGGCAGCACACAACCTCAAGAGGCGGAAAAACACAAAGCTCTTCATCACAAGGCCACGAGCATCGATCAAAACATGCCTTTGAAGCAATGGTTCGTCATTATCAGAATAAATGACCATGGCAGCAAATGGACATGGGCGATCACAAACACACACACACACACACACACACACACACACACACACACACACACACACACACATAGACATGCTGGCACTGATTGGTGAATTTGTGAAAGATGAGTCATCAAGAGTCATCCTTCACAGCTCCCTACCAGGCTGCTGCTGTTCAACACCAAGTTTAATTACTGTCGTAGAGTAAAAGGAGTTAAAGGAACAGTTCGCCCAAAAATTTAAATTCAGTCATTATCTACTCATTCCCATGCTGGTGGAAAGTCAGGTTAAGTTTTGTAGGCCACTAAACATTTCTGGAGCTTCACGGCAAAACAGTGTGGCATTCTCCTAAACAACTGAAGAAGACGGGGATGGGCAAAGAAAATAACGAATAAAAATAAAAAGCGACACACAACTTACCGATAACAAGAGACGAAGATTCTTCATTTGATGAGGAGACAACAGCTTGAAAACTTTGAAAATATTTTGCCTAAATATTGAGACGAGAGTTAGTTTCTCACTCTATTTCAGGATTATCTGTGAAGGAGGAATATTTATTGCTACACAGTGTCTGCAGACATTGTGAGTTGTCACTTAGCCAAACTTAAATATAGTTCTTTATAAGGTGAGTATACATAGACATAGAGAGGTAAAATGTCACCTGTGTCACCCAGTCCTGATGAACCTTCCATCTGACAAATGTCACATTCGGAGAGAGCACTGCATTGTCAACTGCTATGCTGGGTATATTTTCAATCTTTGGTAATTTATTCCACAACCTATGAAATGAAAAGAAGAGATGTACAATCAAAGCAGAAACTGGTGTCATTTTCTGAGACACAGCCTCACATACATAACGACCGTATAATTTATATGATTGCCTCGGAACCTATAGGAAGCAGAAGGTATAATTTTCTACCACATCTTTGCTAATGCAACTCGAGTCCGTACACTCTGTTCCAGCAGAAGCAGGATAAAATGACTGCATAACCATGACTTACAAAGACATACTCTGAAGTACACACATACACATACATGTGCTTTCATCATGAATGCAGTGAAAGTGCTACATTTAAATGAAGCAGGAGGAACACAAAAGGGACCTTTTTCAATGGTGTTCGCCACAATACGGCAACAATACAATGACCTGCACGTTAATGAATCAATGAAGTACTGACTCACCTGAACAGCTAATATACAATGCATGACAAAGACAAGGTTTTTACAACCTGGAAAAATAATAAAATCGAAAATAAAAGATAAAAAACTCTTACTGAACTGGAGACCAAAGATTTTGATCCTCAATATGATATGACAAAACATATTTCTTTAAGCTGCTCTGAATATCTCAATATTTCATAAGTTGTTGATATAATCAAGAGAGTATCTTATCTTTGGAGGACCAGATAAGCTTCATTCACTTCAAATGTGAAAAAAATAAGCCTTGACCTTGACTCCCATCAGAAGTACACATCAGAAGGAAGTACAAAAATCTGATTGGCTGTTAAAAGTTGATGTCTCCCTCAGACTCAGTTGAGTTTTCTATATTCATGATTGAACTAGTAAAAATAGTGTATATTGTATATACTAACAACACCTTTACAATGTGTTTATGATACCTTGCTATGCCATCCTCCAATTCTTGTTCAAATAACCCTGATTATGTGTGTATGATTGTTGAAGAGAGTGAATATGAATATGAATGACTATGTGTAGCAAGTCTTTAGAAAAGGCACGATTACCTGAGGGTATCTCCGACAGAGGCTATTAAAATGATAGTCACACATCCCTGAAACACAAACACAATAATTAACCTCTCTCAGTGGTAATCAAGTGGCATGTAATGAATGATTTCTGTTTGATACGTGGATCAGATTCGAACAAAAGGTTTTACCTCAGTGTCTCCATACAGAATACAGCATTTATCATGGCCAGTGTAGCTATAGAGGAAACACACAAACCAGCACATGTTTTTGACTTATTCAATACATTTGGAGGACGTGTTTACATGCAGTTTTGTTGCTCACCCGTAGTCTAATGTCAAAGGCACTGTGTCCAGTGCATTGATCTGGCAATAAGGATCCAGAGTGGAGAGCTCATAAAGCTGGATCTCTCTGTCCCTGCAAGATGAAGGAGACATGCACGATAAACAAAACTAGAACTAAAGAGAGTAATCAATAATTTGATCATTTTTAAAAAACAACTTTTCTCATATTACCCTGTTGTGATCATCAGCTTGTTGTACTCTGTCATCACAGTAAAATCACTTGCCCACTTTGACTTCCTGTTTGCAGGACCATCATTCTGCAAAAATAAATAAATAATGTTAAAAACCTTCACCAAATTCAATTATATTTTTTATACTTTGTCCTTACGTTACATATGGAGGAGTGACAAAGCAACACAAACATCTTAATCCCTTTTGTGCTTATGGATAATATTAAAGGGTAACTCCAGCAATTTTACAGGGAGTATTACTGTATATGTAAAAATGAAGCCATTTGTGGCGCCAGAGGAAGCTCCATTTAATCTGCTGAATAGCATCCAGTGATGTGAGTCAGGGGCTAGGTTGCATTGTGGGTAATGTAGGTTACAGGTTTTGAAAAACAGTGGCTGGTCTAGCATTGCACTCCTACAACACTGTTGGACTCATGGGCAGTTTAAAAACAAATGATACAGCAGAACCAGAGATATCAACTTTTAATATCATGCATTCTTCTTCCTTTTTTAAAAACTTGACGACTACATTACCCACAGTGCAACAAATTATTAGATTACATGCAGCTTCCTCTGAAGCCACAGAAAACTTTATACTATTTCTTCACACATGCAGTAGTACCCCCCAAGACCTGTAAACACACTGTCTGGTGATATTCCAAACTTTTCTTATCATCAAAAAATCCACTGAAAAGAAGCAAACCAATAGTTAATTGATCAAGGACAAGTGTTGCCTGCATAGCAATAGAAACTCATTTGTCCCCTAAGTGCAGTTGGTTTTGCAGCATAAAGTGCAACATAAAAAACACACCTGAAATAACATGGACTTAGAAGCAGTGCATCAGTGAACACACATTATCATTAGGACAGCAATAACAACATTACACTGATGACTATACTTCAGCATCAAACAAACAAATAATGTGTCTGATTTTACTCATCCACAGACCTCCATTTAGGTCCAAAGACTATTAAAAACACATCAGCGAGCGCTGAATGACATGTTCTTTTATTACAAAGAACATTATGGACACTGTTATTTATTTTGAGTCACTGTCACATAGAGTGCACGTGCTCCTGCTGTAAATACTGCCAGGGGCACCTGGGGTATTAATTAGGAGCTTAAAATAGTCCCCAACAAATCCAGGCTTGTTATTTTAGGAAATTACTTATTGTATTAAAAAAAGAGAAACCACAGACAGTATTGAAGTGTTGATAGCTAGACTTACATGTGGGATTTGTTGACAATAAGGAGAGTATAGGCTGACACCAGATTCATCAAGTAAATGCACAAAAGTTTGAACATACAAACATGGGTTTGGTCTTCAGTGGTTTAAGTTCAGGGCTCCAGTAGCAAACGACCCCGTCTTCCCGCACAGTGACGATGGTGCCATCATGGGTGGAGTGGATGTTGATGATGGGAATGCCGTGAGACAACGTCTTCATAGTGGCCGGCAGAGTGAAAGCCACCTGCTTCCTGCGTCTTACAGTTTCCTGCCTCTCGTTGTATTCCTGCAGCATGTGTGTGCAGAAGTCCCCCTGTATCACATCACTTAGTGTTAGAACTGTTATTGTACAGGTTTACACTCTGTTTTTATTTATGTTTTACACAGCTTCCCATCTATTTTTGGAAATGGGGTGTGAGCAAGTGCGAATGTTTGGTTTCAGAAGTGGAAAACGAAAAAGACAACAAAAAAGTGTGCAGGTGATGACTGCTATTTTCTACATTTTTACATACATGTATGCGTATCAACCTAGATTTGTTATATCATGCTGTGTAATTGTTGTAATATAACTTAGTACCTCATTTAAATCACATTTTTTTTAATATTTTTTATTAGATTCATGTAATTAAGGTGCAATATGTACAAATTTTAGTTTAAAACATTACAACAATTAACTAAAATTTTCAACAGAGTGTGAAGAAATGACATGTTTTGACTTTATGTATATGTATTGTGTTGCAGAGATATCTTTTGAAGTTAGCATGCTAACCAGCTAGCCCCTAGCCGCTTCAAGAAGTGATAGTAGTAAACACCCATGCTTCTCCAGTGCTCTGAGCTCACAGTCCGGGCAGAGTCAGCTAATATGACAGCCTGATTATAGCATATTTCTGTAATAATACTGACTCTAAAAAATGTACATGTCTACCCAATCCCCTGTGAAAATTATACTCTTGTATTGTGGTTATATTGTAAAATCAAAGTGAGTCTTGCTGTTAAAAATCAAATCCTACTCCAGAGTTACATCATGTATCTAGAAATATCCTCTAATCATTTTATTACAAACAAACCAGAGCAACGCTTGCAGCAGTACAATCCACACGGCCTGTATAAATCGACTAGCTATCCAGCCAAAGAACAAAACACTGAAAAGCTAATAAGAATTAAGTCAAGCATCAAGAGTCAATACCAGCGTAAGCTATTACCTTCACCTTGGAGGCGGCACAAGACAAATGTGTTAGTGTACAGTCAACGCGGCAGCTGAAAACTGATTTAGCTTGAATCATCGTGTTCAGTTACACTTGCTCCACAAATCCTGATTGAATTTCAGTTGTGGAAATAATCCTGTCATATATCACAGTGGCCTGACTTTTTTAAATGTATTTTTTTTATTGCAGATCCCTGGTTAGCATGCATAGAAAAGGTCTCCTTACACTGAATATAAAGGCTGCATGCTCCATGAGAAACAAATACGAATTTCATCTCACCCATGAAATCCTTCCTCGGTCTGAGTAATCAATCTTCTTAAATAACCCTTGAGTCTGGGCATTGCTCTGGGAAAGAACAAAAGAGAAAAGCATAATCACACTTAGTGTAAATGAGTCAGGTAATTGCAAAGGCTTGAAAAAGAAGTGAGACACAGATGAGAGAATCTGAGCGAGAGTAAGATATAAAGAGAAATGTCACACTGTCTTACTGTCTGAGGCAAAGCCAAACACTTCTTCACTACACGTCCAAAATTCTTCGCATCAATGGATCTCAAGCCACCCGTTTCAAATTCCTTTGCAAAGAAAAATACAGTCAAATCATCCAGAAATGAATATCGAGGCTGTCAGCGTGCTTTCAAAAGGTGCACTTTATACACTACCTCAAATGCTAGTTTCAGTTTCTGGAGGTTGTCGAGCGATATCGTCTCATCAATCTTATTGGAAAGAATGTGTCATAACATGAGCCAGTTGCAGGTTGATTATAGACATAATAAGAGAGCACGTGGACAATTAAACCAGTTGAACTTGAAACTTCTTTTCTTTTTTTCATTCCACTCACCAGGCAGTTCATAAAGTCTGAGTGCTAAAAATACAAATCAAGGTTAGAGAGCAGAGTGAACAGCGCGTGCTAACACTGAACACTGATTAATTATCAGCACACATGATTAGGGCTCCACCTCTGAGTAATACTGACAATCCGTGATGGCCACCCACCACCAGCCAGGACATGTCTCCGAGATGCTCGCACGTGGCCCTCGTGTTAATGGGCTCTCGTCAATTTGCCACGGTCTCCTAGCAACGGGTCCTCGATCCATGACACTCTTTGATCTATCATTAATAAATAACAGGGATAAACAGGCATAATGCCTGGAGGGTGTAAGTAGGGTCGAGGTTTCCCCCACGGTATCTCCTGAAATGCTGAGATAATAGTTTAATCAGTCAGAGTGATAGAAGTACTGAAAGTGTTCACATAACCTCGACCGCTCTCCGGATCCTTTTATTAGAGCTGCATAACTTTAAACTCCTGAGCCTGTTCCACTTCATCTGTTATGGCACATCGGTCATTACATTCAGCACGAGGAGTGCGACTGACATCTTCAGCTGAATCCCACAAACTTCAGCCATCATCGCTGTCAGCCTGAGTTCTTGAATCTGAGTCGACTATGGTCCTTTAAAATAGTCTATCTATATGTTTGTTTTACTGTGGCCTGAAACATGGCCGCCCTGAGCTCTGGGACAGATTGTTCGGCCTCATGCACTGTCAGGCTGAGAGCAAATTGATCATCAACTTGATTTAAAATGGCATTTTTCGGCATTAGCTCTCATTCATTCTGCTGCTCCTGAGATACCGTCAGCTGTAGTTGAGTTTCAGGACTTTGAAAAGAGTCTATAAGCTGAGAAGAGTAACAATGAGGCACTCTAGTGACACCTTGAGGCGAAAAGCAGAAAGTAGACCCACTGGGAAAGGGTGACAATCTATCATGGCACTAAAATAATCCTTTTAAGATGCAGGTGGGGTCATTAAGGTCACATTTCCTTCTCTGATTTGAAAAAAAGATGTTTTGAAGACCGTACCTGAAGGCTGCAAGTTGAATCAATACTGTGGTGTTGTCGTTTCGTGATTTGAGCCCGGTCTCCGAGTGTGACAGAGTGTCTTCTCCTGTTCTGTTTCAGCAGCTCTCGAACCAGCCATTCAGGCTGCTCTTTCCTGTCCTCGCTGACACCCTCTCGTCTCAGTGCTGAGAAGTCATCCGTGACTTTACCTGCCCCAGAACTGTTTCTCATCCTCTCCCCTGGACCCCCCATGTCAGAGAGGATGCTGGAGGATTTGATATGTTATTTTAATTGAATGTTTTGATAGTGTATTGTTATTATTAGACCTGCACGATATGGTAAAAACAAATCATATTGCAATTATTTTTGACAGATATTACAATTGTGAGATGATTCATGAGTAGTTGGAATGATCATTTTTGCATGACAACTTGGGATGGGGACATTACACTTGCCATTGTTTTGATTTCGCTAATATTTCCATAGATATTGTTTGATCTCTCATTTAAAGTATATTAGAAGGACATTATTTTATCTCTAATGACTCAGAGTAGCCGGCATTGTTATATTTCTTACAGAAAGCATGATGAATGCTGTGATGGAATGTGACATAAATATTAAAAATGTGATTTTAGTAAGTAATAATACAACAATTACACAGCATTTCTATTTTTTGTTCGACTACAATCAATTTGGAAAGCATAATGCAACAAATTCCGATTAAGGTGAATATGCATGTAAGTACTTTAACTCAGGTACAGTACTTGAGTACAATTTTGAGTTACTTGTACTTTATTTGAGTGTTTCCACTTTCTGTTACTTTATATTTCCACTTCATTACATTTGCTAACCTTAGTTACTACTTACTTTGCAGATTACATGGTGCATCAGAGCCAAAAGAAAAGAAAAACACTGATTCTGACAATCATAAAAATGCTGAATATCCGATCTGAGCCAGGCCAATAACTGGTTGACACATAGTACATAGTATATACATGCATGTGATTACATTTATAGTTTAACTTTTGATACTTAACATTTATTCCCGGAAAATTGCTTTTGATACTTAAGTGCAGTAATATCAGAAACTTTAAGACTTAAGTCATATTTGTTTGGGTGACTTTCACTTTTATCTGAGTCATATTTCAATTCAATATTTTTAATTTTACTCAAGTATGACTTTTGGGTAACTTTTTTTACGACACTGTGATCCAGGTGGCCTGACTTCCTGTGATTCATGGTAACTGCTCAGTGCTGCCACAGGTAGCAACTCAAGCGCCATGACAACAGTAAACACGTTCTACACATGACAGAGAAACAAGGCCTCAGTCTCGGTCAAGACATTAAACACTTAGTGTGAAATCAAGATAAACGTGGTATTGAATAGAAATCTAATTCAACAAAAACATGTCCTACAGTGACAGTAAGCAGAGCAACAACACAGCAGATTACCTGGTCACATGTTGGGTTTCTAATCTCCCTGAAGCTGAAGAGGAGCGAGTCTTTTTCCCCAGTGGCATCCTGGTTAGATGGTGTATCTTAAAGGTTGATGTGGTGCAAAAAGCAGACTTTAGTGCAGCACATTTCCTCAGCCTTGCCTCCACACAGATGTTACATTAGCCTACCTGACACTCACTCTAACATTACACCTGAGCAGAGCAGGTGGACCCATGGTAACTAAGAAACCAAGAGTGACAACTGAGAAACTAAAGACAAGACCTTGCGAGCTGACAAACAGCTTTGTCGCCACATTTAAAAACTAACAATTAAAAATTGCACTGCTTAAGTTGTACTTTAATCAGTTAACTGCTGTAGCAATTTTCAAGGTAATCAAAGTTTAATTAATTTCATCAATGTTGACGCATATTTACATTTTCATTGCAGCTACCAAGGGAGGGAATAAATTAAACAAAAAGATGATTAATATTCCAGCTGGGTAGACTTGGGAAATTTCAAAATGCAAAGGAGCATGCTGCAAACAGAGCGCATAATGTCAGATAGCAGAATGTGTGGGAGATGAAACATGAAGGCAGACAAATATCTTTTTCATCAGGAGGTGTTTAATTATCACACAAGTTACACAAAATAATGACAGTAAATGAATTCAGCTAGACACTTTGAAGCTACAATGTATTTTGTTATATTATGATGTTGAATTTATTTCATTTCCTAACCCCCAAATACAAACACAGACGAACAAACACAAGCAGAAAGGTTCAGGTAGGTCCTGGCCAGCTTGATATCCTCTCTGGCGTGCAGGAGTTAACCACGACTGCCGGAAGTTTATCTACCTTCTCCTCTTTGTTTGTCGTTTTTAAAGCGTCCCTTCCTGCAAAGCCAGAAGACACAACGGACGAATGAGCTGTCAGTCAAAATCTAAATCAGTAAACAACCTGTCTTAATGCTCAAACACTGAGAGGCATAAGTTGATGCTAACCCTCCTCGGGTAATGTTCTGTGTGGCTGCTGCAGCTCCCGGGGCAGCAGAGAGTTTCTCACACGTGTGACTGTCTTCCCACAAAACCTGTCGCAGTTTGTCAGATCTGATCTGTGGATGTGTCTGTGCACAACAGTTGGAACTGCAACACACAGAGGATAGCAGGGAGATAGAAATCATCACGCTTGATGAATTTCAAGCACTTTACAGCATTTTTATAGCAGTAATACAGTACCTATACCACGACAGGTCACGTTAGGGGCTGTGTCGTGTCTGTAGTGCAGCAGCTCAGGTTTCTGCTTCGGCTGGCGGTAATTGTCCCTCATCTCTGTGTCAGCAGAGGGCGGCACCTCACGCCTGCTGTGCTTAGCTGTAAGTCTTCTTTCTGCACTATTAATACGATCACATCCTGTCAGACACAACAAAAGGAAAACAAATAGTGGAGAGAAATATTGAGGTGATGGTTCGATGCGGACAAGCCAACGTGCTTGAATGTCATGAGTTCAGTTTGTTCTGACGTGCTTTCATAAACACGAGGCTGAAGCGACAGACTTGTCCTACCTTGAGGCATACCAATGAAGTCACATCTGTAGGTGGAGCGGTACTGTGCTGTCAAGGCCTTTCGGATCTCACCCTCGGACGGGAGACATTTCCAAGGGACGGCGACATACTCGGAGCTTCGAGCAGCGTCCCTCGGCAGCCTCCACATCATGAAAGACTTGAAAAAATGGTTTGACTTAAAGGTTACGAAACACTGTGAGAGGTCAAGCATGAGATTCAACTATAAATGTTATATTGAAGCAACCAAAATACCAACCTGACTGGGATGCGGGTTGTTTCTCCTCTGGCCCGAGGCTGTCCCTGTGCGAATGCATTCAGGTTTACAGGCTGGTTTCCAGTCGAAATCCTTATTGTACACAGTTGAACCGAAAGGTTCAGACTGTGAATAGGAGTCTATAAATGAAGTCGACCTCGGGCACCTGCATATGCACCAACATATTAAAGAATTACACATAAACAAACACAAATTATGCTAATCAGAAGCCCTTTAATTAAACTTACAGCAGAATTTCTGCAGCTGAGTTTGGCCGGTAGATGAATTGTCTTCTATTAGATGTTTCGTATGGATCCCACCACTGTTTGCCCTCTAAAAAAACAAAAACAAAGTCCTATCAGATCCCCACCCTGCATTCTTGATATGTTGTGTACACCAGTCACTGCAGGCTACAGATAATAAGCAGGGTGCACTCTCGCTGTGTTTTTTCCAGTAGGAGAAGAGTGTCAGAGAGACTTCAGACAGGAAGCCAACCTGAAACTATAAAAGAGAAGATTTTGGAAAGTCATCCCCACAGGAAATGTTGCCTTTGCTTACACTCACATTCACATCAGAAGGCAGGTACCAACAAGGCATGAGTAGGGAAATTAAATGTGCCAATTTTATGTAGAACTACAGGAGTAATTATAATAAAAAATGACCCCGCAACTGTCGAAAATAAAACTGTGGAATTATTTCTCCTAAAAATATACAGTGATTAACCACAGTCTATCATACAGTCTAATGATATGATGCTTGTTACATTGAATATCACATTTTTTACTCCCCAAAACTTTCAAATTGATTAATAGATCTATTTACATATTTAACATTACCTTTGGTTGCCATCGGTGACCACAGTCCCTTGTGTTACAGTCTAGTTGTTTTCTGTGTAATGAAAACCTTTCCATTTCCATCTCCAGTAGAAGGTTCACTTCAGGACGGCTTGCTGAAAAGTGTAACTGACATCTCTGGATCCTGAAGTTGAGCCTGTGTGTTTAACAAGTTGTTTTGCTTTCAGGTACTGGCTTCGTCTGTCTGTCCAGAGGCAGAGCTGATCCCTGCAGGATGTCTCTGCTGTGGTTATGGAGACCTACAACAATGGCCAGTGTTGAATGGCCACAGTGAAGCAGCTCAGCGGGGGAGATGTGGCTTTAAAAATTCAACATTGCCAGAGATGCCTTATTTATGTCTGTTGCTGACTCGGGTTGCAACAGTATGACATTTTCACCACATGAGAACCATCTCTGAAAATATTAGTTTAAAGGTATCATGATTTAAATTATTATTAATCATTGGCACACTGATAATCACACTGTGTGTTTCTACTTCTTAAAGGACACTGCATATTGCACTATGAATGTATGCCACAATGATACTGTACATGTGTTTATGATGCTGTATTATACTGTTTATCTGCACTCTTACATTTGTACATCTTCTGTACATGTTTACTTTATTATTTTTTATTGTTTCTTTCCTATATTTTTGCACTTTTATATTTAATTGTACATGCACATGTGACAATAAACACTTTTACTTGACTTGAATTACTATTATTATAATTGTTAATAATAATATCAGTGACCCTTAAAGGAATGAAAACAGAAGGGCTTTTGCTCTACCATTACAATTTCGCTAAGTATTATGTCCTGACAGGCAAGAAACTTGATATAAACTTCAAAAACATTTTTTAATTATAAAAAAATACTCAAGATAAGCAAATGTGCATGGTATGATAACAGGAGTGGAAAGTACATTTACTCATGTATTCTATGCAATAATCTTCAACGCACAGCTAAGAAAGAAATAGGCCTACAGTAGCCTACATGTTAATAATTATTAATAATAATAATAATAATAATAAACTTTATTTATGTAGCTTCACAGAAAATAATGTCTTTAAGTCTTATCTTCAGTAATCTACAGACTCATTTGTACTTAAAGGGGCACTATGTAGTTTTGGAAGAGGAAATTCAAACTCAAAATGTTTACAAATTCACAATATTAACGAGGTAATAATACAAACTCAGAAACATATAACTGAATAAACGAGCTGTTCTCAGAGGAAAATAGGATCTCCAGATCACTGCTTGGGGCTAGAAAGGTGGCAGGGTCCGCCACATATAAACAAACTAAAACAGGATGAAGTTGTGTTGTCCTTTAAAAGGCTTTAATAAGATAATACAGTTTGTAGTCCTATAATAGTTTATACTAGGCTCCTCTCTACTTTAGCTTCAGTGTACTTGACGCAGTAACATCACACATGTGCAGGATGAGAGCTGGCGCTAAGCTCAGGGAGTCTCTGCACTTCTCTCCCAGCCTGTCTGTGATTCAAGTTTAGCGCCATCGCTCCGTCGTGTTTTGGACAGCCAACTGTACAACATGCGTGACTGAGACACCGAGTGTCCAATAAGATCCTCCACGGAGCTGACGGCAGCCAATGTCCGCCAGCCGGAGCCCGACACTCGGTGTAAACACGGAGGGATCCTCACAGCCGAGAGTCCGCGCACTGACGGAGCCTCTCGTCCCATTGTTTGAGACGCACCGACGTGCAGCTGGCCTCCTGTAGCGCTGTGGGGGTAAGCATCCGAAATGTCAACCTGCTGACAAAACTGACTTGTAACGCTATGTTGTGAATGAAACGGGGGTTCGGGGTGTGTTTTGCACGCTGTGCATCGGCGCCGTGCGGGTTTAGTTGCGTGACTGAGCTGGATGGGATGAAGCTCCTGCTGTTTACGCTAACACTGTCTTGCTAACTTAGCGAAGAGTGAAATTAGTCCGCGGTCGTGAATAATGTCCAAAACAACGGACAACTCCCCCCTCCAATGTCCTGGCTAATGTCTACGGTCGGGTTAACGCGAGGACCCCTGACGTGTTTCCAGCTAAACAGCGATGAGCCACTTCACTCATCAGCCTCCTGATGTAAATGTGACAATGGTGGCTGCTCGCTCTGGCCGTGGTGCTATCAGAGAAGCTAGCGCTAGCCAGCTAGCTAGAAGGTGAGCGTAGGTTAACACCGCGAAGTGGTGCTGAGGCAGCCCGTGTGAGGTGATACAGGCGGAGCATCTTTCCCTGAGACCACTGTCACTGTCACTGAGGCTTCAAATCCAACCATCTGGATTATCCACACGGGCTATTGGTGTTGAACACCAGGCCGGTTAATGTGCTAGAAGAAAGGCTGGTGTGTGTGTGTGTGAAAGCACTCCGCTAGCCATTGTTAGCAATCAAATCAGCCATTTTAATAAGCGTCATCATGAAATGAGCACTAGCCTAGCCGCTAGCTAAAAGGCTAACTGTAAAGGCAAGGGGACACAAAGCAAGATGGCTAACAGTTAGCGAGCAATCAAAGGCGCTGGAGGCTAATGCTAATGTATTCATCCAGGCTTTATTACAACCCGGCTAATTACATGTCACATCAGTGAGAGGCTGACGTTTCAAGATACTATACACGCACTGTGCTGTTTTCCACATGCTCTGCACGGTATCACTGTGAATGAATGGTGGATGTGAAGCAGCAGCTGACAAATGTGCAGTATTAAAAGAAGCATCATGTTGGCCTCTGCATACAATGGCTCATCAGTCACCCCAGACTCCCTCCTCCTCCTCCAACCTCCCCAGTTGAAACAATAGATGGACCTGACAAAGCAAGAGGCAGACAATTTGGGGGATATTTAGATATTGCCTTTGCATGATTAGACTTGAATGGATTTCTCTCATAACATATAGATATATGTTTTCTCTCCATGTAGAAATCCAAGATGGGAAAGGATCCAAAGAAGCCGAGAGGCAAAATGTCCTCTTATGCGTACTTTGTGCAGACGTGCCGAGAGGAGCATAAGAAGAAGCATCCTGAAGCGTCTGTCAACTTCGCAGAGTTCTCCAAGAAATGCTCCGAGCGTTGGAAGGTAAAATTAATTGCTGTCAATTTTTTTTTTCTTTTTTATTAATCTTAATTCTCAAAATCCCAAATTTTCTTGTAAGCGGTGTAAATCTTCTAAATCGCTTGAAATTGATTGTGTGTTTCCAAAGACGATGTCACCAAAAGAGAAAGGCAAGTTCGAAGATATGGCCAAACTAGACAAGGTGCGTTATGAGAGGGAAATGAAGAACTACATTCCCCCCAAGGGCCACAAGAAGAAGCGATTCAAGGACCCCAATGCCCCCAAGAGACCACCGTGAGTGCCATTATCGACCCGCTCCACACTGTTTTTATTTTTTCTGACATTAAGTACAAGGTAGATCATAATACATGAATCACTGACACATTTTCTCCCCCCCACAGGTCTGCATTCTTCCTCTTCTGTGCCGACTTTCGCCCCAAGGTAAAAGGAGATTATCCCGGACTCTCCATCGGGGACACGGCAAAGAAGTTGGGTGAGATGTGGAACAGCTCGTCTGCAGAGGAGAAGCAGCCGTATGAGAAGAAGGCTGCCAAGCTGAAGGAGAAGTACGACAAGGTAGATAAACCAAACTCCACTTTTTTCTGTCAAATTTGATCTTATTTTGTTGTTTTTGAGGTCCAAAGTAGAATGATTTCAGTTTCTATTTACCCGAAGCGCTAAAAACACGTGTTGTCGTGCTTTCCGCAGGATATCGTCGCCTACCGCACAAAGGGCAAAGTGGATTCAGAATCCGCTGCGACAGCAGATGACGACGATGAAGAGGAAGAAGATGAAGAAGAGGGAGAGGACGAGGAGGAAGACGACGATGATGATGATGAGTAGACTGCATCGGGATTGGACCTGAAGTTTTGTTTATGCCATATAATCCTAATATACTCAATTCACCATCTTGAAACAGAAGTCAGACTGAACAAGAACATGTGTATATTTAATGTTTTTAAGATGTACAGTGTTATTCTCCTTTTTTTGTAAAGTTAACACTACATATCTTAAGTTTGAGATTTTCTAGTGGTAGTTCTTTATCCTCGCCATACGACGTAACAATTTAGAAGGACTGCAAATCAGTACGAAGGTAACTAGTCTTTAGGTGTTACAACTCAAAAATGAGATTTCTGGGTTGGTAGTGTATTTTTCTTTGTTTTGAAAAATATTTTTTTATGTGATGTCCCAATGTCTTTTTATTCTTTGAATACCACTCTAATATCAAATGCAGCTGTCGACATTCAAGAATGTCTTCAATAAAGGTCGTTTTTCTTAAGACGTTTGTGACGTTTCTTATCTCAACATCTCCGAGGCAACCGGTCCGTTATCAAAGACCTGGCGTGTGGAACGTGCAGCCTATCAAGTATGTACATGAATAATTAAAACACGCTTCATTTAAAGACTATAGCTGATGGCTGCACGGTGAATAAGTGCACAACAGCTCTTTGTTCTTGTTTCTGCTGGCAGGTCATACATAGCTCGCTCTGTTAACTGTTTGAGAATGATTAAATGACGATTAGACAGAGTTTCTGATGTGTTGTAAAGTCTGCACTGAAACAGCCTCTGGATAAACTGGTTGTACAATGAATGGAAATAAATGTAATACATTTTTTGATGAAGACAAACAGCATTATAATGAAGTACTGTGAGGCTGCAGAGGTGTCCTGGCCTACAGATGTTCTCCACATGTTTGGTATCGACCCAAACAAATGTCACAGCATCATGATTTTAATAGTTTTTTTCAGTGAAAATCAAAATTGTGATACAAAAATGTGTATTCCCTCAGCACATGATTGATAATGTAATGAAATATCTAAAAATAATCTATATATATACATATATATGTATATATTTCCCTACCATATCGTGCTTCCCTAGAAAAAACTAGATGACTTCAGGGAATCGTTTTACCATCAGAACATAAAATTGGCAACAACAGCAAAAAAATATGAACACAATTAAATGTTTTTTGTTTTATTAGAAGCTTAAATTATGAGCTTTAGCAAAGATTATTGGGTCTGAGAAATAATGGCCCGAGGGCTATTACTTCAAAAGTGTTAATGAATCAGTGCCCTGCGGGGCTGCTGCATATTTAACTGGGAATATGCGTGTGGTTGTGTTATCTTATTGTGTAATTTGTATCCCAGCTTGGTCGAGGTTTACACAATCGCTTTTACTCAAATTTCCTTGAAAAATTAGTGTAATCCCTGGTTGACTTTATGGACTGTAGTTTGAGCAACCTAACTCCAGCAGGTGGCGCCAAAATGAGGTAAACTGCACAGGAAGTGAAGTTAAAAGCTTCTACTACTGTATAATTAGTCAGTTATTCCCACATGGACGTGTAAGACATCAAAACACTGCTGCAGGGGTGCAGCTTTTGAAACACATCATGACTTTATACATACCAATCAGCCAAATAATAAAAAACTTTGCCTTCCTAAAACAAAGCTGAAGTTTCCTATAATCATTCATCCAGAAAAACTAAACAGAAATTACAGATAAAAGAGACAGCCCTTAATTAATCAAACATGACTTCATTTTCAGTCTCAGCTGAATCACAGAGCAGACAGTCTCAGGGAGACCAGCGAACCTTCCTGTTCCTACAGCTGATGGTGACGCACCGTATTGTTTGTCTCCTAATGTCACCATGTTGTGTTATTGAAGGGGTATAATTCAATCCACGACACAGACACACTTTACCAACGAGACAAACAGACGTGTAAAAAATGAGTTTCAAAAGGAGGCTGAATCTCCAGAACTCAAAATGAAGTGTTACATGTCGATTTTAGGGTCCAGAGAAAAGTGCTTTTGTGTTTTGCCCCAGTGAGTCCAGCCGGAGACCTTTTGTGATCCTTTGCTGGGATAGAGTTCCCCCTGCGTGTAATTGGAGACAGTCCCACAGTCACGGTGGCCTCACAGTCACTTAAAGGGGGTTCACATGTCCATTTATCGGCCTTTTCTCAGCAGCATTGCCCTTTGCCACACAAAGAGCGGCCCTGCACTCTAAAGTGTTTGCAAATATGAATGAAGCCACAGTGGTCTCCTTTCAATGTGCGTGACACAGAAACAGGCTTTCATCCTCAGTGTTCCTGCATTAGTGTTACAACAGCAGGTTTTTTCCCCTTGTGTTCTACGGCAACGATAATTAATCAAACCATAAATGTAATCACATAAGAGGCAGTAATTTAATTTGGAATATCAAAGAAACTTTACACCAACAATCTGTTAATCTGGATTCAGTTTGAACGTTCAGTGCTTCAGAGTCATGTCAGCTCTCTTTTGAAACCTGTGATTCAGAGCGACAGGATTTTTTTCTTCTTTCCTTTCACCGATTGAATGAACGCCTTGCAGTCTCTGAATGAATCCCCTCCGTCTGACATGCAGCAAGAAAGGCTTCCTCGAGGCCACCTTACTGCAGGCAGCCGTTCAAAGAGTCTGTTTCATGTCTACACTGAGGAACCTCAGCAGCAAAATCCACCGAGAGAATATAAAGCAGGTTACCCCCTTTTTTGAATTTTTGTTTTATTTCCTCAAGAAAGCGAGGACATGCAGACTAATTATTTTAACCACTATGAGGCATGTTTCTTTTGAAATAACAAAAACAACAACAAACTTTCAATCTGCTGCATTTTTTAGGCCCTCAAACAGCTTTTTTTCTTCTCCGCTGCTGGATTTGCATAGAGTGATGTCAAAGGGGCGTGTCAGTCAGGATTACAAGCTGAGAAGATTGAGTAATCACTATGGATACAGCTTTTATAGTTTTCCATTTGTTGCTCTTGTGTGGAGGTAATGCTGTGCAGTTTCCTGGACTTCACTTTTTTACTGCCGACTCTGTTTTGTTTTTGCTTAAGATCGTATTCTCTCACTTGATTTTGCAACTATGACCAAGTAAGAGGCACTTTGGAAGTGAACTTTATGATGGAATCTACTGGACGATGGAGGAAATATGCAATTTTATTGTTTAATTTGCTGGTAAGTGGGCCTGTTAGCTCAGATGTTGCAGCAGCAAGAGCAGTTTTTCCAACTTATATTGAAAAGGATCATTTTTAATCATGTATCAAATGTGTATGTGGTTGCAGGGCAGTAAAAACTATCATTTAAATGCTTCAAAAGTAGAGTAATTTCTTTCTTTTATCTTTGGTTCCTCAGGCGTTTCATCCCGTGTCCTCTCATGAACCTTCGTCTGAAAACTCAGTGAATGTGAGCAGCGAGAGGCAGTTTGCAGATATCGTCTTAGGGCAGCATACGCTCCCCTCCTGGTATTATACATCTATTGATGCTGTGCCCAAGCATGGCTCGGTCAGCTTACAGTCTCATAACAGATGGCGAACACAGATGGCTTTCTCCAAAACTGTTTATTCATTTGAAGTGAAAGAAGACACAGCACCAGGTTAGTCATCTGTGCAGCAAAGCCTTTCCCCTCGAGTTAATTAGGCACAAATGCATAATATTTGCTAAAAACAGTTAATTTGATTAATACAGTTTTAAATATCATCTCATTTGTGATTTTCCATCCAAACTATCCTCATTTAGAATAGCTAAGGACGATAATGTTGCCAAAAATGTTTTTCTTTTCGTTCCACCATGTCAGCCAGTGAATATGCATTTTCATTTTGTGTTGACAGGAACAGTTGTGGGAAAGGTGGAAGCAGTGTTTGAGACTCTCACGCCTATCACATACTCAGTGCAGGAGGATGACGGAGAGAACCTGTTCCTCCTCAGCCCCCTCTCAGGGGACTTCCTATTATCCCGCAGCCTGGATTTTGAGGCACAAAGCCTCTACGTACTCACTGTGGTGGTGCAGCAGGGGGATTCACAGGTGTCCAGTGTCAGGGTGTACTTCAATGTGTTGGATGTGAATGACAACCCCCCTGTTTTCAGCTGGGATACCTTTTCTGCGTCATTGCTGGAAGATGCACGAGCTGGCACTTGCTTCCTGTCCTTGAATGTGTCAGATGAAGATGATGGTAAGTGCAGAAGTAACGCTGGAATAAAGCATTCATCCTACTTTCAGCAGATTTCACATTTTATGGCTCCTGTGGCATTTAAGGGCAGAGTTAAATCTGCACACTTGTTTGCTCCCATAATTACACTTTATTTTAAACAGGAAGTTACATTTAGATCAAGATTTAAATATTATTTTTGCATGTATAGTTTGAAGTCTACACTGCACATTTATTACAAACACAGGCTTTATGATCTCTCTCCTCTTTTCCCCATCTCCCTCCAGCTGGGGATTTACACGTCTATGCAATTAATAGGGGTCAAATCCTTATTGCATTGCACAGTTCAGACAAAGCTAATGAAAAGCTACAATCCATCTACGATAGCAAAGTTTCTTTTTTTCAAAAGTTTTATACAATCATACTCATCCACATTTTTCATCTTATCACCGCAATAAAATTGAGAGCTGCAGAAGACGACGCCCCGTTAATTTGATTGACCTGTAACTGCCGAGCTCGGTCTGCATGTCCAGTGCGAAGGAAAGCATGGACGACTGTGAAAATGACATTTTCCAAGTTATGAGTGTGAGAAGGCATAATTAACATTCACACATTTCTTGGCTACACATGCCACAGTTGGCAAATCGAGACATGAATCTTGTTTATTTGTTTATTTGATTGTGTTTTGCCTGAAAATCTCTTGTGTGGTTGAAGAATTTGCCAGTGAATTCCTATTTGTGGCCTCTTTTGTTCATTGCTAATAAATACTCGATTAAATCATATAATTAGCATATGCACATAGCAACAAACAGATCTTAATATCACTGCGTCATGAGCAAAGTGTAAGGTTTTCCTCACTGATTTATATGTAGGACATAAAGCCATTATGAGCCGTCACTCGTGATAACGTCATGTATTGTTTTCCTCTCTGCCAGGTGACAACGGACACTTGAAACTGAAGGTGGTCGGAGGAGATGAAGACAAAGTGTTCTTCATAAACCCAGCTGGTATTATGTGCCTGAAAACAGAGTTAGACAGAGAGAGACAACCCCTCTACAACCTGACTGTGACAGCCAATGACTGCGTCCAGCCTGTGTCTTTACAGTTCACCAGCACGGCGCATGTTATCGTGATGGTTGATGATGTCAACGACAACGTGCCATTGTTTGTGTCAGCCAAAATAGTCAGTGTACCAGAGGACGCTGCACTTCATTCTGTTGTAATGACTGTACACGCTGAGGATGAAGACACTGGATCCAATGGGGAAATGTTATATTATTTGAACAACACGTCTGGTGGCGTGTTTAGCATCAATAACACAAGTGGAGACATATATCTGGAGGAGGAATTAGACAGAGAACAGGAAGATACCCTGACTGTAACTGTAACTGCCACTGATAAAGGCTCAACAAGGATGGCAACCACTATGAATCTCACGGTGCACGTTGAGGATGCAAATGACCATGACCCCGAGTTCTCACAGAGGGCCTACAGCCTGACTGTCAGAGAGGACATCCCCAGAGGAACGAGCCTGTTTCAGGTTCAAGCTCTTGATCGAGACATCGGGACAAATGGACAAGTGCGGTACATATTGACCCGGGCGAGTCCGTTCGTGGTGGACACTGTTCGAGGTGTTGTCACAGTCATGGAAAAACTGGACAGGGAGAAGGATTCAAACTACACCTTAATCATAACAGCTGTAGATCAGGGGGATACACCCAGATCTGCTACTGCTGCTGTCAGTGTCACAGTGTTGGATGTTAATGACTTTGTTCCCATCTTTACTCCAGAAACACTCACCATACATGTAATGGAGAATGAGGAGGATCCATCTCAGTTAACACATCAGGTACTGCTTCGAAGAGTTCACTGAATGTTGAGTAACACTGCACATTACAGCTTGGTAATAACGTGGTAATAGTTGGGTAATAGTCAAGGTAGTAATTAAGTAATACCATGTAATTATCAAAGTTATGACCAGGTATTAGCTTGATACTAACAATGGGTATTTCTGAGTAATGTTGGAATGAAATTTATGCAACAGGGTAACAAGGGGCCAAAAACAAAGGGTAATAATGAGGAAACATCTCGATGGCATAGAGGCAAAACTGTTTAGTAATAGTCTAGTAATATTTTGGTAATAATACAAAAACCTGCTAACAATATAATGTCAATGATCAGTCCAACATTTGGATTAAGTGGTAATATGGTGATGATAATGAGGTAATACAGGTTACAATTTTATTGTTAGCAGGCTACCAAAATGTTATTATACTATTATTAAATGCTATTAATAAGTCACTAATAAATGCTATCTTTAAATGGGTTTTTCCATTATTACCCTTTGTTTTTTTTATGCAACTCTTACAACAATGTCAGCATTATATTACCCAGATTGTTAATACAATTATTATTAATGACCTAATTACCTCTTTATTATCCAACTATTACCATACCATTACAGAGCTGTAATGTAAAGTGCTTCCAAATGTTGATTGCAGAATGTTTTGATGTTAATCACTGGTTCATATTTCTTTTCTTTCTTTTTATTTTTTACCAGGTGTCAGCTTTGGATGAAGATTTAGGTGTCAACAGCCAGCTTACATATTTTATACAGACAGGAAACAGTGATGGTTTGTTCTCCGTCACTCCCAGTGGCACGTTTCATATTTTACACAGCCTGGACAGAGAGAGGGAATCGGTGTACTCACTGACCATCATTGCTGTTGATTCTGGTAAAATTGAACAAACCTTACAATATGCTGCTCTTTAATGTCACTTCAAACTGTTTGATAATTCATTATTTCTTTTTGTCATTTGAAGGATTTCCATCTCTAACAGGAACTCTAACCATGCATGTCATGGTGGATGATATTAATGATAACCGTCCAGAGTTTACAGAGGAGGCCTACAACACCATAGTGTCTGAGGACAGTCCTACAGGCACTGTGTTCGCCATGATGACGGCATCTGATGCTGATGAGGGTGTCAGTGGGGAAGTAAGGTAAAATGTCACAACAAAAAGTCACTCAAAATCAGCTTGGTGATTAACAACAGACATGAGAATTACCCATATGACACACAAAACTATCACACCAAAGAACAATATTATCATCTCTGGCAACTTCCACCAAGGCCCAATAGTCCCCTTTAATTTAATAATGTCTAATTCAATATCAAATGAGACATATTATGATCCATGCTAGATCCGGATTTTTATTTAGATCTGCATGAAATTGTAGATACCAGCCATCTAAATACACCTGATTTTTTATTTTCCATCCGTGCATTATTGTCTGAGAAATTAAAAAATATGTAAAATTAAAAATATAAAAAACACCCTGTCTATCAAATTTAAAGAAAGTGTGAAAAACATCCTAGATCCGTCTCTTTATGCGTATCTGCATCAAAAGTTACTGGGGTATATTCTGAGCTCATAACCAGCCTAAATCCAAGTTTTGTGGAAATCTGTTCTGTAGTTTTTGCGAATCTTGCTGACAAACCAACCAACCAACAAATAAATGGACACGGGTGAAAACATAACAAAAAATAAGATAATGTATCAGTAATAATTTTAGCATTGTTGATGTTACAAATGTAAGTAGGTAAAAACAAAAATAAAAAGATCAGAGAAAGAGAGAGAACAGAAAGAAAGAAATATACAGAGTGCCTTTATCAGGTTTAAAAGTTAAGAGGCCAGTGGCAGAAACATTTCCCAACAGCTTTGATGGATTAAAATGTGAGAAATAAATGGTTTCCAAACCTACAGAAATATCTCAATTTGAGAGCAATGCCAGGAGCTGCTATGTATAATTTCTACTTAAGAAATTGCTGCTAAAGTTACTAATTTTTGGTCTTCTTTGTTACCATGTTTCTTGAGTAGCCGAACATCAGATAAACATTTCCTACACAATAGTCTTCCTTGAGTATTTGCTGAATATGCTGCATGAGAGCCGCTGGAACAACTCTTGGATGCTATATGCATCATCATCGTAATAAACTGAAAGGCTCTTTCATCTTTCAACTGTCCTTTAGGTATTCCATGGAGAACCTTGATGTGCCTATTGCCATTGACGAAACATCCGGAGAGCTGTTTACCACCGATGTCCTGGACAGAGAGACAGTAGCCATATATAGGTTGATGGTGATTGGCACAGATAAACATCCTACTCAGCCTCTGTCAAGCTCAGTGCTTGTTACAGTGCTCATCGGAGATATCAACGACCACTGGCCCCAGTTTATGAACAGCCCGTATGTGGCCTATGTGCCCACTGAGTTGGCTGCAGGTGAGTTTTAACTTACGCTTATATATTTCATCCTGGATAATGCAGACTTGAAAGGATTGGGAGTTTCATTTTGTCTATGTTTTGTGTTTTGTTTTTTTTTCTCACAGGCTCAGTTGTTTGTGCTGTGAGAGCCACAGATGGAGATGCTGAGATGAATGCAGAACTACAGTATTCATTATATGGACAAAATTCAGATCTGTTTTCCATCCACCCATACAGCGGCACTGTATTTACTTCAAGTGCCCTCTGGAGAACAGAAGATATTATTGTCAATGTACATGTGGAAGATGCTGGAGAAAGTCCAAAATTTCACTTCACCACCATCAGCATCAGGTTTCAGAACGTGTCTGAGTTTCCAGAGATGAATGTGGATGTTCTGAGGAGTTCCCTCTCCGAGGACGAGCCCGTGGGTACATTAGTGGCAGTTGTCTCTGCAGCGAGCATCAGAGCTGAACCCGTCTCTTTTTATCTGGCTTCTGGAAACTTTGAAGACGTGTTTCATGTGGAGCAATTAAGTGGAGGGTTGACAGTGGAGAACCCTCTGGATTATGAGACCAAAAAGGAGTTTACTTTGTTGATGGAAGCCAGAGACTCCGGCTCGCCTCCTTTCTCTTCATTTGCAGAAATTCACATAAACATCAGCGATGTCAATGATAACTTCCCTCAGTTCACCCAAGCTGAGTACAGGTGTGAGATTTTTGAGAACTCTCCGCCATCCTGGGTTTGTGATGTTCTCGCGATTGATGCTGATTCAGGCAGTTACGGCACAGTGCTGTACAACATAACAGAAGGAAACGATTATAATTTTTTCACAGTTGACCCTGAAAGTGGCTTATTGAGCACCACTGCAAGTTTAGACAGAGAAAACATCCCCGAATTCAATTTAACAGTCGAAGCTACAGAGCTGAACGACCCTCTTCATAAAGACAGAGCGACTGTTATTGTCGTTGTTTTAGACAGAAATGACAACGCACCTCGTTTTTCACGGGTTTTTCTCACAGAGGTACCTGAGGATTCTCCTGTCGGACACACAGTTATACAAGTCACCTCAAGTGACGATGATACAGGTGCAAACGCAATGATTAACTACTCCATAATCGACCAAAGTGATGATATGCCATTTAATATTGACTTCACCACTGGTCACATCACTATTCAGAGACCTCTGGACAGGGAGATGCACGATCGTTACATCTTGAAAGTAATCGCAAATGATTCAGCTTGGAGCATTAGCACTGACGTCATTATAGACATCACAGATGTCAATGATAATAGACCAGTATTTTCTGATCATTTTTACACCGTTGTCCTGTCTGAAATGAAAGATAAAGAGGTGTTTGTTGTGCAAGTTCATGCTACAGATGCAGACTTGGGGCAGAACTGTGAGATTTTGTACGTTATTGAACCTCCAAATGAGGAGTTTTGGGTGAACACCTCCTCTGGTGAAATCTATACCAAACAGCCACTGATGTTATTTAATTCTGCTTTTGAAATCTACCAATTTACAGTCATTGCGTTTGATTGTGGCAGTGTTCCTATGTCCAGTAACACCACTATCACAGTGAGACTAGAACCATACAACTACTACCCACCGATGTTTTTACCTTTTCAGCCTCTGATTGCTATCCCGTATCACATGGCTGTTGGTACTGAGGTAGTCCAGTTCACAGCCATAGATCAGGATGTCAATAACAGCAGCGCTGGTATTGAGTATGTTTCAAATGGAGGTAATGCATCTGATTTCTTCTGGATCCAAGTGGACAGTGGGAAAGTGATGTTAAATCAAAGTCTGGTGGAGAGCGTACTTTTGTTTCTCACTCTATCAGTTGTGGCAAAAGATCAGGGCTTCCCTTCTTTGTCATCACAGACTGAAATCACTTTTGAAATTACTGGAAGGAATCAATTCTCTCCAAGCTTCAGAGAGTCAGACATCACTTTCTCTGTCCCTGAGGACTTGTCGGTTGGATCAGTAATAAGGAAAATTCAAGCAGAAGATAGAGATTATGGTCCCAATGGTGCCATCATGTACAGCATTACCCCAGAAAATAAACATTTACCATTCTCTGTGGGAGAAGCTTCTGGGCTGCTAACTCTGATCAGAGAGCTTGACTTTGAAACAGAAGGTATTTATCAGCTCCAGATCAAAGCCACGGATGGTGGCTGGGTCTCTAAAACTGGCATGTTAAATGTTACAGTAGTAGTTATGGATGTGAATGACAATCCTCCAGTCTTTTCATCCTCTGAGTATATCACCTCAGTGCCTGAAAACTCAGAAATGGGAACAAGTGTCCTTGATTTGAAGGTTGCCGATGCTGATTCGGGCACAAATGCACACTTTTCCTACTCTCTTGTCGCTGGCCACGTGGATAAATTTGCTATTGATTCAAGCAACGGCACAATCACCACCTTGGACATCTTTGATTATGAGCAAGAGCAGACCTTTGATATAACAATCAAAGCTTCAAACATCGGTTTATTCAGTTTGGCACATGTTGTCATCCAAATCTCAGATGTCAATGAGTTCAGACCAGCCTTCAGGGAAAAACAATTTAACTTTTCAGTGTTTAAAAATGTGCCTGTTGGAACGGGGATAGGAAAAGTAACAGCGACAGATGATGACCAAGGCTCTGAAGGTCAGGTGTTTTACCTGATGTTCGGTCAAAACAAATATATGGGTTTTGAAATCAACAAACTATCTGGGGAGATATACACAACTGGCAGTTTGAGGAAACAAGGCAACAGTCAGGTGGCTTTAAAAGTTCTGGCGAGGAACGTAGGCGTTGTTACTGGAATTGATGTGGATGAGACTTTGGTCAACGTCAGTGTGATCGACACAAACGATGCACCGTCATTCACCTCTACGCTTTATTTGGCCAATGTTACAGAGAACAGCCCGGTTGGGACGTCTGTGATTACTGTGAGCGCTCTGGATCAGGACTCCATCTTGGACTGGAATCGTTTCTTCTTCAGCATTGAAAACGGAAATGCAAACGTCTCTTTTGCTGTTGATCCATCCGGTGGTGTTATCTCAGTAAACTCTCCACTAGACAGAGAACTATTGGCAGTTTACAATCTGACTGTTATAGCCACTGATAATGGCTCTCCGCCAGCCACTGGGACTACTAATGTCATCGTGACCATTGATGACATTAACGACAACGCTCCCACACTCACATTCACTGAGGCTCAAGTGCAGGAAAATCAGCCTCAAGGCACCATAGTTGCCAGACTAACTGCATCTGATTCTGATTTGCCGCCAAACCAGGGACCTTTCACTTACTGGTTGGTAAATCCCTCAGCAGATTTTTCCCTGACTCCTGATGGAGGGTTATTCACCGCACGGACTATTGATCGCGAGCAAATCTCTGCATATCGAGTCCTGGTTGCTGTTCGGGATGCTGGGATCCCTCTGCTGTCTTCAACAACGATGATCCACATTAAGATTGTGGATGAAAATGACAACCCATCATTGCCGAGAAATATCTTCATCGAGGTGAAATATTTTGGCAGTTCTTTCCAAGGAGGCATGATTGGTAGTGTCCATCCTGAGGATCCGGATGAGTCGGATACATTCACCTGCGCCATCAAAAATGGAGCGCTTAATATGTTTACAATAGCTAATGGATCATGTGAGCTCTGGTCGTCTCCTTTTCAAGGCGAGGCGACGTTTAACGTCACTATCGAAGCTACAGACCGTCTTCACTTCCCAGTCAACAACAGCATCTATGTAAACTACAAAGGTTTCACAAACGCTTCTATCGACAGCTGCATATTCTTCGACGTGTCATCGTCCTCAATGGAAGAGTTTTTGTCTAGTAAATACGTGAGATTTGTGAAGGCTCTGGACAGTCTCTTTAACCTTCAGGCGTCTAAGACTCATGTGTTTGGAATAAAGCATATAGGCAGTGAAATCCTTCTTTTGGCTGCAGTTAAAACTTACAACGGCCAATATCTCAGCAGAGAGGTAGCCAGCGGTATCTCTGCAGGCCACAAGAAATTACTGGAGGCTCAGAGCAACGTGACCATTTCTCACATCACCAGCGACCCGTGTCTCACCAGCCCTTGTCAAAACGGGGCAACGTGCAACAAAAACATTTACATCAGCCAGGAGGTCGCTGTTCTGGAGAGCATGGCGGTCATTTTTGTGTCACCGCAGAAAGAGGTCTTTAATTGTACCTGCCCAGCCGGCTTCACCGGGTCATTGTGCGAAGATGACATTGATGAATGTGAAGTGAATCCCTGTGAGAATAACGGCACATGTGCGAATGCTTTAGGAGGTTTCTACTGTCACTGTCAGAGTGGCTTCTCTGGATCTGTCTGCTCCACTGATGTAGATGAATGCCTGAAGCTGAAGTGTCAAAATGGAGGAACCTGTGTTCCCACACAAGGCAGATATCACTGTCAGTGTGTGCCTGGATTTGAAGGTAGACTTTGGATTTTTTTTTTCACATTATTCTGCTTAACTAGATTCCAGAGTCTCTGTAAAGTTTGGCCTTTATTTGCTTTTTTCCAGGAGAAATGTGTGAACAGTTCACAGACCACTGTAGATCAACCCCCTGTGTTCAGGGCAGCTGCATCAATTCACAGGCAGGCTTCTCTTGTAACTGTCCCTTTGGTAAGAGCTCTCATCTACCTTATGTAGCAAATAAGCTAAATTTGTGCTATTACTTTAAACTTCATGACATACACCATGGAACTTTTCCAAGCTACAACAGAAAACAGTGTCTTTATTCAAATGTGTTATTTCAGGAGTCGGTGGAGTCCACTGTGAGGAGCACAGTTATGGCTTTGAGGAGCTGTCCTTCATTGAGTTTCCCCCGTTGGATCGCAGGACTAATTTAATCTCTCTTGAGTTTGCAACAGTGCAGAGGAACTCCCTGCTCCTGTACAATCCTGGAGGATCGTCCAGCAGGGAGTTCTTCGCATTGGAGATACTGGACGGGGCCATGCGCCTCTCTTACGACCTGGGCTCCGGACCTGTGAGGCTGCAGACAAACAAGCAAGTGGCAGATGGATATTTTCACAGTGTCACAGCCAGAAGGATTGGAAATGTGAGTTTTAAATATGTCAGCACATAAACAAGGTTAAATTAGAAGGGATTTCTATGCTGGAAATTAGAGTGAACCTGAAAAGACTGGTTTATTATTTGCATTTAACAGATGGGTTCTCTACACGTGGACAACTGCACAGATGTTGAGAACAATGGACTTTGTTTTTCACAGAGTGATGGCAGAAGCTTAGAGAGGTAGCTGTGAACTAATTATTACTACTTTCCCATAATTCAACATTTCTGTTTTTTAACCTTTTGTTTAACCTTCATTGATTGTCTGTCTCTGTCTCTATTCACAACCAGGACATTGGATGTTGGCAGTAATATGACGTTTGGAGGGCTGAGGACTTTTGAATCTGTTTTATTGCATCCCGCTCAGATTAAAACCCATGACTTTGTTGGATGCATTCACAACATTCATGTGAATGGCATCCTGCTGAGACCTTCGATGGCCCTAGCAACATATAACATCCTTGATACGTATGTATTTTAAATCATTTTGCAATATACACAAGATGACACAGAAAATGATGGCAGCTCTTAATAATAAAGGTACAAATAGACAACTTTTCAATTCCCCCCTCGAAGTCTTTTCCTATGGTATTACTGTTCGTGTCACTGTCACAAAGACAGTGTTGGCAACGTGGCTACCACTAGCAGCCTGGCTACTGTCCAAAGCAAAAGACAAACGTGGGAACCCCAAATAAACCTAGAAACCCTGATCTCAGTGCCATGAAAAGGCAGAGTAAAACACCCGGTCGTAGGTAAGTAGGCAGGTTTTGTTACTACAGATCTATTGGAAATAATGCTCATTTTAAACCATCACTGGTTAGGGGGAACACATTTCAGTGAAAGAACAGACTTTAACACAACGTGAATGCTCATCTGTTCATTCTTGTTTTACCTCGGTTTCTATCACTCTCCCTCTTCACCTTGTAGCAGTCCCATTGTTTGAGACTTGCTGTCTTTCTTTGTGTTGGGCTGATTTTCCTAAATCCCTCTGGACTAATTGCAGGGGCTTCAGATCAGATCCTTATTGTGTTTTCTTGGCTGCCCCACGTCATTCTAGTGAGGAAACCACTTTCACCTTCAGTTTGACATTTTATTCCCTTGGGGCTTGTAGGAGCACATTTGTTTATTATACCATTTGTTTATTGGTTTATTGTCCAAGTAGCGGACATTGGGCATTCCCCCCTAGATTTACATGTTTTTTGTTTATATTTTTATGTAGGTTGGGCTGGCCTGTAAGCATTTTACTGCCAGAACCGCCACAACCTTCTTTGCCTCCTCCATTGGCAGGGCTCTTTTTCCCCAGTTAGTCCAGTTGTTCCACCGTTATCTGGAGATGGCAACCAGGGAAAGCCATGCCTCTTCCCCTTTTGGTTGCACAATGGCAGATACACTTCCTTTGTGACATAATTTAACCTGCATTTTCCGGAACAAGTCCAGTCCAGTAGCAGGACGAATAACAAAGTGAAAGGAAGATTTAAAAAGCAAGAGAACCAATCACTATATTATGCGATAATGTTATTTTTCTACAGTCATTACACTGTACAATCAGTATCTATTTCTAGTATAAGTATTGCTTAACTAGTGCATGACTAAAGATGATTTATCGCATGAATTGATGTACTTTTATCAAATGATCAGGTCACTCTGACTTTATGTGATTAGTTCACACTTAAGAGATCATCAGCTGAGGAATTGATATGCGATAAAGCTAGATTTCAGTTACATAAAAGTCTGAATAAACTTTAACGTGACTGCAGTGATACTTTGTTAATGGTGAGCCACAGTAATTCATGATACAGCCTGCAATTAGCTCATGCATTAAATTATCATCAGTCAATCATGCATTAGTTAATCACTTCTTAAGTATGTGATTTGTACCCTTATCATTAAGTATAACCAAAATGTCTCTCTTACTTTTGTATATATGTATCTAGATATTACCAATTTGCTTTTGTGACTCATTTTTATTCTATCAAGGTGTCCTCGGGCAACACCATCACCATGTCACAGCAGCCCATGTAAGAACGGCGGCATGTGCCATGACCTTTGGTCTGACTATCTTTGTGAGTGCAAAAGCCCTTTTACTGGAAGCAACTGTGCCAAAGGTAAAAAATACTTTCTTTTGTATTGTGTATTTGTGAAGGGTTGAGTTTTGATTAGTTTGCATTTTAACTTTAATACTCTGTTTTCCATGTTCTTTCTCTTTAAGTAGAAATGTCAGAGGACCTTGTGTTGCGATTAAATGGGAATGACTACATTGAGTATGTCATCAAGGAGCGATTCAAGAGAGACTACCAGCTAAAAGACCTGCTGGGAGATGAAAAAGAGGAAAACACCAGAGACCAAACAGCAATTAGCATCAAGTTCATGACCCAAAATAATGGCGTGTTGATGTTTGTTGTTGGACAGACAGGATATGTTATGCTTAAGGTTTGTATGAAATTCTTTTAATCCAAATATTTATTCACCTTGCATTTATGTCTGGAACGTAAAATTGTTTTTATTTTCTGTGTAATTTAGATTAAAGACAGAAAGCCTGTGTACATTTCCAAAGACACATTATCAGGACACGTGTCAGAGTTCACTGTGCACTCTACCGTGGCTGACGGGGTCTGGCATGTCCTCTCCTTGTTCAGCAATGGACAGAAAACGTTTCTTCTTCTGGATGGTAAACCAGCCTTGAACATCACTGACCGGAGTCTGGATCTCACACCTGTTAGTGTGGAGAAGATTATTATTGGTGCAGCTCTGAAGGGTGATTTAAAGCTCCAGCAGTCAGGTACATATACAGGAATCTTTGCTGATGACTTAAATATGTTTTGGAGTAAGAATTCTTTCTTAAAGTAATTACTAAATAAATAATACGTAATTACTCTTTATGACAGGATTCACTGGATGTGTGCAGTATTTCAACGTGACCGGTTACACTCTGCCTGTCAGTGGACACAGTGTGATGATGGACGTCTGGCCGAGCTCGACTCTCATCCAGTCGAGCTGCAGCTCTCCGGGCGTCTGCCTCCCCTCGCCCTGCTCTGAGGAGGACACACCGAGGAGAAGTCAAAAGCGGTGGAGTTGTGGACCTGCTGTGCAGAACAGCTCCTCCTGCATCTGTTTACATAATGTCTCTGACCACTCCTGTGACATCTGCGTCTCTGCAACAGAGAGCCGCGATCAGTGCTCTGAGGCGCAGAGCAGCGTGCCGCTGTGGCTCATAGCTGTGATTCTTCCTCTCATCTCCATCCTGGTGATCATAGGAATGTTTGTTGCTCTTTACAGAGTGAGGCGACGGAACGCAAAGCGTCAGAGCGAGAGCCCGCCAGTGAAAACAGAACAAGGCACAGACAACGTGGGGTTTTGCTTTGATGACAACAGAACGCTCACAGGTGCTGCAGAACAACAGAAACAACATGACCGAGTGAGTGCTGATGAGCAGAGAGAAAGTGTGGAGTTTTACTGTGATGCCAGTCTGTCAAGCATTCAGCCAGTGCCCAGTGGTGAGCTGGAGTATTATGAAATCGGCAGCATCTCTAGTGCATTTCACTCAGACACTGCCTCACTGCAGCTCAGCTGGCAGAAGCATGCTTACAGCACAAAGCGTGTGAAAGCTGAACCTAGACGGTGGGGAGATTTGAGGATGCTGTTAGCAGGATTTAAGAAAGAACGTTCCAGTGAAGAGAGGGCATCGAAGCCTCAAAATGTGGCCTCTCTAAACAAGCAGTTGTTGAATAAGATTGATGCAGAGCCGTCTCACCATACAGAGCCTTGTCACATGAAGATGTTCCTACAACCAGAGTACCTGGAACCTGTACAATCCCTGACTTTTGAAGAAATTAGTAAACTGAACACTCCTCTGGAACAAACAATGTCACATCGAGTATCCCCTCATCGGTGCACCGGGATGATCAATGATGTTTCATCTGACAGTGAAACAGACAGCACAATAACTGGCACAGTGTCTGAGTGCAGACAGTTTTCTTTCATCAGTGCCAGGAAATACATACATGAGCAGTCACCCTTCAGACAACAAGGCATCTTGCCTGTCAGCTCATTCTTCAAACACACCTCTCAGTCTGCTGCTGGTCAGCAGGACGCTGAGGGTCCTCCCTCCAGTATGTTTGAGCAATGGGAGAGTATTTTAAATATGCACCTACCTTTTTGCTGCTATGCTCCAGTATTTGAGGATATTGCACGTCTTCCCACTGAACCCAGTCATAGCTATGATATGCAAAGTGACATAGAAGAAATCATTTGATGTTATTCTTCTCCGTGTAGCTAATAAGTCAGGTGGAAAAATACTAAATATATATGCAGTCTGTTACTTGCAGTCTAATCTCCAGAATAAATGTTGGCAATGGACATTTCTGTAAACTACCACCATATGTTGCAAATGTACTTTTTTTTTTTTTTGGTTGCAACTTTATTTTGGTTTAGGTTCGATTTTCTATTTTATGTTGTGACAGTGATGTGCCTGTGGCCTGGTTAGATTTACCAAAATACCGAAAAAATATAATTATCATTAGTTTTTAGATTCATTAGTGGCTACAATGGTGGTGAAATACTGACTCAATAACATTCAAAAGCTTTTTCAAAACCTCCTCCACCAACACCCACCTCCAGATTTGTTCATCTTCTGATTTGAATTTAAAGATGTGATTGGACTTGCATCCACGGTGCTCACTTTATTTGAACATGTCCTGATACTTTGGCTCTATCTAGTGGAGAAACTCAAGCCTACATCCAGAGGCACTCTGTATAGATTGTGTTTATTGTGTCCATGATATTAGCCTGCAGAATGATTTCTCTGATATAATCAATAATCATGTAAAAAAAAATTATCAGATGCATTTTTGTAAAAACTGAGATTTTTAATCAATTGTTATGTGTCAACATGTTGTTCTCAGTCCGAGGGGTTTTATATTACGTTTAAGTGTGCGGACAATCACAGTTTTAGATTCAGAGTCAAGATGGATTTGTATCAGAAGAAAGTTGATTTTATATTCATCTGAATCAATTTATGAATAGAAGGATTCTACTTTTGGCACTTGATGTCATTCTGTCTCAGTTTCACTTGCTAAAGATCTTCATCAAATACATAAATGATTATAGGAAAAAACATGGGATTAAAAGAACATTTAAAATAAAAATAACTACAGTACATTTATATCCATTGATGAATTTAAGGGCATCATAGAGAAGGATATGGTGAAGGAGGCATGTTGTTGTTGAATAGCTGTTCTTCTGTTTTATTGTGGATTTTTGTATCGTTTTTTTAATTTAATGTTGCAATATGATATGTTGAGATTTTGTACAACTGCTACCGGTCAAGAAAATGATGGAATAAACATGAACAAAACTCATTGTAGAAATAAAACAAATGGTAATAACATCATTTCTGTCACCCGTCTTACATGTTATGGCACTTTTATGACAACCAACACACACTACACTATTTTCCATTTGAAATAGAAATCACTTAATATTTTCTTTATGATTAGATGCAATTGCAATGCTTACTTTTCTTTTTTTAAACCTCCGTATCAAAGCCTTTTTAATGTCCTTAGTCTTGAAACAGTAGATGATTGGATTGACTACAGCAGGTATGAGGCTGTACATCATGGTGATAACAACACGAGCATCCGTGCCAAATCTGTATCCCAAATTGTTGGCGATATAGACGAAACATCTGGGCACATAATAAAGGCAGGTGATAAAGATCTGAGGAGCGCAGGTGGACAGGACTTTGTATCGCCCCTCCGTATGAGACATTTTCAGAACAGCTACGATTATAGAAAAGTAAGAAAAGATGATGAATGACAAAGGACCCAAGAGACCTAACAGGGCCATTCCAAGTGCAACATTCTTAACATATGCAACATTTTCACCACATCCCAGCTTAGTTATTGATATATGATCACAGTAGCACTGTGTGATGATATTTTGGTCACAGTAGGGCAAAGTCAAAGCATGAAGCACAACGCCCAACATACGTATGAAGGTTATAACCCAGCACGCGCTACAAGCAATAGAAACTGTTTTGTTTGTAAATGTAACAGGATATCGAAAAGGCAACCATATGGCAACAAAGCGATCCAAAGCCATAATCAGCAAAATTAAAGAATGAATCGCTCCCAAAGCATGAACAAAATACATTTGTGCAAAGCAGGTGCCGAATGAAGTTATCATGTCATTCCACCAATATCTGGCAATGACTTTTGGGAGAGTCACAGTGCTGAACACAATGTCTGTCATCGCAAGGTGGAAAAAGATCAGATATGTTGGTTTGTGAAGAGTCCTCTCAAACATAATTACAGCTGAAATGAAGGCATTTCCAATCACAATAGCGAGGAAGATGAGTAGAAGAAGAACAGACACTGGTCCATAGTACTCAGACGTAAGTCCAGGGAATCCAGTGATGATGAAGTCTTTGATGGTTGTAACATTGGTGTATTTCATAGTGAAACAAGTCAATGAAAATCAAATAAAACAATGAAGCCTCGAAATGAAATAAGAGAAGAGAGATGGAGTTAATAGCACTCTAGTGTCATTGCTGATGCAGTGATATTAAAGAAAGGCTGCTAGAGGATATTTCACATGCTATGATTACTTTGCACTGCATGATACCCTTGCTGTAACTCTGAACACTACAGTCTGGCTCCACTAACGTGTCACTTTATATAAAGACCATCTGCAGGGTCTGATCCAATGATGTAAGAGGAGATTAACACTCCTAGGACCCTGCACCCATGTGACCTCTGTCTGTGCTGTTGACTGATATTTGGGAAAAGTTGTAGTGACACTAAATTTAAAGTTAATGAAACTTCAGTTAATAGCTATTTCTCTGTTAAAAAACTAACATATGTTGCAACTCCATAAAGAACATCCACATTATGTTTATAGATGAATTACACAGTATTTATTAAACATTTACAGTGTAATATCAACATTAGTAGCAACTTAACAATAAATAACTGCTCATTTCATTGTTTGTTAAAAGTTAAATAACTATTAACTAAAGTTTAATTTACTATAAATGTATCATTTATTAATGATGGTAAGTGTTGTGTTTAATGCATCTTACAGAAGCAGAAATCAGTTCATGTATACAGACTACTGTATAAACCTGACCTGGTAAAGGCCTCTGCACATGTTACTTGTTGTTGTAGTTATTTGAAGGGGGGCTATGATGATATGAGGAGGATGTTGAATAAGAAATGTGGAAACATTGAATTACAGAGGTAGAATAACAGTATACATTTCTCTAAGAATCTCCTTGGAGGCTGGTAGCACAGAATGTTACTTTGTAAATGTGCTGCTTGTGACTTTGATCCTGATAATACTGGCCTCGAAATATTATCAGTATGTGGCCTCTTTATTAAGTTTTGTTGACTTTAACTAAGATCATTCACTGTGGTTAACGTTTTCTGCAGTCAAGAGGCAGAACAACTGGAGGTCTCTTTGCTCTAGGTCTATGCGAAGAAAATTGTTTCAAATCCTGCTAATTTATTCTAAAATTACCATGTATAAAGGTATAAGCGGTTAAACCGTATCTTGAGATCGCATTCGGGAATTGCATGATGACACTCGTTTGTATAAAAGGCCTAAACTTACGTGCCAGGCCCCTAAATAACTTGATTAAAATGAGCTTGTAATTTTAAGCAATAGTTTGACATTTTGACTTGAGTGATACTGATCTGTCCCGAGCAGCAGCAAGAAGAATGTCAAAATGAAACAAAAGTTACTCGTCAGTACCTCACTAATCAATACATCAGTTGTTTAATCTGTAAAATATTTTTTTTTTTAAAAAAGCCCAAGTGTATATTCAGCATGTTGTTGTTGTCCTGGAGTCTCTGCCAGTTGCCTTGCAACTCCCGGAAGACCCTGTTTCAAGCCAAGAAATTGTCTCGCACATAACCCCTATAGACAATAATAGCTTAGCCCTTTCCATTATTTGAAAGTTTTTTAAACAGTAGATGCTTATCGAAAACATGTTCACAATAATGCTAGATTGTGTCCATATGTTATTTCTGCAGATTTTCAAACAAAGTGCTTTACAAAAAAGCAACATAGTGACCTGGAAAGAACAAATGAGATTTTCTGATTTGCCTCCCTCTGCTAATATATCCAGAGCTGAGAGACCCAAAGAGAAAAGGCTCAGTCACCCTCACCAATGCTGCATGTAGTTGGAAGAATCAGGACCCCTGTGTTGTGGCTCATAGAGGATTGTATGAAAATAAGTTTATCTTTATTGCACCTGTCAAAAACAAAGTTACAAATAACTTTATAATTAAAACATAAATTAAAAGCAAACAAGAGCAAGAACCTAAGAAATGAGCAAGATAAAATTTGAAAAAAAAAAACAACAACAAACAACACCATACGATTTAAGTTTTGAGACGAGATTTAAAGGAGGATACTGAGTTCGTCAGGATTTTGGAACCATTAATAGGGCTGCTCTGTCAGAGGATCTCAAGCAGCGATCAGGCTCAAAGGGGGTTAACAAATAATGAAGACTATTCAAAGCTGTAAAAGACAAGCAGTAAAATCTTCTATCAATTCTAAGACTCAGAGGTATCAACAAGGATTGGCATGATGTGGTCACTTCTCTTTGTACTGCAGTGATAAATGTTTAAATTACAATTTAGTCAGAGTCAGCAGTAGAAAACTATTTATTACATGATTCATTATTGCACAAGCCTCTGCTTTATTATTTTATCAACTGCACATTGCCGTGCTGTATTTTATCCAGTTTTTGTGCTGGTATTTATCTTCCCCATGAAGAATTTCCTCTTCAAGTGTTCTTTGATGTCCTTGGTTTTGAAGCAGTATATTATGGGGTTGACAGCAGCAGGTAAAAGACTGTACAGCATCACAACAACTATGCGAACAGGAACACTGAAACTAAATCCTACATTATTTGCCAGGTACACAAAGCACCTGGGCATATAATACAGGCATGTGATGAGAAGCTGCGGCGAACACGTAGACAGAGTCTTGATGCGTCCCTCTGAGCTGGACAGTCTCATAACAACGCCAATGATGACAAAATAAGAGAAGATAATAAAAGCCAGTGGCACCAACAAACTGAACATGGCGAGACCGAATGCAACCAGCTGAACTCCTTGTACATGCTCACATCCAAGCACTGTTATTGCTATATGGTCACAATAGCACTGTACAATTATGTTTGAATTGCAGAAAGGCAACGTGAGAGCATCAAAAACTATGCCCACCATCCATGATGATGGCATCAGCCACGATATTCCACAAAGCACAGAGGCAGTGCCGTTTGTGAAAAGAATTGGGTAACGGAGTGGAGATATGATTGCAATAAAACGATCAAGGGCCATCACCATCAGGATGAAAGAATGAGTCGCTCCTAAGAAATGAACAAAATACATTTGTGCAAAGCATCCATAAAATGAAATAATGCTGTCATCAAACCAATATTTTGAAATGACTTTTGGCAGAGTAACAGTTCCAAACAGTAAGTCAGTTAATGCCAAGTGACAAAAGATCAGATATGTAGGTTTGTGAAGAGACTTTTCATATTTAACAATTGCTAAAATAAATATATTTCCTACACCTATAGCCAGGAAGAGTATAAAAAGCAGGGCTGACGCAGGTCCATAATACTTCGGTGAAAGTCCAGGAAATCCAAGGATGAAGAAATTATTTATCCTCGTTACATTAGTGTCAAACATAATCAGTTGAATTCCCAAAAACCACCTGTCAAATAAAAAAACACAGCAATTAGAGCAGTTATCAAAAGTTTACAAAAAGGAAAAATAACATGGAGGCATTAACAAGAGACCAAACTACTTCAAATCTGATGGCTATGCAATAAAAAGCAAACAAAGCAAAAGCCACCACAGTGTGATTACAAGTTTCTTGAAGTGTAAATCTCACCTTGTGAAACTCAACACAACTCTGCCTCCACAAGCGGATCGCCACTCATGGGAGCACTGCCACCTAATATCTGTTGAACGCCTTGTTTGGATACTACACTTTATATAAACAGGCAGATCCCCAGAGGCTCAGTTCCAGTGTGCAGTTCCAGTAAAACAGACTTAATTCAATCCCAGTTATGTTTTAAATCAACTTGATAAGGAAGTATGTTTCAGAAAAAATAATTGAAAAGCTGTTGAGCTGTTGAAATCTCTGTCTTGAGAACTTTTAAATGTTTCGTGGTTTTGTTAAGGCCCTCAAAACATTTTTGTAAGTTAGACACCTACATTTCCCACAATGCAACGTAACCACTGAGTGACATCACTGGAGGCAATTTATCTGATTACATGCAGCTTGCTCTGGAGCCACAAAAGGTTTTACACCTCTTTGTCCACGTATTCAGTGGTACTCCCCAAGACCTGTAAATATCCTTTAACGTGTATAACTGTTGGAGTTGCCTTTTAATGCTGCCATGTGTACAGTTTGAAAAGCTCTGACTCAAAACCCTCAGATGTAAAAATTTTTAAAAATTGCAGAAAAAGCAATAGTGTAACTGTTACTTAGCACATTTTAATTTAGCAGTGTCATGTGTTTATGTTAATATGTCTAATAGGGAAATCTTGTGCCAGTGCAGGAAGTTGAAAAAACACAGAGAAGTGGAATTTCATGCCAAAGTCATTCCCAAAGTTGCACTGTGCTGCCTGTGTGAAACACCACAGCTGTGCCACTGCACAGGTGCCAAAAAATGGACTTTCACATAATAGAAATTGTAATGCACTACCACTGGCATTGTCATCTATGTCCTGGTTTCTGTTCGCTGAGTACAAGCAGATTTTAGAACTAATTCTAAAATGGTTATCTTTTCTCAAATAGGGTTGTATTGATATAAGGGAAGTGATGACTAACAGTTTCAATCAATGGTTAATGTGCACTTAACCATAACCTCCTATATAGATAATATAAAGCTGAGAAAACCTGAGCGCCTGAGAAAGATTTAAGACTTCAGCTTAGCGACCACTGAATTGCAGCGTTCAAGAAAATTACTAAAAAACTAAGACAGCTGAGAAATTGTTTACAAGGACTGACTTGAGAGTTTGCAGCTACTTTAATCAATGCTTGTAAAACAGATCAGAAACACAGTACAGACGGAGGAAGAACTGAAGCTACAGTTCTAAGGTACTGTGTAAAAAACACCTGCTGCTTCTCTAGAGAGTTTGATGAGGATTGTAGGGGTAGAAATGATGAATGACTTTGCTGATTTGAATGTTTTTTGTAATTACTGACTATGCTGTTGTGTTTTTTTCCTAAGTTAAGTGGTAACATCGGCCACATAAACTTAAGTATATACATCAGTAAGCGATCGCTGTTCATAACGGTGGGATGTAAGGCGCTGTTTTTGCTTTGTGTCATCTTAACTTTGAGGCAGTTGAGTCAGTTATAATCACACTGGATGCATACAAGTTCATACAGATTAAATGAATAAAAAAAGCGAGCCTTGACTTTGTTACAGTAGAACATTTTAATTAATGACAAAGAGACTGTGGTTATTTAGGAATTGTTATCGATTTCTTCTGCATTGCTACACCAACACACACACAAACACACACACACAATAACATTTCTTTTTGTCTGTTTCTCCTCTTCTCACATTTACCTACACACAAATACCATATCAACATATTAAGACACGATGCTCATCTGATCAGTGTCTGTCCACGTTCGCCCACGTCGATGAGATCATCTTACATTTTGAGATTATAAAACATATATTTAAACTGAATAAAAAAACACTGGTTGAGACATATTTTTAAACATTAAAAGACAAGGATAACAATATCATAATCATATCTTAATTGACTATTAACACAAAGATACAGAAAGTGTCAAAACATTTTTGTCAGAGCTGACACTAAATCACTGGGTCGAACATGGCTCGCAATTCTATGGACTTCAATTACAAGTTTTGTTTATTTAAAAAAAAAGCTATGCTCTCATTTTAAATGCAAGCACGTGTACTCAGTTATCAGTTTTATGGGTTCATTACAACAACTTTCTAAAGATGTTAAATCACACATTCTTTTTCACACAGGTGTCGTTTCTCAGTGCACTAGATGGACATTGACTGATTCTTGTGCACTAAAGGCACAGAAAAGACAAAGGAAGGCCAAGACTCAAATCTGAGGAAATGGCAACGGTTAAAGGTTGAGGTTCGATGCATTCAGCTACATCTGTCAGCTTCACATCAATATGAAAGCTTGATCTCTATGCCGATTTTAGTTCTCCTCAGCCTCTTCATCAACATCTGCTTAATGTCATGAGTCTTGAAGCAATATATGATTGGATTAACAGCAGGAGGAAGAAGACTGTACAGCAGTATCAACAAAATCCGAACATCTAAACTGAAAGAAAATCCAACAGTATTTGCTACATAAACAAAACACCTGGGTAAGTAAAAAAGACATGTGATGAATATTTGTGGCGTACAAGTTGATAAGGTTTTTTTGCGCCCTGCAACATTGGCCATTTTCATAATAACCACAATAATGGAGGTGTAGGAAAAGATGATGAACGCAAGAGGAAGCAAAAGACAAAACATGGCCAAGCACAGAGTAGTGACTGCGACTACTCTGACGTCCTCACCACACGCCTGACTCGTGATAGAAATGTGGTCACAGTAGCACTGAGTGATGACGTTTGATTTACAGAAAGGTAGAGTGAGAGCGTGGAGTACAGTAGCTACCATCACAGGCAGAGGTATGAGCCAAGCAAACCCACAGAGCACAGATATGATGTCATTTGTGATTAGGACCGGATAACGCAGTGGAATACATATCGCAATAAATCGATCGAGAGCCATCACCAGCAAGATGAAAGAGGTCACTGATCCTAAATAATGAACAAAGAACATCTGTGTAAAGCACCCATAAAATGAAATAAAGCTGTCATCAAACCAGTATTTTGATATGATCTTCGGGAGAGTCACAGTGCCAAATGTTAAGTCGTTCAGTGCCAGGTGACAGAAGACCAGATACGTCGGTTTTTGCAGAGACTTCTCATAGGCAACAAATGCTAAAATGAAAATATTTCCTACTACAATAGACAGGTAGATGAATAAGAGGAGAGCTGACACAGGTCCATAATAATGAGGTAAAAGTCCTGGAAATCCAAGGATGGAGAAACTTCTCATCCTTGTAAAATTGGTGATCATAATTTGAGTTTACAATGAGAATCTGTCAGATGCAAAACATGAAATAAAGACCTGGAAGGCAAAAACAATGTTTAGACCTTTAAGATGTTAATTGCAGAATGTAACATTAACATACCACATCACTGAACAGACATATACAGTATATCTAAAAGCAGTATATCTCATGACTGTTATGCTCTGCTACATCCAGTTTGAATACAGGTCTTGTTTTCCCACTGCAATGAATGGATGCCAGGCAATATCAGCCTTTTATCAAGTTCATCATATCCTCAACGGATCATGATGTGATTCAAAGAGTCACGTGTTGTTTTTTATCTTTCCAATCATGAGTGCGACTTGAGGAACACATCGAAACAGCATGAATACAACGCACGCATGAACTTCTAATATATGAATGCGTAGGTAAAGTATAAATATTGGTAAAGAAAAAAATTAGGAAAGTGATATCAATAAAGGACACACCAACACTCATTTTCATCATTTATTTTAGTTTTAATCTGCACATCATTATAAAGAAATTCGTCATCGTTACAAGTTAGCTTGTGTTCCAGCCAGAAAATTCATTTAACCAAATGCCATCAAAAGTATGTTCATATTCGACTACTGTGCTTTGCACGAGCAAGTACATTTTGTAGCAAATGCAATAATGCCTGGATTACATTCTTTTTTATAAACATAATGAGGAAACTATTGTATTGAAAGTATGTGGCAGATGTTCTCTGTCAACATATTTCATTTTTCAACATAAAGCATTATTTTTTTATAGTTATGATTATCTAACTCAAAGCTCCTGATTAAGGCTGAAAGAGAGACTGTAACCTTGGTTATATGTTGACGAAGTGAACACTTACTTGAAACACAACACAGGATGCAAAGAGTATGTTTTTTTTTATTTCATCTTACGCTAACATTAAAAGGAACAGTTCAACTGTAAAATACATATTTTCCTCTTAGTGCTTGTTTTCCATCTGGTTTTTTTTGGTTCAAGTGTCTGATTTTTGGAGGCATCTGCCATAGAGAAGTCGGCCTTCTCTCGAATGTAATGGAAATAGATGGCACTCAGCTTTTGGTGTTTAAAGTGCAAAAAAAAAAAAAAACTTTTGAAAAACTCAACTCAAAACTCTTCAGAAGTCATAACCCATCACTCAAGCTTATCAACACAGTCCTTGTTTTTGAGCTGTTTTGAGGCACTATTTCCTTTCTACTGAACCACAACTGTATCACCGTGCAGAAATATGCATCATGCTCCTGCTTGTGACAGTGCAGGATGTAAACAGTAATGCCATTATTCTTAGCTGATGTTTAACATTAGCTAGCTTGGTTAGGTTAATTACTGTAGACCGCCTCTTGTTCATAGATGCAGCAGGGATATGATTGCAGTTCATTATTTTAGAAAGACTGTGGCTTTCAAAAACACTGTAGCATTATAATGAGGTGTACTGTCTGTGTGTTCTAAATTACAGTAAATGAGCAAATGATTAGTAACATTTAAAAATAAAGATAAAACCATGATTATAAGGCCACTGCTAGGTTTAAAAATTCTGACAGTGGTGAAGAGTCATGTGTACTGTTTACAGAATATGGTGAAAACTAATGAGAATGAAGGAATGAACAAAATACATCTGAGTGAAGCAGGCTCCAAAAGATACTATCCTGTCATCCCACCAATATCTGGATATCATTTAAGGCCACCGTCCCAAACAGCAAATCATTCATTGCCAGATGATGGAATATCAGATACATCGGTTTATAAAGACGCCTCTCAATCCCAGCGTAAACTAAAATGAAAACGTTTCCAATGAGGATGAAGAAGTAGGTGAAGAAAAGAAGGGCAGACACAGGTCCATCATATGCCGGGTCAAGTCAAGTATCGTGAAGTCTTCGACTGTTGTTATGTTCATATCAATCATTATAGTATATGTGTTAAAATAGTGGAAAAAATGTACAAGATTGTAAATGGTCATCGATCATCATTCAGACATTATCAAGACATTATCCAGTTTCTTTCCTGTTGCCTTTTGAAGGGTAATTTTTTAGTTAAAGAGCTTAGAGGCAAATGACAAACCTGAGAATCAAAGTGGCACTACATCCTCATCCAAACACAACTCTATACAGCATCTTACACCGATCAGGCATAACATTATAACCTGACCACCTGCCTAATATTGTGAAGGTTCCCCTTGTGCAGCCAAAACAGCTCTGACCTGTCAAGACATGGACTTGGGGTGGTGCATGTCAAGTGGCATTCACATGAATGCCAGCACCCAAAGTTTCCCAGCAGAACATTGCATTGTGATGAGATGATCAATGTTATTCACGTCACCTGTCAGTGGTTTTAATGTTGTGGCTGATCGGTGTATATACTATATGCTCCTCAGAGAATGATGTTATCATCATCAGTCATCATGACTCTGTCTCTCTGCTGCCACTTTGTCAGTTGCTGTCTCCCTCTCTTGTGTAATATCATATTATTCATGATCATTTTTGAATACGATAAAAAGAAATCATATTGTGGTAATGGCAGTTTTTCGACGTGATAGCATAATACCATAAGGCACAGCAACACCAAGCATGAAGGCAAAAGTAATACCATTTTTCAGACCAATATTAGTGTGTTACTTAAAAACAGGTAAATCTGCTATACAGTCAGTTTCTTTAATTTTGCTTCCTTTACCATTGTCAGTAGATGAGTTAGCTGTTAAGTTTTTTTTTAATGTGGTGTGTCACGTAGAAAGCAACACTTAACCCACCACAGAAGTGGGTTAAAACACAAACACAACATACAAGAGGACATACAACAGTCAAGCTTTTAAGGCAAATCAAGTCCTGTTTTTCCGTCCAAATGGGAGAAGAACAAATTCTTCCAAGAGTGGATAGTCTGTCGTAAATATTAGGCAAAGAAAGCTGCTGCCAATTATTTTGCGGGTACTTTTTACGCCATTGAACCTACGATTTTTGTTGTGCACTGAGTGGTTTCCATACCATAAGATAAAACAAAAGGTTGAGATCGACTCAGTGAAAGATCTATAAAATAAAACCATCAAAGTCTTGTCCACATTAAAAGTAATCTGTCTGTGCAGAAAGTGTGCAGGCCCTTTTTGCATATTGCAGTTGAAAACAGTAACAATATGAAACCACTACTGCTTGTCTCTAGTTGTGCAGCGCCATCTACACACACCAGATATCTGACAGAACAATGTTCAAAACAAAAGCCAGATGTTAGTGGATGTTAGTGATTCTTTTATCCAGGGTGAAAGGGGGATAATATTGCATTGCATTACATCACATTTTATCCTCTGGCTACAGTCAAATACAGAAGAAAAAGATGGATAGAACTGAACAAACTTAAGGGACTCCTGATAAACAGAAGACTGATAGAATGTATTAATCATTCATATACATTTTATTTTGTTTATTGTGCAATAAATATACAAGAAAGAGGTTTGAAATATACCTGCATTTTATTTAACCTATGTTTAGCTCCCCTTTTTGCACATGTGTAACATTCATGATACACTCCACTCCACATGATAACTTGGCAGGTCTCTACAGGAATTGTTGGGGTCAATATGACCATGTTTTACCTAACTATAACTTATGTTTTGTTTTATTCAACATCCATATATTGGACAGAAGAAGCTTTACGTCTCCCTGGAAGAATGGATTTAAATAGAGAACTGTTTTAAAATGACATGGTTATGAAATTTTCCAGCCTTCACAAAGAGCGATGGCTGCTAAAAAAAGAAATGAAAAACACTGAATAATGCATTCGTTTATCATTTACTTGTAGCTGAAACTTTTTGTGAAACTGTGCATCTGTTGAATTGCTTCCACAAACTTTCTCTCATGTCTTTTGCTCTTAAGCAGTAAATGAGTGGATTAATCATGGGGGGGCAAAGGCTATACAGCATGATTATTACAATTCGTGCATCAGCACTAAATGTAATGCCGACATTGCTGGCTAAATAAACAAAACATCTGGGTAAATAATAGAGTGAGATTATAATCAGTTGAGCACTACAAGTGGACAGAGTTTTGAGGCGACCATGTAAATTCGCTATCTTGAATACATTTATAATTATACAGCAATATGAGAAAATTATAAAAGCCAGAGGTCCTAGGAGTGAAACCATTGCAAGTGCAAAAGCAGGACGACCATAAGGGGTCCTGTCAGTGCATGCCAGCATTGTTATACCAATATGATCACAGTAGCAATGATTGATTATGTTCGAAGCACAGTAAGGAAGAGGGTACGCTCTAATCACTAACATTGAAGGGGGTGCCTTGGCAACAACCCACGCAGTAACACTGAGAATGTGGATGGTGGAGTTTTTAAGAAGAAATGGATATCTAAGAGGATGGCAGATAGCCAGATACCTGTCCAACGCCATGAGGAAGAGAATAAATGAATTCACCGTGCCAAGATAGTGAACAAAGTACATCTGGACAAAGCAGGCAGTGAATGAAATGGTTCCTGATTGAAACCAATACTTACTGATGATCTTAGGTAAAGTGGTTGTGCTAAAGAGAATGTCGCATGCACACAGGTTTAGAATTATGTAATACATCGGCTTATGGAGGCTGCGGTCGGTTGCAAATAAAAGAATAATTGTAGCATTGCCCGTCAAAGTTAGGAAATAAACAAAGAACAATACAGCTGAGGCGAGGCCGTGATACTCTGGATGAAGTCCAGGGAATCCAGTCAGGATGAATTCAGTCACAGTGCTTTGATTTCCCTCTGGCATGACGGAGGAAAAATATCACCTTTGACAGGAAATATGGAAGCAGTGATAAAACATGTTAGATAAAACACTTCATCCCAACGCATTTAAACAATGACAATACTTAAAGAGTATTATTTATCTGATGTGTGATTCATTTTCTTTGCACTAAGTAATAACTGTTGCATTGAAATACTATTCAAGTAAACTGTGCCTAACTCTTCTATGAAGGCTTTAGCTGTGTGTATCAGTTTTCCTGGGACTCAACCTTTAACATGTACCTCTCTCAAACACTGTCAGCATACTCTGATTCACCTGCGGATTCACCTCTTTAAAACACTTCTTGCAGCCTACCTTGTGATAGCATCACAGTATCCACCTGTTTTTATTCTCTGTGGATCACTAACAGTCAGCCAAATAATATCTCTAAACCCAATCCAATCACCAGAATGAATGGCATAGGCACAAAAAACACTTGGTTAGGCTTAGGAAAAGGTCATATTTTAGCTTAAAATACCTCTTTTGGTCACCACAAACACAGTTTGAGATGTTCTGTCTCGTCAAAAACACCCAGGTTCGATTCTGGCCTGTGACTCTTTGCTGCATGTCTTCCCCTTGCTTCATCCCCCCTTTCCTGTCATAGCTGTCCTATTGCAATAAAGGCTAAAAGCCAAAAAATAAAATAAACAAACACTGCTGGAGATATAACAACTTCACGTCAAAAATATCTGTTTTTTCGTCGCCACTGACATGGCTGGAAGTTGTCCCGAGGTCTCATTTGAAATATATAGAGGTGTAATGTTGAAATGCTGTGGTCCTTCATCAAAAATGTCCAGTTGTTTCACAAATGTTAAAAAACGCAGTCTTGAACTGCAGTCGCTGGCCTGGCAACGTCCTCCATTCTTATAAACATGTAATGTGAACATGATATGACACATTTTGTAGAAAAGTCAATATGTTATGTAGCCTATGAAATGACCTGCCAACATTCGATCCTCAATGTGTATCATTCTGTAATTTAAACATTCACACTAATTTTCTCTTCTCAGTTGATGTTAATATCCTTCTTTTGTGACCAAAATTATAATAATATATTACTTCTATTTAATAATTATGACAGTAATTAACATTACATTGTTCAGTGGGGACTTCACATATGTGCTATGCAGTGGAAGGAACACTTCCCTCATGATGTCTAATTGGAAGAACCATTAATTTAATAATGCTAATAGATTATAAATCTCACAGGAGTAAACAACTGCACTTTAATAACACCCCAATGTGTACTTAAATTGATACTGAGGTAGGAGCGTTAATATTCCCCGAGTTCAATGGTAGTCTCTCAGCACATAGCACGTGTATAATCTGAGTGGATGGCTTTAACCCCTAAAGGTTAAAGGGAAACGATTATCATTAAAAACAGTTTTTTGTCAAATTGTTATTGTGATTTATGTAGATTTCTTTGAGTAGTTGTTGTTTTAATATCGGTAATGTAATGACAAATACCTGTCAGGGTGACAGGTGGTGTATGTGGTATTTAACAGAAGTATCATCTATCTGAAGATGATTTCTTACTCTGCCTGTGTTTTGTCTATGTGAACATGTTTTCCGCGGCGTGTTGAAGAGGTCATAACCTTTGTAACTCTCTCTCTGTGGACACCTTTTTAAAAAGCAGATCAAGACCAACTTTTTATACTTGCTTGTGTTCGGTTCTTTTTAGTATCTTTTTATATTTTTAGCTGCTTTCTTAGCGTCTACATTTCATGTCCTTTATTGTGAAGCACTTTTGAAATCTGCTTTTGAAAGTTGGGAATGAGACTCAAAAATCCACTTTTCTTACTTATAGGACCTTTTAACTTGATTGACAAAATATAAGAAATATCAAGATATATTTGGTTTTGGGGCATTTTTCTTTACTTTCTAATACAAACACACAAAATTATTATGATAATCCAAGTAATAACTGTAATAACTGTCGGTGTTGAGACAAATTTCAGGCAGTTCAGAACACTAGTGCTTATCTTTGTGAACACATACATATATATTAAGGCCAGCGAGGCTTTGGGCCTCACTGCTGTACCGCTGCCTTACAGGCTACTTGTCCTCTTGGTGTCACAGATTTCACTTCTTCCTGGCATTTTGCAGCATTGATTTTTTGACTTTTCCAAAACAGCTTAACGGAGATATCAGTTCATGTGAAAATAACATTAAAAAGTTAAAGTTTGCTAAAAGAAGTCAAAAGAAAAGAACTGGTTCAACAGAAGACGTGAAACACACCGTTTGGAACAGGTGAGTGCAAGTCTGAGGAAAACAACATTGCATAAGACTGTTTTGAGATGAGAATTCACCAGGGTACTAAGACACACACAGAGGCCTACGCTAACATACACACTTTAATCACACACTTGAGACCATTATTGACATGAGACACTAATTAGCTTCCTCTTGGAACTTGGAGTGTCAGCGGACTAAAAGAATTATGTCACTCTGCCTCCAAGACTAAACTTTTGAATGGTAAAGAAACATCAATAGGTTGTTCATTACTTGTACATAAACAATCCAGGCTACTAAAGTTGGATAGGTTTGATTAGGTTAGATGTTAGTTTTGAAGCTGTCAAAGTACATGTTGGATCAATATTCACTTTAAAAAAAAGCGACCAGTACTCAGAACTTTCTTTGTCCAGTTAACTTGCCAGTTATTGATTATTTTTTGTATTTTCTTCTATCTCTTTGTCCAGTTTGCTCATTTTTGCCATGTCAGCATCTGCGTCCTCCAGGTGCTGGAATAATCCAAAGACTTAAGTAAGGTCAACTGGAAATTCTAAATTGACCATTAATATGAATGAAGTGGAATGTAGTTGTGTTACCCCTTTGACAGTGCACCAGACCACTTGCTCAAAGCATGCTCCCTGTCCCATGTTACACATTCATGTCCCCTTGAACGAAGATGAATCTGTGCCTCTGGAATGCCTCCCCTACCTTCACCTTCCTGCACCCACTCCTACAGAGAGTCCAGGTGGAAGAGTTGGGACCCTCACCACATGGTTCCGACAATAGGGGTGACTTTTTCCATTCCGAAACACCTCCATTGCAAAACACGCCCACTCCGAAACACCGCTGTTCTGAATCCGACTTTCAAGTTCCAATTACTTCCCAATAGGGTTAGGGTTAGGGTCAGGGGTTCCCCAATAGCCTTTTCGGAATAGTGCGGTCTTTAGAAAACATGGCAAACCACACCATTACGAAGAATGGAAGTCTATTTTCGGAACAGCGGGGTTTCGGAAAGGCGAGGTGTAACCCGACAATAGAGCGGCTTGCGTGTAGACCAAAGCTTAAATGCGACCTCCTTGCACTGACAAAGCCTGGTAAGCAAAGGAAAGTGCACCAACACTAATGTCCAGTAGGTGGCCCCTGATTGTCACAGTTCATCCAGGTTTGAAATCTCCCATGTCTCATTGTCTGAGAGCGAACCTGAACACATCGTCAGTTCCGCAGCAATCAGATACACGGAGAAGTTAAAAAGAGCTGCACGCCCGTTTCATCGGAGTCTCATCGTAACGTGTTGCTAGAATCATCAGCTTTCGTCTGTGCAGCTACCTGCATGCAGTCTTTAACCTCGCTGGATGAGCCAAAACTGCCCCGTGTTTACCAAACACGCTCCAGATCCAGAGAAATGCTAGCCCAATGTTTTATCCCTGCAGAAGGAGGTTTCCCCCAGAAAACGCCCGCTTTGACCCATTTTCTTTGCCCACGTCGACTCCGCTGTTTGAACAGTCCCTGCAGGACGCGGCAATGCCTTTAATCCTCTCTGGGCTGGATTAAAGAAGACAATACAACAATATCTTGTGTGTATTCAAAAGAACATGAGAAAACAGTGTTCCATCATGGTTTGTTCATGCCTTGTGTAGGATTCATTTCCTTCACTGTTTCTTTAATTCTTAATATTTTACAAATATATGCTGCCTGTGAGCACTCCACCACAGGCTGGCAGCCAGAACTCTTTTGAGCACTCCAGGTCTTTCTTTTGCTATAACAAGCACAAGAAACTGAACCCTTCTTTTGAGACTGGTTTGGGTCTGGTTATTGGTCCCTGATTCCAGGATGGTTCCCCGTTTTAATGATTTGATTATTCATTTTTATAAATTTGCATTAATTTAATTTGAATAATTACTATCGATAATTATTAATTTCTAATGACCGAACCTACCTTACCATAATTCCAACAATGGTGCCCCATGTGAGGCCACCTTGAACCAGTCGTTATTGCAACATTTATACACAATTAATCCAGAATTATTCATTTTAATTTTTCAATGTTTTTTTTGTGGAAATTTTTAATTTTTGTTAGCAAATTAAGCTCTCATAGCTCACCAAATATATTCAATTGTGGTTTGTAGATTGCTGTAGTGTAGTAGTCGTTAGTTGTTGTTTTTTTCAGATCGGGTGGCTCAACGGTCATTTCAATTCTGTGTTTTTATTCTTATATTCTTGTTTTTATTTTCATTTATTATTATGTGAATTGATGTTTTTGTGCTGTATGTGCCATATAAGCTTCTTAACACCTAAATTTACTTTGGGATTATTAAAGTGTCTGTCTGTCTATAATCAGCTGGTCTCAATATCTGATGTGATTGGATGATGGGTCCGCCCAATGGAAGGTTTCTGTCCTGGTGAGCCTTAAAACCATAAATCCTGACCAGATGTCTGGTAAACTTGCTTTGAAAGGAGTTTTTTCATCAACTACCTTTTTCATCAACCGCATTTTGTTCATCTTGATCTTTTGTTAAGTATGCCTTCACACAACGCTTCAATCAAAGTCACAGCATTTATTCTAGGTGGTTTTGAAACAACCCAAAGGCCTTTTGTAGTCGGTGTGTTTATGTTGATTACATTTATTGTAGCTGTTTTAGCCAATATGGTAAACATTGTCGTCATTATTTATGACAAGAAACTGCACAAACCGATGTTTCTTCTGATTTGCAACCTTGCTGTTGTTGACATACTCTGCACCACCAGTATCAGTCCAACAATGATTGGGACTCTACTTGCTGGTGTTAATACTATATCCTATGTGCAATGTATAGTTCAGATGTTTACTCACCATGTGGGAGGGGTGATGGAGATGTTTGCTTTAGCAGTAATGGCATTCGATCGATTGATTGCTGTCAGCTGTCCTTTTCAGTACAACAATTATTTAACAAACGTGCGCACCATTCTACTTGTATATATGCTGTGGATTGCTGCCTGTGGTTTTGTGGCTGTAATGCCTGCGACTGTGCTCCCTCTCCCTCACTGCCACACAAAGCTGGTATACAGTTTCTGTGACTACGCTGCTGTACTGAGAACTACTTGTGCTGACCTTGGTTACTATTTCAATATAATAACTGTCATATCATTCTTTCTCTTATTTTTCACTTTCTCTCTTATTGCTCTGTCATACTTTTTCATTGCATATTTTGTGAAATTATCCTCATCAGAAGAAAAAAGAAAAATGGGCAGCACTTGTTTGAGTCACTTGATCGTGGTAGTGTGTTTTTACTTTCCACTGTTTATCCGCATTGTCTTGACCAGAATGGGAGTGTCATTAACTCATGAGCAACGCCATGGCTTATCAGTCTGGTCTTACATCGGCCCACCTACAGTGAATCCTTTCATCTACAGTTTAAGGACAAAAGAAATTAGATATAGGATTTGGAACGTTTTCAAAAGAGTTGACATATCTTAGTGTGTTGTTGTGAACTGTAAATTTATGTTCTTTAAAATGTTGCCTCTTTTAGGGGTCTTTTAAGTGTTAAAATTGCTAAAATTCATCCATACATTTGTGTAACTGTTTGTTTAACTTTATGTCAATAAATTGTGTGCCAATGATGTCTATGATATATCATTATTGTAGACGGAAAATTCATACGCACATCAGATGCATGTCTCAGAAAAATCTCAACATACTAGAGCTGCAATGATGAGTTGATTAAAATCGATAATAGTTATTCATCATTCATAATTAATCATTATTCTATATGCCATCCTTAATGGATAATTTGATCCTTTTCTGTGCCATAAAATTAATATTTTTGGGTTTTGAATTGAGGCTCAAGGTATTTGAAGGAGTCCACCTCAGACTGGAAAGGTATAACTTGCATTTTCATTATTTTAAATCATTTATTTTAATGACAATCCAGAGTCAGAATTATTGCTAATAAAATATTGATTAATAAAATTATTGTTAGTTAAAGTCCTTCAACATAAGCTAATTGCATATTGGTTGCACACTGAAATTGATCACACACCAACCGGTTTTAACTTGCCAGTTATTGATTATTTTTTTGTATTTCTTCTGCCTCAATTTTGTGTTAATGTAAATTTTCTTTGTCCAGTTTGCTCATTTTTCCCGTGTCAGCATGGGTGTCCTCCAGGTGCTGGAATAGCCCAAAGACTTCGTTAAGGTCAACTGGAAATGATAAATTGACCATTAATGTGAATCAGAATCAGAATCAGAATCAGAAATACTTTATTATCCCCGAGGGGAAATTGTTTGTGTTACAGCTGCTCCCTTTCAAAGTTCAGAATATGCAGAAATAATAATAATAATAATAATAATAATATCAATATCAACAAAAACAAAACAAAAATACGAGAAATGTACATATATACAGAGCAATAATGTCACACTCAGAGCAAGGAATTAAACAGATTGATAGCCACAGGCAGAAATGATTTCCTGTGGCGCTCTGTGTTGCATCTTGGTGGGATCAGTCTAGTGCTGAATGTACTCCTGTGGCTGACCACCACGTCATGGAGTGGATGAGAGCCATTGTCCAAGATGACATGTAACTTGGACAGCATCCTCCTCTCTGACACCACCGTCAGATATTCCAGCTCCACTCCGACAACGTCACTGGCCTGGCAGATCAGTCTGTTCAACCTTTTTGCGTCCACTACCCTCAGCCTGCTGCCCCAGCACACAACAGCATAGAGTATAGCACTGGCCACCACAGACTCATAAAAACATCCTGAGCATAGTCCAGCAGATGTTGAATGAAGTGCAATGTAGTTGTGTTACCCCTTTGACAGTCTGCGTCCTGTCCAGGTTGTACCGGACCACTTGCTCAAAATATGCTGGGACAGGTTCTGAACAGGGCTAGAAGATTAGAAACTTCTGCAACTTAGAGAGAGATATCACTGATGCATAATGAATTACTGGTTACATGACCAACAAGCACAAGCTTTGATAGAGAACTTTTTTGACCATACCTTCATGTTTAAAGGAAAATTTTAACACTTTTCAAGGCTACAACATTGGCTTTTGAGACAATCCCCCCTTAAGCGAAGATGCATCAGTGGCCGCAGTCCCTCTGGAATGCCTTCCCTGCCTTCACCTTCCAGCTGCCACTCCTACAGAGAGTCCAGGTGGAAGAGGCCTCATCCCCGGGGAAGGATGGGTGGTGAATGATCTGGTTCTCTGCAATTGCATCTTTTGAGGACACCCCTGGGAGAGGCCTGCTGGACAACAGACCAGCTCTTTGTCTGTTACAAACCTAACTTGGACTGTCATTTACTGATGTAAGCCCTCTGCACAAGTCGCTTTTGAATCTGTTCATACATATATCTTCAATTTGCATTAAATTTATATCATCCAAAGTAAAACTCATTCTAGCACTGTTTTTACAGTTTAATCTCCTTAATTTTGCAGTACCTGCACTGTTATTCACCTTACATGTCAACTATCTCGCTTTGCACATTACAATAGCAGCTCAGATCTGGTGGCTCAAATGATTATTTCAATTCTGTGTTTTTATTCTTATATTCCTGTTTTTATTGTCATTTATTATTGTATTGTCATATAAGTTTCTTAGGGCCTAAATTGACCTTGGGATCAATAAAGTGTCTGCCTGTCTATCATCAACTGGTCTCAATATCCAATGTGATTGGACGATGGGTCCGCCCAATGAAAAGTTTCTGTCCTGGTGAGCCTTAAAACCCTAAATCCTGACCTGCTGTCTGGTAAACTCTGTTGTTAGTTAACTCTGTTGTTAGTTGTTGTGAAAGCAGTTTGATAGAGCTCGGTGATTTTTGTAAACGGTTGATAATGATTTGCAATATGTTGAAAGATCTGGCTTTGAAAGGAATTGTTTCATCAAGCGCATTTTGTTCATCTTGATCTTTTGTTAAGTATGCCTTCACACAACGCTTCAATCAAAGTCACAGCATTTATTCTAGGTGGTTTTGAAGCAACCCAAAGGCCTTTTGTAGTCGGTGTGTTTATATTGATTACATTTATTGTAGCTGTTCTAGCCAATATGGTAAACATTGTCGTCATTATTTATGACAAGAAACTGCACAAACCGATGTTTCTTCTGATTTGCAACCTTGCTGTTGTTGACTTACTGTGCACCACCAGTATCAGTCCAACAATGATTGGGACTCTACTTGCTGGTGTTAATACTATATCCTATGTGCAATGTATAGTTCAGATGTTTAATATGCATGTGGGAGTGTCGATGGAGATGTTTGCTTTAGCAGTAATGGCATTCGATCGATTGATTGCTGTCAGCTGTCCTTTTCAGTACAACAATTATTTAACAAACGTGCGCACCATTCTACTTGTATATATGCTGTGGATTGCTGCCTGTGGTTTAATGGCTGTAATGCCTGCGACTGTGCTCCCTCTCCCTCACTGCCACACAAAGCTGGTATACGGTTTCTGTGACTACGCTGCTGTACTGAGAACTACTTGTGCTGACCTCGGTTACTATTTCAATATAATAACTGTCATATCATTCTTTCTCTTATTTTTCACTTTCTCTCTTATTGCTCTGTCATACTTTTTCATTGCATATTTTGTGAAATTATCCTCATCAGAAGAAAAAAGAAAAATGGGCAGCACTTGTTTGAGTCACTTGATCGTGGTAGTGTGTTTTTACTTTCCACTGTTTATTCGCATTGTCTTGACCAGAATGGGAGTGTCATTAAATCATGAGCAACGCCATGGCTTAACAATCTGGTCCTACATCGGCCCACCTGCAGTGAATCCTTTCATTTACTGTTTAAGGACAAAAGAAATTAGATCTAGGGTTTGGAACATTTTCAAAAGAGTTGACATATCTTAGTGTGTTGTTGTGAACTGTGAATTTACATCCTTTAAAATGTTGCCTCCTGTAGTGTTCTTTAAAGTGTTGTGCTAAAATTCATCCATACATTTGTGTAACTGTTTGTTAAACTTTATGTCAATAAATTGTGTGCCAATGATGTCTATGATATATCATTATTGTAGACGGAAAATTCATACGCACATCAGATGCATGTCTCAGAAAAATCTCAACATATTAGAGCCGCAATGATGAGTTGTTTAAAATCGATAATAGTTATTCATCATTCATAATTAATCATTATTCTATATGCCTCCCTTATTGGATAATTTGATCCTTTTCTGTGCCATAAAATTAATATTTTTGGGTTTTGAATTGAGGCTCAAGGCATTTGGAGAAATCCACCTTGGACTGGAAAGGTATAACTTGCATTTTCATTATTTTAAATCATTTATTTTAATGACAATCCAGAGTCAGAATTATTGCTAATAAAATATTGAATAATAAAATTATTGTTAGTTAAAGTCCTTCAACATAAGCTAATTGCATATTGGTTGCACACTGAAATTGATCACACACCAACCGGTTTTAACTTGCCAGTTATTGATTATTTTTTTGTATTTCTTCTGCCTCAATTTTGTGTTAATGTAAATTTTCTTTGTCCAGTTTGCTCATTTTTCCTGTGTCAGCATGGATGTCCTCCAGGTGCTGGAATAGCCCAAAGAGTTCGTTAAGGTCAACTGGAAATGATAAATTGACCATTAATGTGACTGAGAATCAGAATCAGAATCAGAAATACTTTATTATCCCCGAGGGGAAATTGTTTGTGTTACAGCTGCTCCCTTTCAAAGTTCAGAATATGCAGAAATAAAAAAAAAAAATAATAATAATAATATCAATATCAACAAAAACAAAACAAAAATACAAGAAATGTACATATATACAGAGCAATAATGTCACACTCAGAGCGAGGAATTAAACAGATTGATAGCCACAGGCAGAAATGATTTCCTGCGGCGCTCTGTGTTGCATCTTGGTGGGATCAGTCTAGTGCTGAATGTACTCCAGTGGCTGACCACCACGTCATGGAGTGGATGAGAGCCATTGTCCAAGATGACATGTAACTTGGACAGCATCCTCCTCTCTGACACCACCGTCAGAGAGTCCAGCTCCACTCCGACAACGTCACTGGCCTGGCAGATCAGTCTGTTCAACCTTTTTGCGTCCACTACCCTCAGCCTGCTGCCCCAGCACACAACAGCATAGAGTATAGCACTGGCCACCACAGACTCATAAAAACATCCTGAGCATAGTCCAGCAGATGTTGAATGAAGTGCAATGTAGTTGTGTTACCCCTTTGACAGTCTGCGTCCTGTCCAGGTTGTACCGGACCACTTGCTCAAAATATGCTGGGACAGGTTCTGAATAGGGCTAGAAGATTAGAAACTTCTGCAACTTAGAGAGAGATATCACTGATGCATAATGAATTACTGGTTACATGACCAACAAGCACAAGCTTTGATAGAGAACTTTTTTGACCATACCTTCATGTTTAAAGGAAAATTTTAACACTTTTCAAGGCTACAACATTGGCTTTTGAGACAATCCCCCCTTAAGCGAAGATGCATCAGTGGCCGCAGTCCCTCTGGAATGCCTTCCCTGCCTTCACCTTCCAGCTGCCACTCCTACAGAGAGTCCAGGTGGAAGAGGCCTCATCCCCGGGGAAGGATGGGTGGTGAATGATCTGGTTCTCTGCAATTGCATCTTTTGAGGACACCCCTGGGAGAGGCCTGCTGGACAACAGACCAGCTCTTTGTCTGTTACAAACCTAACTTGGACTGTCATTTACTGATGTAAGCCCTCTGCACAAGTCGCTTTTGAATCTGTTCATACATATATCTTCAATTTGCATTAAATTTATATCATCCAAAGTAAAACTCATTCTAGCACTGTTTTTACAGTTTAATCTCCTTAATTTTGCAGTACCTGCACTGTTATTCACCTTACATGTCAACTATCTCGCTTTGCACATTACAATAGCAGGTCAGATCTGGTGGCTCAAATGATTATTTCAATTCTGTGTTTTTATTCTTATATTCCTGTTTTTATTGTCATTTATTATTGTATTGTCATATAAGTTTCTTAGGGCCTAAATTGACCTTGGGATCAATAAAGTGTCTGCCTGTCTATCATCAACTGGTCTCAATATCCAATGTGATTGGACGATGGGTCCGCCCAATGAAAAGTTTCTGTCCTGGTGAGCCTTAAAACCCTAAATCCTGACCTGCTGTCTGGTAAACTCTGTTGTTAGTTAACTCTGTTGTTAGTTGTTGTGAAAGCAGTTTGATAGAGCTCGGTGATTTTTGTAAACGGTTGATAATGATTTGCAATATGTTGAAAGATCTGGCTTTGAAAGGAATTGTTTCATCAAGCGCATTTTGTTCATCTTGATCTTTTGTTAAGTATGCCTTCACACAACGCTTCAATCAAAGTCACAGCATTTATTCTAGGTGGTTTTGAAGCAACCCAAAGGCCTTTTGTAGTCGGTGTGTTTATATTGATTACATTTATTGTAGCTGTTCTAGCCAATATGGTAAACATTGTCGTCATTATTTATGACAAGAAACTGCACAAACCGATGTTTCTTCTGATTTGCAACCTTGCTGTTGTTGACTTACTGTGCACCACCAGTATCAGTCCAACAATGATTGGGACTCTACTTGCTGGTGTTAATACTATATCCTATGTGCAATGTATAGTTCAGATGTTTAATATGCATGTGGGAGTGTCGATGGAGATGTTTGCTTTAGCAGTAATGGCATTCGATCGATTGATTGCTGTCAGCTGTCCTTTTCAGTACAACAATTATTTAACAAACGTGCGCACCATTCTACTTGTATATTTGCTGTGGATTGCTGCCTGTGGTTTAATGGCTGTAATGCCTGCGACTGTGCTCCCTCTCCCTCACTGCCACACAAAGCTGGTATACGGTTTCTGTGACTACGCTGCTGTACTGAGAACTACTTGTGCTGACCTCGGTTACTATTTCAATATAATAACTGTCATATCATTCTTTCTCTTATTTTTCACTTTCTCTCTTATTGCTCTGTCATACTTTTTCATTGCATATTTTGTGAAATTATCCTCATCAGAAGAAAAAAGAAAAATGGGCAGCACTTGTTTGAGTCACTTGATCGTGGTAGTGTGTTTTTACTTTCCACTGTTTATTCGCATTGTCTTGACCAGAATGGGAGTGTCATTAAATCATGAGCAACGCCATGGCTTAACAATCTGGTCCTACATCGGCCCACCTGCAGTGAATCCTTTCATTTACTGTTTAAGGACAAAAGAAATTAGATATAGGGTTTGGAATATTTTCAAAAGAGTTGACATATCTTAGTGTGTTGTTGTGAACTGTGAATTTACATCCTTTAAAATGTTGCCTCCTGTAGTGTTCTTTAAAGTGTTGTGCTAAAATTCATCCATACATTTGTGTAACTGTTTGTTAAACTTTATGTCAATAAATTGTGTGCCAATGATGTCTATGATATATCATTATTGTAGACGGAAAATTCATACGCACATCAGATGCATGTCTCAGAAAAATCTCAACATATTAGAGCCGCAATGATGAGTTGTTTAAAATCGATAATAGTTATTCATCATTCATAATTAATCATTATTCTATATGCCTCCCTTATTGGATAATTTGATCCTTTTCTGTGCCATAAAATTAATATTTTTGGGTTTTGAACTGAGGCTCAAGGCATTTGGAGAAATCCACCTTGGACTGGAAAGGTATAACTTGCATTTTCATTATTTTAAATCATTTATTTTAATGACAATCCAGAGTCAGAATTATTGCTAATAAAATATTGAATAATAAAATTATTGTTAGTTAAAGTCCTTCAACATAAGCTAATTGCATATTGGTTGCACACTGAAATTGATCACACACCAACCGGTTTTAACTTGCCAGTTATTGATTATTTTTTTGTATTTCTTCTGCCTCAATTTTGTGTTAATGTAAATTTTCTTTGTCCAGTTTGCTCATTTTTCCCGTGTCAGCATGGATGTCCTCCAGGTGCTGGAATAGCCCAAAGAGTTCGTAAGGTCAACTGGAAATGATAAATTGACCATTAATGTGACTCAGAATCAGAATCAGAATCAGAAATACTTTATTATCCCCGAGGGGAAATTGTTTGTGTTACAGCTGCTCCCATTCAAAGTTCAGAATATGCAGAAATAAAAAAAAAAAAAATAATAATAATAATAATATCAATATCAACAAAAACAAAACAAAAATACAAGAAATGTACATATATACAGAGCAATAATGTCACACTCAGAGCGAGGAATTAAACAGATTGATAGCCACAGGCAGAAATGATTTCCTGTGGCGCTCTGTGTTGCATCTTGGTGGGATCAGTCTAGTGCTGAATGTACTCCTGTGGCTGACCACCACGTCATGGAGTGGATGAGAGCCATTGTCCAAGATGACATGTAACTTGGACAGCATCCTCCTCTCTGACACCACCGTCAGAGAGTCCAGCTCCACTCCGACAACGTCACTGGCCTGGCAGATCAGTCTGTTCAACCTTTTTGCGTCCACTACCCTCAGCCTGCTGCCCCAGCACACAACAGCATAGAGTATAGCACTGGCCACCACAGACTCATAAAAACATCCTGAGCATAGTCCAGCAGATGTTGAATGAAGTGGAATGTAGTTGTGTTACCCCTTTGACAGTCTGCGTCCTGTCCAGGTTGTACCGGACCACTTGCTCAAAATATGCTGGGACAGGTTCTGAACAGGGCTAGAAGATTAGAAACTCCTGCAACTTAGAGAGAGATATCACTGATGCATAATGAATTACTGGTTACATGACCAACAAGCACAAGCTTTGATAGAGAACTTTTTTGACCATACCTTCATGTTTAAAGGAAAATTTTAACACTTTTCAAGGCTATAACATTGGCTTTTGAGACAATCCCCCCTTGAGCGAAGATGCATCAGTCGCCGCAGTGCCTCTGGAATGCCTTCACCTTCCTGCTGCCACTCCTACAGAGAGTCCAGGTGGAAGAGGCCTCATCCCCGGGGAAGGATGGGTGGTGAATGATCTGGTTCTCTGCAATTGCATCTTTTGAAGACACCCCTGGGAGAGGCCTGCTGGACAACAGACCAGCTCTTTGTCTGTTACAAACCTAACTTGGACTGTCATTTACTGATGTAAGCCCTCTGCACAAGTCGCTTTTGAATCTGTTCATACATGGGTCAGTGACATATACACCAGAAAAAAGTGTTTTTTCAAAAACTTCAAATAACAGGCATAAAAATTATTGACTTTTGTTCTACTAACTCTCATCTTTATAGAAACATATGTTATTTTTAGATTTTCAATTGGAATCAGAATTTATGTGACAATTTGTTGTATTAGTGCCTAAAATCGTCATATGGTGTGACATGAAAATAATTGTATATAAAATGAAAATGGATTATACCTTTCTTAAGTTACTCACTTTATCAAAGTCCTTTATCATAACTAAACTGTGATCCATTATAGTTTTGTGAAAATTAATTAAATTTGTGTATTATTTTCTAAATCATTGCTCAATGTGAGACCTATGTCGTCAGTCTTTCAACGTATTTTCTATTTATTGTGACAAACCTTGCTATAAAATTATAAAAATATTTGTGACTCTTGCTCATACTATTTTCTATGTATTCCATGAACATTTGCACATTTTATCATTAATAAAGGTATGTTATTTTCACAATTTGGAATGTCACACCACATGATATAGTGTCACACCGTATGATCATGTCGCCATGTGTCAATGCAAAACATGTATGAACCTACCTATTGGTGAGTACTGATCACTCATATGGCAGGAAATATTAATTAGGGTTGAGATGAGATGAGATTCTCTGCATTTCATAACTGCCTTCCTCTTAGTTGCACTGCCTACAGTGTCCTAGTCCAATGATATTTTAGATATCATGTATTGCCAGGCTTCAAGAAATCTGCCCCAAGGCCTTTTGAATCAACAATGAAGGCACCCTCTAAAACCCTCCCTCCGACCTTCCTATTGGTCAGCGAATGGAAACAGACCGTTGTCGTTTACTTTTCTTTTCTTTGCCTCAGCAACTCCTCTCTCCTCGCAGGGTGTCATTATTTGCCTCAAGCTGACAAAAGAAAAGGGAATGTATGGTTTAAGACGAAGACAAAACATTGTTTAGACTTAAACAGCATTCTAAGGTTTCTGTGAAGGGGTCTGCTGAGTCTGTCTGATAAACTAGAAATCTGTATCACCGAATAAAACTAAACTAAACTAAACACAATCTATTGTGGATAATTACAGCTTTTATATGATGATGGATGTAAACAAATGTTTAAAAGGACAAAACATACATTGGACTTTGTTATTTATTGTTATATCTGCAGGAAACTACAATTCGTATCATATGGTGTGACAATCAAAATCATATGGCGTGACAGGCAGACATGTCACACCATATGATAAAGTGTCACACCATATTATGTTTTCTGCACTTAGCACAACCTTGAGTCTTGTAGCTACACATTAACATGCTAACAAGATGCTAGCTATAACAAAGCAACATAGATTTACATGTAATTATGACAAAAAAAATGAAATTTCTTTTGCATTTCTATGAAAAATGTGTCATACCAAAAGACATCTGGAAGTGGGACTTTTGTCAGAGTGCCAACAAAATCTGATTTATTGAAAACATAAAAATGATAATTCTCCTCAGAAACATTTCATGGTCTGGTATTAATAGTACTGAACAACCTTGCTGAAGAAGGACCTCTCATTCCCAAGGATGTCAAAACAGTTGCCCGTTGAAATATCCCAAAATAGTGTCACACCATATGATTTTGATTTGTGTGACAAAATCTTTTTGATCAGAACTGACTCAAAACATTATGCTTGGACTTTGAAAAGAGTAGGCTCACAAATAGACATCTGTATTATTTTTCTGTATTGTTTTGAGAATTTTTGTATTTATTTTTCTTAGCTTTATTCAAGTTCTTACTTTGAGAAACAAGTGCCGGACAGTCACACCATATGAGTTTTGTTATGTTTGGTTGAAAATTCTGAAAAAATGAGTGATGAACTGTTTTAATGTTGAGTATGTTCACATAAAGCATAATCTTCTGCACAATATTGAGAAGGTTTTTGACAAATATATTTTATATTTATACATGTTTGACACTGAAGACAGCAAAACTGCCATGTCACGTCACACACCCACATATATCTTCAATTTGCATTAAATTTATATCATCCAAAGTAATACTCATTCTAGCACTGTTTTTACAGTTTAATCACCTTAATTTTGCAGTACCTGCACTGTTAATCACCTTACATGTCAACTATTTCACTTTGCACATTACAATAGCAGCTCAGATCTGGTGGCTCGAATGATTATTTCATTTCTGTGTTTTTATTCTTATATTCCTGTTTTTATTGTCATTTATTATTGTATTGTCATGTAAGTTTCTTAGTGCCTAAATTGACCTTGGGATCAATAAAGTGTCTGCCTGTCTATCATCAACTGGTCTCAATATCCAATGTGATTGGACGATGGGTCCGCCCAATGAAAAGTTTCTGTCCTGGTGAGCCTTAAAACCCTTAATCCTGACCTGCTGTCTGGTAAACTCTGTTGTTAGTTAACTCTGTTGTTAGTTGTTGTGAAAGCAGTTTGATAGAGCTCGGTGATTTTTGTAAACGGTTGATAATGATTTGCAATATGTTGAAAGATCTGGCTTTGAAAGGAATTGTTTCATCAACCGCATTTTGTTCATCTTGATCTTTTGTTAAGTATGCCTTCACACAACGCTTCAATCAAAGTCACAGCATTTATTCTAGGTGGTTTTGAAACAACCCAAAGGCCTTTTGTAGTCGGTGTGTTTATATTGATTACATTTATTGTAGCTGTTCTAGCCAATATGGTAAATATTGTCGTCATTATTAATGACAAGAAACTGCACAAACCGATGTTTCTTCTGATTTGCAACCTTGCTGTTGTTGACATACTCTGCACCACCAGTGTCAGTCTAACAATGATTGGGACTCTACTTGCTGGTGTTAATACTATATCCTATGTGCCATGTGTAGTTCAGATGTTTAATATGCATGTGGGAGGGGTGATGGAGATGTTTGCTTTAGCAGTAATGGCATTCGATCGATTGATTGCTGTCAGCTGTCCTTTTCAGTACAACAGTTATTTAACAAACGTGCGCATCATTCTACTTGTATATATGCTGTGGATTGCTGCCTGTGGTTTAATGGCTGTAATGCCTGCGACTGTGCTCCCTCTCCCTCACTGCCACACAAAGCTGGTATACGGTTTCTGTGACTACGCTGCTGTACTGAGAACTACTTGTGCTGACCTCGGTTACTATTTCAATATAATAACTGTCATATCATTCTTTCTCTTATTTTTCACTTTCTCTCTTATTGCTCTGTCATACTTTTTCATTGCATATTTTGTGAAATTATCCTCATCAGAAGAAAAAAGAAAAATGGGCAGCACTTGTTTGAGTCACTTGATCGTGGTAGTGTGTTTTTACTTTCCACTGTTTATTCGCATTGTCTTGACCAGAATGGGTGTGTCATTAACTCATGAGCAACGCCATGGCTTAACAATCTGGACCTTCATCGGCCCACCTGCAGTGAATCCTTTCATCTACTGTTTAAGGACAAAAGAAATTAGATCTAGGGTTTGGAACATTTTCAAAAGGGTTGACATATCTTAGTGTGTTGTTGTGAACTGTGAATTTACATCCTTTAAAATGTTGCCTCCTGTAGTGTTCTTTAAAGTGTTGTGCTAAAATTCATCCATACATTTGTGTAACTGTTTGTTAAACTTTATGTCCATAAATTGTGTGCCAATGATGTCTATGATATATCATTATTGTAGACGGAAAATTCATACGCACATCAGATGCATGTCTCAGAAAAATCTCAACATATTAGAGCTGCAATGATGAGTTAATTAAAATCGATAATAATTATTAATCATTCATAATTAATCATTATTCTATACGTCATCCTTAATGGAAATTTTGATCCTTTTCTTTGCCATTAAATGAATTTTTTAGGTTTTGGATTGAGGCTCAGGGCATTTGGAGAAATCCACCTTAGACTGGAAAGGTATATCTTGCACTTTTTCTTATTTTGAATCATTTATTTTAATGACAATCCAGAGTCAGTATTATTGCTAATAAAATATAAAATTATTGTTAGTTAAAGCCTCTCTGTCAATGACCTTGTAGATCATTTCACTTCTAAAGTTACAAATGTTATTGATGCCATTGCACCCACTAAAGTGAAGGTGGTCTCTGGTAAGAAAAAATCTCCTTGGAGAAATGCCACGCAAAATGGAAAAAAAAGGAATGTTGAAAAGCAGAGCGCAGGTGGCGAAAAACATATCTCCAGGTTCATTTTGACATTTTTAAAGAGAGACTTTACATTTTTCAATTTAGAACTGAAAAAGTCAAGGCAGTCCTTCTTTTCAGACATTATCACCAAAAACAATAATAATGCATGTGCCCTGTTTGTCAATGTCGACAGGCTAACAAACCCTCCTGTGCCAGTAGCCTCTGAACATCTATCTACCAGGGCCTGTAATGAATTTGCATCCTTCTTCACTGACAAAATTCAGAAAATTAGACAAGCGGTCAGTGCCACCGTACCAGGTACAGGAGGTGTGCCTTGCTGCCTTGATATTTTACCAGCAGGGTTCTTCAAAAAAGTTTCAGACTGCATGACTTCAAATCTGCTACAGATTGTCAACATGTCTCTTCTCTAAGTCGTCTTCCCCCAAGCCATGAAAACTGAAGTTATCAAACCACTCCTGAAGAAGAACAATCCAGACACATCAGTAATGAATAATTATAGGCCCATATCAAACCTCCTTATTTTAAGTAAAATCAGTGAAAAAGCTGTTTTTCAACAGCTGAACAATTACTTAATAATAAATGGCTGTTTTGATGTCTTCCAATCCAAAACCAAGACTGAAATTAGGGCTGGGCGATATGGACCAAAAGTCATATCCCGATATATTTAGGCTGAATATCGATATACGATTTATATCCGATATTTTTTCCGCAAAGTGAGAGCAAATGTTCAGTCAAAGTCAAAGCCAAATATGACATGTCACAAGTAGTTTTATTGAAATCGGCTATTTCAGTGAACAGTTGCAAAATCAAATGAATAAATAATAAACAGGTTTCTTCACCTGGTTCATGAATAAATGCTCAGCTGTTCAAATAACAATAAAATGTAAACATAAATACTGTATAACAGGAGTACCTTTTTTGAAATCAAAGCTCCGTAAGGTGCACATTTAAATAAAAAAATATCTTAAATAAAAAAAGCCTATAAAATAAAATAGGCCAATCTTTTTCTGAAATAAATATATTTATATGAGAAAAGTACAATATCAACATTTTTTTAGTTTGACAACTATTAATGGCTTATTAAAATCAAATTACAGATTTTCTTCTCCTTTCTAACAAATCCACGGATGCAAATAACGAACATTACAAAAGAACAAAATATGACTCAATATGTCATGCTCATGTAAGGCTCACACATCCTGCTCGACCACATGTCGCTGGTCAACGCAAAATGGGTCACGTTAGCGAGCCGGTCAGCAAGGCTCTGCCTGACTTCAGTGTACATTTGTGGCAGTGCTTCTCGTGCAAAGTAGTTGCGACTGGGAAGCTCATATCTCGGGTCCATAGTTTTCAGTAGCTTTTTGAATCCGACTTGTTCCACAGTTGCAACAGGGACCATATCTTTAGCAATGTGATAGGACATCGCTTTAGTTATAGTACACCACTTGCCACTTTTCTTTTCATAAGGCACACTGCGGGAAAATGAAGCTTGCAGTGAGCTTTGTTTTGGGGCTGGAGATTTTTCGGGTTGTGGATGGCTTGCGGCTGGGGCTTCTGCAGCGCGCAGTTTCACACACTCTTCGTACTGCAGTTTGTGCCACTGTTTTAGGTGGTGAAAAAGATTTGTAGTGCTTCCACTCCTGGCTGTAACTTGTTTATGGCACTCCCTGCATATAACGTGATTTTGCTGCTCATCTGATACTTTGAATCCGAACCATCTCCAAATTACTGAGCCACTGCTTTTTCTTTTACTGACCAATTCCTCCTCCGCACGCTCCGCAGACGTTGTTGCTTCCTCCATGTTTGTTGAAGAGTGCGGAGTGTCTGTTCCTGCCCCTCCCCCTCTGTGCATGAAGGAGGAGGGGCGGGGGCGCGGGGAGCGGGGAGCAGTGCAGAGAGCTCCGGGTCAGCAGCTTGCCTGGGGCAAGGATCACAGCGCAAATTTGAACTATATCGATATATGCGATATGGTCTAATTCCATATCACATTTAAAAAATATATCGATATATTTTTTATATCGATATATCGCCCAGCCCTAACTGAAATAATTGTTTTTGGAGCCCAGGAAGAACGACTAACAGTCTCTGCTCAGCTTCAATCTGTAATGTTGAAAACTACAAACCAAGCCAGAAACCTCGGTGTAATCATGGACTCAGACATGAACTTCAACAGCCACATTAAGTCAATTACGAAGTCGGCCTACTATCATCTTAAAAATATATCCAGGATAAAAGGACTCATGTTTCGGCAGGATTTGGAAAAAACGTATCCATGCATTTATCTTCAGCAGACTCGACTACTGTAACAGTGTCTTTACAGGACTCTAAAAAACAATTACTGATCTGCTGCCACGTTATGGACCATCCAGACCGCTGAGGTCATCAGGTATAGGTCTGCTTTCAGTCCCTAGAGTCAAAACTAAACATGGAGAAGCAGTGTTCAGTTATTATGCACCACATATCTGGAAAAAACTCCCAGAAAACTGCAGGTCTGCTCCAACTCTCACCTCTTTTAAATCAAGACTGAAGACCTTTCTGTTTGCCACTGCTTTTCACTGAAGCAATTTTAAGGCTTTGAACTGCACTGTGACTTTTATTTTCTATTCAGAATCAGAATCAGAAAGAGTTTTATTGCCAATAAACAATAAATAGACAACATGAAAACGAGACAGACGGAACCATAAGTGACAACAAAGTGAAAGAGATATGTAATCACATGTCTCTCATTAGTGCAACGTGACTGTATGGTGTCAGCAAGAGGTAAGAGACATTTTCAGTTTCAGTGTCAGTAGCCACATTCACACTGCCGTTTGCATGCGGGGATCCTGCGCCAATGCTCCGCATCCGCCTCTGTGTGAAAGTCTCAGATGCGGCGAGGGGTGAAATTTTGCTGCGCCTCTGATGCGCCTTCAGAGGTAGTATCAGAGGCGGAAAAAAAATACAGCAGTTATACGTGGAGAAGTGTCTGTCCGACCGACCCAAGTGATTTAGTTCTACAGACTGTATTTGGTCGGCGAGCAAGCGCTGTGCCTCCTGCGCATGGGCGTGCGGTGGAACGTAAACACCAACCAGTATGAATGAAGAAATTCTTGTCTCTTTTAAACCTATTCTATTTTTGCCTTCTTTGCTATTTCTTAACTTGTTTTAATGTTTTGTTTTAATGTATTTTAATACAATTTTTAATTTCTTTTAATGTCATTTTTATGCCTCTGTAAAGCACTTTGAGTTGCCATGTGTCTGAATTGTGCTCCTGAATTGATCCTTTTCTTCTAACAGACCAGCTCTTTGTCTTTTACAAACCTAACTTGGACTGTCATTTACTGATGTAAGCCCTCTGCACAAGCTCCTTTTGAATCTGTTCATACATGTATCTTCAATTTGCATTTAATTTATATCATCCAAAGTAAAACTCATTCTAGCACTGTTTTTATAGTTTAATCACTTTAATTTTGCAGTACCTGCACTGTTATTCACCTTACATTTCAACTGTCTCCCTTTGCACATTACAATAACAGCTCAGATCTGGTGGCTCAATGATTATTTCAATTCTGTGGTTTTATTCTTAATTCTTGTTTTTATTTTCATTTATAATTGTATGTATTGGTGTTTTTGTACTGTATGTGCCATAAAAGCTTCTTAATGCCTACATTTATCTTTGAATCAATAAAGTGTTTGTCTGTCTATCATCAACTGGTCTCAATATCCAATGTGATTGGACGATGGGTCCGCCCAATGAAAAGTTTCTGTCCTGGTGAGCCTTAAAACCCTAAATCCTGACCTGCTGTCTGGTAAACTCTGTTGTTAGTTAACTCTGTTGTTAGTTGTTGTGAAAGCAGTTTGATAGAGCTCGGTGATTTTTGTAAACGGTTGATAATGATTTGCAATATGTTGAAAGATCTGGCTTTGAAAGGAATTGTTTCATCAAGCGCATTTTGTTCATCTTGATCTTTTGTTAAGTATGCCTTCACACAACGCTTCAATCAAAGTCACAGCATTTATTCTAGGTGGTTTTGAAACAACCCAAAGGCCTTTTGTAGTCGGTGTGTTTATATTGATTACATTTATTGTAGCTGTTCTAGCCAATATGGTAAACATTGTCGTCATTATTAATGACAAGAAACTGCACAAACCGATGTTTCTTCTGATTTGCAACCTTGCTGTTGTTGACATACTCTGCACCACCAGTGTCAGTCTAACAATAATTGGGACTCTACTTACTGGTGTTAATACTATATCCTATGTGCCATGTGTAGTTCAGATGTTTATTATGAATGTGGGAGGGGTGATGGAGACGTTTGCTTTAGCAGTAATGGCATTCGATCGATTGATTGCTGTCAGCTGTCCTTTTCAGTACAACAGTTATTTAACAAACGTACGCATCATTCTACTTGTATATATGCTGTGGATTGCTGCCTGTGGTTTAATGGCTGTAATGCCTGCGACTGTGCTCCCTCTCCCTCACTGCCACACAAAGCTGGTATACGGTTTCTGTGACTACGCTGCTGTACTGAGAACTACTTGTGCTGACCTCGGTTACTATTTCAATATAATAACTGTCATATCATTCTTTCTCTTATTTTTCACTTTCTCTCTTATTGCTCTGTCATACTTTTTCATTGCATATTTTGTGAAATTATCCTCATCAGAAGAAAAAAGAAAAATGGGCAGCACTTGTCTGAGTCACTTGATCGTGGTAGTGTGTTTTTACCTTCCAATCTTTTTCCGCATTGTCGTAAGCAGAATGGGAGTGTCATTAACTGTTGAACAACGCCATGGATTAACAATCTGGTCTTACATCGGCCCACCTACACTGAATCCTTTTGTCTACAGTTTAAGGACAAAAGAAATTCGATCTAGGATTTGGAACATTTTCAAAAGAGTTGACATACCTTAGTGTGTTGTTGTGAAGTGTGAATTTACGTTCTTTAAAATGTTGCCTTCCTTTGATGCTCTTTATAGTATTATGCTAAAATTCATCCATACATTTGTTTAACTGTTTGTTCAATTTTATGTCAATAAACTGTGTGCCAATGATGTCTATGATATATCATTATTGTAGACGGAAAATTCATACGCACATCAGATGCATGTCTCAGAAAAATCTCAACATATTAGAGCTGCAATGATGAGTTGATTAAAATCGATAATAATTATTAATCATTCATAATTCATCATTATTCTATACGTCATCCTTAATGGAAATTTTGATCCTTTTCTGTGCCATAAAATTAATATTTTTGGGTTTTGGATTGAGGATCAAGGCATTTGGAGAAATCCACCTTAGACTGGAAAGGTATAACTTGCACTTTTTTTTATTTTGAATCATTTATTTTAATGACAATCCAGAGTCAGTATTATTGCTAATAAAATATAAAATTATTGTTAGTTAAAGCCCTTCAACATAAGCCAATTGCATATTGGTTGCACACTGAAATTGATCACACACCAACTGGTTTTAACTTGCCAGTTATTGATTATTTTTTGTATTTCTTCTATCTCAATCTTGTGTTAATCTGAATTTTCTTTGTCCAATTTGTTAATTTTTCCCGTGTCAGCATGGGTGTCCTCCAGGTGCTGGAATAGCCCAAAGACTTAGCTAAGGTCAACTGGAAATGATAAATTGACCATTAATGTGAATGAAGTGGAATGTAGTTGTGTGTACCCCTTTGACAGTCTGCGTCCTGTCCAGGGTGTACCGGACCACTTGCTCAAAGCATTTTTAAAGGCTATAATATTGGCTTTTGAGACAATGCCCCCTTGAGCGAAGATGCATCAGTGGCCGCAGTGCCTCTGGAATGCCTTCCCTGCCTTCACCTTCCTGCCGCCACTCCTACATTTCAACTATCTCGCTTTACACATTACAATAACAGCTCAGATCTGGTGGCTCAATGATTATTTCAATTCTGTAGTTTTATTCTTATATTCTTGTTTTTATTTTTGTTTAGAATTGTGTGTATTGGTGTTTTTGTATTGTATGTGTCATATAAGTTTCTTAATCCCTAAATTGACCTTGGGATCAATAAAGTGTCTGCCTGTCTATCATCAACTGGTCTCAATATCCAATGTGATTGGACGATGGGTCCGCTCAATGAAAAGTTTCTGTCCTGGTGAGCCTTAAAACCCTAAATCCTGACCTGCTGTCTGGTAAACTCTGTTGTTAGTTAACTCTGTTGTTAGTTGTTGTGAAAGCAGTTTGATAGAGCTCAGTGATTTTTGTAAACGGTTGATAATGATTTGCAATATGTTGAAAGATCTGGCTTTGAAAGGAATTGTTTCATCAAGCGCATTTTGTTCATCTTGATCTTTTGTTAAGTATGCCTTCACACAACGCTTCAATCAAAGTCACAGCATTTATTCTAGGTGGTTTTGAAGCAACCCAAAGGCCTTTTGTAGTCGGTGTGTTTATATTGATTACATTTATTGTAGCTGTTCTAGCCAATATGGTAAACATTTTTGACAAGAAACTGCACAAACCGATGTTTCTTCTGATTTGCAACCTTGCTGTTGTTGACATACTCTGCACCACCAGTATCAGTCCAACAATGATTGGGACTCTACTTGCTGGTGTTAATACTGTATGCTATATACTATGTGTAGTTCAGATGTTTATCATGCATGTGGGAGTGTCGATGGAGGTGTTTGCTTTAGCAGTAATGGCATTCGATCGATTGATTGCTGTCAGCTGTCCTTTTCAGTACAACAGTTATTTAACAAACGTGCGCACCATTCTACTTGTATATATGCTGTGGACTGCTGCCTGTGGTTTAATGGCTGTAATGCTGCTAAAAAATCTGCTGCTGTTAAAATCTGCTGTTAAAATCGATAATAATTATTAATCATTCATAATTAATCATTATTCTATATGTCTAACTTGAGTGACTTCCTGTATCTCCTTGGGTGCAGACGCTTTTCTGCTTGCTCTCGCTTCTGTTTGCCTTTTTTCCACTGTTATTCTTTTTTCTTCACTGAGAGATTACAGGTAGTGAATCCTAGGTATTTAGAAAACACTGGGAGTATAATTAATTGGAGATAAAGTGGGCTGCTGCCTTATTTCAACACACTGCACTGCACTGAACAAACCCGGTTGGCTCATCTTGAAGGGTTGTAACAAGTTTAAACTTTGTCCAATACTGAGCTTTTCCCTTGGTGTTGCTCACCATCTCAAGTTCACCATCTTCAATCTTTTTCTTTATGTTGTCCATGTTTGTGGCGGGACCAATGGGCTGGACGCGCGAATGGGATCAGTATAATATGATGTGAGTGACATGCAACGGAGAGGGAGGGGCAGAGCGGCTGCTGCGTTCAAGCCCAAGCCTGGCCTGTGTCTGAGGTAATGATGTGGTAATTGGCCCGAAGCCCGGCCCTCGGGCTGTCGGGCTCCAGTGCAGGGCTCTACGACAGACCCCCTGAGTGCAAGATTCCTCTCTGCCAAAGACTGAATGATACTAATCAAACGGATGAGAACATCTCTCCAACGATTTTTTTTCTGCCTCCAAAAGGGCCATTTCTGTTGCATCAATAGTCTTCCCCTTAGAAAGACGGAGGGCAAAGTCTTTCCACTTCACCATATTATTGCAATGATCTGGACTATTCTCATGTTGTTTCAGCAAAGCACCACCATTTACCTAATCACGCTGTCCCTCTGTTGAGTTTTGTGGACTTTCTCGAGAATAATTTGCAACAGAAGCAGTAAAGCGCATCATTTTTCATTTTTCACTGAATAAATTAGCCAGCTTCGCTTGATTTTTTCCCCATTAACTAATTGTCTGTATGTATAGTGGTAGTGAAAGCTTCGTCCATCTGATTTTTTGGGGAAGGTGAAGGTGTCACTTATTGGCACTGGCCCTCTTCTTACCAGATCAGTCCTTTCTGAGTCGGACAGGACCACTGACCATTCAGCTGGGTCAATTGGAGGAGCTGTTGATCTATATTGATAGCTGGAGCTTGTTGGGGGAGTGGATGGGAAATCTATAGCAGTGGGTGCAGATGTAGAAGGACCTGTAGGGACATTAGATTAAAAAAAAATAGAATTATAACATAACACAGGATATTTTACAGTAAAGTAAGCCAACACAAAACAAAAACTGTTAGATTAACTGACCTGTCACGCAAGCTGAGGTTGAAACCGATGTATCAGTGAATGTAAGCGCTGGTAGCTGCTCCTTACTTTCGCTGGCAACTGTTCCTCGCATTCAAGTGCTGTTAACTGCTCCTCACTTTCAAGTCCTTGTAACTGTTCCTCGTTTTCAGGTGCCTGTAACTCTGCAGTGGATGAACCTCCAATGATAAAACAAAAAAACAAATAAAAAGCTATGTTAAATGTGTCATGTCATATTAACAGGCTAAGAAAAACCTTACCTGCTGTATCATCAGCTGTGGAGGCACTGACACTTGATGAAACATCAGGGGCAGGTAGAGTTGGTTGCGCTCCAAAGTACTTCAACAGTGTTCCTGAAAAATAACATTACATAAGTGCATAGTTGATGGAGCAGAATGAGTTTATTTTGCCATCATTACTTACACTCATCAACAAGCAATTCCACACCTAACAATTCATATTCTATAGGCAAATGAGGCATAATTGCAGTATGGTGAACACTTAACATGGTGATCTACTGCAGCTTAATTATGAGTGTAGCACCGCTACATCACTCGCCATATTAATAAAATTGGAGTCTATTTTCATCACAGAAGTCTCCCCACCCAATATGGTATTTTCTCATAAAGACCAATACGCCATCTCTCATTAACATGTTACATTATAACTGTACTTTAAACCAAAGATCTTAGAGCAGAGCGCACGTAGTGCTCCATCTTTGCCTATATAACAGATGCCAGCTTCCATAGCTGTGCGTGTCGGACGTTGCCGACGCCTTAAGAGTCCCTCTAGTCAGTGGGTTGGGAGCCTGGGCTTTTAGCCTGCTGGCTAGTGCGCTGGACTCTGTCCGAGTGAGGTTTAATGTTCGACACGCACAGCAATGGTAGCTGGCATCCCTTACACCTAGTCAGGTTAAGTTCACCTTCGGGTGTTTCCTCCAACTTAAACCGATATCTCATGGATGAAGACTCACTGGACGTAGTCGCAATCAGTCTTACCACTATGTCACATTATAAAACAGTAATAAACTATCAACGCTTTCAGTGTGAAATCAGAAACAATCTCTCTGAGGAGATGTGGTAAATTTGCCTTCAGCTATGTTTTCATGTTGCTAGTGCTAATGTCCACCTCAGTCAGCTAACTTTAGTTTAAAGCATAAGCCCAGCTAGAGCTAGCACATAGGGAGGTACATGCTTGATTGAACATCCTAAACACTCCCAATATCCTTGACATCTTAAATCCACCTAGATAAATGTATATTAATGGGAGACATTTCACTGTTGATGGCGGGGATGTAGCTCTCATGAAGGCTTATATAAGATCATGACGCTAACTAGCCAGCTATCTAACTAATTGCTATCATAGCTAGAGCTGCTACCTCAAGTGAGCACAAAACATACTGACAAAACATACTGTAAATAATCATGCAAACATACCTTTGTCTTGCTCTTTTTTTCTCCTCCTCTGTCCTGTTCTTCTTTCTCTTTTCGGCACCAGAGGGATACGTCCTTTTTTGTGACATGGCTTAACATTACCGTCTCTTCCAACTGACTCTAATAAGACGATTGAACTTGATGCAGTGTCTATGCGCGCAAATTGTCTATGCACGCAAGGTGTCTAGTTTATGCGCATGACTCAAATGCTGGCAGACACAGAAGTTGTAGGCAGGTATATTGATCATGAAATCAGAATCATCTTGTCTTGAATTATTCATTCTTTTATGTCACTTGTTTAATTTATTTAATATGTAAAAAAAAAAAATTAAAAAAAAAAAAACATTTTTTTTTTCTTGATTAGCCACCAGGGGGCCCCAAGCAGCCGCTTAGTTCGCTTATGCCTCGGGCCGGCCCTGACCGCTGCCATTTTCGCCCCCCAAAGAGGAGTGCCCTCCAGTCTCAACAAGATGGAACTTCCACTCTCCACTCTCCACCACCCCGAACCCCACCCAAATCTCTGCCCTCTCCAGTAAGCCTCTCCCCCTCCTCCCCCCTCCCGGATTTCATGGACGAGATGAAAAAGCCACGTCCAAATCCCATATTCTCTCCCCTAAATCTAACCCTCACCACCCAGCCCCCTTCCCACCGCCACGCTTGAAACAACCATCATCGAAATGTCATCATGCTCCTCCACCTCCTCAGAATCATCCTCTGTCTCCACAGTCTGATAACAGCAGAGCACATGGTGTCCATGTAGAAATACAACTAACTCTAACTGATTTGTGCTGGGTCCACGCTACGAAGTTGATATCATTAATGTCTTCCCCCCAGAAAAGCCGGGGCCACTTGGAGTTCAGATAGCCTTCTCAATTCCTGTGTTTACAGGTAATAGAAAAATGGTGAATTTGCTGAGAAACAGGAAGTGCCTAAATAAATCTGCCAATCTATTAAATTTAGCTCCCATTCCTCATCAGCCACAAACTGTCGCAAAAAATTGCACAGTTGGTTTTGACTCTCTAAACTTAGGTCTATTAAACATCAGGTCTCTGGCAGGAAAATCTTTTTTAATACATGATTTTATCATCAAACACAATCTTAATTTTATGTTTTTAACTGAAACCTGGTTAGACCAGGATAAGTGCAGCTGTTCACATTGAATTAAGCCCTCCAAACTTCTCTTTCATACGTGAGACTAGAATGCATAAAAAAGGTGGAGGTGTTAGTATTCTGTTTATGAGTAACTCAAATGCAAGCAAATGTTTATGGAAATTTTACTTCTTTTGAATATGTGGCTCTTCAGTTAAACTCATCTTCTCGGGCTATATGTCTAAAAATCTGCAAGCCACCTAAATACTATACGGATGTTTTTGATGACCCTGTTGAGTTACTGTCTCTTATCTGCACTGACTTTGATTGTGTGTTAATTGTTGGTGACTTTAACATCCATGTCGACAAACCTGAGGACAGATGGATTTAAGAATTGTGTTGTGTCCATGATAACTTTGGACTCACTCAGCATGTGATGCAGCGCACACACAACAGGGGCCACATCCTAGACTTGGTTATCTCCAAGGGTCTGAACATTTCTAAGGTTCTGGTATCTGATGTTGCTCTCTCTGATGATTACTGTGCTTTCTTTGAGAGTGATATATCTCTGTACGCAAATGTTCAAACTGAGGTCGTCTCAAAGCTACATCACTGAAAACACCAGTGACATATTCATTGAGGCTTTCTCTTCCACACCTCCCCTCTCCAGGTTCTCTGTCAATGACCTTGTAGATCATTTCACTTCTAAAGTTACAAATGTTATTGATGCCATTGCACCCACTAAAGTGAAGGTGGTCTCTGGTAAGAAAAAATCTCCTTGGAGAAATGCCACGCAAAATGGAATAAAAAGGAATGTTGAAAAGCAGAGCGCAGGTGGCGAAAAACAAATCTCCAGGTTCATTTTGACATTTATAAAGAGAGACTTTACATTTTTCAATTTAGAACTGAAAAAGTCAAGGCAGTCCTTCTTTTCAGACATTATCACCAAAAACAATAATAATGCATGTGCCCTGTTTGTCAATGTCGACAGGCTAACAAACCCTCCTGTGCCAGTAGCCTCTGAACATCTACCAGGGCCTGTAATGAATTTGAATCCTTCTTCACTGACAAAATTCAGAAAATTAGACAAGCGGTCAGTGCCACCGTACCAGGTACAGGAGGTGTGCCTTGCTGCCTTGATATTTTACCAGCAGGGTTCTTCAAAAAAGTTTCAGACTGCATGACTTCATATCTGCTACAGATTGTCAACATGTCTCTTCTCTAAGTCGTCTTCCCCCAAGCCATGAAAACTGAAGTTATCAAACCACTCCTGAAGAAGAACAATCCAGACACATCAGTAATGAATAATTATAGGCCCATATCAAACCTCCTTATTTTAAGTAAAATCATTGAAAAAGCTGTTTTTCAACAGCTGAACAATTACTTAATAATAAATAGCTGTTTTGATGTCTTCCAATCCAAAACCAAGACTGAAATAATTGTTTTTGGAGCCCAGGAAGAACGACTAACAGTCTCTGCTCAGCTTCAATCTATAATGTTGAAAACTACAAACCAAGCCAGAAACCTCGGTGTAATCATGGACTCAGACATGAACTTCAACAGCCCCATTAAGTCAATTACGAAGTCGGCCTACTATCATCTTAAAAATATATCCAGGATAAAAGGACTCATGTCTCGGCAGGATTTGGAAAAAACGTATCCATGCATTTATCTTCAGCAGACTCGACTACTGTAACAGTGTTTTTACAGGACTCTAAAAAATCCATCAGACAGCTGCAGCTGATTCAGAACGCGGCTGCTCGAGTCCTAACAAGAACCAAAAAAGTAGATCACATCACTCCAGTTCTCAGATCTTTACACTGGCTTCCTATCAGTCAAAGAATAGATTTTAAAATCCTGCTGTTGGTTTATAAAGCACTGAATGTTTCGGGACAAAATACATTTCTGATCTGCTGCCGCGTTATGAACCATCCAGACCGCTGAGGTCATCAGGTACAGGTCTGCTTTCAGTCCCTAGAGTCAAAACTAAACATGGAGAAGCAGTGTTCAGTTATTATGCACCACATATCTGGAAAAAACTCCCAGAAAACTGCAGGTCTGCTCCAACTCTCACCTCTTTTAAATCAAGACTGAAGACCTTTCTGTTTGCCACTGCTTTTCACTGAAGCAATTTTAAGGCTTTGAACTGCACTGTGACTTTTATTTTCTATTCAGAATCCATATGATTATAAACAGTCAGTGCGTACATGTTTAGATTAACAGGTAAACACTGGGAAACACGTTGAAAAAAACACACATCATCACCATGACGCGTATCGACACGCCTCTTTTGGATCCGCGGCGCCGGCTTGCTGTGTGAATTATACTCTGGTTCGTCTTTTACAGCGGAGCTGCTTGGCTCTGTGTGAACAACCAACGGCAGCGAATTGGCGAACCGCCGCTGCTGCAATAATGCGGCATCTCTGTGTGAAAAGAGCTAGTGTCAGTGGGGGACCCTTCTGCCGGAGGGGAGTGGTTCAAAGAGATCATGTACAGGGTGGGAGGGGTCGGCCACAATCCTACCTGCCCGCCCCAGGGCCCTGGAGGCATGCAGGTCGTGGAGGGATGGCAGGCAGCAGCCAATGACCCTCTCAGCAGAGCGAATGATATGCTGCAGTCTGCTCTTGTCCTTGGCAGAGGCAGCAGCGTACCAGATGATGATGGAGGAGGTGAGGATGGACTAAATGATGGAGGTGTAGAAGAGCACCATCATTGGCTTTGGCAGGTTGAACTTCTTTAGCTGCTGCAGAAAGTACATCCTCTGCTGTGCCTTTTTGAGGAGGGCGCTGGTGTTCAGCTCCCACTTAAGGTCCTGGGTGATGATGATGCCCAGGAAGCAGAAGGACTCCACAGAGTCCACAGGGGAGCCAGACAGGGTGATGGGGGTGGGTGGGGCTGGGTTTCTCCTAAAGTCCACAACCATCTCCACTGTCTTTAGAGAATTTAGCTCCAAGCTGTTTTGTCCGCACCAGGACACCAGGTGGTCAATCTTCCAGCTGTAGGTGGACTCATCACCACCAGAGATGAGCCCAATGAGGGTGGTGTCCTCTGCAAACGTTAGAAGCTTGACCGACTGGTGACTGGAGGTGCAGCTGTTTGTGTACAGGGAGAAGAGTAGAGGGGAGAGGACGCAGCCTTGAGGGTAGCCGGTGCTGATGGTCCAGGAGTCAGAGACATGTTTCCCCAGCTTCAAATACTGCTTCCTGTCAGACAGGAAGTTAGTCATCCACCTGCAGGTGGAGTGTAGTACATGCAGCTGGGAGAGCTTGTCCTGCAGCAGAGCTGGGTTGATGGTGTTGAAGGCAGAGTTAAAATCCACAAATAGGATCCTGGCATAGGTTCCTGCTGAGTCCAGGTGTTGGAGGATGAGGTGGAGGACCATGTTTACTGCATCGTCTACAGATCTGTTGGCTCTGTAGGCAAACTGCAGGGGGTCTAGGAGTGGGTGGTTTTGAGGTGGGTCAAAACAAGGCGCTCAAAGGACTTCATCACCACAGAGGTCAGGGCGACTGGTCTGTAGTCATTTAGTCTTGTGATCTTTGTTTTTTTTGGGACAGGGATGATGGTGGAGGTCTTGAAGCAGGCAGCGCAGGGGACGGCGTGGTAGGCACTGTTGACTGTATTGTAACAGTGACCTAGAGTGTTCTCCTCTCTGGTCGGGCATTTAATCTGCTGACAGTATTTGGGGAGATCATGGCTGAGATTCCCTTTGTTAAAGTCACCGAGGACAATTTATTCAAAGTATGAATGAAGAAATTCTTGTCTCTTTTAAACCTATTCTATTTTTGCCTACTTTGCTATTTCTTAACTTGTTTTAATGTTTTGTTTTAATGTATTTTAAATACAATTTTTAATTTCTTTTAATGTAATTTTTATGCCTCTGTAAAGCACTTTGAGTTGCCATGTGTCTGAATTGTGCTATACAAATAAACTTGCCTTGCCTAACTTAATGGACAATTTGATCCTTTTCTTCTAACAGACTTCTAACTTGGACTGTCATTGACTGATGTAAGCCCTCTGCACAAGCTGCTTTTGAATCTGTTCATACATATATCTTCAATTTGCATTTAATTTATATCATCCAAAGTAAAACTCATTCTAGCACTGTTTTTACAGTTTAATCACCTTAATTTTGCAGTACCTGCACTGTTATTCACCTTACATTTCAACTATCTCGCTTTGCACATTACAATAGCAGCTCAGATCTGGTGGCTCAAATGATTATTTCATTTCTGTGTTTTTATTCTTATATTCCTGTTTTTTATTTTCATTTATAATTGTATGTATTGGTGTTTTTGTACTGTATGTGCCATAACAGCTTCTTAATGCCTAAATTTATCTTGGGATCAATAAAGTGTCTGTCTGTCTATCATCAACTGGTCTCAATATCCAATGTGATTGGACGATGGGTCCGCCCAATGAAAAGTTTCTGTCCTGGTGAGCCTTAAAACCATAAATCCTGACCTGCTGTCTGGTAAACTCTGTTGTTAGTTAACTCTGTTGTTAGTTGTTGTGAAAGCAGTTTGATAGAGCTCAGTGATTTTAGTAAACGGTTAATAATGATTTGCAATATGTTGAAAGATCTGGCTTTGAAAGGAATTGTTTCATCAAGTGCATTTTGTTCATCTTGATCTTTTGTTAAGTATGCCTTCACACAACGCTTCACTTAAAGTCACAGCATTTATTCTAGGTGGTTTTGAAACAACCCAAAGGCCTTTTGTAGTCGGTGTGTTTATATTGATTACATTTATTGTAGCTGTTCTAGCCAATATGGTAAACATTGTCGTCATTATTAATGACAAGAAACTGCACAAACCGATGTTTCTTCTGATTTGCAACCTTGCTGTTGTTGACATACTGTGCACCACCAGTGTCAGTCTAACAATGATTGGGACTCTACTTGCTGGTGTTAATACTATATCCTATGTGCCATGTGTAGTTCAGATGTTTATTATGCATGTGGGAGGGTCAATGGAGATGTTTGCTTTAGCAGTAATGGCATTCGATCGATTGATTGCTGTCAGCTGTCCTTTTCAGTACAACAATTATTTAACAAACGTACGCATCATTCTACTTGTATATATGCTGTGGATTGCTGCCTGTGGTTTAATGGCTGTAATGCCTGCGACTGTGCTCCCTCTCCATCACTGCCACACAAAGCTGATATACAATTTCTGTGACTACGCTGCTGTACTGAGAACTACTTGTGCTGACCTCGGTTACTATTTCAATATAATAACTGTCATATCATTCTTTGTCTTATTTTTCACTTTCTCTCTTATTGCTCTGTCATACTTTTTCATTGCATATTTTGTGAAATTATCCTCATCAGAAGAAAAAAGAAAAATGGGCAGCACTTGTCTGAGTCACTTGATCGTGGTAGTGTGTTTTTACCTTCCAATCTTTTTCCGCATTGTCGTAAGCAGAATGGGTGTGCCATTAACTGTTGAACAACGCCATGGCTTAACAATCTGGTCCTACATCGGCCCACCTGCAGTGAATCCTTTTGTCTACTGTTTAAGGACAAAAGAAATTAGATCTAGGGTTTGGAACATTTTCAAAAGAGTTGACATATCTTAGTGTGTTGTTGTGAAGTGTGAATTTACGTTCTTTAAAATGTTGTCTTCCTTTGATGCTCTTTATAGTATTATGCTAAAATTCATCCATACATTTGTTTAACTGTTTGTTCAATTTTATGTCAATAAACTGTGTGCCAATGATGTCTATGATATATCATTATTGTAGACGGAAAATTCTGCAATGATGAGTTGATTAAAATAATAATTATTAAATAATTATTCATCTTTCATAATTAATCATTATTCTATATGCCATCCTTAATGGACAATTTGATCCGTTTCTTTGCCATAAAATGAACATTTTGGGGTTTTGGATTGAGGCTCAAGGCATTTGAAGGAGTCCACCTTGGACTGGAAAAGTATAACTTGCATTTTCATTATTTTAAATCATTTATTTTAATGACAATCCAGAGTCAGAATTATTGCTAATAAAATATAGAATAATAAAATAATTGTTAGTTAAGTCCTTCAACATAATCAAATTGCATATTGGTTACACACTGAAATTGATCACACACCAACCGTTTTTAACTTGCCAGTTATTGATTATTTTTTGTATTTCTTCTACCTCAATTTTGTAGATGTAAATACAGTTCCTATGACATTCTGTTATTTTCCCCTGTGTGTTATTTAATTATATTGATATTCTGTAACTTTTCCTTGTAAATGGACTTGCATTTTGCTTTTCCAGTCTACAGACCGCTCAAAGCACTTGACAACACTTTTCACATTCACTCATTCACACACTGATGGCAGAGGCTGCCAACTGCTTATCATTAGAATCTACCTCCTGAGCTACAGCCACTCCCCGGCTTTATGAAGTTTTATATGTACTTCTTTTTTTAATGTTTTATGTTTGCACAGTTGACAGAGTTGTTGCAATCCTATTTCACTGCTGTCGCACACATGCAATAATGCATGTGACAAATACATGCCTCCCTCTCGAGTCTTGAATCTTTTGAATAATCTCTAGCTATATGTTCTCAAATCAAGAACAAGAAGTGAATTTATTAGGTTATCAGAAAAATTCAAAATGGACAAATCTGAATACACATAGACACACAGGACAATGGACAGCAAATCACAAGTGTCAGTGCTGCCACCTGTTGATGAAAAGAGAAATCTCATTTAATAATTTCTGAACACATTGCCTCAACTTACTTGGACAGTAATAATAATAATAGTAATAACAAAAATAAAAATAATGATATATCAAAAGCATGTCTGTTTTATTTCAGAATAATACAGATATTTGCCTGACTTAAATAATACACAGTATTATAATACCACAGTGCATGAAGTGCTGGTCTTAAGTTAAGAACTGAAACAGTCATATAGTTTGAATACTATTCCAATTTTAATGACACTCTTCTTTTGCAGTTAGTGTAGAAGAAATGTAATGTAGTGTCAATATGTGCTAACATAATATATATAATATATAATGTTATTAAAATGCATCATTAAAAAACTACTGCCAGTTAAAACAAAAAAGCAAAATGCAACAAACACTGTAGAATACAAACATATCACCAAATATTACGAGTGTCACTGTAATTTGTCCTGTGTTTATGGTGTGTGCATGAAAGCAAATCTGAGATAACAGTTGTAGCGGACCCGGCTCAGCACTGTTACGTTCCACAACAAGGTCATCTTAGGTTCAATCAAACAAACTGATTCCTCCTCACTTATCAGCTATAAAACTATCATTAATGATGTGATCCCGACTGCAGAGTTTGCCCACTTCCAAGGAAGGACAGCTTTTAACACCTCAAACTAATTTACAATAGGGTCCTGGTGGGATTATCAGGTATGGACTGTTTGTTTAATGGCTGTAAACACCAACATCAAACGGACTGTAAGTAGTGTGAATTTCTTTCTGCAACAACCCTGACACAAACACATGGGACTTCTCTCTTCAGGGGGCCAGACAGATAACCAACAGGACCACAAATCTGCTTGCATACCAAGCTGCCTGAATATTAAATGCTTCTACTTTTGCAGCACCCTTTAAAATCAGTATGAAGTAATTGTTTTATTCATTTGTTGTTACGCTCATCACATTCAGTCATTTTCTTGGTCAAGGTAACACTTTCCCAGTCTGAGTTATTCATTTAAGGTTTTCATCGTATTTCTAACGTGTGACTACTGACCATATGTGGGTAATTGTGTCTACATCAATACGCATATAAACTGAGTGACCAACATGTCTTATAACCATTAGTGAAGGAGATGTTGTAGAATTCTGATTTATTTAGCAATATAGTTAGGAGCTATTTACTATTTGTTTAAAAGTTATTTGCATGAAGTTGACATTCTTCACAATATTCTGCCTAAAGGAGGAATTCACTCATGTAAATGTTTTGTTTATTTGTTTCTTTCTCTTTTTTGTACTCTTGTTCGCATAATGGTTGTTTTTGATATTTTAATGGGTGATGGTGAATGAAAGATATGTGTTTTCAGCAAACAAAAATCAGATAATGTTGCCTGCAAACACCATTCAAGTTTATGAATAAAGTTAATTGTGTGGCAGTATGGCATGTAGCATATACAATAGCCGCTTAACAGCAGCAGCAGCTTTGACTAGACCAGCTTGCTGCTGGCTGTGACAGTGAAGAAGAACCAGTACCAAGCTCCAGCCATGAGCCCATATCTCCAGAGTGGGCAGGTAGGATTGCTCAGACAATGTTAATATTATCAAGAGTACGGTCTAGACCTGCTCTGTATGAAAAGTGTCCATTCTGAAGGCATTCATGCACATGTTCACTGAGAAAGACATTGTCTTGCTCAATTATACTGTAACTGTAACCTCAGTTTCAGAGACCAGTGCACTGCTCAGGCATTTATTAATGTTACAGTCTTACACAGGGAAAAATAGATTATGGTGTCCTTAGAAAGTTAAATTGTGGATAATAATGGTGGAGACGAGAGTGTGGTGTCGTAACAAGTCCTAAAACCTGGAAATCAGTTTGCATCTCTGCACTTCCAGTTCCCTCGTCTCAAAGTCAATGTGGTTTTTGAGTGGGTTTTTGGTTAAATGCCCGAAATAAGGTCTGTGGTTACCACAGGCTCAAGATATTATAAAATACATCACTAAATGTCCCACAATTGAATTATAAAGTGCTTACATGTCTTAAAAACAGTGGTTGCTAACAAGTGGCTAAATGAGACAACAGAAGTTGTCACGGACATTAAACGTCATCACACCGAACATGGAGACTTACAAATTGTAGGTTGATCAATTTATAGAAAACGTGTATAGTAATTGTGAAGTAAAACTACTGAATTGAAAATATCAGCATTTCCAATTCAGTGCAAATAAGAGTACCTACTTGTAACAGTGTCTTCACTGTGTATTTTTCAAATACACTGTAAAAAACAAGGTTGTAGAGAATAGAACACGAGAGCGTACTTACATAGTAAGACTATAATTATATATCTCCAGTATAATAGGTTGTGAACTACAGTGGTCTGGTGTGAGCCATAAAACTCCCGGGCCGGCAGCACAGTAGATCTATACCATCACCACAGTTTAAAGGTGCGATTAATATCAGCATTCAGTATCCAACCAAATGTGAAATATGTTCACAATCTCACCTTCTGTTCCTGAATTATGGCATCGAATAATGGCAGTGTTTTTGTAGAACATCATGATGTCACAGTGAAGTTGACCTCTGACCTTTTGGATAAAAAAAATGTCATCACTTCATCATTTTATCTTTATGTTTTTTATTATAAATTGAAATGTTGATGTCATTAGCATATTATTTCTTGAGTATTGGCCAAAAAACGTGTTTTGTGGGGTCACAATGACATTGACCTTTGACCTTTAACCACCCAAATCTAACCAGTTCATCCTTGAGCTTTAGTCAAAGTGGACTTAAGGATGCTGTCGCCCCTCACAGACGCATAAAAACTAATGAATAGCATCAACACTTGATCACTTGAGCAATGTCGGAAAGCAGCAGGTGTGAAATAATGGATATACTATTGAAAATAAAGACCTGTATACTCTGTTAGGTGAAGCTACAGTCACTCAGATCTTCATGATGATCAGCAGAAGTCCAGTTATCTTTATGGATATTTATTCTTTTAGGCTTCGTTATGGAAGTCTACTTGACTAACTCTTGGGAATGATTGACTGATTTAAAATATATATATATGTTTTGAGTGGCTTTTATGTGCAATGACAACAAACAGGGCAATCGGGCCTGAAATTGTTTAGGTTAGGTTCAGCTGATATTCTAATAGTGCTTACCCTAGACTTCTATTTCTCTTTTGGGGTTTTAAGAATGACTTTGTTCATTCTAGCTTGTTACAGACATTTTGTGCACTTGACACATTGTTCTCCATGTACAAAACATTACTAAGTAGTCCTCTCAGCCATCTGATTGTACCAAATCAAGCTTTGTGGCAAGTAAATCCAAACCTTTAAACAGTGGTTTATATGACGAATAAAAGTACTCACAATGAGGCGAAGATCCTCTAAATTTGATTGAAATAATGAAATGAAATTGCCTACAGTGGTCCAATACAGCTAGGAAAATAAAGGACTAATGATCTCAATATTAACTGTGAACAAATAACAATAAACTGTGGACAAAACTTTATCATCTCATAGTATATATTACTGTCCAACTGTATTCAAGGCTGAAATGTTAATAAAATGCACAAAAGGAAAATGAAGTAAGAGTACTGTAGTTATAGTGATTTACATATTAATTTGTACTATTTAACTTCTAATTTGTTTGCATTAAAAAATACAATATAGTCTCTTTGTATCCTCTTTAACTACTTTTTAACTTTCCCTAGTTCACCTGTCCATCACTGCTGGAAATGTTACAAAACAGCACAGTAGCTGTTTACTGCACTGTGTCACCAAACCCTCTGAGGTTCATTACCAGAGCAAAGTTCTGAGGAGGAATCACTCCAGAGGACTGAGAGTGACACAGCTTTCCTGTCAACACATTGCAAACAAATAAGTCATTAACCTAATGAGCAAAGTTAAAGAAAGAAACAGTAACCAAGCGTCGGTAACCACGACACAATGGATTGTTTTGCCTTGCAACAAAGTTCAGTGGGAGAAGAGATCCTCTGATGGCTGACGACATGCTTGCAGATGACTAATCAGTTGCAGGTAAACATTACTAGATGTGAATCAGGACAATTAAACAGCTTTTTGTTTTATTTCTGAGAAGATGTCTTACATCAATACATATCCATCTACAAAACAACTTAAAATACATTATGTATAAGGAGACATAAAACAGCAAAGAAATTAGAACAATACAAACAAATGTCTTCTAGAAACTGAAACTGAGCCCAGCTGCCTACGATTTAGCGCTTAGAAATCCAAACAAAACAGGAAGAAAGTGCAAACTTATAATGTGACTATAGTATCGCCAATGAAAGTATTTCGCAAAACAGAGCATCTTCAAACACAGTTCTTGTTGTAAATCCATTCATTTCTATGTTTTCTTACATATTATAAGCGGCCCTGTGCATATTTTTGTGCTTTTGTGATACACCCAGATTTTGCACCTCCGACCCCTAACCTGGCCTGACCACAGAAATGGCTTGCCCTGGTGCCTCACCTCGAAGAGCATGTGACCCATGTATGGAGGCTGAGTCCCCAGCAGCGGCCGGGGTTGAATTTCAACCTGTGGCTATTGCTGCATGTCACCCCCCCTCTCTTTCCCCCACACATTCCTCTCACACTTTAAGCTGTCCTATCAATATAAAAGCTTATAGCCAAAAAACAATGTCAAAGAAAGAAATGGTTCAGTGCATCAGCCCTCCACAAATCTGCTTTATCCATGTAAACTCATGCGCACGCTCCCTCTTCTACACGCGCATACGGCCGAAAGGAACAAACACTCGCAACATAAGAAAAAAGCATGTGTAGTGGTTAATTTCTCGTTCTATATTAAAACTCACTCAATAAATACAGGTCACATTGTATTAAATGTATATTCCTATGAATAAAACTACACACACACATTCTTATTAAATGTCCTGGATAGGCTTGGATTTTGTGCAAAACAGGATGTTGGATAATGTCTGGCACCAGTCAGGCTGTTTTTGAGGAACAGGTCAGAGTGACCTGGCCAGATGTTAAGACCTTGTGTTTGGTCTTATGATAAGTGTTGACAAATACTTTGTTTTTGCCAAATAAGGGATGAGTAGTGTGTCAAAGTTCCCCTGGGACCCCAGTAGGGAGGAAGTTAAAAGTAAAAGCCCCTTTAGATTTTGGAGATAGGGAAACCCATGTTAATGGTCAGTTGTGAGTCATATGAGGAAAATTGACAGGTGTCTAAAAGCGGGAGGAAAAGCCCCATTGGTGTTAAACAAATCAAGAAGGAGGGATAAGATGGCAAAACTTAGTGTATAAGTGTACAAACAGACAAAACACAGGTGAATAAAAAAAAAACATCATCAATCTGACAACATACGCACAGTATTTAGGAAACCTACTGCAATTACCCACAACACAACCAAATACACGGACGTGCTGCAATGGCACAAAACATTTCTATTTGTAGAAACGGGCAAACACAGAAACGAAACCCAAAACCCAAAAACTTAACTTAATATAAAATTAATGCATATCCAGTCAACACAACATAAATTCTCCAGTAGAAGGAGAACTTGATTTTAAACCCAAGAAAGATGTCGGACCATGGTCAGGAAATTGGGTTGGTTCTTGTATTTTTACAGCCGCAGGATGTCGTCGTGATTCTCAACATCATCTGCTTTCTCACAGTGGTGGTGGCTGCAGCTAGCTACCTCTTGACCAGCAGTGTTATCCTCCTGGCTGCCGTATGCCTCTTTAGCCTGGCTGAGGGCAGCTTTTTGAACTGACTGAAAAAAATGGTTGAAAGTACTTGCCAGCTTCCTCCTTTTCTTCTTCTTTCTTTTCTGGCATACTGATTTATCTTTACAGCAGGTCGTGGCATAGCAAGGAAACTCCCTCCAACACCTGCGGCACACTTCACATTGCATACAATAAAAATGACTCATACCATTTTCAGGAGAAGGAGTTTTAATTGTGAAATGAAAGGCAAAATAAAATTTGGTTACATTACTTCTATTAGGATGAACATGATTATTGCTGGCCCCTTTTTCCCCAGCCAGGCCCTAACAAGCACAGTGTGCAATGGTATATAAACTTTTATGGTCCCTGATGTTTAATGACGTAATATAAAATCAACTTTGCCACATACCCTTTCCAATACAGTTCATTTGTATGTGGGTAAGTGTATATTATACAGTTGGGCCTTTTGGTGCTCCTTAATAAAGTCAGCAAAGCCATGAACAACAAATAAAGTCAAATTATCGTCTTAATTTGGCCAAACATTTTCTCTCCTCGAGCCCCTCCGTTAGTTCAAAGTTGACATTTATTTGCCTCATGGGGATTGAAGAATAGTAGTATTATCTCAATGTTCATACACAAAATCATTTTGTTTTCTGTTACTGAGTACAGAGAATTACAGCCCCGAGGAGCTGTAAGCATCGCTGAGGAAGTTTAATCTTCTTATGAGATATTCTTTTTTTTCCTTTCAAACTGTTGTCTCAGTTGGCTGTACTCAACTGGACCTTTAGCATGTTTGTGTTTAATTTGACATGTTTGTGATACATTATAAAACATTATGTAGAAATATACACTAAAAAAGTTATTATTGACTGTAAAAACACAATAATTGGTTGTTATTTTTGCAATAAAATGTTTGTGTCAGGTGTTCAGGCACATTTATTGATTGAGACTTGCACAAATACATTGAAAAGTATCTTATTACAAATTATAAATACTTGCTCATGAAATGTATGCAAATAAAATACAATTACATTTTCTCTGGTGTGAGAAAATGCATTTAATTTTTAATTTGTATGTTGAGGATTCAAAAACTCATTCTATACAAACTGAACAGAATATCACATATTAGGCATTAAGTAGCCTAAATATAGGTCTGACCTTAACCCCCTACATTAACAAGATGAGCTCTGCTAATTTCACAGATCATAGTTGAAGTTAAATCAGAGTTGAAGTGGCCGTGCAGAGGAGGCTGGAGGTTGAAGGTGGGAGGCCACAGCTTCAGGGGTGCATGCTGGGTGGTTTCTGTCTGTGAAAGTGGGTGAACAGCCAGTTGAAATGCAGCTATGGGATCTGAACGGTCACAGTGATGCACTTTTATTTCAGATGACAATAAGACTGGACATTTAGCAAACGCCTTTCACATCAGTGTTAAACACAGATACGGTGGTGTAAGTAGATTTATAAGATCTCCAAAAAGACACAAAACAGTACCATTACAGCAGAGTGTGATACAATACAAAACAGTGAACAGAGAGAGAGAAGTACACCCCACCCCTTCACATCGTGGCAACAACAACATAGAGGAAAAGTATTCCCCTTTGTGTACACCTAACAGTCAAGTCCATCCATTTCAGTTCTAGTTGTTGTTCAGCATAACTAATATCCAACATTTTTTTATTTACATTTTAGTTTTATTTTCTTTAATTTTAGCTTTCCAATGTAACCAACAGTTGCCCTTTTCTAGAGCACATGTGTTTTATTTTTATTGCTCTTTTCTTCTGTTGTATTTTAGTGTCAGTCTGTAAGCTTACCTTAGACTGCATTATCTGATCATAATTTGAAAACACACGTTTATCTAAGGGGAAAACAACACGCAGAACACAGCTTCTTTTCTTAAGCTACTGGACACAGTTCAGAATGAGACATGGACATGTTGACTGATTTACTTGTATTTAACCAAAGACTGAGATTAGGCTCATAACTGGACACTAAAAATGTGTCTCATTTGAGAATAAAATGACATAATAAATGATGTATTTTAAGTATTTCAAATACACAGATACAAGCTTGATGTAATTTGTAACGTATTTTGTTACAAATTACATCTTTTTTTCTGCAAAGAAAAATTAATAGTACAAAACACTCAAAAGTAATTAAATAATAAAAAGTATTTTAAATACATTTAATTGAAATTCTGACCATATCTGCAGACTACATAATTTGGGCCCTCTATGTAAGTAAGAAAAAAACATACTGGAGACAATGAAATGGTATTTTACTGTAAATTGAAATGAACAATCTCAACATAGTCATAAAGCCGGAGGTTCTGCTATATCAGCATTCACCTGAGTGTGGAGACAAACGTTAGTTTTGTTGTTTTAAATTTACAGTTGTTTTAAAGATTTAAAGATTTTAAATACCATATTTTAAATAAGTTTCTCTTTTCTTTGACCATCCAGTTGTGGGCCTCAGAAACCACTGAGTTGGGTGAGACTGGGGTCAAAACAGATTAAGTCTTATGTGGCTTCACTTACTTCTGCAGCAACATATTTGAGCTTATTTAAACATTACTTCTTTTTAGTGCTTAGTTTTTATTTAGTTCATTCTAACTACCAGGTGCTTTGAAGGAAACACTGCCACTTAACTAGCCTGATGTGGTTCAGGACTGACCTCCACTATCAACCCACCTCATAAGACACAAGATGGCAGCAAACCACACCAACTGCAGCAGATCAGTACAGCGTGTGAGCACATTCATGTGGTTTCTGTTTGTTTGGGTGGCTGAGCTTATTGTGTAAACCGGTGGCGCCCTCTGCTGTATTTGTATTGTTAGTAAACACAGTGATATGAATGAGTCACTGTAAGCTGTCATGAAAGTTTTGTGTAAAAATACTTAATATTTGCTGCTCATGTTGGGACACTTACAGTCACATCAAGCTGCCAGTGACATGGATGACTGAAAACCCTCACGGCCTGCTTTCTGCTTGCTTCATTTAAAGATGTATATTAAATATTTTTAACCTAGTGCTCCTCTAGTGAGCTATAAATTTCAGTCCATTTATTTGGAATGACTACATGTTTGCCAGAGCCAAGAATAACGTGCATCGTTTAAGTTGTTCAATGTCTTATCAGCAGCATACGAGATACTCTGCATGACTTGCAGCCAACTGCTGTCCTGTCTGCTGTCCCTTTTGGACTTTAATCACTGAACTTTGATCATTCTTAAATAGAAAGATAAAAAAAATTCCTCAACTGCCTTGTTAATTTTCATTATTTTTCATTCAAACAATATTATTCGCCTACTTAAGTTATGCACCGTGTCTGAAAAATGATTTTATATTATTAAGTGCAATCTGAGATTTGGGGAAGAAATCCTCACTGCTTGATATTCATGACCAAAAAAAGCTGAACAAATAAACTGTCCTCAACGGAAAACACAATTTCATACTGTTTTGCTTTGTTAATATTTTCAGGACCAATCTAAAGCTTCTTTATTAGCTTCAAACAGTGTTCATGGGACAGACGGCTTGTTTATGTGAAACTATGTCATTTAGTATTTCTGAGGTTCTATTATTACCTTATTTATGTTGGAAATATATATACTTTCTGAGTTTGATATGTGTTTTCAAAATTATATAGTGCACCTTTAACTCAACAAGTTTCATCTCTTCTGTTTCGAGAAGATAAGATTAGCATCATAGAGGTAATTTGAAATTGTTTTTCATGCATAACAGTTAACATAAAACAATGAGTTATATGTTCAAAATGTTGCAGCAATAATTCATATTTACCTTGTGAAAGAATTGGTGGAAGGTTAATTACTGTTAAACACACTGCACTGTAGTTTTCATATGCATTATTTCAAACTTAATTGTAAGTTCATGAACATAAGGCCAAAGGAGCAGTGATTTTAGAAAAAAGAAAGGGATTTAATAGCAAAGAACATTTTTAAAAAGTAGCAAGAAAAGTTAAACATTGTCTGTAGGAGAAGAAAATCATCGTCATGCATTACGATGCATGAAAGATTTTATTCCTCACAAAGTGCACTACTTTGTCTCGAATTTCTTTTGTTTTCAGTCCATAGATAATCGGATTCAGTGTTGGGGGGAAAATTAATGTGGACACCCCCATGAATTTCCTTAAATGTGGTGAAACGTTCTTCAGTCTGTATGATATGATGGTGAAAAGACCCAGACACTCTAACAGGAGGAAAACAATTAGATGTGTAGCACACGTCTGCAAAGCTTTGGCTTTTGTGTCTGATCGTCTGGATCTGAAGCACGCAACGAGAATCTGAAGATACGTATACAAAATCATCCCATTAGCTATCACTTGTGTAAGAGCAACTCCTAAAAGCCCAGTAATGTTGTTGATGGTTGTGTCGGCACAGACCAGAGACAGCAAAGTTGGATTATCACAGTAGGGGTGTGTGAGTTCAGATCGACAGCGAGGTAAACGCAGCAGCAGGAAAAAAAGCACAGCTATTAAAACTAAACTACTTATCCACACACATGAGATTATTTTCATAATGTGAGCATGAGTCATGACTGTGTTGTACTTCAAAGGACAACATATGGCAATGTATCTATCATATGCCATAGCGCTCAGAATGAACACTGCACCTCCTGCATAGATGTGGATAAAGAAAGCTTGGGCAACACAAGCTGAGTATTGCATTGTCCTGCTGCTTGTCAGTATTTCTTTAATGACCTGTGAGAAGAGTGCTGTGGAACCTATCAGGTCGTTGATAGGAAGGTTCAGCAGAATCAGATACATGGGCTGATGCAGAGATTTGTTCAGGACAATGGTAAGGATAAGAATAAGGTTGCAGAAAAGTATGATCATGTAGCTCAGTGTTGCAAAAAGGAACGCAGGAAAGATAGTTTCAGGGGGGAGATCAAAGCGATTTAGCACTAAAACAGATGACATGTTGTAGGGGTTGTCCATTTTTATGCTCTTCCTTCCTAGGAAATTAAAAGAAGACATGGCATAACTATTTCATACACACATTCATTTAGCAGTGACATGATAAGACAAGTAAAACAAAGAATATAAACAAGCAGCGCCATAAAACTTTTGAAAAGTCCACATATATCAGTTATAGTTAAAATGTTAATTCTCACTGCAAAGGACGGAACTTACCAAATTAAAGCTTGAATGCTTCCACACCACTTCACCTTGAATCTGAATAAATTTCACTTAAACACGACACAGCATATATCATATACCATATGTAAATAACAAGTTAAAGTCTTTTAGATTCACAGTGTTGCACTGAAACGCCACAAACAACAAAATGCACAGAGGACAGACTGAAAACAAGCTGAATTAGTATCCCACTATGACAAATGTAGTGGATCATCACTACACCGGTGCTAGCAGTACTGGCAATGATCAACTGCAAAGACATTCAGAAGGATTAGCAGCTTTATATGATTTTTGCTGAACACCCGACAACGCCCTAGAGTCTTCTGGTTAAGTTTATGTTTAGATTGTTGTGACAGTGACTGAAGCACCGTCTCACAAGGGGCTTTGGAAGAATACCACCCACACATTTACATAAAGAATGTAATAATGATTGATTTGGCACAGCGACAGATTAAAGTAAAGCTATATCTATTAATTTAGATTATGATTGTTTACAAACAAGAGAGGACATTACTGTGTGGCCAAACCTCAAAGAAACTGCACAGAGAGAGGTGACAGTAAAGAGGAACGCTGCGATGAATTTTGGCAGCTGCTCTGAAGGCTCTTGTGGTCAACACGCCAGATACACCAGGTATTTACAGATATTAAAAACAAAAAAAAAGAAAGAATGTCAGGCCACAGACAACAGTGACAACTCCCAGGTACAACAGGAAAAGTAATCAGGGAACATTTAATGCCTTTTGTAATGTTAGTAAGCAATGACAAGATCATTTCCATCGAAGCTGCTGACACCAGCAGATTTCTCCCTCTGACACAACTGTCTACCCTAAACTCCACTGAGCCGGATGACAGTGGGGTTGTAGCTATCGCTGTGACGGAAGGACGGTGCCAACGACTGACTTTATGAAATATAAATGGAGTGTTAAGGTCTGAAAAGTAGTCGGCAAACCTGCATTCTCTTTGATAACCAGCAGGGGGCGAATCCAACTCCATTTCCAAAAAGAAGTCTGATTGTGTGTAAATAACCCCTCGCCTGATTTGTGGCCTCAAACAGTTTCCTAATCAGTTCATGGCGTCAACCTCTAGTTTCAAGTCTTCAACACAACAAGATGTTCATTTGGTAAGCAGGATATGCATTAGGGCACAGCAATGTTTGATCGACAAGTCACTACCGCAGCATGTCTGCAGGATCTCAGTCAAATCCAATCAGTATCCTCTCAAGCGCCACTCTTTTTTTTAGGTATTTTTTGGCCTTTTCATGGCTTTATTGATAGGACAGTATTGAGAGATGACAGGAAGCGGGGTGAGAGAGAGGGAGGAAGACATTCAGTAAAGGGCCAGAGGGTGGTCTTGAACCCTGGGCCGCTGCAGTATGGACAAGGCCTCTGTACAGGGGATGTGTTCTGTACCAACTGAGGTAATGGGGCTCCACAAGCTCCACTCTTCATCTAAATGTGGTCAGGTCTTGCTCCAAACAACCAAGATGGCGACGGCTGTAATGCCAAACTCGAGTGGATTTACACTCTGTGCTTAGGAGAGAGAAAGATGCTGACGTCTACCCAGTGCTCCAACGGATGGAGAGGCAGTGTCAACCTTGTGAGAGGATAATGCCAACGTCATGCACAGAGGGTCTGCAGGGATGGTCGGCCACCGAAGGGCCCACTATCTATGGTCACCCCAGTACCAGCGGATATCTGCTTTAATCGAGAGCATTCTTTATGACATATTTTAATGTGTATCCAGCAAGTTGTGGACATTGATATAACTAATACTTAAGTGTAAAACGGTGGACCTCAAGTAATGTAACAACCAATTCACTCGTGGTTACAACCAACACAATAACTAATGTAAACCACCAATATCAGAGCTGATACAGGTGTTACAAAAACTAACAAACCATAATATTTGCATTTTGAAAATTAAAACAGCAATTTTAACACTATACTCGATGAGTGTCTGTCTACTTTGTATTTTGATAGGTCTTGAATTGATATAGACTGCTCTGACTATTTTATGTTTATGTTATTTTTCATGTGTAAGAAAGACATGATAGTGAGACAGTGCACCTGGCCTTACAGGCAGCTCGCTGCCTGAGTGAGATAGTGATCTCCAAAGTGTGCTTATGCTGTTACACTATGGTGCTGAGGACTGTACATCCTTCTCTCCTGCTCTCCTTGTGGTAAGCAGGAAGTCAGGCTTTGACTGAAATGTTTGATGTCCCCCAAACTCTCCTCTCCAGGGCCTGAGCACAGCACAAAACACCAATACACTTGAAAACCCATGAGAGGGTCAGCTCCTGAGAGCAGGGGCCAGACAGAAGAGATACTAAGAAATGTGTGCCAGAGGACAACATGAAGAAAGAAAACCACTTGTCATCTGTCTTTTTGCAAAAGGGATTAAAAAGTAAAAGTGATTTGTAGAACTTATCTCACATCAGCTGGGTCAGTGGGGTCTGAAATCATGTTTATGCTTTACAATGTTTATTGATACATCTGTTCACTCTTTAAATCAGTCTCCTCAGTTACTAAAATAACAGACTATGTGTCTCAACACAGTCCGATTTGCTGCTGAATTTATATTTGTTCAATTGTTAAGGACATGGAGAAGTGATGATCATATTAAATCAGTGTTTCAACATTGTTTATCTTTTTAAAGTGCATATACAGTATAGAGAGAAAATCTCGAATCACATCCCATATAACCTTTATTTATTTAGAAATGACAGAGGTTTCAGATACATACTGAAAATGTTTTTGTTTGATTAATTCTTATTCTTTTGTAAAGGAGAATAAATAAGTATATTTAAATTTTTCACGTGATATAATTACCATCATATAATTTCCATTATGAAGGAAAATAAAACCTTTGTTTCATTTTCAAATCAATGGCTCACATCAAAATTCACATAATGGAAATTATTAAATGCCTGTTGACACAATGTTATTACATCAAACAGTTTCACACAGAGCAGAATGTATATTTATGCAGTATATCTATGCTTATTTCAATTCAAATATATATGCATGTGCACCACTTTCTATTGACTCAAAGCAATGACAGTGTTCATATCATTCAGATATCAGATATCCAATTTACAAACTCAAAATATGTAAGTCAGATCAAGAAAAACACATGAGTTTTTTCTATATAGGCGACTGTTGCTCACAGGACTAAATTGTACTTAATTTGGAAGTCAGCATTAGTTCCACAAATGATTATAAAATATTTCATAGGAATGCCAAAACTGCTTAAAGCTCTTATGAACCCGCTTTTCTTTTTAAGAACATTTTTATGCCAGTCTTGAGTTCTTTGGTTTTCAGTCCATATATAATTGGGTCCAAAATAGGGGGGAAAACTAAAAGTGTAAGACCAAGAGCTCTTCTTATATAAGGGGACACAATATTAATGCGATGAGCAATGAGAGTAATGAAACCACTGAATTCTAGGACTAAGTAAACGACTAAATGTGTGCCACATGTTTGAATGGCTTTTTGTCGGGCATTAGACTGATTAGTCATAACACATTTCCGTAAAATCTGTGCATATGTGTACAGTATCACTGAGAGTGGTCCGGCTTGGCATATGAATATAGTAAACAGTCCGTAGTAGTTGTTCACTCTGGTGTCGTCACAGGTCAGTTTCACAATTGATGGATTGTTACAGTACAAATCTATTACATTTGTCCTGCAAATTTTAAGCCGTGCAAGTAATGAAAGCTGTACAACTATAAGTGAAATATTGATTGACCATACTGAAATAATAATTTTAACTAAGTTATGTGGAGTCATGATGGCATTATACTTCAAAGGCCAACATATAGCAATGTATCTGTCGTATGCCATGGCAGTCAAGGTCAGCACGTTTCCTCCACCATAACTGTGAACCAGTAAAGCCTGAATAACACATGCAGGAAGGGAAATCAGTCTGTTCTGTGTCACAATGCTGTAAACAAGCTGAGGGAAAAGAGCTGTAGCACCCAACATATCACTGATGGGCAAGCTGAATAGCAGGATAAACATGGGTCTGCGCAGCTTTGCACTACAAGCAATAGTTGTTAATACCATCAAGTTGCACAACATGATAAACAGATATGTTAAAGTCCCAAACAAAAACGCTGGGTAGATGTATGCTCTAGACAAACCCAGTGGTTCCAATGTTAGTGAAACTGCAGAAGATGCATTCATGTACATAATCTTGCAGTGCTCTACAGTGTTATGCTGTTGTTGTTGTTGTTGCTTCTTTTGCTGAAAAACAACTGGAAAAAGAGAAAGAAAGCAGTGCTGTGAAATAAATCAGCTGTGCCTCTGCTATCTTACATCTGACATTATGTGCTCCTATTCTCACATACAGTTGAAACCTGTGAGATGTACAATGTAAGACTCTGCCTTTTATTGGCATTGAAGCACACTGATATTACCCAAGACTGCAGTCCATTTCATTTTGTCACAAGACTGACATATCAGGTGTCCTATTATCTCAGTTGATTGAGCATGCGTCCCATGAACAGATGCTGTGTCCTAGCTGCTGTTGCCCAGCCCTTGACCCTTCACCTGGGGACTCACAATAGAACAGCTAAGGAGCATCTCTGTATCATAGCCCCAACGACCTCCAACAAGGCCCTAACGCAATGCCATTTACTAAGACACCACACTTCACCAACTCCAATGTCTGCTGTACATGCTTTGTCCTTGGGGCTATGGACCACTTTACATGGTGGCATGAAGCTTAGGCTGTACCTGACCTGAGCACAACTGTTGGGCAGCGTGGTGGCTAGCACTGTTACCTCACAGCAAGAAGATCCTGGTTTCAAATCCCACTCAAGTTGGAGATGAGTACCAGTCGGACTATGTTGTACATTGTATGATATGTGATCAAATAAAAATATTTCCTCTTCCAACTGAACCAAACTTCCTCACAAGTCAGAAGGTAGTGATTTATAGCACTCCCAAGGTAGCAGTTGGAGCAGGTCGTGTGCTGAGTGATCATTTTTCATGTTCTTTTTACAGTTAATTCTTATATCTGAAAAGGGCTATACACCTACATACCTATAGGTAGAAGCCCAGTGCAAAGCCAAAGAGAGCTTTGGGAATATCTAAGTATACATGTACTTTTATTCAGAAACAATTTTCATTCAATTTATCCCTTTTGTGATTGGTGCACCTCAGCTCACAGTGTTTGTGTTGACAATATGGTTTAGTTTGCCAAAGGAATTAGAGGAGGATTCCATTTAGAGTCATTTGGTATTATTATTGTTATACAATATTCATTCCTCTCTTTTTTTTTCAAACACATTTGCACACATTAAAAATCTCATTGGTTATTCATCATAATCTGTGCATAAAATATTGGAAAGTTTCAAATCTCATGTTATATCACCTTTATTTATTAATATTTATTTTTTAAGAATTTACAGAAGTTTCACACAGAACAGACACATAAATAAAAATATTCCACATCAATTCTGTTGCAAAGGAATAGAAATCCTTTGTTTTTCATTTTTTGAAGAATCATTACACACACACAACAAAGAACCAAATGTGGTGGACAACTTATTAGAGAGATTGTAACAGTATAAATCCACTATATTTGTCCTGCAAATCTTGAGCCGTTTAAGTAACAACAACTACGTACCCATTATTGAGAAATTAAGTAACCATATTAAAATGATAATTCTTACCAAGCAAAGTGGAGTCATGATGGCATTATACGTCAAAGGACAACATATAGCAATGTATCTGTCATATGCCATGGCACTCAAGATCAGCAAGTTTCCTGAACCACAAAAATGAACCAGAAAAGCCTGAATAAAACATGCAGGAAGGGAAATCAGTCTGTTCTGTGTCACAATGCTTTGATTTGATTAATTGTTATTCTATTGTAAAGGAGAATAAATATATATACTTAAATTTTCACATAATTTCCATTATAAAGGAAAATAAAACCTTTGTTTCATTTTCACATCAATGGCTCACATCAAAATCCACCTAATAGAAATTATTAAATGCCTGTTGACACAATGTTATTACATCAAACAGTTTCACACAGAGCAGAATGTATATTTATGCAGTATATCTACGCTTGTTTAAATTCAAATATATATGCATGTGCACCACTTTCTATTGACCCACAGCAATGACAGTGTTCATATCATTCAGATATCAGATATCCAATTTACAAACTCAAAATATGTAAGTCAGATCAAGAAAAACACATGAGTTTTTTCTATATAGACGACTGTTGCTCACAGGACTAAATTGTACTTAATTTGGAAGTCAGCATTAGTTCCACAAATGATTATAAAATATTTCATAGGAAAGCAAAAACTGCTTAAAGCTCTTACGAACCCACTTTTCTTTTTAAGAACATTTCTATGCCAGTCTTGAGTTCTTTGGTTTTCAGTCCATATATAATTGGGTCCAAAATAGGGGGGAAAACTAAAATTGTAAGACCAAGAGCTCTTCTTATATAAGGAGACACAACATTAATGCGATGAGCAATGAGAGTAATGAAACCACTGAATTCTAGGACTAAGTAAACGACTAAATGTGTGCCACATGTTTGAATGGCTTTTTGTCGGGCATTAGACTGATTAGTCATAATACATTTACGTAAAATCTGTGCATATGTGTACAGTATCACTGAGAGTGGTCCGGCTTGGCATATGAATATAGTAAACAGTCCGTAGTAGTTGTTCACTCTGGTGTCTTCACAGGTCAGTTTCACAATTGATGGATTGTTACAGAACAAATCTATTACATTTGTCCTGCACATTTTAAGCCGTGCAAGTAATGAAAGCAGTACAACTATTAGTGAAATATTGATTGACCATACTGAAATAATAATTTTAACTAAGTTATGTGGAGTCATGATGGCATTATACTTCAAAGGACAACATATAGCAATGTATCTGTCGTATGCCATGGCAGTCAAGGTCAGCACGTTTCCTGTACCATAAATATGAACCAGAAAAGCCTGAATAACACATGCAGGAAGGGAAATCAGTCTGTTCTGTGTCACAATGCTGTAAACAAGCTGAGGGAAAAGAGCTGTAGCACCCAACATATCACTGATGGGCAAGCTGAACAGCAGGATAAACATGGGTCTGCGCAGCTTTGCACTACAAGCAATAGTTGTTAATACCAACAAGTTGCAAAACATAATAAACAGATATGTTAAAGTCCCAAACAAAAATGCTGGGTAGATGTATGCTCTAGATAAACCCAGTGGTTCCAATGTTAGTGAAACTGCAGAAGATGCATTCATGTACATAATCTTGCAGTGCTCTACAGTGTTATGTTGTTGTTGTTGTTGTTGCTTCTTTTGCTGAAAAATGACTGGAAAAAGAGAAAAACAACATTTCATGATCCATGTTAACAAACAATTTTATATTAAGTTCTGTGAAATAAATCAGCTGTGCCTCTGCTATCTTACATCTGGCAATATGTTATCCTATTCTTATATACAGTTGAAACGTGTTAGATGTAAGATGTAAGACTCTGCCTTTTATTGGCATTGAAGCACACTGATATTACCAAACACTGCAGTCCATTACATTTTGTCACAAGACTGACATATCAGGTGCCCTATTATCTCAGTTGATTGAGCATGCGTCCCATGAACAGATGCTGTGTCCTAGCTGCTGTTGCCCAGCCCTTGACGGTCTTCACCCGGGGACTCACAATAGAACACACAACAAAACATGGTGGAGTTAAGTTACGGTGGCATGTGCATGTATGGCTTTTGACAAAAGCACGATGAATTCTAGTATGAACAGAGCAATCCTGTATGCTCAGATTCAACTTAGTTTCTTAAATCTGACTAGATGGTGTTTCACACTTCAGCAATAACCTAAAACACACAACCAAAGCAACCAAATTGAGAACAAAAAGTGTGATGTATTTTGATGACTAAGTTATTCACCTGACCTGAATACAGTAGATCAGGGGTGGGGATACATTTTTGTTCCAGAGGGCCATACTGGGCCACAAATTGGGCAATTGAATTGAAACATTAAACACATGGTGCTGAATCATGTTAAACTAATTCTCTGTACGAAATGCAGCACTGAATGAAGAAAAAATCAGGCTAATGTAAATTATCCATAAACAAACATGTGGTCTTATACTTCATGTACAAGTTAACGTTAACTTAGTTTCTGATTTAGAGATGGAACTGTACCTATGAGAATAAATTATAACTGTAAGATGTTGATGATTGACAACATGAAAAGCATAGCCTAATGGGAACAGTTGAGACGTTCACCTCTGTTTGCAAAACCATCAAAGCCAAGCGTCATGTCTGATGTTGAAATGAGCAGTGAAGAGGGCAGGTCTTTATCAGTCAGTTGTGATCTGTAACATGACTTGTCAAAGTTATATTTGTGACTACTTTCCACAGTCTCTCTCTCATATTAGCTCTTGTCAACATGTTCCTTGTTTATTTAAATGAGTTAGAGTAGGAATCTAAAGAACAGAGATGACCTCAGCTGTTTCATGTAAAATGGTTGGCAATACTAATAAAACATAAAGTAATGCAATGCTCATAAACATTTTTCAACATAAATGTAAACATTTACAAATTCACAAACAATGTCATCATCAAATGAAGAAATGCGTAGCTTGCTGTATGTATTGTCCATAAGACAAATATTGCTGTATGGACACTAGTTTTGATTAAAGTATACTGGATTTGGATGTTAATTTGTACATATGCATACATTTGAAAAAAGTAAAGGTTGAATTACTATTTAATTCACATTTCTCTTTAAGAACATTTTCATGCTCTGCCTGAGTTCTTTGGTTTTCAGTCCATAAATAATTGGGTCCAAAAGCGGGGGGAAAATTAAAACTGACACGCCCAGAGCTCGTCTCAGTAAAGGGGACACACTCCCAAAGCGATGAGCAACAAGTGTAGCCAAAGTATTGATTTGTAGAATAAGGTAAACGGTTAAATGTGTGCCACATGTCTGAATGGCTTTTCGCCGGGCATCAGACTGGTTAGTCATGACACATGTACGCAAAATCTGTGCATATGTGTATAGAATTACTGAGAGTGATCCGCCTTGGAGAAAGATAATAAAAAACAGTCCATAGTAGTTGTTCACACTGGTGTCGTCACAGGTCAGTTTCAATAATGATGGATTGTTACAGTACAAATCCACTATATTTGTCCTGCAAATCTTAAGCCGTTTAAGTAACATAAACAACGTACCCATTATTGAGAAATTAAGTAACCATATTAAAATGATAATTTTTACCAAGCAAAGTGGAGTCATGATGGCATTATACCTCAAAGGACAACATATAGCAATGTATCTGTCATATGCCATGGCACTCAAGATCAGCAAGTTTCCTGTACCATAAAAGTGAACCAGAAAAGCCTGAATATAACATGCAGGAAGGTAAATCAGTCTGGTCTGTGTCACAATGCTGTAAACAAGCTGAGGGAAAAGAGCTGTAGCACCCAACATGTCAGTGATGGGCAAGTTGAACAGCAGGATAAACATGGGTCTGTGCAGCTTTTTACTCCGAGCAGTAGTTATTAAAAGCAACAAGTTAAAAAACATTATACACAGATATGTTAAAGTCCCAAACAGAAATGCTGGATAGACGTATGCATTAGATAAACCCAGTGGTTCCAATGTTAGTAAAACTGAATAAGATGCATTTGTGTACATAATTGTACAGTAAAGTACACTATAATTTGTTTGTTAGCGTTGCTTCTTCTTTCAAAAGGTTTACCAACTCCTTCCCACTGATGAAGGAACAATTTTCAGCTGAAAGAAGAGAAAAACATTGAGCAGTCACAAGCAAATATCTGACATTAAGTGCTGTGGAATCATTTCAGCTGCCTCTGCTATCTTACCTTTGGCAATATGTTATCCTATTCTCACCTGCAGTCGGAACCTGTTAGAAGACATAATGTGAAAGGCACAAGCACAAGGCAACGCTAAGCTCAAGGTTAACCTGTGATATTACCCAAGAGTGCAGAGCAGACGGTTTTTATAACACAACTGACATAAAGGTGGGAAAACAAGTATGATGTAATGCCGTTTCAAAACAGTTGCCTTTTGTTAGGACATCAGGGACAGAATGAAGTCTTTAAACAGCTTACCGTATTGATTAGTATTTGTCTTAAGCCATTTTATTGACTTTATATAATCAAATAATTTTATTAATATGTTCATTGTTTTTAAAATACTCAAATTAATCTAATATTTTGCGAATGCATGAGCTCAGCTTTCAAAAATATGAATTCATTAATTAATAGAAATTTTTGTAGCAGTGAGCGAGCAGGACTGGACAGACGGTCAGGGCCAGTTTTATTTATTTTCAAAGTCTTAAGCAAATTTCACTCAGCTGGGATCATAGCTGGTTTTTCCATCCGAATAATGTGTCTGTATTCTGTAGTACAGCATGGAATAAAAATAAGTTTCTGGCTGGTGCACTGGATGAGTCATTTTTATAAACAGGAATAGGTGACATGCTACAAGAAACTTTTAACTAGTTATGAAACACTTCCAGTTTCATACTAATGACTCTATATGAACTACATAAGCAAACAAGAACATCAGTGAGAATATTTTCCTCACAGCCTGAGGAAAAAAGCTGCTCTGCAGTGGTTTAAATAAAGTTAACTTTATTTCACAATCACCAAATTACAGTTGTTAATCTTCCATAGCCACAAATAGATGCATTATCTCATCGCCATGCATCCTGCTAAAAGCTGTGTTTACAAAAGAAATATGATATTAAAAGTATGCTGTGACAAACGCATGGACCAAGATCAAGATCTCTACGACACAAGGCAGTGGTGCTCATACCATTTTTGTCCACAGGGGTCCGCCAGTATCAAAAGAAAATGAAAGCTTCTTGTAGCGGCTTAAACAATTTATTTTACTAAACGTTTAAAATGTTTTTGGAAATATGTCAATTTTCTATTCACTTGGTGAAAGCAGCGTGTGTTTGTTGCTTCAGCCTTTCAGCATAGCTGCACAGTTGTAAACTTTGTTACTCTTCATTCCAGTTTATTTTAAGGCCTCAGCATCGCCTTATGCCAGATTTAGACATGATAGTGTATTTGTGCTCTAAATATGGTGATTGATATACTTTTTTTTCTTTCTTTTTTTATTAAGGAGCTAATTGTGAATTTCCCAGTAAAAACTCAGTAGCTATGCTTGTTTGTTAGATAGTTTGCTTACTTGAGAGTTGTTATTAACTTATGTATTAGTTATCAACATAATAACGTAACATATTGACGCTCTGGGTTTCCAAACTCTTCAAAAACTGACACTTTGGGATGGCGGCTGACTCGTCCTACAATCAAAAAGCGACAAATTGTGAATGAGACTCAAAAATCTACTTTTCTAACAAAAGCACCTTTAAGTTGGTGCTAGTTTTGTACCCCTCAGATGAGTCTATAATATGCTGTCTTTTGTCCATGACCATTATATTGCCCAACAGTAAAGTACATCTCATGGCACAGAAAGTTGCATTGCACTGCACCATCTTATCAGCTCCCCTCTCAACTTCTTCATCTGGCCATATGTAAAACCAAATGTATGTGCGTTATGTTGTATATATTGTGTTTCTATGTATTCCTCATTATTTTTTATCTAATTTTCACTCTTGGTATTTGTGATTCCCTTTTTATTTATTTTTTTGTACTAATGTTGATAAAGCACTTTGTACCATGTATTACTTTCTGACCTACCCTATCTGTATTTAAATTGATAGCTGACTATATGCACCTGGTTTTAATCGGGTTTACTTTAACATGTGATACCATGAAAATGAAATTGTTCATTTGTTCTTTTTCATTTTATATTTGTTTTCAATAACATGAACAGCATGAAATATGTTTCAGAATATCTGGATTTTATTAATGGACCACACAGCGAACAGAGCATATCTTGTGTATATTATACATTGTTTTTGATTCAACAATAATTGTGTATGATTAAAGTTGTTTACACTTTAGACACCAAGTAGCTGTGATGCATAATAAGTAATTCTAAATGTGAACACTGAAGAAGATGGGCTGCAAAGTTCAGTCTTCTTTATACAAAACAATATTTAACAACAGAATCACTGTGAAGAGGATACGAACAAGCAAAAATAATATCTGAGACACAGTTTTACAAAAAGGAATGAAATAAAGATGTCATTTTAAGTATCATATGTTTGACTATGCGCAATATGGGACTAATTTCTCCATTCAGAATCATACACAATGTTAACAACACAAATCACTCTACACACTAAAAGAAACACAAAAGAAAAGAGCCCAATATAATGTACATTTTTCCAAATAGTAACAAGGACAGGTACTTGAGTAACATGTTTTTAAATCTTCAGTAAGATACACACACTTTCAGCCAGTTTCATCTCATCAATATCAGCTGTGAGACTCCAGCACTCTGAAAAGGGGCTCAGAATCATTGACTTGGCTAAATATGTTGCTCACCTGTTTTTATAAAACTGTTTTAATTTGCAACAAGTTGTATTGTGGAAAAGGCATATTGACAAAAAAATAATGCACCTCAAATCCAGAGAAAAATGTTCTGTCCCACACAAGAAACCAAAAACTGTTGAGAGTGAGTCCAGTTTGTGTTCAAGTTTATGTACTTCTTCTGGTTCTTTTCACAGTTTACCGGTTTTTCACAGGTATTGTTTCCACAATATTGCTTACACCATCAGAGTGCTGCTGAGATAGCACAGTGTAATGTTGGTGATTGCAGTACAAAAAGACAAAATTCAGCTGTTAACCCGCTTGCATGAAGATTTAGACGGATACTCTACTCTTTTTCAAGACTGTCAGGAGAGTGTTTCGTATTTCACTTGTATACAGCCCATATACAAGTGGATTCAGAAGCGGTGGTATGAGAAATATCAGCATGCCCATGATCTTTTGCAAGTCAGCTGAGACATTTTTGAACCTGTGAGATAAAATTGTGAAAGTCCCCACAATCTCAAATATGACTAAAATGACCAGCTGTGCCACACATGTGTTGACAGCTTTCATCTTTGCTTCAGACCTCTGTGAAACCACACAGGTGATCAGAATCTTCACATAGGAAAATGCCTGAACAGACACACTCACAGCCTGCATGACAGCTGTGTTAAACAATCCTATGATGTTATTGACTGTCGTGTTCCCACAGGTGAGCTTCAGCAGAGACGGGTTATCACAGAACACATTCATAATTACAGATTTGCACCTGGGAAGTCGTGTCTGCAAAGAGAACAGTGATACAATCAAGACAAAGTCAAGACCCCAAACTAGAGAGATAATAAAGATAACGTTTCTGGGGGTCATGATAGAGCTGTAGCGTAACGGCATGCAGATGGCAGCATAACGATCGAAAGACATTGCTGCGAGAATAAACAAGATTCCACCACCATACATGTGAAGCAGGAATGCCTGTAAAACACAGAGAGGATAGTAAACCTTATTCGTCTCTGTAACGATGTCTGAAAGGACTTTTGGTAGCATTGCAGTTATGCCTATCAGATCATTGAGGGGAAGACTGAACAGGATGAAATACATGGGCTTGTGAAGGTTCCTCTTCAGAATGATCAAAGTCAACAAGGTCAGGTTGCAAAGGATGCCAAAAACATAAACCGTAATACCAAGGAAAAATATGGGATACTTTCCTCCAGGTGGAATGACAAATGGGTCCAGGGTCAACTCAGAGCTGAACCCGAAAGATTCGTTTTCCATTTTCACTTCAGTTAGTAGAAAGAAAAACAGTGATGAAATTGCATGAGTGAAAATTTGAATGAATGTTTAAAGCAATCAGAAGTAAGACAACATGTCACTTTCAAAGCAGCGCTGCAGGAAGTGTTGAGAGCTGCCCTGCCCACGAAACTTCATTTATTGTCACCACAACTGTAACTTGGTTACGTCACCTTTTGCCTCTGGGACTGGGAGTTTTGCAGAGACAAAAAGTTAGGATAATTATTTTAAAGTTTAAAGTTCTGAGATCTGAAGAAAAACAAAGCCCATGGTACCCAGCAAGTATTGAAAAAATAAATAAAAGAAAACTGTACCATCAAATTACTTAGACTTTTCTACGTATATTTATATATTTTTTTAAGATAAATAACTGTTGTGCCGAAATAGATTAATACAAGTGTGTCCTCAAATTACTTGTTTAAATTCGGTTAAACAGAAGGAACTCAAGTTATGGATTGTTGTGGTTAGTTAGTTGTTGTTTTAAAGGCTTTACTGTAGAGTTGCTCACAAATGACTGAATTAATTTCCAGCAAATGTATAAAATAAGATGAGAAAAGATGATGAGTACGGGTAATCTGCAGCTCAGAAGATTTCAATAACAGTGAATCGATCCTAGTTATTTGTGCACTATGATTTTTTCTAATGTTTCATATTTTATGACAGTAAGGGCACAAGCATCACCATCTCTATCTAAATTAATCTAAGATCTAAAAATCAGCCTTCTGTTTCATTGTATTCGGAACTAAATTAATTGATTAATTGCATTGTCTCAATCAAATAAGATAAGAAAATAAAGTTTGATGACCAACTGTATTCAAACGGAGAGTGAATGAGTAGATACAGTATATGGTGGGCCTTATTAAAGAAAAATAATTTATAAGGTTACAAGGTACATTTATTGTCATTTTTTAAATCGTAAGGGTTTAAAAAACAAAATGTGTTGAGTACTTTGTGCTACATCTATTTTAACCCCTTAAAGTGATAGAACATCGGGTCGGGTTTAACTCCAAATTATTAAACAAATAAATAAGATGAAAACAAAAGTTAGGGGCCTTCATAATAATTGTTATTTATGCATTTGTGATTGATGAACAATAGGCAGGTGGAGGTGACGCGCTCCGACTCTGCGCTGTGTGCGCAGGGAGTCCAGGGAGTGCAGAGTGGCAGAGGTGCTGGTGGCTGGGTGGCATTTGGCCGAGGAGCTGGTCCAGGAGAAGTTCACACACTGAAGAAGCGGAGAAACAGGCAAGGTTAGATAGAAGGCAAACTTGAAACACTAGAGACAAGAGAAAACACTGGAATCGTTAGGTTGACCATGTACCAACTAGATCTGGCGATAATAATCTGGCAGCAAGCAGAGAGGAGACAAAGGTATAAAAAGGGAGGCTTATTACTCCCAAATGCACTGCAGGCCAGCAGGAAACCACGCTCAGCTTCTCCCAGCACCTCTGAAACACATAACACAACAAAAACCACGAAAACAAGCCACAGTAAAGTCCAAACCATGACAGCATTGTTACAACTAGGCTTTAATCATTCAAATTACAGGACCTTGGTTATATATAAACAAATGTATCATGTATCGTGGTCTCTACACTGTGGGACAAATCGATCAATAGAGGCTGGACTTTTCATATTTTCGCTTTTACATCTTAAATCTACAGTTTTGAAGTTTGAATTTTACAAATCCAGCAATAGAGTTGACTGTTTTTTTAAAGGTGGACTATCAAGTCTAATATGAAAGCCACATTTTGGCCTACAGTAAGGCTGCAAAGGCCTGCAGGGAGCTACACATGTAGCTCCAAACTAATCTGAAATCTTATCCAAGAGCTACTGGAAAAATATTATGTAACTAGACACACTACAATTGGCAAAGTTACATCAGCAAGCTGTCTCATTGCTTTGTCAAAACACTTTATTAATGAGCCCCCTTGAGATTTAATTAAACAATGTGTTATTAACTGTCTCACATTGTGATCGATCCCTGGACAATTAGTAAACCTCCAGCTGCTAATGAGATTCCTTGGTATTTGCTAATGAAGAAGAGGGTTTATTAACACCCAAGGGGGGCTTTAACATGTGACATTACAACTTGTAAACATTTGATTCCTTAACTTTAATCATTAATTGTATCATTATGTCAAACATTTCAAAGGAAAATTCACAGTTATAGTATCACAACTTAGACTTTGCTTTGTGTTTTTTTCTCTCTATTCATCTCCAGTTTCATATAAAATACATAGTTTTAATTGATTTGTCAAATGGTTAAATTAATTAAAAATGTATAGTATATTAGATTTGCACTGTTGAGCCTTTTTTTATATGTCCCAGAAGAAAAATACTAATTAAAACAGAGTCCTGAAGTGGTCACATCAGGCCTTTGGGAACAAGGACCTTGTACATGCATACAAAAGGGCCGTTAGGACATTAGGACACTGAGAAAGACTAATCATCTCACCCAAGAGGAATGGACATGATGGACCCTTGAGTGGCTTTAATAATTGATTTGACCCTATTATGTCTTGCTGCGGTCTCTCTGCTGTATAACATAATAATAATGATATTGACAATAATGATAATAATTTGTTTCTGAGATTCGCGCTGTCACCTTACACAGCAGTCACACTCAGCATGAAACCTCACTGGGTTATTTTTTTTTTTTTTTTTTGCTCCCATACCTGAATTGTCTGTTTGTGACTGTTAGTAGAATCTCAGCAAATCTGAGACCGAAAAACAACCACGGAAGAATAAAACAAAGTGGGCCATCAGTCCTGCCTCGACCAGAAACACTATCCATCATGGAGAAACTTTATTCACACATGCCTATGTGGCAATACAAAATAAAGGCTCATTTCCACAATTGAGAGCATTCATACACACATTTTAGTGCCAATTCTGTTTCAGTGTACTGAATTTAGTTTGTTTTCATAAAATCTAATGTACTGGGCCCGAAAGTACTTGTGCAGTTTAATAGGATTTTATCACTGGGTAAAAGCCATAGGACCCAGTGTGTGAGTGTGTATGACTTTGACACTTATTCATTATTCATTATTTTTTATAATCTGAACACAGCAGGCAGGGAACTTGGGATACTAGCACCATTTTGCATCATTCAATACAATACAAAGGGTGTTTGCTTTGACCCATGGGCCACCATAGAGTTTTAGTTTTGGCCCCTTAAAGGAAACAGTTTGGGCATCCTTGCTCTGTAGAGTATATTGTAGCGTCACTGACATTTGCACTTTATTGAATTTGAGTCATCAGTTAATATAATCAATACGCAGTACTTATTGAGTGGTGTGAAAGGAATACAGGAAGAGATGTTGATGTTGACTGACCTCTGTACAGCACAATGATTCTAAACCATGTTAAATGAATCGCTGGATTTCCAAGGGGGAGGACAATGAAGTGATGTCAAATGGGCATAAAAGAGATCGAGATCCAGCTGCTGAATCAAGGTTCCACCTCCACAGGACAGGTACTGTCATCTAAGCGAAGTTACAACACTGTGACTATGCCAGGTTGCTGGTTTTGTTGAGCATGTATGTAGAGGATAAAGGTAAGCATCATTGTGGTGTAACATTTAACGCACACAAAGCAACCACTCCACATATTGATGTTTATTATGTTGTTTGTTTGTTTTTTTTCATTTTTGCTTTATGTCTTTTTTGGACCAAATAATGAAATGTGCAACAAATTCCAAACTGCTTACTAAAATGTTTGCTGTATAAACTTTGTGTTATTGTTCATGTTTTTTCACCAGTGGTGTCTGACATTTTTCTCCTGTAGGGTTTCCATCAAATCAAAGAGAATGGAAAGCAACATGACAGTCTCAGGTGATATGCTAGAGATCCAAGGCTTTGACATATCTCCAGAGTTCGTGTATCCTCTGTTTTTCCTCCTGCTGTTTGTCTACTTTTCATTGCTTTTTTCTAATATTGGAGTCCTTATCCTCATCATCACTGAGAAGAGTTTGCACCAGCCAATGTATATGCTGTTTTGTAACCTGTCTGTAAATGATCTAATAGGTAACACAGTCCTACTGCCTCAGCTGATGGCTCATATCATTTCAACAGAGCGGTTCATCACCTACAACCAGTGTGCTGTTCAAGCCTTTTGCAGCCACACATTCGGATCAGCTTCTCATATCATTCTCATCATTATGGCAATTGACAGATATGTGGCGATATGTCACCCCTTAAGGTACAACTCAATAATGACCACCAAAACTGTGATTGGGCTGTCAGTGTCTGCATGGGGGATGTCATTACTTCTCGTGTCTGTTCTGATCGGTCTCACGGTGAGGCTGTCCCGCTGTAGATCACTTATACAAAACGCCTATTGTGATAACGCATCACTGTTCAAGCTCTCCTGTGACGATGTGTCCATCAACAATATCTATGGGCTCTTTTTCACTGTGCTGCTGTTTAGTTTCTCGATCGGAGGCATAGCTGTCACCTACTTCCGAATAGCTCTCATCTGCTGGATCAAGAAAAACAAAGAGCTGAATAACAGAGCGCTGCAAACATGTGCGAGCCACCTCGTTCTTTACCTCATCATGCTCTGGTCGGGGTTTTTAACAATCATATTGCATCGTTTCCCAGATTACCCAGATTTGAGGAAGATTGCATATATTTTATTTCATGTGGTCCCTGCTAATTTAAATCCTGTCATTTATGGAATGCAAACAAGGTCATTACGGGATAAAATTATACAAATACTGCAAAGAAAAGTGACTCCATACTAAAACCTCTGTCTTCTGTTCATACTGTGCTTAAGACATGTTCTTAGATAATCCTAGAATTGATATTTAGTTAAGGCTTAGTCTTAGTTATTATCCTTGTTTGTGTTATTTTTCTTATCTGTGTGACATTTTGTGTTACAGGAGAATTACTTTTTTTTACTCTTCTAATGAAAACTAGGGGAGACATATAATAAGCCTCTGTTTTTAATAACTGAATAGAGGATTCTATCTCATTTTATTTATCTTGATTGTTTAGTTATTATTCTTGTTTATTCATGTTTCTTTTGGGTATTTTTTTTACTTATTGCTTTCTTATCTTTTCTTATCTTTTCTTATGCTGCTGGTCTCTGAGAGCTACTAAACAACATTTTGTTGTATGACTACAGTGACAAATAAAGTGTCTTATGTCTTATCTATATGGTTTTGATAATGTTCATCTTATGTGCTACTAAATAAATAAAATCAAAGGCTTGATCATAAGATGCATCTAATTAAATGTTTCCACTTGTTACACCTGTTTCTGAAGCCTGTCTGTATCTGGAGCACAAAGGTGATTCAATTTTAGTTCCTTTCGTGTATTCATAAGATCAGTGTAAAATGTAAATTAAAACAGAATGCAATCATTTGCAGACAATCTGTGTTTACCAGTAATTGTTTTCCTAAGTGTTCCTGAGCCCATGTAGTAATACAAGCATGTGTTTTACAAAGTAGTGAACCTCGCCCCATCCTTGCTGCCCGTTTCATACCCAATCGTGACGCAAACGCCTATTACCCATGTTTCAAACAGGTGTTTTTGAGCTTTCCACAACTTACCCAGTCTTTTGTTGCCCCTGTCCCAACTTGTTTGCAATGTGTTGCTGGCATCAGATTCAGAATAAACACGTATTTACAAAAATCAATGAAGATGATGAGGTGAAAATGATAAAAAAATATATTGTGTCTGTACTGTTTTCAACTGAGTACATGTCAAAAAGGATTAGCAAATAATCACATTCTGTTCCAACTCTTTCTGGAATCAGAGTTGTATGTGAAATTAGTATCTTTAAAACCACCATAAACAGACAAGGCAGCACAAGATCTTCGTCTTCTCTCATGTTTGTCGATACATTTGTTCTTCTTATCTTCTTTCCTCTTTTAAACTCAACATAACAGATTATTATTTTATTATGTTATATATTTTACTTATACATACATATAGTTCTAACATGAGTCTAATGATGAGTCCTACAACTCTAAAAGAATATGCTGAATATATTTTCTTAAGCAGAACTGAATACTGTACTGAATATTCCCTGAAAAAGCTAAAGGATGTATTTCAGTCCACCTCCCTGGAAAAAATAAATAAATAAATGTCCAAATTGAAGCTGATTCAAAACACAGTTCTGCTGCATTCTGTTTCCCTGTGGGTTCGGATTAAAGAGTCATGGCCCATTTTTACAACATAAAGACCTGCAGGGATAATACACATCAAGAGCCGAGCAAATGGTGGGGATCCAGAGGATTTAACAGATAATCCATGAGAGTTACACTGACATCTTGTTATCTCTTGTTCTGGATTTATGTACAGACTTGTTGTTGTTGTTGTTGTTGTATTTCTCAACAAATCGCCTCTTGTGTAAAGTTGGTATTCTCTCTTTTTAACTGATTGATGCTATGTCATGTCATGTCATGTTATGTTATGTAATGTTAGAATGATGTTATGTTTGTTTTCCAACTCCAAACTTTTAATCTGCCTCTGAGATCTGTAAGATATAAAGATAAAAAGAAATTGTGTTTCAAATGTATGAAGTATAGTATGAACTATATCATATGTACTTTATTTCTTTATGTTGCTTTTGTGAACACCTTGAAGTTTTATTTAAGATTCAAAGAAAAAAAACATTGCTGTACATCAGTATTTTATTTATTCAAAATAAAAGCACAAAATTATGGAAATACCATCAGTAGAAAAATGCATTGATTTGCCATTAGAGTGGCTATTTCTTGGCTGAGCTTTGTAATTTTCACACGGCATTGGGACAAAAGTTGGAGAATGAAAGTTGTCAACATATAAACAAATTGGTTTCAGGGCTAAGACGTTTGGAACAAAGGTAAACTGAATGTTCGTTAAATTATTGTATAAAATGTAGTACTTAATGAACCTGTAATTACACCTATTAACACTGTCACTAACGTCTCAGTCCTGTAGTTAGATGGCTTTGCCCATGATGAGAAGGCTCATTAAAAACACCATTATGAAAAATAGCCACATGAAGAAGCGATCTAAAACTTTGGCGACTTTCTTCCACTCCCCAGTTCTTTTCTGCGTGGCCCTCGTATCTCTGTAGCAGTTGGCTATGTACTCGATGTTACGCAGCAGCTGCCTCTCATTGCTCAGGGTGCTGCAGGGAGCCTCTCTCTCATTTCTCTCACTGTCACTCACTCCTCCCTTCCTGCATCTCTTGTGACCTGCCGATTCTCCACAGTCCATGCTCATGAACATGCCGTTCTTCCAAGTGCTGTAGTCGGTGGTCGGGTTCTTCCCTATTGAGCCCACAGGACTCATCATCTGATCCATGTCTTCCCTCTCCTCTGCCGTCACAGAGCCCACTGTTTCCTGTCCTCTCTCCATTTTGAAGACACAGTCCTCTCTGCCGGGTCCCGCCTGACCATTCATGGTGCAGTTGGTGTTCTTAACAGGCGGAGGCTCCTGTTTCTCCGGCTGTGGTGACATGCAGTTCTCCCCGACTTCATAAACAAAGCACATTCTGGCCATGTGCTGCAGAATGAGCTGCTTGGCCCACTTGGGAACAGGCTTGGCGTCCGGACCACAGTGGTGTATGTTCATGATGAAGATGGTCAGGGCAGTGGAGGCAGTGATCATGGTCATTGTCGCGATGTAATACTTTCCTGTGGAAGAACAGGAAGTCAACATCTGTGTTGGGGACGAACTAGTAAAATGTGAATGCGTTATGTAATGACATTACAAAATAAATGCAATTGTATCTGTGATATGTAGTTACATTATCTTTCTTCCTAAAGGGCATACAGTTGATGATGCTGATTTCAAAGTTAAGAATTCATTGCTTTTAATATACATTGAACTAAATACTATCATACCAATAAAGCTGATCTGTAACATAGTACATTAAAAAAAAAAGTAACACTGATCAAGATAGAGTTTTTAGACACTTGTTGGGATATGACCCCATTTTATTGCCCTTACCAATAAGTGGCACATTTTCAGAGGGCGGCATGATCTCTGCAACCAGCAGCTGAAAGACAGTGAGCGCCAGCATCACGGTGACACCCAAAGAAACCTTCTCTCCAGAGTCAGCAGGCAAGTAGAAGCCCAGCGGAGCCAGGAACGAGATCATCACACATGGTATGAGCAGGTTGAAGACATAAAAGGACGCTCTTCTCTTCAGTTTCAGTGTGTAGGTCACATCAGGGTAAGGGTCAGCGCAGCAGCCGTACTGAATAATGTTCTTCTTAGCCGGCATGCCCAGCACCTCCCACTCCACGTTGTCCACCAGGTCAGCCAGGTCAGCGCTCTCCAGGGCGTTCAGGATGTCTAGCTGGTTACCGTTGTAGGTCCAGGAGCCGTATGTGAACCTGCACTGCTGAGCATCAAAGGGGAAGAAAGACACGTCCACTTTGCAGGAGCTCTTGGTGATAGCAGGGGAATCCCACATTATCTGGCCATCATGTTGGATCACCACATTGGTGTCCATGGGACCAGTGAAATGGTCATCAGCACTGAAAGATAAAGAAAAGTTGTCTGGACAAAGAAATTAGAGCAACAGTGTTCATGTGTATTCCAGGAGCATATTGGTGTTTTGGATACCTTTAACAGAGCAGAGAGGTGGTGGAGAATGATTTGAGAAAGACACTTGATCAGGATACAAAGGCACAAGTTCACCAACTGAGGGAAGAGTCAACACATTTAGTAGAGTTGTACTCATTCCTCAGTGTTGTGTCTGCATTTTATAGTTTACCAGTAATGCTACGTGTTTGTTTACATGTATTAGTATGTGGTTAGTACATAGTGGGAGCTGCTTTCATAATCCTAATCTGATCACAGTAATGTCATCAGAGGCATCTCCTGCTCTATGGCCTCACTCATGTGATACCTTCCTCTTCCTCTTCCTCCTAAAAGTGGTAACTCAGATATTAACACTAGATCTAGATTTAAATTGTACATCGCCATTTTTAATATTGAAGTCCCTTTTGACTTTTTAAAAATACGGACATATATACCAATAACATTTAACATTTATTGATATTGGCCTTACTCTGTTGTAATGAATATGTATTTACAATATGATGTTTATATAAAAATGTTAAATTGCCTATAATTGGTGTTTTTATTGTTAATAACATAGTTTATTTCATTATGCGATGGATCAAAATACACTAATATATTTTTCTTATGACCATTTTCAGTCTCATTTTAGAATTATTTATTTTGCCAGGCAAAGCATGCATAAAGTTACTTACAGTAGATTATAAAACAATAGAAAACAAAACCACAAGGTGATTGAACTCAAATGATCAAAATATAATTTATTCTGTAAGTCTGTATTATTAGAAGTTATATAACTGGTGTATAAAACGCAGGCAGAGGCCTGGACACTCCTGTGAATAATGGCTTCAAGGAATGTTCAGCTTGTGCCTTTAATACTGACCAACAGGAGCCACACGGGGGACAATAAGTCAATGATTAACCCAATACCAGTCCGACCTACTTGTTATATAGGACTATATCAGGTCTCCATACATAACTACTAGGTATGCGGATGGTATCAAGTCCATCGTAATCATCTTTATTCCATTTGAGGTGTGCATCAACCCACACTTGCCGTATCCATAAATATGCGGTCAAAATTTGGTTTCGCTCATCCTGTAAAACATTGAAAATAATTGGCAAAAAGGGACAAATTACATGTAAAATAAATATGATCAAAATATAAAGATGGCGTCATTAATGTGTCGGTATCCGCACAGCTTCTTCTCACACATACAATCATGTGGTGACTTGTGTTGTTTTACCATGTCGATGATTTGTGACAGTGTAACCTGCAGGGTCACGTTCAGGATGTTGTTGGTGTCCTCCACAGGCCTCAGTGCGCTGGTGTAGTTGGTGAATAAATCTTTCAGGAGCTTCTGAGCATATTTCCCATGAGCACACCAACAGGCTAAGACAAGGAGAGAAACAACTCACAGTCGTATATGTTGTGTTTCAGTGAATTCTGCTACCTTACATTTTTTACTCCTGAAAAAATAAAGTATTTGGTTAAAAGGTCAGTTTTCTGGATATTCAGAGCAAATGCAGTGATGTGGATGCTGAAGTGGGAAGAAAGGGAGAACAGGAGAGAAGATGTGAATACATGACAGATGGTGTAACGGGACAGAGTGGATGTCAGGCTCGGCTGCCTTTCTATAAAGCTCTAGAAAGAAAGAGATCAGACAAATCTGCCATAATGTACCAGCAGTGACTTTCCCTCTTCAACTGTGTGCGTGTGGAGGTTTAGCATGTGTTCGCTGAACATTTGTGTATCAAGATGAGCCGGAAACAGAGAGATTAAACATGCCTGTGCTGTGAAAACTGTGTGTGAATGCGAATAATAAAATAACTCATCTATAGATTTTTAATGTTTTACGGTGAAATTATTCTCGCCACCTCCAGGAGACCAGACAGGACACGTATTAGCAGTTTTAAACATGGAGACACTATAATTTATGCTTTATGTGGGGCTTGTTCCCGGTGTCAATCTGGTGGATTTAGGTCTCAATAAAGCCTCTGATACAAAGAAGGTCTACGGGATTATGATGATAGCAAATCCCTCAACAACTGGCTCCAAGTGTACGGATTGTGGGTGACAGCTTTCCTAGAGCTGGAATGGAAATTTGAGAAGAAATGGGTGATGCAGACAATAATTTGAAAATAAAGGCATTCGTAAAATTAAATGCAAGTTTTATGCAAATGTTCTTTGTCATGGTGTGTGTGTAACTGCAAAAAAAAAAAAAAAAAGCTTATCAAGACAACATTATAGATCATATGAGGTAAATAAAAATACATTTGAACTTACTTGGCAAAATAGTGGCACAGAGAAGCAAGAGGAATAAAGTTTGGACCCTCCATCGTTTCATCTTGCTGAAACAAAATGATCCTCATCCAAAGACCATTGGAGCTTGGAGGTTCATCCACTAAAAATAAAAATAAAAATAAGAAGAAAGGACCCTCTCCCCCCAAAAAAGTGTGGTGGTGAATGCAGCTGGGTTGCGTTTGTGAGCTGCACAACAACATCAAGTGCAGTAATAATACTGATGAGGAGAGGCGGGGCAGCAGCCACATGTTAACCCTGCACACACAGGCGATCACACAGAAAAGATATACGTCAACATAAAACGAAAATGAAAGTGGGTTTGTTGAGGCGCAGCACCACGGACAGCTCCCAGCCTCACCCTCTACCAAGCTATAAACCTTTTGTTTGCTTTGTTTTCTTTTGTGTTTTTGCATCGTGCCTTGCTATCATCAGGAGACGCATTTGATTAAACACAAATCACCATGATGTCTGTGATCCGTCATTCATTTCTAACAGGCGGCTCCGCCCAAGCTCAGCAGCCTCATCACTCTCCTCCGCTCACTTTCTCTTCCGGGTGCTGCTCGATCTTCCTCGTATGTTCCTCCTGCTGGAAGATGTCGCATCTGAGCGCGATCAGCTGAGACCCCAGTGGATGCAGACATGTCGCAGGGATGTTAAAATGGCTGGATGATGCCCTTGTTGTTAGTATTCGGGTCCATCCTGCAGCCTGATGTAATGAAGGTTGTTGTAACAGCGTAGGTGTTGACAAGCCAAGCGCGTGAAGGGGTTGTAGGAGAGATTATAGTTAAGCAGCCAGTGGAGGTAGGTTGTCTATTCGTTTCTCAGGCTTTACAGTAAATGCATGCAAATAATGACCAATCAGTGTGTTGATATTCATTGAAAATGTGGACATTACTCACACCTCGTGCCTGTGTGTGATAGGGCTGCAACTAATGATTATTTCCAATTAATCGATTAGTTTTTTTGGTCTACAATGTCAGAAAATTGAGAAAAATTACGATCAAAGCCCAAGAATACGTCCTCAGATATCTTGTTTTGTCCACAACCCAACGATATTCAATTTACCGTCATAGAGGGGTAAAGAAACCAGAAAATATCACGTGAGAAGCTGGAATACCAGCCGCTTGGTTAGGGTTAGGAAAAGATCGTGTTGTGGCTTCCCTGGATCTGTCGCTACAAATATGGCTGGAAACTGTCACGGTGTCTCGCTAAAAATACCCCGTTTTCTGATGGAAAATGCCACAACAGCTCCTTAGAATATACCCAGTGGTTAAGCGATTAAAACCGTTGAAACGCCCTCTCAAGAAGTGGTCTCTCGCTTTGGCAGCCGTCTTTCTTATGGTCTGGTTAGGTTTAGGCACAAAAAACACTTCAGGAAGAAAATACAGCAGGAATTTTTCCTGATGTCATGAATCTTTTTTTTTACGCTTTAATCGATTAATCGTTACAGCTGTAGTGTGATCACCTTTGTGAGACAATGTTAAAATGTTCTTTAATCTGACCTGTTCTCTGTTTCAGACCAAGATGCTACAAGGCTCAAATATCTTGGGGCATGAGCGGCCTCTGGTCATAAGAGTATCATTCTCCTCCTGTGTTCTGGGTACTGTGCTCCTGCCTCTCTTTGGACTGATAACATGTGTCTTCATATCCTCGGTTTTCCATTTTGATGACTCCACTGGTACACATTGCCAGGTACGGTCCTTATTATTATCTTTTTTCTCCCGCTGCTACATATGTTTTGGAAACTAAGTCATCAACTTGTGTTTTCAGGTTCCTAATTACCTGCCATCTATCAGTGCCTCAATAAGTCTAAGTCCTGAGTGTCACATATGGCGGTTCTGCATCGGTCTGCACTCAGCGCCCAGGTTCCTGGTGGCGTTCACCTACTTCAGATTTTACAAGGCGCGTTTTACATCAAGGTTCCCTGAGAGTCCACTCAGCTGTTTGAACCTGGCCTTTTCTATTTTGGAGAACCTGGGCCTGTTGCTCCTCACATATGTATCATCCAGTGAAACGTACTGTGAGTAACACATGTTTAAGTTACTTTTATTAGAGCTTTTATTGTTCTTTTGAATACCAAGGTGATTTGGTTTATGACAAATTGCGATTCAAATTGTGTTGGCAATGTAAGTTCCTGCAAACCACTGATATGTTGAAACTTTGCATTTCTTTATGTTGCAACTCTACTTTCCTTAGGTATCGTTTTAAATGTTATGTTGTGTCAAGGCTGTGCTTCTGCTCTGGTTAGGTTTAGCCACAAAAAACAATTGGTTATGGTTAGGAGAAGATCAGGTTTTGGTTTACCTGGTTCTGTCTACACAACCATGGCTGGAAATTGCCTTGGTGTCTCGATAAAAATATCCTGTGGTTCAGCCCTTAAAAATGTTGAAACGCCTTCTCAAACAGTTTTCTCTTGCTTGGCAACCATTTTTTGACTGTAAAATGCCCCAACATCCAAATAACCAGTGGTGTAGGGATTAAAAATGTTAAAACGCCGTCTCAAACAGTGGTCTCTTGCTTTGGCAGCCATCTTGCCTATGGTCTGGTTAGGTTTAGGCACAAAAAGTACTTGGTAAGGGTCTGGAGGAGATCATGCTTTGGCTTACCTGGTTCTGTGGGCACAAACACAGCAGGACATTTTCTTAATGTCTCATCAAAAATACCCAGTTTTCAGCTGGAAAATGACCCCACATCTAGTCAAAAATAATCTTGAATATAATGCCAACTCAAACAGTTGTCTCTCGCCTTCTCGCCTATGAGTCATGCCACCTCCATCCCCTGCACCATCCTCTTCATCTCCAGACATCAAAGTCAAATGTTGATATTAAATGAATGAAATGTAAAAATCATACATATCTGTGGTTTGCAAAAACATACTCAGATTTTTAATCTGGCGACTGAGCTGTGTTTGAAGTATGATACAGAGCTGCATAACTGTAACAGGCAGGTTGATGTATTGATTCATTAAGTTCAGTTCATTTGACAATTGAATATTGCAATAATACTGTCCTTTACTGACCAAATTTCCCTTTCTTTTTGTATATTTTTGCCCTTCAGTTGTTCATAAGGAAGGTTTTGTCCTCTTTATTGTCAGCTCTCTTATCCACATGTCGATAACCTGCCGTTTATGGAAAGCCATTAAGAAGTATTCATTAAGTCCTGAGGTAGGAGATGCCAGATCACACAGCAGACGGAAATCCCTCATGTCATTTCCAGTGCTTCAGTCAGATTCAGTATTATTATTTTTTCTCCCTCATAGGATGCTAAGTCTCACCACTGGAAAGTGCGTTTCTTATTTCTCAACGTATCCTTCTGTGCTTTTGCCGGATTCTTTTATTGGAAACACAACATGTACTGTGAATCAGGAAGTAAGTGTGACATCAGTTTGATCTTTCTGCTTTAATCTGTAAGTGTTGTTACTGTGCTTCAACATCCATCTTATCTTCCTGCAGGTTATACACTTTTTGCCCTGTTTGAGTATCTTGTGGTCTTCTCCAACATGGCCTTCCATCTCACAGCAGTGTGGGACTTTAAGAGCCGTGAGGTCATGGTCATTTCGTCCTCTGAAGATAAAGACTTCTGACTAGAAACTGAAGGACTTGGTGCTAATTGTACAACCACACAGCCACCTGATCATGATAGCCTTGATCCTGCTGAAGAGGAAGACTGGGATGGCCTTTTCCATATATTTCCATGATGACGGCTCTTAGGCCTTAGTGGGTGTAGATGTCAGACAAATTTTAAGTCAAGATAGGCATATGTTCTACTGTATGGTCTATTCTGAGCACATTTTTTTTGCTTAATTCATTGATGCCTTTACCTACAGTACATGCTGTATTTTATGTAATGTGAAATTTCAACTTTTGTACAATGCACAAAAATATTGTGTGGTCATACTGTGTGTGCCAAAGTAAAGTGACAGTTCAAGTATGTTGGGCTTTCATTTTGAAACACAAAAGGGGGTTAAATGTCTATAAATTATTTATTAGGGACTGACAGTGGTCTTTGAGCCTTTCCGACTCTGCTATTTAGAGCCATTTTACACCATTCAGATTACGCCAAAACATTTGCCACGGAGATCTACTCCAGCTGACTGTTGTGAAAATACTTTGTCGTCCTTCCATCTCCATTTTTATTATTTTTTTAAAAATATCTAAGCTTTTAATATTTTTGTTCAAATGCAAATGTGTAAATGTGAGTTCTCTGTACTGCATGTGGCCATAATGCCCTGTAGTTAATCCACTGAGTAAGGTATTATGATCACACATCGCTTAACCTACCCTGACCTAAAAGTTAATGCTGCCGGATAAAAACCTAGTGGCCCAGTTGCCAAGTGCAAACACAAATCACTGTAATCACTGTACTTCTTTAATAGCTCCAACAGCATGTGTACTACACCCATTATTATACCTATACTGTGTTATTTCATGCACAGCTGTGCAGTATCTCCACCCATATGAGATAGTAAGGCAAGTTTACTCAAAACGTGATGTTTACAAATGAGTGTATGCTTTACAACTGAACAAAATTGCAATGCTCTTTCATTCCCCCAAAACCTTCAATAACTATTTTGTTAGTTTTGTATTGTAATTTACTTACAATTGACAGCAGATATATAATATGAAATATCTCAATATGGCCATATAATCATGAGATAATGCAACAAAAAGTCAATAAACAACATAAAGAGGCCTTTGTGCAGTGTTGTAAAAAGTACCTAGAAGTCATACTTGACTAAAAGTAACAGTGAAAGTCAGCCATACAATTAGAAATTGAGTAATAGCTCAAAAGTTATCAAAAAAAATAGTAGTGTGTAGTGTACCTACATGTACAACATTCACATGACTGAAACTGAATCAAATGCATTCAGCCAATATATATATTTTTAATCACATCTGTGCTTTTCCTTCTTTTGTATGCTTTTGTACGCCATGATGTCAGGTGGGCCTCCATATTGTAGAAGTAAGGTTGAATTGGTGTAATTGTCCTTTAACAGTGTAGTGGCTTAAACAATCCGCTAGATGGCGCACTGCAGCAGTAAGCCTAACTGTGATATCCAGCATAGCCTCCGGACGGTAGGGGGCGACATTGCGGGTGATAAGCAGGCACTCGGTGGTGTAGAAGAAGACGAGCCCAGTGTCTGTCCACATTCTGCGGCTTTTTCGGTTCAGTCTCGGTCGGGGGGGAAACACCGAGACCTTTTTTTTTTTAGCAGGAGGTGGAGTTCGCCGTGCTTCAACTCCAGGTGACCAGGCGTCTGCTGCAATGTTAACACAGAGCTGAAACTACACACCTGCCGGCTCTGGTACATGACAGGTAACTTTATTTTCGTGCTATTTAACTAACACGACCATGTAGCCTAGCTAAAACTACAGTCGCTCTTCATTAACGCCCCTTGCGTGACTTGCGGTGTCTTGCGGTCAGCTAAACATCAACGGTGGCTAATGTACGTGTGTACAACACGCAGCGAGTCGACAGCGATATAAAAAAAAAAACACGGAAGCGAGAGTGAGAGCGCTCTGTAATGTTAACCCCCTCTTTGTTGGATATTTCACTTCATTTCCTAGTTAGCCGAGGTGTTAAGCTAGCTAGTCGGGGCTTGTCTGACACCCAAACCACCAGACGCCGACGGACCAGGCTGCTCTCACTTTTCATAATCTTATTATTTTTCTCCTTTTAAGTGACATGTGTTTGCGAACACGCCGTCAAGAGCCCCCAGCTAAGCTGACAAATTAAGGTTTAAGGGCTTCCTTAGCGAAAGCCAGGTATTAGCAAGCTAACGAGTGTATTCGTTCATTCATTCAGGAAGAAGAGACACTTGAGAAGTGATAGCATGTGTGTGCAGTTACTGCAGGGGATATTTTATGTAACTAACTGTATTTCTTGGTGTATTCACTAAGCCGATTACTGCCGTTTTCTCACATGGTTTAAGAGACAAATAGCCACATTGTTTAAATAGTGCCTAACCCAGACATAAATACTGCATTCTCGTTCTGCTAAAATTGTCAGAATTTTGAAAGGAGTCTGGTGTCTTCTTTCCAGTACGCACCAGTCATGGAGTTCAACAAATTGGTGACCGTGTGGATATTTTGCTTGTGTCTCGTCGGAGAAAGTTGGTCTGACAAACCAAGTTCACCCACACCAGACAGCCAGGTTGTTGAAAATGGAGTATCAGGTGAGTCATTAACCATGGCATTAATGTGTTGCAGCATCCTCAATGGTCTGTTTTTAATCCACAAAGCTGACACACACTATAGATTGGCATTTAGTGTATTAGTGTTCGTGCCACATCTTTGTGATTTGTGCAGGCACTATATGTAGCCATGCTGAGAATAGTCCGGCTGGCATTCTCCATTAAGCCCTGTCCTCCAGCTCAGATCAAGCCTGCGAGTTAAACACGAGGTAATTGATCTAATGGTTAGTGGAGCAAATGAGGAAGGGCGTAAGTAGTTTCTGTAGTAATCAGGGCTCCAGACTAACTTTTCACAATGGTTGCACTGGTGCGCCTGACTGCTTTAGGTGTACCAGGACATAATTTGGATGTAGCTATGGACACATTTTAATTTAATTTTCAAACACATTATTTAAATGATTGTAAACAGGAGTAAAGCAAATACAATACTTTTTTTTTTTCATTTAAATCCTAACACACTCAACAAGAAATTGCAACAACTTGAATTATCTATATTTCAGGTGCGCTGGTGTGACCAATGAAAATGTTTAGTCACACCCTGGAGCCCTGGTAAAAAATCAGGATGTTAAACTATTTACAACAAGTCATAAAATCAAAAGTTGGCCAAGAATACATTTATGTAATCATAAAATTATTAAATGCACATTACTACAGAGGGCTACTTATCCATATTTTGTTGATGCTCACATCTTGGACTTTCACTTCTTATCATTTGCGTCACCCAGAAAATTCTTATCTATGTAACCTAATGTATAGACATGCATGCCAAAGGCAACATGGGCCTCGCACAACATGTCAAATGAGTATAACAAGCTCCTCTTGTGGAGTTACAAATCTTATGAGAAGAGGTCCCTTATCACCGTGATAATCTCTTGCCTCAGTCCATGAAGTAATTTCACATGAATGATGGCAGTGGTTTTGTTTGTTAAGCATAACCTAAGACTACTAAACAGATTGTAAACTATAAAACCAGACTCTAGAAAAGTATGAGCCAGTTATGACATACTATGACTCAGGTTTTTTTTAAAGTGTGCTAGTGTAAGAATTTCAATCTGTTTACAAAAAGCATAACTGTTGTACATGTTTACATTTGGAAATATTTCAGCCAGTATACCTTGAGCAACAACTTACCAAACACCCGACACAACACACTTGCTTGGTTGTGCTCTTTGCTAGCACTATTGAACAGAGTGATCAAACAGGAATTGTTGCGACATTGTCCAAGTTACTCACACACATTTTGCGCTTGAAGCACATTTTTACTGACATGTGCCACATGTCCCAACAGTCCCAAGAGGCCACAGTGTGGGAAAGAGTTCATTCTCTACAGTGATTTTCAAATCTTGACAGGTATTCTGAATGGCGATAGGACATAGTAACCACAGCAGTTATAAAGTGACAAAGTTATGGAGCGTGTTCTTCATCTAGATGCAGGCACGCTAAATGAACTTACGTAACATGAGCTCTTAAAAAAGGCAGCCTGACTGGTATGTAAATATCTTATCTTGTGTCTCTGGAGGTTTGCAAGCCAAATGAGAAAGAAAGCCAGGTTGGCTGTATGAGTGTTGCAGGTGGTAGGTTTTCCCCAGGGTAACTGTCTCTTTGTTTTAACATGCTGCATGTGAATGAGTGAGAGTAAGTGCCTTTGTGGTATGTGGCTTTGCAGGTTCTCTGAAGCTGAATGCTTGCATACTGTGGCTCAAAAATTAACTTTTCACAGCGCGGAAGTTCAGTTTGTGCATCTGGGCTTCCTACTTCTGGTTTTGGCGGTTTTGTGCAGAGAAATATAAGGCACATTTAGCTGGCTACAAACCATTTATAGACTCACATTCATGGACACGGTGACTTTTGCAGAGATTAATCTGCAACATGGTTTACTTTCTGTTTCCTCTATAACTGCTGAGCCAACCTGTCATAACATGGGCTTCTGGGAATAAAGAAAATATGGATTGGCGGGATAAGTTTATCGGTGGGAGGGGGCATTACGCTGTGAATGCCAGCACAAAACAAACCAAATGCAGGAAGTACACTATTGTGTGGGTGACAGTAATTAATGATGAAGCGGTATCAACTGAGCAATATGCAGCCTGAGCTTGGCCATTTGTGAAAGGGGAAGTGAGTTTGATTTTTGGGTACTCCATATTGTTGTAAGGATGATGTAAGCAGTCTGCAAATTCATTTAACTAAAGTTTTAAACCAAAAAGTACCCATCTCATTGCCAACTCAAGCAGACTACGGATTTTAATTAAAAAAATAAAATAGTCTTTTGATCAGAAATGTTCAATCAAAATTCTTTAATCCAGCAGCACATTCTCATTTGCAAAAGCCAACCCAGGAAGAGTAAACGTCTTCGTGTGGGTGAGCAAGGCCAACCTCCCCCTCACTGTCACCTTCTTCTTTTGTGGTTATAGCACAGTGAAATAAAGCATGCTGTGTTTGACATATGCTTCTTATATAACTTAATTTAACCAGGAAAAGGCCTCACTGTGATAGAAAAATTACAAATTAGCAAGACTGTCCGAGGTAAGATAGCATCAGCACATAGAACATAGAGGTTATATAAGACTGGCTTGAATAAAATATGTACTTCTGAAGGTTTCAGGGACAGTGCTCTTGTGAATTCACTTCAAATGTGCTGCTTTAACTTAAAAGTCACATTTAAACTTACTGTTGGCATGTTACATGTAGCCTGTCATGCCCTTTCACACAGCTCCTGGGTGTCTGCATTCATGCCAAACAAGGTTTCCTCTCAGCAGGAGTGGCAGCATTATCTCTGATCTGTTTCAGAGGATTTCTAATCCCTCAGGAAGGAGAGGGGACACAGAGGGCAGACGGGCTTCACCAGATAACTGAGACACTGCAGAATTACATGATCATTTATAATAAAAACATGCATTTATCTACAATTTACTGTAGAGTCCTTACACACTGCATTATTGAGGCCTGACAGTCAAAATGCAGAATACAGTTGAATCTTAACAACATTTAAACCAGTTTTCTCACATTAATGAGAGCTGGGGACTCCAAAAGGATAATAGATTTAAAAATAATTGTTAAAAGCTGTTTCGCCTTGTGTCGTGGCCTGTTTTCGGTCAACACAGTAGGTCTGACAGTCATGGTATCTGGCTTCTTCTTGGTAACATCCCCACATTGAAAGCCTTACATAAACAAGGCTTTGTCTGAAGATAAGTGAACTGCAAAATTCCTTAGCTGAACAAGAGCAAGAGGGCGAGTTAATCCAACTGGGGACTTTCTGCCGTTCCTGTTAAAAGCACTAAAGGTTAAAAGCCATGAACTTTATTGACCATCACAGGAGTAGTTGGAATCCAAAAACATGAACGTCAACATGCTATGGATTTTTGTCTTATCACATAGCAACAGGAAGGATCATCACTAGGATTTCCTTCAGACATCTTTTGAATAGCAAGTTTTTGGTGTTTTCAAGCATTAAGATAACTACAGTTAAACCAAATTGTTCTTTAAAGGCGTTTTGTTTAGTTCTGCATAGTAGTAGTAGTAGTAGTAGTAGTAGTAGTAGTAGTAGTAGTAGTAGTAGTAGTGGAGGAAATGTGAATGTTGACCCGAGACTTTCAAAGTTCCCTCTTAACACCATCTTGTTATGTTATGTTATTGTTTCTCCATCAGATTTGTGTCGCATCGATGTGCCACTATGCAAGGACGAGAACGGCATTCTCAGCTATGAGGCTATCCGTAACATCCACAAGCAGATGGACGATGACGCAAACGGCAATGTAGACGTGGCAGAGACAGACGGCGTAAGTACCAGCCTGAAAAAAGTCATCAACAGGAGCTGATGCTCTATTGAAAGTGGGGATAGTCTGGTTGGTACAGTCACAAAAGTGGTTTTCATTTAGTCTGAAGAGGCCTACATGTATCATTATTGTAACCCTCCGTCATCTGACTCGTCATAGGATTTCCTGCTAAGATCAGTTAATCATAGTCCTGTAATGACCTTAACTGACTTGGAGTAGCCGGAGGATTTGTTCTGTTTGCGCTTCAGTGCCTTCTTAAGTTGTTTTTGTCAAATAATTAACCTAATTCACATTGAGTCTGGTTGTATCTGGCATGCATGTTGTAGGCATTGATGTTGCTTCATTTGAGCAAACACATTGTCAAAATGAACAAAGATGTGAAGTCATTAGTGTAATTTAATGTGTTTTGTAATTTTGAAGTGCACAAAGAGTAGTGTTGGCTGCTTTTCTTTTCAATATAGACAGTTCACAGCTATTTCATGCTCATCAAAGCTGTTGTTTCTCAGACATCACCGGTGCCGTAAAGACAGTGCTTCTAGTCCATTTAGCTAACATCCTGAGTCCTAGTCTAAACTACAGGCAGTGGCCTTGAGGAGGCCTCCTTTGGTGCCTCATTTCAGCCTGATTCAGTCCGTGGCATGTGGTTTAGGCAAGACCAAAGCAGAGGCAGCGTCATCGCTGCAGTCATCTTTGCTTTTAGAAGAGGCACTTGGCATGCAAATACCCCCAAGGCAGAGAATCAAGTGCAGTTCAGAGAGCTCTAACATCTGTAGTGGCTTTGAGCCAAAGAATAAAAAGCTCAAAACGATTAAGTGCACTTCAAGACAGTAGTCCGGCTTCCTGTTATCATACAGTAATTAAATAAAGGGGATAGTTGATTTCTTTATGACCAAGATCAAAGTCTGCATCTGGCTTTTAGGAATAAGATCCAGGCCTTGGCCACATGAAACAGGTCCTGCTAATTTTCCAGTGAGTGTGTTTTGAGGAGTGATATTTCACCTGCAGTAGAGACCAGCTCTCTACCCTGTAGTGAAATCCTCCCACACAAATCTATCAAGAAAGAAAGGCATCATGACTTATTACTGTCTTCCACCCATGTTGCATGAGTTGGCTTTTGTGGGAGTGTTTTTTAAGATCCTGGTGACTGAGTTAGCCTACAGTATAGTGGGAAACCGGTAGTGTGGTTCCAGTGGCCAGAAGCTGACCACTACCACTCCACTGGGGGCGAGGTTGGAATACAGAGTGTGTCATGTATAATATGCAGTGTTTTTTATTTTCAAACCGAGATGCCAAAAAGACCCAGAGACGGTTCAGAAAATTAATATCTTTGGCTGAAATACCACAATGTTTATTATGTCCAACTTAAAGCAAGGGAGATAGAGATAAACTTAAAGGAAAAGTTCAGCCTTTTCAGAAATGCGCTGATGTGTTTTCTTGCAGCGAGTAAGATGACAAGATTTAAACCACGCTTATATTTATCCAGTAAATATAAGGCTACAGCCAGCAGCCAGTTAGCTTAGCTTCTGGAAACAGAAGTAGGCTAGCTTGGCTCTGTCCAAGGATAACCAAGTCCATCTAGCAGCATCTGTAAAGCTCATTAACACGTTATGTCTTGTTTGTTGAATTCGTACGAAAACCAAAATGTAAAATTAAATGTTGGAAGTTTTACTTGGAGTTATGTGCCGCCGGTTGCAACTTCACAGTGACAGTAAGACTTGAGGTGGTAAAACTTAATGTTGATAACATGACAAGTTGCGGCAAGACTCTCACCAAAAACGTAAATAAGTGGATTTCCCAAAATGTTGAATTATTGCTTTCGCATTTCTAAATTATTTTAAGAAGATAACAAGAACATAACGCAAGCCGATTAGTTAGCTATAACTCGTGACCAGCTAAGATTGAAAAGCTTCAATAAGTATTTGCATCTCACACATTTGTACCACTGTCGTTTTTTCATTAACATAACAGTCTACGTCTTTGCATGCTTGTGTTATATTGTAGAAAAACTATCAACGCAAGTGAGGAGGAAGTATGATGCTGCTCCACGCCATTAAATAGTTTGTGAGAAATAGGCATTGTTTTTCAGGTCTTGTATGGTTGAGATATTTATAGTGTTTTATGTTCCTTTCACACTGAGTAAAGCAAATACACACACAAGCCAAACAAATTGCATTTTCTTCTTTTATGGTGGTTATAAAGACCACAGTGGTGAAATGGGTCACAGTGCTCATGATAAATCAAAACCTCTCAACGGCTAATTTCCAGCACCAAATGTGGCCATTGTCCTCCCGCTGTTCATACATTTTATTTATTCAACCTTCACTCAGACTTTATTGTTTTAACCTGTGGGCACAGTATTTAATTCTCTATTTAGGTGGAAGGACAACTTGTACCTTGCGTCATTGGAGATAAAAATGCAGTTTTCTAATAGAAAATTGTAATATTTGTGTAAGATCATGTTGTGCAGGATAGATTCTCTGTAACCACTACAAACATCCTTGTCATCCTGCAGTTCCTGAGGGAAGATCTAAACTACCATGACCCCAAGGCCAAGCATAACAGCTTCCATGGGGATGACCAGTTCATCAGTGTGGAGGACTTGTGGAACGCGTGGAAGGGCTCTGAAGGTACTTTTTCCCCTGAAGGGAGACAGTGACTGCACAAACAGGCCCTCCTTTCAGCTCTGTTTTGTATTTATGAGAGTTGTAGTCTGTGAATCTTGTTTAGCACACTATGTTTCACATTGATTAGCTCCGCTAATACTGAGTGTTTGAAACTGTGCTGATAATTGTTATTTTTAACAAACCACTCCATGTGACTTTGTCGGCCTGGACAGCAGTTTTTTAAATAGCCAGTAAATTAGAGTTTTTGTACTGAAAGTGTGTGTCGCACTTTACCCCAGCTTGACCTTTTCACTTACTCAACAAAGGAGCACGGCAGTTGATCAACTGGCTTGTCAAGCAAAGTGCAGCCTAGTTATCAGCTGCAGCCAGTGGCAAAGGAGGCATCTTTTGACCCTGTCAGCACTAAATTCACACGCTCACTCTCACCTCCTTGTTCCTATCTGTTTAACTTGGCTATCGTGTCCTCATTGAGAGTACTTGTCATGTACTGTGCTGTATCTGGCACTCATGTCTCTTCACACCCTTTCCACTGGCTGCCTTTCTCCCCCTTTTTCACACGTAGTGCTGACTTACCCTGCATTGCAGTTTCTTGACAGTGCTCTGGAGGTTTTAAGCCAGGAAACTGGGTTTTTGTTGAAGAGAGCAACACATTAACAAAGACAGCCTACATTGTTGACTGTCTGCCAGGAGTTGGGGTGCCGATTTTCCTTCCCCAGTTATTGCTGTTGGCAAGCCGATATATCTTATGCCATAGGATACCTCATAGATCATTCAGAGTGTGAAAGCATATGATCATGTGTCAAGCTGTACATACAGTGGAGCTAAAAAGCGTTATGATAGTGACATAGTGTTGTTGTCTTAGCTCTGCATGTTGGGTTTAAATGAAACACACAACTATGATCTATGGGCTCAGACTTTATGTCCATTTCAGATGAACCATGTAGGTAGAAAGTGCTGATCATGGGATAGACAGTATTTGGACAAGTAAACACAGCCATTGCTACAGTCATCATATTTTATATTTGCTTTTTTATAATCACTGACTGCTTGAAGTGATCGACCCGTCGACGTCAGCAGATGCTTGTTATCTTCCCTGGTGATGCTCTGCTTGGCCTCTACTGCAGCCATCTGCAGTTCTTGCTGCTTTCAGTGGGGTTTTCTGCCTTCTGTTTTTACTTAAAGTGAAACACATGGTCAGTTATATTGAGGTCAGCTGACTGCTTGCTAGGCCCCAAGAATAACTTCTGAATGACCTCTTTCTGATTGTTGAGGATTAGTGTTTTACTGCATTGTTCTTAAATGAGCTAAAATGAACACCATCAAACACTGGTAAAGATAAAACTCATTTCAAAATAGATCAAAATAATGGAAAACACATCTGACTGCATTGAATGTGATGGAGACGTAGCCTTATCAGTACTGAATTCTGCAGATATAAGTTGAATAAGAATCGATGAGTGCTGTAACTGTGTTTTTATTTTTTCCTCTTCCCCTCAGTGTATAATTGGACAGTGGATGAGGTGGTGGAATGGCTCATCACTTATGTGGAACTGCCACAATATGTGGAAGCATTTCGCAAGATGAATTTTAATGGGAGTGCCATGCCAAGGTAAGAGATGTCATAACTGTATCATCGTGTCAAAGCTGAAAACTGTACTCGATCTATGGAAAATGTTTCTCCTTAGCTTTTACTTTATTAAAATACTTAGATATAAAAATGGTATACTTTAATGAAAGTTATTAGGCTCAAGCTACAGAGTTTATACAAGATAACAATAGCTGTGTTTTGATTTACTGTGTTTTGATAGACTTTCCTCAATTTCCCAAAAAAGTGTTTATGCTTTCTTGAGATGATTTAGCTTTTTTCAACAAGGAGTTAATGCACTTAATGGGAGGTGAAAACACCTTTTTCAGCAAAGTTCTGACGTAGTGATTATTTAACTCACATCACTGATCAGCTGTTTATGCTCAAAGAGACAAATATTTGTCCATGGTCCTCCTCTTCCCAGATATTCACATAATATTTCCTATACCCGGTCTGATGCCCACAGGACTGCTCTAAAGAAACCTCATAACCTCTAAATTGAGTTTTATTGGCGGTTTGCGATCAACTGGTTTTGTTTTCAGTTCACAAACTCAACTTCTTCTCCTCTGTTTATTTCAGCCATGCATAACATAGTCTATACCACCATCTGTGGATAAAAGTGCGCTTCATATAACCTAGTTTATTGTACAAATAATTGATGCAACCTATTTGGTTCCAGGTATTAAAACCCACTCACATTACCCACTCTATAAGGCATTACATTTCCTCTTCTGATCAGTCAGTGTCAGTTTTATTTCAGTCATTGTAGCCTTCTGCTATTTGGCTTCAATAAAAAACCAACCAGTCCGTACATTTGTCAAAATAGCATGATGAGTCTATCAAATAACCGTTAGTGTTTTAAATCTGATTTATTTAGGGGTCGCATTACAGCCTTTGCTCTTCCTTCCTTATTCATTCAATATGACTGTGTGTCTGTTCTCTCTCAGGTTGGCCATAAAGAACACCACTCTGACACTCTCTATTCTGAAGATTCTGGATCGCAGCCATGTGCAAAAGTTGCAGCTCAAATCTTTGGACACCGTACTGTTTGGAGCGCCGCTGAGTATGTGACCTTCTTTTTTAATTTCTGTACTCTCATTCATAAAACCTCAATGAGACTTTAAAACCTTGACTAGAGATGTGAAGGAAGTTCCTGTTTCATTACCTCTCATGAAGGTTTAGATTTTACTCTTTTTGGCTATGTAATTATAGCAGGATATCTCAAAAACTATCTCAAGAAATATCAGTAAAACCTTGTGGATATTGAACTAGTTGCATGATTCACTAAAAGGGAGGAGGAAGTAATCTGTAATTGCGGTTCCAAATAATATGCCTTGCTTTCTCTGTAATTGTGTTGAAAGTTTATTGCTTGCTCAGATCTTTTCGCCCAACCAGTTCACTTGAATAAAGCTGGTTGCCAGAGAGGCAAAAACATCTTCCAAATGACTAAATCAACACTTCCTGGAACTCCCTCGCAGGAAAAAACAGAACTGATTCTCTTGAATTTTAAGAATATTAGACTGAAACCTCTGTAGGATGGTGTGAATTAACAGCCTACCACCATCACTAACATCCTGACCATGTTGTCTGCTACTCTGATTTTCCATCAGTACTTTGTCCCTGTGTTGTCACCAGGTGTCATTTCCTTTTTTTTTTTTTTATTTAGTCACTTACTCATCTACTCACTGTTGACTGTTTTAGTTGGCCCATATTTGGTATTTAGGGTGAATCCTGTATCAGTTTCAAGGATGGAGGAAGTGAGTTGAGTGTGAGACACACTGCTCTGTATTCCAGACACACCCCTCTGCGTACTGAGACAAATAAACACACCACTCATCCTCTCCTTCTCCTTCTCAAGTGTCCCTGCACCACTTCTGTATCTACAGATCTTAATCCTTCAGGTTCTGCTCTCTCTTTTTGTCTCTCCTTCAGGGTGGATGGGTGTATTGATGGGGTGTGTTTCAGCTGTCATACCTCTTGGCAGTACTTTATATTTTTTTTACGTAATCTGTGTTGACATGTTCCCAGGCTGACCGCCAAAATTCCTGAAAAACACGTTTGTCGTTAAAAGCTTAGCTAGAGCGTGACAGCGGAGTACTGACATTTTGCATTACTAAGCTTAGAAAGTCAGGAAAATTCTGGACTTGGTGTCCAAATATTAAGAGTTTACACAAAATATTATTGGCTTTTTGAAGTGCAAGGATGCATACTTGCAAGCAGAGAGCAGCTAAGTGTTATTTCTTTAGTAAGCACGAAGAAAGCATGTAATGAACCTTCTTAGAAAGCAGGCTTTTGCATCTAAAGGAAGTGTGTAGAGGTCTGTGTCTGGCATGTGTCATTGTGGATGTGTTTTGCCAGAGTCGCACCCTGAGGAAGACATTAGTAAGCGCTGTCTGGCTTTGACAGCCTCTCAAAGAGTCCTACTAGTAGTCAGATTGATGTATAGCAGCAGCATTTTAAGACACATCTCACAATAGGTTTGTCCTAATCTGGTGGGCAGTTGTGTAATAATTACCTCAGGCACATTTAGGCTGCAGTATTAATAGTTTTGTGGTTAATTAAATGTCACTTTATGCTGTCTTGTTTTTGTTCGTGAAAGGCAGTGAATGTGTTGTTTACTTAGGTCTAAGTCAATTACTCCTTACATAATAATGTCAGCAGTGCAAACTGGGTTTCCTGTTCAAGACAGATAGTGTTGACAGGGCAGTAAAGAGTACCATGGGCACTCATTAGGGAAATTATTTTGTATTATCTTAGAGATAATACACTTCCTGTTAAGCATATGTGCTCTGTCACAATGTACACCCAAGACAAATTTAGCACACATGCATTTCAGTTTCAAATATCATGACCTCAATTTGGGAGTTGAGCACTTGGTGGTTAAGAGGTAATTATCTGTGTATGCCAGCCTATCAAATGCAGCCGAAGCCTAGACATTTGGGCTGCACAATACTGGAATTGCTAACTTCGATACAATACCTTGAAAAATATCAATATTTGATACCCCAGCGAAAAACTGACACAAAAGGGGGCATACAATTTTAGATTCTTATTAAATGATTAATATAACAAGGCTTGTGTACTATGTGTTAAGCACAACAGCATCTGAGTTCGTTTACTTTTGGAGGAGGTGGGGCTGCAGTTGTGTATGTGTCAACTTACTGTTGAGGGAGAGGAGAGCGAAAAAACGCAGTTAGTTCTGGTGTATCAAGAAATGCAAAAAAAATTATCATCAAAACCGTTTTGAATATTCAGAATTGATAAATTAATTGTGCTCTACTAGATATTGTTTTTCTGTATCCAGTAGAATTGAGAAGATACTGGTGTAGTGTCCTGTAGTTTTTCTGTTTCTCACGTCTGTGACATACTTAAACACAATAGCAAGCACAGCTCGTCCAAGTCCCTTGACTCTGATGAACCTGTGTTTGTTCTGGACTTTATAAGCAAGTCTACAGGAATATATACAGTTCTCCTAACAGATTTAACACGAGCTCAAGACTTGGTGATGTGCCTGTTACCATACAGAGGGCTCATGTGAAGAGAGATGTGTGCTGTGGGGTGAAATTGTTTGGATTCACAGTGTTATTTGACTTGGCTCTGTGTCATTGGCAGCCAGTGGTGCAGGAAGACGTCATAAAGAACACTAACTTTAGGTGTCATATGCTGCTGATCTTATCTAAAGAGATACAAGTCTGCATTGTCTTTCTCTCCTAATTTTACTTCCTTTTTGTCTCATTCCAGGAAGTAGAGGTCATGTTTTTGACATCTCTTTCCCGCTCACCCGTTTGCAGGTTTTGCAAGAAAAACTTGCCTCATCTTGTTGCGTGCAAGGCTGAAATTCAGGCTGTTTGTCTACCGCTGCATGACAGTGCTCTTCTGAGTCGTCAAATGACAACTTTATTCAACCCAAATTTGATTCTAGATCCAATTTAAGATGGCCTTTCCAAAAGTTCAGCTTGAAAGTGAATCTAATGTTAGGCTTCTTACAAACGAGATGGCTGCTTTTTTAGCTGCTGTGGCTTTTAATAGAAATGAATGACCATGACAGCACACTCACTTTTAGTTATTCAGAGGAATAGCTGCTAGGATTTGATTGATAGCACCTCATGTGAACCAAAACGTTAGAGTTGCTGTGGTTTGGTTTTCTGTGCATGTTTGTTAGCATTGGTTACCTGACTGAAATAGTCCGTGTTAAGCTGGCTTTATCGTGGTCTTCTGCACTCAGCCCCTCTCACCGCAACCTGAACTTGTGCTACTGACTGTCACCCCACAACACTTGCAGTATGACTGGGCTATGTTCCATCACAAGCTTCACACCACATCCATGTGAAGCTTGCTCTTATTACGCAGCTTAATGTTAGGGTTTTGATATACGTCGCCTGGCTCATTGTATTGGTCTATCTAGTGATTTTGGTTTTTACCTTGTGTGACCTGTCTTCGTTGTTTTTTTCTCTCTCTTAGTGAATAGACATAACCACTTGAAGGACTTCATGCTGGTCGTGTCAATAGTCATAGGCATGGGTGGCTGCTGGTTTGCCTACATCCAGAACCGCTACTCTAAGGACCACATGAAGAAGATGATGAAAGACCTGGAGGGCCTGCAGAGAGCTGAACAGAGCCTGCATGACCTGCAACAGAAGTGAGGGTTTTTCCCACCACCCACACAACAGACTATTGTATTCTGCAAGTACTGTATTGTGCACACATATCATCCATTTTCCATTTCCACATAAAACTCACTTTAAATTAGATCTTTTGAACATCAAAGAAATGCAAAGGCAGCTTTGAACATGACTTCAAGCTCAAGAGTATTATAATGAAGTATCACCCTTAAAACTAACATCAGCCAGTGTTGCTGCTAACATGTCTTGAGTTGCGTGAGTTACACATCCTGAATTATTAAGTGGTTAGCCTCGAACATTTACTGAATAGGGATAAAACCTCAGACGTTTTTCTCTTCCCCTGATGCTGCAATATTCCACTTTAAACTTAAATGTGTAAAATTGATTAATACCAACAAAGAATATTCTTACCGACTAACGGTTAAAGTTTGAGTCCTAACAACAGCCATTACCACCTCTTATACATTTTTCTCACACATGGACACAACAAAAACATCAGTGAGTTCAGATGGGCTGTTTGAACAGTTGGAATTCAAGCCAGTTTAACAACTCTCTACAATGTGCCAATTAGGAGGTGTCATTTTTAACTCACTAGGCCATGTTTAGTTCAAAGCTTCAACATCTGAGTGAATAGTCAGCTGCAACACAGCATTGCATTTTTAAAGCTAACTGAAATGTGCAATGTTTCCAGTCAGTATGCACTTTAAAGTGCATTTCCACGCAGACTTTTGAAAGGAAAGAAACCAAACCCCAAAGTAGAAATGCATTTTAGGTTGGTGGTCAATCTATTTCAAACTTTATTCTTAACCGTATGGATAAAGGCAGCAAACTTTGCTTTGAGCAATGTTGACCAAAGTCATAGATATGGATATGACAGGATTGCTATTTCATATTGTTGGTAGCATTTTACTGCAGTAATACAGACTCTGTTGGTAAGGAGTCAGTATTCTTTCTAGGCCTCGTGTGCGATCATACAGTTAGGTTTGCCTCTGCATGTTTACAGTGTTGGAGTTCAGGGATTTGGAGGTGGTTTCTTACCTGCTACACCTCCCCCTGGGCATCTTGCCTTGTTTTACTGCAGGAAATGAACCAGTGCTGATGTTTTGAATGCTTGGTAGATTTGTCCAAAAATGAATGATTGGATGACCTCTGAGCCTTGCAGTTTTCCCCAAAACTACACCTGCAATTAATAATGGTTAGACATTTTAATCAGAAGATTTTTTTATGCCTGAATAAACAAAATAAACAAACATAAACAAATGATTTCATAGTTTTACTTTATAGTAGTTTATACTTGGCAGACCCTGCTACCTTTCTGAGACCGATGGTAAAGAAAAGCCAAAGTAGAAGCTGAAATGGAAAGTGTTTAATCTCTGGGGATGCCATGTTTTGTTTTGTTAGATTAAAAAACAGCAATAGTCTCTGTCATGTTTGCTGGCCAGAGTACAGAGCAGTGACGGGTGTTGACACATGACTGCTTGACATTCCTGTCTTGATGCTTGTGGTCATTAACCAAGGGGAGATGATTTGTTGTAGGCAACAAAACTTTGATTTTGCTACCCTTAGTACCCACATGAGTTGCTCTTTGTATCAGCTGGCTGTTTTGAAGACACATGTTTTTGAAACTTGAGTCGATATGCTCTGATGAACATCAAATAGACCAAAACCACAAGACTTAGGTTGGTTTCTTGTTGTTTGTCAGCCTTTGGTGCTAGTTTTCTAAAGAGTGACAGCTTTCTCTTGCACTGTCGTATGTCCGTCATGACTTCTGTGTATGCATGTTTTCTGTGATGTATATGGGGTGTATTTCTTCATTGGAGCAGTACAATAAGGGAATGGAAAGTATTGTGGGATTCGCCTGTTGAATACCAACCATAAGAGCCATTGACTGCTCCAGTGGGGACAAACCATTGAGGTCAAACTCCGTTCTTCTGATAGACTGCCAGGTCAGCGTGTGTGTTGCCTCTGTGGCTTTATAGTTTGATCAGCTGTGAAAACACACCTGCCACTGCCAACTTTGAATTCGGCTCTGACATTTCATTTCTTGCTTCAACTAATTGCTCGCACTCAATCCTCTTGTGCGGAATAAACCACAGAGCTTTGAGTGAATCTTAAAGGCCCACAGGTGCAGACATGATTCATATGTTCTGCAGTAGGGCTGTGTGATACGACCAAAATCTCATATCCCGACACAGGTCATTTCAGGTACACATTTTCTGTCTATATATTAATAAATAGTTCATCTAAGCATCTCATTTATCTGTCTGTATTTATGTTATTATATCTCAAGAACCGTTTATTCAATCTACTTCACACCTAGGAAGTGCATTGTCAAATTTGGACACATGACACATTCAATATAAATACATTTTGATAAACAGCTAAGGCTACTCTGCAGCAGCAGGGGCGTGGCTTTAGCGCTCTGGCTTCATGGCTCTGCAGACTCACACATGATCCATGTCACTTGATCTCATGGGGAAGCAGACATAAAAAGATAAGTAACGCGTTACAGGGAGAATAAAAAACAAAAGTAGAAAGTTAATCGAGTCTGGAGGAGTGGGGAGACAGTCAACACAGGTTTTCTATTTTTCAGTGAAATGTGGAGGTGAGATTTTCTGTCAACAGTAGTATCCTAGCTAATGTTAGCCTCAAGGGCTAGAACGTTTATCGTTGCTTGGCAGAACCGTCAGCTGCTCCAGAGGGCCTATCTCATTGGCACAGAGAGCACTGTTGTAATCATCCAGATTTTAAATTGTAAATATCAAACATGTTTGATTTTAACGGCGCGGTCCCGGTCAGTCTGTGAGCAGTTCAGGAGGCTTAAGACTGGATCTGTAAACCCCTCACATTGTTAGATAATCTGTGCCAAACAGCATGTTTTGAACGGAACTAGTGTGACAAAATTGGAAATGTCCCTGTTCTGTGTCATGTTGACTCCCCTTCATGTAGTTTGTTTTGCATTCATGCAAATATTCTGCCTGCATCCATGTTGTGCAGAAGAACACAAGGTATCATCCAAATGAGGGAAAATATGGCTTTAAAGTTATTTGCAACACAGTAAAATAACAAAAGCGCATAATATGATGACGCATGATCATTTTTTATTGTGATATTGCACGGCCCTATTCTGCAGATACCCAAACTTACCATAGCTGATTGTAAAACCTTGTATGTGGCTTGTTTGAGACAGTGCTGTGCTGCTTCACCTTGACTAGTGCAGACTTTGTTATATTCATTCAGCCCTACAGTCTCATTTATCGACAATTCAGTACTGTTGTGCAACACCATTTAAATCTTATCTGTGGTGGGTAAGAGCTCAGGGAAAGGACGGACTAAAGACTAAGTGTCTTGTGTCTGTGTCTCATAAAGTAGAATATGTTCCATAAAGCATAATGAGTTTGGAATGACTTTTCATTATACAGAGGATTTGCAGTAGATTGTCAAGACTGTTGAGCAGAAAATGTTGAGCAGAAATCAGTCAGGCTAGCATGTGTGTCCTCTGCCCAAAGCAGTTGACTCAGATTCTCAGACATTTAATTTGTTAAACATTAAACTGCTCTAAATCAGATCCCCCTAAATGTGTTTCAGCCGGGACAGCAAAGCACTTTGGTTATAGGAAGGGATATTGTATTATGTTGTAGGTCAGTGTGACTAGCAACAAGAGACTAGTGGACCTTTTTGAAGCTGTGGGAGAGAGAGAGGTATGTCCTCTGTCTGTAGCCGTGCCTTTTCTTCCTGATCCCTGCTACCAGCTGCTCTCTTTCCATACCTTCAAGCAGATCCTGTGGTGGTATCAAGTAGCCTGGCCCAGGCGTGGCTTCCCTGTTGGGAGACAGTGGGAGGAGGCTTTGACTGGAGCTGGATTTCCTGGGTGCCTTTTTACAAAACTGTTTGACCCAGCCTCTGCCTCACTGGTGGGAGATGGTGTTAAGCACGACTGCTTAGCATGTCGCCACTAGCGCTAATACACCTACATTTGGTCTCGGGTGTCGTGTGCAGACAGACATCCTGGGAAAGGTCTGGCGACAAGGACGACAACATGTGATGGGCATTAGGAAGTTAGTTTCCCTCCCACACAAAATGAATGAGGCCAGTAAGATAATATGAGTGTACAAAAACTTTTGGGGTAAAATTTACCTTCTCTTGTAAAGTCTGCAGAGACACGGTCTGCATCCTGTGAGCTCTGCAATGCAGGTCAGATGAAACAGCATTTAGTGTCTTCTCTCTGGGCATTGCAGCTCTGTCGGTGCTTTCGAATCTTAGCTAGAGAATGGTAGAGGTCAGGGCCGAAAGCAATAGCAGGACTGCCCACCACCCACATTTTCCATAGCTGGCTCTGTGGATCACCTTTCATTTCTCTGCTCTTTCTGATGTTGTGTTTTGCCTGACCGGAGGACAGTGCTTCTCCCTAGTGACTGAAATACAGAACTGCTTCCTGCCCTTCAATGTCTGGAGACTAAAACAGGATGTTTTTGTTGTATCATAAACCTCAGTTCAACATATTTGGACATGGGAATTCAGCAGATTACAGTATCTTAAAATAATGTATGTCTAAGAACAAATAATTATGTCATGGGTGACAAGCCCCTCTTTTAAAAGTAGACTTTGTTTAAGAGGCTAGTCTAAAAATATCCCACGTACGAACACACATGTTCTGGATCCTACAGGAGCGTTGGGTGCGACACTGTACTCTTCTAGAGTTACACTCTGGCAGCTGTTCCCATTCTTGGCTCTGCTCTCTCTGATGTCAGTTTATTGTGAGCTGCCTAGCAGCTGACCATAACTGTTGCCTTTCTATATGATAGCCATTGTTTCCGGTCATGCTTGACTGATGCAAGTCCTGAATTCCACACATACATGGCCCTCACATGCGTACACGTCATTCCTAGCCACAGAAAATGACACTGTTACCTACTATACCTACTATGTTATATGTCTTTGTTTTTTACCGTATGAAGCAGCCACTGATGTCTCGCTTTTGAGACAAATTTAAATTAGAAATTATCGTTTCTCTTTGGCTGAATCCAAATGTATGGACTTCACCGCTCCTAGAGACTTGCGCACCTTGTGGGCGCATTCCTGGGAAGTCTGCGTGTGAGGAGAGGCTGTCTAAAAGCACAATTCTTCTAGTCCACAAAGGCCCTCAATTGGACTTTCTGCAGTTTTTAGCAGCAACCAGGCAAGTTCCATGACATCATGGGACTTATTTTATTAAAATGTTACTTGAATCATGTAGGCCAGAAATAATGTTCAGCCACATGATGATACAGATATATGTGGAAGTGTTAGCTTTAGAGGTAATCAAAATGCATTTTATTATATTAGTCTTTCATGATGACAGTAAACAGGTCACAATATGTACAACTGAAGTCCAAGTGGACATGTTGATTCAACCTTTGTTCCTTCTTCTCAGGCTGCAGATCGCCCAAGAGGAGCACCGTACTGTCGAAGTGGAGAAGGTGAACCTAGAGCAGAAGCTGAGGGATGAGATCAACGCAGCCAAGCAGGAGGCCCAACGACTGAGGGAGCTACGTGAAGGCACAGAGAATGAACTGAGTCGCCAGAAGTACGCTGAAGAAGAGCTGGAACAGGTACCTGCAAAATGATTCATGTGATTTAAACATGGAGCAAATGGTGTTAATGAACTTGTGAGGTGACAACTGCACAGTATGCTTAGGTCCATCAGATTCACACTGGCTATAGTATAAATACACCCACTGAAATCTTTGTCCATTAGGAATTTGGCAGGAAGAACACAACACAACCCACACAAGTAAGCAGAACACATGAGTAATTGTTTGAAGGACTATCACAGTGATCTAATTCAGCCACTTTGGTCACAGTTTTTTTCTTCATTCAGAAACAGTCTTAAATAGGAAACATGCAAAGCTTTCAGATTCTGTATACGCTTTGAGTTTTATGTTCAGTTGTCTGTGGCGAGGCCTGTCGCCTCTTGCTTTCACACACACACTTCTGTTGAGTTCACACTACAGGACAAATCGGCGCTAGATCACTATGTGTGAGCTGTGCAGCCAATGACTCCCAGACGCCCGGAAGATAACAAGCAGGCCAAATATCCGGTCATGTCAGGGGGACGGGTCAAGGAGCCATGTAACGAGCTGCAGCCAGTGAGAGCAGAGAGTCCTAGTTTGTATCAGAATACATGACAAGCTTTTCAGTATTTGCAACCTCTTTGTCCTTGCTGAATCACAATACTAGCAGGCAGCTATACTTTTTCATCAGGTCAGTATTGCATCATTTCCTGTGTCGCTTCTCACAAGTGTTTTTTTAACAAAATGTACTTTGGAGAGGAGACAAACTTGTCGGATATTCCCCCGGCGACTCCATGTCATTGATCATTCATGTAGTCTGCAAACCACAACTTTTTCACGATTACAGAAAGACAGAAAGTGTTGTTGGGAATGGGTTGATCTGATGACTTTGAAAGGCAGGTCATGTGACCAAGGCATCATACTGTCCTTAACTATAAACATGGTTTTAAGTTGTATTTGAATTTCAGACATTGTGGAATTTACACATTGCGTGTGTGTTATCAAACTGTGTGACAGTTTACAGTAATTAAGGAAATCATTTTCTAGATGTGTTCTATTTTTATGTGTTCATTTGTCTCCTAATGTTTGACATGTGTCGCAGGTTCGCATGGCGTTGAAGAAAGCAGAGAAAGAGTTGGAGTCACGGAGTAGCTGGTCCCCTCCAGAGTCTCTCCAGAAGTGGCTGCAGCTCACCCACGAGGTGGAAGTGCAGTACTACAACATCAAGAAACAAAATGCTGAACGGCAACTCCTGGTGGCCAAAGAAGGAGTAAGCATGCCAAAACCATAAGGGGAATGTCATCCATGCTGTTTGACCATCTCTTTAAATTAGATTCTCAAGTAACTACTATTTTAAAAAAAAAAGCGTCAAGAGACTTGGGAGTTTTGACTATCGTGACATGTCGGTTGTTATGCAGCAAAAATAATTCCAGTCAAAATTAAAGCAGTCGAATATAGAAGAAGCTACTTTGAAAGCATATCTTACCTTACACTAAAGGAAGTTACTACAGCAAAGCTACCCAAGGAAGAAGTCTAGTTTAGTTAACTAAAGCTACTCAGAATAAGTAGTTCAAACTACTTTGAAAAAAAATTCAAATCAAATTGAAGATGTACATGCAAAACTAAATTATAACAAAGTATAATACAAAAAAGGCACATGCAAGCAAAAGATGGCACTAAATTGAGTTTATTGAAAAAAGTATCCACTTGTTCAAAATAACAAAAACACCATTTGTTTCTTTTTATGGCCCAAAATCACTTGTAGTTTTGTATGAACATAGCTAAACTAACAGCAAGCAACTGCAATGTTTAGTCAAACTCCTAGTTTAATGACACGTAGTTCACTACTCCCCAACACTGAAGCAGCCTCATTAAGTAACCCAGATCATGGTCTTGTGAAACAAGCAGAGATAAATGTTTGGTCATCTGCTTTCACAGGCAGAGAAGATAAAGAAAAAGAGGAACACTCTCTTCGGGACCTTCCATGTGGCTCACAGCTCCTCCCTGGATGATGTGGATCACAAAATACTGGCAGCAAAGTAAGTCTGAAATTGTACTGGTGGTATACATATTACCGAATTTTAGAAAACTTGTTAAAGCAGCATATTCATTTTCTATTTAAAATAACAGATTTTTGTCCTCACTCAGACAGGATTAACATCACAAGGGGATAAGGAAATTAGATATTCTCTGTGCTTCTCAGTAATTTGAATTAAGTTACAGGATGACTTTTTCTGAAAATAAGAAGGTAATTGCTACTTTAAATATTACCTGCAATTTGGGGTGAAATTTACATTAATACATGTTCCTGACTAGATTAAAAACACTGAGCAGCACAAGGTTAAATATCACCCAATTTCCCCAAGAGAAATAAAGCAAGTCCTCTGCTTACTTCAGATTTGGAACTTCATACAGTGTTAATAATTAGTTTCTCCTCCTCTTGACTCATTTCTCTTTATTTCTCATTTCTTCTTCTACTTTCTCGTCATCTTTCATAGACAAGCCCTGGGTGAGGTGACGGCTGCTCTGCGGGAGAGGCTCCATCGCTGGCAGCAGATCGAGATCCTCACAGGTTTTACCATCGTCAACAACCCAGGCCTCCCTTCTCTGGCCTCATCCCTCAACCTCGATCCCACCTTCATGGGCGGCAGAGCTACACCTCAGCACTTCATCATGTCTGACGATATGGACGACATGGACGAGGATATCGTGCCTGGAACTCTGCAATGTAAGGGTTCATCCGAATCTGTCGGCAGTTCTGTGGGGAGTAGCAAACGAACTTCTAAACCCTCCAAGACCCTGCTGGGCAAATCCAAAAATCAGCCCACATGAGAATTTGGACCTTTCAAGCTACATTTACCTGAATTTGTCCTTGTGGCCTCCCTGGTGTTGTAGGTAGTGAGGGTCACTTGTCTGTGATTGAATGTGTTGTTTTACATTTGTATAATGTGTATCATGTAAATTCACATAATTGTCTTGTTATTTTACACACAATTCCAGATGAATGCCTTTTTTGTTAATTGTTCTCATTCTGGATAAAAGTGTTATACTTGACTCGATTATGGAGACTGAAGACTCCTGTGACTTTCCTCTGGAAATTTAACTGTCAAGAAAAATATACTTCTTAATGAGAACAAGTCCTTGTGCTGACGTATTTGTAGTGGTGGTGTCCTGATATGTGCTACAGACTTTTTTTGAATCTGCTTTTGGTCAAACAGCTGGAGGAAACATTTTACAGGCCATCAGTGCTCAATTTAAATTCTTATTTAGGTTGAATATGAGACAAAAACAATACACAAAAGCTTCATGTACAAAAACTATTCTTATTTTCATGACAGAATTCTGGAGTAAACACTTCTCACACATTTGTAGCTCATCAAGAAAAGCAGCAAAACTCTGATCATAATTCTTTGCCCTCATCTTGTTATGGGCTCTATATTCAACTTGACACACATTAGGTTCGGGTTTGACTAACTGCAGGCAAAAGCTCCGGCTGCAATAGTGAGTAAGTCTTTTAATCAACATTAATTGCACTCCCTATTTCACTCCCCTCTCTCCCCCCCACCACCTCTCTGGCACTTGGCTTCCACTGCTGTCTCATTGGCCAAACTACAGATGGCACCCGACTGTTGGAACGGCGAGCCAGTGACCTGTGGTCCGTGGGTTCAGACTGTCAGCCCATGTGGAAATATCCTGGTTGGCCATTTATCCATGCCCCAGTTCAGCCCTTAGTTTGACATCCCCGTCTCTCTCTCCTTGACTCAAAGCCACACAGTTATAATACCTTTTTAATCAGACAGTGTGCTGCATATGGACACAGCTGAAAGGGAAAAACTACTCCATGCTGCGTTCATCATGACCACCCTTGACCTCTCCTTAGAAGTTGCTTGCTTGCCACATTCACTCTCTCCTCTAAATCTTGTCACGACCCAGTGCACCCTGCTTTCTTCCCTGAGTGATTTGTCTCTTACTTTTATTGAAAATGGGCTAATATATTTATCGTAGTTGGTAACCCATTCACCGTTTTGTCCTTATGTTTGAATTTTTTTCCTTTTTAAGAGGAGAGATAAAACAGGAGCGCTGGGATTTTTTCATGTGGTTTACAGGCTAAATTACTAAATGTGGTTTGACTGAGACTTTAATAAGATTCGTAGTTTTAGGTCAGTTAAAGTAAAGAGAAATGTATCCCAGCACCTGAGTATCTTTCCACTAATCCCCCTGTCCGTCACACTTTATTTCCTGATTGTTGGTTGTTGATAATGCTGTTGTCTTGTGCCCACAGCTCCCAGTATGATGTCCCTGCGCCAACGCCACATTGACCCCCAGCTGGCCATGGGCTCTCAGAGGTTGGTAGAGAGCTGCCTGTTGGCTGGGCAGCAGGGCGAGGGAACCCCATACCCGTCCAGGTCTAGGGCTACCCTCAGACAGTCCCGCAGCCAGTCGTTCGGGCAGCTCGAGTGTCTCCCTCTGCCTCCTCTTTTCTCGGCTGTGTCGCACCCCTCCATCATCTGTGCCTCCAGCCTAAGCCCTCAGTCCCTGTCCTCTTTGTCCTCCTCTTCCTCCTGCTTACCCAGCGCTATGGTTGCCCCTCATTCCTCCCATTTATTTCATGCTTCTTTCCAGCCCATGGATCCCATTCCTGATTTCACCTCCTCAGATGTCTCCAAAGCACACTCCTCATGCAGCGACAGCTTTGGGTACTTTTTTCCAGTTCTCCACACACACCGCATGTGCGAGGGTGTTTTTTTTTGTTTTTTTTTCAACCTGCTGTCATTTCATTTTTTTAACAAAGGTATCGTTGCATAGATACCTTCGTCTGTACATCATTTTCTTCTCTTTAAGTCCATTTTAGTTTGGTATGCTTTCACGACATTGCACCTGATGCGGCATCACGGAATCTTTGCATTCACTGTTTCTCAACCTGTGTTCCCGGTGTTCTTTGCCTGCTCGACTAACAAGTGTGGAGTTCCAGTGTCCAGGCTGTGCCCAGCGTGTCCATGGCTTTTCCAGGCATAGTGTAGATAAACCACAGCATGCAGTGCTTCAACTATAAACTATCTTGATTTATTTCTATTTTTCTTGTTTCCTCAGACTTGTTTTTTTTTTTTTTCCCCGTCACAGGGACCTAAATCGCTCTGACTCCGACTCCTCCCTGTCACTCTCACAAGTTGGTGATCGTCTAGCTGCCTTCAGCTCCAAAGGCCACCTAATCAAGCCCACCTCTCTCATGCACGGCCTCTCCGGTCGTGCGGATGATGCCATCTCACTGCATGCTCACACCCCCAACGGAGGGAACCGCCTTCATGAGATCAGTCCTACAGAGGTCAGCCCCGACAGCCCCATACTCATGAAGAACGTATACGGCATGGAGAAGTCGCCCAGCCTGGGAGAGATCAACAGCCTGTCAGAGTCGTCCCGCTCCCTCAGCCCCAATTCCACTGAACCTGACACGCCGTCACCTACAGGAGGAGGGCAGCCAGGGGCCGTTGGGGCAAAGGGCAGCACCCGCATCCCGCAGCTGTCCTCCAAGAAGAGCCCTCTGGAGGAGGACAGTGGCTCAACAGGAGAAGACACAGATTCCACTGCCAGCCGCAAGAAACACACCTTCAAGATCTTTAAGAAACAGAGGAAATAAGGGCTACATGAACTACTGGCTGTCAAAGCTGTTTGACTGTATTCCTCTGGTCTGTTTTTGAAAAAAAGGTTTTGGGGTTCTTTAATGGTGAAATGATGGCACAAGTTGTTGCCTTTGCGTCTATTTGTAGGTACGACACCTATTCTGAGAAACTGGACTGTAGGAGCAACCAGCTGTTCAGTTTTATCTGCTTCTTTGGTCAATGTTGAATATGTGGGGAATGGGTAGGTTTGTATATTGGAATGTAAAGTATTATTTATTCTGCAGGAAATTGTGCCAGTCTCAAAGGGAAATGTGTCTCCCAGTTGGTTTTTTCTTTCTTGTTCTACGATCTATAACATTTTTGCATGTCTTCACTTTTGTTTGACTGATATTCGAATGCTCTTAGTGTTTGCTTGGTTCTTGTCGTTAACCTGCTTAGTCAACACTTGATGTTTCTTTTATTACTACCTAACCACCTAGCCTACAAATCCAAAGTGAATGCACACTCCCTTTTTTCACTGCGTACTTTGTTTTTATTGATGGTTACAAGTTTTTCTGTCTTTTGTTGTCTTCTTCTTGACAGAGCAAATGACACATTCAGAGGCTCGTACTACTATATTGGTGACTCAGTTCACTGTCAAAAAAATGACATTTGAACACAGCAATTGTAGCTACTTGGTTGGATTTTAAAAATATTTGGTTAAAAAATTGTATACAAATGATTTATCTCCCCACAAAATCACTCAATGACCCATTAAATTGCAGCATCAAACCTTTTGCTTTATTCTAAGAAATATTGTCGAGTGCATGTGAGCATGAGAGGGTGAGAGAGAGAAGTGCTTTGCTTTAAAACAATGCCAACAAGTTAAACAAGTGTTTTAAGATTCTCGCTTATGTAGGTATCCATTTCTTATAAGGAGGAAATGTTACCAAACACATAATTATGAAAATGTTGAACATAACAGACAGCGTGGAAAATAACTTTTTTCTGTGTATTTAATTAAAAAAATGAGGATACACTTTGAAAGTGTGCCGTAAATACCATATAAAGCAACATATTTATCAAAGAACTTTAAACATTTTTATTCAAGTACTCAACTATGTTTTGTTTTTGAAGATTATGCTCTTGATAAACAGGACATTGGATAACCGAGATCCAACACTTTCCACTGATCATAAACTTGCAAGTTTATCTTGGATTTTGTCTCCTGCTATCCTCCGTCTTCTTGTTTCTGTGTTAATGTATATTTAGGTGGAAAATAAAAACTTCACAGCAGTTTGTCAGTGAGAGATGGGTGCTGGTAAGGGCTATAGTTATAAGGCAAAGGTACTTTGCTCTGTATAAGATTTCAAGATGTAACCACTTTGTAATCCGCCTTTTTATGGAAGATTTAGCTCAACAAGTAATGGAAGCAGAAGACCAATCATGTTAAAGTGCCAAATCGCTATTTCTGTCAGAGGCCTTTGTATTTGTAGTGTGTTTGAGCCCCTTTTACTCAGAACACAAAACCACATGATGAATATACAGTCCGTAATGTATATCCTGGTTTACACGCTGAATGTCTAAGGGTTATTGAAACGGTGTCCTCAGTGCAGTATGTTTACATTTGTTACGGATAAGTACTCCGATTACCACCACAGAGAACACGGTGCCAGTTTTAATATGACGGCTTCATATGAGCACAGAACTATGCATCAGTAGTTGTAGGTGATTACTAAAGTAGAAGGGACACTTAGGGCGTTCCTGACTAATGAACAACCAAAAAGTGCTGCAAAAGACACAGTCGGCCTCCCCCAGCCTCATAATGTAACAGGTGGTTTGGATGTAAAGACATGTTTAAATATTTTACTTTAGAAACCAGTTTAAAAAATATATATATATCAATTTCCTACTGGTACTTTTTTAAAGTGTCATTTGTACCTCTTTTGCACGACAGAGCTGTAAGTGGATTATGCCATCCGAACGTGTGAAAGTATGTGTGACTGAGTGTGTGTCTGTCTGTCCGCTCCCAGTATAATGCACTGTAATGTTGATGCATGTCAACTGCTGTAATGAAACCTATATTGGGTTCAAAGAGTGGTGCAGCTTACGCTCTTTACTCCCCTCCCTATCTTTTCTTTCTCTTTATTTTGGGCTTCTATTTATGAATACAACAGTATATTTGTACAGAGAAAATGATAATTTTGCATCTTCTGTGATGGTCTAGACTTTTATGGCACTCCTGCATGATAGCAATAAACTATTTTGAATGAAAGATGAGCTGATTTGTTCTAGACATTGCACTGCATGCTGCACAACACCCGTTATCTGTTGAATTACAGCTTTTCTCCATTGTTTACACACAAATCTGGATGTAGGCACACAATCCTTTAAGAAACTCAAAGCTTATGTATCAAAAACAAAACTCCAGACTGCAAAACTCTTGAGCATAAATCGCATCATTTAGCACACTTTGTTTACCTGGAAAATAATGGCCTACAAAATGCCACACCCTATTATTACAAAACTGGTCTTACTCACTTCTCACCTGTTCAAACTCATTTAGAATAACAACTCAGTCACCCGTCAGCATAAAAGATGTCTCAGGTGACATCTACTGTTTTAGAAAAGTGGAAAATAGAGCAGCATGGACAACAGACAAGGAACCTGTTAAAGAAAGAGTGAGAGCCTTTGACAGTATGACCCTATAATGATGGGTTGTGAGTTTCACCCAATTTAAATTCATCAGAAAGGCAGATTTGCATTGTTTTCCTCTCTGTTACAAGGTTTGTGTCAAAGCAATATAAATACATCATATTCACAGTACTGTATTACAATATGGCAACAGACTATTCTCTATGTACCATAAAATTGCAAACTATTTTGGGACAAAAAAGTTTAAAAAAGGAGTTATAGGAAATAATTCCTACACAATTTTATACATTTGAATATGTTGTGTGGCCTCATGAAGCCAAAATATATAAACTAGAATGGTGCTACCTCCACCAAGGCCCAACAGTCCCCTTTTATGCTCACAGACACATACCTCCGTGTGGGAATGTGTTTAAATTGATGCTCTGTAACAGATATCCAAAGCTGTGTTTATCGTTTTGGTGGAAAGAATCACTTTTGACATGAGAGAACATAGTTTTGAGTGCAGTGTTTCTTTCTTTTTTTTTTGCAAGAGATTCATGCAGTTTTAACAAAATTTTTTACTGTTTTCAGTTTTGTGTTTTGAGAGAAAGTGAGCTTCTGGAAAGGTGTTTTAAAGTTTAGGGAAAACTAAAACCCTTAAGCTCCACTTCAACTGCACTGTGTATACAATGATTGGGTGGGACTATGTGCTGTCAAATATTTACCTATGTGTCACTGTAGGTGAGGTGGAGCAGGATGAGGTCCGGCTCTTTTGGCTTCTTGTTTCCTCACAGCTTGAAAATCATTAATGGAGAGATTAATGAAAACACTTTGTGAACCATGGACTTCCACACATTACGGATACATCTGTGTGTTTTGTCTCAGTATGCAGGTAGGAGCAGGTTTCCCTTCATGATCTGTGTTACTGTGGTGGTTCTGCTTTTAACAGACGTCGTTAGCAGCTACTACATGCATGTCCTCTGCCTCACACAGATAGTCTGGAGTTTAGACCAGGTGACCCTCCTGAATCCTCCAGACGAGCCTCTGCCAGACCATCTCTTGGAAATATTTTACTCCTGTGATGAACCTGCTACAGTACAGCTGGACTGTGTTTTATCTTTTGACACTGGCATCACTTCCACACTCCTGCTCAGACAGTGGAGCTGCATCCCTGGTGGCCCTAAAAAAAGGACTCTGGAGCTGAACCTGCCGGATTGGTTGGTCTATCAGGCTGATGGAATTGTTCCAGACTCCCAGTGGGTGCTGAGTTGTATGCTGCTGGCGTCCATCAAATACAGTGGATTTGATGACACTGAGAGGTCTGTCGCAGCTCAGGATGTGGCAACTTTGCAGCCTAAGCCTTTTTTTAATCGACCTGTGAAACAGCATCAGCTGTGTATGGCCTGGAGCACACAAATACTGCAATTAACTCAACGGATTTCAAAGAAACAGTGCCCTTTGGAGCAAGGTAAGGTTATAGCAGTAATTGCACATGTGCATAAAGGCACCTAAAATCCAAAATATTTTAAAGATGTAATATGTAAGATGGGAGTGAGGAAGGAAGTCCGTAAGTGGGACTTAATGTAACATGAATAAAACTAAAACATTACTTTTGTGCCTGTGTACATTTGTGCTTAAGTCAGACAGAAGTTTGACTGTGGGATCATTTTTGTGTATTGGCATTTGTAGGAGTGTTCGCCCCAAACAGCCAGATTACTGTACATTAGCAGTAAACTAGCAAGCAACGACACGCAGAGGATGTGTGTATCTGTGTGTTCTCATCCAGGTCCATCACTCAGCACTCACCTTAGACTTCGGTTCCCTCTCTTCTTTTCCCCCTCTCCTCTCTGTTGCGATCATGAAATAAAGTAACATTTGCCTTCCAGCTCCCGTCAGCAGTCAACATTACAGAACATGAACATCCAGCAATGGTGCTACAGTCAGGTTTTCTAAACAGGAATGAAGACAAATCTTTTTTTTTTAAAATCCCAAAAATTAAAAAGTAATCTCTCAGCTCCAGATTAACACACAATCCAATGTGATTCCGGGTGTTTATTCCTCCAGAAGGTCTGGCTCTGCAGCTGACTCTCTCCTCCCTCCTGCTCTGACCAGCTGAGTAGCAGCTTTGCTCCCCACCCGCATCACCCACCACCCACCCCGGCTCTGCCTGGTCCTTACATATTGTGCATTCTTTATATCTTTAAAATATATTTAATATCATCCGAATCAGCTATACAGATTAATGATTTTAGGATGTGTCAGATATTTAAATGTCATACTGAAGTGGTCTATTGTGGATGCTGGTGATTTTGGGTGACGGGTATGGAATAAAAATGTTGTGGTCTTTGCAAATTTCAACCAAAAAACTGTGTATGTCATTCAGAAACAGTGCATCTGCTGTCTTCATTATATGCTTCAACTGGAGAAATCTTTGGCATCACAAAGACACTGGACCCTTACAGCAGCAAGACTCTGGACTATCTGCGTGTTAAAGCCATCTCTTTTCCGTGGTAAGACAACCACAGTCACACCTTACATAACCCAGCTTTCTATTCTGTAAATGTTCATATTAAGAAGGGTGAGATAACCGTGTGTGCTTTGTATTTTTATGCCAGGTGTATGTTCTCCATCTGGATATTTGTGACCAGACACTGCCCGAGAAACATGTGCGGCGTGTTTCATCACATAGACTCCCATAATAACTACGTCACGCCAACACTGTTCCTCACAAATTCAGGTATAATCAAGATTTCTCTCTCAGACATTCTCATTATGTAACTACACAGTGTCATTATTTAGACTGACTTTGCCTCGTATGTGCAGGCCAGCTACACATCCAGATGAATGGAGAGTCCGAAGAATTGTCTGCATTTCTCTCTACATTCAAGGTGCCTTTAAGCGAGTGGTGCCAAATAAGTGTGATGTTGCATGGAAGAGTGGTGAGTAGTCTCTTGTTGACAGAAGATAAGCTTAGGATGTAAATAATGGTAATGACCAAAAATAACGTAATCATTGCGTCTCAGGTGACTCTCTCCATGATGTGCGTGGATAGTGAGAAGAGAACTTTTCATTCTATGGAACATATGTAAGTCTAATTTGACACCATGAAGTGATTACACTATGTTATCAACAGGATTAAAATATGCACTGGTGTCTGAATTTTACAGGTTTAGGCACACTGTTGTGCTGGATGACACAGAGGGATATTTTGTGATTGGAGGAGGGAAATACATAACAGGTGTGGAAGGTTATTATGGACCACTGGTTTACTACCGCAACAGAATATCACCTCACAGCATGGTAATGTACCGCACCTGCCCACAGTTACTGTCTACGCCAACTGGTTTAGTCTATTAGCTGGAGCGTTGCAGCAGCTATTCTTCCTGGGGTCCACAAAAAGCTTTACAATGTGACATCATAACAACTCACATCTTACCACAAAACATTACAAACTAAGTGAAGTAAGCACCAGTTTTGGTTTAGATTCCTTTAAGTATTTTCCTTTAGTTCACTGTTAGTTGGATTACTACAACACAGTAATGAGACCAGATTGTACATGATTATTTTAGGATTAGCTGGCCTGAGGTTCATAATTAGTTTTACTGTCGTCATTAATAATAATCATTTATTTTCTATTTAGGAACAGTTCACCCAAAAATAAAAAATGTAGTGATTACATACTCACCCCCATGCTGGTGGAAAGTCGGGTGAAGTTTTCTTTGTCTACAAAACATTTCTGGAGCTTCAAACCACAAAACAGCGTTGCGGCATTCAAATGTATAAAACCCAAACTGATTTGAAAAGACATTATTTACACCCTCGATGGTTGGTCAAGCTTGTGCACCGACTTCAGATGAGGTGCGCACTAGTGTTTTTAGCTTAGCTTAGCAGCTGCTACAGTGAAGATTCCTACTTTTAAAACTCTGACTTTTCAAATCAATTTGGGATCTTGGGGCTTCCTGAGACTTGGATTACGCTGGACGAGATGTTTTTTTTTTTACGGTATAAAACAAGTCCCCATCTGCTTCGGTTGTTTAGGAGAAGGCTGCAACGCTGTTTTGCTGCAAAGCTCCAGAAATGTTCTGTGGACTACATAACTTCACCTGATCCTCCATTGACATGTAGTTTCAATAGATACCTAAAATTTCATTTTTGGGTGAATTTATCCTTTAATCTCACTCCAGTATGTTATTCCTACAACATTCTTCTTGGTTATCCAAAAGTGATCTCAGCTTAGTTACCACATTTGTTTCATTTAAACACTGCAAGCATTTCAACACACTCTGCTACCTGACCTGGTAGATACTAGTCAGTAAGCAACCAAACATGTACGTATTAAATTTGAGTCTGATCCCTTTCCTCCTCTCCAGAGTGAAGCTGTTATTCCGGATGTTATCAGGACTGTGAACCTGAGCAGATGGCTGCAGACCTGTCAGGCATTTCATCTCGAGATGACTGTGAAAATCAGTGGCTATTCGCTCCAGGCCAAACAGGGGACAGAGTCTGGTAGTAGGCTTATATGTCCACTAGATGGTGCTAAAAGTACTGTTTCTGAAATATTCTCATCAGCCCTCTGCAGAGCTACTTAAACTGACGTAGCTGAAACCATCTGTGTGTTTTTCAGACACCTGTTTTGATGCTTTTCATGAGTGGATGGTAAAGGACAGACTGCCATCAGAGTCGCAGTGTGGGCTGTGGGAGGCGACTGACCCGCATAGAAGACTGGCTGCAAAACTGGCCAAGATTGTGGCTCTCAAACATGGTAAGAGGTAAACAGCACAGAAGGATTTTGTGCAGCACCAGTGCAGAATACCCAGAGGTGGAAAGCAACAGTAAATATGTTTACTGGACTTGAGATATTCTAGATGTTTGAACAAAATTGGGCTGTACAGCATGAATTTGTATTGTCTGACCTCCTTGCATGTTGAGTAAACAATCTGAATATTAATGCCTCAGTATTCACTGATGATATCCATATGTTATCTCACATAAAGCACTGAAATCAGTTCACTTTCTGACTTGCAGGAGATAGAAGAGTTAGCCTGGCAGCTGTGGGCAGAGCGCTGTACTCCTTATCACTTCATAAGCTGGGCAGGGCGAGCAGGACTGGAGTGGTCAGCAGAATATTACCACTGCTGCTGCAAGCTGGCTGCTTAGCTGATAACCGAGCTCTGCACATGGCGTCTGTGCTCTACAGCACTGGCCTGGGGGTCAAGAAACAGCCCAGTAAGGTGTGTGCTGCTGGGTCAGCTATCATAAAACTATGCCGGAGGTGAGCTTGTCCAATTTTTTATATTCCTCTCATGACCTTGTGTGCGGTACAGGCTTGGCTCCTGGCCCTGCTGGCAGCCCAGAGGGATGATCGATTAGCACTTCTGCATCTTGGGCACCTGCACCACCGGGGTCTCCATGGCCTCCCTGCAGACCCAGACCTGGCCTATGCATATTATTCAAACATTGCTAAACAGACAACTTTGGACCATGTGAATCCAACACCACAGCAGGTGAATGAATGTTTTGGCGTGCCATCAATTTTCATCTTTTCTTGCCTAAGATAAATTGTTATTAATGGCATGATAAACACATTTGTGAAAAAATTAGAACAGTATGTATACAATACATTCTGTCATAGCAAGCTGTGTCAGACATTCATACATCTAACTGTAATGCAGAGGCTGGGAGAAAACCTGCATGTACTGTAGCTATGGCCTTATTACAACATATGAGCTGATATGTGATATGAGTTTATATTATTTTCTTCCCTTATTGTGGCTATAGCTTTCAGATTTCTATCATCAATAAGTTTACCTGTGTCACTGCTTGCCATATGAAAAACAGATAACAGTATGACAAATTTGGTAATATTGCAATGCTCACAAGTTATTCATGTTTTATTTAAAAGGACTCTGTGGAACGTCTGTGTTGTGCTGGAGGCTGGTCTTTAGTTTATGTTAGCAGACTCCATTTCAAAACAAATGTAAGCTACTGTTGCTCTCTGTTAACAAGTGGAGAGGCACTCGAGAGTGTGCATAAAGTCACGACCCAAGTCCTTCACAAAGAAGTCCATAGTGCAGCAGCATTAAAACAACTTACGTCTCATTTTCCACCTCATGTTCCCTCACATATGTCCAATAATAAAGTGATTAATACATATAAATTGATATTTACATTGTTACACAGAGCCCTTTTAAGCACAAAGCTACATTTATGTGCAACTGTTTTTAGAAAAAAAAGAGAAAATATCTTCTCTCTCTTTCTTTTTCAGACATTTGTTGAGGCTGTTTACCTAAACAATGACGAGGTGTTGAATCTCCAGACCAATGAAGACCATCACATCTTCCAATGGCTGAAACTGCAGGCGCGCAGGGGAGCCGCTGAAGCCGAGGTACCCTGTTCCATCATCTCTGCTTTTTAAGTCATCTAAAATCACAGAAGTCTGATTTAACAACAACAAAAAAATGGCCGCAGACACTCCAACATGATTTTTGTCTTGCAGCAAACGATTGCCCGCATGCTGTTCTGGGGTCAGCAGGGAGTGTCTCCAAACATCCAGATGGCTGTGAGACACTATGAAAGGGGAGCTGTCCAGTTGGGGGACCCGGTGTCAATGTATGACTATGGCATAGTCCTTCTGCAGGTCAGATTTGCATCTCATGTACAATGAGAAACATGACCATTTGATATTTTAATGTCCTGAAAGAGTACTCCTAAGTATTATAAGTGTTATCTCCTGTTAGTAGATATGAATGTGTTTCTCTGTAGGGACATGGGGTTGAAAAGGACATTCCAAAAGCTGTCAGATTCCTGAAGAAAGCAATGGACCAGGTTTTGTATGGTTAACTGTCTATTTCTCCTTCCTTATTCACTTGGTATCTATACTGTAACATTCTAGACTGAGTCTGCTTTCTGTTGCAAAGACTCTTTCAAAGTTTGCACTCCTTATATTGCTTTCCACAATATTTTGTCCCACAGGGTTTTGTTCCTGCCATCACCGCCCTGGCCTGGTACTATGAGCAGTTTGAACAGGACTACAATAAGGCAGTGCAGCTGTGGGAGCAGGCTGATCGCCTCATGTGTCCAGAAGCTGCTCTGAATCTTGGTATCGTTCACTCGCAGGGTCTGTATCCAGGAAAAGCTGCTGACCAGGTTAGCTCAAGTATAAACGCTTTCTACTAACAGTGGTGGATTTTAACTACGCACATTTACTCAAGTACTTTACTTCAGCACAAATTCAAGGTACTTTACTTGAGTATTTCAATTGTATGCTGCTCTTTTTTTCTACTCCACTACATTCCAGAGGGAAATATTGTGTTTTTTACTCTACAACATTTGTCTGACAGCTTTAGTAACTGGTTACTTTTCAGATTACAAATTATCATACTATTCCTGTCCAGTGAAAGCCAGGTATCTCCAAATTTGGTGATTTTTAACAAGGTTTTGAATGCAGAACCTTTAGTTTTAGTATATTAACAATGTGGCATTAGTACTTTTACTCAAAATAAGGATCTGAATACTTCTTCCACCGATGTCTACTAGTATTTTGACAGACTATGCTTAAGTACTTAGAGATACATATTTTGTCTTTCTTACAGTTTATGGCCTATCAGTACTACCTGAAGTCTGCAGAGAGAGGGCACGTCAGGGGAGCAGTGTTCCTTGCTGACATCTGGACCACTGGGATACCCGGCCGTGTCAGCAGACGCCCATCAGATGCTGTTTTGTCAGTCACTTCACTTTTTATTTACTCCACTTTACATATATGATCTTTCTTTACGTCATGACTGAAATCTCTCTTTAACTGACTGCAGGTGGGTAAAGTGGGCAGCTGAGCACAACGGGTACCTGGGCAGCATCTTACGGAAAGCCTTGGATTCATATCTCAAGAGTGACATGTAATTATTTTCTCTATTCACACTTGATCCTGATCAGGCCTCTTGATTACTGCAGCAAATTAACACTGTAGCTTTTCAACAGGTTCAGCTCACTGTTATATTACATGATGGCTGCTGAGAGCGGATACGCAGCTGCCCAGTTCAATGTGGCATATCTATGCGAACAAAATACTGTGAGTTATCTCCATATTTCATGCTTTTTTTGTTGCTGTTTTGTTAATCCTTGTCCTGTTAATCCTTAGATATTTATGTCTTTACTCTGTATGTCCATAGTTAGGTTTTCTGGATCCTGCTTTTGTGTCAAACTGTATGTGGAGATATTACAATCTAACAATCCAAAGTCAAAATCCTGACACATATGGTAAGGAACTATCTTTTGAGACTTGAATAATTGGACACATCTGTGTTAACATTCACAACTGAAACCTTTTTCCCTTCATTCTATCTCCAGCCTTGATTAGGATGGGTGACCTGTTCTATGAAGGACACATTGACAGGCAGAAAGACTTGTTTTCAGCAGCAGAGATGTACAAACAGGCAGCACTGAGGAACGAGCCTCAGGTCGGCTTCTTTTAAATTGATTTTCTTGCTGTTTTTTTTTCAATCTTGTGTTGTATTGATAATTGCTCTTGTGTGCACATGTGCGTGTAATACATACTGTTCTTCCACAGGGATGGTACAACCTTGGCCTCCTTGCTGAAGAGGGTTTCAGGCTGCCGCTGTCAGTATTGGCTGAACTCGGCCATTCAGAGCTGTATCTGGCAGACAACAGTTTGCTTCTGAGTGCTTTGTACAAAAGGTGTGTTTGAATTGTATGTGTTTATATGGTGCATTAGTTGTGTAAGTGCAGACCACTGTTTTCAACTTAATCTGTCAGAAAAATAATTCCATTTTCTTTTCAAAGGTGCAGAGACTCAAATACAGATTCATACTTACCTTGCAGCCTTGCCCTCTTCAATGTGTACCTTCAGTCTTTCCAGAAGGACTATAGTGCTGCTATTATGGTTAGTGCTCAAGCTACATTTGTGAGAAGTTACATTATTGTATCATTTCAGTTATTTTTATTGTTATTATTATTGTGTTAGTATTGTTGTTGCTTTAGTATGTAAATAGGATTTTAATGTTAGCATTTGAGTCACTGGCATTCATTTTAATATAAAGATCATCGAGTTAAAGGTTCAGTGTGTAGCATTTACAGGGATTTTGGAAGATGTGTTAGCAGAAATGGAACTCAGTATTCATCATTTTGTTTTCATTAGTTTATGATCACTGTTGTGTTTTTGTTACCTTAAAATGAGCACTTTATATCTACAGAGGGAGCAGGTGCTTTTTTATGGAATGTTTCTACAGGAGCCCAAAATGGACAAACTATAACTGGCTCCAGAGCAGCCTTGCACATTTTTCTTGTCTTTAGGGGCCACCATATAGGAGAGGGTGAGGCAAGGGGTCTTCTATCAGTTGCAATGTGCAATCTGAGCACTGGGTGCCACTTAATCCTACACACTGGACCTGTAACTGGTCATAAAATGTTCTGACTAAAGGGACGTGCTGATTATACATGCACACTTCCACATACTGAATAATCTTTAACATTTACCAAAGTACAGCAGCATGTCATCAGGCATATCAGACTTCAAGTGCAGCACTTAATCTTAATGTCACATCTTACTGACATTTTGGTCATGTTATTTCACCACAGTTCTCCACAGCTGCTGCCGTGGTTGCAGCTCCAACGATATTCTTAATCATCCTTGGTGTGCTCAGGAGATCCTTCCAGTCGCTCAACTAGAAACTTGTCAGGATCGTCAGTGCAACAAACTGAGGGAGTGAACAGCAAAGTCAACCTGCAGACCAACAGCATGGCAAAATTCTGTGTTAGTTTACATATGTTTACATTGGGATCACTGTAAAGAACAAATGTGATTGTTTATTAAATATGAATAGTTTTTCTAGTACATGTCTGGAATGTTTTGGTTTGTACATTTCTTACTGTTAAAAGAATGTTGTGACTTTTCATGAAGAGAATAAAGACAATACAGAGACTGAATAAGAGCCACGAGCCTTGCAGTCACTTTGATGAGACTGTTGATAGATCAAATATTGTATATTATTTGTTCTTGGATATCCTTTTGTCTCCCAGTGCAATGATTCTTCACCTCCGCGGTCGATCTGTGTGTTGATGACATAGAATTTCAGGTATTGAATGCCCAGTTGTAGTCTCAGGTGTGCCACCACCACTATATACTTCAATGTGCAATAGACAGGTCATCTCCAGTCTTTTTCTAATGAGACATAATACCTTAATTTGAAAAATTCCATCAAATCTTTAACATATAATGGATGTCAAGATGGGGCCTAATCGTCAAAGACTCATATCTCTCATCTGATGTTCACATTGCAATAAAAAATATGTATTCATACAGAACCATGTCTCACATAACACACCACTGCTTATTAAGTATGGGAAACAAGTCTGCAAGAGAATTTATTGCAACTCATATCCCACTAACCAAAAATCAAGCAAGCAATTACAGACACTTCTCATGAGACCAAATCCATTCAACTCTCAACATCTCATTAACACCAGCAGACAAGTTTAATTGCTTTGCTTCTGTTTGTAAGAATGATTCAGAGTTTGTCGGAGGGATGGGATAAATAAAAGCTCTGAAATTTGTACTTTCAATCAGCTTTGAGGAAAAACAGACACGGTGTCAATGCCATTGAACTGAATATTGGACTCTGGTATTTTCAAGAAGGCTTGCAGCAGAAATACTTGAAAAATACATTTCAAGTTCAAATGATGTTAATTAAAACAGATGGGTACACAATGCGAGCCTAATATCCCCACAAACACTTCAAATGTACCACAACTAATGAATACACCTACATTGTAACGGTGGCTCCATAATTTAAGCCTTGATCCTGACCATGTTTTTGTTCCTGACTCCTTATAAACATTTTTTAGATGAGCTTCACTTGGCATTGTGTGAGCTTTTAGGACACTAGGCTCACGTCCTCAGTCATTTTTCTACAAATTTGAAGAGGGGAGTTTACATTCTACAATTAGAAATGTATGGTCTGTTTATTTGATGTGCTTCCAATGACAGACTGTTAGAGCTAAAAGTAAATGTATTCGCAACTATACACAAGAAATGCACATAAAACATGTAATCAAGTATGTTCAGTAGAATCACGACATTTTATTCATGAAATATATAAACCGTTTTTCTTGTATTACCAAGACTATATAACATCAAGAGTTGATTCTTGTAACATTATGAGTTTTATTTTTCTTGAAATATTGTGATAATCATTTTCCCCCCACCAGTGTTTCAAGCTCTTTCACTCCATCTCATTTTCTCAGTACTTTTATGGAGCCAGCGTATTAGCGCTTCATTTATAATCATATTATTCATGGCAGTATGAAAAAAAAGAGGAGCTTTGAAACAGTTATGATGGGAAATATGAATTTAGCTCAATCAAACAGTGACTGTGCTCTCTGTTTCTGAGGAAGGGTTTTTTTTGGGGGGGGGGGATGGGCTGCGTGACGTCACGCATATCGTGGCCACGCCCTGCGAATGACGTAGCCAACTGGCAGAGCGCGAGCAAGCAGTGGCTGAACAATTAGCCGTTCCGTTAATTAAGCTTTTAATTGAGAAAACGAAGACAAAAGCCTTTAAAAACACCTCTACACGCAGGAAGACGCGTTAAAAGTGAGTGAACAACCTATAATGTGCATATTTTATACAAATGCCGGCTTTAGAGCGAGCAGCTTGGCTCATTTATCGCAGTGGAAACCAGACGACAAGCTGCTGAAATGCTGGAAACTCCACTTTAGCTAATAGTTAGTTTTAGCTAACATTGACAACCTTTTCCTCAATAATAGGCCCGCTTGTCTCGTTATTGTAGCATTTGTGCCTAGCTTTATGGATTTTCTTTTGATTAACATGTTTTTTCACGACAGGTGTGGAGACTTTACAGAGTCAAAGCACAGGTGTAGCTAATGAGGGCCCATTAATGATGCGACTGAAAGCAGGTGCGGATGTGCTGCTGCTGATATCACGTCATCTCATCTGTGTAGGCCTGCTGTTGTACATTAGTTTGAGTATGGCTGAGGGGTATACTGGGATCTGGATGTGCAGTAAAAGTCACAGTGAAATGTGTCACATTATTTCTGTGGACCAAAAATATTCACAAAACACAAAATAAAAATTCAGAAATGTCACAGAATAAACAATCAGTGAAACAAAAATATCCCAATAATGCTAACTCATTTCGAGTAGTGTACTTAGTGTGTTTATTAGTTATATTAGGATGTCTTTGTGGTTGGTGTAGGTAGGTATAGTACAAATACTTTGTTGCTGTACTTAAGTATATTTTTCAGGTATCTGTGCTTTACTTGAATACTTACTTTTCTGAGAACTTTTAACTTTTACTTACTACATTTTAACACATATCTGTACTTTCTACTCCTGACATTTTCTAAAAAGGCTTTGTTTTGTGAAGCTATAAAATAGCATGTATACTATATACCCATATGTATATTGTAGGTCAGTTTTTTTCAATCCTGGTCCTCAGGGACACCCCTGCCCTGCATGTTTTTGATGTTTCCCGCACCTGATTCAAATGAATGGGTCGTTGTCAGGCTTCAGCAGAGAGTGATGACGAGCTGATCATTTGAATCGGGTGTTTTGGGGCAGGGAAACATCTAAAAGGACAGAGGTCCCCGAGGACCAGGATTGAAAAACACTGCTGTATGTGTTATGAAACCCAATTTCATGTTTGTATGTTTACAACTTGATAATGCAAAAAGTCAAGCTTTAAAGCCAAATACCCTAGCCAGGTACAGAAAAATGTAAAGCTTACTAGTGCTGCCATTGTATTTTTAGATTTTCCCCATTCCATTCATAATTTCATATTGTACGTTATTATTTAACACAGCTGAGCTGAGAGAAGAATTAAGGCACCAGTCTGTGATCACAGTGGTTCTTTGTACAATGTACTGTGACTACTCATTTAAACACAAAAGCATGTAGCAGTAATAAAAGAGGTCACATTGTGGGCTGCCTAATGTCACTCATTTTGATAATGTTTAATTCAGGCTTGGAAGGAAACAGTGATTATAATTAGACCTGGAGTTAAAAGTGTTTTCTATTTTAAGGTAAGGATCGGTGAATTCAAAGGTGACGGTGGCATATGACTAATGTGCTTTTAGGACAGCAGGGTGTGCAGTCAGCAGGGAGAGTGTCCTTCAGCTCTAGAACCGGGTTCAAGTCCCTGCGTCAGCTTGTGTTTTTGTGGAAGTTGCTAAATTCTTACATTCTCGAGGGTGTCCAGCTAAACTCCTCTCTGCTCTGACTTTCCAGTCTTCAAGGACAGTGATGTGATTACAGAAGGTTGGGAAAATAATGTCAAATTTAATCTAGACTTACATAACAAACGGCCTGTAAAAGAGATTTATCAGCAGTACAACAACATCCAGAGCATGTTGTCATCCTTTATAAAGGAATATAACACAACTGAGACTAATCAAATAAGCCAAATCTGTGCCTACATTGCAAAAGTAATGTTTTGTAATTAGGAGAACCTTGAGCATAAACAATTGAGAGTTACCCAGTCTACCTTATTATCTTGTGTATCTCCATGAGAGTAGTGATAATTAAAGCCTTGCAGTTAGTTGTTCGGGGTAGGGAGAGTATTATGCATCAACTTTCAATGTAGTTATCTTGTCAGTGATAGATTGCCCGTTGTTTAGATCTGGTAGACATATTATGTAATAGCGATAGGACTGCAACTAATAATATTTCATTGTCAACTTATCTGTCAGTTATTTTCTCGATTAATCTATTTATTGTTTGGTCATTTCTATAAATGTTTCCCAGAGGCCAAGATGACATCCTCAAATGTTGTGTTTTGTCCACAACCCAAATATTTTCAGTTTACTGTCTTAGAGGAGTTAAGAAACCAGAAAATATCACATTTAAGAAGCTGGAATCAGAGAATTTTAACTTTTTATTATATTTGCAGCTTTAAATGGAGACTGACCTCAAACATATCTCTGGCATATAGTTAGGGCAGAGTATCCTTAAAAAATAATTTGATACCAATACCTTGACTTCGATACCTGTTCCTGATCAATAATTTTTTCCGATACCCGTTTTAAGAAAAGATTACATTACACATACACGTGGTGAGCTTCGTCTCTGGGTGTATTTTCCTGCATGCCTCAAGACAGCCAATCACCAGCACTATTAGACCTTGGCACAACAAGCATGCTGCATGCTTATTGGCTCACTGACGCTGATGAGATTAACTCTTTGGGTATTGAAATCTTTCTATACTTAATAATATTGAGGCAATTCAGTCAGTGCCATCAAAGTATCGAACTTCAATACACAGCCCAAACTGTAATATCTCGTTGCTTATTTTCTTATGTATGTGCTGATACTGATATATAGACCCTGCTTTTTCTAACTGTCTTATTTATTGCCCTGTTCTTTCACAGTCTTAATTTTGTATTAATTTTAAGCAGCATTATGCAACATTTTTCCAGCTCTCATCCTTTGTTAAAGAGAAACAGTTTTCCACAGCACTTTTATTTTCATTCATTCATTCCATTGTGAATTTCAGATGTTTTATGTTACTTTGTGCATTGAAAGGCTATAGGGTACGCCGTCTGCTGCCTCAATGAGATCCTACATAGATTGTGATTTAAGTGCACAGCAGCCAGGCTTGTGATTTGAAGCTCAAAAGCTGAAATGCGAACAAATGAATAGGAAAGGAAACAGCAGCACTGAGGGAATGCGAAATCAAATTAGTTTAACTCTGTGATTTTTGCTCTGTGCACATTGGCTTACGCAGAATGCAGCTCCTGACAATCTACATTATCAAAGCAATCTGTCTCTCTTTCCCTTTTCTTCTCATTCCCATCCATTGGTTTTCCTCTCCTTTTCTCTTTTCCCTATTCCTCTCTTTTACCCTCCCTCTATCTTTGCAGATGGGCTGTTTGGCTGGAGAAAGGGAAGAGAGCTGTGCCAGTTGTACAGCGGAGGCAAAGAGAAGAAACTCACTCAGGCAGCAGCGGGAGCTGGACTCGTTCAAGGGATATACAGCAGGAACACAAGACGGAGGTGCAGAAACAGTGAAGGTACTACGCTTATTTGGGGGATGGGGGTGTAAAGTAGTTATTACTAGCATGAGATAATGAGTTCTTCATGATTTGTTATTAGAAAATGAAAGCCTTTTCTTCAGGACTGAAGACTTGGAGTGTTTTTTAGGCTGTTCTTTTCTGAGACTCACTTAAAAATTTTACAACATATTTCAAAAGTTAGTGACACACAAAGAATGTATGCAGACAAAGTTTGTTGGCTGTCTTCATTGTTTAAAGTTAAATCTTTATGCACCTGTATTAAGTTTAATCAGCATGGTTCATGAATGTCATATTTATGCTTGAAGATGTTTATAACCAGTGTTATTTCCCCTGAATATTCATTTTGTTACCTGCATGGCTGAATGGTTTTAAGCTTTCGCTTAATGTTGTGCTGTGACTGTATAACTCATAAATAATCCAAATTGTTCACAGAAGGAGAAGTTTCTGGACTAAAACTTGACAATTTATTTTATTAGAAAGTATATTCAGTTGATAAGTACATGATCCAAAATGCAATGTATGCTTTCAATACTCAATGTTTTTGGCAGTGGTACATGAGTGGATGAGTTGGTTATATTAGGTGCGTATCTTTTCCATCAAATACATGTGAGACGGACGACTGAAAAACATGGCTGAAACGCATTGTTTGTGAATGAGCTGTAACTTGAATGGGAGATCAAGAGTTTCTTTAAGTAATAGAAGAGGAAGTCACTCCAAAGATACTGATTTTCGTTTCCAGCTGACATCCCATTAAGTAACAATTCATGTTTTCCATTTTGTTGGAAGAAATTAGAAATTTGAAAAGTGTTATTTCTGTAATTTTTCTTCCAATAATCTTTACAACTCAATCTCTGTTTCCATTTTTTTGGCTCTGGCACCGGAAGGTGACATCCACATTATTTTTCCTTCAAGTAAAGCTTGTATTAGCCCTTTTTTATTTACACACAATACTGCCACAACAAGGACACAGACATTTTTGTTTGCTGTTCTTCCTCTTTGAGTTAGCTGGTAATCACTGCTAGCTGCTTTTTAAATCCCCTGGTGGTGGGTCGTACGTATAACATGCTATCAAAATGTTAGACAACTATCCTTTCCTGCAGGCTCACTGTCTCATTTTTCTTACACGGACGTCAATTTAGTTCTGTTACTACCTATGCTGCCGGCTTAGAGACAGGACAAGCGAGGTGTAATAATGGCACAAAGTCTCGCCTTAAACTGGCTTTGTAAAAGGGGCTATATCACTAATGTTTTCAAATTGGGGAAACAATTGCCAATGAACACAACACCAGAATTTAAAGAGATGTGTGACCCCAGTCACAGGTCTGGAACCAAGCTACTTTGCACTTATTTTTTGTTTATTTGCCCCTCCTGGGTTTCTCTCAAACTTAGCAAAGTGAAAGAAAGTACCACTTTGATTGCAACACCTGGGCATAACCACCATTTCACACAGAATTCGATGTTTAGATTGCAGTGTCTTGTAATTGTAGTTATCGATTTGAGGTTTTAATACCATTAAATATTCAATACTCATTTATTTTTTTTACTATTGTTGAATGGCAGCAAAAGCAGTATGCTGCTAGACTTTAGAGGAGGAATTCTTGAATGGGATGTCATGGTTGGTGATAAAACATAAAGCCTGTTGTTTGCATGGTGTCTTTTTTTGTATTTGGGGGCACAGCAAATTGGTTTTATTTACGTGTCCAACGATGCAACGGTGCCAAATAATTAATCTCTTTCTTGGGTGTCAAGATGTGAATATAAATGAGTGCATAAAAAGTGTAGGTCTATTGATTTCATTCTTCCTTTGGAAGCTTGTTGTGAACTGTCAGAGTGAATGATAGCACTTAGTAAACTTTGCCACGTTGCGTACATCACTTATTAGAGTGACAGGATGGAGCTTTGCCCACATTTTATGTCAGTTGTTTTATCTGTAAACACAGCAGTATTAGAGAGATTAGAGATTGAATTTTTGAAAAGGGCACATCTTGGTTTTTGGCCAAACTCCCCTCCCAAGTGTGAGAAGACTTGATATTATAGATCTGTATAATATCTAATCTGTTGCTGGTATTCATGTAAACTGTTTTGGTATGAAGGGCTGCAGTTTTTGTTTTTGCTGTTTATTTGCTTGAATGTTTTAACAATACTACTTTCATTAAATATAATGGCAGTACCATAAATGTTTCTCTTGAAAGTGTGTTTATAACTGTTTTATTAGAATCTGATAAATTGTTGGTCAGTAAATGCTTTTTTTTTAATTAATAGCTGTGGTACTTTGGCTGGAGAATAATATTTAGTACTGAGCATTTGGTGAATTAAATATCTGCCAGATTATTTATCTTTCCTGTCGGGCCCCATGAGCCCAGTAGTCTCATATTTTCTTTTTGTTTTTTTTGAACAATGTGTTTAATGGGCCTTTCCCACAACTATATCAAAGAATGTGCAAATAAAATAGTAAAGCCTGTCAACATCTTAATAGCTTGTTTCTCACCATGCATGTCTTTTTTCCCAAAGTTTCCAATGGTGCCATGGCGGCAAGGAGCCAGAGCGGTGTGGGATGCAGTTCCCTCCGAGTAGGTGTGCCTTCCTCTATGTTCCAGCTCCTTCTTATTCTCTGTGGTCACTTACTGGATGCCCAGGGTCAAGGTAAATTCAGATCTTCTCTACTGTGTTTATTCTTGGACGGAGAGCATGCACCGGGCTATCGGTGTCATTTTGCCTCCAGCTACTACACATACTTCCTATTGATTTATATTTTTGTTATGTTTATTGTAGTCCTAGTCTTGGGACTGATCTAGGGTCTGCTCAGATTGTATGTGAAGTTGCTAGTAGTTTGACAGAGAGACGACAGGGAAATGAATACCGACTAAATTACTGACAGATGAATAGACATATGATATGAATCCAAGTAGATAATACTAAAGAACCATAATGTTCTTTATTGCCACATCACTAGAAACGTAATAAAACATTATTCAAACAGATACAGTAAATGGAATAAAAAAGTAAATTACAGCCATTGCATAATGTGTCAAAGGATTTGACATCCAGGAGGAAGTAAAATGGGTCATAAATATTTGTATGCTGGTGTTTAATGTGCAAAGGTACAGTGCCAGGTACGTAGTATCAGTTTGTAGACCGGTTTTAATCCTCATAGCCTACGGAGACAAGGCCACTATGCCCTCTGCTGTCAAAGTACTCCACTGGCTTCCATCCCTCCCTGTGACTGGTTTTATTTATAGCATGGCAGGAATTGCTACACTAACATGTGACAAGGGCTCAAAATATACACACGTGCACACACACAAACACAGGAACGCACATGCAGCACACGACTGCCAACTTTCAGGGGTGGTAAGGGGCAGCAACAAGGTTAATGCACGAGAATTGGGAGTTGTGTATTCAGCCCTTATGAAATGAGCTCTGATTAATGGGCCTCCGCTGTGGCTTATGACAGTGCGAATCGTGTGGGAGGACAGGAGAGGACAAGTGCCAGACCAGGAGAAGATTAGAGCCATTCTCTGAAAACAAATATCAAACATTTACCTGGCATTTGGAATAATGAGTTAACAGTAATATTTCCCGTTTACAAAATATTCTCTCAGCTACTGTCTTCTGTCAGATAAATACTGAGAACTACTCCCACTTGTGCTGTATAAGTTAGTTGCAATTATTTAACGGAGGCTTAAGGAAACTTAAGGAAAGCTGATAATTGTTTTGTTTAATTGTCTTGTGCTGAGAACTGCAAGTAACACGCTTTACACAAGCTGAGGGCAAATCTTTAATTTATTTGTCAGTAATACAGTAGGGCAGGTCAATCCTTTCCAACTCTCAAGCTCTCCGGGATGAATTGCACAACAACTCAACAGTAAGTACAAACTGTGCACTCCCTTTACGCCTTTCTAGTTTATTTATTTTTCAGTTGATTAATTTGTTATTCATCAATGTAGTAGTTTCTTTTTAGTTGATTAATTTATCCATCCATTTATTTACCGATCCATTTATCCATCAGTGCTCACATTGCACAAGCAGTTACTTATGATTAGGTGAGCTGTTGAGCCTTGAATTACTTAGTGTACCTCTGGTAATGGTCAGAGATCTATATTGCCAGATAAAATTTAGATTGTTGTGTGTCATCAAATAGCATCTCTGTGTATGCTCGACTGATTTAAGTGAAGCTGCAGAGAAGTGAACACAATTACACTGTGACAAGAGGCAGTCTCATTGCATAACTAAACCTATAAAGACTCAATTGTCAAAATAAGCAAGTGCGGTGGGTAAATCGGGGTTTACTGTCAGATTTCCAGGTTATACATACAATACTACAAGAAGGAGCAGCTTACTCTTTAAATGCCACTAGTGTGTTAAGTGTGTTGGTGAAGGTTTTGCTTCTTTTGGCTGCACTGTGGTTTGTAGAAAACAAGAGTTTCTTTGTGGTCAACATCTGGATATCAGCTTTTCTGCTACCCATGATTCTACGCCTTCTGCTGAGGATATGGTATTCTTGTCAAGGTGAACTATGTGCTGCAGAGACGCAGGCAGGAGAGTGAGCCTGTGCTGCATGCCTACAGTTTGCTCTGCCAAATGTGATAATGACACGTCACATTTGTGGCAGGGATAAAAACCTTTTATATACAGTAGTTGCCATGTCAATGTGAGCTTCATAAGAAATTCAAGGGTGACATTACATAACTAGCATGTTTTCAGAATGTTGTGAGGTTTATATTTTGTAATAAATGGCAAAAATATGGTTGTACATTGTAAATCCAATTAGTCAAAACATACTTAGGTTCTTTTACCTCCTCCACTGTTTTCTTGAAACTAATTGGTGGCCAGGGTTTGACCTCTCTTTATCTTGGAGCCGATAAAAATAGGATGGGGAAGGATGTAAAGAAATTCTCTAAATTAATTTGGGATGAGGGTTGAACTAAAAACAACCTTTTATGGCAATGAAAGTTAAACTGACTGTTAAACCTCTTTGAATACATACATGCACAAATGTCACTGCCTGTATTGTCTATCAGAGGGAAACACAATATTAAAGGTGTCCTGTGGTGGGATGCTCCATTTTTTTTTAAACACGCATCAAGAAAATGCACAGCGGAGCTGACCCTCTGACCTCAACAAGCCACAGCCGCAATGGAGAATTCAACCCAACTCGATGAGGTAGGCTTGACTAGTAGAAATGTTAACTTTACTAGTTAACATTAGACTGTTTGATGTTAACGGTAATGTTACTGTTGTGTTCTCGCTAGCTAGCTAAGGAGTCAGCAGCCGACGTTTGCATTTATAGTGAGTTGAGCAACTCCTCCATCTTAGACCTACCAGCTAGCTAGCTAACTTGGTAATATTGCTAATGTTGGTCCCTTGAAAAACATTAACATTATGTAATGAGACAATTTGAGTTCAGCTATCCAGCAAGGAGCAATCCTACAGCTGCCTCTGTGTGTATTAGTGTGTTGGTACACACTTGGAAGGGGAAACATAGATAGTGTAAACACAGGCATTCATTGGCAAATGTATTTTATGAACTTGTTCTATTAAATACAAATTAATGAATACAGTAGGTTTACCATTTTTCTACTGATTTAGTAAAATTGATGCGACATGTATTTTTCTGTAAATCCATGTGAGTATACTGTGGGCTATACACTGTATAGTAAAACTTTCTTTTCTATTTGCAGAATGCTTCAAATGTCTCAAGCTCAGGCAAATGTGAGGTAAATAGAAAATGTAAATGGCTCCAGAAGTGAAAGAAAACGTTCACATTTTTCAGAATTTGATGCAGAGACTGGCATAATATTCTGCAAAAGATGTTGCTCTTTTCCCAGTCTTGCAAAATGGAACAAACTTTTCAATTAAGTTAATGTTTGAAAAATACAGATTACACCACTCCAAAACATCAGCAGAACATTTGACTGAATTTGCCCCAGTTTGAAAAAATAAACACAAGCAGTCACTTGATAATCACTGAAAAGATTACAAAGCTATGTTTCCAAACCTAGTTGGCTCTCACATCTCAAAAATGGTCTGACGCTTGGCAACATTTAACAGACTGACAAGACTTGTCTAGGCCATAGGTAAATCTTCTTGTGTCATGTCCCATTCCAGTGTAGACCCCTCAGTGGAAAGACCAGGAGATGGTCTACATGAACTATGTGGAAGATGGCAAGCCTGTCAATCATTTTGTTGACATTGGTTCATCGGAGCATGTTGAGCATGCCTACAGCTAAGGCATCCCTCGACGCCATACTTGTTGGTTTGAAGAATGTGGGTCTGACAAAGCAAGATTTGAAATCTTGGATGTTTGGCTTCGACTGTGATGGCACATCTGTGAGGATGGGAGATAAAAATGGAGTGGCAGCCAAGCTGAAACAACTGTGTCCCTCACTTGTACCATTCTGGTGTGTGGCTCACAGACTGGAGCTGTCAGCGCTTGACAATATCAAATCAGTGCCTCTGCTGGTTGAATTGAAGGAGACGCTGAATGGTTTTTACAAGTTCTACTCCAACTGTGCAATGGCTTCCCATGGGCTCTATGTACTGGGGAAAGCTTGGGCATACATGTGGTCAAACCAGGAGAATTTGATGCAACCAAACCTTCAAGAACCCTGGGCATATATGGAAGTCATCTTCTTTCACATATGTCCAGGGCCCTTGAAGGTTTGGTGAAGATTTTTGAAGTTACCCTGGTTCACGTTGAGAACCATGTTGGTGATCCAAATGACAGGGAGGGCAGTCTAGTAATGAGAGGGAGAATATGTTCCATTTATCAGGTCTGACACAGTTAAGATGGTGACTTGGTGTCTGACATTTTTCAGAGGTTGAAGCAGCTCAGCCTGCTGTTTCCAAGGGATGAACTGACCTTGCAGACGGTCTCTGATCGACTACAAAGGACAGCACACTCAATTGTAGCCATGCAGGTTGGTAAAATTTGTTTTGTTTTATTCTTGGACATAAGTATTTTCTATGTGAATTGCTAAAACAGATTTATGTAAGTCCTCTATCAAAGTGTGAAGATGTTTTGCAAGTTGATTATATTATTGAAATACCCATTTTGTGCTTGATTATATAAAATTTTAAATGTAAATTATGTAAGGTTTTTTTTTTTCATTTTTATGGATTACAATGAATAAATTGTTCTAATCTTAACTGAATAATTAAAAACTGAGACAGACCCAGGCCCAACGATCCAGTAGGTACACATTGAGAATGGACTTGGAAACACCTGGTAGAATGTCAAGCTCAACTCCATCTTCAACTTACTCATCAAAGACGTGTAGGTTTCTGTCAGCACACTTTGATAATCTTGAGAAAGGAATTCTGAAGGCAACCTCCATCCTCTTTGATCTTTCTAACTGACCAGATGACACAGCTGAACTGGCATCGTTTGGCAATGTTGAGCTCATTGAATTCATGGAGCATTTCCAATTCCTACTTGGAGCATGTAGGGACTTTTGTAGCGGCAGCTAAGAGAGAGTGGCTTGACCTGAAAGTCCTCGTTCAGCGTCACTACAGACAACTTGAACCCCAGTTGCTGTGGCAGCGGCTCCTTAAGGTTGCTGTTGGAAGGAAAGACCAGCCTGAGCACATGAAGGTCATAGAGGTGATCACACAAGTGTTGCTCATGAGTTCATCTTGCTGTGAGTGTGGAGTCTTGAGCATGGTGAGAAATAAATGAGACCGGACATCTTGCTTGGTTAACAAGATGCTTAGCGTCCTCCAACACATCTCAGTTCATGGCCCTCCTGAACATCAATTCAGTGCAGAGAAAGCAGTCACCAAGTGGTGAAATGGTGGCTGCCGGACCAGAAAAGCCCAGTTCCAAGACTAATTAGGTCTGGTCTTTCTAGCTCCATTAAAATGTTTTATCAGGATCGATTTTATGTATTACATAAATACTGTACATACATACCACAGTTATAATTTTTTGCTCCTTGAGAGTAGTTTTTATTTCATCCATTTCCTTGCTTTGCAAGAGTCCTTTGTGAGTATGTAATGGTACCAAGGACCGGTCTTAAATTACTATCTATTAGGGTTTTACCAATCAAAACCATTAAGTTTTAGCAGCAGTCAATAACAGCATATTATATATTCAGCATTTTAAGTAGTCTGTTATTTAATTAACTTTTTCTTCGTCAGAGGATGATGATGTGTTCTCTGTGACTACGTTGTGGTCGTGTTAACATTCTTTGGACTGTACAATAGTTAACACTAGTTCTACACTACTCCTGTACATTGAATATACACACAATAAGACACCAAAACAATCTCTGAAATACTATATTACAGATATGGAGTATGTAGTAGCTTTGTCTCCCTTTCCATCGTATCAAGGCTTTTCTTCAGTGGCCACTTTAAGAGATTATAACTGTTTCTTTGTAAAACTCTTCTGAGCATTTTAGTTGTTTTATTTCTAGATTAAACAACTGTATATTGTACTGAGAAGTATAGTACTAAAGGTACTCGCTGTGCCCTTCATAATTTTGGTCAAAGTAAATCTTGGAATTCTAGGAATATGACCTCATCTGGACTCATTCTTAATTGTTCTGGTCAAGATCGTCATGTAAATGCCTAAAATATAAAGTGTGCTGTTCTGTGGCATCATATTAAACTGTCACACAACTCTCATGCCTCTCTTTATGGTAAGTCTGCCATGTCACGATCTTCTAGTAAACAATCAATATGAATGATATGCAAGTAATTTCTCATATACACTGCACAACCGTGGGTACAGCATTGGAGGCACTTCAGCTGCTTGTAATGTGCCAAAAGACAACTCTGCTTTATCAGCAGCTGTGGAAGCCTGCCAACCACCTTGCAGATTGATTTTTTTATTACAAAGAATAAATGGATATTGAATCTGTGAGTAACAGAGTGACCTGGCAATGAAGACACTAATGTATTTAAGTCCAGTGTGGGAAAGTACAATTTGACAAGTAAGCTGATTCTATTACAGTGGGTGTAGTGTTTTACATTTACACAATGAAAAGTGCCCAGACCTGTGAGCAGGTACATTGAGAGAGTCATTACACTGGCAATGGTCATATTTTTTCAACCATTCTTTAAATACTGTTTTATTTGTTAAGCTCTACTTCTGGGTTAAACTAACAACACGTATAACACTAAATTGTTACACATTAAATTGAACACATATCTGTAATCACAGTACCAATTAATTTTGCATTAAAAGTGTTGTAAATATCACATTGCTCTCTGTATGATGCTTGGAGAGCATGGTGATGGCTTACCAGAACAATTTCCTGACAGCTCACTGTCTGCTTCAAGTAAAGTAAACGTGCTGATATCTAGCAAACATACCGGAGGGCTCAGACAGAGGCAGGATACGACTACGACTATCATGCCGTTTGTCACTGCAGGCGTTTAGTTGATCCTGACACCTGAGCCAACTTTCAAAACCTTGAGAGAGCATGGCAGACATTCAAAGTGAAAGTGTGGTGGCACAGAGGAAACAGTACCTCAGCCTTGCTGAAAGAATGTCTTGTATAAATGAGTGGGAGTCCTTGCTCATTTGGCACAACCTGAAGGCAGAACATTCTGGGACGGATCATAAATGACAAAAGACGGAAAGTGTGAATATTTAAAAAGTTACAGAACCTTGCATACCTGAATCTCTGTCATGTATGTGTGTGTGTGTGTGTGTGTGTATATATTATACTGTGTATCTTTAGTCAAATGTAAACCTATATATGAAGATATTTCAACTGTTCCTCTCCCATTGCAGTGTTTATGTGTATTACCTGTCCATAATACAGCATGCAGGTAATATTATGATTACACAATAGCAAGATGTCTAGGCGATGCTATCATCAGGTGATTATTTATTACAAGATGTAAAAGGAAGGCAGGAGGATGTGGTGTTTCATTGCATTTTTAAACTGTATCCTTCAGCCCACTTTATAGACTTCTTGCTACTATTGTGCAACACATATTGGACAGTATTTTCTCCTTGATTTTATATGTATATTTATTATTCTAAATATTGTATTGTATAGGAATATGCTAAGCCAGTGGGGACATGTCCAGATTTCTCATCACACTAGATGGCAGTATTGCTTTGTTTGAAAGCAGTAATTCACCATACTTGTCTAGGTGAGAGCAGCATCCAAAAGACATAAGCTTGAATTAATTAATAATTACTATGAACGTCCTCATTGATTAAATCTGTTCCTGACTTTGCTTTTGCATTTACATCAGCTCAGTTTTTATTTGGATGTCAAGGATGGGCTCTGTAGATTTTACTTGCTAAATGCGTTTTATAAGTTAAATTTTGTTGAATGGATTTTATAACACAACATTTCTATTGAGTAGAGGCATCATCATTGTTTAGAGTGGGATGGTTTTTGTGTACTCTAGACCTGTGGGACTGCAGTGTCTTCTTTTTTAATGAAAGTGAGGAGTCAAAGTCATTTAAGATTCATTAGCCCAAACATGGTTGTTGTATTCAATTGAATAAAAGCCCCCAACACAGCAGGGTACAACCCCATTACAACACAAATGACTTCTGAAAGCCATCTTTTGAAAACCACCATTTAGAGAATGCATTTAGGATGCCTGGTTGCACTTGCTTATTTTGATGACCTTAATGTCAGTGAGCCAAAAGATATCACGCTGGACAAGTTTTTGTGGCAGTGTTTATTTTAGAAGACTATGGCTGTTGCTGCTGTGCTTTTCATCTACTTCGCTCTGATTTACCAATGTACAGGGTCATGAAATATTACAGAGGGCCATAAAAGGCATGGCATATCTACCGCCCAGTACAGAGTAAGGGGAGTGAAGTCCCAGTGGATTATGTCACAGTCACAGCCTCCGACTCCCCACACACAGCAAGGCCCATTAAGTCTAACTATCTGGCTTTACGCTTCTCCCTTAGCAGCACCTCTTTTGCAACTAAAATCACTGTGATAATGTTTATTCAGTGTTACAGGGGAGAAATGGTATAAATGTGACACACACTAAGTTTTTTATTATGAGGTTGTGCCCTTTAAACCATCTCCCTGGAGAACTGGAGAGTAACAAAGAAATTGCATTTGAATTCATGTTTGTCGTTTAGCTGCTTGCTTACCCAGAGCAGAGAGTGCAACAGACAAAAAGTCTTAGTTACTAGATCATCAGCTTCACAGGCAAACAGTAGTTAGAAGTTCAAGAGAGGAGAGATCAACAATATTGTGAGTGGGTATACGGCAGTCAGAGTCAGAGTTTGAATTATAATAGCTCCTACTGCTAAAATTATAAGCTAGTTGACAAAACAATCTCACCACAACATCTGTTCAGTAGCTGTTAGCTTTTGATTGTATCACACAATCTGAAGATGGAGTTGTCATGGAGCTGTTGTGTTCAAATTTACTACTGAGTACTACTCAGCCTGTGAAAAGAGTCGGATCATTTCTCCTGTGGCTCTGGAGGGAATTTTGTAAAGTCTGAGAAAATAACCCGGATGACATTATCAGCCCGGGCTTGGAGACTATAAATTTTTAACAGAGAGCCTGTGTTACAAACTGTGGCATGGAGTCTGAAAGACGTGGCATTTACCAGGCAGGGAAAGTCTGACAAAGGATGCAATTGAGTTGGATTATAGGAAACGTAGGACAAAGTGTTTTTAGAGCTTGACTAATAGTAGGAAATAGAAGTCGGAATAACTTTGCTGCGACCTGCTGCTTTAATTTTTCTCCAACTTTGCTGCGGAACATGGAGTGAGGAACAGCTACTAAATACACTTCCACAGATACTTTTCTTAATTATATTGACCTGAAGATTTAATGTTTTAGATACTTAAGATATATTTTCCATAATATACCCCAATATCCGACATCCTCTGTTTTGGCATCCAAATAAAGGTCAACCCACATATACCCCTAATAAGGAAAAGTAGATGATCAGAGATGCCATTTAAGATTATCAGAATCACACACTACAGCTATAATGGAACATGTTCTGTGGGTTGACCTGCCTTGAGGGAAGACGTTAAAGCTGCAGAGGAACAGGTCCAGTGCACCTTGTCATCTTACACAATGACCCCTGCATTGTGTGCTCTTGTGTAATGCCCTTTCTCCCTTGAGAGGAGCCCATATGGCATTCTCTCATTGTGATCATGTGGCTATAATAGCTGTGGACTCAGGATTTAGGCATATCACCGCACGCCCTTGGAGAGATGATCATTAAGGAGATCTGTTTGATTTTTGAAATGAGACCCAGTGCCTGTGCTTGCACCAGGTGATGCTGACTATGCATGTGAGTTTTTTTGTGTGCTCACCAGTGTGATTATAAATTTAGCTGTGCTGCCAGAGTGGGAAGAATCCAGATGTCCTTGGAGTGTTGGAGTGTTTGTCCTCTGAGCGTGATGGTGTTGTGGTAAGGGGTGTGGCTGCGTGACTGGGCTCCTGCTTTGGCGGTAGCACTGACACTGTTCTTCAAAATGACATCTGAGGGAGGGACCTTTCACCAAATGCATCACAGTCTCATCAAGTGTTGCAGTCTGCCCAGATTAATGGGGCTGAGAGCTGATTATGCAGGGCTGTACATCATGACTGTCTAACTGCCTGCTGCTCTCCGTGCCTGTCAATGATCCACCCTCCTATATCCTATCCTTCCATAGGAAAATAGCATAAAGTGGCACTGTCGCCTTCAGCAAGAACGACTCCCGTGGTTTACCCCCAGACTTAAGCAATATGATTTGGCTGCGAAGTTTGTCATTTATCTTTGGATAAAGTACAGGTTTGGTGAAAGAGCCACACTATCCTCAGTACTATACTCACTTGTAAAGACATCCATCTTTCTATTGGCCTTTGTTCATACACGCACAAACACATACCTCAAATTAATGAACTATGCTAAGACACAGTGTACAGAAGGAGCGTGTTTGAGGAGTCATCTGTGGAATGTCCTAGAACAAACAATTGTGTTAGAAAATGTGCAAGAAGTCATAATGTATGGTCTGTGTGGCAGCCTTGTAGTTTTAATTCATGGCTGTGTCAAACTGCGAAGTTTAAAGTGTAATTAAATGGATTGGGACTGCTAATAAACAGGTATTTTACAACTCCAATGGCCTTAACTGCTGAGTTGGGCTACCTGCATGTGTAAATTACCTCTGTCGCCGCACCCTGTGAGCCCAGCCCCGTGTGGGGGATGGATTAATCTTCCCAGCACATTATTGAATGTGTTCCCTTGCTTGGGAGCAGCCGATAAATTGTGCTTGTCACAATGGCCCTGCACCTGCTCTCCATAGCCTTGGAATTTCTAACAAAGCATCACATTTCTGAACACAGCACTCGGGGCTATAAAAAAAATAGAGTCACAACATGGATAGAAAATGCTTGAGGAAGCTGTGATGGGGTGGGGTGGGGGTGGACTAGTGAGGAGGAGGGGTGGAAATACAGGAAAGAGAGGTATGTTGTCCTAGTTGTTGCTTTACATTGTATAACATACTTCATGCAAACACCTACACGCCATACAAAAAAAAAGGACAGATATAACAATTTACCATCTTAGCTCAGCAAAATATTATAAATTCGATGTTGAAATAGCTCCTTTAACTTAAACAGATTACACATTCAGTTTTGTGTTTACCTACAAAGCTGATGTGCTTATGAACTATGGGGAAAAATGGTGCTGTCACAAAGTCCATATTCACAGGTTGCGTATTCATTGATATCTTTAGCATTGATGTTTTGCATTAAATTCTATTGCAATATTATTTAAATTTTTACATCTAAAATAAGCCTTTGGTGTGTCTATAAAAAAACATTTATGAATCCGTACCTCTAAGATTCAACGTCTGTCGCACTGCTCTAGATAATGGTTTTATAACAGGTAATATATTTAACCGACTCTCTTCGCCAGAGTGTCTGGTAATGAGTGGGAGGACTGTGTTTTACCCTCTTTCTTGAGATACTTCAGTGTGACTTGGCTGTTGATGCGACTGAATATTACACTTGGTATACAGACTCCTACATACACTGGGCATTTCAACTGTAATGGCTTCATATGATTCATGTAGAAGTGCAATCTTTGCCTATTAACAGCTATGAACAGTCCACTGAGCAGAATTAGGCAGCCAGCTCAATCTGATACGCTTAAATACACATCCACTATGAATATTTCACATTTGGAAACAAACACAACTGAATCAATAGACTCCCTTTACATCCTTTGCACTGCTCAATGACTGAAACAGCTCCCACAACCTTTTTTCTTTTTTTCAAGCAGTCTTCCTGCACCCTTTCCATGCAATTATTGTCAACCAAATCAATATTCTATGCACTCCATTGAACTCACTAAAGACTATTGAGTGCATGGAATTCTTGAAAATTTCATTTTCCGCAGATTTCTCCCTCTTTGTTTAGTGGCTGCTTGACTCACAAACATCCTTGATATGCAAAGGATACCACATAGTTTTGCTGAAAAGATGTTTGAGCCTAAAATGCAGCTGTATGTCCATCTATGGCTTATTCTGAGGCGTAAAAATGCTTTTTCACTTTCACCAACAGGGGGAGCTTGCACACTTGCCTTCACCTGTGTTCTTTACAAGCTCTTTTTAGCATTTCGTCATGCATCTTTATTCATGCTCCCCTATATTTTACAGCCTTTGTTTTACTCTCCACCTTAAAAGGTCATATGCTGTATATTTTCATTGCTTTGTTTGTTTTGTCACATTAGTTGTCAATGGTTTACGGCGCTCACGCAGCAGTGATCAGTTTGCTTCATTGTTGAGTCACTGAAAATATGGCTTTTCCTGAACAAGACCATTGACACCAGTTAAATGAATTTCACTACATCTCCTACTCCATCTTCACCCTCGTCATTCCTGTCTCTTTGTTTTCACTCACTCACTTCTCACTCTGTCTTGCTTCCTCTGCCAACCACCACCCACCCCTACTCCCCACCCTGGCTGCGCTCATGCAGTTTCATCCCCAGAGGTGAAGAGCAGACTCCTATAATTACCCAAGTGTCTGTGAAATGAATCATTGGGCGGCTGATTGAGCTGCATGATGGGAAACATCCATCCTGAGTAGTACGACTGAGTGTTCTGAGCCCTCTACCCCATCTCTCTGCTGATGCCCAGGGCTGGCACGTGTGCATACTCAATGCCACTGCTGGGAGAGACAGGGTGTGGTCTGCAACCGCTGCGTGCTGTAGCAGAAACCCTGACAGCTGACATGGAAATGTAGCAATCATGAATGCTGTTACAAAAACAACACCAACAGCACCTGGATTCCTGCTCTGTACAATGTCACACCCTACCGTGAGAATGGCACACCTTTGCTGCTGTTGCAGCATTGCATGTGTTATAGTTTAATGTCAGTAGGGGGCGCTCATCTTACAAACAGCTTTACAGCACTCTAAAGCATTCTGACTTGAGATGTGATGTCACACCATGCTGTAGTGAGGTACACCATCAGCACCATCAAGTAGCTCTAAGAAACTGTGACTCACAGAAGAAGACTAGTGATTGTGGATTAACATGGTTAAATGCTTTTCCACTACCAGTCGATGAAAAATATACTGTGCAATATACTGTGCTGCTTACAGAAGGAGGGAGAGGAGAGAGAGAGAGACGGCAGCTGCTCCTTCACGCAGTGGCTGAGAGTTTCGTGATTGGTGTGAAATAATCGGGGTCATTCAGTTTACCAGAAAATAAAAAGCAAATTAAAAGCTGTTAAAATGTCAAATCTAAGTGCAAAAAGTTATTTTTTTCTTGGAGCGTGTGTCTTTCTGTATTTGACTATGCTGTCTATATTCGGACAGGTATGGTTGCATTTCTTAGATTAGTGGATGGTTGCTCCAGAACATCCACTAATCTCTTTGGTGGCCTCACATCTGATGCAAAAGTCAGGGAAATATTTTCTCATTGTTCATGCAATGATAAAACATCGACACCATCAGAGACAAAGAGCATTCACACCTGTAGTATGTCTTTGTCTTGGAAATGTTAACTGCTGCCTCTGAAACCTGGCAAACTCTGTGGTGGAGGACCTCAGACTTCTCCAAAATCCAGTGCACTTTATGCTCAGCTGTTCATTGATTATTGTAAGATTATTGATGTGATGTTGTTGACTTGTTATCAGTAAATGTTTACACAACTTGACAATGCGATCAACCTCTACAGGAATCGCTCTCGCTGCTCTCTGAGCTGACCAGAGCAGATTGTTTTAAAGTTGCCTGATGATTTCCCATGAGAAATAAACGGCAGGACTGTTAACATGATTGACTGGTTTAAGTTTCTGGGGACCATGATCTTAGACACCTACAGATGTGATAACACCCCAACGACAGCTTCATGATAGATACCTAACAGATACCTAATATACAAATATTGAACCTTTCAAAATGTCAGGAACATTTCACAGTTAGCTTTCTTGCCACCTTCTCTCACTTCCTAATTTACATATTTACAGAGCAGCTTGACACCCACTCTCTACTGCTCTTTTTTTTTATTCTTTACACATCTCAGTCTGTAACTTTGGGTATTTACAAATGAGTGTAACACTAAGAAAGCCTTCTAGAAAGGACTGTCTGAAATTAATTGTCCAACATAATCTCCATATAAGTTAATATTGTGTCAGTGCAGCTGTTTTTCACCCCTACCTTTTCTAACTTCAGCACATTTTTAAGTTACATTTTACTTAGTTCGTTCAAGAGACAGTGCAGGTCAAAGAGGCCACATTAAGAGAATATTTTTGTTGTGATGCAACTTGCAACATATATAACTTTATATAACTTTGGCAACTTTGATATTGACTATGAGTGACATTGTTATTGAATAGGTATAGGGTATTATTTACTTTTTCTGCAAGTAAGGTTGTATATATCCTTGCACACTGTTTTGAATAAGTGCTGTGTCAAATGGTTAATTTATTGCATCCACTACATCAAGAGAAAGTCATTTAAAGACACTTTTAAAGATGCAAGTCCGCAATACAACTTCAGTCATATTTGTGCTCAGCAGTTTAGCTCAAACTCAACACTCAAAGCTTTGGTTTGCTCTCTCAGAGCTCAGTACGCCTGCTGCTTTGATGCTGACTCTGTGCTCACAGAGACGAAGAGAGATAGGGGGACAAACAGTGTGTGACAACAGCCCTTCTCCCTCGCTGGCATTAGACATGGGAGTTTATACTGGGGAGAGGATGAGTGCTGTGACAAAGTCAGTAGGACAGAGGGGGAATGGGACTGCATGGGTTTGATTGTTTAATTAGACTTTACTTCATGGCATGCCAAGCCAAATGAAAAAAGAGGAAAAAAGGATTGTGGGAAAAAAAAGCCTGACGTTCTTGGCCAGAACTCATTGTCACAGATTGTGATGGACTCATGAGATTCTGGTGAGTTGCTGATAGTGTTGTCATTGTAGAGTTTGCACTGCTGTTCAAAGCCAAGGCTTTGCACACAATGACAGTTTTTTAATTTAATTGTTATTTATTTATTTTAAAAACTTAGCTTAGCTAGTAGAGTGACACAGTGTGACATTGAGCATATAAAAGCAGATATTCAATCTTAGAGTTCCACTGATGTCTTTTTGGGTTAGGTTGGCCTGGCTTCTCTATTGCTTCATGAGTTCATCTAAGTTCACTGTCACTATTAGACCAGGTGGCGAGTGTGCGACTGATAGAGATCCGGCTCAATATAATCTCTCAGGCCAGGAAGGCTTCAGGCTTGACTGAAAGCTCTGACATGAATGGGCACTTTCACCCTGACGTCTCCCAGGTATGTACCATGGGATATGTGAGTTTTCAAGTTTCAAGATCAAAGTCAGCTTAATGTATTTATTCATTTATTTTTACCTTCCAGTGGTTCAAGATCTGACCTTGTTCCAGATATGCAGAAGTATACTCTGAATATGTTCAGCACAGCAAGATATCATTGTTGGAAAACAAACACATTGGAAGTGAGGAGTGCCTTTTTCTTACTGATTCCAAATAGGGTTGGGTGATCTGCCAAATTGGCATATAAAGATGTCTCCAGTGAAACATCATGATGGACAATGACATCGTCGTAAGGCAGCATTTGCGTATTAGCTCACCAGTGTAGCTGCCGCTGTGTCCCGCTGTTGCTCTGACATGAATCTCCAACTGTCTCACCCTGCAGAGGAAACTCTCCCGTTACTACCAACATACATCCCTGTGCCAGGTTTAAAAGCATTTAATACCCTCGTCCCCACACCACATGTCCGTAGCTTAGCCAGCAACAAGAGGGCAGGGAGGCTAGTAGCTCTTGGACGTACCAACCACATCATAGTGCATTGATCTTTGATGTGCAGCAGAATTAACATTTTGAACTAGAGGTCCAAGAATGTGTATTTAAACCTTGTGTCAAGCTGTTCTTTGATAGCTGTGACTTCTATCGCTCCACTAAACATTTCTCTATAAAAAAGCAGTGGATATTCCCTGCTGGCTTGTCTCAATATACTGTAATTCTAGCACACCTGATTTGCAAAGCGATTCCCACCTGCCTTGAGAAATTGACAGTGCGGTTTTCTGTGACATCTGTTTGCAGTTGCTAGGTACTCTGGGTAATCCAGTGCATTTGTATGGAGCAGCATCCTGACAACTGCAGTGTCTCCCTGGCAGCCTGAGAAGGATTATGACTGTGCAGTTGATATACCTGACTATTGTCAGAAACGGCACCTCCACCCACGCACACTTCAACACAGTGTCAGCCAGCCATCACATCAGGCTGAAGAAGAATGATTGAACTCGCAAAATATTAAAGTCCTTCTTGTGTCCTTTTTTCCAGGCTTTATTTACAGTCTTCTTTCATCATTTCACACTGTTTCCAAGTCTGCATTCAGTGAACATGCATACTTCTTTTACAAAAGGAGATAGCGAGAAAAATGATGGAAAATGTTAACATCAGCTTCCATTTTAATTAATTTGTGCTTTTGTTCGCTGGTAAACACAATATTTCTGTCCTCAAGAAGGACCATATATTACATTTTTCATATGGATTCTGCTCTGAAACAAACAAAAGATATTACTTCTTGTTTTTTTTCTATGTTTAATGCATTACATCTTGAATATAAGTGCTTATGAGGCCTGATAAGGTCTGTGATATGTGACACAGAGTGTAATATCCCTGCTGTAGTCACTGCTTGACTAGCCAGTGTCTGAGATTGGGACAAAATGCCTGCAAGGATAAGCTGCACGAGGCAGTTTGAGTGTGACGGCGTGAGAGAATTGGTACAGATTTATTGAATTTTCAATAGGAAAAGGGACAAAAAACTCGAACTAATAAAACCCCAAAGGCTATTTTCCTATAGGGTATTTATGACTTTTGTGGAAATGTGCCCTCAATAAGAGCTGAGTAGCACAGGTTTGTGCATTTGTCTGTAGGCTATGTTGTAATTACGAACCACCATCACCCTGCTAAGAAGGGTCTGAGAGAGGGCCAGTCACGCTGCATCCAAAATAATGTTGGTTCTGCCTTTATTTCTCCTGTCATGCTGACACAGTTATATTCAGTCTTTCTTTTCATTTGCCTCCCTTTATTGTAGTATGATTTACATATGCTGTGGTTTGGAAAGAAAATTCTTAAATGAAACAAAGGAATTAAGTTCTTGTGCTGTACTTAATGTTTGTTGTTGTACATGTGAGCATTTTATAAATTCAATGCAATTATCTGTCCACTAAGAAAAAATATATACATTATTAATTTTTAGTTCTGGTCTAGTTTGAGGAGTTGACGAGATAAGGGATAGACTGATTTGTGAGGGCCAATATTCAGCATTGTTGCGATTATCGCCATTGGTGTTTTTGTGTGTCTAATTGCTGATAAAATTCATTTAAAAATTGGCTCCTGTGGCTCTGATGCAGCATTCTTTGTCTGTATGTAGTCATCACTCTGTGATCTCACTTAATGTCCTACCCACAACAATGATGTGATTGGTTACCAGTGTTTGTGTTAGGGTTAGGTTTTAAAGTAATGCGTTAAAGTAATCATTACTTTTTCTAGTAACGAGTAATGTAACTTCTTAGTTCTGAAATTGAAGTAATCTGTTATTTAGTTAATTTTTCATAAAAGTAATCCGTTACTGGAAAAAAATGCTGTGTTTTCCTTTCCTTTTGTCGCCACAAAAATAAAATAAAATCCCTGAAGCATCGTATTTCATCGTATTTGTGCTTTTAATGTTTCTATGTAAGCACTCATAGTTTAGAGGTTCATTAGTTGCATTTTTAAACATCATATACTAAGCAATAAGAGACTGTGTTGCATTGTAATTGAAACAGCTGTGCCCAGTATTGTATGCCTCTGCCCAGTTCGCTGTCAGATTGTTAGCAAAATAAAGAGCTGTTAATGTGTTATTGCATCTATTCCTATTATTAGGCTGCAGAGTTACCAATTGCGGGCCATAAAGAAGGCTACAAAATGACGGTAGAGTCAATACATTCAAAGATACAGTTGGCTACATGCCACCTGGACAATATAACCGACAGTCACAAAGGGGTTTTACTGTAATTTTTGGTCACTCTAAAGTACTCTAAGGCATCATTTTTCACAGTACATAACACATTAACGTAACAAGTTACTTTTTAACGGCAGTAATCTTGTAATGTGATGAGTTCCTTTTTAAAAGTAACGTTACCCAACACTGTTGGTTAAACATCACAAGTGATAGCCTATTCACACTGAACAATGTGGAGTGGAAGTATAAAGTAGCAGAAAATTGACTTACTCAAGTATCTGAAGTACTTTAAAATTGTACTTGAGTAAATTCTAGAGAGTTACAATCCATCACTGGTTATTCTAAATTTTGAAACTAAGATTTTTACTTTTACTGCAAATATACTGTTTATCAGTTCCAAATATCAGTTATCAGTCTCCTTGATTACTAATGATTGGTATGAGTATTGGCCCAGAAAAAACATCGCTGTTGATCCCTAACAAGAGGTCTTATTGACTGAAATGTAACTCTCTGATTGGACCCTTTTTGCGACTGTCATCCTGCATCATTAGCGCTACATGGACCCAGACTGGAAAATGAATTTTCTGAGCAGGTCACAAGGCACCTTAATGCTTCCTATGTGTTTATTGATCCTCACTGGTGTCAACAAGGCTCAAGAAGAAATAACAGATGATGAAAATATATTAGTCGAGACTTAAACTCACCTTTTTATCAGGAACTGCCGTATACACAGAGCAGGACACAAGCACACAGATGGATTTAATAGTGTTATATAATAAATTCACACATCTACTATTATAAAATCCGGTTTTTGCTTTCACACCACAAACATCCTGAATCAGAATCCACTTGGAACTAGACTGAAACCCAACTTTTCAGGAGGTTTGGTCCAAACCAGAGTTTCACTGACTGCTTTCAAATCAACCAAAACAAATTGAAGTTTGTAGCCTATAAAATTTACGGAGTCGAGCTTCTGTCCCAGAATTTCTAAATGCTGTTTTTACTGTTTTCCTCTTGATTGCTGGGCTTCAATTCATCCAACACATTAACAAATAGGCACCATTATCCTGATTTAGACCTTATAGAGGAAGACATTTCAATTAAATAACAACGCCCCTCCTTCTTCCACATTCTCTTCTTTTTAACAATGACAACCGTAATCATCAGAAATTGATACTTTAAATGTCAGGTCTGGAGCTTCATTAAAGTGGTGTCAGGGGCAAGAATAAATATCTTTAAAGTAAGAACAAATGTGTTTAATAATGGTTTTTAATCTCATTCATATCATCATGTTCTCTTATGGAAGCTATTAAATTATTGTGATTGGCCTATACCTCTTTGTCTGCAGGCTAGAATGAGAAACGACCCATATTTTTGTTAAGCATGATATGGAAGCATTAATTCTCACCAGCAAACCTGACAGAACAGGGCTCCTAGGGGCAAGTTAATACAAAATGATCACATTTTCACTCATAATCAATATTGGTCAGTGACAGTGGTCCCCTATTTTTCATCCCGCCAGTTGTCTGGAGAGAATGATATGTGGCTCTTTCCTGGTAAAGGGCCCTCTCAGCGACTTGGAGATGGAAATGGCATTTTTAACAAGTGGCCTGGGAAGCTATTGATTATAGTGCCATTTCTGGGGCTGCAGTTTCTGTGCCCCGAGAGCCTCTCCAACCATCTACGCCTGTTGGAGTGAAAGCAGGAATATTGAAATTGTGTCCACTGTTGTATGTTGTTTTGTTTGGAACATTTACTGTCCATTTATCATTATGCCACTTTGTTAACTTTGTTGGGTTGCCGTTGTGAGTGCCGTTGTGTGTTTGTAATCTTAGTTGAGCTACCTGGTCAAATGCAAAAAAAGAAGTAGCAGCTGTGTGTAACTTAAGATGTGTTGTGTTAATGTTGTTTTTTTCTTTGCCTTAACATATGTTTACATATCTGACAACCTTACAAATACTGTCCATCTGTGCTGGACTTAATTTGTATTAGTGAAAATATGATGAGCTTTATCTTTATTTTCCACCCAGCTGGTGAAATATTGGCAGTATTTATACAATCTTTTCAAACTGCATTTTAGCCATTGTGGTTAATGGACAAGGATATTCCATCGGAAAATTGTGTTACCCTTATCACTAGGCTTCCAGATGTCAGTTTAAAATACATTATTTATCCTCGTAGGACATAAATTGGGACAAGTCAGCATCTTTTGGAGCAGCTGCTGAGTACATTCAGGACCAATTAAAGACAGAGAGGCTAAAATATAATTCCTAAAATAGGCAAGGTAAGAAATACTAGTATCTGAAGAATTGGACTGTTTTTTTTTTTAGGTTTAAATTTCTCTGCTAGCCTGTTAAACCAACAATTTTATAAAACAACAACAAAATCAGACACATTTTTTTTTTTTAACTATGTCTGAATATGTGTTCTTTTTTCTCACATTTTAAAAACTGCTTTAAACCATCCTTTCCTCATAAGATAGGTGCAACAAATCTGCTGTCATGGACTACGCTGAAAACGCTGCCATTTGAAAGATCAGATTCTGGGAGGTATTACAAGATTCTGTCTGCTCTGCTAATAAATTTGTCAGATGAAAATTCTGTACCGCTCCTTCTTAAGATGACTACAGGCATAGCTCACTTTTGCAGCTTATTTCCCCTCTGACATCTTTCCCTCATTGCTCCCATGCCTGCTATATAATCTTGTAGCATTGAGAGCAGAAGCAGTTGAGTAACTCAGCAGCATCAGCAGCATAACAACTCCGATTGTATTTGCAACCTCGTAGGTCATAACACAATCTAAGAGTAGGACCAGAAACTAGAAATGACCAAGAACTGGAATCTGGGCCACTCATGGCATAGTTGCCTCAAACACTGTCGATGAAATGAAACTAAAGGCTAAGGCTGACAAGTCCAATGAACAACCCAATGTTGTTAGTCAGTCTCTCAATGCTCTGACTTTTCTACACTTCAGTTCATTTGTTCCTACTGAAAACATAAATCTTTCAAATCTCAGAGCAAGTTTCAAATAATCAGTTTCATTTTTTTTCAAACTGGTGGGCATTATAATTTCAAAAGTAGATATAGTAATAGATTAATTGGTTTTTGGTGTAGATAGTAGAAACTGAAATGATGCCCAATTGTTTGTTGTAATTAAGAACGTGGCACCTCGTACAACAGTGTGGCTCACTTATGTGTTTTTTTAATATTTTTTATTTAATTTTTTTTTTACACAATTGAGGTTTAAGCCAAAGATAAATTAGCTATATCAGGCTTTGGCTTTGCAGACAATACATGTTACTAGAATCAATTCAGCCTTAGCTTTGGTCTTTTCAGGGGTTTAACAACAAGAAAATAGAAGTATCATCAGCTTTACCCTTCATATATGAGTGCAGCATTAATTTAAGAGCACAGTTGCTTAATTGTACGCGCAAAAAGACCTCTCAGCTTGACAGTCTTTAGACTCTCTAGAAGCATGCTGCAATGGCAATCAACCTATTCAGTTGTTTAGGTATGTTGATGTGTTGGGAGTTTTAACGGAGTCCTGGTTCTGCCCCACAGTGAGCAAAGACAGATGCTCAGTGTGATTTAGGTGCAGAATGGCTGTAAGAAAGCAGCATTTGAATTAAAAAAGTGCTGTGGAAATGCAATGTTCGCAATTTCCCTATGGACATGGCCCAGCAACCAGCACCTGGACTAAATATCTTGTAGCACTCACATATTTATATATATATATATAATAGGCCACAGAAAACCTGTACCTGAGATATTCTGACTTGATACACATCCTTTTTTATGCAACTGATGTTTTAATGCGAGGCAGAAGTTAACAAGTTAGCATGAACTACCTGCTGGCACACATCTATTTGCCAGATGGTGGATTCACCTGGGTAAACAGATTTGCTGAGTCTGATTGTGTTATCTTGGTATGAGGGCCCGCTGAGACACAGCTGGCAGGAAAGAAAATTGTGTATTTGATCTGTGGCATGGATGTTAACCTGCATTAAAGGAGGTGGGATTTGTCATGATATTAAACCTATGAACAATTATGTGGGGGAGAAGGTGTAGCAGTTATATCTTGAATGTCTATAATGTTTCAGTATAAGTGGTATTTGACATAAGTACAGTAAATAAAGACATCCTAAGCCTAACACTTTGTCTAGACTGGAGGCGTAGTGTGAGCACATTAGTAGAGCACCAGCAGCAGCAGTAGCTTCAATGCTTCGTCTGTGTCTACAATGGATGCGTTTAGGCACAGTATTGAGTGTAGGTCAGCTGTATTTTGGCAGCGCTCAGAGACAAATACACAATGACTGTATTTAAAAATGGAAGCGTATCTGTTCAGTCGGACACAGTGAGACAGACAACTGTAAAACACGGCTGATACATCTTCTGTGTAGACACGCTGGCTCCGCTATATGTTCATTAGTCACGTTTGTCATTTTTAAAATGACACATTATTCAGCCTTTAATATTGATCATCTGTAGTACATGCTCAGATACAGCTTTGATGTTCCAGTAAGTGGACTCAGTGATTACGGCAGTGTTTGGATGTGTGCTGGGCATTTTTTATTTTTTTTTAACTCTTCTCTGATCGCTGTGTGTATCAAAAGTTTTTGGAAAGCCAGGCGTATGAAGAGAAAGTTGACAAAGAAGATGACAAGAAGCAATGCAGATTGTAGCCTGATTTCTATTCTGCAAAGTTTTTGTTCAACGCTGAAAACATTTTCACAGTGTCTCCCTGTCATTCAGTGAGAACAGAGACAACCTCTTTTAGTCGGGCTGTCAAGATTTCATAGTAAGATGTAATTATATGCCTGTACTTTAACAATTTATTTTGTATTTTTGAAATTCAGAGTGTTTTTTCAAACAAGGAGGACATAAGCTATAATTATGTTAAGCACTAAAAAAGGGTTAAAATATGATTAGAAAAGCATAAAAGTCAAGTAATGGATAATGGAAATAGAAAACAGGAAACGCAAATAAAGTAACCCTTCTGTAAAAAAATTGGTTTGATTTAAAGGTGATCTTAAAAATGCCAATTTCAGCTAATCACCTAAACTGTAATTAAACCAGGATTTCTGGCCTATATCTTTGACAGGAAGTCTTAAATCCCCACTCCAGTGTATTTTAACAGTTTTATAATATTTCAGATTTTTCTGAGTCCTCCCTGGATTGCTAGAATGGCAATCTGGTTGCCATGGTAATTGGGTTACATCCATTACGTTAAAAAGTAAGTGACACTGGCTGGAGTAGGTCTCTAAGTGACAGTCACTGACAATACAGTAGCTCAATGTAGCTAAGGTAAAATTTAGTTTAGGTTTGAAGTTGGTCTAAATGTACATTTGACATTGGCAACTGTCCAGCCCTTGACCTCTAACTTTGTGGAAGTGGATGCAGTTGCTAGTTGAGACATGGGGTGCAAGTGCACATGGGTGCAAGTGCACATGGGTGCAACCCACTAATTTTTTGTCAGTTTTGGTAAATGGATGCACAACTGCAGTCCTTGCACAGCATGTTGGAGACCGGAAAAGAATACATCATTTGTATGGAAATTAAAATATCCCCAGATAGAGTTAAGTTTGGCTGAATATCAAAACATTTGAGGCTACAATTACAGTAATAAGTTATATAAGTGTTAACATGCTGATGAAAGTTCTCAGTCATCCAGGTCATGCTAATTCTAAGTGCTGTATCATAGGCAACTGGACTTGTCATCAAGAAACTGAAAAGTCCAGTTCCCTACAATACAGCACTTAGAAGTACAAGTCTTAACTTCTATCTTTTGAGTAAGGAACGCACACCCCCTGTAGGCTTGATATGTGCTTTTTTAAAGTTTGTAGTTAACTCACTGAGGAAGAACAGCTTGTGTAAGTTTGCTTTCAGCCAGTTACAATGGATGCTCCTCTGTCCATCCATACTTTCAGTGGCTCTAAACAGTCACACTGGTCTAACTCACTACTTGAAGTAGCATTTTGGCCATATATATGTAGAATAATGAAACTCACGGTTGATTATGTTGCAGAAGTTTATCCTGATATGTTTTTTATGGATATTTTTATATTTTTCTGACCATTGACTTGTACCGGACAAAATTCAAGCTGGCTGTAAACATTGTTCCCACCAATGATCATCAATGTTGGAAGTGATTGGTTTTGCACTTGTCCCTGCTTTATATTGTTATAACCTGTGTTACAGCCTTTTGATTAACAGGGCAACAGTGCAGGAAAATGTGAGCATAAGAAACTGAACAAAATCTTGCAGGTACCTTGAAATAAACACAAACAAACAACAATAAAAATATGTCTGAAGTATCTTAACAAAATTTCAAGGTAGATCTTGAGTATGGAAATAATCATCTTTGATGTAAAGAGTGGAACCAGAATTGAACTGAATTTCTGTAGAGACCTGCTCAGAGCCTGTGTTGTTTCAGCAGGTTTAATTACATGGTTTATTGTAGGTTTTATTGCCCTCACACAGATCAAACAAGTTGTTCCACCATAGATGGACAGTAAGAGACATACATTTTGCCTGTCAAGCTTCACAAAATGATTCTCTCTGACCTTTGGGCACCTTAACATTGTATAAATGCTTACAGAGGCATCAATTTTCGTTGCTCATTAATTGCCTAATTACTTTCAACTGTCGTTGTTTCGAATGATGGCTTACTGACCAAGAGGGCAAGTCTCCCAGCTGGTGTCTGAAAACAACCTATTAATCCTTTGTCACAGCAATGTTATGAACCTGCCAACATTAGCAGTCCATTCAATTATTTGCACAACTTGAGCTTTGTGTTTCTGTAGATTGTATACTACACATAGTCAAGTAAACTGAGCCTGTTTTTATTATAGGCACTGTTGGCCTATTAAAAATACATCTTTTTATAAAACAATGTATTTCAGCAGCACAACTAATTGCAGCCTCAATAATGACTGTAACAATGCATCAATTGTCTTTTTCCCAGAATTTTTCAGCAAAACCTGAACATCATTAACTGCTGGGCTGTTGTATAAAATTGCATTAGTTTTATATTGTAATGCATAATAAAGTATAATACATTATTAAAAAAATGTCATCAAAATGTAATCTAAAATCATTTATAGATAAAGTAACCAGATGGGAATACATGTTTTTGTCTAATCTAGTAAAGATGAAAGCTAGACAAATCAAGGTACTTCGTAACAACACACTAGCTTTCTGTAGCTGTTATCTGAGAGGAAATTTTAATTTAATCTGCACCTTGCCCAAGCATGTAAATATTTGGTTGCATCTTGAATTTTCTAATCTCCCTTGAAGGGTAGGTTGCCATGGTTCATACAATATGCAAGCTTGGCAAAAATAGAAGGTGAGGTATTTTAGGAATAATGTAAAAAACAAGGTTTGCATCACACATCAACACTGGCTGATAGTGGAGCAGCAAACTCCATCATTAGCGATTTTTACGAAATGCCCATACAGTTCTGATTGGGACAAGGAATACAATTGCTCTGTAGCCTCTTTCATTTCCCTAGACCAGCGCCCATACAGCAGAGTTTTGATGAACGATTCACACAATTGAGCCCACTTACACCATACTATCTCCCCAGCTTTTAACTCAGAAAGCTGTGATGAAGCTGGGAAACATGGGGACAAATCCTTGATGAGAGCCACCGAAGTAGCAGTCACCTGAGATGTGAGAACATAATGAACAAGTTGTCACCTTCACTTGTGTACAGATGACTGGCAGCTCCAGTCTCTTGCTGTACAAACTAAAGTAATTAAGCAACACTATACAGATGAAAAACGTGAATACACTGTTTCACGCTGTTCGAGATGACTGGCACCTTACAACCACAGATCTGATAATTGTCACTCATGACGCTGCTAACATGATATGGACTGCACAGCTGGGCAACTTCAAACACATTCAGTGTTTTGTACATATCCTTCAGTGAATTCTACATCCGCTTTCTGTGTCACCCCTGCTTAGAAGGATTAGGTGAATCACTGCAGCTAATTGTGCCCTGGAGGAGAAGAAAAGGCTACTGCAGTTGCCACCTCACAAGTTGAAGACTGATGTGGCCATCAGATGGAATAGCGCCTTCCACAAGGTAGACAGATTCCTCAAACAACAACCTGCCATTTGCGCTGCTCTCCTCTCTTCTCAGGTGAGAAAAAGTGCTGTTGACGTTTGTACACTAACCCAAATGGACATCTCCAAAGCAGAGTATAGGGAAGGCTCTCAAGCTACTGAGAGCAGCGGCCATCATCATGTCCGAGGAGAGGACACTTACGTTGTCAACAATTGCTCCACTGCTTCAAGACACAGAGACAAACTTTGGTGGTTCTGACACACCGAATTGTTTGGGAAATTAAACAGTTGATGCACTTGAAGTAACTGTATACTTTGACAGCAAAATTTGAAAATGTATGTATATAAATACTAATCATAATTGAGGATAGATTAAACTGATTGTACATGAACAAGCATAACCATAACCATCAGTTCCATAGGTGTTTTTATGTGTTAATTTCCAATTTTTTCATAGGGAAAAAAAAAATTAAAAGCGAAATAATTAATTTGAATAGAAAAATTTGATGTTTTATGTCTTGCTTTTTTTTTTTTCCCACTGCCACATGAGAGGGCTAAGGACACTGCTGAAAAATCAAATCACCTAAGTTTAAGTTCATGCCCGCATAAGAAAAGAAAGTTTGGGATGCATTTGCATTTTTACTTGCTTTACTGTTGTCACAAAGCTACTTAATTCTCGTTATTATTTCCATAATTTCATTATTTTTATATAAACACAAGGCTGTTACATGTTTACAGATTATTGCTGTTACCATTTTTAAATAAAAAAGGCCACACTCAACTGCTGTCTATGTGTCATTCATTCATTTTACATCAAATCCAGAATCGTTTCCTAATAAAATACCAGATTCCCAAAGATTTGTGTTACTCCTACAAATTATGATCAGTACAGAAGTAATGAACAGAGAACTGAAATGCTATTCTATGTGAGCACCAGTGCATGTACAACCTAATGTGAGAGTCAGCAAGACACTCAGAAGGTGCACACTCAGCCAGGAGCTGTCAAGTATAAGGCTTAAAAGCTTTATGAGCAAATTAGGCATTTTCTAGGATTTCTCTATAGTTCTCTTGTTAAAGAAATACAAGATACTATTGTGACAAGACATAAAAGGAAAGTAATAGACATGCAAATTTGGGCACTTCTACAGACCAATGGCTACATCACTTCTATTAGCTTCTTGATGTCAGAACAACTGTGTCGTAGGTGAATTTCCAATTCCAAATTCACAACAGATTTTCATTTCCTCCTGCCATTCAAAAAGTTAAATCAATATTATTTTTTTCACAACTCTTCCAAATGCCAGTGGCCTTTCAAATTTCAGGTCCAGTAAATTTTAATTGCATGCTGATTTCAAGCAGTTCTCATTCTCAAAAAAGGATTTTCACTGCAAGCATAGCAACCACTTGAATGCCACCGTGTGTGAGATGATAATCACTCTTGTGTCCTTGTGTCCTCTGTTGTTGTTACATGTTGCTCATTAAAGCTGCTTAGTGTGGGGCCAGGCCACAGCTGTACATGTGCGACCATATGCAGGGATCCTCCTGTCCTTTCTCCTGTTTGACACATAAGCTCTGCTGGTGCCAGATGAGCTCTCACTGACAGCTGGATGTAGGCCGGTCAATCCTCACGGGTTCACCTGTCAGCCTGTGTCTCTGTTTGCCTTCTAAAGCAACGCTGACACTTCCTCTGTCCCTCTCCTCTACTCCTCCGCTGTCACTCTTCCTCCTCTCCTTCACCTTCTCACACTGATTCTCTGGCTTCTATCACCAGTACAGGGTTAATCATGTAGCTGCTTGGCTATAACACTTGTCTTTCAACATATCAGCTCCTCCTACAGTATTTATCTGTCTCGTCTGTATCCTTATTTCCCCTTATTCCAGGACACTCTTCTCGTCTCACATCTACTCTTAAGGTTTATATCTCTACTTTTACAGTAGGTTATCTGTCTTCTCACAGAAGCTTCTGTCTCCACAGAAATAAGACAAGGGGATAGTTTACCGAACAATCATAAATATGCAGTACAGTAATGGGTTTCTACACAACATTAAATACACAGTTCATATTTTAGGGGAGCAGTGATGTGAGCAAGAACATGATAGGAGAAAATTAGTCAGTAGCCAGGTTATGGCCATTTATATATTGGGCTACACCCAGTCTCAAATTCATTGCCTCATAGCTCACAGGGTTGTGAACTTTTCTTTTGTCAATTGTCGATTTAAAAAATGCTACTGCAGGCTTGCTCAATATTCTTTCATATGGGACAGCAGAGTTTTGTAATCAGCTATATTCATTGCAATGTTTTTCATTATTGGCTGCCATGCTGTCAGATCAGATTTGTCTGGAAAATAGCTTCGAAGTGCAGTTCAACACGGCTAGCTATGTACATGTAAGTTTGGTTATATTTGACAGCAAACAAAGAAAAGCCTGTTGTCGTAATTGTTAATAACTTTGAAGCAAATGCCATATGCAAACAAGCCAAAATGTAAGATAAGATGTCTTTGGGTTTGATGGCTTTTCAAAGATGGAACCTTTTTAAACCATGCATTAGTTTAAATGATGGTCTTCATGTTATCAATTAATTAATGAATTAAATAATTGCATACAATTGAAAATGTTTTTAATTACTTTGGACCAACCTCACTGAGATCTAGCAACTCTGCACAGTGGTGTCCCAACTGAATGTGATGCCAGTGAGCATCAGTCTTCTATTGAAATGTTGTAACTGCAGTCCGGCACACCATTTTGAGCTGAATTTAAGTTAAATGATGAATCTGTTTATATTGGTTCCTGTTGCTTGCATTGAAAGCACTGCAGTGGCCTGGTTGATTTATGAAGTTGAAATTAGGCTTTACCAGTACAGTCCCGTCTCATTTAACTACTAAAACCTAAATAAGGTAGCATCTTGCTGGAGGGAGATCACCAGGGAGGTTGAACTTTCTGGTAAGAAGACTCCATCACTAACAAGAACCTTATTGCTGTTTGCTATATTGTATGTCCTGGCAAAGAAAGATCTAAATATCACTATATATGATGTTTTATTTATATAAAGAAATACAAGAATGTCACATCTGACTATGGAATGGATTTGAAGCTTGTAGTTTCTTAGGACTGTACTTCTTCGAGTCTTTTTGCCCCTTAGTAGTATCATCATTAATATAGTTATAGAAATTTTGAATTTGAAGTGTGTCATTACAGTACTATAAGTCAGTGTTTGACAGTAACATTTGCCCAGTTGCTGTCCGGGTCTATTTGCATTTCTTGCCCTAGTTGGCAACCACTTCCCCTTGCAGTGGCCAGTTGGAGTGCTTCTGTTGCATCTATTTAATCAGGCAGACATGGTGATGGAAGTGTTGTCAGCATCATGGAGTAACAGAATACCAATTAAGACAGTGTTAGAAATATTGAAACAGCTGATCCTGAACAAAACAGACCACTGGCAAACAGAAGTGACATGTGGTATGACACCACACACTGGAACACATTATTAAATGGCCTATTTTGTAATATTCAAAACATCATATTAAAGGTTCTCCTTTGTTTATTGGTCTAATAAACATTTACCACATGCATTGTTAAAAGGACTGTATGCACATGATCTTTTTCATCACATTACATTTGGTATTGTTTCATCTGACCATTGGATCATATTTTGTCTGGAGAGTCTCAATATTTTTCATTTGATTTTCTTACCTAACATAATGTCAGAATAATTCATCAGCGTAGCTTTTTCAGTCTAATTTGATTAATTGCTCTCCTGCAGAGTTTATATGTGAACAAATAACAGAAGGACACGTCATTTATCAACAAAATCCGCTTCGGGTATTAAAGTTCAAATACCAGCAGCATGAGAATAATTAATGCTGCCAACACTGTGGAATAAGTCACGAAAACACCACACACACGCACACACGCACACACACACACACACACACACGACACATGTACAGTATTTCTACGAAACATACATACATGCATTGACAGGTCCTTTGGGAAAAATCACAATAAATACAATATGCCTAATACTATGTGCTGCACTTTGCTATGAGTAGCATTTCAAGATATTTAGGAAAAACAATATCTAATGGTTTTTACATCATAGGACTGAGATGCTTTCCCCCCCAATAAACACACACCTTTTAAAGATGTGAGGGGAACAAAAATTAAACCATGAGGTGAAATCGAGCAGCCAGTGTTTACTCTCAAAACACATCTGCATGACAAAGAAAATTAATTGACTAAACTGTTCATCATCTTTGTGCATCCTTTTCAAATGAAGCGTGCCATCTCGAGCACAACAGAATGCAAGATTCGATAGTCATAAAATAAACAGATAACATTTCTCTCACACATTTTTGTAGATCATAACTGTGTTGGTTTATTTAATCTATCTCTGTGGCGTGGATTTGAAAGCAATAGAGAGTTTCATTATTGGTGCCGGGCCTGAATTTTTAACATACCAAATCTTAACGTGAATAGAAAATGTCGGAAGAATAATGCAACAGAGATGAATGAATGAAAAAGATTTCAATATTCTCTTATTGTAGTTGCACCAAGATTTGCTTGTCAAATACCACCTCTCCTATCACTGTATCTCAAGCTCATCTTCGATTTCTCGGCTTGTAGCCTGGTGTTAATGCTAATGGCATGCTGGATCAGCGGAGACAGTAAAAGTGATGGCTAGCCTGAGTGGACTTCTGTCCTGTATAAAACCCTATCCCCAGATGGGCCAAGGAAGATTTAGTGATAAGCAAAGGGGTCTTTTAAATGAGTGAGTGCTGGAAATGTGGAGACACATCTCCACACCCAGCCATTTGGACTGGAATGGCAGAGAGGTGAGCGCTGAGGTCCTGTCCATTTGGAAGACTGACAGCACAATCAGAAGCGTCTTAATCACATCTGGTTGTCTCGTTAATCAAAGGAAGTACTATTGTAAAATGTTATGCCTCTGTCCATCAATGTACACCAGTACATTTCCGTTAATAATTTGGCTAACCTTCAAGGAAAGTTCGTTCAATGATCACATTGAAAGGAAAAGCTTGCACTTGGATTAGCTATCCATTTTTTTAATTTTTTTTTTTGGAGATTACAAAGATCATAAGACAACATTTCCAAGTGTGTGATTATCTGGTTCACAGATTTAGGAATACATGATTCAGATGTCATTGCAGATTTTGAAGCATAGCTATTTTTGTTAAATAAAAGTGTTCTGTGTGGGCCTTTTGCTTTTGAGAAACAGTTACTGAGATGGTAAATGCTTTAAAGTTAATCAGGGGCACTATTGGGCTATTAAAGTTTGTTTCCATACGGTGTAAGTATTTTTAATTTAAGTGCTCTTTGTTTGAAATAAAGAACCTTACCTAAGTGAAGACAAAACAAAAGACATCTAGATAACCAAATACTTAAATCCAGCTGAAGCAAGTTAGACAAATGATCATTAAATTATTACTTAATGTGTTGATATGAGATGAGAAATGAAAGCACACATTATTTGTGAATAATGTAAGGTCTCTGACTTTCTTTCGCTAGGTAGAAATAGCTTCTCTCTTGCACAGTTGCAGTCAACTTAGTTAAATGTCCTCTTTGGAGTTTTCTTGTAAACAACCAAGCTATGTTTACATTCATTCTTTTTCACCAAAACATAATGTGGGCATCCTTGAGGATTAAGAAATGTCTTGACTGCTTTTCTTCCGTTATAAAATATTTGCAGAGCTGATATATCCAAGTTTACTTACTTGCAGTCATCTTCACAGGAATGTGGTGGCATGAATGTGTATTGAGCTGTCTGAGTGCTTACACGACTGTTTGTTTTCTCTTCATTTGACCTCCAGACTCTTTATGAAAATGTACATTGCTACTGTTATCATCTAGGCTGAATGCAGCATTTTTAATGTTGTGGAATATTAAGTCGAGATTTCCTCCGTGGCACATTTTATGGCACCATGCAACTGTCTCAGCACTGATTAGTAAATGGTGCTTTGCTGGCATGGCTGGACTCGATTTCACTGTAATGATCTTCCCACTCTGTTACGGTGGACTCATTTCCACCAGATTTCATTAATCTTTCTAACTGCCGTGACCTCTGAACTCTGGACAAGGCTGGGGTCCTGAACACCTGTCCACTTCCTAGCTGACTACCCAGAACTGTACCACTTGAAGACCCCTGCTGAATGCCTTTCCTTGTTAGCGGATAGTGAAGTTCAATCATTGCAGTTAATAGAGAGATTTCTGTGCCCATGGGCCTTGATACCACATGAGATCATAAATTCTTAATACAAAATTGATTCACAGAATCAATCATCACCAATCAATACATTGCAGTGTGACACTGGTCCTTGGATTTAGATGTGTATTTTATCAACCCCCCCTCTCTGTTTCACTCTTTCTTGCTTCCACTCCCGGTAGCATAATGCATTAATATGATGTTGTAGGACAAAAGCAAAGAATAGGTTGTCCTCAACCAGATGAAACATGTTACATCTCTGTACAGTAAGTTGAGGTGCAGTCAGGGACAAACACTCAAAACAAACTCTTTTGCGTCTTGCAGCCAGCTATGACAAGCAATTTATCTCCAAAACATTCATATTCAGCCTTGTATCATCACTGCAGTCCATGTGATAAAATCACTGTGGTCAGCTATGTGTCTAACAGTTTTTTTTTTTTTTTTTCGTAACTCTTTGATTGGAATCAAGTTTTTGTACATAGCTTTTTAATGTAAAAAAAACCAATAGGAAACACAAATATAAAAATCCACTTCCACATTTCCAGGTGAGTTTCAACCGACTTTCTGCAGCCTTCAAGTTGGACTCATAAAAGCTAGCTAACTGTCACCCCTGTCAGCACAGTCTGAGAGGTGGACGAGACATGTCATCTCGACAAAATTTAAAATGTGTTTTGAGGCCCCCTAGCTGAGTGGCTGCCACTCTTTCTCATCGCTAGGCAGATTTAATGCCCAACACTACTCCCAAGAGCAATGGCCCTACCCCAGCACATCAAGGAGTGTATTTCTCTCCATCTCTCTCCATCTCTCTCTGCCTCTGTGAAGGGACCCAGGTGGGGGTATTGTGGAGCTGAACCTTGAATTCTCTCCAGAATGTTTCTATAGGTCAGCAGTTTGACCTCTCTGCATCATGTTGAATGCATATGAAGAGGAATTTTGTATTAGGAATTTGTCATTTCTACATACATGTTACTCATAGAAAATATAAGAATCAACACTAGATCATGATAAACAGACACACTGCACATTCTCAATCATATCTCAATGGCATAAGTTTATAGTGTAAATAACTGAAATGTTTGAAATGTATTACCACATTCCAGAGAAACTTACAACAAGGAATTTATCATTCAGAGCAAATAGTTATGCATATAGATTTTAAGGGAGCCGCTTGGATTCTAAAACCTTCTCAAACACAAATTTCATGTGAACATTACATTTTAGTGAACTCAAAATACATGTAAATAGCTGCAGCTGCAAAAAGGGTTGGCATGAGGGCATTCGCAGAGTAGTCGGGGAGTGTTAAGTTATGAAGGCCACCTTGTACACCTGTGTGAGTATGATTGGATGTTACTAGTCAGCTGGTACCCAGGCAGTTGATGGATGAACAAGTGATAGTGAAGGAAAAAGCAAAAGAAGCAACTGAAGGAGGTGTGACTTCAATTCTTTACATAAATGAAGGTAATGGTTCACATGTAATTGAGTTATGGATGAGTCAATCAAGAAAAAAAATAATTACCATAGAATATCAGTTTTTGTCGGTTGCGTAAAACAAGGAAAACAAAGAGGGTAACACCTTGGTTCTGGGGAACTTGTCATTTCTTCCTATACTTTCTGACGATTTATACATCATACATTAAAATCCCAATTTTAGCTCAAAATCTTTAACTTTGTGTCTGCTGACATCCTCTCCAGCAGCAAGAGATGATTTAAATTGCAGCAAAGATCAGGAAGTTGCTCTGACAGTGACAGTGTGAAAGCCTGCTGTTTATTTACATCAGCCAATGCAAAAGTGAGAAAACACGGCAGCTAACGAAATGTGTTACCACTGGCCTGATGCTGTTCATTTAGAAACATGGGAACACAAGCGTGGTTTGAAATACATCACTGCCTGTTTACTGGGTCTGAGTATTGGCAGTTGGCAGTGTTGTCAGTCAGGACAGGAGCTACCTGTCAGTGGATCAACATTTTTCAGTTGCGAAAATATGAATGTGAAATAGAGAGTTACTGTAATTTATCAGTCAGGCATAAACATGTTCTCTCAAACCAATGTGTTAACATACACAGACACATTTTCAATATACCCCCTGCATGTGTGAATAAGTGAAGAGTAGTAGGCTACATTTTGTTCCCCATATGAAAAGTGATCCTATTTTCTGGAAGAGAGCAAAAGAGTGCGGGGGAAAAAGAATATCATTATGGAAACACCTGACTTCAGTCTGAGTGCATTTCTCTCCTGCTGTTATTTCTGCGTAGTCATTTTTTGAACTGGATATAAGGGGGTAGATTTCATATTGACTGGCTTATTATACTCATTCAATTTGCAGTGATCAAAAGTGTTACTGAAATGGAAGGATGAACTGTAGGCCTGGGTGGCTGTATGGATGCTAGGCTGGCAGCTCCAATAAAGCCTGAGGGGGCTCAAGTCTACCTGGAAGTGTCTGGGAGATGATGTGATTGTTGCTGATGATATGGGGTAATGGACGTGTATAGCTTTCAGTCTACTGGCAGTCTCTCCTACTACTCTGCCTGTAGCTGGGGATCTCATTTTGTAAACACCCCTGGAAAGTTAGTCTGAGAGACTCTGTGCCTCACTACATCCATCTGTCTAAATAACACTCCCACAATGCTTTGGGTGTGTGTTTTTATAATGAGTGCTTCTTTTGCTGATCCCAGACCACCTTTTGGCATTTTTGCCATAGTTATTTTGTGTTTTATAATAAATAACCCCAGTGAAGTTGCTTTATAGTCTCAGAGCAAACAAGCCCCCAGACTGTATACAGCTGATGATCGATCGGCCAACAGTCTAGTAGTTTGCAAATGTACAGTATTCAAATGAATGAGACTGTGCAACAGCCTGAAGCTAAACTGAGGTAATGATTTATGTATGGTGGCACATCGACTACAGATAAGTACAGCCCATTTCTCACCTTTCCATAACATTGCCTCTTTTGGTTCTTTTCTACTTGATGCACCAGTTTATGATGGGTTGAATGGGTAAATGTTGTGTACCTCTGAACAGTCAAATGATAAAATTCACAACATGTCATCACACTTTAAAATAACTTAAGGTAAAGGATGTGATGGTAAAAATTGTATAGGAAATACTGATGATACTGAAATGACTGACAGTGTCTGCATGAAAGTAAAATATTCTGCTCTCTGTTCTTCCACTGCACAATTCAGATAATCAAAGCCATAACTGAAGCTAAATGTAATGTTAAGCTCACCCTCACATGAATGTCATGATGACTTTTAAGTGTTGTTTCCCTCAGGATCAAATAGCAGTTTGACATGATTGTTGATAAAATGTTAATATTGTCAAGCTTGATATTTTTATACCTGAAAACCATCAGGTAAATTGACAAATGTAACCAGAAAATCTGATCAGCCTTTTCAATAAAAAATAACTAGATTTGAATATGGACATCTGTCTCCATCAGTTTGTAAAACTAAAACGTTAGCTCTGCAGCTAAAGTGGAGACTGGGAACAACAGTATAATGCAGGGGCTGTCACATATATTTATCTTTGATAATGTCATATGTTTTTTTTCAGCAGTAGTTTGTCATTGCTGTCATAAATGGACAATCACCTTTGAATGTCATTACGATTATGTTTTAGAGCAGTTAAAGGTAAAGTTATGTGTATCGACTATCATAGCAATGTAGTTTCTATTCAGGTCAGTTTAGCAGAACTACACAGCTCCTTTGAGGGAAGAGACTGTGACAGCTTTAGCCAGCTTTACATGCAGCAGCATGCTGTCTTGTGTTCCATTTCAAGTTGAAATGCAACTAAAAATTTGCTTGGTATTTCTATTTCCCCTTTACTTTTTTATCCATTTCCATTTTGTGGTAATACACTGCAACTTCATTGTACAATGTCATTGTCATTTTGAGTCAAATGTGGCTAACTACTACACAACTATCATCCGTAATAATGACATTGATGAGTTCTCTAAAATGTGACAGAAACATAAGGATGTCACTGTCATTTTAATAGCATTATTGTACCTACATCTTGCAGGATTTTCTTATGAACAAGTGAATGATTACAAACTAGTATTGCTGCAATCCATTAATGTGCAATGTCAGAAAATAATTAGTTCTGCAGACCACAGCCGAGTGTATAATTGAGATTTTATAGAGTTTCTGAGATGTGAGAGAGATACAGAAAAGGAGGAGGAGTAAAGAGTTGAGAGCTGGGACTGTTGAAACCTGTTATTTAATTGAGTGTGTGATATAGAGCGTACAGTGCTGTTGGCCTGAAGAGCTGCTGACCTTCACCAGTGACACCAGTGATCAGGTGAAACTCCTCAGCCAAAATGGGGATAGGAGCATTGTCCACATCTGTCCATGTACTGATGGACAACACTGATGGAGACCAGAGGAACAATAAATAGATTTTTCTCATTACAGTTTCATAATGCACTTCAGTTGTAGCACAGGCAGGACATTGTGATTGTAAACAAACATGGTTCAAGCTGTAATGGCTTATAGCGGGGCAAATTATTTCTGTTAATGTCAACATCACATATCCGTTCTATTTACCACACTTTCTGTGAAATGCAATGTTACTTCTGTCTTGTTTTCCTTGGGATTTAATTCTGTACAAATATGGTACTGTATGGTCAAATTTTACCTGGATATAACTTGTTGTTAAACCCCATTAATCACTTACACAACTGATGACTTGGAATATTATGGTGTAGTGTATTTTATTAAACACTTCAAAATTATTTAGGGAGAAAAAGCCTTTAAAGCACCATGCTAATAATATCACACACCTTTACAATTATGGTATAATCAATCACACTAATCCTATTATGCTATTAGTCGGCATTATGATCCCTGCATGTAATTCTTGTCTCATGCTACCTGTTGACAGAGTTTTTCCAATTTACAGCTCATGCATGCATGTGTAATATATACGATTTAAGAGACTGTTAGACTGTAATTTCCTGAGTTACTGACATAGAGATTTTCTACTAGTATAAGATCACAGTATTAAAGTTCCTGCATACCTGTGGTGCTGCACTTTCTTATTTACTTTGGCTCATTAGATCTCTACTCAGCACTATATGGGAGTGTGCAGTGGGGATAGACCGATAACTGGCCTGGTGATTATTCTGCCTGATATTTAGCAATTTTTCATTTATCAGTATCAGTGTTCTTTTGTGTCAGTGTGTCCAATCAGTGTGTCAGATTGCCAATAAAATAAATCAATTTAATCTGTGGTCTCTCTCAATGTCCAACCCACAACACACTGATTGGTTGCACATAACAAGTATTGGTCAATCAACATTGAATAATTTGAATCTGCTAAGTAACTAGTAGATACATTTACCAAATAAATGTAGTAGAGCGGGGGTATAAAGTAGCAGAAAATGGAATTACTGGAGTAAAGTACCTTAATCATAGAAGAACGGTAAAAGGATCAACCAGTATGGTTTTCCATGGCCGATACCGACACCTGATTTTTCTGTTTTGACCTTTTTCTGCAAATGCACATTAGTCCAAAAAAGTTCCTTGATAACTAATGATTGTTATTGGCTCTGGAAAAGCCATATTGGTCGATCCCTAGTGTACAGACAGCTTTTGACTAACACATTATTTAGTGTTCTTTGAGCTTTGTTGCAGCTGCTGGAGCAGGACAAACGACACGTTTATCATTCTTATTGTACACAGAATCAGGTGACGTGTTGCATTTCCAATCTCCAACCTGAGCAGAGGCCTCATTAGGTATAATAATTGAAAATAACAATGTGGGTGTGCAGGGCCTTGATCTGCTTGCTACACCACTGCAACAGTAGTTGAATTATTCTGTTATTACATGTACTATTGAAAATAGCACTGATGAATTATGAATTCTGTTTCCAACATATTGGAAAGTGCACTGCAGACATAGCTTTCACTTTTTTTTTTACACTCTGAAGTGCAGTTTTCACGATAAAAGGCACAATCTTTAATTGGCATATTAATGATAATCAATCAGTTTTGTTCTTATTAATCAAAGCTAAAAAAAAAGGTGAGCAACTGGATCTGGAAGCAAACGATTAGAATCTGTAAACACCTCCACCTGACACTTAAGGTAAAAAAAAAAAGCCTGCTTGTCTGTAACAGACATGGATGTAAAAACCTTGGAACAGCTTTGTAATGTGTGTCCACCTCATATTGATTTTAATGCCACATCTTACGTAGCATATTTGTCCATAATTCAAATGTGTGATCCCATAAATAAGGTTTTGCTATTTCCAGTTCCAGCTGTTGAAGGAGGCGGTGCGTTGTTTGGTGTGAAGGGGGACAAGGGATTGATGAGAACGTCGACAAAAGAAAAGCTCAGCACAAGGTAGCAGTTTGGGTGGGTCTTAGAGATGGAAGAAAGCCTCAGGCTGGAGCCTTGCTGCCACCAGAATACCATATAGGAATGACACTGTTGCTTTTTTTAGCACCTGCTTTCCTGTTTGCAATGCTCTATTAGACAAAATGTCCATCTGCCAATGTATTCAGAATGCACTATGGAGGTTATTAACATGCCCTTGGCAAAAAGGGTTTAGCTCTGTGGGGCAAGCATCTCCATAAATCGCGGCAGAGGCAGTTTTATTACAGGTTGTAAATAGAAGCCGCTGTCATATTTTATGACAGCCATCACTAACTCATTCTGATTCTTATTACCTCTCTGTTCTTTGACTTGCGGGACCATTCACAGAAACATTCTGTGCACAAGTTTATGCGGTATAAAGGATTGATTGTAAAGGAATTTATTCCCAATGTAATTGCGCCTTCAGCTTGCGCCACACTTCTGACTTCAATTGCTGTTTTCATGAACATTATAACAAGCCCAAGCCTGTTTCTGAATGGTTACGTATAAAATTTACATATGGATGCTGGTACCAGCAGGTTGATTGAAGAGCTGTTTAGTGCAGCATGTTACGAAGGGGCAGAACACAATACATTTTTGATTAGTTTACAAATAAGGTCATCCAACTTGCATTTGAAGGAAGCTCATACTTTTGCTTACAGTAATTGTTCATTTCTAACTGATTGAATAGAACAGTATATACCAGTTCATTGTATAGAATAGTTTACATAATATTGTAAATAAGAAATGGCATGACCTGTAATCAAAATCAAACTGCAGCATATTTTTTAACAGACATATGATTTGCAGTTATCACAGTGATCAGCCAGACCAGCCAGGCACATATGTACATTTCAATCATATTTACTAATCGTTCTCTACAAGCACTGCTCTTCTCCAGTCTGGCTTGTTTACTTATTTGAATTGGCTGACAGAGCGGTAATCTGCTTATGATCTTTAACATTTGGCTGCCAGCAGTCTGGGAGCAGTTCTCTATTCAAGTGTGCTGCTTTGTCGACCATAATCTATACATTTTTTGTGAATATTGAAATATAAACACAAACAAAAAAACTGGCACGGCTCTACTAGCTTTGATATGTTTGCTTTGACAACATTGGTGACTTAAAGTTTCAGGGAAAGACAGCATTCAGCTGCTGATAAAAGAAAGGTTCCACCACTGATTATTTGGCTGAAAGTTGCTGGGCTCTGATTCTGGTAAATTATAATTAGAACGTTAATCATTACCAAGAGATTAGCATAGCAGGAGAAATAATCATTTCACTGCCGCACAACAGTCATTTCAAGAGAGACAAACAACCAAATCTATTCCATTATAGACTTCCAAACTACACCCCTGTCCTGTGCTGGGACACACATGGGCGGAGTGAATGGGGATGGATGGTTGGATTAGGAATGCCGCGAGCGAGTAGATTATCCAGTATCTGGGCAGGCAGATGCGCAGAGGAGAAAACAACTACACAAAGAGCCAGATCTCCATCAGGGGATCAATTCATGGTGCTCGCTCTGTCACTTCCTGTGAAAAAGCAAATTTCATGGTGTGTTTTCAAGAGGCCGACGTCGGAAAAACATCAAGAAGACATTTTCTCTCTCTCTCTCTCTCTCTCTCTCTCTCTCTCTCTCTGTCTCTCTCTCTCTCTCTGTCTCTCCTCTTTCTACTCTCCTGTTTTTCTCTACTCTTGAGCTCTTTCCTCTCTACACTCACCTACTCCACATTTTTGGGTTCAGTTGTAAGATGTAAGTGCAAATGAGCTCTGTCTTCCTCTGCGCACATGCACAGTTACACTTAAGACACACGAACACACACATGCTGTAACCTATATTTGCTGAGTATGGTGAATGCCTATGTGTAAATTTTTTAAGAGGTTTAGCCAGTGAGAGCTGGAATGAGCGTTGCTGTTGGCTGAGTTTCTCAGCCCGGGGCCCCCTTGCCTCGCTCCCCCATTTCGCCCAGTAGAGCTTCATCCTTATCGCTGTCCTGCACCCCATCACTGCTGAAGCTGGGCTCCTCTCCTGCTTGACCACATTTATCCGAGGGGCTCTTGTCTGGGGGTGATAAGCTGTCAGACTTACCAGTATGGATGTAGGGGTTCCCACATCCTCTCCACTTCTCTCTACTGTGCTTTACTCCTTCCACAGTTGTCGTGATTGTTTTGGTGACAGTCAACAATATGTTTTTCTATACATCTGCCCTGACTATCACACACTGCACAGGTTTCCTTCTTATCCCTCTTATTCCCTCTCCCTCTTCCCCCTTCTGTTTCTTAGTACTGTATTAAAGAGGTAGAAAGTGTTTCAAAGCAAAAACAACTTTGAATGGTTAGTGTAATGGGCTCTTAGGGACCTTAGACAAAGACACTGAATGCTAATTCCAGCTACACTTCACCAGATTTATGTCTGTGTGAACTAATTTTACACAAGAGGCAGCAGACATCAAAGTCTGTCCCTTTCATCCGCTGATGACACACGCGCAGAATTTGTTTTTGGAACATCTGTGCTGTTTTTCTGTTTCTGAACTTTGTGTTCAGAACTTTTCACACATAATTGTTAATATTTCTGCTGCCGATTCTTGTGTTGTTGTGTCACTTGGCTGCTTATTAGAAGGACTCTGATGAGTACTAGCTTTGAGATTAGCCCTGGTTTGGTAAACGTAAAATAAGTCTCAGCTCTTTGATGTCGAACTGTGATGAATTTCTTGCGCACTGTGGGAATAAGAATTTTACCTTTTAAGGTGTAAATGAACGCAAACTATTTTCAACAAGACTACTGCTATAATAGCAACGATTGTTATTTTCAAAGTTCTTGCTCTACCCCCGTAGCTTTTGAAGGAGCACAGCCATGTGACACAGACTGTAACAAGCTGTCACTGTAGACCACTTACTATTTAGCACAAGCTGCACCACATGCTCCATGTATTTTCAGGTCGTTCTCCACTAACCACTTGCATCTAAGCTATTTGGTGCTTAGCCTTGCCAGCATCATTTAGATTTGGAGCCCAAGGTACCACGCCAGGCTCTTTATATGCAAAAGAATAATCTCTGAGTATTACTGTTTAACACAAAAAGCTCCAGGCTACTGATGAAAAACTCCTACTTAGAGGTGTAGACATGCAGCAAGATATATTGTCGCATAAGGGTTTGAATTTACCTTGTCTTGCCCAAATTTGCTTTGTAATTTTATAACTCAATTAACAGGGGGACTGTCATACTTTAGAATTATGATCTTAAGCTATGGTGTAATAGCCCAGAGAGAAGCAAACATTGCGCTTGTTTATCTGTCATCAGAAATTTGTATTGCCGACAGATGCTGCTGCTAGTGTCTTAGAGAAAATACACATCTCTTTCCTCATGTGCAGAAAGCTTAATTATAGTTCCTGGTATCGATGCTGGCTGTTATGAAGGGAAAGTGAGATAGCGTGAAGAAATAGGAGAAATGGTAGGTGGGTGGGGGGGGCGACCACAGGTAGGAAATGAGTGAAGATTATGTGGATTCAAGATATTAATTTGCACTGTGTATAAAAAATTATGGACTTGATCATGGGTTTCCTCAGAAGCTGTAATTAGGACATTAAAGCCATGGTGTGTGTACGAGACAGCCTGTTCATACTCCCCGCTTGTGAAGTACCTGTTTTATGAACTTGGGAGCATAACGACCTTGGAGCTTTGTCAGAGAAATGTGGCAAGTGTCTAGTTAAAGAGTTGGCCTTGCATCTAGAAAACAGGCTCTTAGAAAATCATGATAGTATTTGGTGATGAATCAGAATATGGAATTTATTTAATTTGTGAACGGTTTTCTATGGGGCTAACTTGAAGGAATGACTGTGAGGACGTTGTGTTAAAAGAAAGCTACAGTAGATTGGTGATGGTATAGGTAATGTGTGCTTTTGTCTGTGGAATATGGAGCTGATATGACTACTCATATGATATATGATTACTCATGCTGCTTTTTTCTGATTTATTTGATTGTAATTTTAGTATCATTGAGTTTCATGACTATTTAAAGTGTCCACAACAACTTGTTGTCTACTGTGGTTGAAGTGGTTGTGTGATCCATTAACATGACTTACACCACATTTTCTTTTTGTCTGAGCTAGAGATATCAACGGTTAACTATTGAGAATATTTTTTGCCCCGTTGCGCACGTCAGTCTATATTTTAATTTGCGTAACGTACATAATACAGGCAAAATTTGTCAAATGAGAGTTTAGTAGAACTATAGCACTATGGTGTACTACATTACTACTACTAACACCCTGCTGCAATGTCTGAGGATGGCTTGCAGCCAAAGACCACATCGCTGCTAGCTGAAGGGAGAAAGTGTGGTGCCAGTTGGAGGAGATATACTGCCAGTCAGTGTTGTAGAAGGCGAGGGATTCGAGGAGTTAATTTGGTAACGTTAACATTACCTCCAGCCCGAGTTTGTTCTAACATTAGGAGCTACTGTGACTTAACACATGGAAAGGCACTTTGTGAAAAAGAAGGATGAGCTAAAAGTCAAGCTAGCCAGAGCAAACAAGCTAACGTTAGCTCTGACAAGCGACTGCTAGCCAGCTCTTGCAATTGAAAGTTAACTTCACGACTACCTATAACTTCATCACTGCTGACTGGGAGATGCAGTCCAGTGTGCTCCGTTCTGCAGCACTGGCACAGCGGAATAAGGAAATAAGTCTGGTTATGCAAGACTAGTGTGCTGCCCAATCAGAGCCTCTCTGTCCGGTCCGGACAAACTCACCGGGGGCTGTCTGAATTAATTGGAAAGCGCCGCTTGTATTTTAAATTTTTTTCCTTAGTAATGAACCAGTTAATTACTGGTTAATCGGTGTCAGCTTTTCAAAAGCAAAATTTACCATAACTGACATCCCTAGTTTGAACTCAGAAGTACACAGTTCACTATACTTAATTAGTTACTGTGTGAATATTTGCATGAGACCACTCTGATGTAATGTTACTCTTACAATTTGGATGTTTTAAATGCACGTTCCAATGAAACACATTTCTCCAAAATGATTATTATTCGACTTTATCTGCACTGGGCTTGGGACGTTTAGTACACTTTTTGACCATGAGCTGTCACAGCAGAGAGGGGGGATGGGCCAGTAGGCGAGAACCCTACAATTTCCCCACGAGAGTGCTCCTTTCTGATCTTCTACTCTCTTTCCTGCCCTCTCTTTCTCCTTCTCTCTTTGCTCCATTTCCCATAGTGAAGCCTAGCACCTTACTTTTGCAAGAGTGATGCAATTTCCATGCACGTTTCTTCCTGGTAAATAGCATCTCTGTAAATATTGACCTTGTCTTTCCTCTACACCCTTTGCCTTCACCGACTACCTGTTATTGTTACTTGCCTTTTTGTTGGTTTACACTACCAGACAGCCTCAGTCCAACACGCCCCTGAAGAGATATTTTCTAGAGTGCAGAAGGTGGATTGTGCTACCGTCTCTTGTCTCGTCCACGATGCGAAGCTCCAAGCAAAAGACAGAGCACAGAGGAATGAATTCCCTCTGAAACCCAGAGTGAGGAGGGCAGGAAATAATTCAGCAGTAGCTCCAGCAGCAGCATCGACATCAACAGCGGTGGCAGCAGTGAGCGTGAGAGAGATGGAGAGAGAGGGAGTGTGTGTGTGAGAGTGTGTGTGTGAGCTTGAGTGAGAGCGAGTTCCTATGCACTGTGCCGAGCGCAGCTGAGCCGTGCCGTCGCGTGGCAAGCTGTGTGTTCCCGTTTGGTTCCCGTGTGCTCTGGTGTGGCAGAGCTTACAGAAGGGAGAGATGTGGCTTCACTCGGAGCTCCAGCATCAGTGAAAGATCAGCACCCTGCCGGGGCATCACAAGAGCAGCATGGTAGGACTAGAGACCCACTGCTGACACCAGCGTGACTGATGATGACAGCCCACGCGTGGGTTACCATGCGCCACAGCCGCGCTGCTCTAGGAGGAAACACAGCCATGTGAAAGTGACTCGGCTGCCAGCAACTCTTGGACATGTTTTCCAGGGCAAAGTCTGGATTTCTTTCTGTGTTTGAACTTGTTTTTTTTCTCTTGGTGCTTTCTGGCTGTCCCGAACTCACCTATCAAGCAAGGACTAAAGGCAGATGGAACAAGGGGGGTAAGTGATGATGGACAACCATGACTGATATGCGTAGTGTTAAATGTGTAGATGTTTTTAAATGAACTGAAGATTTGATGGACATGGATCTTGGGCAGGATGGTGTTAAAATTTTGGATGACACATTCTCATCACAGACTGACCTTGCCTTGAGACACTTTTGGATTTTGATGTTTTGTGCCACCATATTAAGATGCATAAACAGTCTGGACTTTTACATAATGTTCATCCTCTGGTATACTTATGTCTTTGCAGTTACGACTTATGGTGTCAGCTGAGCTGTGTTCAAAAGAAGTTGACCTGTTTTCTTGAGCATAGGAGGAAGTGATGACCACTTATCCACTGAATGGTTTTGTCTAACTTTTCAGTTCTAGCAAATGTATACCTATCCAACAATGAACACTTTAGTTAAGCTTTTTCAGAGTTTGTATGGTTTTCATCACACTTTTACCATTCTGCTGCTGTCTTTTCATGTTTTAAAGATCTATTTTGAAACCCCTCCACTCTCTTCACACAAATGCTGACACACACACCTTCCCCTCTCTGTGAGGCGGGGTGAGATGAGCGGGATCAAATTTATCTGTGCGCCCAGGAATGTTTGGTTGGCAGGACATGCCACCAGTGTCTCAGAACTGTGATATTTGGTTTAAAGACTTAGATCACCAGTCTTGAGGAGAGGTGTTAATAATTCATCTCAGCCCCTCCGTGGGAGCGGCCCTCTCTCCTCTCTTGTAGCATTTAATCCCCTTTGTCGGATTAAAGGAACCTCTAATCTTAGTGCTAGTGCTCAGTGAGAAGGCTGAGAGATGCTCCCTACAGCCTATCGGCATTGTTTAGCACTCGAGGCTCACGCTGGGATGTGTGCGTCTTCAAAGAGGCAGTGTCACCACCGTGATCTATTTAATGATTCCTTGCCACTTTGCTTTTGCTCTTGTTCTGCCTCACCCGTTCCTAGCTTTACATTTCTTCAAATGGATCTCTTTCACACCCTCCTTTTGCCGTGTCCACGCACTTCTCACCGACACGCATCATTACCACACAGAAGTTCTTCTTAATGACTTGGACCATGCTCTCAGATTGATATTACACACTCTCAAATATTGGATAATGAAAGAGTCTCTCCTTTGATGTCCAGTACTTCTCTTACTATAATAAGTTCATATGTGTATACATTTTTAGTTTATATGAAATGGGTCATATGCATTCACAGTCATTTTGTTTTCCAGATTTTTGCTGTCAATGTGACAACAACCTATAATAGAAGACATTTGCAGATTGAACGAGAGAGAGAATAAAGTTTCATTTTGCCAGAGCTTTCAAAAACAACATGCATTTCAGCCCAATTTTTGAATCACTTGAAATGATGGATAAAATGTATTCAAGGCTGAAATTTGATGTGTTTGGCACCAATATGAATCAGCAATCAGGAAACCAAGGGTAAAAGCAGATACAGTATGAAATCCAGCTATCACTGGCCTCCTGTGAAATGGAGGGCAGTGACCTCCCTTGGTGTAATTAGGCCACAGACTCCATCCCTATCTGTGCACAGTTGAACAAATAATTCCACAGCCATACTCTGAATCCCAACCTTGCTTGTTTAATTATATTTCGGTGACACGTTTTAGAAAGACTAATATTTTCCATGATTAAGATAAGATCCGTGCAGAGCTGACAAACGTTGATGGATCTCCTGTCATTACCTATAGAAGGGACTGGGTGGGAATAGCTATTTAACATTTCATTTGTGTGCCAGCACAGTGTCATTGGATTTTTCTCAACAGCAGTAATTTGCATTGGCTGTAAATTGCCATTCATTATCACATTTAACATCCTGATTTTCACACTTGTGTCATTTACGACTGCACAGTGTTAGCTAAATTATCAATATTTTCTCTTCTGTTACTGCTTATATTGCTAAGAACACCGGAGGTGTTATTTTAAGCCATTTTATTCACTCATTATAAATTGTATGGCTGAGCCTAATGTGTGTGACAATTTGTCAATCAGTAATTGTGGGTTGGTCAAAACGTAACTTTCTCAAACTCAGCATTATGCAATACAATATTTGCCACATATGAAATCTAAACACCAACCACACAGATCTCCATAAAACATGCATTGAAGCGATCATCCACCCAAACACCAACCCTCTATGTGCTTGAAATGTGGCTGTAGAAATTCTTTTGCATTTGTACATGGAACAGCAGGGCTGGTCATCTTGAATATACTGTACAGTATGCCAATTACAGCAGTTTTCAATTGTGACAAATTGACCTAGTGGAAATATTGTCAAAATGTCCATAGAAATTTATTAAACCACTTCTGCAATCTAAATAGACTCACTCCTGTGCATTGCTAGTACTGTCCTTAAGCTTTGAAGGAAACTTTTATAGCTACCTGTCAGGCCTGCAAAGGGATCAGTGTTTGATACTGACAAGCTTTACATGGCACATTACTTGGACCATCCAGATGTGGATGTTGAAAACTAGTTCATATAAAAATAATCTGAAGGGCAATAGGTTGCAATTTCCAATTTATTAATACATTTGACTTTCTGACTATCATCTATCACATCGTGTAACATCTGACGCTCTTTGTCCACACTGAATCCTTTAAATATGTACTTCTGTTATGTCATATAAACAAACCCGGTCACTATCAGCTGTGAGCTTGAGATCAGACTGGAGACACTGTATTCACTCAGGTAAAATATGGGTGAGCAGTTTATATCTCCATATGTTTGTGGATGTTTATGTTTTTATGTCACATTTTACATCGTGACATATAGATGTTTCTTTACTGTAAAGAACATACAGTATAGCCAACAGCAAGTAGGTTGTTTTCTTAAAAGAAGATTCCAGCCTCTGTTCCATGTCCATGATGCAGCGTCTTTAACGCAATTAATAGAATCGGGGCAGCCGACAAAAGTTCAACCCAAAATAGTGCGCTGCATAGCACTGAGCAGCATTGCATCGCTCACGGCCATTCAAATAAAAAAAAAATAAACGGTGCGATTGGACTGACTTTCTCATTGATGCTTGCTTGCGTCGCATTCAGTTAGGACACTGTGTTAGCATGTTACAGAGTCACACCATGGGCTCATGTAAGACACACATATCCAAACAAATGTATGACTGTATAGATAAGTTCCCTATGAGTCTGTGTGACCACAGTTGGGACCACATGTGCTGGCTTGCCTTGACTTGGTTTGATTTGGCACGTCAGCCTAGTGCGTCAGGGATTTGCATTTCCATTACAACAGGGCTTCCTGTTGATGGTGTGTCTGAACTGATAACACACTTGAGTAGTGGTTAAAGAAGTGGCTTTAGATACTCTTCCTCCCTTGCGTAGTTTTGAAGAATAGCCAGTAACAAAACTGTGCTAATTTGGTTGTGGACACATTTACTTTCCTTTGCATTATTCACAATAGAATTCCCCCGTTAATTGGTTATTTAAAAGCTTAGAGTAGCAAAATCGGGAAATGTTGGTTTTTCGCCAGCAGTAACTTCGCACAAATCCAGAAACAGCTAAAAGCAAATAAAATGAAATGATACAATAAAGCAGATGTCTAAAAGTACAAACAATGATGCTGAAGACAAACTAAACTTTAAAACACAGAGAGTCACTTAGAAGCTACAAAATTACTGGGAGCTGATTACAAAAAACCCCTGCCTTCTCTTGGGTTGAGTATCACGACACACGCTTGTTTGAGGGGGAGAAGGGGGGTCGCAATGCGAGACGCCACTTCGGGCCGCTTGGAGGTGGGGTGTGCGCTTTGGCTCCACTCCTAAGGTGGTCCATCTCAGACGTGGCTTGGCTCAACTCGCCTTGGTACAACAGGTAATGAAAAAGCAAATCGGAGTGGCACGACTTCCCTCGGTGAGGCCCAAAGTGCCGGTGGAAATGCCACAACTATGTTTCACTTTGACTTTCAGCCATCCTTGCCCAGCATGATGTATGCCGACTGTGGGTAGTCAGTGGATTAACACCAGGTGTACCAGCTGTGGTACTGTGACGGCTGCAACAGAATGTTGTTTATTGTTCTCCCATGGAGAGTGGAGGACTAGTTCTGAAGGTCTTGTGATCCAGAAACTACCCACTTACGTAATATGACTTCATATGCATGATGTCTGACATCACCCAGAATCCAGCAAATTACTGTTCCTTCATATTCTCACATCACCCTGCAGAGAGACCTCCATAACTAATACAACACAGGAGACCAGATCAGGGGCACCAGAGATTGGAGTGAGCATGGCAATAGGGGGGAAAATCCAATTGAATGTATAACAATCCCACTAAACTACAATAAATGGCTGTGTTCGCATAGAGCTGTGAAGACAAATGATATGTGGACTAGCCTAGGTTTGGGTCATTTTTCGTAATGTTCTCAACAACTGATTTACTAAAGAGAGGCCTGCTGAGGCAGTCAGTGAAAGAGTAATGGTAAAGAGAAGTGACCAACACCTATTACAGAAATACCACTCACACTCCTCTATCTCCCACAGCTGTGTGTATCTGATTGCCTGGGATGGGAGTCAGAGAGTATCAGATTTATAGACCAGGAGAGGAGAGCAGGAATTAATATTACCACTCCCTACTCACACAGGAATAGTGTAGCCTACTACAGATCAACAGCCCAAATTGCTTACTTCATCACCAAGTCTGCACTAAGTCCATAACTGTGCAATTAGTAAGTGCTATTCAGGGCTGCTCAGACCAAGAGAAAGAATAACATCACCATCTACAATAGACTGAAAATGTTCTTTAACAACATTAACTTTCCAACATTCATTGAGGCTGCCTGAATTACATTGAATTTGCATCCATTATTCTAAACGATTAAAACAAGTAAAATCACTATTTAATGATAAAGCCATTATTTAAATAGTGGCAACTCTGAGAGACTTAAATTATTAAAGGATAATTGCTTTAATTTGTACTCACCAAATCTGCTGAGAAGTCCCCAAAAATGATTCAGACATGGCAAGAAATTATACAGGTTCTTAACAAAGGTTAGCCACAGGTTAGCTGAGCTTATTTGGAGGAGAATGGTAAAATTGTCACCAAACTGTCTGCTGTAAATATCCATCACAGTGGGCAGAACAGAACAGAACTTTCTGGTTCAGTTTTGACCTTCTTTATGTTCTGTAGTTCATATACAATTTTCCTGTGCAATCAGGGACTGTTGCAGTGCTCTCACTTTTACTTTTACTTTTACCTTCTCATGTCTTGTTCTTTGTTTGTTTTACATGCTGGAGTGAATATTACCATAATTGACTTAAGACCTTTTCTTTATTTTCTGTTTGCTGGTGGGGAAAAAAACATGTTTACAGAATATTATTCTGTTGTTATACTGGGAGCTTTAGTACCACAACATGTTTTGCATATTTATCCTAATACTTTAGTTCATTGTTTTATGAACCAGTCTTCTATTTATGTAGAATTACTATTAATGAAGATCATCTCCAAACCCCCCAATGTGCCCTGGCCCTAACAGAAAGGCAGAAGTGACTGCGGGGATAGAAATATTATACAAACTAATGGGGGTAAAATTAGGCAACGGCCTGACGGAAAAATGAAATCACTGTCATCACTTTCAATTAATATGTTTGGACTTGTGTCTTGGGGCAGGGAACACAGTGATGGCTGTCATAGAGCAAGGGGAAAATCACTCACTATCTGTTCCTGTGACGTTTTGCTGACACACTGTGACTCAGTTTGGTTTAGCTGGTGAGACCTCTGAGAGCCGTATCCAGGATCCCATGTATGCTAATGTAAAAAAATGTAGGCCGATATTTCAGTACTGCCAAACACTTGATGTTATAAACAAATTGTTTACAAGACAGCCAGCAAGAACATTTATAATGAAGCAGACTTTGCTCCCTCATAATTACTCAATCATGATGAAAAAGGCTAGAAAGGCATAAAATATGCCTGCTGTTCCTCATTCAATCCAATTAGATCATTAAGCTTTGTGCCACTGCAAGTTGAGAATCAGTTCCTCAAATGTACTTGTCTTAATTTTGTACGCCTACGCCTTGTTAGAAATAAATGCAATGTGTACAAGCTAGAAAGTGTGGGCGAGATTACAGATACAGTGGCAACAGAATTGACTCAAGATTAGGTAAATGTCATTGCTACACAATTTAGAGTGGCAGAGGTCTGTAATCAAATCAAATCAATTCAAATTGTTTGAATGTATTATAGCATTGCTCTGTTTTACTATGAGGTGTTGTAAAAAATCTTAATATGTAACATACAGTACATCTATGTAAAGTAGACATTCGCTTAAAAAATGTAAGAATTATGCAAGCATAATTACAATAACATTAACATATCATTATATAATTAGAGAGAAATGTGTTCTTCTTGCAAACAACATATATTTCTAGCGTTTGTAAAACTTTGACATATGGTGCTAAAATATAACAGTTAAGTGGTCCAAGATCCGCAACATTATAGTTTTTGGGTTATTTTGTCACCTGTCTAGTCATGATAGAGGACATTTTGTCTTGTTATAGTAAGAAAAGCACAGGTGTTACTAATGACCTAAATTATCTATGGCTCTGTTGTATTCATTTGGCCGCAGTAAGTGATAGCAGTGAGCTAGAATGCACATCACCAGGATTCTGAACCTGAGTAGCTAAATGTAGTTCAGACAAAATGTGTCTACAATATTCACATATTAGTTGGTCTTTGGCATCTAACCTACTGTATGTTTGTACATGTTAAGTTGGCTTTCTGTTTCTGTGTGAATAACCCTGTCGTTGCAGCTTTGAATGGCCATTGTCTTAGATCTCTTTGTGTTGATAATACTGTTTTAAAGTTCAGCAGAATAACCTATTTAGTTTGTACGCCAATGTTCAAAACTGCATGTTGGCAGTGCAAGGTCTCCTGCGTTTATATGAGCTGTGTCTTTGTGTTTTTATTTCTTTCTTTTTTTCTTTTTTTTTCAGACAGATAAGAGCAAAAAGATCACTGATACAAGCTAAGCATGTTGATTTGGAATGGATTTTACTGATTATGTTTGTCCTACAAGGCCTAAACCTATTTAACCTTCATGATCTTCACCAATTTCAAGATAAAGTTGTCTTAAAGCCAAGCAACCTGAAAGTAACTGAATGTGAAGATAAGAGACATTAGGATCATTAGACAGGGTCTTCCATAGAAGGACATTTGACTAGTCACAAGTCAAATGTCACTCCTATTGCAACATGACATCTATTATTATTATTATTATTATTATTATTATTATTATTATTGATATTATATATGCTACTACTAATACTCCTCTAATAATAATATCTGTCTCATTTATTACATACTATTTTGCAAATGTGTGTAATTCAAATAGTTACTATAATATATTGTACTGTATACTATACTATACTATATTATATATAATAGTATTCTACAGTATACACTGTGACAGGTTCAATAATCTTGACAATATGAAGTTAAACATATTGTCTTTTAAAAACTAGCTTTTCTAATCTTTTGAATACGAGATTTATCATAAGGTAAAAATATAAAGTTGCATTGCAGTTGGATTAATCTGAAGAATGATTACTTATTGTCTGCAATTATAGACTGAGGCAATGAAATAACTGATTCAGTAAACTGGTAAAGTGCCATCATTGGGTATTGCACTTCCTCCTCCTCACCACCCCAGCCCCCAACCCACTTGCCATACAGCACAGTTTAATTGCCACATTCCAGTCACACGTCCTCTAATGAAGCTGATTTCTAATTGCAGTGGAAATTACACTTTACAATAACAGTGTTTTATGGGCGAATTTCAGACTGTAAATATGACAACTTAGTGTGATGGATTGAAGTGGTTGCGTTTTACTGCCTGGGACCCTTTCACCCTGTCTTTCCCTGACTTGGCTACGACCAAGATGCGAGTGTAGCCGCTTGTTCACATGTGAAGATGGTCCATGTTTAATAGTGTATGCATGGGTGCTTTACTGCGCTTCATATCTTTCCATCTTGCTTCTCTCTCTCTCATTCGCTGACTAGAGATGATGATGATGGTGGTCCTGCTGGTGATGACACGAGTTTTGCTGTTTAAATTTTTTATTTGAATCTTTGTAATTACAGCAGTAAGACTGAGGTTGTCTGGAGAGGAGAGTAGTAAAGCTTCTTCTTTAATTTAAAGTCCAAGGCATTTACTTTTTGAAAAATCTTGCCATTGCCATAGAAGTGTCATCAGTTCAGAATAGAGTAACATCATCGAGTCTCTGCCCAATTGAATTTTTCTACTGTTGCCAGGAAGATGACGCTGTCATGGTCAGAAGCAGGAATCCTTCACAAAGCCTGTCAGTAGACAGAACTATATCTCAGTAAGCTTTTTTTGTACCTTATCTGTGACTCTCTGCCTCACTCTAACTCACTTTCTTTCCATATACCTCCTTACCTCTCTTTGCTCTCTGCAATAAAACTTTAAAGAGATAAGAAGCTTTTTTCTATTTCAGGGTCACCATTAGCCTGAATAATGCATTGACAAGAGAAGAGCAGTTTGAGTTCTATGGAGGATAGAAGCACAGCCTTCAATTAAATTATACATCATTATCACAGCTGGCAAGCCTGGTGCGACGGTACCCTCTCTATCCTCCTCTAAATGTTCCATGTTACTGTCTTGTCCAATATTGTGTGTCAAGCAACAGCCTCATCCTGCGCCAGCACAGAGCTGGGATGCAGATAAGGCCGCCTGTGCTGGAGGTGCACATTAAAAAACAGGAATAGTCTAACACAGGGACATCACTTTAAGGAACATTCTGGTGTTATTCTAACTTCCTGTCATTAAAAGAAGCCCTATTCACACATGCACTGCTGCACTGAACTTTTCCGGACGATACCCTGAGGAACTGTGTGAACGCAAATGTCCGAAGCAGTTGAACCAGATGTTAACAGAACTGTACTCTGTTGTATGCTACATGTGTGAAAAGGCACGCTCATCTAAGAAAATGGCAAGAGACTCTCTCTGTCTTTAATAGTCATTGGCCTCTAGTTTGATGTGTGTTAAGCTGATGTAATCAGTCAATAAATACCAAGCTCTATGTCCAGTAAGATGGTAATATAATCTCCTGCCTGTATTTTGTTATGAATGTTCTGCTGACAGTGTGCAACTTTGACAAGTGCATTAGTACTTGTGACAGCCTTCAGGTAAACAAATCTTTCTTTCTTAATGGACCTTGAACTAAGAAATGTGTTGTCGACATATTGTATCCAAGGCCAAGAGTTAAATTTGATGCTTAAATTTCTTCAATTTTTATTCAAGGATTGTACAAATAGATGCACAGATTGAGTTGACACAGTGCACTGTAATAAAAGCCAGGAGTATCTATAATGTTGTAGAGGGTATGCACATGATGTCACCACATGCAGCAAGTTAGCATCGTCAGCCCTCTTGGAGTTGCAGACTTGAAACAGCCTGGTTCTGCCGTCAGGACAGGTTGTTGAGGTGTGATGTCAAGATAAACTGCATCTGAACTCGGAGTGTTTTGTTGTTGTTTTGATAGTCTAAATCCTGACCAAACCTTCTATCTAAAAGAGATCCACACTGATATCTAGCAACATCAGGAAAGCATCAGTGTTGTTCTTTATAGTAGCTCTAGGCAGTCTGTTAGGTCAGATTTGAGTACATGGAAAGAAAGGGAGCTACATTTTGCCTCTCCCATGTGCAGTAGGAAGTATGTCCAACCAGATGCTGAATGTCATTTTGGACCCCAGGAGATGCTGCAAAAAGCTCTGGCTTAATATGTCAGTGCAGTATTTATATGAAGCGAGGGATTTTCACTGCCAGATTAAGGTGTCTACAAAGGCCCACTTTACATTTTGCAGTAGCTTGCGTCTTATCCAGATCTCTTCTTTTGCCCTCACAAAGATGTCACCAAAATGGCACATGCTGTTCAGTCATTTTTTTTTAAATGTGCCTTTTGGGTGTGTTCTAGTGGCATTTATGAAATTGCAGTGCAATTCCTTAATATAAGGTAATCATGCATGGTCTGTATTTGTTGGTAACGTCACTGGAAGGAGGTCTGGGTTGATGATCATGATCACTGTACATGACTTTGACACTGGAGTTCCCGTGCTGTGTCCCACGTGTTGTTAGATTTAGGCGACTAAAACATTTCATGAAGGTAGAGAAAAATTGTGTTTTTGTTGAAATATTTCAAAAGCAAATCATCATCACATAATAAAATTATAATCATTTATGTGGCAAGCGATGAAGGAAATTGCTGAAGATTTGCATCCCGAGTTAGATGCACTATTTGAAAAGATTAGCTCAGAGTAGCTTATAAGAAGGCAGCTGTTTGTAGTTGTCAGTAATAATGTGCTGCCAAAATGCTGCATTCATGATGATTTTTGTTGTCAAGCTCAATCATGCTGCAGTTCTAAAAGTAAAGTATGATGTAAAGATCATTCATTGTTCATTGGCATCTCAAGCAACTTTGTTTCAGGGTTTGTTTTGGGTGAAACTCACCAGTTCAACTGCCAAGCCTAGACATGCACACTGCACAGTTCAGCAGGGGCACAAAAACATAGACTGCTCGCCCCCATCCTGAAATACAATGTTTTTCATAGCAGCTGAACTTCACAGTAGGAATCCAAACATTTGGAGTAACTTAATTGCTTTGCCATTTTGCTTTTGAAGCAGTCATCAGTGAAGTAATTGTACTGATGACTAATTATCTTGTCTTCTCATTTCAAAGTAAAAATAATATATCCACCCAGACAATGATGAGAAAATTAATCGGTCAGTGGTGTAGGGAAATGTGTTTTGGGTGATTAAGTTTAAATCTGACAATCAGTCACTGCCATTCATTACTTTTCAAGAAATTGTACACAGCTATTTGGTTATTTTTGGATGGAGGTATTTTCTGTTGTAACAGGGTCAATGATATTTTCTGTTATAGAGTGCCATCACATCAATGTACACTCAGATCAACCTAAAGCAGTGTTAATGTCTGTTACTGTGAAAAGGATGTCTTAGTACAGCAGAACTGTCTGGATATATCTACTAAATTCTACTTCGAGAAGAACTGAAAGCTGGAGTTGAGAAGGACATTCTCAAGTGTGTTATTACCTGCCCTATATTAGTGCTGCATTATTAACATTGTCCTTAGCCCACTAGTTAATTAACCCCAAAGACCTTAATTTACTGACGAATAATGCATAACAATGGATTAACTTCCTGTTCTCATTACTAAGATTGATTGATTAAAATCACAGCTGTGTTATCGGTCATGTTTAAATATGACCATATTATCAGCGAGTTGCCATTATTGAGTTACCACCAGCAGTGAACTCCAGCAGCACAGTATTTAGTTTTCCAAAGTAATCCTCATGCTGGAAGAGCAGATACATGAAGCACTTTTGAAACTATGGATACGAGTTGTTGTTTCAAGTTAGACTTCCTTGTAGTTCCATCTTTGTTAATAAATTTCATGCACTTAGTTTTTTTGTCTTGTATGAGCCAGGTCGTTGAAATAAATGTTTTAATACAGTTTATTGAGAATATAATAGATCTTGTCACGTTGTAGGGTTGAGTATCATTAAAAATCACACTGTTGTGCTCGCATTTGACACTGGCAAATTCAGTACTGTATGTACTAAAGAATTACATATTAAATTAACTAAATATTGCTTCCACCATACTGTACGTGCTAGTTTCTGCATTAGCAAAGCGGAAAATTTTGTCGAAGATCTTAATAAAGAAGCTACATTTCTGACAAAAACAGAAAAAAAACATTGTACAACTTCTTTACAAAAACAGATAGGACTGGGAGACAGGCAAGAGTGGTTTCTGTGGTCGGGCTATAACGATTAGAGATGTGGGTTTTTCAAACTAAAAAAAAACAGCCTTTGCACTTGTAAAAGGGTTTTTTTTAGTATTCAGTGTGTGTATGAAAGCTTCTAACTGCAGTGAAGCATGTTGTGAAGTGATTATAGACATTTTAACATAGATGCTCTTAGGTAAGAACTGTAATCAGTGTCTGGCAGTATAATTTGGTTGTTGTGATAAAAAGTTTGTTCTTACAATATTTTGAATTGCAACGCCTGTAAATATATTCTTATTGATTTTAAGCCTCCTGCCTTAAAATTGGAGCTCCACTGGCACAGCAAACTTGCAAACATCTGAATCTGAGTCCCACAGTTATGGAGAACCAGCGTTTTCTAGCATTTTCAAAAAACCATCATGAAGAAACCCTTCAAGCTACCTAGCAGAGTTTAATTTGGAATATTGTGTTGTTAATTTTCAGAATAAATTAAAATGGACATAATGGCTAATAGCAGGTTGGGTGAGACAAAGACCTTCATTATGTTCGTCACAGTAAGAAATCCAGTTCTGTATGGGCTATGAGCTGCTACGCAATATAAATTTCAATTATCAAAAGAAGTGATTGTATAATAAACACCTGCATGTGAGTGTGACCATGATATTCTTAGTGAGCACTGTGCTCCTGCGACTGGCAGTGTTGCTTTGGAGGTTGTCATTGTGAAGTCGTATTTAGTGCAGCATTGTGCCTCTGTGCACTTTTGTGTTGCTGGATTAGAGTGTTTATTGTCCAATTTATCATGTTCAGTTTGCCTGCCATGAAAAATATCTCCCCATCTCTGAATATATAATGGCTTCGCTTTGCAAATACAGCAGGAGGAATATTAACAAGTGATCTCTGCAATCTTCCAGCTGATGCCCCGCGATGGTTCAAGAGCACGATTTCATGCAGAGACCAAAATAACGTGTAGAATATTAACCTGAAGGCGATGAGTGTAAAACAAAGTAATTCTCAGGACATTGCTTTACCTGCCAAGGATCATTTTCTGCTTAAGCCTATAAAATGTATGAAATGAGAAAATGTTGAATCACTGTGAACTTCAATCTCTGGCTTCTTCTGTGTCATAACTGTTCCAGCAGAGGTTTCTCACCTTTGCTTTCGTTCGTAATGGGTGGCTATGATGCAATGGCAGCATGAAGTGATATAAGGCAGAGGATGCTTTGAAAGATGAGATGGAAGTCTGCACACTGAGGCTGGATTAAGAGTTTAATGACTGGTAAAATTGTGGCATTTCGTCCAAGGTGACCCCTGTGGAGAGATGATCATGCCATTGCTAGATGAAAAGTGAAGGTAATCCTTTCTTCCTCATTTCTAGATAGCTGTCACCAGCACAGGCTTCGTCACCAAGGCCCAAGGCATGTAATTACACTTTTATTGGCTTTAGGGAGACTGCATCATTCATTTAAAGAATAATCTCACTTGTGAGCACAGGCCACAGTACACATAGATCATACCTGCATGAAAGCCTCTTGTTCTGACTCGCTGCGGTTTAATGGACTTTTATGAATCTAAGTTTGATGCATTGTTAATAGTGTGTAGGGTGTTAATACCTGAGTGTTATCCAGAAGCCATTCCTCTCTCCTCTTCAGTTGGGCGTTTTTGCGAGTTGAAGAGCAAGGCCATATGAGTGTGACAGCAGCAGCATGCAAGTGTCTGGGTCTACTGCCAACCAGCCTTGACACCATTAGCTCTGGTGACACATTAAGGTTCTGTTTGCCTTGTAATTTGTTTTGTCTGTCAATTTGATGGATGTCTTGTTTGCCGGCACTTCCTCACACATTGGAAAATGGTGGCTCGAGGACATTGTTAAACGAACTTCAAAAAGGGAAGCAGAAGGCATTTGTTTTCTCCAAACAGGTTTTTTTGCGTTAATGGGAGTGTGCAACATTGTCTCGACTCTGCGCCACGCCAGACACAGGATAATTAAAGGTGAAAAGCTAATTTGAGGAGAAAGGCGGGGCAGGTCCAGAGGCTTGAGTGAGCTAGAAATAGAGATGCCAGTGACAGTATAGTGGAGTACATTTCTTGGCTTATATCATAGTGGAAATCTTTACCATGTGCCTTGTTAGTGCATGCCCCTTTTCTGTGTAGAAAAACAGTTTGCTGTGAAGTGTAGACTGTAAAACCACCATAGTGTGAATTTCCTCAGCTCTTTCTTCCTGTCAATGAATGCTTGTACCCCAGTACATTAATTTTCCTCGAAGTAGCCACCACTAATTCCATTGCAAATTCTTTGTTCACACTATTGACCTCACCTCTGTGACTGAGCAGCACCGCAATATCCATATAACTGCAGTTTAGCACACTTGAGGAGGTGTAGAGGTGCAACAAAGAATGGCTTCACCTGTTTCTGCTCAGATGACAGGTCAGGCAGCCGAGAGCCACTCGCCTCCAGCTGTGCAGTGTGGGAAGCCATCAGAGCCCTCCACCCGGACCACTCAGCTGAGGAAATGTTACAGCTACACCACCGGCTCAGCTTAATGAACCACCTCACCATTACCTACATGTAATGCCCTGAAAGGTGTTAGAGTGAATAGCACAGTCCCACACTTTACTTGCTGCTAAAGCTTTAGCCCTTTTTAGACATGGAATAAGTAACATTGCTGGCTTCATGTTAGGGTTGCACAATTAATCAAAAATATTATTAGATTTTTGACGAAGGTAAAATGTGTGACAAAACAGTATTATGATGAAGTATTGTAGTGCTGCAGAGATGCCCTGTCCCACAAATGTTGTTCTCCAGATGTAAGAAAACATGTTTGTTTGATATAGACCCTGACAAATGTCACAAAGTCATGATTTAAAAAAATGGAAAATAAAATAATCGCAATATGATTTTGTTTTTGTTTAATCATATCCTGCAGTCCTACTTCATGGATTAAAAAACAAGCCTTTGGTCATTAGGTGACTTTTATGTAAATGTTTCTTACAGCTTTATTCAGGCATGACAGGAGAGTGATGTTTGCCATTTGGAGTGCAAGAGTGAGCTGCTTCTGAACAGCGGTAGTTCAAAAGTAATGATATCAAGAAGGAGGAGTGTTGTCACTTCTTTCAAAGGCTGCATCAGTGATGGATTTTAAAACTTATTTTTTCATGGAGTATTGAATTTCTGTCAGTGAATCCCTTAATAATTTCCATCATTTATTAGATAGTGAATTCTGCTCCTTATTTTATCATGTCCATCAGTCCACAATGAATTCCTATATGCCCTAATGTAAAGTGTTTTGGTTGGTATTCATTATAGTAGTGAGGACATGCTGGTCTGATTGGAATTGTGCTCATACGAAGGTTTTGTTTTTTTGCTTAACCTTTAAATAAAACTTGCATATTAACATAAAATGGATGACAATACTCTAAATGAGGCAGAATACAACATGCATTTAATTTTTCTCTATGCATGTTTCACTTTTTATATTTATCTACCTGCATTCAGTTCAGACAAGGGCTGTGCAATATTGACTTTAGATAAAATCACAATATTCTTAGTATGTATCACAATACACAATATATATTTTGATATTTTAAATCTATTCAAAAGCACAGCAGAAATGCTAGGACTGGGTAAAAATTGCAATTTACGAGATAATCCAGATTATCATCAAAATATGCTTAAACCTCTTGTGTTGTCACTAAAACATACTTGATTCACTTGACCTTGCATTTTGTTAAGAAAGAATATTGTGCTAACAGAGATGGAGCAAACTGGAGGTGATGAATGAATCTTTTCATATCCAATTTAACTTGTGGGGGCAGCCTATGCCGTCAGCTTTGGTGACAGGTTTAGGATTTTTGAATGACTGAAAAGATGCAGGCTTCACCCTTGTGGCAATTCTAAATAAGCTATATAGCGCAGTACAGTAATGAAATAGCTGTCTTTTTCAAGTCATTCATATTCACGATTATCCTGATAATGGACATTCACCATGATCAACTTATCCTGAGTGTTTTTAGTGCGATCAGCATATCTGTTATTCTCCCTTCCCTCGTCCCACAGCAGGGTAACATGCCCCGCCCTAATTCAGACTCATTCAGTAGCGCTGTTACTTTTACTCTACCCTATAAAAGTTATTTGGGGTCTCTCTCTCAGACATGAGACAGACATGTACATAAGGAGGTGCATGTCCAGAAGGCACTTTAATGTGTTGGCATATCATGAATGGTGCAAGCAAGCATGGTGAATACAAAGAAAAAAGCACACTATAAAAAGATGATGGATTTAAGCCCATTTTGCTCCAAACTGCGGAAAATGCAGATGCAGAATACACTCGGGGGGCCATCTTCAATCCAGACTATTATTAGAAGGGGCTGGGGAACAGTGAGTGGTGGGATATCAGGTGGCACTATACTGTTTTGTTCTGTCAGCTCCAGTTGACAGTGTGAGAAAGCAGAGAGCACGGAAGCAAGCCTACTCAGTTTTCAAACTTGACTGAAGTAAGTAAGTCCTGTATGTCATTGCTCTTGACTCTTTTCCCCCGGTGGTTTCAATTGTTACAACAGACCTTGAAATTTGAGGGACTGTGTCAGTAGCAGTGTAAGACTGTAACAGACATATCACAGTCTTAAAGCCATGGATTCCCCTCCATTTTTTTCACATGTGGAGGAGATAATATGTTACAGTTGAATCTTTTCACTACTCTAATCCATGGAGCAGGGGATGAAATCTTATTTAGGGATCAGCACCAGTGCATCACTGCCATGATAGCAAACGACATGCAACTCTGCAAGCTCTTTTTAAGAGCATTAGAGCCTAGGAATGAGTCAGTCAGCAGAAATACCTCTTGGCTCAATTTTTTTTTTCAATTAGAACAGAAACAGCCAATATTCTGCAGTTCTAGAGTATGTTACTACAATAGCCATGTCTTAATCTCTCCATTCATTCACAATATCAACCACACCAGCCATTAAATATTTCTATACATTAAACACCTACTTGGATTCCCATAGCAAAAATATTTAAGACATAGAGCCTTGGATTATTCAAATACAAAGGCTTGGTGAATGCGCTTTGCTTTTGTATGTGTTTGTTTCTTTTTCTGTCCTTTTGAATTTGAAGCCAAGCTTGTCTCAGTAGGATATGCAAATTTTGAAGAAGAATGGCTGTCTGGCTCCCTGAGAAGCTCTTATCCTTCACTGTAGCTTCAGCGCTGAATAGAGCTTGAAGATTTTAACGTGCTATAAGGTGATGTTTGGACAAACTTACATTTGTGCAATGGAATAAATGTTTGTTTGCCGTCTGAGGAACATAACTGGACCCTTTGGTAGAGATTAAAGTATTTGTGTTTCTCTGTTCTGTTGTTGATGGTCTGAATAGCTTCGTCTTGTCTATAAATAGCCATTTGTTATCCCGTACTCTGTCAACACTCTTGTTGTCATCTTATTTTAAGTCCTGACAAACTAGTCTTAGTTTGAATAACACCTGCTCGTACAAAAGAAAGCAGGGCACCTCACTTCATATCATGCAGAATCATTGGAGGCTGAACTTGCTGCTCTGCTACACTTGCATAGCAAATAAGGGTCTCCAAGGAGCCATGAAAAGCTGGTGGAAAGTGTCACTGCTTATAAACGAGAGCTCAGGAGAGGTGTTACTCTGCAAAGAGCCGAGAAGTAAAACTGCAGAGCTGCATTTTGACAAGCAGGTTCAATCTCTGTGTAACTCAAGTAGCTGCTGACTGTGATCGTTCACCACAAAATTCTCCAATGGTCTCACTTTTGTTGCTAATAATGCTTGAAATGTTTCCAGCACTTAGTTGGACAGCTTCCGAGATGTAGTTATTGAGTTTGTCGACAGCGACAAAATCTTTTTGCAGTCGACATGCGTTTGTGATTAAGAAGACGCCATTAGCATATTGGAGCACTGTTCCAATTAATGAAGATAATTTCATCCATGCCCACACATGCCCCAAATCTGTGCTCGGTGGCAGCCTACAGTACCAGCTGAGAGGATAGACTTTGACTCTAACAGATGAATGAGCAGATGCGAGTTGACAGTTTGCCACCACAGGTGAATCTAATGATGGGATATTATGGAAAACAACCTACTTACACCCTAGAATCACAAAGGCCTCATTCCCAACAATTTAATGCTTTATTCTAATATGTTTATCAGCCAGAATATTATATGTATTACATTGTATTTTATGTTTTCTCTGTCTCTATCTCTATCTATTTGTACAATATTGTAATGAAAAAGATGAAAATGAAGCTTAATATTGACCATTTTTATCAAGATATACATGGACATATTACTCAAAAGACTAATTACTGAAGAACCTAGCCTCTCACTTTTTAGTTTTTAGGCTCTGCAAAGGCAACCAAACAGATGCAGGAGCATGATACATATTCATCATATTAGTACTGTAACTGTGCATCTACTGTGGCTTAAACGAACTACAGATTTTCAAACAGATGGCCACACAGTGGCTTATTGTGGTAGATGAGGCCCAAATGTTCTCTATCCACTTAGCTGTAGTGTACAGTGGCTCGAATAAAGGTGTGGTGCTCCTGTAAATAGGCCATCATGATCACATATGAATATTTTATTGTATGTGCTGTAATGGGTTACTTCAGTGCGCCTTGAGGGAAGAGCTTTTTTTTTTTAACTGGACTTGCTACCTCATTGCTACTCTGCAGGTTTACCCCTTGTAAATAATCCTGTTACTATGAATAATTAAAATAATTATTATCTCAACCCCATGATTACATAACTGTGGATAATGGCTCCTAACAGAATGTTTGTTCCATTAGTACATTAATTTTACTTTCTCCTGTTGTTTTGTATTTGCAGTCCTTTTGCTTTTTTCTTGTCTTTCATTGTTTCTTTGTAAACAATTTTAAATAATACTTTTTGTCAGGAGTCTGATAAAGCCTGTGTTGAATGCATCTTTTATTTGAAACCCCTTTTAAATGGATTAACAGTTGCGTAATAGCAGACAAAAACATTTATGTTTGGCATGATTCCATTTGTTTGCTGTTGAACATGTTGGGCAAATGCTGTTTGCATTCGTACTTGTTTGATAGTTTCATGGAGCCAAAGGATTCTGCTTGTGCAGGGGTGGGTGGAGCAGCAGTATTAGCACTGGTTGCCTCTGGAAATTCTGCCTCACCAAAATTATAAAGAATAGTTGACCACACCCATGTGCTGTTTCACTACAATTCTGTGGTTGCAGTTGCACCTAGTTTCAGGTGTGTGTGGCATACACCTTTATCATTGCATACACATCTTCACATAAAAGTCCTCAAGTAGCACCAAATCAGTGTCTTCAAACACTTCAGAAGTTCACCGCCACTCATCTTCACAATTAGTGAAGGAATATGCTAGAACATTTTGTATGAATGGGCATTTCTTAAACCCCCCAACACCTTCTCCCACTTCCAATCTGTTTGCCCGTCTATGTGGACGGTGTGCTACATGAAGTGCCATCCCAAACCAATTAGCAGTGAGTAGAAGTGGGTTATAAAACCCTCCAAAGGTGAGTCTACGTCTATGCTGAATTAATGCCGTGTTGTGTCCACGAAAATTCAAGTTCTGTGTGACTACCTGTACAAACTTGAACTGATCAAAGATAGACATTTAATGTTGTTATACAGATGTTAAGAATTGAAAGGCTACATTGTATTTAAGATCAAGTAGACCTTTCCCTTGTCGTTTTTGTTCGATGGAGTGTTGTATATTTACAGGAACTGTCGCATAAATCAAGTTGCTTTCAAAAATTAGTGTGAAAAACGGGAAGATGTTTACAAAAAAAAGATGCTGATATGAAACAATTGTTACAAAAATGTATGACAGTTCCTGTTTCTGCCAGAGAGTGAGAACTTCGTCCCGAAGCTTGCCGCTTTCCTACACCTTAATGAAGGGCGTATCATTCAGCCGTGAGTGTTATTACAAACAGTTAGACTCCCAAGTGTACTGGCAGAGTGGGAGATGGGAGGGTCTGGTTTGAGAAAGACCCTATTTATTTCTCAAGGAAATAACATACGATCTGAATATGACAATTTGGAGAAGAAATGAAGATCACCTTTTGTTGCCAATTCACATTTCCCCTCACAACTACTTTTGTTGGCTTAAGCCCCCGACTCAGTTAAACCAGAAAAAAGGCAGAGGGGGCGGTTTTATCCTCAACCTCGTCCCATTGGGATGACGAGCTGTCTTTGTTATCTTACACCCAACATCAAACTCCTGATCACAATCATAGCCTTTTTTTATCTGTCCATGCTTTGAGAGCACACTACTCCCCCATGTCACCCCAACTGCTCCTCAGATTAGAGAACTTGCCAGCTCTCAGCTTTATCTACCACTCTTCCTAACCAAACAAAATTGGCTCCAGAGGGGAGTGAGAAAGAGAATCACGAGGAGATGAGACAGGCTGGCTTTATCTTAATCAGCCGCAGACATTAAAAAGTTACACTGAATTAGTTTTTTCTCGCTCCTCTCTGACTAGGGTCATTAGGGTTAACACTGTAAAGAAGGGAAGGGATGTAGGGGAGATTTGTCTCAGTGTGTTCTGACTTGAAGTACAAGGCTTCAAGGACAGCTGTGAATTGAATACACCTGGTAAAACATGGTGGGATAAGCATAAAAAGAATCAATATGATTGTTAACAGCAGTTTCTGTTTTGGTTCTGATATCAAGGGGCTGCAGAAGGATACTTCTGTATAATCACTTTGTTTTGCTATTATGAAATGTCTATTTTATAACTTGGATAAGTTGCTTTACTCATACCCCCTCTGCAGATTGTGTGGGTGAACACGGCTCTGTTCCTAGATGTGTCAACATCCTTTAACAATCATTCTTGTGCAGAACTAAGAGATATTCTTTTTATTTTCTTGGCATCTAACTAATGCAGTTCATAACACACTCCCAATCCAGCGTAAACAACAGCAAAACTGATGCAGTAAATAGAAGTGCTTGGGGCAAGTTAAGAAGGCTTGTTGGGGAAACAGAGAGTGGGAATAGAATCAGCTGTGATAGAACTAATGGTGTACACGTCTGTTTTACCAAGCATCAAATGCATTTGTTACCTTTGTCATCTTTTTTTTTTTTTTACACATTCCACTGCTGGTGAGGAAAAATGCAAATTAATGCAGATATAAATTCACACAGGTGCATTGCTGTAAGAATCCGATTGGATTGACCACCACATCTCGGGCAGGTTTGGGTATGATTTGATCTCAGCCAGATATAAATGCAATCTGTACAGTTTGACAATGTCTTCAAGATATCTTATTTGAATTAAAGTTTAAGTTGTTTCAACTGAATGGAGGCCATCTAAAGAGCAAGGAGGAAATGTGTTGCTTAATAGCAGGAGATAGTTTCACTGCCCTTGACCACCAAATCCACCGTCTCCGTTGATCTAATGTGCATATTGAGATCCCATCATAATGCGGGCAGAATTGCGATAACGGGGACGATTATTAATACCAAGACCGATGTAAAGACCCATGATCCGATGTCATTACAGAGATAAAGCACCCTGACACAGACCACATTTAATGCCAGGTTGAAATGGGTCCTGTGTTCAACGCACATGTTTTCCAGTCCATCATTTAAAAACACATTTGGATAGTATGTCACAAATCATGTGTCTCTTTTATATAAACATTTCCTAAATGGTTTGGGGCCTTAACAGTACATTAAAAATTCACCTATTTTAGATTATACTCTATCTTTGTTTCTCATTCTTATCAGTTTTCAAATAATGGATTGTCCTGGTTTCAGTCCAACTGTCGCTCACAATCTAAATGTGATGAAAAAGTCAGTGCAGTAGATGTCCCTGTGGCCAGGATCCAAAAAGATGGACTTCAAACATGACAGTGAAGGGCAAGGGTTATGGACAGTACCAAGTCCCTCATCAAAATTTTGATTGAAACCATAAGACAGTGACAGATTCACTGTGACCTTGACCCAAGCTGACATGACCAGGGTGAGCCAGTCAAAATGCCTCACCCATGACGAGCTTTCCGTTCCCTGGAAGAGATGACCTAACTGGCATGTTTCTCTTTCACTCTTTATCATTAGCCGAGCCATAGCCTTACTGCATCTCCTCTACTTATCCTCCATAACTCAATTCTCTGTAACCCTTCACATCGAACCTCCCATTTGGCCTAATTTTCCCATGAGCTGCATGTATTAATCAAGCCCAAGGCCTGATTGACAGGAGTTATCACCAGTGGATCAGTTCAGCTCTGCCTATCTGGGCCTTTCCGTCTGACTAGGAGACTATCAGAGCTTCTGCTATCTCTTGCGCCTGCAGCCAGTGTCTACCATGAGGAAGGGCTGCTACATTTGTGGCTCTCTCTTATCTCTTCCATTTTTAAACATCCCACAATCAAAGGGCCTGTAGCATTTCCTGGCTAATTGCCAGAGGATAATAAATTGCAAAATCCCCCAACACCCCCATCCTCTCCCTTCACCTCCATCGCTGGTGCTTACGGTTACTCATTGGCAGCAGGTAGCTAATAATCCGCTTCATTGCCACCGCTTTTATTCGCCTGACTGTAAGCATATCCAGTATTCAGTTACATGTTGAGTGACCCACTTTAATGGAAACTGTACCTGAATCCATGAAACACATCAAACAAATGGAAAATTATCCTAAGCATCATTAGGCTACACTGGCACTCGATCTGCCAAGATGGAAATGTGGAGCACTGAAACTGAGCTGGAGTTTTCATTTAAAGATATTGGTCTCTCTCATTGCCCCAATTTACAGGATTACTATCTTTTCATTATGAGCCGGTTATGTTAAACCAGATTTACTGTATTTAAACAGATGGCATACGAGGGTGTCAATTTTGCATGACAGGATTAGGTTGATCTCGCCATTTGGGTGTCTTTTAAAAAGCAGCAGAATATTAAAACAGGACCGCATTAGGCAAGATGCTTTTAATGCAGTCTTGCTGAGTGTAGTACTGAGGGGTGATAATTAGTGGGGATACACCCTTGGTCCTAATAATGTAAGGCTTAATTATTCCTTGAAAAAGAAATGTTGCCGCTGGGCGACTGATGATCTTAACTCCAGCATTTTAATCTAAGCCTTATCTAGATTCCTATAGTCTTTAATGGCTGTAATTCAGCATTCGTAAGCTTTCTAATATTAAACAACATTGGTCCATTGAGATTTATCTGTGTCAGGATGTTCTCTGATTATCACTTTAACACAAGCAATCTTCATTTTGACGCAAGTGTGACAGTTTATTAACTGTATTAAGTCATTTTGTAACCCCCCACACACAAAACACATAGACACATACTGTACGCTATCTCTGTTTGAAATCTCCACAATTAGGGGTGGCAAAACACTGATCTAATGCTTTGGCATGTGAAGAGAGAAGGGTTTTTCATGTTTTCCATACAACAATGTACCTCAGATTATGGTGGTGTTTGGATTATACCCTTCTGAGGTCTCCAAGATTGGCACCAAAATGTGGATTGTGTTGAGCATCATCTCTGTTTGATTCATGATCAAAGCTGTTGTGAAGCATTTGATGAATACATACATATAAACTGGCTACAGCTGGCAACAAGCCTTTGTAATTAGAAGCACTTTATTTGGCCACTCTCAAACAGCTATATTGTATAGAAGAAACTTTGTGACACATTACTGATTACATAAGAAAGTTTTTGTCTTTTGTCTGGATTTTATGTAGTTTATGAAATTTTACCAATATTTGAGCAGTAATTTTCCGAACGTCATTTTATGTCTGCAACAGAGCAAAAAAACATAAACTTTTCGCAAAGAAAACCATGAAAATTTGAAGCAGCTGCTCTTAAGTTTTATACTTCACTGTAAAAATAATATAGTAATAAACACTGTATTGTGTAGTTTTACTAATTGTGATTTTGATTTATATGTAAAAAACAGAAATGTTTGGAACATTGAGATTCAGGTCTTTGTTATTGTAAATGTAAAATACAGCAACAGAGTGCTGCAGTACCAAATTAATTGTTTAAAGAAAGCTTATGCTTTACAGATACAGAGCAGCTGAAAAGAGTTGTCAGGCTCATCGTTTATTTTATTTTAGCTCAGTCAGTGTTTATGATTATGAATAACTCTTGGGTTATTCATGGGTGGACTGAGCATAAAAGAAACTGCCCTGTCTCACAGTCACACCATCACACCTACACACACATTTACATCTGGGGCTGCCTGGTACAGCCATAGTCTCATATGACTATCCACTGAGCAGCTCCACTGTAGCGGTAAGGAATAGATGTATAGTGCCATGCAGTTACAATGCAGAAAGAAATAGTCTCAAATGTAATAAAAGGCATTGACAACTTTTTATCTTTAATTGTAAAATACAGACTTCAGATCTTAAGGACTTTTGCTGTAGACATTTGGTACACTGAAACTACTCGACAAGCTTTGTTTTAACTCTTGGAAAGGCATCCAGACCAGCTCCAGATCACTTGGAAGGTTTTATTTAATACAGAAGCAGAGGAGAGATCTGGCCCTTAAACATGAACTACTTAAGTAAGTTGTTAAGTAACTAATAAAGTAGAAGTAGTAAGTAATAAAGCAATTAAGCAAGTAAAAGTAGTATTTTAAAATCAATCCTTTGATGCACAAGTACTGAGTGCTTCAACCTGAGATCTGAAGCTTAATTTATTGATTCATTATTTTGAGGAGACCTGTTGTTGTTATTATTATTTATAATATTTATAATTATTAATAATAATGATTATAATAAACAAAATTGTTTACTGTATTGCTGTGAGAAACCAATATCAAAAATGTTGTGAATATCAAAAAAACACCTCCCTGATAGTCTCAGAGCAGTAACAGTAAAAATAACATAATATTTTAGAGCAAGAACTTCCTCTATCTTTCAGTGGCGTGTCCTCCAGAGTATGCACTGTGCTGTACCTGTCATTAGGGGATCCCTGTTGTAACCCCCCAATCATCCTTCTCACCATTCCTCTGTCCCACTTCCCCCTCCCTGTTTCCTCTGGGTGCTAATTAATGTGTGGAGGAGGCTGAGAAGTTAACCAGCAGCCACATTATAGCAGCATCCGTGTCTCCATGGCTCCTCCCAGGACAGAAGCTGCTACTTTTGAAACCACCTGAACACAGACCCACATACAGACACTGATATCTACTTGTGGATCTTGTACTTTCTGTCTCAACTCTCTTTCTGACTCATTTTATATTTGATCTCACTTAATTCCCACTCACACACGCTGACACAAATCTTATATACTGTTCCAGATTAAAAGTTGCAAAATGTTAAGCTAAACTATGTTCCTTCATAAGGGAATCTCTTCCTGACAAACTTTATATTTTAGTTTTCACATGCTCGCTCTGGTGTAAATCAGTTCTTATTCAGTCAGAAAAGATAAACATAATTGAAACCCCTATCACAAAAGAATCATAATTTTATCTACAAATATGAAATATGCTGTATTTAATTTGTAAGGCGTTTTTTGTATTAACATGCATACAGTCCTTGAGAATATTCTCATGGTGAACAATTGCTCCAACTGCTGCTATCGTGGGAGAATGAGTTTGCTCTGAGAGGGCAGGGGCTTGAGTCAAGATGTAGGCTGGCGCACCTGCTCACATTTGCTAACCTAGCTGCTAGTGCTGAGTCGTGACAATGTCTCAGAAGTGCGTTCAGCTTATTCAGCACAAAGGTTGAATTAGCTACAACACACATCCGATGCTGATTTCTTTACTACCTGAAATAAAGCAGAAATTTGACAGAAATAGGTCTTGGTCTTTAAGACTACAAGAAGTTTGTGGATATACTGACCATCTCTACTGGTAGTATTTGTCCACATTTAAATAACCATATTAAAAAATAGTTACTTGAACTAAGAGGATGAGATCGCACAATCCGACTGATTATTAAAACACATAACAATGATAGACAGAATGAATATGTTCGTAATTAAAAGCCTTTTCAGACTATGTGTATACTAGCACTTGATTTATTGACTGACCTATACTGTGACCTCAGGAAACAACCCTGATTATAAGTAAACAACTGACAACAACTGATTATCAAGTAAACATGTGTCAGACTCACTTGACATGGAGGCTCGATATAATACAAACATAATGACCCTGATTTCTTTAATTGATGGTATTTCATTTGTGCCGGATGTAGTTGTTTCAACCATCTTTTTAAGCAAACCATATATGTCCTAATGTGTGTATGTATAGTTTATGCATCTATAAGTGTTTGAGTTCACAGGGCTATCTATTATGGATAGCAGACATAAGAACATTTAATCACTCTTAATAAGAATTATGAATAATTTGTTTTGACGTTGGCAGCTTCAATAAGGATAGAACATAAAGAATGCAGCCACTTATAAAGGAAGTTGTTTGCTAATGTTTGTGTATAGAAAATGCTGGATGCATTATTGAAGTTTTACTGTGCTGCATGTAATAAATCCTCTTGACTCCTATTATTCATTGCATAATGGCTTCCATTCATCATTGAGAACATGAGGTATATTAGCTGCTGGAACCTGGTGTTTGGCTCCAAGGCTTTGCTAAAAAAAAATTAAAAGTGTTTGTCAGTTCATTTCTGTAAGAAAACGACAAAGTTTAATTATGTAATGTAGTCTTTTTTAGAGACTCAATTTGCACTTTAACAACAGAATATCTCCAAACAATGACATATTGTGCACTTTTGAATAGGAGATATTTGCCAGACCTCACACGCATTACTCATGAGATAATCCTCACATTTTCTTCTCATGAGTGCTGATTTTTTTAGATCATCACATTGCACAGATGAAATGTGTCTGTCTCCTCCCATTATATTCAACCCTTCCCCCAAAATGATAATTAAACTAGGAATGCGTCAGAAAGCCTAGAATTAAAGTGCTTAATTATGCATCCTTCACACATTAATTTTTCATGATTTGGGAATCAACATTCTTAATTATTCAAAACTGCAAAATGTATGAAAAGTTAAATGTGGAAAAGGCAGAACAGATGAACACAGGAATAAGAAAAACAAAATGCACATTGAGGTGGTGAAGTGAAGGTCTACCACACAGTGTGCAGCAAGGTTTCTCTCTCTCATCTCCTCTCATCATTCAGTCAAAAATGTGCATCAGGGAAGAAAACTGGGTTTAATTACCTGATAAAACGTTAATGCAGGGCAGAGAAACAGAATTGACTAAGTGGTGCAGAAGAGATCTTTGACCTGGAACAGTAGTCCTGCTGGGAACTTAGACCAGTGGGGACAGACAGAAGGTCGAATTTGGCAATCGTGTGGGATCAAAGTAAAACTCAAGTAACAGTAAGTGTATAGAGTGTATAATATGATAGAATTAAGTGGTATTTTTCTGATTAAATCTGCTCAGTTTCTCCAGCATCAAACCTTAAAACCTTTATGGAGAGTTTGGAATTCTTCTGTGTTTTTTGACATGAAATCGTTTATCCAACTTTAAGTGAAAATGAAAATGAATTCATTAAACAATTGTAAAGGGTTGCAAAAGATGAAAGGCCACATTTTATTCTTTGCATATTTCCAGAAAGGCAAACGCTTTTATGTTACAAGGTCATGCTAATGCTGTGTATGCTTTTTGTGGATTTATGTATACAGTGAATGCATTCCCATTCTCCTGTGTTGTGCATGTAAATGGATTCCAAGTTTATGTATTCTGAAGGTCCATTTGAGGGTAAAAGTTGAACAAAACATTGACCCGCACCTCTGAAATCTTCTGTAGTCTGACAGTAACTCCGTAAACCACGACCCTTGGAAAGAGTTGTTACTGTGGCTGGAGGTCACCCAGGCGGGTCTGTTGGGATGACACAAGGGCTCGCAGCATGTTTTCTGGCCACTGCTGCTTCCACTGCAGGCCACCATAACAAAGACAGTGGCCTGAGCCAGCACTTGGCCTTTCTCTCTGGCCCTTGAAGGCAATCACAAACATGTGCATCCGTGTACGTGTGCATACACACATAACTGTGTATGAGAGTTGACCAAGGTTCCCCATGAGGGTCTTGGCCTGTCATCTGACAAAGCCTAACAATAGCAGTGAGCAGATGCCTGGGTTCCAGGGCCAAACAGATGGATGGGCCAAGTGGCTTTGGATAAGAATCACCCTCCTAACCCATAAAGGCAGCTTGGGGTTCTGGCTGTCAGGGTGCTATGTTTTTAGATAAATTAGCACAGCGAGAGGAAAAACAGTGGGCTTTGCAAAAGTCCAGGAACAGCTTGCAGGAAGGCAGGCATAAAAGAGAGGCTTGCTCAGGGCCCAGAATCCCACCAAGTCTAATCCCTCACCCATTGCTTGGAAGGCCAGAAGGGAGGGTCAGTATCTCTCCATGAGGGACTGAAATATTAAAGCAGTTATAAACTATCACGCTGGTCTGCACCATGGCTGACAGGTTGACTTGAAATGGCCACTAGATTTAGGGTGCCATGGGCAGGGTGACAATAAAAGACACATCACAGGGCAGCGTACCTGATTGAAAACAAGCGTAGCAGCCTCCATGTCCTACTTGTCTAGCTTCCATCTCTTTGTAAATTTTGGCTTCTCTTCCAAGCTTCAGGGTTTTTTTTTCTTTGCTTTGTGTTCTATTTCGACATTTGCATTTTGATGTTTTCTTTGTTTCTCCACATCTTCCAAGGCTTAACGACCATAAAAACCTATGATATTTGGAGACCAGTGAAAGAGAGCCTTCTTCAAACAGCCTCAGTGTGCTGCTGATGCTACAATGTCAGGCCTGTGATGAGGCCTGTGTTGGCATGGAGCTGTAATTTGAGGAAGAGGAGGTGCTGGCTGTCTGACCCCTGCCTTGTCAGGCAACCCTCACAGCATACACAGTATTGAAACTCTGGCAGTCAAAGAGGGAGGGGCAGGCGGCGTAATGGCCCTGAGTGGAGTGGGAGAGGGTGCTTAGCCAGGGTAATTTAGGAGCAGGACATACAGATGGGATTGGGGGCAGAGAAGAGACTCTGCAGGGCAGCAGTGATTAGACAGAAGGGCTCTCTTGAGTGCAGCGATGGAACTTGGCCACCATGACAGACGAGGGGGGAGAAAAGGGGAAACCACCTCGTGACATCATCAAAAGGGGTGAAAATGGAAAGGGTGCTGACCGTAGAGTTTGGGGATTCCATAATCAAAGGGCTCTTGTGAAGTCCTTATGACACCGCTGATCATGCTGTTTGTTAAAAAGCAAGTAGGACACCAGGTTGCTACGCTCAGTGAAAATGTCCCTGTGGTCAGCAATGTACAATAAAGGTTTTCCCAGAGGATAAGGATACGGGAAGGTAAACAATCACCAGCCAAGTGCTGAAATGCTACACTGCAGCATCAGGCTCTCATCACAAACCACCACAAGAATTAAGAAATAGCACAAGTCATCATGCAGTGAAGCTGCAGGGTAGTTAAATAAACACCCTGAGGTTCAAGAGGTCATTGTTGATAAGGTGGGGAAACAATGAACGCATGGAAACTCACTACAGACGATTTGACGGCAGAATGTTGCAGACCTATCAAACCAAGCAATGAATACACAATGCCTGTAGTCGTTGAGCCCCCTGGCTCTTATTTATCTGAAGGTAGAACATAAATGGAAAACTGCAAATGGCACTCAGCACCTGCATGCTGCCCATGTCTGTTTGGACATTAAGTGTAATGAAAGCCACACGTCTCCTGTCTGGACGGGTTGGAAATGATGCAGCTCAAATGAACCTGCCTCTCAGTTAAATGTTTTCACACTTCACACTCCATTATGGTGGTGCTGATGTGAGCGGCTCCAGGTGAGCAGTGGGGATGAAGGCTGTCAGTGGAGGAGAGGGGCTGCGGTCCTTAGAGTGGGAGTGGGAGTGGGAGAAAGGAATGGGAATGGAAGCCACAGCTCATTGGGAACATCAGCCTGCTACGGGGAGGACAGGGAACATGACTCATTAGGTATGGGCCTCTGCACTTTCTATACTGAGCTGCATGTTAATGTAGGGAAGACATGGCTGAACTGGGACTCCTGTCCTAGATGATGACAATGCTAGAGAATTGAAAAATGTTGTTGCTTTCCTCTGTAGCAGATGGTGGATGTAGCATCACATAGCCCTTCTAACCAGCTGACGGTTGTAAAACAGTCAACAATAGCTTCACATAACACCAACAGTTTAATGTGCTTTTATCTGAGATTTACAGGGAACATTTACAGGAAATACCACATGATTGACTTGAATAGTTAATGAGAAAAGAGTCTTGGATCATATACATTATGACCATTGAAGAGCAAGTGAGCCCTGATGGAGACTGAAGGAGAGTGAAAACCTTTATCATACTAATGAGGGATATTAGCCATACTTTCCAGGCTTCAACGACGTTGAAAATTTTACTCTTGACATTAATTGCCTTTCTCAAGTACTGAAAATCTTTTTTTTAACCTCAAGAGTGTCATTTCATGAGGCTGAGTTAAATTTCGAGGGGGGTGGTAATGAATGTGGACAGGAGTCAGCCAAAAGTTTTCTATTTGCAAGGTTGAGATGTCAATAAAAGCCCTTGTGATGGCATTTACCACTACAGGCACACACACACACACACACACACACACACACACACACACACACACACACACACACCTCTCCTGTGTGTCATATAGAAATGCAGTCAAGGCGACCTCAATTCTGTCACATTAAGTGGGGTAGATCGCCCTGTAAACGATTACTCCACATCAAATACATGGCAATGAACTGTGTTTAAACACCACAAAACAAATGAGGGCTTGTTTGCTCTTGAATTTTCTTTCTTTTCTTGGTGAAGACTAATTAGATGCTCAAGGATACATCTGATTAAACAACACGCCACTCTCACAATTAAATGTCATGTGCAATTACGATGAGAGGAGTGACTGATCCTTATACCACGTAACCCATTTGCATATGTATCTTTCCATCGTCCTACCGGCTCTCCTTTTCTATCTTGGTTTATATCTTGGCCTTTATAAAGGCAGAGATCCTGAGAACCTGTCTGATTATTGATCGGAACAAGATGCCCTTTGAGAATTTAAGACATTATGTACAGAACACAGCATTTCCAGCAATACAATACATGTGGCCAAGTCCACTGAAATCTAGTATTTTCACCTTGTATGATAACTCATGACACAAGGATTGAGTCTGAATCATCCTTTATCCTTAGAGGATAAGGCAGATGATGTTCTTTATTTGTCTTATTCTCAACAAAACCCATAAAAGACTAGATAATAAAAAAAGGCTAAATAATATCCTGACACAGCTGGACACTGCAGTTTTTGGCAAACATTACTCAAACAGGAGTAAATAGCGAGTTCTTGGGGACAATTGTTACCTGCAGGTTTGATGCATTAGCAAGTATTTATGACAGCAGGACAGTGTATGTGGGATAGACTCAGAATAAACTACAGTGCACATAGTTATTGTGATAAAGCAACATGTCACTCCGTGCATATGTGTTCTTAATAGTAAAAAAAATTGAGGTCTATGGCACAGCTTAATCAGACTTTGCATGCACAAGCGATACTTGTTTTGTGGGATCTATTCATTGTTAGTTTTATTCCTTTCATAGGATTTGTTGACAATGAAAAGTATATAGAATATCACCAGGGCTGTACTTTTGTTGTACTTTCTTTAGTATACTTTATGTGTTGCTGATGATCCCTGTATTCCAAACAGAGGTGTCCCAGTTTTAAGCAGATTTATGTGAGATTTACAGTCCCCAACTGAGGTAGAAAGCATTCCCTCTGGGCAAAACACCCACTCACTCACACCAAAGCGAACAACAACAACAACCAAAAGTGAGGTCCCTTTGCAAGTTGCCTCAAGCCTCGCAAGCTTTCCGCTACATCCTTGTTGTGTTTTGCTTGTTGCTCACCTGCAGTGATTTATGTGTTTATCGGGCTGGGTTTTTGCTAACATATTTTAACTTTATTCTTAGGGCATCTCAGCTTTAACAGTCTCTTCTTGCAGCGCAGGCTGGGAGTTAGACTCAAGCCTCAATACCACGAGCACCTGGCGTGCACCTGAATCTGCTGCATTTTGGGGTATTTCAGATATATCGGATCATTTGGTCCCAACCAGACTCCTTTTGAAGTTGCTTCTGTGGTGTTTTTGATTTGACTCACATGAGGTGACCGTTTCCTTTATCACAGTCTAGCCAGCAACAGTTAATCTCAGGAGGGCTCCTTTAGATCCTTCCCCGTCCTGCAGCACCGCTATGATCAGTCACCTGTTTTCTGTTTCACACAAAGCTTGCGTGGGCCGTGCAGGAGTGTTCATCCCCAACACTGCCATATCACTGGGAGAGGGTGTTTTCCCCAGAGTAATCCTGATTTACTCCTCCGTAGAGCCTGCACACTGCTGCCTCGATCGGCTGTGGAGTTGTAGCATACAGCTAGATCCACCCTACTCTTCCTCTCTCTCGCGCACATTACCCCACCCATCTTACATGCTCTTCATCTGTTTCCAGAGGTGAGATTTGGAATCGGGTGGGAGTGTGTCCAATGGCATTAACCCACAGTGGAGCTTGAATCACAGATTAGAGCAGAGGAGGGACTGTGCAGAGTGGGGCTGGGTGGGAGGTGATACAGTGGTGAGATGGGGCTTCGGGCGCATGGGGAGGGTGGACAGCTCTCATCAGGGCCAGCAGGGATAGAGAAATAACACAGAGATGTGGGGCTTGAAATCCAAAAAGGGATAGGCTTAAATCTTCTGCTATTGAGATGGAGCTTTGGGGCTAATAAAGGATTCCCTTGAAGGAAGAGTGAGAGCTCGGCAGCTTCCAGAGTTTGTAGTGTCCCTGCTGGTGCCGGAGCAGACCAATTTATCATCGTGTTCCCTCTGAAAGCTATCACATTCATGGAGGAGGCAAATTTGCCTTCATGTCAGTGTAGTTTTGTCAAAACTTTTACTGACCTGTCAGTGTGTTCTCAAATTTGTCTTCTTAAACCAGCTTTAGGCTGCCATATTGGGATGCATTGAAGCAACTAACTTCAAGAGCTCATAAATATTATTTGTCAGTGTTTTGGAGATTGATCCTCCTCTCCTCTCCTCTCCTCTCCTATTAAAGATAGTTTTTCTTCTTGTTGCTATAGGTGTATTTGAGATGGCATTATTACTGTGATGGGTTCTCAAATATATAATTAGGCTAGTGCAAATATCATTACAACATAAATGATGATCTGGTCTTGATTTTGCTACAAAGGATTGTAAAACACATGAATAACTAATTAAAAGTCATTTATGTATTGTTTTTTGCTTTGGTTGTGTTGTTATAAACACCATGAGAATGTGTCAAATACGACAACAAAGAAAAACCATAATGCTTTTTATGTGGTTGTCTTGTAGACAGAAATCAATAATAGGAGTATATTATTATTTTCTGTCTTGTACTAGTTGTACCTTCACATCCTCTGCTTCTCACAGCGTTAATGTCAGTCAGGAAGAAAAAAAGAAATGCCTTACCGAAACCTTACCAACATTATTTACATTTGGGTGAACTTTCAAAATGGTAAATACATCAATCTTGTATGTTCTGCTCTTTCTGTGTGTGCTTCTGTGTGTGTATGGTTGAATGAGTCTATCAGTCTTCCTGTACTCATTAATAGGAGTCAGGTTCATAAATAACAGAACCGGGAGGGGCTGGTATTTGCATGCCAGCTGTACCCCCGTGTCACCAACACATTAAACCCAGTAAAAATGCGCAGTCTGTTTGTACCTGTCGACACATTACCCCACTGCATACTGAGAATCGTCAGGAGATCTGTCAATAAGGAGGCACTTTAACAGTGTAAGCAAGATAAGTGGGTGGAAAGCAATTCAACGTGTTCTTATTTTTTTGGTAGCAGGTGCGAGGGTCAGTGCTGAGTAACAGAAAAGTGTGGCGCGATGAACATTAGGGTGATGTGCGTGGGCTAGAATGTTGTTGAATAATTTCCTTTAATATGTACTCGGAGGGGAAAGAGTTTGTGGTTGATGAATAGTCAGAGCTGTTTTTATAAAAGGGGCATTTACTGATGGATCATTGATGGATCTGATGTGACCTCCCTCCTCCTACAAATGCAGCACAGATGTTTTGTTGCTATTATGGCTGCGGCTAACAACTATTTACTTGATGATGAATGTGTTGCTTATTTCTATTCATTTATCGACTGTATTTTTATTAAATGTCTAAAATTTGGGAAAAATGCAGATAAAAAGTTTGCACAAGTTTGCACATCCCTAACAACATCTTCAAATTTTACAGACTTAAAGTCCAGAAACTAAAATGTATTCAATTTGCAATGATATTATACTAAAGCAAAGGGTAATTTTTAAAAATCTTTTTAAAGTACCTTTTTGTTGTAGGCTACTTCCACCGCTTCATCCCCTTTTGAACACAAACACACACTGTGGCTAAACTGTGACTTCAAGGTGGGGAGAAATGTGTGTGGACCGACTGATGGACTGACAAAGGGACCTATAAAACTACTGGTCGCAGCTTAAAAAACAGCAAATGTTTTCTTGATTAATCGCTGCTTGTGTGAAATTAATTTTCTAGAAATGTTGGCAATTCATTTTGTCAATGGAGTAATTGATTAAGATATTAATCATTTCAGCACCAGTTGCAATCGGTGTGCTTGAGCTCGTTCTGAATTCTCCACTTAATATCATTGTAAATTGGATAATTATTGGTAGTGATACCACTGATTTCCTCTCCATTCTGATAGCAAGTAAAACCAGAATGGTTTTGCAGAGACCAATACAATACAGATACAGAAAAGCTGCATAACCTCATCTGGCAATACCTCATCATACTCTGACAGGCAGAAAGAGATGTTCCTAACAGTTGGGTATCACTGAGACTAAATCCTGGTGATGGCATAGTTACTTTCTATTGTGTCTCTGTTGATGATAAAATACAAAGTTTAGATATCAATCTTTTGATATGACAATTGATCCTCTGAAGAAACGTTTGGAATGGGAAGTATCAATATATTTCTGTATCTATTTGACATCACTTTTTCTTTGATTTGAACTGTTGGTAAGATGTCACCATCGTCTCTGAGATTGTAATGTTCCTTTTCTGACATTTTATAGGCTAAACAAATATTTGATTAATCTTATACTAAACGGATTCATCAATCATAAAAACAATCATACGTTGCAGCAGTAGGCTTGATCTGGTCTTCTCCATACCACCTCGCATCAGTGTTACCAACAGTAACTCCTTAAGGGGTCTAACCTGTTTCCTAACAAGTACAGAAATTAGGACAGCTAGCCTGCACCAGCCAGTTATTTACACTGCACTGAGCCAAGTAGTCATTATTATTCAAATTCATTCAATTGCAAAAGTGGGGGGAGAGTGGTCTTATGAAGATGAGGAATTGCAGATAATTAGCAGGAAGGCATTTTGTTTGAACCCAGCCACTTCGGCTTGGGATGCGCTACGAAGGTTGGGTGATAAACAAGCAATGGAAAAACACAAGGGGAAAGAGAAAAAAAGACAACAAGCTCTTTCATCTAAACCCACACAGAGATAAAGTCTAAGGAATAATCAACTGTTGTGTTGCGGGTAGACAGCTGTGGAATTAGCCATCTCCAATCTGATTGTCCCCAGCACTTTAATCCCTAATGCAGATAAATATGGCTCTGAAGTCGTTCGGAGAGAGTGGCTGCTGCAGCCCTGGGTCTGGCCATCTAACAGCTTCTGTCTAAATGGCTTTGACTGTCGATGAAACGAGGCTGTGGCAGCGGCACTGATGTGATGTTAGCTCGTTCCCTCTGTTTGTCTGTCTGCCTGCTTGTTGTTCGCTATAGGTATCATTGTTTCCATTCCATTTCACAGCAATCGGCCTTGGTGAGAGAAAAGTGCTTTTCTATCCTTGAGCTGTGTCTTTGTCATATCAAGGCCTCTAGCTTGAGCTGCAGATTCTTTATAAGCCTCAGAATGTGTGTGTGTGTGTGTGTGTGTGTGTGATCCTGTGTGTGTGTTTATGCTTTATCTACAGTACGTGCCTATAGTTATTGCAGTTAAACTTCATGATGCATGGTTTTTTAATGTGTCTAAGCACGAATGTGTGTGAGTGAAAATGTGTTTGTGTGCACTGAATATATTGAGATTGCTGATGGATCTATTTTAGGCTAAAAGAGTCTCTGTCAAAAGGAATTGCATTAGTATGACAACAGACATTCAAGGCTTGTTGAAAGCACAGTCACTAGAATAAAGAATCTTTTATCAAATCCAGGCTAACACTTTTTACAAATTGTATGCAAACACCTTTCTTGTGCTCCTTTACTTTTCAAAACTGACAAAACATATTTTGTGTGGCTATTTGAATTGCCTGTTTTCTTTGAGGACACTTTTTGATGGATGCGTATTCACGTACCTGCTGATAGTGCCTGGCTTTGATTTACTGAGCGTGTCCTCAGAAAAGCGAAATTTTAAGCAAACACATTTATGCAACTGTACAACTCTGACAATGTTCGCGGCTGATTCCTTTTCAGTTTTAATTGCATCCTGATAACCAGGGTGGAATGACGCTAGACGTAATTAATCACGCACCGCTTTTGTGAGTACATTTATAACACATGAGTTGACTCGCGCAGACACACACACACACACACACACACACACACACACACACACACACACACACACAGGGGCAAGGTGATCAATCAACCTGCGACAATGTTCCAAACACACCATCATTCCCTCCATGGCTGCCTTTATCAACAGGCTAATTTGTCTCACTCTGCACCTCAAACATTATGAGTCCTCACACATTTAGCCCCACACCTTTCCCTTTTATCTTCCTACCCACCACTTAATACAGCAATTAGAGAACTGTGGAGGTTGCAGCTTCCTGTTAACTCTTGCCTGCTCAGGCTAGTTGCCACAATCACATACTGTAACCTGTAGCCTGCTGTGACAGCGGAAAGTGTTCAGCAGACAAGTCGATAGCTATCTCAGCTCAGTATTGCTCCTTCTACCACTTCTCTTCTTTTCACAACACATCCTGCAGATATTCTTGTTACATTATTTCTTGCTTGCTAGGCTCATCGATCTTACTGCTTCTGATTCTTCCGTCTTATATACAGGTTCACTGGGTTGATAAAGCAATCAGCACTACAGTAGCATTAAGTAGGTAAACATATAAGCACTGCTGCTGTGCTCTGTCCCCCCCTCCATTCCTTTATAGTTGCCCACACCTCGTTTCTGTTTGGCGCCATGTCTCTCTCCTCTGCTCCGTCCCTTGCTCTAGCTTACTTTTCAGCTTTCATGTGCTCTCCTGCTCTTGTTCTGCCCCTCACACTCCAATCTTTCATGTTGATTTCAAAACTGGCAAGCCCGCAGATGAAAAGTGGAATGGAGTCGGTTGAAGAGAGCCAATTTCCTCGTCTCTTGTGAAGATTAGCTGAGGCTCATTGGAACGTATGCTTTGTGTTAAAGAGCCTGCCAAATGACAGAACACGGCTGGGGGATTCATAATTATCTTTTCATTACTCTGCATGTATAATGACTGCCCCCATTATAAAACTCAAGACGATGTACACATTACATTACCCCAGACAGCACTGAAACAGGTGCATCTATTGTACATTACAGTTGATATCTTTTTGATAACATGGTCATTTTCTTTATTTGTTTCTATGAAATGAGCGATTTGACTGTTGAATGTGATATTCTACAAATAACACTGCATACGATCAGATGGCATTTGCTTATGAATGTGGTTAACATCACACCTGCAATGTACAACACGTTCGTACACGACGACTGTTGCTTGTAGGACAACATAAATGCAGTTTTCTTTATCGAGGGTGCAGAGCTGTTTGCAGTATTTACGATATTATCTGAATTATGTGTGATTTTGAGAATCTGCGAGACCTGGTGGTGAATAAAATTTGAGGGCTCATCGAGCATAGGCCATCTGTTATGGGATGTAGCCTGTAGGTATTGAGAATTGCTGTAGATTACCATAAAATACTAGACCAAAAGTGTTGTCTTCTTTCCTGGTTTACCTGCTATTGCTGTATGATTTCAAGCAAAGTATGGAATATATGCACATTTTATACCTGACTGAAGGTTTAACAGGAGAAACAGACTTGCATTACAAAAGCCATGTGGTCATCGTCCCTGTGCCAACATTACCTCCAGAGCATTTGCAGTCCTACACTTGTCACTTCTGCTGATTTTACACACATTTTCCTGTGTTTTAAATGACTGATTCCATTTTAAATTCTTAATTTTAAGTCTGTTTGTCCCAGACATGCAGATCTCGAGCATTACATTTGGAGAATAATTCTAGGCTTGTAATTGTGTTTGTCTTGCTTAGAAAATATGTGCAAATTCAAACAGAGCCACCATTTGAGTGCGTGTGTGCACATCCGTACACATGGTTCTGCCCGTAGTGCCAAATGGTACAGATGCGAGCGAGGACTGGCTTTATGGGTTTCTGAATGAGGATGGGATAGAGCAAATGGGTGGTTTGGCTGTAGTATTTCTGTCATCCCACCACAAACAGAAAAACAACAGGACTGCAGGCTTGTGAATAGGCTCCGTTATTAACCCCATAAATCACTGGACTGCTGATGGTTTCCATATATGAGACAATTCATCAGATTTTCTGCCTCTCTTTCTCATTTGCAGACACACACACACACACACACACACACACACACACGCACACACACACTCTCACGCACACACACATACAGTACAAGCTCATGCACTTACACATGTACAAACACAACAGCTTGAAAAATGGGAAATATTGCAAATAATCCACACAATAGCATGACATTGCATCTTTGTCACCATTGCTGTTTTGTTCAGTTTCATTTTCCTGCATATCTAGCCTGAGAGGGATAGTTTCTCTCAAAAATCTATCACATCGTTGCTGCTTCTAACTAATGGTGTTAGACAAGGCATTTGCCACTTGGGCTACTTGGCTACTAAGATTAAAGATACTCTTCCCATGAATAATCCTGGTGATTCTCATGGTTCCTCTGAAAAAAAATAGAGGGTAGATAAGATTATAGGTAATGAAGAGGAATGGATTGAGGCAAAGCAGAGGGAACTGGGAGGGGGTCTTAACTCCATGACCAGCAGCTTTGTGATAGTGATTTAGGAGGTCAGAGACAGAAGATAAAGGCTTGTGCATTATTAATGCTGAGGGGATCTAACTGGATGTGATTGGAAGTTTCTGCTGGCGTTTCTGCTGAAGAAAAACGAAAATTCATCAAAGTGCCAGCGCGTGTATGTCTGTTCTCACATCACTGCCTCATGAAATGATACAGCATTTGGATCTTTATTTGAGTCCCATACTGTGTTGCATGGTGTAAAAATAGCACAAATCTAAGGCATCTTTTTTTGCTACTTGCTGTTTTCCCAGGATGAAAGCTTACGTGAAATGAACTAAATGCATCAAAATGAATTTTTTAACTCAATTGTGCAGAAAGTGAACCTCATTGCTTCTCTCTGCTGCAATTATTCCAAAAAAAACCATTTCTATTGCTGTTTGTGAAACCGGGGGAATGTTTATCTGCAAGCGAGGAAAGTTTGTGCATAGAGTGCCGGTGAAATGTCAAACTGTGTCAGTGGAGCAAAGTCAGGTCCGTGTGTGTGCAGATGGCTCCTGTGAATGTGTGTGTGTGTGCCTGTGTGTACTGTACATATTTGTACATGTGTGTTTGCGTGTGAGATTGAGTGTAAGCTTGCGGTTAGCTGTCGCCCCCAGTGCAGATTGATGGTTTACAGACAGGTAATTTATGACCTCTCGGTTGCTGGCAGAGAGAAGGGTGACACGCGACTTTCCCCGCAGATAAATAAGCGCTGCTCTGGGGCCCACATCACCTCACCCCTGCATGTTTGTGAAAGAACAGATTTAGCTCCCGCTCTTTTTTATTTATTTTTTTGTCTACTCAAACAGCTTGCAGCTGGTCTTCTAATCTTGCTTTCTTCATTTCTTTTCTTTGATTCTCTACACTTCAACAAATTTTTTCCTCCTGCCCCTCTTTTATTACCGTGTACCCTCCTACCCTTTCCTGTCCTTTTCTTCTCCCACCTCTGGTTGTCTTTGTTTGCTGGCTCACTCAGCAGGGAGCTGGGGACTTTGACATGCCAGCCATCATTTACAGGAATATGGTGTGAAATCGATCTCATGGAGAACCCTGCTGCAACAGTAAATTTGGGAGGGAGGGCTACAGATTAATTTCAAGGTCTTTTTGGGCGGAACGCATGGCCTGTCTGAAACGGGGAGAACATATGAAGGTGTGGTATCATATTGTAATTTATCATGTGGCTGTAGTTTCTGCTGCCCGCATGTCCGTGCCAGAGGTTTATTGAAGGGACAAGACAGTTTCATTTGAGCTGAAATAAACATCAAATGGTGACTGAGCTCAATCAATTCCTTTGTCCGTCCAAGTAATTCTTCCCTAGAGAAGAAAGCTGTAGTGAGGCGGGCAGGGGCAGGAAGTCGAATAGCACAGAGGGAAAGAGATGCGTGAACAGAGGTTGACTGATGGATGGGGAAGTTATTACACCGCTGGGAGGACGTGTCATTTATTGCCAGTTGCTTGTCTCCCGTTGCCTCTTGTTTCTTTTATGGCAGTGATTACAGAGCGGATGCATGGACAAACAGCTCCCCCAGAGATCCCCATCAGCCATATAAAACACATGCACACAGAAACACACACAAACTACATTTTAACCTTCCACAGCAAGCCGAGCCACTGTCAGGACACAATGCAGGTAGGGGGAGGAAGTCATCAGCAAGTGTTACATTTGTCAGGGCTGCTACAGGACCTTGTCTGTCCCTGATGTGATGACGTGCTAAAGCCACAGTCCATCAGACCTTGAACAAGTTCTTCTGCCTCACTCTACCAGGGACCCGTTAACAAGCACAAAACGTGCTCGGACAGGAGATGTTGTGTGTCTGTTTAAGACCTTGGCTCTTTCCCAGAGCAGTCAAGGAAAATGTCTTCTGTGGAGCCGGATGAAATAGCAAAAACACATAATGTTTGAACTATAGAGATGTGAATATGAAGTGTATTTTCTCTGCCAAGGGGAAATTATTATCAAAGATTTTTCTCATCAGAATAATAACGTGTACTGACCAGCCTTTAGTAAATGTGATTATATTTGTAGTGATTTGTGCAAATATTTCACAAAAAATAACAACTTAAAAGACACCACATCTTATAGTCTTTATCTGCAGATGGAGCTTCCCCACATGATAACAGACGGTCATATATGGGGGGTCTTACCACCCGTCTCTGTTCAGTGATGATCTTTTGTGTCATTAGAGGTAAATGCCTCCTGGTCAATGCTAAAATACAAACTTTTTCCTGTTATGAAGTTTTAGTTTAACAAAATAGAGTTAAGATTCTAATTTAAAGACACATTTAGTTGTGTGTGGCTACAACTGTGCTCTCAACCCATTTACCCCAGTGTCCATGGTTAGGGGCAGGAGCCAAGGACATGTTACCATAGGGAAAGCCAAAGTCTAAAACTTTCTAGGAATTGCCATCAATCACAGTCAATCAAAATTAAAACATCTGTAACAGAGTATGACCAAAAAAGTACCACATATAGAACAGAATAGTTGTAGTAAGGTATTGCTTGTAATTTTTCGTCATTAGTGCTGCTAACAAGCTGGACACACCTGTGTACTGCGTGGTGGTTACTGAGCTGCTGCTGCTCATTAGCGTGTTTGTGTTTGTATAGGCTGCGTGGCAGCTGCGCTGTGCAGCTCCTGCCTGCCCTATCTGTTTACATGGAGTTTTCCTTTGATAATTAGTGATAAATATGATGACGTGATTTTCCTTTACCTGCTGAAAGAGCGAGAAAGCTGGAGGAGGAATGAGAGGGAGCGAGGTAGAGAAAGTGAAAGTGAAAGAATACACATACAGACATTAAAACTGTAGTGAAATGCTGGTATGATGTGGATATGACTGTCTACAAGTCATTTTCACATCGATTTTTGCTGAGAACTGCGGGCGTGTCACGGTAGAAATAGGCAAGACTCCGAATATATAGACCAGGCGACACAGCAGCCACGCTTGACACGCATGTTAGAAGCGCGTCTCATGCATCCAATGTGGCCAGTCTAACCTGTTAACATGGACGTCGAAGTGGAAAGTGAGAGGTAACGCCACGCAGCAGCATTACTCACGCATCCAGTGTGTCCAGCCTGTGCTGATACCAAAACAATACTTTTTGAAAAATACCTTATTTTTTATGATTTATGATTTATGGAAATGTTTTAATTTTCTTTTAAAAGAAGCTGCAAAATGTCTAAAACACAAGCGGCTGTACAAGAACTTTGTTTCCACACAAAATCAGCCAAAGTATGATTTTTTTAAAAATCTGATTAAAGAATAAGTTTCATTAGAATACTAATATTTTAATATTGCTCAGACGTTCACTTTCAGGTATTTGACAGTTTTCGATACTTTGTCATACGTTTAGCGGTGTGGTACAGAAAGAGTCTGCACAGCATTCTCACACAACTACCCTCAGCTCAGCATCTTTGAGTAAGTGACTACAAGATGCAAGTGGCCCACTATGGCCACGCTTCCTTCCCGCCATGGCAACAAGAAAGATGCATCAGGACACATGCAGCCTGAATGTACAGCCCAACCCAGCCCTAATTTTTTCATGGAGGACAATGGCAATTTAGTAGTGCCTGTTTCTGACACTGTGCCAAGCCATGCTCTTCTTTGTTGTCCTATTTTTCATAATAACACTTTCTTCCAGGGCTAAACAATAACAGAAGGGAGGGACTTTAATAAGCCTCCATCTCAGCCCTGTGCAGCTCAGGGGCTTGTGGCAACAGTAACTGTGTGTATTTATTATTGATGGCTAGCACCTTGGCCCTGTGTTTGCAGTGGAGGAACGGCGCAGGAGAGAAACCAGGTCATCTACTGCACAATGCCAGAGGCCCAGCTGACTCACCCAACCAGCTTTATTGCATTATTATTGCATTTCTTTCATTACTGCTATCGCCTGCCTTTTCAATACCTCTGGCTTGGAGTCACAGTTCCCATAGAGTTTACCTTATGGCCTCATGGAGAGCCACTTCTCACTACTACATCTGCTCTATTACGCACACACACACTCACACACACACACATTCCCAATGCCTTTCTCTCTTCTCAATCTTAACACCCCCTCTACCCACCCTGTCTTTTTTCTTTCCTCCCTTCTCTAGAGTTATTTTTCTCCTCTTTGAAGAACAGCGATAACGATTTGCCTTGGAAACACCACCACTTCTATTCACTTCTGCTAAGTTGCTTCAAGGTATAATTTGCTGAATCAAAAAGGGATGTTTTGCCTCAAACGTTTACTCAGTGTTTTACTCTTGGGTAATATTCTAGCCTAGTGGATGATTATTTTCTGTTTAAAACCCTGGTTTTACACATGCGTCTGTGCTATGGGGGCAATTAGGATGGACAGAATGTTGTTGCTGAAAATTATGTTTTGAGGTCAAATACATAGTAAACACTTCCGATATACCACATTGACCCCCTCTGTGTGTTTTATGTTTTAGAGGGGTACATTAAGTTGTGTTTACTGGAATGTTAATATATTACATGTTACACCCACACATTTCAGGTGAATTAATTATAATTTGTGGGTTGAGGAGAACGGTCACAGAGTTTGTAAACATCGAGGCAGGGCATTTTTATCCCTGTCGTATTGCTCTTTCTGTCTCAGAGAAGGCAGTCGTGGGTGTTTGATCTCATTAATGTGGTGATTAAGTGTTCATTGTGTCATATTTTTCAACCAGAGAAGATTTTACTCTTTTTATGTGCCTGTGAATTGTGAATGTAATGGCACTAAATGATACCATCACGTCCTGCATGAGCCATTACTGTTTCAGGGTAATTGTGTTTCCCAGAATTAGCAGGAGGTCAGCCCATTGTATTATCACAGCCAGTGATCATGGAGATGAATATCGCACTGAATTATTCCTTTTCAAACATGTAAAATACACTCTTAAAACAGTATAAATGCAACTTACTTTACTTGCATACCTTTGTCCTGATAATTATGTACGTACACACGTCATGCGTGTTGGTTAATACTGTGGATTTATACTTAATGCAAGGTGTTATGTTGGTGATTAGAGCAGCTGTGACATAGGTTTTTGCTTTATAATTCAACGTTTGATTTTGCCAATTGAAATGTCACCGAATGTATGTATGGTACTTGATAAGGTATTATGCTTTCATTTTTATTTATTAAATAATAAAATATTTAAACTTCATTTATTAAGTTTTGACACTAACAAAGCAGTTCCTCTCCTCTATCTTTCTTTCTTTCTTTTTAGCAAATAGCTGTTTGCACAACTTTCTAGTAGCAGCTCATCAGCGGGTGCTAATTAATGTTAATTTTGTGACTGAATCTTGAAGCCAAATTAAACGTGTCAATTTTGTGGTTAAAAGTGTTTTCTGCCGATGTCTGTACTTGAGCAAAAATCATTTGTAGACTGATATAAACAAGTGTATCTTTAGTTCCAAGCACTCCAAAAGAGTGAACCTGAACTCTTATTAAACTTATTTAAATAAATTAAGTTTTTAAACTTCATGGTTGTGAATCAGTACCTTCTACATTTGCATCAAGAAACTAGTGAAAATAAGGTTTTAGATTTATCACTCTACTGCTGTGATTTCAATGTGTTGGATATATTTTCATTCATTTAATTTCCTTACATTAATGAGACTAAATCATTAATTGATTAATGGAAATCATGAGAACAATCATAAATCATTAGTTGCAGCATTAATGGGGGATTTTCATTGTATATCTAGACTACTTTTTGCCATCGGCCAATTTACACAGGCTGTCCAAGATCATCCTGTGGCCACTCTTTTATTTATTTTATACTGTATGTGTCTATTCTCTGTCTCATAAACTGTTCCATCCTGGCCTTGTTTAATGGAAGCGTCAGGGCCACTAGAGGCCATTCAAGGCCAGAGGTGACCATGTTCCTTGGGTCAGTCATAATTAGCCGCCCTGCAGCCTGAGGGCTCCATAAAAATGAGATAGGTCATCTCAATCTCAGGTCTTCTTGGCCAAGCTTTTTGCTGCGCTGGTTTTTAATGTGTTCAGCGACCCCCAACTAAGTGCTTCCATAAAACACCATGCAGTGTCCCTGGGCAGTCAACAGTCAGTCATGTTGTTTTTTCCTCTATGAATATTTCCAAAACTACTGATGCATGAAGCTGCATCAACGCAATATTGTGTCTGCCCTGTTCTCCTTTAAATATGTTGTGTTCCCCTCATTACACAAGTAGACTGCAGTTTATCTTTATTAGAAACCTGCATGCCTAACTTATAATAATTAATGGTGTCAAAGCAGGCTCCTATCAGAGGAATAGCAAATGAGGGTTATGTAACAAAAGCACCATCTCTGACAACTTTTAAGGTTCTTGAGTTTAACTTTGAAGCATTAGGTTAAGTGCTGGGGAGATGTCTTGTTTTGGCTATGATGGCTATGATGATGACCTGTGTAAAAGCTTGGGCTGACTTTCCTTTAATTGCAATATAGTTCTAATTTACAGCTGTCAAACTGGAGGTTTATGGGCTCTGCACTATAAATTGGCTCAACAAATAGCAGCTAAGAGGAAAATAAAGGGTATAATTGTGTTTTACATGTCATAAAATTGAGGTCGAAATATATCTCGATGTCACTGGATGAGGGCATTGAGGTTCCAGCAATATGGCCGGCTGTTTAACCTTTTGATAAACATCCTCATTAAGCATTAGCACCGGAAATATAGCTTTTATTCTTCTCAACACTACACATATTTGATGAAACCATGGTTAATTTTGGCCCTAAGTGCATCCTTTTCAAATCTTCAACTCTCTGCTCTCTACTACAAACTTGCTCTCCTCATGTCATTTTTAACTTGTCTTGCTAAGCTCATCATTTATCTTCAGACTCCCATAATATTCAGACAGTGATGTCTTTTATGGCTATTATTAGAAATGGTGTCTGTCTTCAGAAGCTGGCACAAAAGTGTGAGTGGTCCCTTGGGCACTGTTTCATATCAAGGTTAACTTGTAGTGATTAGGATAAGGAGACGAGTAGTTGCCATGGGGATGAAGGAAACGGTGGTGGAGAGGACGATAAGCCCGGAGTGACAGAACTCTGATGTTTCTGTTGCTCTGTATACAACAAAGCTAATCTGAATACAGTTCATATGTATTATATCCCTTACAAGGTCTTTCATGGCTGCATTAGTCATGATGTTGATGACGTAAACAAATAGATCCCTCTTACATAACGATCAGAGGAAAAATTACTAGTGCTAATGGCAAATAATAGGCTTGAACACAGTAGTATAATACAAAGTATTTTTGAGAATCTTGAATACATGCGCTAAAGAGTAATAATGCAGTCAATACACAGCAAGTTGTTTTTGTAAATCTAACAACAGCCTGACAGATTGTTCAAAACCAATCAAGGCTTTTATTTTTTTCCATTCACTGATGAGGTTCGGTTGGCCGACTCATCTATTGCTTTGGGAATTCTGCCATCTGTCATTGAAAAATATGTTGTCAGGAACCCGAGTCACTTGATCAAGGTCAATCTTAATGACATTCAAACATTACATTAAGCAAATGTAATAGCTTTCTGATACTTCCTAAAGGGTGCTGTATGGACTGTACTATAAGCAATGAAAAGATCAGTAATTTAGAGCCTGACTTAGATGAAAACTCTCAGAACTGCTATTCTTTAACTAATTTTAGGGACTATTATAGGGTCTTTATGGTAAATCCCCTTTAAAACATAATCCGAAATTATGTAAAAACTCTAATCTCAATCTGTTACTATCAACTGGGTCATCTTCATTAATTAGAAAAAACATGTTTTTAGCCAAGAGATGGCTCAGAATGATGCAGCTTTCTAACAAAAATTCAATTATTTTCATTTTGACTGTATTTAATGCCATCTAGGCTGAGTAGACTTTCTCATGGCACCTACTCCTTCTATGGAGTTGATCCAAAATCCTCTTCAGCATACTTTTCCCTTGGCGATGCCTCGAACACTGCACGGATAATCCTTAGAGGAGAGGACTAATGCCCCCAGATCACCCCCATGAGAGGTGCTATCCGCGCATCCCTACTACTGAGCTCACTCTTCTCCCTGGTGCCGTCCCCAGCAACACAATAATTAATGAGCTCAACCAGCCTATCGCTGCAGAAACCTCCCTCCCCAATCTCCATTATCCACATCATGCAATGATAATTTGACTTACGTAGGTGCTAATTTCATATAAGTTAAAAGGCAATTAGGAAAATGTGTCTTTTTGACGGGCACAGGGATTAAGGCTAAGCTGTGATGCCACCAGTCTTCAGAGAGTGCAGGCTTATAGTGGGTATGAAGGCCTCTGCTTGGCAACACCCATTATCGGTCATCACATTAATAACCCCATATTTCACATCTCCATTTGATGTGCTACATTTAATTAAAGTGTGAGGTTGTGTGACGAATTAATGCCTAATTGGAAAGCACCTTTTGAACATTCCCTTTGCCCTACACCATATGTGGTTGGTTGTGGGGTGAGAGAAGTTGTCTTATTTCTTCTCCTAAGTCAGGATTCAGCCTTCTATTGTTAATGTTCCCACGCTGTGAAAATGGACAAAATTGTATGTATGCCTTCTAGTAGATGCATGCATCACTGTGCCACCTACAGTGTACAATAGCCTTCTACATTTTTTTCCACATTTCAGAAAAAGAAAGCATCTGCCCTCATTAATGTTGCAGTGTTACATAGCGCTGTGTTCGTGCTAAGTTTAGAAGGTGTGTCGCATGTGAGAATACCAACTACCCATACCACCTGCCCACTGAAACTAATGGTATATAAGCCCTGTCCACATTGATATTACATATTATTTAAAATGTGGACAACTGGCCCCCATCTCCTGCTTTGAATCTTAAACATCTGCTATTCCAGATTAGTTGAAAGCTCATAAAAATGTAAATCTGCCATACAGGGGTGGAGTATGTGTAGAAAATGATTTATAAATACCTCAGACAAACTGTATATTTCTCATGCATTTATTTCTAACTTTGAAGGCTGTTGCCTGAGAATTGAGGCTAATCTGACATTTTATAAATCTCCCACTATTTAGGGAGATATTTGAAGATAGAGGTATTATTTCCTCTCCTACCTCAGCATTCCTATCGCAGTGGGAGAATGATTATTATGGATTTGTGGAGAAGTGGTGTTAACGAGTTTACTCACACTGTTTAGAGGCTAAAAAGCAATTTGAACCTTGGCAATAACCATGCAGGATATTGAAATGTAGTGTATGCGCAGTGGAGTTCCTCGATTCTACACATTCCTGAGGACTTTTGACTGTTGTTACTTGTGCTGTTCTGCCTAGATCCAGTCTGTTTTGTTCTGCTCTGAAGGAGACCTAACAAATTAGATTTTTGCTTAAGTGCGCCAGGCAAACTAAGTCCCATCACAAACAAGTAAGCCCCATTTACTCTCTCGCCTTGTGCCAAATTAAAGCCTTGATTCAAAGTTACACTGAGCTTGTCACTCCACCACCAGCCACTGGTTTTTCCTGTGTTTCTCATCCCACACCAAGCCGCCATCATGCTCACATGTCTGCATTTCTTCATCATTTGTGTAGTAATTACTCTGTGGAACCTGATTAATGCAAGTATTGATTTTATTGTTAAATGTGAGATTAGATGCATGGACTCCAGCACTATTCATCAGAATGCACTGGCATATCATTAAATTGTCTGTTTATATTTTATGTGTACACATTTATTAAATATTAAGCTCATGTTGGTATTATTTTACCCACAGGACAATGATACTGTGTGTAAACAGAGAGCAAAGGTTGAATACTGATACTCATCTTTGGTGGTGAAGGTTAATCTGAAAACACAACATTAACATATAGTTTCAGTTTAGATTCCTGGTATAACAGCGGCATTTACTGCACATGAGGAATGATATGGTAGCATAGAAAATGTTTATGTAAAACACGTCTTTATTATTCAGATGCACAAAGTGTCACCAGCTACTTCAGCTTTCTATTAATAGGAGACATGATGCGGATGTCTGTATGTTACTCACACTGCGATATCCGATTGATCCCCATTCAAACTCCTGCTGTGAGACAGACAGATAAAAATAAAATCGGTATATTATTAAAAAAAAAAAAAAACGATTTCCAAAATGCTCTTAAAATACATGGGTCACTGGGACTTTTCAATTGAAGTCCAATGTGACATTTCCTTTTTGAATATTTAAAAAAAATGTTACTTTAAAAACATAATCTTTAACAGAATTATAAAAGAATCCAGTTAAAGCTAATGACCTTTTGGGAATTGCCTCGTTTTTAGAGTGCGCCATGCTTTTATCTCCAAGTGAGTCACCTGATCCACTTTCTTTTCCCTGATAACATCCCCTACTCTTGGTACTTTCTTTCTTGTCCATCATCACTGCTATAACTATATAAAAAAAAAAACACACATACCCACCCCCACACATACACACACACCATTTCTGGGTACTGGGATTATGGACTGTGTCCCAATGCATTCATATTTCAAAGTTGTATCTCTAGTGTCACTCTACATCTTGTCTGTGGAAGCAACGTGGAGGATCCTTCTCGTGTTTAAGCATGTTTATGTTGCTGACCCAGTTACTGGATTCTCGCAGCGTTAGATATGTGGACAGGGTGGGGCAGCAGCGTAGGCATCATTTATTTCAATTTAGCTCTCCATTGCAAAGTATGCATACACACATAGAGGTATACATGGCCACACATGCACATACTTACATATAACAGCTCTACATACATGTACACATGCTGTGTGCTCAGCAGCTTAACCAAGCCTTGAGCTTGTCACGTGATTATTTATATACTGTATGTATGCATTACTCACGTGACACACTAGGTATGTACAACTATGGAGCTTCTATAGATGCTGGAGAGTAGGTACACGGTCATAATACGAGTGAGCTCATGATTGATGGATAATTGAAGACCTGAACTGTGTGGAGGAAGTGGTTGGATAACCGGGGGAAGAGAACCACAAGGAATGCTTTAGAGTTTCATTTAAAATCCAAGGTATTAAATAATGTAGAGAGCCCTTTGAAAGCTCAGTCGAATATCCAAGCACAGAGGTTGTCAACAATGTTGGGAAAGTTAAAGGCACAGCTTGTTCCGAGCTGTGTTTGTAGCGGGTATGGAAACCTGAGTGTTTGTGTCTCTTTGTGTATGTGTGTGTGTGTGTGTGTGTGTGTGTGTGTGTGTGTGTGTGAGACGGAGATGCAGACACAGATTTGTGAGTGAGAGTCATAGGATATGGTGAAATGACGTGAAACAGCAATGTGGCATCGCTTCATGTTTAGGATTTCTGACATTTTAGCATTTCTGTTTTTGTTATCTGCCATGATTGGTTTTATGCCTTTAAGACCTACATTATATGATGTTTCTCTGAAGTGCTGCATTTAATGATGTCATACACCCCTCTCTGATGTCATCATCAATGTTTTTACGCTTTACTTTTAACAACACCATATGTATTTTTAAATATTATCATCAACGCCTGTTTCAGTAGTCAGTGTTACCATTGTTACACAATGTTTGGGAAGAGACAAGTACATTATGTGCCCACTGTCGTTTTGCTTTTTCCCAACAATGCTAAGTCGGAGAATGGATGCTACAATTAGAAACCAAAAGTGCTACAGGAGAGTCGCAGCACAGAGTTGCAGGAGTCAGATTTCACTCATGTGACTAGAGTAAAGATAGTTGACTAACAAAACAAAAGCAGAGGACTTGTTGTCTTATATGTTCTTGTAAAATGTACCGTGTAATCGGTAGCACCAGTGTTTATTTATTAACACTTACAACTTTATTAACAGGTGGGAATTTTTTGCCACCATGGCATCTCTTCTATGTACCAGAGAAATGTCCTGTATCGTTTGTTTACATGTATTGACATGTGTTGTGCTACCTGTTGTTTTGTCCTTCAAGTCAGTGTCAAGTCAAGTCAGAGTGGCTATTCCTTCTGTTGCTACTGTAACAACTGAGTTGCTCTCTTGTATTTGTTCCACTAAAAATGTAAAATGCATCACTTTGAATGGCCTCCCCCACTGGCTGTTTATAATAGCAGATGTTAATCTTTCATGAACTCAGTAAAGGTCAAACCATTATTTTGTTGCGTTTGTTGGTGAGAGTAATTAACCCAAAACAAACATCTTAATTCTTGTCTTTGTGTTTTGGGCTATTGGTCAGCCAAAACAAAAAAATCTCATCTGATTTTTTTTTTTTATTGTTTTCTTACAACAATAGACAAAACATTTAATTGGAAAATTATCAGCAGATTCAGTGATAACAAAAAATTATTCTTAGTTGCAATTCAGTTGATCAATTTTTGAAAGAATAATTGTGACTAAATTATCACATTGTCTTCTGTCTGTGTGTAGGTGCAGGGTAGGTTTGCAGCGAGCTAAAGACACTTCCAATAAAACGATCAAGACAGCAGATTGCTTTTGAGGTCTGTACCGGAAGAAATCTTGAAACTGTGATAGTGATTTTAAGTCAGAAAACAATGAGATTCCATCTTTAATTTCCTTGCTGTCTGTATAATGCTGTTGTGTTTTTATGATTTTATTCCAGCCTTTATTCACTTACATCCTCTTAGTTATGTCTTTGTTTTTATTTGTCATTCTCATCTCTGTAAGGCACTTTGGTAAACATTTGTTTTTAAATGTGCTCTATAAATAACTTGCCTTGACTTATCAACTGTCACAAAACAGCTGTAATTTAGAGTACCTGCATACCTGCATATAACACTTCAAGGGCATTTGGGGAGTAAATAAAATATGCCTGTCAACAAAACAACCAGCTGAAAGCAGCTGCTGGTGGCAAAACACATTGGTTATCATTTTACAATAGTCTGTTGTCCAAATTAATCATTTCATGCAAATGGTATTTAAAAAAAACACAAAAACAATGCCTGATATATGCCTGCAAACAATTATGTTAATGGATATTGATAAAACTCTACGTGCATGACACAAGAGACGTGACAACATAATTTTTGGTGTTCACATCCTTGCACTGCCAACACTGCATCAAGCATAAACAAAGGCACGGACAGTCCTCAATTACGTCCTCAGGTGCACATTGACCACACATGGTCCAGCCATATACTACTGTGGGTTTCAGTCTAGTCCTGTTAATTTAACTGTGGCAGCTTTCTCTTGTAATGTACTTTGAGTGTTCGGACCCACCATAGGCTGCTGGAACCCCCCTGTAATGAGCCATGTCTGTTCACTTTAGAGATACTGTGCTGCCTTGAAATCCCCACTGTCTTCACACACACACACACACACACACACACACACACACGCACAGCTCATTCATTGGGTGTTGTTTTTCTTGTGGGTCTGAAAAGAGAGTTGTTTACTCTCTTGTGTCAGCAACAGGTGCACTGTCTCATGAGGAAGAACTTTATCTTTCACAATCTGTTTATCAGCTTTAAAATGGGTTATCATCATCATCACCTGCACACACAAGGCTACACAGGTAATTAATAAATGACACGAGCTGCATAACTTACCCTTGATCTCGCTGACAACACATCCATCTGTCTGTCCTTCATAATTCTGCTGTCAGTGAACCTGTTACACCATTTGTCCTTGTTGCAGAGCGTGTTGCTCAGACGGTATTGTGAGATTGATGTATTCACAAACCTTTACTGATGTCTCTCTCTTTCTGTGTCTGTCCTGCTAAGCTGTAGAGCCAAATCTGTAGGAGCTACGAACGTTAAGAATAGTACTGTCGTCAGTCAGTCCTGTCTCTGGGCCTGAGTTTAGGTTCCTGTTGGTCTCTGAGGTAATTGTCATGATGTTCTCACTCTGAAACTAAGCCAGACAGCTGACATCATTGACCAGCTCCCTTTTCTCTCATCTGCTGTCAGGATGACACCATCTCTTGCTTCCACTCGTGGCTCAGCAGAAGACGAAGAGAGTTAGCTGGTGTTAGCCATGTTGGCTGTGGAAGTAATTAGAATGCACACTTCTTAGGTCCTTACATGGATATGCTAATCCACTCCATTAATCTTGTCCCCTCGCATGTAAACGTGGGAGCCACATGCTGCACCAGTTGCTCCTCACACTTCAAACTGTTAATGCTTTGCTGTTTTGCTGGGAGAGAGCAATCTGCTGGAAAATAATCAAGGCAGCCTAGCCAGGACATCACTATGGTAACTTCCCATGACCCCCCACTGCGGAGGATCAGAGCTATCTGTAGATTAATTAGGCCTACTGCTATGAATCCTCTCCCTCCCATCAGTGGGCTCCACTCTGGCCGCTGGATAAACAGTGACCCATTGATTGGATTGGTCCCCCCTCTTCCTCTGTAGCAGTAGGCCCATTTACAAGTCAGTTGTTTATTTGAACAACACTCTAAAGTGAATAGGTTGAATCGGTTTTCCTAAAGGACTGAATCGAATGTTCAAACCTCATCTGTGCGCTGGATGGTTCCTGTACAGTTCAAAGTGAGCCTGTGAGCCTGTGAAGAGGCTGCTGGCTTTAGAGGAGTTGTCCTGAAGTGACTCACTTACTTTTGAGAGCCTGAAAGAGAGTCAGTATCATATTAGTTCATGGTACGGACCCAAACCTCCTGTTCTTGGGATCAGTAGCTGTGCAGAAGTGAGCTGCTGAGCTGCTAAATCTTAAAAAGCTGCTTATGCAAAAAGGTTGTTAGACCATTTTTTCGGTTGTAATTTGTGTCATCTCTTCATAAATATGTTAGTGTGTACCATAATTATTTTATAGGCCTGTAATTCAAAAATACTTAATTTATGAGTTCCTCATAATTCCGTTGGTAAGACTTTATGTTGAGACTTTTCTTCAATGCTATCTTGGTGTGCACTATAGTTATTTTTAGTATCCCTTAATTGAATGTTACACCTCAATTAACGTTAAAGTCCATCATAAATGATTTACGGATAATTTTTAAGTGTGAGGTGAGGAAAATGTAACTATAGTTAACGAGTATATGATAATGGGCAAACCTGTCATTCTCTGAAATGTTTCAAACTGATTATCCGCTGAAAAAAACACCAATTAAATCTTACTTTTAGCAGCAAAGTACCCCATAGTGGCTTTTATAAATGATGTGTACTTTACATGCCTGCAGCTGCTTCACAGTAAAAACCTTCCGTTGTTGCCAGTGACTGCTGTGCTGCTTGAATTCAAATGTAATGCCTGATGACAACTTGTGAATTTCTTGTTTCCTACATGATAGTAACATATTACCATTACAATAGTATGCAATTAACTCCTCCATGTCAAAAAAGAAGAGTCACATTGTGTTTATGACAGATGAAAATGTTTTTTTATTTTCATGAAAAGACGTGAAAAGTGAAGTACCACCAAAAATATATTATTTTTTGTTTGTTCTCATAATTTGAAAACACATCTTAGATTTTCTTTCAGACGTCTTTGGAAACATAAAAGAGTTGAACAAATGAATCTTTACACTAACACATACAACATAAAACCAAAAAATACGGTCTGAAAGCTAATTTATAGAGATGACAATTACTGCTTCTGAATGCAAGAGTTACTGTAAATAACAACCCAGACCATGGATGAAAAGGTTTACTCTGGTAATTAAAAACTGCTCAGTACATGGCACACATTGCCCTACTGTTTATCCACTGTGCAAATTCATGTCACCAGTAGTTGTATAATTTGTTTTGCCAGCTGCAGTTGGAGTGAGGATTTACTTCAGTGAGTGTACACTCCCTCTCCACAGCATTGTGTGGACCACTGACCATCACTGGTAGCTGATCAAGCCACTTTATCAGCTTTATCAGGTGCTGTGCTGTTTCACCGGGGTTGGGTCGGGGGGAGCGAGGGGGAGGGGTTGTTTTCTTTTTTCACTTCATGCTTTGGTGGCCACGGCTTTGTTGACCAGGGTCTGTCTGTATGTGTACTTTGGACTTGACATGAGGACAGTGCAGGATCAGTGGGAGAATCAGTGGAACAGAACTTGACAAGAGAACATGAAGGTTCCCTCTGGAGGAGGTTAGACAGAAAAAAGACTCTTTGTCTGTGGGGGAAACATTTCATTCAGTGTTTGTTTGATCCTCTGTTGTTTTACCTCAGTTGAGTCTTGATGCATGATTGCAGATGGCCTCTCAAAAGTCTTTGTTCTACAGTGGAGTGAATTCTTAAAAATATCATCTCTCCTCCCTTGTACACTATTTGGATAATAAAATAATTGAGATCGGGTTGTTGAAGTGTTATCACTCTGGATTTCTTCCTGATGGACCAAAGCATTTGGTTTACTGTGCATTTTACTGTGCTCTTCAGTAAATATGTTAACAAAACCTAAGTGTAACCTCTTAATTAAAGCGCAGCTCCACCCATTGAGGACTGCATTTTTTTTTAACAAAAATCCTGCACCCTGCAATCCTGTTATAATGCATTATGGTGGATGTGTTCAATCCAGGGAGATTGTAGCTTAGACCATATCACAGACTACAGATGTACCACTTTTTCTTGGTGCCGATCCAGTTCTGTTTCTGCCAATATGAACAAAGTTATTGTCTTGCATTTCTTTGTTTTGTGACTCAAATATATCAGAATTAAGGGCATCTAAAGTTGCTTTATGAAACGTTCTTAGTTCTATTGTACATCTAACTCGAGAATTTGAGACAAAAATAGGAAGGACCACTGGTTGTCTTGTGCATTAGTTTTGTCATGGTTCAGTTTGTTTGGCCAATGTTGTGTGATGGCGAGCAGAGAATCCTGCAACTGATGGCAGCATCTCATAAACAGAAAATGAAGAAGACGTGTTGTACAGCTCGGCAACACTAGGCTTGCTTCAGTGGAAAAAGTGAGCAAGAAAGAACACAAACAACAAACTGGATTTGATTCAAATCAGTGGCAGACAAAGAGCAGAACATCTGTTTTGCTTTAATATAAACATCTTTGTTTACAGCAGTTGGATCTTTTTAAGCATACACATACAGTACAGTGCTTACTGTTGTGTTAAGTGAAAACGTGAGCAATTATAGTAAGAGTGAAAAAGTGAAAATTGGCTAATTAGAGACGCATTTAAAGAGATATTTCCCATTAAGGCTTTAGTAAATGAATAAACACTGAAGTTAAACATTCCAAATATCAAACTGGTGTAGCACAGGGGGCACAATGTGGAAACAGCACCTAATCCTGATAAGATTAATAACATACTGTACGGGTCAGTACTTATTTGGGAATATTTATGCATCGTACTATAAATAGTAGCATGACCCTCTTTGTCCTGATGAACGGGTTTCATAATATGTCATTCTGGCTGCTTGTGTCTAGCAAAACAGGATCATTACCAGTTTCATATTCAAATGATGATTACCTTTTGAAAGTTTACTGACGTGTTCTGACTACAGAAACACTGTGAACATTGACGTGTGTGTAAATATAATCTGCTCTGCAAACCCAGATTTGTCACTTGGCTGCAGGATCCCTCGCACGGCTGGCAGTGTCACTGTGTGAGATGGCTGCTGTTGTGATGGGTAGTTGATTATGCCTCATCTGCCTGCCAGCGCCTTCAATCAACATCCACAACTAAAGGGATGAGGAAGAGGGATGTTTATTTGGGCCTGGATTCTGTAAATGCCAGTGTGGATTCATAAGCCCCGTGCCTTATTCTTAAGCTCAACTTTTGCGGCTTTCTCTCTCTCCGACTCCCTCTTTCATGCTCCTTCTCATTCTCTCCCTGTCAGCTTTCTACTCCGCTTCCCCCTTCCTCAGTCCCTCCGCCACAATCAGAGAGAAATGTTTATGAGCCAAGCTTGAAATTGTGACCCCAGCCACCCTGTCCCACATCTCCGTCACCTGATGTATTTTTCTCCAACCTCCTGTCTCAATGCCAGAGTAAAATTGGCCAACCCTTAACATCTCCTGCAGCCCCACCAGACAACCTCTTCCCGCTCCCTCTAGCCTGGCTCAACCCAGGCTGCCAGTCTGCCGTGCTGTTCTGTGCTCTACACGCTCCAGTGCGCTGTCGGCTGGTGACAGGCTATTTGGGATTTACCCACTGCTGCTGTGCCTGTCTCTTCATCTGCAGCCTTTCATGGCAGTAAAAAGCAGTCTCTCCTCCCCCTTATCCTTTTCCTCCCTTCTCTTCCCCCCTCACCCTTCAGCTCAACTCATTCCTCCATCCTCCCACTGCCCCCTCCCCTCCCCTCCCGCCATATCTGCTCCTAATCCCATCCTCCTAAAGACTGTAATTGAGCAGCGCGGCATGCTGGGATTAGGACTGTTATTGGGGATATTCTCATTGCAAGAGAAATTTGGGTGAAAGTGTGGGCAACTGGAATCTACTGACACTCAGATGCGAGCAGATGGTTAGGGAATGTGGGGTGTGGGGGAAAGGGAGGGGGGTGTGAGTATTCAGGAGCAGGGTCGGCTGAGGGAACTGCCGTCACTGGACCCCTGTTCTGACAAGGTCGATCTCCAGGTCACTGCTGATATCCAACAAACTGACAGAAAATCCATAAAACCATAACGCTTAAACAATAAAACATCAGCCCCTACAGCACAATATGACATCAGATCACTGAACAATGATGGACATATAGTATTCTCCATATAGTATCTTACATTTGGAATTACTTTTCACCAGAACTATGGAGGCCATTTGAGTGATTGATGGCTTTTAATAGCAATCAGTATGAATCCATGGCATGCCATCTGAGCTGCTATGTCCTGAAAAAAACGTATTGCCTGGCACGACTGAGTCTGCGGTGGAGATTTACAGGTTGGCGAGAAGCAGTGCTGCTTGTTTAGATGTGTTTGCCAATTCCTATTGATCAGGTCTTTGGCCCTTGATCCTGTATTTTGAAGCAGCCCTCTTTTTTATCCTCCATCAGGAGCTGAGATAAAAGAGACTACACAGAATGACTGATACGGAGTTGATTTTTCCCCTGCTCCTGGAGTTAATTGAGGGATTTGCCATGACCCAGATGAATATTGATTCCTAATGGAAACCAGACTTCAATTGGCACAGAGGTCTAACAGGCCATTGAAACAGTCGATGATAAAAACGAGCATCAAAACTGTTGATGCATCTGGCAGTGTCCAAAAACAGTTAAAAGTCTTCAATAAAATATGATGAGAACTGTACATTTGCATTAAAGCATGCATCGGCCAAGTTGTCATGTGGCCAGCATGAGGTGGGATGTGTGTTTAAACTCTTTAGGATTTAAAAAGTCTTGCAAACTGCTGTGGAATCATCAAGTTTATTTCCCTGTACTTTGTAAGCTGCTTAAGTCCTGTGCCAGCTTAGCATTGCCATATTAACATCACCCAGTGAGACAGCTCTGACAAGCTCCCTTCCTCCACAGTTGCCTCCTGCTCCTACTGCCTGACTGGCACTGTGGAAAAAAAAGACTTATGAACTGACATACACAAGCACATGAATACACATGAGCGCACGATTCTTGCCACACACACACACACACACACACACACTTAAATACACTTTAAGCAGACGTGGTTTTACGTTTTTTACATCCAAGCTTTGCATTTTGATATCAAACAACACTTGCCAGAAGAGTTTTTTTCTTACCTCAATGATAGAAGAAACTGTAGCTGAGGTATGAAGACGTGATGATTGACAAAGCTTAATGTCATGTTCCCAGCTGATCAACGCCATTTGTCTACCCTCGTGTCCCTGGCTGGATTCCCTGTTTCCTCACTGCTGAGTTTGTACTCCAGTGTAAATGCAGGGATGTGGAGAGGGAGGATTATAAAGTCAGCGTTAAGCAAACATATGAACGCAACACAGTTTAATACATTAGGCGATTAATAAATGACATGTCATGTAAGTAGTTTGCATTACATGATCTTAAACGATGAAACCAGCTGTCATGTGACTTTAATGAGAATGCTTTGGATAGCTGTTGGACAGTCAATAATTAGCTAATATTTATGCCTGTGTGTGTGTGTAGTTGTAATATTATTGTGGTTTGGTTACTGTCTGGGATTGATGTCTGTCTTCTGTCTTCAAAATGTGGTAAAACAATGGCAGCAGAGTAACAGCAGCACATTTATTACAAGAGTCTGACACCTGAGACTGTAGTGCAGCTTTCACCTCATCTGTGTGTCAGTCTCAGCAAAGTAAAAGTGACAAAATATGTCAGATGTCTTTGTAAGGTGTAAGACAGACTGTTACTTAGATGTTCACGCTAAATTAAACGGTGTTTCACTGAGTGCAATTATAGCACATGTCAAGTGTCTCAGGGTGAGAAGGGTGAGGGTGAATACTTTTACAAAATGGTATAAGCTTTTGTTCAAACTCGGTAAGAATTATTGATTGGATTGCTGTCAGGTTCTGTCAGGAGTAGTTCGTTATGTAGTTTGCACCCTATGGACATCCAAGTTTGAGCAGTTTTTAGGAGGGAAAGAAAAGAGAAAAAAAAGACTTAGTCTGTCGATATGAAGGCACAATCTGAACGCGAGTAACTCCTTTCTTCTGCGACATTAAGTGAACATGGGATGAGCCTCGGCATTTGCAAGGTCCAGCATTTTGTCTCTTCTCCTGTCAGTGACTTAATGTAACATGCATAAGCCTCTTACCAATGCAGAGGCAAACAAAATGGACTTTTATTGGTTCTTACAAAACAAAGGTATCATTATTACTGCTTGAAGGAATATGTGCACAAAATTATGTTTGCCTGTCAAACTGATTTGAGAGGCAGTGCAAAGCAATAAATTTGGAAAGTGAAAACGTAATTCTATTCATGATGGTCTATATTCCCTCAATATTATAACATTTATATTATGTGCCAGGCTGGTTTTCCTCTGGAGGCTCTCTCGTCTCAGAGCCTTCTGTTTTCATAATAAAGACATTATAATGGTATAAAGAGCACTCTACATTTCCATATTGCCTTCTACCAACTATTTCTCCCATTTAAGCTATTCCTATTGCCCACATTTTAACATAAAACCAAATATTTACTACAGACCTCATCTTTTCTCAGTGAATGATGATAAGGAGTATGGAGCCAGGGTTGGTGTGTAATTTATAATATGCAGTATATGATTTGTCAGGGTAATGAGAACAGAGCTCTTTTCTAAGCTATTCCACCCACTGAATGCCCTGATTGATTAGGACCTGGCGAAACAAACTCAGTGGATTCATGCCTGCCTTAATGCTTTGGACCCCAAGCTGGAATATTAACCTAGATGTATTACAATAAAATATTCACCTTCTGGTGCCTTTATAAATCACAAAGTGGGCAGAGATTACAGTGAATGTGGCACCAGTGTGATCAGGGTCAGCCCATTTTCTCCTTTCTCTCCCTGCTTCCCTTCCCTCTCTGTCTGCCTCCCTTTCTGCCGAGACAGTAAGAGCATGTCAAAGACAGACCACAGGGTGGGGTAGGAGGACACATAACCAGCCATATGTCTTCACTCTGCAGCACAGCAGCCATGGGGGGAGATGGGAATACCGCCTAGTCCATCACACGGTTTCTGTACAAATGGACACACATATCTTATTTGTTAACCTTTGTTCTAAGAAGCTGTGTTTCATACTTTATATCTACCTTAATTAAGAGTGAATAATATAGTATATATCATGTTTAGGGACTGTATTTTAATGGATGAAGGTTTGGCTTTACAGTCCTTTTGTTTAATATTTTCCAAGAAGAGCAACATTAAGACAGACAAAATTAATGGCATGCATTATAAAACCCAAAAGACATGCATTAGTACTTAATAGGTTTTGATAGCCATATGCATTCGTTTTGTTTAGCAGTAAATCCCATCGAGTGGGCGCTACAATGTGCCCTGAGGCTGTATTGTAGGTGAGTAATGGGGGTGAAGATGTAAACACTGGGTTTGGGACGCAGTTCAATCATGGGCTCATGCTGAGACCTTTAATATTCAACTGAAATTTCATTTTGACATAAACTTGATGAAAATTGACAAGAGAGGCGTATTAACACAGCCATTCCCGAGGGTAAAACAAAAGGGGCTGAAACAATGCCCAAACCCACACAAATGCACACACACGCTCACACACAGTAGACAGGAAGACAAACAGTTTCCCCGATCAGCGTGCCACATTAATGCAATTTAGAGATGAGTAACAGCGAGAAACAGACAGCATATTATCAACTAATGGCTTTGGTTTCGCAATCCATCTAACAGCAAATGTGCATGCTGATATAAATAACATTACCGACCGGGCTTGGAAAAAATATATCCAAAGCAAATAAATGATGGTGCAACATCAAATGCAAAGAGCAGTTGTCTGAGAAATGAATAAAGTAGGTGAGGGTCTGCTATGATGATGAAACTGGAGACAGATAAAGAATAGACATGAAGGATGGACAGCTGGCGTTTAGGCTCAAACTCACTTTAAAGCAGTCGCCAATTCTGTGACATGACATAGACAGCTGACATCAAAACAACAGGAGCATTATGAGGTTTTTATGTGTTCCTCTGTGTGTCTAGACAGCAGTCAAATTTATCAGTCAACAGTATAAATCCCTCGAGTTTTCTAGAATGACACATTTTAGTGGTTCCTTTCAACTTTTTTGCCTCCATCATCTAATACCGGTGTCAAACATTCAGGTTTGATGAGATCAGTGACAGATGAAGGCAGTTACAGCTTAGTTATCCTGAATATTTTTTACTTCCTATGTCAGGAATCATCATCTGCTCTCTATAATTGTGCTGCTTCACAAAGTTTTTTTTGTTTTTATGTCGACAGAATCAACCTTTTACCTTCTACCTTTGTTCAAATCGCAAATATAGAAAAAGTTGGAAAAACCGCCTCAAGTTTCCAGAAGGCTTTAAATAAAAAATGGTTTCACTGGTAAATCCTAGGTAAATTGCCAGAAATATTTTTTTCTTCCTGACAGCAATGTGAAATGCTGCAATATGTGTTCTATTTTTTTTCTCACTCAGGGATCCAGCAACTAGCAGTATTCATTGTACTACGCTCAACTACCATTTAAAAACAGGAAGGTAAAAAAACATTGTTGCACATTAATGATAAGGAATGAGATGTAAGTTTCACAGCCTGACTTGAAGCCTGCAGCAGTGAGCCTCCCTGAAAATAACTGCCTGAGTGTCCCTGGGTTATTATTGTGCCCGTCCTCCCAGGATGGGAGCTGGTGGCAGGGCCTGCTCAGAGGTATAGGAAAACTAACAGGATTAACAACGCCATCCCCCACTCACCCACTTTGGCCCTCACATGTGCATATAAGAGGCCATTTCTATGGTAATGCTCTGTTTACGTGAATGGGAAAAATCTATTATTTGCCATTTTAGCCTTAGAAGGAAATGACAAATTGTTTGTTTTTTCTATTTTGCCAGATTCCTATCAGTTTTGTTCCTGTTTTTGGTTTTCTAATGAAAAACAAATTGATGTCCACACTCCTGATTAAACAGACCCCGAGGATAGTAAATAACTGCAGTGCAATCTCGCTCTAATCTCGGGAAACTTTCCCATCCATAGAGCTGGCTCTCTTACAACATCTTTGTATTCAGTCATAATTCTAAAATAAGACATTCTTCTTCTTACCCTGTTCATCTTTGAAACATTATTTTGGTTTCCCCGCACATTTATAACAGTTTTATTCATGATGTTGACAGAAAGCTAGAGTAACAGCTGTTAACATAGTGAAGAGATACAGTCACATACACTTGTGGAAACATACAAGTTATTTTAAACCCCTGCATGTTGAGCTTGGGCATCACAGGAAAAAACATACCAGCAGGGTGCACTCCTGATCATACGTTTCTGTCCAAACAAGATATTTTTAATTTGTCACTGCGCCAAGTCTATATATAGTCTGTGTTTTTGTTGTTTTTTTGTTGTCACACTTGTGCATTTCTCCAACTGTCCAAAGTCTAGTACTACTTTCGATGAGCCTTAACTTGCAGTGTATCTAGAGAAGTTAGAAGCTCAGGACAAGCCCTTGTGTAAAGATAATAAAAAATATTCCAATCGTCTTTGATAGCCCTGAGGATGATTCTAACATCTGCTATTTTTCAAATGATTTCATTGTGTAAACTTCAAGTCTCTGTGGAATATGTTGCCAATTATTTGCGTAGAAAGCTCACCATGTTGTTCAACTATTTTGTTTGATATACTGGCACTCTGAGAGGAAGGTTTCATTAATTGAACTTCCCAGACTGTTTGACCATCAGCTGGATTTTGATAGGTAATGAAATTTGTTCTTTGTGACTCAAAGGACATCTGAGTTTGTGTGCTCTCACCTAGTAAAGCCACCAAAATTGTTCCTTGCGCTGGTGCAATAAGAGATGGACTGTGCAAGGCAAAAATACAAATGCAATTTCAAAACACACAGTAAAATTGCACAGTGCTGCGATTTGCATAAACACAACCTACCTCAGACTCACCACTCCAGCCACCTTAGTGCAGCAGATTCCTTTTGGAGACATGGCATTACAGACAAACTGTGCAATTTTGGTGTTGGCACAGAAACATCCCTTGTGCCAAACAAAATTGGTTAACGTTCCCACCAGCTTTGCATCAGTAGACGCCATTTAAGGCTATTGTGTCCTCTTTTTTTCTCTCTCTGTGTTGAGTCAAAGACATTTTTCTATTGTTTTTCAGGGCGATAGCTATTATATTCTTGCATGAAGCAGCTCCAGAATAAAAAGCTGATTTATGATCATACATATCATACTTATACAAACTCATTTGCGCAATATAAAGGTTATTCATATGTACAAATGCATACCGAGGCCACAAAGCAATTATGATTTGTTATCCTGCAGTGTGTCGCACAATACAAATACATTTCTCATAATTCTTAAATGCATAGTTTGCATTGATAACGTTTTTCAGCAGTTTGGATTTTGCTCTGAATGAGTGCATTGCCTCAGTTACTGTTTAGACTGTGTGCTGGTTAAACAACCCTGAGGGTTTAACTGGTTGGCATTGCTCCACATGGAGGAGAGACTGGTGAGTTGGCTGCTGTCATGTCTGCTAATAAAGACATCACATCCAATGGGCACGCATGCTCACGTCCTTGGTTGGCATGACAAATAATACCATTAACCCTACCTCCCAAAGCAGCCATTTTGATTGATGCACGAGCTAAAGTGAATGTAGCGTTTGTGTGTGTGTAATTTTGTGTGTGCGTGTGTTTAAACCCACAGTGGTCTTTATTGCTGTGACCTTTCTCGCCCGTATGCAGCTGGTCAGCATTCCAATTAAGAATGGAAATGTTGTATGAGATGATGATGGTGTTGACGCTTGGATCAGATCTTTGTATGATTTACAGAGCAGCTTTAATGCACGCACTTGGGGTGCCTGTGATATATCACCAGGTGGCAGCATTTATGTACAGAACAAGCAGGAGCTGCAGTGGATCTGAATTCCTGCACTCAACTCTATAGACCCCTGTCGCTTGGCAAACATATGATATAGGATTTTACAGATTTCATTTTAGAATCTAAAAATCTAATTTCTGGGGACGAGAAACCCCGATGTCTCATAATTAAAAAATGGAAGACATTTAATGTGGATAAAAATTTAATGGCTCATTCATAATTTACAATAACAGATGGGCATTCTGGCACATGGGATTGGATGCATGTGAAATGCTGTCACTTTTCAGGGGATGTTGTGTGCTTTGTATGATTATAAAGTGATGGGGTCACTTTTGTTTTGTTTTGTTTTGTTTACCATGAAAATTATCTACTCTCCTCAGTAAAGGTGGAGGTGTTTTTGATCATGAAAATATACAGTTGCTGAATGTCAGTGGTCACAGAATAAATTATGAACTAAATACACATGATGGTCATATTTATGCAGCAGTCAAAGGAACTGTGTTTTCCTTGTCTGGTTCTAGCAACTGGTCCAGCTTTCCTCAGCTTGTGTCTGTGTATTTCTCACCAGCAGAGACTCTCTAATTTATTACTTTAATTGATGTAGAGCACACTCGCCAATAGCATTAATGATTTAAAAAGATTCAAGTGAGTGTGGTGCCAGATAGCAGTGTAAGACAGTTTAACTCATGTGTAACTGCATCCCCAATTCCTAACGGACAGATGCATTCGCACATTTATTGTCCTTTTTACCAATAGAAAGAGTGAAATGTGTGCACTTGTGGCTTTCCAGAGCTATGTAGTATGTCACCATTAAAACTGTCATTAAACAGATTGCCAATTACACATCTCCTGCATTTTACCCCCATCAGCTCCAGCAGCCCCATCCCTTCAGATTGCCCTTCAGTCTGTAAATGCTGTGTGACCCAGAAGCACTGCACAGAAACTGAACGTGTTTCTGACTGTTTTAATAAAGGAAATTGCAGTCAGAACACTCTGGACCCAAATCAGATTTGAGTGATGATGATTTGACTTACGGCAAGACATGCTGAGAAGTCTTTGTGTCCTGTGCTGAATGTGAGCGTGCGTGGGTACATGCTCACCCACACACACATACGTACGTGTGATTTGTGGGACTGATTGCATTAGGTGCTAGGAGTTAGTCCCCGTGGAGGAGCCACATGCTCGTTGTACCCCAGCTGTAGCTGAGATCTAATATTCCACCACCAGCACCATTATGTCCTTGATGGGCCAAACCCAATCTTCTGCTTCTTTGTGTCTGCCTGGCAGGGTGGAGAACAGAGCGAAACACTGTGTGAGGAAGCACATCATATGCAATATTCATTTCTTTAAAGTAGACTTGCAGTATTGGCTGAAAGGTAACTTCAGCTCAAGATTTTTCTGCTTCTCATACTGACATGTGGTTTACTGAGATGCAAGAGAGGTCAAACAGTGGTCTGAAGACACACTTTAAAAGATGACGTTTGTATGAATCACAGTCATATAGTGCACTCATCCTTTTTCCATCTTCTGTATTGTACTTTGTCTACTGATGTAGACAGCTAACCTCGGTCACTGCTTTGTTAATTTTCCCTCTTCAGACGACTGCAGTGCATCCATTTCTGTTTGTAGTTGATGTTTTGCCTGAAGCTTTTTGTGGAAATTGTTGCAGAGGCATGGTCTAGTGTGGGTGAGCCAGACAGTGGGCACTATCGTTACCTCTCTTAAAATGACCACAGTGAAAGCCCCCATTAGTCGGCATTCAAGTTCTGCTCAATACCTCCATACACCCAAAAAGCAGCCCTGACAAACAGAAAAGCTTCGTCCTCACTCTGTAGTCCTGCACATCAGTTTCAGTTGGCCAATTCAGTCTTCATTTTAATGCCTCACCATGCCAGATGGTCTAAGTGCAGGCTATATTCCCCATTTAGGATTAATTCTACAGCTGTTGCATTTGTTTAGCATATAATGAAAAGGCTCTGTCTATTTTAAGAGACACAGCCCTTTCTGATCCCTCTGTATGCCCCAGTTATAGAGGAGAAATTGGCCTTTTCAGTGTGTAATCTCACTCCATTGTCTCTGCTGATTTCCATTATTGTCATCAATTCATAAGCAGTTAGGAGGGTGCCATGTTAGATTGACAGTAGCAAGTGGAGAAGCAATTAACACAAACAGCTGGTTAGAGAGAGAGACGGGGACCTTGTCATTTGTAAGGGACAAAAAACAAACAATGTCAGTGCAAATGCTTCTTCATATCAGGGTAGTTGATGTAGGTTGATACTGTAGGTGCATATTACAGTGTGATTTCCGTTTCAACATTTACAGTACTACAAAAATGTGTCATTTTTTGAGGTGTATATCCCCGTATTGATTAAGTAGTTGAGTTTTTCCAACATCCAGAATTGCAAACTGCAACTCGGTTTTTAGGATGTTTAAATGGGCATTTTTATTTAGATTAAGTTTAGATTTCTAGCCTAGGGCGAGACTGAGATATAACAACAAGCAAACTCACGTGTTTGGATTGTAGATGAAAACCTGCAAACACCGCAGGTTAGCTGGGTCATTACTACTACTGCTAAATGCAGTTACATGAAAGGTTAGTCTTCTGGGAGATGTATACTATCTTTGCCAGTAAAGTCATCTCATCCACATCCTGGTATTCATCCCATCTTGGATGAGTTTTTATGGTTGGATGATTTTTATTTTCATGTTTTTGTTGGTCATGTATTTGCAGATTTTTGAAACAGATATTTATTTTCTAAAATGAGAGGCCATTATATGAAATGAAGCATCTCTATCCAACATGGCATTGCTTCTGGGTAAAATATTTGTTTATTTGAATAACTGGGGAACTGTTTCCCCTAATACTTACTTTGTTGCCATGGCAACACTTCATTCTGGCACCACAGCGAAGGCTATTGAAGATAAATTGCCCATTTGCCACATGTTGCCTCGTTTGCCATATGTGCTAATTTCTGACACCAGATTTATGTGCTCATACGGGCAGCAGTTAAGATACTATGTCTTTGTACTGAGGTGCAGATTCATTTCACCAATGACCTGCTTGTTTACCAACATCTGCTTAATTAACCTCCTGCCTTGGCTGCAGAGGAGCTGCCCCAACTGACTATACCAAGTGCCATTCCCCCAATACAGGACAGCTGCCAACTGGCCGGCAGGTGACCGCATAAACCTCTGGATCCAGGACAAGATTTATCACTCCAATAACCTCTCAGAATTCAAATGTGTGAGATGATTGCTATAGTGATTGGATGCCCCTAATAAACAGCAGGCTATATTTGGGAGAGCATCTCCCACTGGGTCATTTAGAGTCCACTGTGTCCAAACATGGCAGCTCCAAGGCCAGATGTTTGATAACAGACTCACTTCCACTGCCAAGTTTCTGAACTTCAGAGTTCAAATATTGATACGTTTCTATGGCATTTTTCACATTTTTCAAGATCTATGTTAGCATATTCTCTCTTCCATTCTTCAGTAGTTATGTGTTTACTGTGAATGTGTAAACATTTCAGGATTTTTGACAACCTGGTTGTTACTTATGTCAGTTGTGATAACATGACTGACCGGTGTTATTGCTGGGATAAAGCAGCTTCTCTAGAAGTCAAACATTATAATTATCCAGTCGTCCCAGTAAAATGAACATTTGATTTTGCAAACTCCGGTCTTCAGCTTTAACTTCCTATGTGCAGAAGTTGTGCTTGCATACAGATTGTGTTTAGTTTTTTTTTCTTCTTTTTTTTGCAATTAGGAATTATATTCATATTCTTTTGTGGTTTCCTCATATTTAAAGTTGTCTTCAAACAAGTTGCTAAAATGAAGGTTTGTTTGTCTGAAAGCTTGTGTTAATGACCCTGCTGGACACTGTTGTAGTAATGTTATTGCTTCCTTAGACCTCAAAAATAAACTTAGTGAGTAAATGTTATAGTAACTAAAAGGAATTGTGGAAAAATAGGACACTTTGGCAATATGATCAAATAAAGCAACATATAGGTTGTGGATGCCACAGTTTGCCCTTTGTGGGAATACCTCTGCTTTCTATCTGTTCTCTTTGGGCTTCACCACTTTCAGGTTTTCTTTGTTACAGGCACATTACTAACATATCGATTTAACTAACACATACAAAGCTGCGGTGAATGTTCACAGATTCACTTTATCCGTCTTGAAATGTCAGGTTGAGTATTTCAGCATTGTCATCCTAACATGTTTATCACTTTGATTTCTCCCACGTTTTAATCTGGTTTTGATTGATTGGTTAGTCGGTTGGTTGATTGGATGATTGAATTGCCTTCTGGTGATGTTCATCGACAAAGTGCAGCTGAGATCTGCACATTGTCAAGTTCAGTGATGTTTCTGGTATTTGTTGCTGTCTGCTTTTTCACTTGTCCTCATCAGTCTAGATGAGTGTTGTTATCTTCAAATATGAGACCATGGTTCTGTAGTAGCAAAATGTAGCCTATCCAGTTAATGTTAAAGTAGTGAACAACTGATTCAAACAGAGGAATTCTGGCACATCAGGATCTGTATGTCCAACTACAGTTTAATGTTATATTTTTTTCCACAGCTGTGTAGATCTACTTTATAAAAAAAAGTGCTACTCGGTGGTCTCTTTTAAATTAAAAATCTTACTTAGTCTGTGACACTACCAGGGAAATTGTTCTTACATTTTCATTCTGGAGGCTCTGAAAAAGGCAGAATGGTGTGTTTATATCAATGTTGGCAGGAGACGTTGCCATCTCAGAGTAGCTGGTTTGACTGTTAAAATGGGTTTGAAGCAGTAAACCTGATTTATAATGGTTTTGTTTTGAATTCTAGCCCACAAATGTTCAGCATTATGCCAGTTTTGTGATTCAGCACACATGCTTCATCCACTTCATGGCTTCATGTCATAACTGGTTCAAGAGACCAGACATCTATCCACATAATAATACACATTAGATTGTATGACAAATCTCTCATGGCTTCTAATCATGAAATATTAAAAAACTGCAAAGTGATCATTGAGAAATTATACCATGCTCAATATTCACTTCATGTGCTGGAATTAGAGAAAATGTTTTATTGATGTAATTTAAGCCCCCCTCAAATGTTTTGATCATGGCTTCAGGACATCGATGAACTTGTACTGATTGTAGGAGAAAAGGCAATAAGAACAAAGAAGTAGGGAGTAACCTTTGAAGATGATCTTCTTTGTCACCTCTCTTTGCCATTGGCGATGTTTCTAGTGAAGCAAAAGCTAATTTCATTAAGACATGGGGGATGGGTTGCGTTCGGCTCACAGTTATATCATTATGGACTTCATCAGTGTTTCAGAGAGAGGAACAGGATGATCAATACATAGTTCTGCAGGCGCTCATACCAAAACAAGGTACCTGGCTGAGTGAAATCAAACAGTGTGTACATGATTCCACCAGTGAAATCACAGAGATTATGGACCTCACTGGTTCGATGTGTTCGTGTGGGCAGTAATAGGAGTGAGAGCCTCTGCTTGCTTTAATCTACTTTCTGCCTCTATCATTGTCCTCCCAGCACTCGGGTGAGCAGTGCAAGGTAGACTGGAAGGGTGAAGCACTCAGAACATGACTTTATCTCTTTTCACCAGCTGCTCTCTGCTCCCATCTATAGAGGGAGCAGGGGAGGAGATTGAAATGCGGCGCAACGGTACTGTCGCAGGGCTAACCCTGAAAAAAGGCCTTTAAAAACGAGTCACAGTGACAGTAAGTCTCACAGCAATGGAAACTGAGGGGGAAGGGAGGGGTGTTTACTACAAACCAATAATTATGGCTTACCTTTGCTGTGTGCCTCAACATGGCTGAGTAGGCTGCAGTGTAACCTCTGTGTCAGCTTCTCTCCACCATACCCTCTATTTTTTAATGTTCACCCAGTCACAGTCCTCTACTTAACACACAACAAGTGATAATGATACTGATGAGAGTGTATTTTCTTGTCCTGTAATGAAAGTGTGGAGCTGCAATATTAAGTAGTTAAAGTAAGATCAATGCTCATGTCCACACGCTGCTTAATCTACCTTTGATTAAACTTTAAACCTCTTATTTTAACTCACAGTATGCATGTGATTTCTCTCTCACTCAAAACAAAACAAAAAGTGTATTGTGGGATTATGGGGCATAAAAATTTGTCTATGTGAATGAGGCAGAAATGTTCATGGACGAGTTCATGTTTTAAAATGTTATTCACATTACGTCTGCCAACTTCCTTACTCACTCTGACATATCATCAGGTGTTTCCCTGGAAGTTATTACCATTACCTATAGTAAAACTACAGAATTTTGGGGGGTTTGAAAAATGTTGGAAACATTTGAAATAATGTAAGTACACAACTCAACAAAAGATATAACAAGTGTCTATTTTAGTAATGCAGAAATGATACATATTTGATCTTTAAAACTAGACTGAAGTGTGTATAATGTATCTGTGATTGTGTGTCGATGTGTGTGTGCATGTGAGGCAGAGCGAGCATAAGCCTGTACAGGGGGAGGGGAGTAGTGGTGCCCTCTGCTATTCCTAGTCAACATGTTAATTAAAGAATTATTAGCACTGTTCCACATGTAGTCAGACGCTGGTGATTAAAATGAAAAACTATGTTCAGCCTTTTTTGTTCTAATCTATGAAGCTGAGCCTCTGATGTGTAATCACAGCTGTGGTATCATTTAAATTAGAATTCGTCTTACGTTAAAACATCTCATTTAAATACTGCTATTGTTAGATCCAAGTTAGTTTAATATAAACTGCCTTTGTTGTAGCTGACCTACTATATTGCCACTAACGTCATAGATGGATGGTAAACTTGCACAGAAATACATTGTATCATTGTTATAGATCCGGAGGCTATGACCCTGAATCAAAAGTTGGAGGAAAAAATGTGTTATGAAGTCCTGGTTTTGATTCTTTTGTCAGTCTTCCCCTTATTCAGCCACACGTCCATTTATCTTACAGTATATAAATCAGATTATAGCAAAGAAGCTGGAAACATTGAGCCATAGATATACATTATGTGAAGTGCATTTGTTGGTAGGTGGTGTCTACCAACATAAAATCCCTGTGATAGAACATTTAAGGCAGGTTTTTGATGCAAATGGGAACCCAAACAGATATTTACGGTAAGTTTTTTGATTTGCTTATTTGATAATTTAAGTGTTTGAGTTGACTGCCAGATTTTAGGATCCTTTTCCAAACAGAGTTAGGGGGAATGGAGTCAGCAGAAATGGGATCATTGAGCATTATTAGAGCTTTAACATCACAGGATTTGCTACTTAGAGTAAATGCTGGATTAGTGTGGGGAAAATGCCAGTAGCTTGCAGATATTTCCAGGAAAGCAAACATTTAAAAAAACAACATGCACATATATGAAAGCATCCATATCTGTTTTGCATGTGTGTGTACAGTATTTGTGTACATGGATATGTGCATGAATGTGCACGTGTGGCCTTGTGTATCTACGGTACCTGTGTTGAGACAGGGCAGCCTTGCTGTCTTGTTTGCCTGGCCATGGCTTATAGAGCAGCAGTTGCTGCTTGGCTCACACACCAGCTGCTGTCACATTTCAGGACACACTCTGAATCACTCAGTTTATACCCTTCACTGCTCATACACCTCCTCGGGCATTTCACCTCTCTCATGGGTTACCAAACTGACATCACTGAATATGAAGATAATGAAAGGGCACAGTAGACCATGGTTTAATTTCTTCACAGTGGTCCTCAACTACAGTTTTAATGTCCAGATGTAAAGACAAATTTAGCAAAAATGTTAATTTTTGCAAATGAGAAGTTCAATTTGTCCTCTGTGTTTGTAAACAACATATTGTCAACTGGTTGATGATGCAGTTTATATCTTTCATAATTGCCACCCACAAGATTGAATGTTTCAATAAGTCAAATAAACATTGCTATTTTTTCCACAAAGACAGGGATGAAAAAGAAAATATAGATATATATTGCTTATTATTGTTAATGACGCTGCAGGGATTTGGTGACAATAAGCAGGTTTTATTGCTATACTATGGCTTGAGCTGGAGAGCTAAGGGTTACTCAAACAAACCCCCAAAAACCAAACACAGAGCTCTGTTTCTGTTTACCAGCGTTAATGCTCTGTTATTTAGTGCCACAGGCCCACAGGGAGCAGGGTTCGTCTGCAGGGTGAATATTCATTTGGGACTGACACCTGAGACTCACAGGCATCTCACAGAGCCCATCCTCATTCTTCATTAGAGATGTGATTTATGCACAGTATTGACTGCATTGTTTCAGTGAAATATCCACTACCATCAACACATTCATTATTCTCTTCTGTGTTTCTGCCATATTAGTGTTGGTGTAGTTTTGTGGAAATACGCTTGATAATTAGGAAATGTTGCCTGTAAAAGTGACGTGGTAGTACAAGGCCAACAGCATGCTATTGTGGTTAAACATTTAAATACAGCAGTACTGTCGAGGCCATGTGAACAAGATTAACAACAAAAAGCAACAATGTATTACAACAATGTGTAATAATACAACATTTAGATTTAACAGTGTAATTTCCCTTCATGTTAGTTCATTGGGAAGCATAGAATTGTAGCGCCGGTGCTTTTGAGCTTCCCCAGACTCTCCATTGTGTGGAATATAATGAAGGCATTGAGTGCTTCATGAAATCCATTTCCCTCTAGATCAATCTGGCCTAATGTCATCTGTCTCATTCACATCTAACTGCCTAGGACTGTATTAATAATTGCATTGGCTGTATTGATTTCTATTGACCGTCAGAGCGGGCTGTGTGAAACGCTGTAGTCTTCAAGCGGCCTGACCCTAAATCAAGTGACATCTCATTAGAACAGACAGTAGCTCTTAAACAGATCTTTTCCGGCTATAAAAATGGAAATGGGAAATGGCCGCTAACATAAAAAAGGATTGTTTCTTCATTCATTGCTGATATGTCATTCACTGAATAAGTCAATATGTCTCCTCTGAGGTTGACAAAAGGTGTCTTGTTCATTTTTTGATTATCAATTTACCTGAGCACTTTTTTTTTCTTTTTACTGTACTCTGGCAGATTTATAAAGGGTAAACGCCATGTTTTACAGACTAGACTGATCTGTTTAAGGCTGGATTGGCCCACCCTGACACTATGAAATTATGCATTTTTTGCAGATGTTTTGGCCTTGCCTTCATGCTTTTTACTTCTCATTCTACTCATCCTAAACATCCTTATTGGGTTGAGGTTGTTCAAGCCATTTTCTGTCATTTTCCTGGAACAATGTAAAACATTTGCATATCTGGCAATTCTCCTCTGAGGTCTCACATTGATGAGTTTTTTGTTTGTTGCCACCAAGCAGTTGCTGAATGTTGTCTTTGTTTATTTTATTGCACCATCGTATGTAAACACCAGATTCCCGATTGTGTGAAAATCTTGGGAGGGTTTCTGTCTGAGATGCAGAGATCTGTCTTACATCCCCAGCAGTTTAGTTAATGGTTACGGGATATTTTATAGGATTGTATTGTAATGTTTATTGAAAGAAAGTCATAATTTGCGTTTGGTTTAAAGGGAAATTAAACAAGCAACATGTAAGGGCAAGCACCACAAGACTTTTAAAGAAAGTAGCTTCCTGGATTAGTTGTTATAGCTAACTGCAGTCTACTTTAAGGGCAACATGCTAAAACTAGCTGTCTGTTCATCTGTACAGAGCAGTTTGTTAACATGTGCTAGGCTGAGGATCACAACTGTTTTACTGTTTGTAGTTCTGCTAGAGAACTAGTGGCAAACAATGTAAGATTTGTTTATGTTATGTCTATTGAATTTGCTTTGAACAACACTAGCATACCTGCATAAATTTATACTGGTCATTCAGTTGATGTAAGGTGAATTGTAGCTTGATCGCTGACATTCAAATTCTCCTTTTCCTTTCTTTCTTTTGTGCCTCTGGATGACTCCTTCTGCGAACCTCACTAGGTAAGTGCACAAATACATTTACATTCATCATATTCCTTTGCTGGGTCAGCTATTGATAGATGTAATAGACCAAAGGAAACATTGGAACCGAGTCGTCAATTGATCAAATACTGCAGTGGAAAGAGGGCAGGACCTGTGGTTGTTAGGACTGATTTCTTTCCCAGTCTAATGAGTCGCTGCTGACTGGCTGCCACCATAAATTAATCTCCTTCTTTTGCCTAGTTTTCACTGTAAAAACACTGTATAATATCATGCTGAATGGTTCATTCATGTCTTTTCTACCGAGTTTCTACCATCTTCATTGTCAGTTGTATAAACCCCCTGACAAGAAAGATGGTTGACTTCTGTACAATGCTAGACTTGGAGGAATTAAGAATATTAGGCTTGTCCACTCTCCACTGACTTCATATTCATGTTGTTCTCTACTTGATACTTTTGAATACATTAAGCAATTTCAGTACATTGTTAGTTTCACCCTGTGTATAATACATACAATTATATGAAATACAAACCACACACACACCCACACCACTAGACAGACTAGATATTTAAGACTTACAAGGATTATGAGTTGAAACAATGACCCATTTTTTACAGTGCCGCTCAGGCCAATATAAAGGATAATCTGTGGCTGGATCTGGTGCTAAATGAGTGCTTTATGATTCAGTGCTGCTCTCTCATGGCTGAGCTCGATTCAGTAATGAGTTGGTAATGAAATTTGGGTTGGTGGATGCTGGGTAATGTGGCTAAGCAATGCACCGGGGGTCCGTGGCGTATGCTCACTTGCTTGTTGGACCCTGGGCTCTGATGAAACCCCCACAGGCTTTAATATCAGAGCAGAGGCCAGCATTGGGGAGTTGGTGCTAACGCAGCCTTATTGCCTTCTGATAGAAGAATATTGACAAAGGACAGACATTTTCCACATCTCGGCTAGGCTTCACATATGTCATGATTAATGATTAATGAGATAAATAACCAATGTAATGTCTCTATAATAATTCTCTCTTATTTAACAATATGGCCATTTGGTCGCTGAGCTCCCTTCTCTATCAGCTCCCCTTTACATTCCAATCTTTCCATCACTGTTCTGCTGAAAGCAGCAAAATGGGCGCTCGTTTTCAAGTTTAATAGTCATTAGATTTGTAACAGAGTGACAGCTTCATGAATCCAGAAAGCTCCTTTATTGTGTTAGTACGCTCAACCTTGTAAATTCCTTTGTGACTCTTTGTAAATTTAAGGCATCAATTACACCGTGTAGTGAAGATCCGTGATAAATCTGTGCGGTTGATGTGTTGCTGTAAGCCCAGACGGGGATTGTTGTTGTTCTTGCACATATCCTGAACCAGCCATGCATTTGAAAGAAAATTTCACTGTGTTGTCAGTATGTAAATGCATTTGTATTCATCTCACTATTTTCATGATTTATTGACTATAAAGTGTAAAACCCGTAGCCCCAGACAGTTTGTCCTCAGCACAATTTAAAGGTGCTGTTGAATATAGCTGCAACAAACCTGAAATTATTGCCTGTATGTACGTATACAAAACACTGCTTTGATAAACAATCCATCAGCCCTCTAATGCCACATGAAATTAATATGTTGCCGTGTTGGAGTTTTCAATTCAGTTTGGTCTTTGTGGTGCTGTGCTTTCTCTTGCTTTTGAGGACAAGAAGCTGTTTATGTGGAAGTCAAGCCAATATAGCTTCCATTGCTTCCACAATCTTTCACTTAGATATAAGCCACTTTCCTGCACTGCCCGAGTCAAGCCCACCTAATCCACTCTGTATTCGCTTGCTGCCCTAGTTCGCCGCAGCAGTGGCGGTGACACTGGACATGTATACAGCACGGGGCCACATAAAGGCTGCCTCCACCTAAGGGGAAGAGGAACCCCTGTAATGACTAGTTGAGAGAGCTGGATAAAAGGAGCACAGCAGAGAATAGAGACCAGGGAGTGGAGCTCGGTTGACCCAAGGATCACGCTCTGGTTTGGCCCCTTGGGGTTTAGATCACAACCAATTGTAGCAGCCCCACTGCCCAGGCCTCACACACACATCATGTTCTGAGCAGGGCTGTTCACAACCCCACCACAACCCTGCTGCTACCTTTCCATAACGGCCAGGGATGGAGGTCTACAGGGATGCAGTATTAAAAAAGAATTAGATCCTAACTCGGTTTAGAGTGCCCCAGGCGATATTAGTATTATAAACTGCCCTTTGTATTTGTCACGCAATTAGACTCCACCTTATTTTCACTTTACTGTACTGTTTCAAAGAGTATTTTTCCTCTGCCTTTGTTAATATGCACTACACTGTCAAAGCACAAGAAACTCTAGCCCCCAACAGTTTTCTTTGAACCTCATTTAAATGGAAATTGTACAATTATAACCCCTGTGAAACTCTACCACTGTGATGAGAGAACTGAGACTTTTTTTATGTCAAACATGCATTTTCGGTAATGCAATTACCGATGCTGAATTTCTGTTCTTCTTTTCTGTTGGGAGGGGAGACTGCTTAAGGTGTGTTTTGCCTCTGAATGCACTATAGTAAAGATAATGGCAGCTATCAAGCTATCAAGGTTTTTTTCCATGAGGCCCCACACACAGGGGGCCCGTGAGACAGAGTTGCTACAGTAATCTTCTTTCCTGCACGACTCCCACCTTTAACTGGGCTCGGCATGGCCTGCTGGCACAATAGCCTCACCACTTATCATAACCACCTGCCATTTACCCGCAAACACAATCCTATTCTCTGACTAGGTAATTACTGTGTTTGCTTCCACATTGTTGTGTCTCCACCATGCTGATAGTCATGTCCAGAGATGACAGCTACTGCTGGTTCTCCAAAGGCTCTGCAGCTATGTGCCATATGTGCCTCTCAAATATTATTTATCTTCTGTTCAATCCAAAGCACCCTGAAGAGACAAACATGTATCACATCTCGTTTTTATGCTCATATGCAATCCACACATCGCTTTTGTTTTTATGTTTTTACTGTAAATTGAGTCAATAGAGTGGTGGGGGTCGTGGAACATTATCAGCGACTGTTCTTCCATTTGAAACTCCTCAGGTAGATGGTACAGTCTACACTGAGATAGGCTTCACGACCTGTCTTTTTCTCAGCATGGCTACAGCTGCAAGATGTTTACTCCAGGCCTTTCCTTAAATACAAGGCTTCTCAACTGACCGGGATTAGCACTGTGGGGAAGGGAGGTTCTACGAAAGGGGATGGGAGTGGAATGCGGTTTTTGGGGGTAAAAAGCAGCTGTTTGAAGACCGTAAAAACATCCATGATGTAGGTCCTGTGTACTTGATAATGATGACCCTGGATCCCATTACTCCAGAATCAGGGAGTCAACATCTATGCCCTGCAATTTAGAAGCTGGATTCCAGCCTGTAATGAGAGGCCCCTTGGTCTGGACTGCACGGGATAGCCACGTGATACAGGAAGTCACCCCGGCTCCAGGTCACACAAGAAACACATGATGGCTGCTTACTGTCCATCGATTAAGTATAGGTTGCACTGATATTATAGGCAAATGAATGGTCCCTGGTCATATTTTAAAATAATCTCACCATCTCTAAATCCTACTGGGTTTAGTAAGTGATTCTGAATAACCAAATATTTTTCTTGAGACCTGATGCAGCTCTTGTAGTAGTCATAGTCAATTACAAAAAACATAGTACATGGCCAAAGCAGAATTGTTAATGTTGTGAGATCATTAGTGACAATTATTTCAATGATTTTGAGCCAAAATGTGGGTCATATTTTTGTGATATTTTTGTATGAACATATATACTCACTTTTGTCCATAGGGGCCACCAGAATCAAGAAAAAAATTATGTTCCGTGAGTGGCTTTAATGGTCCAATTTATTAGAAAGTTAGTTTTTTAGTCTTATTCCCAATTCGTCCAAATCTGACACTTTGGGATGTTGGCTGACCCAACCTTCAATCCCAAGCCATCAGCATTTGACTGCCAAACCCACTGATATAGCGCTGCTTTCAGACTGTGGGTAGTAATGTTTGTCTTCTCATATACTGATTCAAGACTGAGACTTAGCAAACCATCTGTACAATTATTTTCATGCAGGTTTTTTTATGCAAAAATACTTATTTGAATAAGTAATTTAATCTGTCTTTCAGCCCTATTATTGTTTGTTATCTTTAAAAGCAGATGAAATCAGTTAAATTGGATTTTCAATAGGTTTTAATATATTTAGTCATGTATTGGTAAAATAATCCTCTGCTAACTGATAAACCAGTTGATTATATTATTACAATTTGAAACAGACAATCAGATCCCTGTAACAAATGTTATTTTCAAAGTAACCTTTCCAAAAGTGAATCACAGTGTATGATGCTATCAGGAGGACAGCTTGTATTGCTCATCTCAGGGGGCAGCTGATAAAATAATTTCAAGGAAGGACAATTGGTCTCTACTGAATTTTAAACTCATTTACTGTCTTTTGCCAATTTTTGACAGATGGGAAAGTGGCAATTCTGTTTCGCTCCCTGAAGACTAAACAAATGAAAAGCAGGGGGGTCACAGACGAGCTCCTGTGACTGAATTAACGCCACCTTTTTCATAATTGCTCCAGAGTAGGTGCTGTAGATTTCAGCTCGATACACCCTGCCATCTTGCACACACAGATTTAGCCAGACCCTGACCCCCCACAGCTGTAATTCACATCAGGATTAGATTTATCCTCCATATTTTTTTCAGTTATATAAATGAAACTCCATCTAGGTGCAGGCAGCATCCACACCCAGTTGTTAATACAGTTTATTAAAACCCACCATGGTGGGCTTGGTGGAATGGAGGTCATATAGGAGACTCTAACCTGTGTCATCTATAATTCATTGTCAGAATATGCTCTTCTTAGTGGGATTAAAGTTTAATAACTTGACAGTCTCTGTAAATACCCCTTTGTGCAGAGCTAGTGTCTTGCCTTGTGTAGGGACCGATGCAGGCACTAGATCTGGTGCTGAGTAGGGGGCTGGGAGAGATGGAGAGTATCTGCTGGGGGAGAGGAGATGCAGTAAGCCCAGGTTAAGCCCTGAGAGCCCACCGTCAGCAGGCCAGTCTCCTGCATAAGGACAAGCCCCAGCTGAAATGTGTTTCCCTGCAGATAAGGTCCAGTCCAGAATGGGGGCATGGACGAGATGTGGCCCCTATCTGTTATGGTTCTTATTGTGTGGGCGAGCGATTAGGTTAGGGGAAATGTAATACCTCTGTGAAGGAGTTTTGCTACGTATGTACCTACTATAGTAACTTGGCTGAGGTTAGACAGGGTGGAGGACATACTGTCTGCAGTTGTTGGGAGTCGTAGAGTGAGTTTTACAGTCTAATCACACAGAGCAGTATATTAAGCCAAACTGCATACCGTGCGCAGCATAGAACACGTTTTAAGCAGCGCGTGACTGAGGATAAGTACATGCATTATATATTTTACTGTAGCTTTTTGGGATTTTACAGTCTCACAGGAGTCTGGCTTTGCAGCGAGATGCCTGACTGTCTTTGGCTGGCCCCGTCATCATTATTAGGCCTGTCTTGTTTATGGCTGCATTTAGCCAGTGGACTAGGTGGGGTCACAGAAAGGAAACAAGCTCTATTTGGCCATCACTCAGTGCTTGTTAAAAATAACAGCTTGACTGCAGCACTGAACCTCAGTGTTCCTACGGTACAGTAATGCTCTGCTATCAGTAACCGAGTTATCAGTAACAGATCTCTGATGCGGTTGGACATCATAGCACCACTTCAGTGTAGTGACCTTTCTTCTGTATTGTTTCCCACGGAAGAAGTGCATCTTTTGAGCAGTCTTGTGGACATTTGCCAGTGTCTGATTGCTAAGCAGCAGTGTTTTGGCATTCCTAGAAGTCACTTGAAGTATGTCTTATGGTTCAGGCTCAGATTCAGCTTTCGTTGGATGTGTTTGGCATCAGACCAACCAATTAACCTCCCTAAATGGCGGTCTGGATTGTTTGAAATCCCTTTCGTCACATTTAGCCCCCCTGTGGTTTCTATCAGGGAACAACGGGTAAGAGGTGATGCATAGTGTGAGTGTGTGTGTGTGCTTGTGTGCGTGCATGCAGGCTACTCCTGCACTGTACAAGCAGGGAGTTTAAAGTGTAGTGTCCAAGCTATGGCCTAGTAATTTCATTCGCTCTTTAATATAGCTTGAACTCCCTTTAAAGCTATGGACATGTAAATGTATTTCTGCCATTTTCCCCCTCAGTGGCCCCTCTCTTTCAGGTTTATGGAGCACATTATAGTCTAATTGCTTTGATTTGGATCCCGCTTGTAAAACCAAGCCTGTGGTGGTGCTCTTCAGACCATCTCCTCACTTCAAAGAAAAAAAAAAAATCTATCCCTCCCATCCCCCCTATTTACTGTCGTGGCTAGGTGTGCAGGAAGAAGTGCTTCCCTTCAGACCCATCTCCACTGATGTAGGCACTAAATTGCAATTATTCATGATGGACGGGTCAGGAAAGCTTTTCCTTTTTTAGAAAACTCAATTCCCCTCCATTCTATTGTCGTGTCTTTCATGCAAGTAAAGTGAATGTATGTCTCCTCCTGAGTGTGTGTGTGTGTGTGTGTGTGTGTGTGTGTGTGTGTGTGTGTGTGTGCGGGCTGTGGTGATCTTGTGATTTCAGCACATAAAACAACTTGTATTCTGGGTCTCCTGGGGGCTGATCCTTTGACATAGAATAGATTAAACAGTGGAGGAGATGGCTTTGTGTGCTGCACTGGGCAAGTGGGCAAGTGGTACAACAGCCAGGTAATGCTAGAGTAATGCATTCCCACCACACCTCTGTTGCAGCTCTGAATATATGGCCAACAACTACACTGCAGCTCTGAATGCACGTTTAAGTGTTGCCTTGTAATTTGCTGCAAGCCTTGTACCTTGTGTAACAGTTCAGTGTTGGGTAAAGCGTGGAGAATTCACAAAATACCAGCAGAGTGCTCAAGGAGAGGAGGTGAAATACTCGGCTTGTTTGTATCACCATTATGCTGGTGAAATTTATAAACGCATTTATGTGTTTTCAGTAGTAAAATGCTGTAGTTACTGCTTCTTCTAATGGCGGTTTCTAGGAACTTGCAGGCTCCCACTTTTCCAAACTCTATTAGAAACAGCCTGCAGAGACCAACTGCTGTCTGGACTAACATACTGCATAATGTAGACAATTTATTTCAGGTTTGAAATACATGCTTTTATCTTTCAAGACACTGGCTATTTTTGGCAGTTTTTTTTTTCATTACTGTGCAATTTTAGCTCTGTTCACAGATGAAGGCATGAAAGAAAACGGTCCTGTCAGGATAACAGGAAGCAATGTGCAACTTTACCTTTGAATTCAGTCCAGGCATGATGGAAGTATTTTTGATAGAACTGCAGCTGCGGTGACTCATGTTTGGACAAAGAGAATATGCTCATTCTTCAACATGATGTACCCCATTATTTAAAGTACCAATATGACTCTTTTAGCTGTTGTTAAGGTTTTTTTTTATCAACTGTAGGAGTCTGTGACAAACCTAAATTTTAGCAAAGGAAAATCAGTAAAAGAAGTATGATACATTCAGAGAGTTTTTAGGCATTAATGGCAAAACACTACACTAGTTTTGTCCTATGCTTTACATTGTAGATCCAGTTCATTCACTCGAATATTTGACATTGATTTAGAAGTGATGTAATGGGACTCTTTTGAATCCTGGCCTCAGTATACACAGATTTGAGCCTGTCCCTTAACTCGATAAGAGCCCTTTCTTTGTTCTTGAGGTTGAACAAGTGGGATGGTTTTGTCAAAAAATATGGCGGGCCATTTGTCTTCATTCAGACAACAATTGCTGTGTACCCAGGATGCTTCCTGTCTCTATTGTTTTCCTCAGTTGTACTCATTTTTCTCAGGTATGGTCTCTTTGTTTTCCAGAAGCGTATTTTGCACAGTTGTAGAAATCCAGAATGTCCTAACTCTGAATAACAAGTTATTTATTCATATATACAAAGACAATACAATTAAAACATTTCTTATGATCTGTAGTGATAGAATGTGGTCTACTCTGTGGCATCCTTGTTAAACATTACTGTAAGAATCCAGTAGAGGGCACATTTTGCTAGTTGCTTTTAATAATGACATTGTTTTTAAAATGAACTCCACTCCCCTCTAATACTCTGCTGTGACTGAGCATAAAATAAGAGAAATATTGAACTCACATAGGATTTATGACTGGGTTGGCAATGTCAGACACTTCATTTTTGTTTTTGTTTTTCAGTTTCTCTCTTCAAATCTATGATTTGAGGTGAAAGAACGAGCCATTTTGTGTGTGTTGAGTGGGGAAAAAGAAGAAAGAAAAGTGGTCGCCCTAACAGGTTGACTTACACCATGTTCTTAAACTCAGAGCTTTTCCTCAGATGTCATTTTAATGGCCAGATTGTAAATCATCTGTGCTTGTACCTGCATTTATGTTAAAATATGAGAAGCATAGCGACAGCCTCGGCCACCTCTCCGTTAAATGCACACTCAATTTATGACCACCATCATGGGACTCCAGGGAGAAAAGCTCAAGATTGTGGCTGCACAGCAGAGTGAAAACGTATAGCAATCCCAGTCACAAGGGCCTGAAAGTTCAACACCTGAAATGCAAAAATAGATTCTGAGTGCTGAACTTTAAAATCCTCAGAATGTTGAACGAGCTGTACATTTGGTTTCTTTCAGTTTCAGCAGTGTTGCTTTTCAGAGAAATGAAATGTCACTTGCAGATCACAGTACTGAGAGTTCGTGGCACCCATTAGAGGAGATTCAGTGGCCATTAAAAGGGATATTTGTGTGGGTTGCAGCGCTTCCTAGAATGGCAACAGCTTGCAAGGACATATATATATTAAATACCTACCTTACCTTACCTACCTTGGTTTGTAACATGGATGTATGAATGGATTTATCACTCTTTTGTTACATTTACGGCATATAAGAAGTTCAGACCACAGTTTGTTACTCAGAAGTGCATCTTTTCTTCAGGAACAACTATTATTTTCCGCTTTTTTAAATATATAATATAATAATAATAATATATATATATTTTTTTCATTTATACAATACTGTCATGACTACATTCATGTAAGTGTATCGATATCTACTATACTTCCAATACACTGATATTGACAAAACAATTACAGATCATAACAGAACATTTGTTAGAAAGATGGGGGAAAACTAATATTATGTAATAAAAATAAGTACTTCTTGAATAAATATGACTATGGGTAGAGACTTGTCTGTTCAGAACTGAAGTAAGGAACAGTCGAAAGTTTGAAATCCTGTGGTGTTGACATACTTGCTCACAGCCTGTGTAATGTAGCACATGAAAGACAACCAGCTGTCAAGAAGAGAGAGTGCAGCAGATATAAGTACACATATATAAATAAAAAAAGCACTATGGAGGTGGTGCCAAAAATTGTTATGTTGAACATGTCAAACATATATTTTTTTTATCTACAAGAAGAATATCCAACATGAGGTGAACTTGCATTCTGAGTACAAAACAAGACATATGAAGACGTCTTTCTGGGCTTTGGGAATTTTTTACAACGAATCAATTAATTGAGAAAATAATCATTAGTTTCTGCCCCCCTTTATGTCCCACTTTTTATTCTTGTTTGTCTCAAGGCTGCACTGTTGGATTTGTTTAAATTAGGTAACCACATCATAAAAGTGTGTGCAAGCATCTGTATGGGGATCTGTGTCCTACTTTTAGTATATTGTGATCTTCCTTAACTGTAAACTTACAACAGTCTATTCATATTTTGGAAACTGTGTATGATGAATAAGCTAAGTTGGCACATAATTCTGAACAGCAATAAAGCAGTTTTTATTGTAAGAGTCTGGTTATACAAAAATGATGGGCAGTGAGAATTCACCCGAGCCACACATTTCTTTTATGTCTTCTATTCTCATTTCTGAGGTGTCACGACCAGCTTCTCAGGGATAAAAACAGCAGAATTTACTGCAGCTCTAGCTGTAGTCTAAATGACTTCTTTGTAGCCAACCATTTTTTTCTTTCTTTCACAAACCGAAGCAACAACAAGACTGATCAAAACCAATCAAAAGCATTCTTCATTAATACTGATTTCTTTTCATTTCAAGAGGCATGTATTCATCTTTTTAATGCCAGAAATTCCCCTTTTTACACAGTGAACAGTTTCCTTTTCCAAGTCCCCACAGAGCATCAACTGCTTTTTTCTGCATCATGGTCCATAATCGCCATCTCCAGTCATACATGTATCGCATCATACTATTACACCCAGCCCACTCATATCACATTGGCAATAATGCCACATTTTAGTGCTTGATTATATCCTTAGGACAGATCAGACAGTGACCACCTTCCTGCTGCAAACTAATCAGCTCCAAAAAATTACTTATTGATCCCAGGCCAGACCAAGGAGGGGGATTTAGTGGTGGGGTCAGTGGGAGGGCCCGTGTTGCCTGATTGCCAGCCAGCATTTCTGAATCATGAAAACACACACTCACACAGTCACACACAAATACATACACATGTTGTGGTTTTTCATTTTTTAGCCAAAATGAATCAATTACAGCCCAAACATGTACTTCTAACAAGCTTTCCTTTCACAAAGACGTTGTGATAGATATGATGGTAACTGGATCTGGTTTCGTATGGAATACTCCCCCGGCACAACATCTCTTCCCCTTAAAATACATAAATTGGAAATGGATTTTTTTATATATACTGTGCATGACATTTAGCTCGGAAAAGTAATATGATGGGACTGGAATTGAAAAATCATCTCCAGTAGGAATGCTCACTGTATGATCCTATTGAGTTTTGTAATAGCTCACTGTGGGAGTTCAGACATGTATTGAAGTGCTAGAGGGTTTTTATATCGTTTTTGAACAACATTTATTTCTATGTTGTATTTTATTGATATTACATAGTAAATGTGTTACCTTCAGCTCACCAATATTTACACTTGTGTTTTTTATCAGTAAACTCATTTTCCGTCCAGTTTACGGCATTGCAAACACTGTTTGACCAAACTACTGTTCCCCTGGCATGGCAGCTCTCATTCCAGACAGCATTGATCGGATCTTTTAGAGATGAATGGATTAATTACAGGCAGTGAGAGGAGACGAAATACAGTCTGGCGTGGGGACGAATGGAATGGAGGGCTGGGATTGAGAAAGCCATTAAGGCAAATTGAGGGCATTAATGACTGTAACACTGCCAGGGGGCCCCAGCGGCCCACCCTTTTCCCTGGCACTATGGCTGTGTGTAATGGCTTCCTCAGCTGCTCTTTTCAGGCATTGGTTGAGCAGTGGCTCTGTGGCAGCGTGGCTGACAAGATGTTCTTTTCCACACCTCTGAGACTTTACGGGGTCTCAAAGAGGCAGCTGTCAGAAACCACAAGAACCACCTGCACCACACTGGAGACACGGTACAGGTTGTAAATAATAATTAGATATATTTGACCATGGACTCTGATGATTAATACCATTTAAGTATACACTATAGAAATACTGTATTTATGAGAAATACAGGAATGATGTGTGCTTATTTCTTTTTAATAGAGAGAAGTGGGGCAAATAGGTCGTCTAAAGAAATAAAACCGCATGACTCATTAAACCCTCGCCTTGCAGCAATATACTGACACACAAAGCAAGATTTCAATAAATAATGAATAGCAAAAGAAATATGGGCCTTATGTTTATCTAATTAAACACCATGAAATATGAATAAAAATCAATTATGATTTGCTTAGAGGCTTTAAACACCATCTCTTTAAAGTCATATAATGTACACAATCCACCCACACAAATATTAAATACGTTTTTAACTATAAGTTACATCTCACTTTACATTATGCCATCATCGAATGTTCTGCACGAGCTCCAGAAGTGTATTGATGCATCAATCAATAATAATAATAACAATAATTATAATAATCATAGCCTTCGTGCTCCTCTTTGTTCTCTTCTTGTAAGTTTGTTTCACCCCTTCTCAATGTCTTGGCTGTTTAAATCTAATCTAGCTGAACACATTACTCCGCTCACACAGCCCCCAGCTGAATGTAGCAACTCATAAAAGCCCAATATTTCAGCCATATTGATTCCTCTGGTAAAATTGGTTTGAGCCATGAATGTGCTGCAGCACTGTACGCTGAAATGTTTTGCGGCCGCGGGGGAAAAGAACGAGGGTGACCTTGAATGTTTTTCCCCCCCTCTTTTACTTTCATATCAGTTTTTCTCATTCTGCCTTTGAACACTGTTTCATGGTTTTTCTGATATCCTTGTGTACCGCTGTAACTTCAGTGACCTATAGCACAGTGTTCGCATTCTCTTAACCTGAATTACCCTCTCTATTCATGGCTTCTCAAAAGAGTAAAAATATTTGGATTTGTTCCTAACTTTGATCGAGGAAATGACATAAAGTGGTTCTTGTTTGATCTCCAGTTCAGATAATTTATAAGACGGTTTCTCTGCTTCCTTTCATCTTTTTAGCTCCTTCAGCAAGAGTTCACTCAGATGGAAAGTGCGGTATGTGCTTATATGTGATCCCTGACCAGGATTTCGATAGTGTGCTGCTACAATTCTCTTGCAGCACAATGACTATACACTACGCTTTGGTGATATGGAATGTGGCATGCAGAGACAGCTAAATAAAAGCCTCTCATAATGGAATAACCCCCTCTAAACTCCTAACCTTCCTCAGACACTCTAACCGTAACCCTTTACAATAGTAGTAACAGTAGTTCTTGCTTCACCAGCACTTTATCCTCCTCTTAACTTCATTACTAGAGACAGATAAAAGATCAATGCTACAGCTGGCTGTTTACTTTTTACAGACATCCATGAACTTTGTAATGGCCACAACTGTTTACAGCTATTAGTGAAAGGGATGGGAAGCATTAGGCTTATATTGATATCAGTATTGATGTTTTTGTTTTTTTTTCTTCCACAAAGTGATCATGGGATACTGTTAATTGTGTTTCACCAGGAATGAAAAAATAATCAGTGTGTGAGATCTAGACTATGACTGACATTCTATCTTATGTGTGTTTAGTAAAGGAAAAACAACCTGCCTTCTGCTCCAGATGGAGGCTCATGTGTCGAGAACAGTTACTCAGTATAAGCACACATGTATTTTTCTCCTTCAAGAACAGTTTATATATCAGATGTGGGGAAAATTTAAGAAGTATTGCATACAGTGTGTTTAGGAGCAGCGTTTTGCTATATATTGACTGCAGGAAGACTGTACAATGACCACAGCTAGTCGCTAGAGGAGGGAGATCGGACAATTTTAGATTGTGATCAATCTTGAGTGTGTTCAAAATCTGCGTTTCAGGTAAATCCTAGAGATCACAGTATTTAATGTCCTTCTAATTATTTTTCCAAACATCAGAAAACCTCCCTGACAAGTAGATTTTGTGACGTATTGTAAACATTGCAATATGCGTTATTGCTAGCATCTTGGCAGATGAGGAGCTGGTGTGAAAAAGAATATCTTTAATGCAAGCTTGTGTTTAATTGGTGCAAATGGAGACATTTAAAGACTGTTTGAAGTCTGGCTATACTCTACAGGGCATTTCAAAATTGAGGAAAACATCATTTAGATCGTGATTGCGATTAAGTAGATGGTGCTATTCTTTGGCCAAATCGTCCAACCCTTGTAATCACATTTGGTATCGCTTGTGTTTAATAATTCGTTTAAACCAGTGGTGTTAATATTTAAAGTTATTACTGACGTTGTTTTATCTGATAATGTTGTCTGCCTTGACATGAGGTTGACTCTTGCCAACTTGAGGTGGGGAAGTAGATTAGCAAACTAACAAATGGCATATTGTCCCATTGGGTCACACCCATTACATGACACAATTAAAATAAACATACTGATAGTCTTAGCTGTGTTTCTTTCACATTACGGTTAGCCTAATTTTCAGAGCATTTTAGTCTGTCACCTATAACTCAGTCCACATAATATAAACTCACATTTTCTTGCAACGCTAAGGAATGCAACATCATTAGGAAACAATCTCAAGTTAGGAAAAACAATTATTTGGATGGCAGAAATGAAACACACATGACAATATGTTGCCATGGTGATGTATTGTTTTCAAAGACTGGAATAAAATATATTTAATACAATTGTTTAGTATTATGTTGTTATTCTAAGCATGCATGTAGCTATACGATGCAGCGTCCTCTTAATATTGTATTGCAGACATCAAGTTGACATAGGAGTCCCTCCAAAACGTGAGGTCATTCATTCATCTCCAACATGGATAGTGACAGAAGAAACGAAAACCCAACATCATTAGCTTCTCGTTGCATAAAACATGGATGATCATGACAATGTATGATCTACCATCTCCCAAAATCTATGTGAATGCAACACAATAGTGGAGCAACTGAAAACTGCCAAATAAATGTAACATTCTGACCAATCAGGATCAGACACCAATTAAAGACAGGTCTTCAGTACCCATCCCTAATTAGTACCGATATGTGTGTCATGCAAGATGTCCTTGTGCATACATGCTTGCGTGTGAGTGGCATGTGCATTCCTTCATCATAGCCATGCCAATGGCTGTTTTCCTCACTCATGCATCGTTTGTCAAGTCAGCCAGTCAGTTCATTTCAGCAGCAGAGGGCCGACAGATTTGACAGTCTGCTGCAAGTGGAGTTCCTCCAACTTTCTGCTGGCACAATACTTGATTGTGATTTTGGGGAAAAAAGAAAACCCAGTACTTTTGTAGCAGTGCAGTTGGGTCAGAGTTAAAAGTCTATTGTAGAACTGTAATAAAGCAAGGGGGTGAGACCCAAACTCAGTAGAGGCTGATGGAGGTAAATCGTGTGCCAGGATCTTCAGCAGGAGGTCCATTGTGGTGAAAAAAGTTCCACCTGATGGAAATAAATTGGCTGGGGGAGTCGGTGCTGAGCTGGAGTCTCTAAAGGCTGAGCCAGCTTCTAAATGGCTCAATTTAGCTTTTGTTGGAGCCAGAAACCAGAACAGGTCACTGCCCCACAACCCACCACAGTGAAAATCAATAGGTAGTTTCAGAACAAGGGGCCTTATTAAAACAGGTCCTTTTTCTGTGAGGTGTTTGGATGACACTGTCTCACAGAAATCATTAAGCTCAGCTCAAACTGCTCACCACGTTTAAATTGTTGCAATCCCTTTTGACCCACATATCCTCTCTTGTTTTCTCTTATATCCTCTTTTTGATCTTAAAGATAGTAGGAGTACAATTACAATCTGCTGTAACTGTAGGATACCAGAGACTGTATAGACATTTCCAGTTTATAGGTAGCAGACAATAAGGAGCACAAAACAAATTCGATAGGCTATCCTCCAAATACAGCCACAGTAAATACCAACAAAAAAGTCTTCCAAGAGATAGAAAAACAACATGAATAGACTACAGATAATGCTCCAAAGACTGTTCATTTTGATGCTCCTTATTTTACAACTTATGCATCGTTTCATTTTTTTAAAGTTAGCAAATATAGATGCTTCCTGTCACCCCCCCCCCCCCCCCCCCCCACACACACACACACACACACACACACACACACACACCCCGTTTCTATCTTTGTCTCTCTTTCTGTTGTAAAGGTAACATCCTCACGCTTTTAGAGCAGAGATGACCTTTTCAGTTTTATGTGTCAGGCCGTAATGGCACACAGTAAAGTCTCAAGGCCAGCAGCACTGCACAGCAGTGTAGTAAAATCCAAATAATGTTGTTGACCCAAGGCTACATGCCCACACACTCATTCTGTTTACCACCTAGAAGGCTTTAACACCGACCACAGGGAACATGGCAAGTGAGCCTTTTAGCAGAATATTTCTTTCTTGATAATTTTTAAAAGTAGGTTATTTGAGTCTCATTCTCAGAATGAATTCACTCCCACGTGACTGCATTGTGATTGTTTGTTTGGTTTTACATCCATTCTCTGTTAATAATATAATACACTCCTGCAGGGAATGCATTTATGATTTATGGCTGTGTATTGTAACATTGTCGCAAGTTCCTGCTTCTGTTTTGTTTTGTGTTAACTGTAAATCAAAACAAGGAACGAGATGCAACAAAGTACCAGGCTAGTGCATTACATTAAAGGGGAATTATGGACAGAATTTTAGTTTAAAACATTCAAAAAATGAACAAACATTATTAACAGAATGTGAAGAAACAACAGTATTAAGACATCTATGTGGTTTGTTGCAGTGATGTCTACTGAAGTTAGCATGCTAACCAGCTACCCCTGGCCCATCCTGTCTTTGTTGCCATAGTTGCCATAGTTTCAGCTGCCAGATGTTAAATCAGTTACAAATTCACTACATAGTTTAATAAATGAACAAAAAAACCCCCAAATGTCAAGAAAGTAAATATTCTTACACCTTTTCCCTTACTAAACAGAAAAATAAAACCGAACAGGTCTGAATTCAAGTTTTTCTTTTTTGACCGAACTAAGACAAGCTCATTTGCCTTGTTATCTCAGTGCTGATGTCCAACGCTGTCTCTGTGTGTGCCCTGTCTTCAAATTGGCATCTGTTGCTCTCAGAGGCTGTGTTCAGTCCCACTCTGGTGTCCAGCCGTGTTTACTGGGAGGCGGCTGAGCCTGGTTTAAGTTAGCACTGTCGAGATCCAGGCAGATAAGAGTCAGCTAATAGCCACTTCACAGCTAACGTGCTAACAGCAGCTTGTCGCTACAGCCAAAGATAGCTACAGCAAAGAGTATGGTGAGCAGCAGTTAGCTATTGTGCTGCTCCCTATCTTTTTGAAACTACCTTCAAATTCTGCTGTTTTGAATGAAATATACACTATATGTTTTTAAGTCTTGCTGTGTAATAACAAGGGTGTGACAAAATGATGTAATTAAAAGTGTACTAATAACTCTTGTCTAATTATAGCAAATCATGCCATTTAATTGCTGCTTCCAACCTAATAAAGCATCTACTATTTTTGTCTGACACTGTTTTGATTCTATATTTTTACGCTTTACGGTGAAGTGGAAGGATGTAACAGTGAGTGACAAAGTATAATGATGAGAAGAAGAAAGAGAGGCAAATGAATGTCTTCTAGCATCATTCTTATTATCACATCATGTCTTTATAGATAAATCTGTCCACTTTTTCAAGTCAGTGTTGATGCAGTATGCACAAACTCAAAATGCATTTGAAACCAGATCGATAAATAACTATATATATAAAGAGAAGATTTATATTTATTATACATTTTAAATCGTTCAACTTTTATGAGTGTCTCTAAATGCCAAAAAAATCAGTTCAGAAATGCTTGGGCCATAGTATTGGAGACTCGTGTGGGTCAACATTTTGAAGGGACGGGGAATTTGTTACATTTTGAGAGACACATAGAGACGTTGCCAGAAACCAAACGTTGCTGAGTCTGGTTTATGTTGTAACAACAGAGAGTGATCCAGAAGAATCAGCATCTAATTTTATTCGTCCAGATGTGGCCTTCTTGTAGTTTTATGGTAAAACCAGATGTCTGTCTTCCACTCTTTGTGTAGCAGAAGTAATTTACTTTGCACTGCTCACACAATCTACAGTAGGACAGACACTGACCCGTTTCAACTGAGACCCACTAACCCATTTTTAATAGTTAATGAAGAAAACAGCGATATACTGTATGTATAAATAACATCATATTATGGACTTACACGTTAATCTGAGCACAGAGATCCAAAAAATGGTGTATACACAGTGTTATCTTTGCTGAACACCTAAGATAAAATAGACAACTACAATTACTACAATCTGACGTGAGAAATCAACTGTAGTTTTTACAGCTGATGAAAATGTGAATATACACATCACTAGTAAAATGTGGATTCAGTCACAATAGTAAGTAGAACAAATGTTTGAAGAAGAATTTGTAATGTGCCTGAAATAAAAGAGAGAGCGAGCATCTCCTGTCTTTTGTTACTGCTAAGAACTGAAGACAGAGCTATTCTTGGAGGAAGAGACAGAATGATACAGTGTGGGTTGAAAGTACGGCAGATTAGACAACAAAGGCGATGGAAAACAGTAATTTAGTGCTGCATTAAAACAGATTATGGAATGTGCAAAAATGCTCTTTGATGATTGCTTGCAACTTTGATGCTTACAGGCTTCGGTGAATGTACGATGTACAGTATCTACTGTATGAAAAATAGCATCTTTGATGGATGTTAGATTTAAGCAGAAACGCAATCTCACTAAGCTTCCCATTGTTTGGCCTCATTCTATCACCTTTTACTGTGCTCTGCCTCACAAATAAATTAGAGGAAAATGCAGCATTGCCTTTTTCTTCGTGCCATTCTGATATGTAAATGAGGAGTTTGACTAATATGCTTTGTTTCATTTTCCAATTAGGCATCTTGTTTGCTGCATAAAACACCCAGAGTTCTGCCGTACCAGTCAGCATACGTTGTATAACATGTTTAGAGTTGTTTACAATATTTAAAATACAATAAAACACCATACATAAAGTGAAATTATGATTAACATGCCATGTAACCATAAAGCATTTTAAGTACCAATGCAGCATTTTTGTATCGATGACATCATGGATTTATAGGCTGCTATTTGAACAGCCTTTGTGTATTCATAGCTTTCAGGTCTGTTTGGCTTAATGTCCCAGTGCTGCCGGCAGTATTTGTGGCATGGTGCGAAATCTGACTTCTTCAGTGCTCAGACTAGGCCTGTAATGGCTCTGTTGGGACAGCGTGAAAGTGCTTCTTCAGCGCTCATTAATGGAGCAAATTGAACAGGTCTCCCGGCCTACCTCTATAATGAGGGCCCCCTCTTCTCTGCCCCCCCACTCCCACCATCATCCTGCAGTCTATTGTTCACCTACAGTTAGGGTCAGAGCTGCCGAGCAGTAATTGTATCACTCTGACCCTCTTTTGGTTTTTATTTTGTCACAGGGACCTGCTCTTTATTGGGTGCAGGCCATCCCTCAGGTTGTAAAAGCCACGGTGCCCCTCCTCCCATACCTAGGGACAGGGGTGCTGCCTGCCTGCCTGCCAGCGATCAATATGCCACTGTCGTTAACTGGATTTGTTGCTGTGGTGCTTGCTTATGAGGCAGCAATTAGAGTGTGAAGTGGCAAGGCCAGGGTACGAGGCTCCGGCCGTGCGAGGCTTGGCCCTCAGGGGGGATGGAAATGTCAGGGGCACAAGCCCAGTTTCATTAGGGCCTGAAGAGACTATGACGATCCATACTGTCTGTGTAATTCATTCGGCCGAGGGGGGTTAGAATTATTTGTGGTAGACAGTTAGCAAACATAGAAAGAGGTCACAGGTTAGGAGTGGCTGTGGAAAGTTGCTTGCTGTGAAATCCACTTACACCCTGTGGAATCCACTTACATGCTTCCATTGTTTTATTACCAGATCAGTGGTTTGAGGGGAGCGTAGCCTGAATGATACAGCCAAACTGCAGCCTCTTGTCATGTAACAACTCAGCTGTCATTTACAAATGATACCAATCTATTCTTCAGTGAGGTGCTTCAACATACAGTATACTCCAAACATTTTTTAGAGTAGCTTTTCGCCAGTCCTTCACCATGTCACCACCTGCTGCTTGTAGGCATTTATTGTGTTTCTGCTAGTGTGTGTGGGAGACCATGCCTAAAAATAATTACAGGCCAACATGTTTGTGTCCAGCGTCATCAGTGTCAGACCATCACTCAGTCCGATTGGCGACATTGAGGCATTTATGGCGGTTGGGGTGCCCGAGGGCCTCCCCCAATGTCTGGACATTTTTCTCCCCCCCCCCAAAAGGGTCATAGTGTCCCTGATCGAGCATGGGTTGGGGTGCCCTAATGTGTCATTTGGGATTGACTGTGACCTAAGGCCCTAAATCACTTTCCATTTTGGGGGACAATTAAGTTTGAACCTCTGATGTGCACTGCCTTCAGTTGACTCTGTCGATAGCACTCAGTGTGCAGGGGCGGGGCCGTCTGTTTCACAGTGTTTTTAGAGTCTGTGTCCAAAACGTATCAATAAATAAGAGACTCAACATCTAATATTCTGATTTCATAGTCAAGCTGCTTTGGTAAACTTGTTTATGTTTATGTGATCAAAGGAGCTTGCTCCTCCAGTGTGACTATTTGTTTGGCAAGTCGTCCAGAGTATAGCGTTGCATTGCTCCATGGAGCTGTACCTGACAACATCGCACACTAAAGCGTGCAACAAAATTCATTTTCTGGCAGTAGGGGACAGCAGATGTTCAAATTGTCCCAGGCCACTGGGTTACCAAATCTGAATATTGAGATTAATGTTTTTCCCCTGCTCACACCTGACTGAAGGTGAGGAGGAGCAAAGCAGACAATTGAAAGGACGTGAGCAGGGTAATATTGTTTTTCTAGTCATGATTACAGACAGTTTACAGTGTACAGAGAGGGCAGGGCGATTGAAAGGGTTTAAGTGGGGACGAGAGAAGTGGTGAGAGGAGCGGTTTTAATTCTGGGCTCTGTTCCAAAAGTGAGTGCATAGTTGAGAGTGTAATGGGGTACAGATTTTTGAGTGTAATCTTGACTGTGTGCAAAAAACAGCCTTTTAGGAGATTAAAGCTGAGTTTTACTTTTTATAAACTGTTTATACACAACATATTCCCTGAAAATCGGGTTTTGCCGCAGTAGGTACTTTATAATGTTTTGTGTTACAGTGTACACTTAGTGCATACATAGTGCATTAGTACATGCATAAGGTTGTTGACACATGGTGAAAAAGTACAACGTTTGATGACAGCAGTTGAATGAAAGAAATAGTGGAGAGACATTGATAAACGGGGTGACAGGAAGAGTTAGCAAACTTTCATGTCCTATTTTATTTTCCTGATACTTAAATCTATTAAAGATTGCAGCATCAAATCTTACCATCATCCCAGTCTTCCATCACAGATCTCAGAGTTGTCAGCTGCGAAGTGAAGTCAGTACAGAAGAATTCAATCAAGCTGTCTGACTTTTTCATGACTGGGTGAGCTGCTGCACCGAAACACCAAGTTATTTACTATTCCCGATCTATAGAGTGCAGGTAGAAAAGAATGAGAATGAGTATAATGCCATCCTATATATAATGCAATACAATAAACTAGGGTTGTACCGATCCGATCACGTGACTCGGAAATCGGGGCCGATCACGCCACTGAAGACTCGATCGGGACTCGGACGTTACGACCCGATCAGAGATCGGTTTTATATATATTTATTTAGTCATTATTTGTATTAGATTGTTGATATATGGGCTATTGGTGATTCAAAATAAAAAAAATAAAATGAGTATTTACTACCACCGTTTACGACATGCGCATGCGCAGAAGACCAGCACGCCAGTTTGTTTTGAAGCGGAGTGGCGAGTTGTGGCGCACCATGTCTGCTGTGTGGAAGTATTTTAAAGTGAGTGACGAGAACGATGCAGTTGCAAACTGTCAGATATGTAAATTTGGGATATCGAGGGGTGGTAAAATATAATAAAAAATAAGGGACACCTTGGATAGTTTTCTTCGATCTTTTTAATTTTTTAAATGTATTATAAGAGTATCGGATCGGGACTCGGTATCGGCAGATACTCAAAAATCAAAGGACTCGGACTCGTATCGGGGGCAAAAAACCCTGATCGGAGCATCCCTACAATAAACGCTGCCATTAATGGAGAGATTGTGAAATTTGCAGGATAATGAGATTTCCACTGTGCATTTGCTACCTGCTAACACAGAAAATAAATTGCATGACTCTCAACAATTGGATGGTCTAACAATCCTTAAATACTGTTTATTGATCACATGCCACCACTACAGAAGGAGATTTAATTAAACTCTTAGTTCATGCTCACACCCACTCTGCTTCCTCTCACAAAGAATAAGAAATATTTACAGCAGCAGCTAATACAGTAAGATAGTCTTAGTGATATTTTAAATGGGAACAGCTGGTATACAATGAGCAAAAAGCCTTTATGGTAATGATGAATGCAAATTTACAGTAGAGGCTATAATAGCAGACAAGGCTTGGTAGCAACAAGTAAGCACTAGGACAGAAAATGTACACAGTGGATATAGCACGCAATGTGCGTGCTGATGTAAGTGTGACAATGCTGGCACGAAGCAAGGCGCTACCAATCAAACTAACACTACCAATTGATCTGAAAACCGTTACAAGCTAATCTCATTCTCCTCTCTTTAAAAACACATCACTAGCCAAAGTAAACATTAGAATGGGACACAACCAATGCATATACTGTGTTTTACAAGGATTTAATCATGTGTGAAACGCAACAGGTTAATAATGGTATTTATAATTACACAACACAGCTCAGACATTTAAATGTGTTTGGTTTCCTGTCTTATAAAGTTTTATTCTCCCCGACAAGACTTGTAAATACTTGTGCCCTGATTGAGGATGCTCATGCCAAGTCTTTGGGAGACTCTGTGTTTCTTTGCAGTAATGTTTTAATGAGGGTGGAAGGAAATTACTATGAATAAATGATGTTGATAGCTTAAATAAATCCATTTGTTTGGGTTTCTTGGGTGTTTATGAGACCAAATTTGCCATTTTCAGAATTTCCTGCAGGGATAATGAAAATAAATAACTTCCCAATTTAACGGAAACCATTGTATAATATTGGCACAGTGGGTTTCAGCATTCCGAGAATGAAACCAGTCCTATCAGTCTGTATAGTCTGGTCAGTTTTGCAGGACTAAGGCATTTACAAACCAGAGGAAACAGAGCCTCCTCAGAGTCTCACTAATGATGTCTGTAGCTGTAGGAGGACTGGAGAGAGGAAGGACAATGTCTTAAGTGATAAGGAGGGTTGGAGAGACACTTGAGAAGCTCTTGTCCTCCCTTCCTCTCGTTCCCTCCCTTCTGACTCATCACAGCTCAAGTATTCACTTCTCACTCATTAGCGGCTGCTGCCCATCGCTCACAGGAGCAAACTGTTTACCCTGTCCTGTCATGACAAAGACTAGCACCCTGTTATCAAGGCCTGCCCTAGGTGGGGGATGACAGTCGAGATGAGTTTCTACAGAGGCAGATTAAGCGGCTGTGTTCAGGAAAAAGTAGGCCAGCTAATTAGCTTCAGCTCTCAGGACCCTGGGAGTGGGCTGTTTTTCACCTAGACAGGGAAATTCCACAAATGACAGGAATGTGGTGGAAGAAGAGGGGCTGGAATATCTAATAAGAGTGGGAGGAAGAGAGAGGTTGACATAACATCGAAAAAATGGAGGAAGGAGGCAAATCATCTTGTAACATTTACTTTGGATTCCCTGCAGCTGAACTCAGTGTACTTCACACATTCTCTTGTGTTGTGTAAAGTACACAGTGTTGTTAGTAGCTTCTGTGAAATGGCCTTGACAGTGGAAAAAATAGATGTTACCATCTGTGTATAGGACAGAATATAAAAGTTCATCTTCTAAATGAAATATGAGACGGTCTTTTGTTCAGTCATCAGAGCTGCAAGTTGTTGCAGAGTAGTTCCTTTGCTGCAGCATCATCATCATATTTCATTTTGCAGATTTTTGGTTGGCTCAAGAAAAGAAAAACTCACTACATGTTTTCTCAATCAGGTTCTCATTATGAGTGATGGGATCTTGCATAAAGATTTTGATTTGGTTATTTCAAATACAGACTCAGTTAGAAAAAGATGATGTCATGTATTTATGAGCACAAATCAGAGTTTAGCAACCATTCAACGGCATGTTATGAGTTCTGAGCTTGTTTACTTACGTTGCCAAGTCACTGTCAGTAAAATCTGCTGAAACCACATCTCCACCACAAAGTTATGATGAAACAGATAAGTTTTAAGCTCTATAAAACATCTAAGGATGTTTTCCCCCAACTTTAACTTTGGCTGCTGCGTATTTAATCATGAATATTTCATGGAGAAATAATCAAGATTTCTGGGGCTTTAATGTTTTCTTTTAAAAATTTAAATCTTTAAAATCCTTTAGTACAAATTAGTAAACATGGGTACACATGAATATGCTCTGCTGTATCTTATCTGATTGCCTTGTAGTTGCTGCTTGTTCACATACATTCTCAAATAAAATCTCCCACAGATAGCTTGTTTATTCAGTACTTTGCTTGACATTAAAGTAGGAGAGAACAGGAAATGACAGAGCTGAACCCAATGTGAAAAGCATAAATTCCTACACAATAATCCCCAGTTTTGCAACATTTGATAGGGCGCCCCTATCTCACTTCCTTTGCCTTTCAGTGAACACAGAGGAAGAAGGGGCGATGCATTACATACAGAGTTTATGTCCTGCTGATAGAAGCCTCTTTCCACATCGAGCTCAGGTGTCCTGTCCTCCATACTTCCTCCATCTGTCCAGCCGCGTCCTTAAGCCCCTCTGAGGGAGTATCAGAAAGTACAGAATTTAACGTGTGGCACTGACTCCCATTAAATGTTTTATTACCCCGAATAAACCCAAATCTGCTGTGTTATGTCTCCGAAAACTTGGGTTCTTGTAAATGTCTCCCTGTTTCATGTATCATGTTAAAGCCACAAGCTTAAATAGCAAAAGCAGCCCTCGATGCTGAGGCTCCGCCAGCGTGGGTCTACTCAGCCTGCCACAACTTTACTGAATCCTTACTCAGTAGCCATATAACCATTCTGTAGCTGCGTGAATCTTATTCACTGCTGAGCGGAGTGGTTTGCATTGTTGGACAATGGATCATAGTGAGAGGTTTGTCACTGCTTCGGCATAATGTGATATTGGGTTGTGTGTATTAAAGAGTGGAAGGAGAGGAGGGAAACAGAGATATCTAATAGATCTATGGACTCTGTGTCATGCTGGAAGTGACTCTGTAAAACTTGCTAAATAAGAAAGTAATATTTCAGCCAATGCTAACGTGCATGTCGTGATGTGTTTATGAGTTATGAGTGTGCTGTACTGTGCTGGGTGTGTGTGTTTGTGTCTGTCACTGCACTGTATAGAAATGATTGTGTCAGTGTGTGTGCCTATGTGGGTGTTATTGCCGAGGATAGTGCGGAGCAGAGCACAGCTTAATATCTATGTTTGACATAGAGGCCCATTAATAAGGGCCTGATCCGAGCCCAATGACAGGACTGCTGACAGAGGAGGATCATGGGGAAGAATCATGCCCTGCTGAGGGAGCCTGGGCTGCAGGTAGGCCCATTCTCCCTTCCCCAGGTGTCATTACGGATGCTGGGGAGGGAGCACAGGAGGGAGGGCCTCTACTGACATCTACATTAATCACCCCTCCGCACATCACCCCCCTACTCTGCACACCGCCGCCCCTACCTCCAGCTCCTAATCATCCCCACACAGAGACCCAAACCCAGTAAGGGGATACTCAGCCATGAAAGATATCCAGCTAAGAGCTCCCCAAATACCACTCTGATCTGATCATGAGTGATGCTGCTACCTGGACCTCTGACCTGGCTCACAATTAAAAACACTTTCCTCTCTCTCCCCCAGACACATACATACAGCTTTACTGAAACTACACATTGTGTCACTGTCTGCGTTTGATTCATAGTTTGCATTTGGATTGGACCTCAGTTACATGCAATTAAAATGCAGAAAACGTCTCTGCTGGAATGTGTCTCCAAACCCCCAGAGTGTGTGCTGCTGTTGAACACACTCTTGATTGTCTTGTAGATATCACACTTCCCACTTGTGGACCCCCCATTGATCCTCAGTTGTGCTTTTATCTACAAAAATAACAACACTTGATGTTCATGTTTCTTCACTGTAGACTGAGCCATTGAATTAGAGATCATTTATAATCTAAATGAAAAAAATGCAGTGCAAGATGCAGTTAATAAACTGCTTTAAGTTTCTCTCTCTTATTTTAAGCTGCTATTTGTTGTCCTATGACCAGTGTGTAGGATTTAGTGGTATCTAGCTGACCAATATATCAGTCAGTAGCTATTAATGGCTGATATTGGCCTGTCACGGATGTATCTGCATATATGTTGTCCAATATGCTCTAAAATAACTTTTTTTAGAGGTCATAACGCAGAAAAACTTTGTAATTATTAAATTCCCAGTGACATTTATGGTTTCAGTGCAGGTTACTGTTAAAATGTAAAATATCCTGCTTCACTACATATTTTTGTCACAAGTATTTGATAACCACATCTAGGGATCACTGCAAAACATGTGTGTATATTGATATCCAAATATTTTATCCCTTAATATCGGTATCAGTGTCCTGAATATTGTCCGGGATTTATCATCTAGCATCTCACCATCTTTAGCATCTCCTCTTCTTAACTACAATGGCAGCTAAAAATGCAAAAGGCCCTCTCTAGTGCCCGTATTCAGTTTGTCTGCTCTGGGCTACAGTAGAAAAATGGCAGTGCAACATAGCGGTCTCCATGGAGAACGACCCACTTCCTCTGTAGATATTAAAGGCTCATTCTAAGGTAACAAAAACACAACAGTTCATAGTTTCCAGTGATTATACACTAGTGAAAACAATTATGAATATTTAATTCCATTTCTGCCCCTAAATCCTACACACTGGACCCTTTTTAATAGACATTCATTAATTAACCCGATTTTGCCACAAAAGTCAGTTGACTTCTGCGATCAACTTGACCGGTCAAGTCATGTCACTTGGGGAGTGGACGAGGATGGATGTGGGTCACACCATACAGCCTTCCTAATGAATGGCTCCACCCAGGATCCATCAATGAGCAGATGTTCTGAAGACAATAATTGGAAGTTATCTGATTGATTATTAGTTCTGATTCAATTAAAAGCACATAATGGCACAAAACGTGACAGTAATTGTGGCATGATTAGTTTAGGTTAAAACAAATGATCATCTTTGCAGGGATGGAAAAGGGTTGTAATTACACACACTCTGTGTTTTTTCATGTTTTTAATATCTTTGGTTTCAGCTGATGCAGTCTTCCAAACCACCACTCTTGCTTCGGTTTACCGTCAGTGAGGTCACACTTAATTATGTGTGTTTACACCTCATCTACATGCTTGCTATTTTAGAAATAAAAGAACTAATCAACCCAGCAATCCCTGTTTGTCAGTAATGTTATGAATGTCACCCTAATAAAAGATCCGTGATGATATTCCAACAGTGGAATGAAGCATTGAGCTCATATTATAGTGTCCGTGAGTCATCAGTCCATGGCTTAGCCCACCATCTCATTTTTATGTAACATGCCTTGCCCTGAGTAAACACAGCCTACAGTTTAATTAAAATAAATCCACTTTCAGCTGATATTTAGAAACCCGCAGAATATCACTCTCTCCACTACAGATACAGTGATTGAAAGTGGGGGATAAAAGGCTAGGCTTGAGGGAGAATTATACTCTACTTACTTTTCCATCAATGAAGCCGTACACTCCATTGTTTATGTTTGAAGCCTGTGTTTCTTCTTACTAAATTACCCTTCTCCAATTCCCCTTTTTCTCTGTTTTATTCGCCTTGAACCTTCAGCAACACTGATGACACAATAAATTTCTGTTTGGCTCGGTGTGTGTGTGTGTGTGTGTGTGTGTGTGTGTGTGTGTGTGTGTGTGTTCAAGTGTGTGCGCTTCTGGTAGAATCTAGGACACTAGAGGCACTGAGAAGACAGCATTTGCATGCAGCTCACAAACATATTAAAATATGAAGACAAATCACTGTGTCTGGCCAGCTGACAGCGCCGCCTGCAATGGGAGCAAGCTTGCAAACTTACAACATGTCGCGTTTCCCCAGTAAGGCCTTTATAGGGCAAGCTTGAACATGCGGCTTGACAAACAAACGGAAGAAAAAAAAAACCCATGAGCAGTCAAAGCTGTTATTAAAGGCAATAGAAGTGGTTCCCTTTTTTCCAAAGCCATCCTGTCATGGTGCTAGTCTCTCTATTTTTTTATTGGGAGAGTATGGTTTTCACAGACACCTTCAGGGCACATACTGTGAGTTTTGATGGCTTTGTTCTATGGCTGACTTTGATGTAAGCCATAAAGTGGGAAATCCAAGCCTTTAAGGTTGTGCCCCTGCTAGTGGGTGCTATTCAGGTAAAAACAAAGGGGCCATGTTAGATTTATCTTACATGTCTTTATATTTGTGTGACCATACTCTCTTTTTCTTTTTAACTTACTTTGGCTGAAGCTTGAGTATTTGCTTTTCTGTAAATTATAAACCAGTTTGCATTCGGTGTGCTCTTTGGGGAAAGAGAAAGACAGTAGTGGCCTATTTTGGGAGAAGGGGGTAGGGGGGTGTTTAGTTATTATTACTTTTACAAACCCCTTGAAGTGACGGTGTAAATGAGCATTATGTTGCTACAAGGTGTTCTAGTTATCTAATTTTTAATTACTTAGTGTTGAAGGAGCTCTTCTGATGTGGTATTTATCAAATCTGCTTCCTTCTGCTGCTGACAGTAAAACAAACATACATGTGATGGCACAGTTATGTTAAATCAATCACGTTGCTATAGCAAATATTTCTGTTGGGGCTACACATGCTGTCTCCTCTTTTTACACCACTTGATAGCGCAGTATTAAGAAGCCTGGAGACAAGACAGTTGCTATAAGTGACACCAGTAGGGGGAGCTCACAGCTCATAGCTCACTCTGTAATAAACTGGTGGGGCTACATGAAGAAGGTTGCTGGGCAGCAGTGCAGACCACATACATACAAGACCCCCTTTCTGTCTCTGAATCTAAGCATGTCCACGGTCCTGACTGCTGTGACCTAAATATCTCATTAAAACTTGGATCGTAGTGATGTTCTTGTGTGCTGTCTTTGTCTGCACACCCTGCCCTTAAAAGGACTTATGTCTGTATGCAATATTGGTATGCAGAGAGGCCACCCTCTCTGCTCATCTTGGTGCAGGGGCTCGGTCAATCAGTCATTGATTTCTGACAGAGATCATATTTACAATTCTGCTTCAATATCTCAATACATGAGCATCCCTGTACCATTTAGCTGTGGAGTCTATTGATTTGTGATTTCAACATATTCAGAAATTGTGCATTACAATTGTTTTCTTCTTCATTATTCTCTTTTTCCTTTTTAAAACTGGTCTTATGATATCACATGTGCTACCTGTTGGCTGTTTTTTCTTTTTTTTTTTTTTTGGAAAATGTCCCATGAATATTGAAGTAAATAAGGTGGTCAAACTGTAAGATAAGATTTGTCCTCTTTGCTCAGATTTATGTAAAGCTGATATGGAAACGTGTGAGAACAGAATGTATTCAATACATCTCTGTCTAAAATGATTGTCTGACCAGGAAAAGGGGCTCACTGTCTCCATGTCTTCATGACTACAGTCAGATTTGGACTTAGATCCAAGCTTTCCTCTACTTCTCCGTCCCCTCACTCCACTACTCTCTTCCCTTCTCGCTGCTCGTCTTCCCCTACCGATCCGTGCTTCGTGCAAGTGTGTCAAGCCTCAGTGTGGTGGGCTGCGGGCTGTGCCGGGTGCGCATAAACCGTGCGCTCCTAGCGGCAGCGCTGTTGAAACCAAACAGCAGAGAGGGAGACGGAGGATGTTGAACTGACTTGTATGACTGTACATTTACAGCGCTATATCTCAGGCAAAGCACATGGGTCGTTTGGGAGCTGGTTCCCGTTGTATTAAAACAACTTTTTGGGAATGCGTGAGAGTTGAAGGCTGGTTCCCAGTCAGAGTGTCAGCCGAGCCATGTGTTGAACTGTGGAGACATCGCTGAAGATTTGAAGGGTGTCAGAGACGCGTCCTGAAGGAACCGAGGACCTGCGGAGAAGAAGTGCACAGCCTACGCTTATTTGCCAGTGTGGACTTACATTTGTTGGACTTTAGCTTGTTATTGTAGGTCTTCTTGGAGGAAAAGCAGAAATTTGCGGATGAACTCGCGGGGCAGGCAGGGGTAATTCTCAAAGACCGAGAGTTTGGTTTCAAGGTTTGCTGGATATGAACACCCCGAGCAGCTCCGGGTGACCTACTCTGAAATGGATCATCTCAGTTTTTGGACATTGAAACTGGCTTTTTGTCAGTAACTACGACCCCTAGATAAGTCCCAGAATCGCGGACTAGACTTTCCTCTAATTTTGGAGATATTTTTCTGCAGTGAATTCGAGGATTTGCGCGCCCGCCGTGGATGTTTAATATGCTAGTATGGGTCCGCTAGCGTTCATCCTTGTTGGTGGATTACTGTATTTTCAAGTTGATGGTAAGTTGCCTAACATGTGCCGTTATGTAAAACTTCTATTAAACCATCTATTAAAATATTCAGTTCTGTTTTGCATAGACTTCGCCAGACCCCGCGCATGGCACCACTCATGTTTAACCTGCAGGTTAGATTTGGAGGCAGTATTTTAAAAAGGCATATGTTGTTGGACTGTGGTTCACAGGACAAACGTTTAATTAATTCTCTGCTTTTTGATTTCTGAAGAACTGTTAAGTCAGCAACTGTGCAGTTGTTATCAGAGACTACTGTTTATTAAAGGCTCACCTTATGGTGTTGTGATTTAATTTTAGTTCACCTCATCTCAGCGATTTTTTTCCCTTTTAGGTATATATATATATATATATATATATATATATATATATATATATATATATATATATATATATATATATATATACATGTATATATATATATATATATATATATATATATATATATATATATATATATATATATACATGTATATATATACATGTATATATGTATTATTCATTAAACACAGCACATTTTATAGTAACCCTTTAACAACCAGCTGAGTTCAACAGATAACTCTCCCGTCCATTGCAGCTGATGGTCGCCTCTCAGGAGGGTAAAATTAGGGCAGAGATCAGTTTTTTTCCCCTTTCAATCCAAAAGATTAAAGAAGCAGTCTGTGTTTTTAAGTCGTAAATATCATTTCATGATAGTCATGTATTCTGATTTAAAGGACCAGTCAGAAAAAATATTCAGTTTTCCACTGTGAGACTCAGTGAGTGTAAACCAAAGATCTCTGAGTGTGAATGATTCTCAGGTTGTTGCAGCGGCTACAGGTTATCTCTCTGATGCAGATGTGGAGAGCAGTTCTGCTTGTTAAAGGATTTTTGCATTAATGGATAACAAAATCCAAAATATTTGTGGGTATTCAGATGAAACAAATGAAAGTAGTCTAACACAACAGAAAGTAGTTTAAACCTGTGGGTTGGAGGTTAACTGACTTGCAGGTGTTTGGCAAATGTGCTGTGAACGCCCTGCCTCTGCTCTGTATTAAATGCTACTGCTGTGATCAGTCAGGATTTCAGTACTGTCACTGTGCATTGTGGTGTAAGCCGGCTTAAATCCAAGCTGGGACAGTGCCCCACTTTATTATTCCCATTTGTTTGATGAAACTTTAATAATGATGCAAATGAGATGGATACTGTTTAATTTCTGCAGCCAAAAGCTTCAGCCCTCTTTGTCCACTCTGCTGCTGAGTGCTAAATCAGCATCTTTTCCTTCTGATTTTCTTCTTGGGATTCACTGGCCTACACAAGAAGAAGTGGTTTAATGGAGGAATTAAAACAGCCTCCACTGCAGGTTATTAATGTGATGACTCACATCAATCATCAAAATAGGAGAGCTTAGGTGATGGAAATCATGATTGGGATTGGTCCAACCTGTGACTGGTGGAATGATGGGTGGGGTTGAGATACATTACTTTGAAAATAAATAAGCCTTTGTGTGATTACAGATTTTGAGTGCAACTTTTGAATTAGACACACCTTTTCACAGTTGTTCTCTTTATGTCACACACAAGTTTGCACAGACACAGTGGAGCTTGTGATCATAGAATGAGGAAATAATTCTTCTGACCAGTCACACACTGGGGCATTATATCAGCACTATGTTGTGAGCAATGATTCACACATGTGTTTGCTTTGTATTGTTTGTACAACTTAGCAGTATGTAAAGCCGAGGTTTTGTTGTCACTGAATGCAAGAGCCTGCAAGGCCCCATTTTTCTTTTCTTTCACCTGTCAACTTGCGCTTTTGTTCTTCACAGCTGCGAGTTTTAGGTCTGAAGCTTCATGTCTTCTGCAGTTAGCAAATCAAGTCCCTTTTCTGCTGGGATTTGAATATTTTTACTTTTCTTTCTTTTACCTTTTTCTGGCGTCTTTCACTCTGTTCAGCCAAACCCACTGGTTGCTAAGCAGTGGCTGATGGCATTGCAGGCTCTCCAGAGGGAGAGGGTGCACAACTCCCCGGGAGCAGTGGATCTTCCCAATCATTCGCCTGTCACCCACCTCCCCCCTTCTTCCTCGCTCTCCACCTCCATCCCTGCAGCACCCACCCATCACCCAGCCCTTTTCAGAGGTAATCTGAGGGTCCTTGGAGAGGGAGGAGCTTCCTCTAAGAGTCCACTTAGGCAGACAAAAAGGTCTGGAGTTGTATTCACTGGGCAGCATTGCCAACAAAGCCAAGCCTTGTGAATGGCGTCAGTCACTGTTTAGTGTGCTGTGATTAATACTGCTAGTGTGTAGGAAAGAGGAGAAAAGGTGAGATGGAGAGAGAGTCGGGGGAGAAACTGAGTGTGTGTTGGGTGTTGTTTTGAGCGCTGAGAAGAAGAAAACAGGGTCCCCTCACTTTTTAAAAAAAAACCTGATTGATTGTAGTTGAAGACATTTCCAGGAATACACCAGTCAGCAGCTGCCTGGTTATCTCTTAAACTCCACCATTCTGCTTTTGAAGCTGGATTAGAACATGCTTTGCATAGTGGACATGCACTCTTGACCTTGTGCTATTCTGAGATCTCCTGCATGCTTGTGTGTGATGTAGGAGCTGGTGACATCACGTCCATCCTGGGTGACACTCTGAGAGGTGCTGAAATATGGCCCAACTTAAATCTGTCTTAGAGGCTTTGGAGACACTTGGGGTCTTATGTGGTGTAGACAGCTACAGCTTTTTATCCAAAGGCAGGGCTGTGGTTTCAGTAATGCTGAGTCAAGAGAAACTCAAACCCGGAGAGTGGTTGTGTATGTGTCGGGGAAAGGAGGAGGGGAGGGGGAGACAAAATGAGTGTAATCAAATACAAAAATTGAGAGAGGAGTTGTTTAACAACACAATCTTTTAAAGGGAAATGGCGAGGATGAGGCTTTATTACCAAAGCACCCCGGAGACTAACAGCTCTGTTGATGGTCATGATTGAATGAGAGAGGTTTAAAGTACTGCCCTATAATGGAAAGTAAGCCCAGATTAAAATAGTCTAGGTGAATGATGAGGCAGGCTGAGGTCATTGTGTAAGAGCCATTGCGATGTCTCGCCCCAAATGTGATTGTTCTGCTTGAGTTGGCAGCGTTTAGGCAGCGTTATTGTAATTGCGGTTCATTTGCTGGAATGGGGTTGCTGTAATGATGAACCCTCATCTGAGATCTACAGGAAGCGCCTCTCTACTGTCTCTCACGGTCTCATCACTGTCGAAGGAAGCGGCTCTCCTCTGCATCAAAGAGCTCTACTGTTTGTTCTCTGATTAACATCAAAAATGAGTGCAGAATAAAGACAAAGGTGGTGATCATGAGAGGAAGTGAATGAACAGGGAACAATGAATGAGGTGAGCACTTGTCCGATGAAAATCAGCTTACAGACCCTTGTGTGTGTGTGTGTGTGTGTGTGTGTGTGTGTGTGTGTGTGTGTGTGTGTGTGTGTGTGTGTGTGATAAGTGTTACTTGACCAGTGACGTGGGCCTGTCAGCTCCTATGATATTTTAACAGCCAAGTCTGACTACTCTGCGGATCACATTTCAGCCGCCTTCCACTCCAAACGTTCAGGATAGACTTTGAGCTCTACATGCTTCTTCTGATCTGCAATCACTCAAAAAATAAAGTGTTTCACAGCCGTTTTAAATTCTGGGATCATGCTGGTTAATGCTTTTGCATTTTCATAGTGCAGAAGTGGGAGAGAAAATGTCAGCGACAGAAAATGCACATGGCTGATTTTGCTGTAAGACCAGCAGAATGCAGGGGAGGTAATACCACTTTTCCCTGTTTTACCTCCGCTTTATTAAGTCCCAGCCAAGCATACCCCTGACATTTACAGAGCAGAAAATGGCCTATTGCATTTGCCTAGAGAAACAAAGACAGAAAGAGGACGAGAGATTACAACAGGGAGAGATAGAGGTTTAACGCTAACAGGTAGGCGGCAGTAAAGGATAAGCATCTTTCCTCATATGATTTGGATTTCCAAACTTCCCCAGACTCATCTCGTTCACTATCTCTCTCTTTCACTCAACTAACCATCGTTGGCTTGTCCATGAGGGTGGAATTCAAACACTGAGGGGGTTGTGGTACACCTGCGATGGCTGTATAGTTGGTGTGTGTGTGGAGGTAGGGATGGGGGAGGAGTGATATGATGAATTGAGCGTGCTGACTACGAGGCAAAGCAAGCAGTCAGGGCCTTCACCTGTCTCACACACCTGTACTTACAGAATACACACCTGTGCTTACCCCCTGGGCCCCCAGACACATATAATCCTCGCTCTATTCTCTCTCTGGCTCTGTTTGCCAACAGGCGATTAAGGCTTTTAGGCAGGCCAGCAGACAGAAAATGTTGATCTAATGACTCTTATATAATCCCGGATGGTTAGACGATAGTGAACAAACCCTTATTGATCAATGGCAAATACCCAGCCAGCGGTTACAATCCAAACTGCCTCTGTGTGGGACAGATTTCTCTGTTGTAGTGTGGATGTGATGAGCGTTCTCATCTCCACAGAACTTGATTATCTTAAGAGCATGCCATAATGCAGACAGTATAAAGTACAGCACAAGCCTGTGATGCCTTAAACTTACTGGAAGAGACAGCATGTTTGTCTTATCTGTGTTTTTATGTTGCGTGCTGCATTGAAACGTCGTGTTTGGGGAAGCATCTAATTACTCTGTATCCCGTTGGCCTCACTCTGCCCTCTGGTTGGCTGTCTCGCAGCAACCTTTGGATAGAAGGGAGGGATGTCAAGGTTGAATGACTCATAGAAGTGCATACAACTCTATAACTATACATGCTCAGCCCACATGCGCACTGTAAACACATAGAGAGGCGGACGAATGCATACCGGCAGCTGTGGACTGTGGTTGCACAAAGCATTTATTTTTCAAGAGGACGAAGTAAGGAGGCAGTTGCGTTGAATTAAAAAACAACTTGTTTATTGGACATGCATGTTTGTGGTCTATTTTAAGTCATTGTCACATTCCTTCTTGTTTACCTTCTTCGTGTTTTGAGTCAGTAACACACCTTCTTCATTGTCAAGAGTTTGTGTGACAGCTGTACCTGAGCGGAGTGTGTCTCGCCAGTGTCTTGAAGATGAGGTCAGGCCTGGTGATAAAAATGCATGAGCTGTCTCTCAGCGTGAGACGTGTGAAGATGGACAGCCAGAGCATGACACTCGGCACACATCCGTCACACACAGCAGTAGTCCGGCGCAGCTGTAATGCTGCTCAGAATGGTGGAGCCAGTGAATAAGTGTCTTGTTTCACCATCTCCATCTCCAGCCTGGTCTATGGATCACCCAGCCATGACAGCTTTGCACCTTTTCTTCCACATAACTAACTGGGGAATCTAACCAAACAGAAGTGCTTGGACTTCAAACAATATTCTATCACTATGTGGAAACTTTAGTAACCCAGAGGTCTTCCAATGTCTTCCCCTGCATGTTTATAAGGACATTTACAGTAGAGTTTAGCTGGCTCAATGGTTGAAAGAAAATTAAATGCCAACTATGTTGATAATGGATTCATTGTTTTAGTAATTTTTTTAAAGAAAAAAAAAAGTCAGACATTTGCTGGTTTCAGCTTCATAAATGTCAGGATTTGCTGCATTTATTAGTCATTTATGATAGTAAATGAATGGTCTCTAGGTTTTGGACTGTTGTTTTAGACAAAAGAAGTGACTTGAAGATGTCACTTTGAGCTCTGGGAAATCATGATGATTATTTTTGACAATTATTTGACATTTTATAGACTAATATTCATGAAAAAAACAGACAGATTAATTCATAATGACAATAATTGTTAATTGAGGCTTTTTATGAATTGCAAAAACTGCATATTGCTATTATTTTCCCTTATTTGGTAATGCAACATAGTGTTTCCTGGCAATATCCTTCTAAATAACCATGTTGTGTAATCAGTGTGTGTGGTATTATATGCTGTAATATGCTAAATTATGTTAAGAGTTCAGTTGCTAAAAATGCTGTTAAATCAGCCTTATCATCATGAGACATTTGATTAAATTAATACATACATAATAATTTAATATGTTCTGTATGTCAGTGCTGTGAGAAGCTGTTCTTGTCATGTCCCTGCTGGAAAAAAACATGGCACCACACTGCTTTGTAAACTGACCCGCCATGACCAGGCGTGAGTTGATTTACTGTATATAATGGCTCCTGGTGAGACTGGCTTTGTGGTTGAAGTCTGAGTGTGGAACGTGGCACGAGCCAAAGTGTCACAACCATAGCGGCGGAGCAGGAAGAAAGCCTTAATCGCATCCTTGAACGTTTGAACTCTCCAGTTTCACTTCCAGGATGGTGATGACTTTTCTGGAGAGCTGCTCGCAGGCATTTATCATTTAGAGGCCCAGCAGCACTCAGCTAGTGGTCGCATTATGAAATGTAGTGGGGTGCATGTGTGTGAATGTGTTTGTGAGCACCATTAATAACCATCAAAGCCCATTGTTTTTTTGTGTAAGCGTGGATTTATGGGACTGAGTAAATTGAGTAAGTCCTTCATCCACTTACTCCAGGCACCCTTGACCCTGTCGCCCTAAGCCAGACCGGATGAAGTGTCCCGTGGAATAGAAATTTAATAAATCTCATCTTGACTTAAAAAAACACAAACAGTGAGCTGTAAGCGCCATTTCATTACCTTGCTCTGCTCTTTGAGTCCATCACTTGGATGGTGTGTGGTTACAGCTCTTATTCCTCATGCTCACATGTGGAGCTGGAGACCAGTGGAGTGGCTGGAGGTGGTGACTGCCCTCATTGACATGCAGGGACACTGCGATGTGTTCACCACAGGTCAGCACCCTCGGTACACCTCCAATTATCCACTCATCTCTCAACACAGTGTATCATGGACACCTGAAGGCCTCCTCCTCCACCCTCGTCTCCCCTATGCCTTCATTTCTAAAGCAATAAAGCACTTATTTATTTTGCCCTATTCAATCTGCAGGGCCAGCTCAGCAATGCAGGTAAAGAGATTACAATGCTTGAGGGAGAATCAATTGATGCCATTCATTTCATTGCACTTGCCTCAGTAGGAACTGTATAGAGTAGCCCACGCTTGAAAGAAGGGAATTGGTGATGTGAGATTTTTGCGGCCAGGTCACACACACACACACATTTATCTGGAGAACACTAACATAAACACTGCTGCTTGCTTATTTGATTTTATAGCACATTCACAGAGATTAAAGTGAGCAGATAAAATGATGCTATATTGGCATATTTTTCTACTAATGAAGACCAGCGCTTAACTGGAGCAAGTGGACATTAACTTAAGTCAAAGGCTCCTAGACCATTAATCATTCAGTCACCTCTTAAATTTTTACTACTTGTACTGGGATTTGATGCACACAAGCACAGCTTTTTAATATCAAGGCAGTTACTACCGTAGTCCAAAGGCAGAGGCAGGCAAGAAAATGGCTGAGCACAGGCTGCTGAGATGGATCTACGGGAAAAGAAAGAGGTCTGAAGAGGTCTGAAGAAGGTGGGGTGATGCACCAGGCTACATGCTTGAGTGGCCCTGGCATCGGAAATCATTTAATCTGCATCACACAGCTTAGTGTCCCTACCAGTGGCCTGACATCCCCACAGAGCTGGTTCTATAGTCCTTGCACTAATCATCCTGTATAGAGGGGAAGCAGCACCCTTATCGATACATTGCACTTCACAATAAAGAGATCTAAACTATCCTCATGTCCTCCTCTCCCTCCTCTAGTCTCCTGTTTCACGTCAGCAATCTCAGCTCTTCTGAGACACACCATCTGCTGAAAAAAAGATAACATCATTCCTTTCTGTTGATGGCTACTGATAGGACAATGAAGAGCAAGAATGAGAGTAGTTTAGAAAAAAAACAAGGTGAAAACTGCTTGAAATGCAAGCTATGTGAGTCGGCCCTTTGCAGCAAAAATCAGATATTCTGTTTCCCACAGTAATCTATTTATATATTCCAACTGCATGGGGGAGAGAGGGCAAATACACAGACGCAGAGTCAATACGACCCCACAACACCACTGCCCGAAATACACTCAGAGTGGAATACTATCTGATATTTGTTGGAGGCAGGCACGGATGCAGTGAGATGTTGAGAACAGCTCCTAGAATTACCCCTGTGTTTGCTTTCAGAGTATAGATCTTAGCAGGAGAAGGAGGGGGGGACAGTAGAGTAGCAGAGCGCTGATGCGGAACAGAGCTCATCATTGGAGCTTGCTAGCTTGCAAGCTTGAACTGCTTCCCTCTCTCGAAACAGAAGATGGAATTAAAGTAGCTGCTCTGCACCTGTGAACATCCCTCATTTCACTTTCTGTCTTCACTCTGAAGATTTTGCAGTATATTCCAAGCTGGGATACACTCCTGTAAATACAGCAGGATTTTCTTAGCGACACCTCACTGAGATGAGCTTTATGTCTTTGGGGTGTAGCTGAGCTCATGTGGTGTGACGCCACTGACAGCCCACCCTAAAGAAGATGAATCTGGGGTGCAGAGCGGGCTGCTTGCAAGTGTCACGGCAGGCCAGTGCAGAGCCGAGGACGGCCAGTAACATCATCCCATCGCCACCCCCAGTTTCCCCCCTGCTGCTCCCTCACATTTCCCTTTTGATGACATGATGGATATGACTCTGTCACCCTCACAGCAAAGGGAGGATGTAACAGGACAGGGAGCAAGTGAAGGAGATAGAGAGAGACTGGGGAGGGGGAGGCAGAGATGTATAGAAAGAAAGAGATGGAGCGAGAGGCTGAGGAGAATATTTTTCAGAATGGACAACATGGATCTGATGCATAATTCATTCCTTATGAAATTTCTTTGGGTTTTTCACATTTTTTCTGAGTATAATTTTATTTTCACTCCCTGCATTTCAGCACTTCCTGCCTGGCGTGCCTCCACCAGTCTCCACATTAGAGTTATTGCACCTTGGCCTGGACTTTGGTTTTCATGTTTGATGTTTTATGGAGCCTCAGTGACTGAAACTTTTTGCCTTGGTCTGAGGTTGCCGTTGGTTACCTGTGATCAGTGCACATGTCTGTTGGCAGAATAACTTATATCTCTTCGGGGAGCCCTTCCCTTTATGCTCTGGCTGAGACTGGTGTGGGTATTGATTTGGTTGGTGGGCTCGAATTTCTCCTGGGAGCTAATAAAAATAATTAGAAAAAGATCATCAAAGGCCTGACCTTCTGTTGCACACATGAATAAATATGTGACAAAGATAATAGAAAAGAGCCCTTCTATGTGTGTGGTCAGTGGAACATGAGGGAGAAGAAGCTGTTTGTCAAAGTGGTGTTTTAACACTGAAATTGATCAACAAATTTAACAATTTTTTTGTTTAACTGTGTGTTTACATTTATTTGTCTTTATAATAAATGTGAATGGTGATATGTTATTTGGAAAACAGAAAAAACACAACAGAGTCAAAATCATGCTGTAAACTGGCCATTTCTCGGATAGCAGCATTGCAAAATTGCATCGGATTTCAGTCAAGCTGACATAAGTAGAGTGAAAGAAAAGGCAGAAAAGAATCAGCTTCTGGTTCAGTAATCCCTCTCTGATTTCATCCTCTGTCTGTGTGCTTGTTTGTTTGTTCTCTGGTTCCTGCTTTCCTCCAGGAGTGGATGACTGCACAGCAGTGGTGAAAAGTAATGGTGGTGTTATTGTAGACAGGGGGAAACACAGCATTTTGATTGGAGCGTGTGCCCTGAGACCCAGTGAAGTGCACTCGCCTCAGCTCAGAGAGCACTTGATTGCACAGCACCAATGATCGCATTAAAAGGGCAACAGAAAGCCCATTTACCGTAAAGAGAGTGAGAAAGGGGGCCCGATAGGAAGCTGGAAATTGACTTTCACTTCCGTGAGGTGCTTGGTCTGATGGTTGGACAGTGGGGACATACATGAGCTTTTTGATCTTCTTTGGTAGCATCTCCTGGACACGGGAGCCACATGAGGGCACAGTTAAAAAACAAACATACACAAGAAAGTACAAACATGTTTAGTGTGTGCTTTTGAAAGTGAAGATTGCCCAACAACGGGTAGGGTTTACAAGTTGAAGTTATCCAGTATTGAGATTGATGTGCCTATTTTAAAACATATTCCAGGGCATATGGGTGTGCTTTTAACCTTCTTTACCTCTACACCTGACGAACCCCACTCAGAAAAGGACACTGACCGTCACGTATAGCCCTCTGTGCACCCGGCCCAGCTTTTTCTGGCAGTGAAAGGACAATTGTAGAGGCATCTGCTGTGTTCATTTCCACCGGAAAGAGGAGAGCAGATGGAGTCTCAAGGTTTAAGTGATTAGAAGGCAGTAGATTGGAATACAAATTGGATTTAAAGAAATTAGACTGATATAAATCGAATGGAGTCGCCGCAGTTTAGTGCCGTGCATGCCCATTGGCTTTAGTGTAAAGCCACCGCAGGGCCTGTGGATTATAAGGGAAGCAGATGCTCCAATGAGATAAGAAAAAAAATGTGCATTTGACACTCCATCTGAGGGAGATGGGGGTCTCCATGTCCGTCCTTTATCTTGCCCTTCATTTATCAATGTCACGGTGTTAATTACTGCTTCATTTATTTAGTCACTTGCCGCCAGAATACAAACTTGCCCCTCTGCCCCTACACTGACAAGGGCTGCTTGCCGGAAGACTGTTACCTATCACTGGTGAAAGAGATTGGGTTAAAAACTGCCAGTGGCATGCTGTAGGTTTTCCTGGAGATGTTCCATCTCCAATAGTATATCTTTAGTTTTAATGCCAATGAAATTAGATCATGCACTCCAGGAGCAGGATGTCACTACCCCCTCTACTGCAACCCTTGTCTGTGGCCCCACTTAGAGCAAGACACTAGGCCTGATCACTAATCAATGACAGGGAAATGGAGGGAATTAGCCCAAATTAGGAAGAAGAGAGAACAGACTACCTCCTGTTCTTGGGTCAATATGCCACTGTCTGATGCCTGATCCCTGTTAAGACAAATGGTGGACTCCTACACATTTCCACAGAGCCTTTCTGCATGTATGTGTGTCTATACGTGTGCACACACATTCACCACACTCTTTGAAGTGTATTTTGTGCTGATCAGTGAGTTTCTAACTGTGCCTGTCCTTTTGCCGGGAGATTCTTGGGAAGGAAAGACCAGGCTACAGCGTGTCCCGGATCCCCCTGGGAGATTCAAGTATGAGGGGTAGTGGAACATGTGCAAACCCTGGCAAACAAAGAGCTGGAACCTCCACTGTTATGCCTCCATCTCAGGTTGAAATTAGCCCTTACATAAGCACAAAGGCGTTTGTGGTACACTGCTCTTCTGTGTAGCAGGCATCGTCCTATTACCCCACTGCACCGCCCCGGGGAAGGGCACAGTCATCAAGTCAGCTCAATCACACGCACACCTGCAACAACTAATTTTAAGACAAAGAGCCCAGCACTCTACTTAATACAACACTGACTGGTTGACTGCCAACTGAATCAGAGTTATTGATGGGGTATTGAATGTGGTTCAAAAGAAAGAGGATAAAGAAACGGCTGCTGGAAAAGTTTGCCTCATTCCCCATTACCCTCTACTGTGTCTTTGACTGTTTGATGCTGGATCAAACTCTTTGATTGTTGCATGGTTCCCAGGGCCTCTGAGATGTAAATGTGTGTGTGTGGCCTACAGCATCTTATCTCCGTGGTTAAGACCTGGTCACAGACACACAGAGCACTCTGACTTGGGGAACATTATCTTAGCTGCCAGACTCCCACAGCTCACCCACTGCAAGCCCTAATAAAAAGGAGCGGGCCAAGGTTTTCAGCCACAGGGGATTAGCATTTGACATTAGTCTGGACCCCGGCATTCATATTCACATCACATGTGTACTGCTGCAACAGTGGACCATTTTACTTGTTTGCACCCCACTGAAAGCCAAATATATAATTTGGGTGTGTGTGTAAAGTGCAGATGTAAGCTGACTGTATGCCTCCATTCACCGTTCACCCATGGGTCCAATTACCCAGAAGCCCTTGCATATAGGGTTTAGAAGAGCAGATGGCTGCTATTTGACTGGCCTGAAATGGTGATTAAAGGGTCCAATATATGTTTTTTACATGCGTCCAACCAAAGACAAGCTTTCGTAACTATTAGTTAGAGTCCATCCATTTTCCATCCTGCTTATCCAGCTCTGGGTAGCGGTGGCAGCAAGCTAAGGAAAATAGCTCATTCAGTATGTTGTTCTCTCCAGTAGTGTAGATTTTGGCACCTAATATTTGTTACGTTTTCTGATGAAAATATAGATAAAAGTCTGCTGGCTGTGTGCTTGATTTCTCCAAGCTGCGTGTACTTTTAGTCTTTTGCAATCCCAGCAAATTGTACGTCAGAGTGAAAATTGTAATATATGTCTTCATATTTCTGTCTAGCGATTTATTTACTTGTTATAGATGCATTATTATTTTCTTGTCTCTTTTGTCATGAAACAAAGGTCACAAACAATATTTTTCATCATAGTTTTCATTGAAGAAAATTAACATCTAATGCACCTAAGCCACATTTAGTAGCTCATCCTGTGGTGTCCTGATGCCTTCCCCAGCTAGATTGGATATGCGATTTGTTCCTTTTAGTAGTATTTATTAATTAACCCCCTACCTCTTCCCTATTTTGTAAATATTGTACCTGCTGACTATTAAGCTAATAGAAGGGATTTTTGAATTGCGAAGGCCTTGTTATTTCCAAATATCCAACTGAAACAATGCCTAAAACCTGCATGGTGTTCTTCTATGATTAAATCGCATCTCTTCTTTCTCCTCCAGGATCCCGTCTGCGCCAGGAGGACTCCCCACCCCGGATTGTGGAGCACCCCTCTGACCTGATTGTCTCCAAAGGGGAGCCCGCCACTCTCAACTGTAAAGCAGAGGGGCGGCCAACCCCGACAGTGGAGTGGTACAAGGACGGAGAGCGGGTGGAAACGGACAAAGATGACCCACGTTCGCACCGCATGCTGCTGCCCAGTGGCTCGCTTTTCTTCCTTCGCATCGTTCATGGACGACGGAGCAAACCGGACGAGGGAGCCTACGTCTGCGTGGCCCGGAACTACCTGGGAGAAGCTGTGAGCCGTAATGCATCTTTGGAAGTAGCATGTGAGTCAGGACTTTGTGTCCTCTTTTTTTTCTTATTTGTTTCTTCTTTGCTGCAATGCTGCTCTTTTGCTGATATAATTTAATAAGTCATTTGGCTGGATGAAGCAAAAAAGTCTGGATTCCAGATGATGGAAAGACTGGATTTACGTACGGCACAAGAAAATTGAGAGATAATATTTGAACATTTCCTGTCAACAACTGCACAGTCTTTTTTCCTATTTATATATAATGGACAATTACACTGTCTTTACTGCAGGGAACAGTAAACAAATCAATGTTTAATTTGAGGCAACTGCTTTCGGTGTTCCCTATTTGCAAAGATTGTAATGATTTCCTGCACGTGTAAAAGGGACTCTTAAACTCCATCATGGTCTCACTTCATGGGACATCGTTTGGAGCGATAATGAGTCATGCAGAAGAGTTTTTTTTAAAGGACTTGAGATAAAATAGATATATTTTTTATCTCAAGGGAGTTTTAATAAAATTGTCTACAGACCTTTGAGTTGGACATAAAGCTGCTGTCAGAATATACGAGAGGGACATGATGACATGGATACGTGGGTCTCTCACAGGTGGGTGGGGGTCGAACGTCAGGCACAGATCAAAGTCCTGATGGACATTTGACACAGGCTGCCTGGACTGTGTTGGTGAACACTGACAGGCAGAACCTGAGCTTTGGATCAAATTACCTTTGAAGATGAGCCTCCCCCCAGCAGGCTCAGGCTGGGCTTCTCAATGGAGCCGGCTCCCAGGCCCCTCAACTGCCCATTAGGTGGAGCGGAAAGTCTCCATGACCTTATGTTGTTTTTGACTGGTGGTAGTGACATAGTCCTCTGTTTCAAACAAGGGCTACATTCATGAGATTTAAGCCAACTGTAGCATGTTTTTTTAGTGGTATTTACAGATTCATTTTTTGGATGTTTCACTTGATTAGTGTGATTTGGCATGGAAAAGAGACTGTAATGACATCATTTTTGGCATCATAGGGTTAGCTGAAATTACCTTCTATCTGCAATTGAGCAAAAAGTTAACCTTCCATTATCCTTAGTAAACATAAATGTGTTTCAGTGTTTCAAACAGAAAAAATAGCAGTAATACCACCTCCCATGAAATAAAAAGGACCTGTAACTGTATATCTGAGGTGAATACATTGATCATTGGTTGTCGGATGGGAAGCTGGTGTGAGATCCTTGGGAAATGGACTTTGTGTGGTGGAGAGGCGGGGGTTGGTCTCCGCCTCTGATCTGGTCCCCTGCCTTCCCGAGGGCACTTCCAGCAGCCCCCAGGTGCTAAACTGCGTGACAGCAGCTTGATCTATCGATTGCTGTAAGAGGGCTCTCCTGGTCTAAATGAAAATTCATGAAAAATTGATGAAGTCTCCAGATTATTTTATTTTTCCCTTCTCATACTGTTTCTTAGGGCTTTATGTTCACTGCTCTCTCATGTAATATGGGTTGAGCAGCAGAGGGGGTTGAACAGATGCATTGAGTGCTTGAATGGCTTAAAGGTTGACGGGTGAGAGGTCGTAAGGCCAGGGGATGAGGGGATAAGGAAGAGTTAGCAAGGTGAAGAAATAGGACTACACATATGATAGGTATTATCAGGTTTGAGAGAGAGCTTCAGGCCAAATCCTCAGGCCACAGTCTGAGTAAACAAGGATAAAGAACTGTACCTTGTAACTACCATTTTGGCAAAAAATGTACACCATCCTCAGACAACACACTGTACTGGCCTAACAAATGTAGATACAGTCGTCCTCAAAATTATTCATACCCTTGCTAATTTTTGTGATTTTCTATTTTTGTGATGAAATGACTGCATTTTTTCAAGTTTGTTTATGAGTTATACGTGACCAACAAGTGAAAGAATGACAACAATACACAATTCAAGAAATTCTTCATTTCAGGGGTATTTTATTCAAGGATTCCCAAAAAATGCCATGTTCAAAATTATTCATACCCTAGTCCAATGTCTTTCTTTAATAGTCAATAGCATAGCCTTTGTTTTTTATGACTGCTTTGAGACGATTCTTGTATGTGTCCACAAGCTTCCTGCATGTCTCCTGTGGGATGTTTGCCCATTCCTCCTTTGCGAAAGCCTCAAGCTGGGTCAGGTTGGTCGGTTTCCTAGCCATCACTCTGGTCTTCAAGTGATGCCACAAGTTCCCGATGGGATTCAGGTCAGGACTCTGACTTGGCCATTCTAGGACGTTGACATCATTGTCCTTGAACCATTTCTTCACTACCTTGGCAGTGTGTTTGGGATCATTGTCTTGCTGGTACGTCCAGTTGTGGCCAAGCTGTAGTTTCTCAGCAGATTCCTTCACGTTTTCATCAAGGATCCTGATGTAATCTTCCTTTTTCATTATTCCTTGGACCTTGACTAGGTTCCCTGTGCCACTGGAAGAGAAGCATCCCCATAGCATTATGCTTCCACCACCGTACTTGACTGTGGGCACAGTGTTCTTTGATTTATATGCTTCGCCTTTCTTCCTCCAGACATATTGAGCATCCATATGGCCAAATAACTCCAACTTGGTCTCATCAGACCACAGGATGGTTGACCAAAAGCTGGGATCTTGCTTCAAATGACCTCTAGCAAAGGCCAGGCAAGCCTGCACATGTTTCCTCCTGAGCAGTGGCGTCTTCCGAGGCCTATGTCCATGGAGACCTCCTCTGTGCAAGACTCGCTCAATGGTGGACTGTGAGACCTTTGTCCCTGCCTGGTCAAGCGTTTCAATTAGGGCCTTGGTTGTGGTCTGGGGGTTGTTGTTGACCTCTCGGCATATTTTCCTGGCAAGTTTGGGGGACACCTTACGCTTCCTGCCACGCCCGCTGAGGTTTTTAACAGTATTGAATTTCTTGTACTTGTTAATTATGCTCTGGACGGTTGCCACAGGGACATCATACTGCTTTGAAATGGCCTTGTAACCCTTTCCTTCACTGTGGGCACGCACAAGACGTCGATGTAGGTCTTCACTGAGCTCCTTCTTCTTGACCATGATGACCAGAAATTGAGAATGACCAGAACACTTTTCCTCTATTTATACTCTTCTGGAAAGATGCTATTTTTTTAAATCAGTGTTTAACATTTGTTCAACAATGTTAATGGTATTTATTCCATTGTAACATTTTGGAATAACCACAGGACAAAGATTTTTGTAGAGACATTGTCAGGGGTATGAATAATTTTGAACATGGCATTTTTTGGGAATCCATGAATAAAATACCCCTGAAATGAAGAATTTCTTGAATTGTGTATTGTTGTCATTCTTTCACTTGTTGGTCACGTATACCTCATAAACAAACTTGAAAAAATGCAGTCATTTCATCACAAAAATAGAAAATCACAAAAATTAGCAAGGGTATGAATAATTTTGAGGACGACTGTATATCTTAATACCTTACTGTTCAAACATGTCTTCTGGTGCATACCCTCATTTATTGATCACTCTGAATGCACCGAGATGGAAGTATAAACAACTGTCTTCCATCTTTGCATTCAATCAGCCTTCAAATGAGTTAAAATGACTCCCCATCTACATCGCATTATTCTTTAAAGTACCATCAAATCTTCCCATTCAATTTCTAGATGAACCGATATCGGCCCTTCATTATCTGACATTATTTTGCTTATCGACCTGACCTGACCCGGCCTGAGCCATTGAGAATCACAGCAGTGTTGGTCCGACTGAGATGGAGTGTGGGTGTAGGAAATGGTTGTGCTGGTGGGTCAAGTGCAGTTCAACAGGAGCACTTTCTTGATTATGATGTGACAGTGCAATGAAGTTTTATTAAAGTAGAATAATTGGTATAAATTATTTGATTATGAAGAGATCAAAGCGCTCAGAGGCACGTCAGGGAAATTGGAGGAGATGAGAAAAAAGAAATCATATGCAGGTAGGGTGTTATATTAAGACACTAATGACTTCTTGAAACTTTAATGACAAGTAATCTAAAGGATATTGAGTAGGAATGTCCCAAAGCTGATCTGCAGGATTGGTGTCTGAACCAATCAAGTGTCTGGCCTAAGGCAGCAGAATGGACAGCACAAGCACAGCTCCATTATTGTTTTGCCATCGTGCTATTTTCATTGTTTGAGAGCATCTTCTCTCTCACTCTAGTAGTAGTAGTAGTAGTAGTAGTTTACAGATAAAATGGTCAAAAAATGTAAAATGTGCAACTTTGATTTAAAAAGTGCTGTGCAAAAACATATACATTATATATTTATGAGGTGTTGATCAACATCCACAGTGTATTTTTGGTGTATTTGTGTTTTTCCAGACATAAGGCTCTCATTGGTCCCAAAGAGAAAGGAGGACCATTTTATGGAGCGCTCTATGCCTGGTTTGTTTTGGGCCCTGGGCTTTCTTGGCTTTCCCTTTCAGCCAGGTCTTCAGGGGGGAGCAGAAGGGGGTGGGGTGCTAAATCCCCTTGCATTGGCTTACTGCAGTGATTAGCTTTATCAGGTCCTGACATCCGTCTAGTGATTGTAAAGCCAAAGCTAATCGCACAAGAAAAAGCAGCATTTAAATCTATATCCATGTTGAACTGGGTTTGTGCTTATGATATGTCTTGCCCCCCCCGTCCTACGCCTGTCTTCTACCTCCCTCCCTGTCTCCCTCCCTGTCTCCCTCCCTCGTATTGAACACACCTTTGCCCCCCTTCCATTCACGAGTGGTTGAGCAGGACCCTGGTGAGATAATTGAATTGCAGCTTTGAAACAGATTGAACTCAGTGTCCACTGAGCAGAGTGGCGCTGCTGCATGCTGGACCTCAAGCTGGGCAGCACTCACCACTCTCTCCGTTTGAGGAGGAAAGGTGGAGTGAAGAGGAAGAGGGGGAAGAGGCCTCTGAGAGGTGCCTCTGCATTATTAATGTGGGCCAGATTGGGGGGACTTTCAAACATGTCTCCTTTAAGTGTTGGATGTTGAACACACATTGTTCACAAATGGATGGACAAGAGCATGAACTGCCTTGTGTTATTTGAGTTCATGGTGCATGCGCAGAGTGTGAGGATAATGCTTAGGCATCACTTTGCTGCATTTGGGTAGAGATTTCATTAACGCTGTTGTTCACTGTCCCGTACTTGAGAATATAGAGAACTTGTAAACATTTTGCCTAGAGCGTATCTGGGCAGTCTGCTTTGTAATCTTGTTCCTCCTCCCAAGCTCTCCAAAACTGACTGCAGGCCAGCTCTATGGGATGGATGTGCCGCATATAGGATGTGCCCCCTTTTCTCTTTTCAGAATAAACTAGGTCAATGAGCAGGTTCATAAATCATTGTGAAGCCTGTGTCAGAAATGCTAGCTCCAGCCACCACTGAATAAATTGCTAGCACTGCGGATATCTGTGTATATGTAAGTGTGACAAGGCACACCTGGGGCGATAGGATCCCAAGGAAAATGTTAATTAGCCCCATCTTTTCAGGTGGATGGGTAGCACACATATGTAGTGCTCCAGATACAAGTGTGTAGGGTGAACAGTTGCACTTTTAATGGAGTGTAGAATGTGACTCAGGCCCTCTGACATGTATGTGGCTGCATGTGTGTTAAATGTGTGTTATTGTCTCGGGGGAGAGGCATCGCAAAAGAACGAAGACACAGAATCTTGAGGTGTATCCTTTGCCGCTTCGTTCACTTTGTAACCTTTAAAAATGCAAATGACACAGAAATGAAACAGATGTCTTGGGTTGGTTCTAAATGCCGCTTGGAATGGGATCGGATGACTTTTAAAAAGGTCCTTTGATATCATCTAATGTACCACTTCTGCAATTAAGTGAATCGTTAGGTAGCATTTGGTGCTCGTACAACAAGGTAATTAGCAGGAAAATAGAGTTGGGAGAGGTGCGAGTGGTGAAGAGAGGAGGAGGGTACCAAGCTGTTCCTGTTGTGTCCAGCATGAGGGGAAGCTAATAAAGGGACAGGCCAGGAGGAGCAGGCCAGGTGGGGAGTCAGGCTGAGCTGCACTGCAGAGGCGTTCACAAGCTCATCTGGACTCATTATTCCGTTTCAGAAATTAGAAAATGGAGTGACAAGTGCACACAAACAACAGACAGACACACACACACATCTCGCAGGAAAGTGTGTGCAAACACCTGCCCTCATGCTGATATAAACCCCGATAGGATGAGGTTTAATCTGCGCTGAAGTCCTTGAGAAATAATGAAGGGTAATGAAGGAAGCAGCAACAATGCAGCCATTACGGCACATTAATGATGCACGCTACAGTTAGGAAATAAAACACAGTCTCAAAAAGTGAGCATGGACTAATTTGTATTTAAATATGTTTTACTCTCAGAGCACATCTCAGTGTGTCTGTTTGTTTATGTGGTGGGATGTGTTGAACGCAGAGTCAAGGGTCAGTCTAAAACAATTATTGCGGCCTCAGGTTTCTCTTGTAGTTTTCCCGATTCTGTATTCCCATTTCAAATAGTTTTTAAATAATATATTTAACTGAACATAGAAGCACAGGACAACTTCAAATGATGTAGTGACCCTATGGGGTTGGCGCTGCAAGGATTAGTCATTTAATTGATCAGTTGATTGGAAGAAAATTATTGGACAGCTATTTGGAAAATCGATGAATAATTTTGCAGCAAAAATGTCAAATATTTTCTGGTTCCAGCTTCTTAATAGTATGGACTTGCTGCTTTGCTTTGCCTTTTGCCTTTCACTTGAAGCAATTTGAAGATGTCACTTTGCACTCTAAGACTAATCGATTAATCGACAGATTAATCAATAATGAAAATAATCGGTAGTGGTGGCATTTGTATTTGAGAAATCATATTTTGTTCAGTTTTTGCATGGTGGACAGGTCTAAATACTGCACTACCCATTAGTCTTCGCTATCGTTGCCATGGAGAAGAGCCAGTCAGAGGTGCGAATCAGAGTTGTAGCAAATTCAGAAAGGTTCATCGTGACAGTTGAGAACAGAACATGACAAACACGGTGAGAAAATGTCATTTCCAAGTGCCTCCTCTTTTTATTTTGAAAAAGTAATCTGAATGACTTGTTGTCAAATAACATAGCAGTATTGATATTTCTTGCTAAGTCCAGTTTAGAAAAAAAAAATAGTTATGCACAAGAAAAGCAAAAAGTATTGATACAAAAAGGTGAGAGTGTTGTCCTGTGATAAGAGAGACGGTGAGAGCAGGCGAGGGTGTGAGAAATATCTTCCCCTGATAAACTGTGAGAGAGCAAAAACCCCTGATTAAATGTGTCAGCTCTGTGTCTGTGCTGCTGGAGTTTGCTGACCTCTGTAAAGAGGTGTTGTTATCTATTGGGATTCACTCGCACAATTTCCACGTACACACACACAGCTCTCACCAGCAGCAGCATGCAAATTTCTCTCTCATTTATCAGCCGCAGATGGCCGCAGTAAATGAGGAGTTCCCGCCACAACCCCAACTCCTGTGCAGGGCATGGGAAGAGAATGGCCTGCAGAAATGGAACAGAAATTTGGAAAACTCTCACAGGGAGATAAATCATCGGAATACACCGCAGTCACTCCCAGCACTCTGACCTTTCACTGTCACACACACAAACTAGCACATTCACACACACATGATATGTCCTGAGACTGCACTTTTACTATCCTCAGCGGGCCTTGTGTCCCAGCTCTGACCTCCCCAACTCCACCAAGGGAAATAGACTGTGTTACCTTCTTACCTTCAGAGGAAGTGAGTGTTGTGCTGAAGATGGGAAATACTGCAAACCTCCACCATGGCACTTATTATGACAACAATAATGGAGTGGTGCAGCAAGAGCTGAGGGCAGAGATGGAAGGTGTTGTGAGAAGGTGCAGGAAGATGACAAAGAGATGGAGCACTTAATGAGATCCAAGTTTGGTTTGACCTTTGACTTTCTCTCCCCTTTTCTCACTCTCCACCTCTCCACTTCCACCATTGTGTCACCTTCGAGTGTATAAACTGGATTAAACAAGTGTGTGCCGCTCCGTCATGGATGCCACGGCACGTCAGCAGAGGAGTGAGCCGTCAAGCAAAGAATGCTGAGCCAGCCGCTTCTCACGCCCATTAGTGCCCGGCAAGATGAAGCACCCGTCGCACCGGGTTTTGTTGTGTTTCTTTTATACACCCTACTCTCGCTCCTTCACTCTCTCCCTCTTTCTCTCTTTATAGTGACACTGTTATTGATGGCCTCTCCACTCTGACAATGCAGGGCTATTGCTTTGTCTCTCCTGCCTGCCTGCCTGCCTGCCTGCCTGTGTTTTGCCTCCTCTCTCCTCGTTCTCCTTGCACCAGTGTCTCATCACCCATGCTTCACACTATGGGTGCTCGCTCTGCGTTGACTGAAAAATAAATCTTTGCATTTACATCGGGTCCCTAAATTGAACAAGCTTGGCAGCATTGTAAAAAGTAAGCACTCTCAGACAAGCATGTTCTATAAAATAAACGCACCCTGTCTTGCCACTTCTTTCACTCTAATCAGACAGTTTTGGATGTAGACTGAGCTGTAAATTATTGAAATCTGTCTGCAGGCTGATTATTGATCAGCCTTAAAACACAGACAGGCTCAGAGGCTCCTGCTTTCATGGGTGGATTGCACTTTGATTTCTGGTTTAATATCGACTCATGGTTGTAATTTATTCAAGCCGTGTGTAGCTTGCAGTTTTTAGTAAGCAGATTTGATGATCATCAAAATATCTTCCAGAATATACCCTGCTCTATCAGTCTATTAATCTGCTCTTCAGGCTGTGTGTAGATAACCTAACACATGGGGTTTCCAACTCTTTAGTCTATGTTAAATTGCTGCACAGGTGTGATATTTACCAGAATTTAGATGAATATGTCTGATACCACTCTATTTGCTGTCAAATGGCCAAAGGGACAAGTGAGTGATAATAATATTAATCGAAAAACGTGACCCTGAGTGAAATCCCTGTAGACCGCTGCGTTCCGAGGGTGGCTTGCCATTGAGTCCAGCCGGGATTGGATCCTCTGACCCTTGGAGAACCCTTTGCCCTCTCCTATCCACTCCAGATCTCTGTCAAACCATAATTCCTTAACCCAACGTTCCCCTCCGATGAATGCGTCCCTGTTGTGACTGACCCCCCCCCCACCCACCGTCCTCTCTCTCACTCTCTCTCAGAGACCCTCTGAGACTGCCAGAGATGGTAATCCATCATATGGAGCAGGGGAGGAGGTGACATGGTGGAGGGCTGAAGTTCAGACGCTAGCTGATACGGGTTTGAATCGAATGTCGCTGAAATTGATTCACCCTCTGGTGTGTGGAATGGTGTGTTATTTCTGCACTGATGTTTCTGGTTCAAATGCCCATTATTTCCTTGGTTACTTTCACCCACACCTTTAAACACACATTCATTCACACACATACATGCCTTTGCACAACACTTCAGGGTGCACAATGCTGCAAGGATTGATCTTGCGCAAGGGCCAGGACTCAGTCAGACCCACGATTTAGTCTGTTTATTTTGGTCTACGACTGTCACACTGCACACTGGAACTCTGATGGATATGTCTTGCTGGGAGGTGTTGTGCACAGTTACACACAAGTACTTACATACTAACACAAGTGCACAAGCACACAAAAAAATGCTTAAGGTAAATGGCTTTTGTGGATGTTTTTCTACTTGTACAAACATTAAGGGCAGCCTCTCTTCAATGTAGCCCATTGGGAACATAGGAGACACAGAGTTTCAGCTTCATTAGATTCTCAACTCAACTGTGTGGATGCAGAGGAAGAGGAAACTGGGGGCAGGGAGGATGGGAGGATAGAATTCATGGGACACAATTTCCAAAGTTTACAGTCTTGCCAGCCTTTAGGCTTTGAGAAAACACCACCAGGACAATATAACCTAGTTTGTATTGATTTATGAATTAGTAATTATTTTTTAATTTGTGTTCTGCAGTCCCTTAAACTGTTACCAGGCCTTGCTGGGCTCTGGGCCATGGCAGAGTAATCGTGGCTCCGGATGTGTTATGACTCGGTGATCTCTCGATGGCGTAGACAGATATTGTGTTTGGCTTGGATTACATCTGCTGTAAGGGACACCTATCAGCCATCAGAGCCCTCAACAGCTGCAGACCAGAATTGAAACCTGATCATCCAGTCTCTGCTGTCTCCCTCTCTCTCCGTCTCCCACCCTCTATCACTCTCTTTCCTTCTTTCTCCTTTTCCACACCCTCCCTCTCTCATTTCCTTTCCTGCTGTTTGAAAGTGATACTCAAAGCATTTTGATCACTTTCAAAAGTGAAGGGAGACAAGATCAAATGTTTAAGCGTGTGGTTTCTAAGACAGCTGTGGTTCCATTCCGTTTAACTGCCTGACCTTTACATGACTGCGCCGCTGCATCCAATGGGCATATCAGCAGAGGAAGTTGGGTGGCTGCTGTGTCTACTCGAAGGTGACCTTGTGTGTTGCAGAGTTAATGGCTTGCCGTTTTGATGTGGAGTGTGTCCTAACTGCTGCTTCTGTCTGTTAGACTGTTCTGGGATCAGTCCCAGGCTTTGCTGAGGTGAAGGAAGGGACACAGGGGCTTGATGTTGTTCATTCAACAGCCATGGCTTCACTACAGGAGGTGCTGCATCCACTAAACACTACAGGTTCTCAGCTTCAGGACCATCAAAGCCACATGATTTCATAGAGGGTAACTGGCTACCTCAGTAATGTGTAATGCAGTGTGACCAGGTGCAGTGAGATGACATCACATGGTGAATGAGACCGGGAGCTGTGGTATGTGTGGCCACCTGCTTCTGCAGCTGGGAGGATGATTAGCAGCTAGCCAGGCTGATTATTAACCAGCCAGACACTCATCCAGCCAAACGGACAGTCAGACAGACAGACAGACCGGGACACTGACAGACATTGCACATTGCCAGATATGAGCCTGCACATTGGTTGGCACAGTAGAGATCAGACATAGTCGCCCAGACCACTTAAGCACTAGCATGGCCAAAGGCCAACTGAATAGAAATCAGAACATCCTATTCAAATGCTAAGCAGAATCTTATCTCAGTGCCTCTTGCTGCTAGCCCTGGTGCTTTACACTGTCCGGGGAAAAGCTATTAACGAACATGCAGGTGCCTCCCCTGTTTGCCTGTGTTTCATTGTGTGTGTGTGTGTGTGTGTGTGTGTGTGTGTGTGTGTGTGTGTGTGTGTGTGTGTGTGTGTGTGTGTGTGTGTGTGTGTAGCGTTGTGTGTGTTTAGATAGGTGTATGGTCAGTTTTCTGTGTTTCTCTTTCTTGATTTAAAAAAAACAAAAAAAAACAGATTTTACTCAGACTACAAATCTTTGAAATGTTATTGTTAGTGTATTTCAAACATTACTGTTGATGTATTAGTCTTAACTCAATAATGCCATACACAGCAGTACCCACCACCCATAGCGACAGAAATGAAGGCAGTGAATCATCTTAAGCGTGGCTATAATTGCAGGGATTTGTCTTGGATCCATCGAGATCTTCTTATTCCACAGGAAATGAAATCTAACGACACTGAGTGATCACCAGGGGGTGTGTGGCTAACTGATGAGCGTGCTCATTTGACTCCACCGATCTTTAAAAGCCATTAACGCTCTCCTGTTTCATGCACAAATTAGGCCTCCACACACAAAGGCACACAGGCACAGCAGCACATAGATGTTTGGAACGTGAACACAAGATAGGCCCATATGCACATGCCAGTACCCCCCTTAACACATACACTTTGTAACAGACTCCAAACTCCCTCGTTGTCGTCCAACTTGCACGATGAACGTTTGCCCATTTGAAGCCTAAATGGCACAGTAAGGGAAAAATGAACCCCAAGACGCCACGTTGTAATGGAGCTGAAAAGAACAGCTTAATTAGCCAACATAAGCCATGCCCAGGCATTAACTGTGAAATTTACATGTTAGCTTTCTTCCCGGCTTTTTTTTAAAAGGTCCCTGTGGTGTTCATGTGGAACAGACACATGAATTACAACTCTGGCACTTCATGAATATCGATTTGGCTGCTGTTGCTGTGCAGGAGGTTATGAAATACTGTAGTATTCAAAACATGTTGAGTGGGATACATCTGCAATTAGTCAGTTGTTCGTTTATGCTACTAATGTGTTATTAGTTTAATTGCCTGTTTTTGGTAATTAACTTCCCCTCACTCACACACAGCCTCATTCTGTGAAAAACACCCGTAACATTTAAAACCAACTATAATTTAGAAATATTGTGGACACATTGTTAATTGTTTTCATGATCCCTGGATGACTAATCATATTTAAATATTAAATATGAGGATATGGTAATATTGCTCTTCTTATCAGACTCTCAGACTCCAAGCAGAAGGGAGTTGTCTACATGATTTAGCTCCTTTCACAGCGGTGCAGGCGTTTGATAGGCCAGTTACAGAGTCAAGATAGGCTGACCTTTGGCCACCTCTGGATGTGACCTCTGACTGACCATCGATTGACCATCATCTGACCCCATGGCTTGAAAACAGAGCTGCATACGGGTCCATTTGGCAGTCTGGAGAGGATCTCTAGCAAACACTGCTAATACAGTTACCCTAGTGTTATTGGGAGATGTATGAAAGGAGAAATAGCCTGGGATGGCAGGGTTATTCCTGTGTCAGAGGAAGAAAAGCACAGATAATTCAATTACAGGCTAAGGGATATGAGCATCTGTCAGCTTATTCATTCTTATAGTACTCAAGTTCTGTTGTTACTGCAGTAACCTCTAAACTCAATTGCTGCCGGATTCAACTCATTACCTACTTTATGAAAAATTGAGCCCAGATTGGTATTCTGACATCTATAGACCTTTTACCCTTTTATTTACCATGTATTTACAACTACAGTACAAAAGACCTTTTCTGCTTTTTAAGATATTTTGTGAAACTAAACCTTGCACCAACCCTCTAGATTTGCTGAGCACTAGACCAGACTCTGCTATCTCTTCTTAGCATCTTGCCACACTTCAACCCCCATCCTTCCTCCATTTCTCCCTTATCCCCCAAATTGCTGCTCCCTAACTGGCTGTAGATGATAACACTTTCAGCCCAGCAGCCAAAACGCCCACCCCCACCCCCCTTCTCACTATGAAAATCAAATAGCAACCTAGTGACTGACTGCTAATCAAATTAGCAGGATTTTCTCATAACCTTAATAAGTAACTTGACTCGATAAAGGATGCTGATGAGGGCGGGAGACAGCTTTTTGATTGGGAGGAAAAAAGAAGGGGGTATATCATTCATCTCAAAATCACTCAACGGTGCCAACTCGGGTGTTGATTGTCATAAATATTCTTGGACCTTCAATTTTCACCCAAACGCCCCACCCCCTAACTCACGCCACAAGAGCATCTCACCTCTTCCGACTGCATCCATGTGCCAGCAACACCACCCTCAGTCCTCTCTGTCTGTCTGTCTCTTTTCTCACACACAGCAGGGGGATGGTTGGCCCAAGAACGTGGCATCATTAACTTTCTTGAGTGGCAGACGTTAGACGTGCGGAGGGCTGTCCTGTCCCACCCCCTGCTGGGTGTCCCTCAACCCCCATCACTCCTTCCTGTCATCCTCCATCGCTGCATTTCTTGCTTCTTCTCCCCCGAGCAGCCATCCACAGATTTCATACACTTGATGCTCAGTCAAGGGTGAATGAGAGGAGGCATTACAGGACGCATATCCAATTACATCATCAGGAGTGTGCCTTATGATTGTTGACATTCATGTGTGCAATTTGTATTATGTGTATTTATGTCTATGTGTGGTGGTAGTAGGGATGCATTTGTCCGCATTTATACAACTGTCTAACTATTGAACTGTTGTGACTCTGGCTCTTTATAAAAGTGTGGGGAGTCCACTACCACGCAGTGTCAGGAGTATTTGTTGTTACCACCAGTGTGGCACGTGCTGCTGAGCTCCCTGTGGTGCAACGCCCTGTCTCATTAATCACAAGCCCTGTGCTGGAGCCCTGACAACCCACAACCTGGTGGCCTACCACCTCCCCTCATGTATACTGGGAAGTCTCTGCACCATTATTAAACTCACAGGAACAAGGCAACACACCAGTGACAGCTGCCAGTGGTCATTTGAACCAGCCCCCTTTTACAATTGAAACTCCTCACTTCACATATCCCCCACCAAGCTTTTTGGCTTTCTCTCGTCTCGGGTTCACAAGTTTTGAACCGCTGGGGCAAAGGTCACTGTATTTGCCAGGTCGTCACGGCAACTCTCGACAACATCAGATGTCAAGAGAGTTGGCCGACCATGACGAAGGAAGGCAGAGAGCTTTGTTTGGCCGGCCACTTCCTTCTAGAGAGCAGAGGAAGCAGGACAGAAGGGAAGAGAACAGTAGTTTTGTTAAGCATACTCTCTCCCTCTTCCTTTGCTGCGGTCGGTGTCTGGCAGAGGGGAATTTAACTGTTCATGGGGGGAGTGTTATGGGTTTGTTAGGGTCCAAGTCAGGCTTGTACTGTGGGGTGCTGGGGCTCAGAGCCGTGCCGTGGTCTAGTTGTGTCATGAGCATGTAGCTGAGCTGTCACTTGTCTCTAATTGGCTTAGATCAGCCCACGAGAGGCTCAAAGCTCACTGACCCACCCTCTCTCTCTTTCTCTGCCTCTCTCTCTCTACCCCTCTCTCATTAGCTTTTGTTCCTCTGCCAAGCTAAGACAGTGGTCTCCACATGGTCCTTTCCATCAGAGCGTTTGATCCAAAATCTCTCTCTCGTTCGGGCAGGCCTGTTACTTTCTCCGCCTCCATGCGTGTCCTGTTATGGGGCTAAATCTTGCAAGGAGCAGGCTGCTAGAATGATGAGAGAGGATTCAGAGGGCAGCTTGATCTAATCCTGATTGGGGACCTGATTGATCTGGGCCCCGGGGTCGTCACGGGGTCAATACATGGACTGATGATAACATGGTTCATCTTGAGGGAATAAACCTATCGCAGCACTTTCACATGCCATTACACCTCATATCAATCCAGACAACAATTCATATCTGTCGTCTCCACAACTCCACCACAGTTAAAGCTGTATCCTTGCACGTCATTTACCAGTGCTGCAATCAGTCAACCATTCTGAATCCTGCCAGGTTGGGTGTTCCGTCTTGGGCAGTGTAGGATTTACGATGTCCTACAAGGGTTCGGGGAATGACCCTCTTGTGTGCATCCCTGATGATGTTCTAATTGGATGGGGTGACCTTTCTTCACTGTAATTTTGAAGCGTACGTGGTCCTTGGGGGTGGGAACAGATTAAAAAGCAGCAGGGGTGGGCTGATTGATGTGTGCTGTGGTTGGTGTGGTTGTGGATGGACAGTGACAGGTAGAGGGACAGTAACATATGAGTCCACAGCTGTTGAATGGGAAGGGATGTGCAGACTGATAGATGGGAGGTGGCCACAGCCAGGCTGACTGATTGCTACCTTCTGGTACATCATCTCTAGCAAAGACTATGCATACTGTGATTGAGTGGTGGGGGTGGTTGATTGTTTGGTTTCTGAATACATTAGGGTTGTGGCATATCATATTATTCTTGACAATACCAGTACAAATTTTAATGTGGTCAAAATGTTGTCACACCATGATTAAATATACTGCTACACAGGGATGGGCAATCTGACAGTTTAAGTTGGTGATCAATCTTGAAGGCGTCCACTTTTCAGGCAAATCATAGAGATTGTGGTATTTAATGTCCTCTTACTTCTGTTTCCAAAAATTTACATAACCTCATTGGCTAGTGGATATTTGCTCTTAGCATTGGACGAATCACTTCACATGGCTTTTCCTTTGGTAGTGTAAACAATGCAATGTGAGTTTGGCTAGAGGCATTTCAAAATTGAAAAAAAAGTTTGCAATTTAGATTGTAGTTCGTGGTGCGATTAAATAGATTAGGAGATTTTTTGGCCAGATTGCCCGCTCCTACGGCAACATGTTATATTAAGTATTTGCACCATGACTATGTAGTTAAAGTAATGTTAGATTGTAGTTTCTAAAAAAATTTGCAACTTTGGTTGTGGTTTAAAACATGAAACATGGTGTCATTTAATAATAAAATTGATTGTGGCACACGAGAGGTTCCTCAAGATACGTCTGATTGAGCTAAATGGTTGATTGATTGATTGATTGATTGATTGATTGATTGTTCGCTTCTTTGTAATGAGTCAGAGAAGCATGTCACAATATAGAGAAAAAACACAGACCTCACAATCAGGTGGGGATATGTGGGAAAAAAAATACCATACAGACAGATGTTTTTTATATAAAAGTGCATTAATATTCATATATAATATCAACGCATGCACATCATTATCAATTTTCATATATATTTTGCAGAAATAAATGCATTGTAAATATAAATATTGGTGGTATAAATACAGTATGTGGCTGCGTGTGTTTGTGCACTCTGAATGTTTATCCCTGATTTTGGCTGTGAGTTTGCTTTGCATTCATGTATAGCACTGTCACTGTGCTCACAAAGCTCCCAGCATATATTTATTTTTCTGTCAATATGAAATTTGCTTTGCTTCTCTTTGTAGCCAGAATGAGTTGAAGTGTGGTGAATGGGTTGTTTTGGTGCATTGACTGGTGAATCCTATTTTGAAGGCGTATGAAGCTGGAACTAATTCCTGCATATTTATTTGGCTTGGTCTAAGCAAGCTAAGCACAAACCCTACTTAATATTCCAGGGCATGCTAACAGGAACAGGCCTATTGGTGATAGCAAAACAGCCTCTTACAGCCTTTGGAAGACTGAGTGGAAAATTTGGGAGCCTCTGAATGTCAAAATAATTTATTCCCTTGCAAATGAGCATGGATGCATGCTTCGATTTAAGGTGCTAGGATTTGCTTTTCCAGCTGTCTTTTGTTATTTTATGTCATTTAGTCCCAAGCTAATATCTGAAAAGCATGCTGTGTGCTACAGTCTGCAGCTTTCAGATGATAGATCTTTCCTCTGTTCTGATCAGATTGATGGTCTTCATGCACCTTTCATTGATCGTCAACCAAACATCCAACATCATTTTAAACCCTTTTATATTCTCCCTGCATCTCATAGAAAATCTCACAGAGAGGAGTTAAAAGATAAAAGAGCATGAGGAGGAAAGATAGCCTCCCTAAACCTTCACCAGGCTCGAGGCGCTTTTGTTGCGGACTGTATCTGAAAAGATCAGCTTTAACAACCTAAGCAAATATCCATGAAAAGGCTTCTGAAGGGAGGGCCTTGAACCTTCTGTTGAACAGGTGTGTTTTATAGCACTGTATTTGTCCTTTGGTCTTTAATGCTCTACAGTCCCACATTGTCTGTGTGTATGTGTGTATTTCTTCGTGGTTGAAGCTCCACTGTAGCGTTGAGCCAGTCCCAGCAGGAGGGCCGCAGCCAACCCTGTGCCATGTGAGAGCTGCAGGGAGCGGGCTAACGAGGTGTCCAGGCAGCTGACGGCTTTGTCCTGCTGCCTGTGAGTGGCGATGACACAAAGCGTGTCCTGCAGTGAGTCCTGTCTGTTCTTTGTGTCTGCCTTTCTCCTCTGCCCAGCACTTTGGGCTACAAAAGGAAGCCGTGCGAGGCAGCATTGTGGCATCAGGTGGACGAGACGCTGCGCCTGTCCTGTCCCCCATTTCCCTCCTCCCCATCCGTCTCCTCTCTAGACCACAAAAAAGCGAATACTTGAGGCTTGGATAGCTGTGAATTAGTGTCTCGTGCAGTTGGTAGGCTCCTATTTTCACTGAAGCCTTGACAAATAACTATCATTTTATTAGATTCCCCATCCTCTTTCCTTGTTCCATCTCGCCTTTCTTTCCTCTCCTTTCCTGTCACATTATGCTGAAGTGAGTGATGATCCAGAGGGCAGGCAGTTCTCTGTCATGTGTTTGCTGCTTGTATTTGCTCAGTCTCCCATCTTCCTCTCTTTGCTCTACTCTCTAATTTATGAACTGCTACACTTGAGTGGGCCTAGCTCCTATTAAAAGCAGCACATCGCCTGTGTTTGTCCTGGCCTTTCCTGCACCACAGGAAGCTCATCCAGAGCCCCCACTAGTTAAAGCCACTGCAGGGGGTGAGCGGCAAACATGGACACCTCTGTGGATCCTCTGCCCACTGGAGGGAGAGGTTTGACGCTTCTTTTTAAAGGCCAAAGTCATTTGTCTTTGTTGTTTTCTGTCTCCCAGGGATTGTTTAGAGAGAAAAAGACAGCGAGAGAGATAAAGAGTGAAAGGGAGTGAAAGCGAGCAAGAAAACATGCCTTTCTCTCAGGAATCTCTTTGTAGATGGTGCGATGTTTCTCATCTGGGCCATTATACTGAAAGCTGTATTTCTCTCTGTTGTTTTACGTTCACGGGCGTATGATGAGTTTTCTTTTTACTCAGCTTTTCTTAAACAACAGCTGTGCATTGTCTGATCCTCAAAGTTTAAAACATTAGGTAAAAAATCTGAACAAATTCAGCATTTTATAGTTTAACATTGCTTCACCTTTTGTAGTGCTGTAAATCAAACGTTGCCAACACCATATGTGTGTACAGCCCTGTAAATCTCCATTAATATTTAATCATCTGGACAGCAGGTCTGAATAATAGTCTTAGGATTTATGGTCCCTCAGAACAAAGACTCTGAGCTTTGATCCTTCAACCTGTGTTACAGCCCTCTCCTATGGCCAGAGAAGCTGCGATTGCTCTGGTGAGTCAGCATCATGAGCTGAGTATCCATATGGAAGCTTCAGTCATGCAGAAGCAGGCACCAGTTCTAACAAAGAATCCACACCGTAGGCATCAAACAGCGTGTGCACATTCACAGCAAAGCATCGCTGCCATGTTTTATATGTGAACACCACTCGCTGAGCTCAACCACAGTGTTTCCATATTGTTAGAGTAATCGGATTTAAAACAGAAGAACACAGGGGCAGACAACCAAGAGTGAACCACAGAAATCACAGAAAGGTTAGGTTGGAATCCCAAAGGACTACAAATCCCTTCTCTGAAATCTCATTGTTTGGAAACCATGAAACCGGATCCCTGTAACAAGTCTCTGATCAGTGGAGACCCGACCCAAAGGACTCAATTAGACCAGAACGGCCCTTTTTGACCAGGCCTTTATTTTGCCTCCTTCCTTCTCCCAGCATGCTGCTACCACTGCACCGGAGCCGCCTAATGCCCCAGACTGGGAGCCCGGCCATACGGCACTCTGAGCAATCACATCGTTCAGCCTTTGCCCCTCTCATTACACACCAACAGCATAAATCCACACCGGGATGTGTGCATGCATGCATGTGTGTGTTGCTTCCTAGTAAACCTGTGGCACTCCCCTTGACTTAGTGTTTTAATTGGCAGCACGAGTACAGTAAATGTATATTTAAAACACTGGCACAAAATAGCAGTTACTGAAGCATCCCTGCAGTCGGAGGCAGTAATCCAGAATTTAATTTCAGTCATTTTGCCCTCCTTCACTTATGATTAGAGTGAATTATGATAATTTCTTGATTATGGTTTGGCCCCTGCCTGTGAGCCTGAGGACACTCCTTGTCTGAGCTCAACAGACGATGGCAATGGGGAGCATGTGCAACCCACTGGGTCTACAGTGTCAAACACTTCCTTCCAAATTCCATAAACACAAGCTGTACTTTGTGCTGCATGATTGTCTTGAACTTACCCTGCAGTTGATGAAGCACATGGTGGCAATGTGGCAGGTACATGTTTTAATTCAGATCAGTGTGTTCAGAAATATTTAGCTCTTCACCTGTGGTTCAACATCCGATTTGTGTAAGCCGCCTCCAAAGGTATCTCCAGAGTGAGATGAAAGAGGAAGATGAAAGATGAGAAACGAGAAATGGCTGGGTTGATATGAGGGGTGCATGAATTATCGTGTGTATATGTGTGTGAGAGAGAGAAGCATCAGCAGTCGGGTCAGCAATCTCGGTAACTTGGCTCCCATTGTCTGGAAACCCAATACCGCATCACTGATTCACATTCAATCAGGGATTCAATCAGTGATTCAGATAATACACGCCGGATCATCCACATTGCTTTCTTCACACGAAAGTCAATTAGAGCCTCATTTAAAAAGCAAAATTAGTTGTTATAGATTTAATAAGTGACCTGGACTGTGGCGGACTGGGCACAGCCAGGGAGACAGTGGTTGGAGGTCCATGGGGAAATGAGCGCCTCCTCACTAAAGCCCACTGGTAATGACTTCTGTTTAGTCTTGATAATGTCTACTAATTAGTTAATCAAAGACAATGGCCTTCTACATACACCTCCCACCTTAGCAGCTTCTGTCTGCTTCATTGAACAACAGCTCAGAGTGTAAAGCCTTGAAATCCCCTTTCACTCTCATCACTGGCGGACACACCTGGTTGGGCTTGGTGTATGCCAGCAGCGAGATGTACAACACATTAATTTGCTGAATTAATATTAATGGATGCATGAACAAAAAAAATATGCGATGATCTGTGTTATAAAACATGTAAGAGGATAATAAAATATCATAAAGTAATACACTTCATCTCAAGCGAGGTGTTCACGCTGGTCAGAAGGTCGATATACAGACCCTCTGGGCAGGACAGACTGGAAAAACAGAGCATTGACAAAGTGTCTCAGCACCCCTTGGAGCTGCCATCATTGGGTGAGTAATACTCTGTTTTCTCCATAATCAATTAGTAAGCCTTCATTAGCTAGGCCATTCATTATGTTGGCGTGTCAGGGACGGGACATGGTGCAGTGGTCGCCCGTGGGATGGGCACGTCACTGGGTGCTGATACATGACGAGGCTCTCACAATCGCTCTTGCATCTAAAGAGGACACAGCCATTACTCTGTTGCACAGCCAAGCAAGCATTACTGTGCGTGGCCAAATCAACATCACTTTGTTGTTACGCAGCCAGCCAAGTAAGCATTATTCATTTTAGTTGCAGAGCTAAGTAAATATTATTTACTGCTCTTACACAACTAAATATTCATTACAGTATATTGTTAAAACCATTTGAGCTCATTTATTTTACAACTAGAAAAGTGGTTTCTTCTCAACACGGCTGTTTATGTGGAGCAGAATGCCTACAGTACATATTTGGGGATTTTTAAGATGAGAAAGTGCGAGCAGCTCTGCTGTTGGCTTTTAGCTGAAACTACCCTACATAGTAAGACATCCTAAACATATCCCAATTACTCTGGTTTCTCACAGCCCTTGTGAATATTACAGTAGCTTGTGAGCTGCACTAGGAGTCATTAATGTAAAACAGATGTTAGAAGCATTCCCTGGTGCACCAGCTCTCAACGCTGGAGTCTGTACCACTGCAGCATCAACTCTTCTGCTTGTTTGGATGCATATTTAATAGAAACAGAATTGATTCTACTATATAGATATATTTGAGTCTGTGTGCATGTGTGTGTTGGTGTGTCAGCGTTTGTGTTTTGGCAGTGTTAAAGATGCCCACAGCACAGTGTGAGCCCCTCTCTCTGTGTGTGTAATGGCCTGTGCTATAGAATTATGATGAGGGGCAGACAGAGATTAAAAGAGTAAGATATTGAATGGCCCTATGATGGATGAGAGCTGTTCGGGGATCAATTAAACAATAAGAAATTAATTCTGCCAGCGACATGCTCATTAGGGACTTCATGGAATGAAGGCAAGGGGGAGAAAGAAATGTGTTTTTTTTTTTTAAATTTAATTAATTGTGTCCTTGCATTTTTATCTTTTAAATTTTGGAGAATATAGATGCCATTCATTAGCAGTGACAGTTTAGCACGTACAAAACATTTTAACCAGATTAATATATACAATCACAATAGGTCATTAAGTGTTGGAAGTGCTATATATATATGTCAAATGTATGTTTGCATACTGCCACTCTCCAGATCTTCCCTTTATGTTCACCATAATGCTGACCTTGTTTAAAGGCCACAGCTAAAGAGCTTTTTTTCATTCTCCTGCTGAAAAGAAGCTGCTATCAACCTTGGACTCAGTGTGGTCACGTCTTTGTGTTGCCCACTGCAGCTAGATTTGGCTGAGCAGAGAAACAGAGGAAAGTCAACTAATTACGGGAGCAGCTCGTATCAAAGGGCCGCTGAGCGCTGCAGATACGGGAGCCAACAGATGTGAGTAACAGCTGCCATGTTGAGTGTCAACCTTCTCGGTGCTGTCAGTCTCCATTTGCCCTGTGCACGAGTAAATAATGTGTTGTCTTAATTCATTTGCTTCTGCTTGCAACAGCCGGCACGTAATGGATTCTAATATTAAACATGATCCCGTTCCAGTGTGCAATTAGTGTGTAGCTCCACCTATTAACACTTACATATTAATGGAGTCTCCCAGAGTTTGCTGAATGATGGTTGTGGGCCTCGTCATTGCAGGAGTGGGACTCACCAATTGGCAGGCGCCAGTGGTTGGGGACCCATCAGTCTGCCTGCCAATGGAGGCACTATGGAACTTCTGTGGTGCTGTGGCAGAGCCAACACAACAGCCCCTCCTCCCCCCATGGGGAAGGCTATCCTGATGCGCTGGCTCAGGGGGTGAGCACACAGACGGACAGGCGGGGCCAGTTGCCAAGCTGGGCCAGGCCCACTCAGTGCGCAGTCTGTCTGTGTGTGCAAATGTCTGCTTGGGGGGGTTTGATGTGGATGGACTGCTAAGTGGAAGTTGAGAGGATGGTGTAGGGGTGTGGCTGTTAAGTGAGAGTGGTCGAGGGTGCACTCTGTACAGATGGGGGGATGGAAGGTTTGCTTGTTGAGCAGATGTTTTAGGGGTGTATGTTTGTCTAGGGGGTGTGACATGGTCAGTGAAGGGCAGTCAGGGGACTATAGAGAGGACATTTGTTGGTGAGCCTGCTGCCCTTCTGAGGCTACTCATCCAAAAATGTTAAAGGTGAAGCTGGAGACTTGACATCTGGGAGTGAGCTCTGCCCTCTATCAGGTTCTTAGAGCTTTCCTTTGTTACAAATATTTATGTCTTTGGTCTGGTCAGATGACTTGAAACATATGCCTCCTTTATGCAGGTTTAGGACTATGTTAATGTGGACGCTTGGTCAACAGGCACCTCATATTTTTCACTTCAGCCTGGTGGTTCGAGGCATTGATTAGCATTGTAGCACTCCTTTCATCCCAGAGACTATCTGTCTGTCTGCTGTTGTGTGCTATTCTCTGGTGCACAGCAGAAACAGATTGGAGTTTTCATTAAGGCGGAAAACTGTCAGATTCTCAACAGCTTTTGATCTGGACATATGCTCTGATACAGTGGAAATAAACACTGAGCTCAAGCCTAAAAAATCTCTCCCTCTCATCTCTATCACTCTCTTCCCATCATCGTGGCAAACTATATTTCTGTCTACACTCATCCTTCACCTGCAGTTGAGGAGAAGTGGTCTGCAGCTTGCTTGGAGCTGTTTTTCATATTAGGTGGAGCTTTTCTATAATTGGTGGAAAGAGACAGGTCTTTGAGTATGGATCATGGCTCTGTAATGACTCTCTCTCTGAGCATGGGTGTGAGTGTAGGGTGTAGACCAGTGCTGAATGGGAATGAGATGAATGCTGGGTGGAAATGAATTTCTAAAGGCCATGGTGCTTCATCACGGGCCCAGCACTGCCCGTCCCACTCTTGCCTGAATAACACCAGAATTATCACTCAGAGGGAGGAGAGAGCGATGAATACTTTCAGCTACTACACCCTGGGGACTCTGGTACCCCCACCCCTCCCTGTCTCTTTCTCCTCTACACACACACACACACACACACACACACACACAAATGTACCACACACTCACACAGGTAGAGATTGGAAAGGGGGGGCAACATTATGCACTAATGGTGTGCTCCATTAATCATACAATGATGAAGGCCATTTCCTTTATTTAATTGGCTGCCAGTATCTCAGTGTCTTTGTTGCATGTCATTTCAGACTCTCACTGGCAGAACGCTTGTGTGTGCTCCACTCTTTTAGCTGGCAGAGTGCAGTAGTGGGGTATGGCTGAGAGCTCTAGAGACACATCAAACAAGTGTCTTTTGTATCTGTTGGTAGCATATCGCTAATAGACTGAGCAATATTGGAAAAACAAACCTCAATTTCTAGCATGCAGGAGTTTCACAAAATGTACCAGCGTTCAATTTGTCCCAAGTTATAGAAAATAATAATAATAATAATAATAATAATAATAATAATAATAATGATAAAATATATATATATAGTTGCTGTCTTTATTGTCATTAAAAACAAAAGGTAGGAGAACAAAAAAGGAAAAAAGGTCCATTTTGTGTCTACAGCTGGGTGGGTATCTATTAGACTATAAATATGTAAGTGTTATTAAGAAACATGTAGCAGTGAACGCTTAGCTAAGTCCACAAATAGGCAGCGGAGGGGGTTACTGAGGGGTAAAAACCCTGGCCACACACCAACACTCCCATTACAAAAACATGTGCCAGTTATCCATAGATATTTACAAATTATGTGTTGATTTACAGTTAGAATTATCATTAGATTTACGTAACTTTCATTACTTGTGGCATGCTAAAATATACTTTTGTGCAGAAGTACAGACTGACTGTGCATCGTAGCCTTAATCAATTCTTTACACAACACAGGACATTTGTGTGTCCCTGAATAGATCTTTCTCAGCTGGTAGGGGACATTTCTTTTAACCACAGGTGACCAAGTAATAGCCTCATGCGAATAAAAATGAGAGTTGGTGATAACAGCAACTACAGATATTTTTGATTCAGTGTAACCTTCTGCTTTGTAAGTATGAAAGTATCCATCAGTATGGTGTACAAACAGATTTGCCTGCTTGAGAACCCACTGTGGGGCATGATGGCACAATCTGATTTGCCCACAGTGGGAGATACACTGCATTGATCTGAATTTCAATGTCCTGATTTCAACTATGAAAGAAGGTAAATTGTTAGTTTGTAAAGTGTATTGTGATTTTCTTCACTTGGTGTTCATCTTTTTTAAGGCCATAACCACTTCATCAGAAACTGATGCGCAAAAAGTTGAGGTTGTTGTTTATGTTAATTTCTAAAACATATTCCGTACACAGTCTTTTGTGTAGCTCCTAATTGGACAAGACAGCTCTCGCATTTCAACAATAAGGGGAGCAAAAACAGAGAGTATGCAATTATGTACTACTTACAAAGGATTTTTTGATTCACAAAACACTTGGTAGCAGCCTTACACAGGCATGTCTATTATCATAATGCATACTGTCTGTTCACAATGTGGTGAGGAGAGCATTAGAGGCAGAATGCTCTGCAGTTGGCTTGTTTTGCTCTTTGAAGGCTGAAGGAGGGCATGGCAATATTTACTGAGAGAGTCCCCCCCTCCTCCTCTTGGTCCCACCCTGCTAGGCTGGCGTTTGAGCTTCACAGCCGGGGGATGTGTTTTGCACCAGTACATCTCTTCTCCCTCCCCTTCCCCCTCAATCCCCCCTTACTGCAAGCCCTCTACGGACACGCTGCACAGGGACACCCACTTCCTCATTAAAAAACCAACAGCCATTAATGTTAGATGAGGGCAAGAGGAGCTGGAGGAGGGAGAGCAGGGAGAAAGAGGGAGGTGTTTTCCCCTTGATCGACTCCTAAGGATGCATGATGAATCCTCACAGACACATAGGCCGACATGCTGCGAAAGGGGTGGAGATGAGAGGCTGCAGACATTTTTTCCCAAAGACAGACAGACTGACAGACATAATCGAGGTCGTATAAAATGGCTGCAGAATCTCATAGAGACACACAATCTGACATACTGATAAAAGGATCAGAGATTGAAATGGAATAATTGTGAAGTGAAAGATTTGCATTACTGCAGGAAGCGTACTTAATGACAGATTTGTTCAAAAATACTCATCTCCCTCCCTTTTTCCTCTCTCTTCCTCTCTCTCTCTCTCACACACACACACACACACACAGTGAATATGGAAGCAGCGAGTGCCCTGTATAGAGGGACTGTTAATACCCAATATTCCCCTGCTGTGAGGTCTTAAATTGGTAGGCTCCCTGGAGTGGAAGAAAAGTGACAGGAGAGGAGAGGTAACACCATCTCAGCCATAAATCTGAGGTCAGGGTGATATGGCATGGCTTAGGGCTTAAACATAAACAAACATGCACACGCACACCCAAATGCAATAAACAGTTCTCAAATATCTGCCGTTGCTATGCGTTGCTTTGTTATAAGAGTGCTGAGGGCTCTTCACACTCACAGCAATCCAAGACAGCAGTGGTCAATTCCCAGTGGCCATCGACCAATCTGCTGAGACCCTCCACTCGATTCCACATCTACCTTTCCAATTGTGATAGACAGTTTGGTCCAGAGAATCAATCCCATCAATTTTAGGATTGACCTCAGCTGCACAGTCTGTAAATACTTGAGCACACAGGCTCATCTTTTAAACTCTTGGATTTATATGCCAGTAGTTTATGTATGTCGTGGAGCTTTTACTTTGCTGCAGTCATGAGGATCACCATCCTGCGCTCTCTGTGTGTTGATGTGTGTAGGAGGAAATGGGGTCATTGTTATTACACTGTTTTACAGAGAACCCCCAGGATGAAGCAGAGATTACAGCCCAACGCAACGTGGGTGGATGTTTTGGAGCGCGTGTGTGTGTATAGTTGTATTCTATTGCCGAGTGTCTGCTGCGCATATGTGTGCGAGCGCTCAACTTTTCTTTCCAAATATTCATCCAGTATCATAGGGGTATGCATGGAGGGTTCCAGAGCCCTGATGAGAAGGGGGGCTGTGGCTGCAGATCTGTAGCCCTATAGCGGTGGCTGGTCTGTGGGGAGCTTACTGTGTGTGTGCGTGTCTGCAGGCCCTGTCTGTGTGCATAGAGCTGGGGGAGACAGAGATGGAGAGAGCGGGCAACCAGAGCTAGCTGGCTGGGTAATGAATTTACTCCTGCGGCACTCTTTAAAGCATAATTACACTCATCAAAGCCAGGAAGGCCTGTCTCGCCCACTGACTCCTAGCTAAAACAAAGGCAGAGCAAAAACACCACGGCTTAATTCTCTTTCCATATTACCATACCACAGTTACCACGATATCATTTTTTATGTCTTTTTCTGTCTTTAGCCAGAACACAGACCATAAGTCAGATTTTTCTATGTAAAAGTGACTGGCTGTAATAATTTGTGGCCGAAGAGTACAAATACTCAAGATTTAAAGGGGCAGTTCACCGCAAAATCAAAATACTTATTTTTCCTCTTACCTTTTGTGCGATTTCTCCACCTAGATTTTTTTTTTTGTAAGTTGTCCAGTTTTAGAGATATCAGCACTAGATATTTCTGCCTTCTCTCAGATATAATGGAACTAGATGGAACCCTGCTTGTGATGCTCAAAGCGCCAAAGAAAATACATTTGAAAAACTCAGCAGCAATGTTGCTCACCAGAATCATGACCTGGTCACTCAAGATAATCCAAACCTTTTTGTGAGCTGTTTCACGTGAGAAATATTTTCTTTTTCCGATCTACACCGGCTAACCATATCACTGCACTGAAGGAAATATGCATCTACTCATGGACAAGAGGCTAAGCTAACTAAGCTAGATGCAGTCCATGAGTAGATGTTTCCTTCTACCCGGTGATACAGTCGGGGGGTGTAATTTGGTAGAAAGAAAACAGTTGTTACATGAAACCACTCATAACAACATCTGTGGAATATGGTTTCTGCAAAATGACATTGCTGTTCAGTTTTCCAAATGTATTTTTTGTGCTTTTGAGCACCACAAGTGCCATCAACGACCAGTATCTCCAAACTCTTCAAGTCAGACCAAAACAATCTAGATGGCACTACAGATAAGAGGAAAAATATGTATTTTTCGACTGGGGGTGACCTGTCCCTCTACCTTTCACCAAGCCGACTACAGAGAGACTTCCTATCCTTAAAACCTTTCTATCCTTACAGCCTTCATCCATCAGTCCCCTCAGTATCACAATCATTTCCTCTCTTACTTGATGAAAGTTGACATTTTAGCTCCTGATGAAACACCTAGTTCCCAATATCCCTTTTTGACTCCGCTCTCAAATTCAACTCCACGTTCCTCTTGCCAGTGCTGTTCTTCCCCCCTTGTCTCCCTTGACCCCCCCTTCACCTCCAATTTCTGTGGGAAAAGGTCAAGGTTGTGTGTGAGCATTTGGTTGTATGTCCAGGGCACATGTTGGGTGTGTGTGGTAAGCATACAGAGAGAAACTAGCTACTAAACAGCTACACCTGTTCTAGCTTTGGAGATGAGAGGGGGACAGAGACAAGGGGAGCTCAACGCACCACCCAGCTTAAAGCCTAGGATTCAGAGGATCAGACACTGCATGTGCAGTCTCAGACATGTACAAACTCTCATTCAATTCATCTCCTGTTTAGCAATTTTGTAATGAGATTCTTTTAGTGCTTAAATTATTCTATCGAAGGCATAACTGCACCTTATTAATGGAGGCTTCTGTCGCGTATTTGGTGTCATTGACACACACATTAGCAACTTATCACCATAATGACTACCAGCCCCCGTGCAGATCAGCCCACAAGAATTTGCCAGTTGGATAGATGTGGCTGACAACTGTGGGCATATTACACCCCTCCAGTGTAAGTGTGTCTCTTAGAAGTCGCACTTCTGTAAAACATGGAGCAAATACAACCGCAGCTTTGATCAGTACACGCACTTGAGATACACTTTGCTCATGACTTGAACAATTATTATTTGAGTTCATAAAACCATCTCCAGAGTGAGAAATTCATTTTGAGCAAGTCTTTCCTACACAGGTATGAGAAAAAAATGTTGTGGTGGATTGGTGGTGTCAAGGCCATACAGTATGCCATATAACAATATATTCTATGCTGTCTGTAGTAAAGAGTGTAAAGGCAATGCATTTATTGTGTGTGCTTTTGTTTTGTGTGTTTGTGCAGGGTGTGTTTAGTCTAATTACTGCAGCCCTCTGCTTGGTGAAGTGATTTACACATTGTTTTTCTCCACCGGGTTTTTGGGTAAATTTGAGATAAGCACTCTCTCTCCTCTCTCTCTTTCCCCCTCACCCTCTGTCTCACCCAATCTTCCCTCCAACTCAACATAATAAACAGTTTCAGTGTTTTGTTTTCCTCCACAAGGCCTCAGTGTCTCTTGAGGATTTATCATCTGCCTACAGTATTTTAGGGGTCTTAATCTCCCACCATTTGATTACTACCAGCTAATTAAACAGAGAGGATGCCAAGCAGGTGACAGCAGGGATGGAACAGCGAGGTGGCATCAGTGCTTGTCTGGCAGCCAGGGCTTATTTCTTGTCCTCTGCTCTACTTGCCACAGTCTGCAAAAAAATAGTCCAAGTATGCTTTATTTGCATTACTGTACTCTTATATTTTAGTTGTACAGTACAGTGAATCACAGATCTGTCTACTGAGCCAAGTTGTTTTTCTTTGTGGTTAAATAGACCTAGATTTTATTTTGCTTCGCCCTCGCTACTGGACTGCCGGAGGCCAGCGAGAGGGAGGAGTGCTGGATTTCAAGGCTCTGCGGCTGGAAATAAGGAACTGCTGACATCAGCATCCAAAAGTCACATTAGTGAGAATGAAAGGATGGCAGTGAAAAAAAATTGCTTATAGATTTATTTCTCTAAAAATTGAAATTGGCTTTCCCCCCCATTTTCTCCCTCACAAAGTCCCTTATGAATTTTTAACAGCAGGTACAAATCTTTAGCCGTGCATCTATTTGGTGTGACACCTTGCCACCCACGAGGTTGCTTAAACAGAGGAGTGAAATGATGGCGCGCAGATATGAAGGGGACAATGATAAATGTCACAGATGACAATGAGTTTGTCACAGCCGAGAGATGCCCTTTTCCCCAGTCCCTCAGCAAAGATGCTCTCTTCACAGGTCTCAGTCCCTTGTCAAGTGGTTAAACCTGTACATCCATATGCATGCCGCTACACATGAAACAGCGTGCATCTGCTTGTCGTGCTCTGCGGCTGCCCTAGTAGACAGGCAGACAGGATGTCCTTAGCCCCAAGGCCAGTGAGACAACGCAGGATCTGCTGACCGGGAGAAAGGGGCCACCAAGATCCTCAGGGCAGACTAATGCACTGCTGTGACTGTGGATGAGATACTGCATCTAGTTGACAAAGTAGACTCTGTCAGCATATCATCAGAGTGATATTCGAACTGACTACTTTTGGCAATTCACCAAATGTACTCTCTCATGGGAATGTGCATTCATCGAGGGGATGAAGATTGTGATATTTCTTAAGGTAAGCCTGCTGAAATGGCCAGTTAAATGTTTCCTAATTATATTCTTTTAGAGGGCAAAAAGCATATCTTCATGCTTTTATTATAGTTAGTCAAACAGATAATTCATCACCACTGAAGATAAATCGACCTGTACCTGCTTAATTAAGCATTTATTGGGGTTAAATGTGAGCAAGAAGCAATTGGGTTTTATTTTTAATTATCATTAGAACTTAATAGATTTATTTTTGTTACTTACTTTGCAATCATGTTGTTTTTCATTTTCAGTTCCACGTGAAATATGTCTACCGCTATTTAAACTCTGTTTAGTCGTGACCAGAATCATCCATCAGAGCTCAGACTGATATCCGTTAACCGTGGGAGAAAGTGGGGTATGTTTTTCATGGGTACTATCTTGAAAAGGTTGATTTATTGACTAATGGTGCAATCTTTTTTAATATTTATTTAAGTTTTGTAAATACATTTTTTTTAAATTATGCGTCTTTATGGCCCCTTAATGCTGCACTTTAGTGATAATAAAACCCAGTATCTCACATATGAGGTGCCACCAGCAACACTTAATTAATCTTAATTGCTTTGAAACAAACCAGCCTGCAGAATCACTTCGTTTTTCTAAACGACTCTTCCCCCAACAATATTGCATACAACCATTTTTCCCCCTGTCTTTCCTGGCGTGATGAAATGCGCTTTTCGTTGCTATCTATCCCTTATCCACTCTGTTCCGCCACACACTCCTCTCTCCGGCTCAGGAAAAGCTTTCGGAGGCTGCCAGAGCAGACCCGTCATCTGCTGGCAGTCTATTTGCTGTTGTTGGTGGGGGATGAGTAATGGCAGCACCACTGTCCTTATCACCAGTCCACACACCTGCACTCCTCCCTGCACCACACACTTAATTGCCCGTCCGCACCCCCACCCCTGCTTCAGACCCTGATATCTGCTTATGCCTCACATTCCTGGATAGAGGCCTTATGTCCATTAGTGCCATGGCTGCATGGGATTTATAGCTTTGCTATGGAGGCTAGGAATCAACATTTCGGGCTTGGTGGGACAGAAGATGCTGTCGTCTTGGTAAAATGGTGAGGAGGATCTTGTTTTTTGAGCATGGGAGGGCAACGCTGTTATACTCCTTTGCAGTGGATGTGCTGAAAAAAAGGAGTGGTGACATTTTCTTATGATTTTCAGGACACGTCCTTAGTGCTCAGGGTCAAAGCTGGCATACCACTGATGAAAACAAGGAGGCAGAGAGAGCATAAAATAAATAAAAACACAAGGCGTGGAGGAGCATTCATGTCCACAATGAGCCGGACAGACAGTCCCAGTGAGTGAGAGTCACAACAAGGTGGAAGCAAATACCTCATGCTTGTATCATAAACATGCACAGTGGGTTGCAGTGGTCTCCTTTCTCACTACGATGCATACATTGGCAGCAGCCGAGCAGATAGACAGATTTTAATAATTTAAACTTTATGGACTACGGTTAGCTTTGAGAGATTGTTTCTCATTTTGTCATTAAGACGATCCAGAATCAAGCTTAAGAATGATGCAAAAATTTTAAAATTGATCAGTGTTAGTTGTATGAAGCCAAAATGCATATCTCCAGATACCCAGATATAGAATATGCCCTATATTGCTATGTTTAAACACTGTTACCCCATTCTATCGGACTGAGTGGACTGTGAGGTAGAGTGATCCCACCTCCTTTTGTTCATGACTTCTTTTATCCCAAACGTTGCATCTTGTGTCTTGTTGCAAATGCCAGGACAGAAGACAGTCATAATGTCCAGTCACTTGTTTGACAACAGAGACGGCTGCAGCAGCACATACTGTGTTTCTTGACGTGGGAAGTGCAAGACCAACGAGCAGGAACTTCATGTAGGCTTTTGTTGAGCTCTTTCCTTCCGAGGCAAAATTAGTCTGGGTTGTTGAAATGTAATTGGAGAACCATTTCAAGTCCTGTGTCTGTAGACTCCTCAGACCCACTCCTCCTTTGACAGGCCTGTAATAGGCTTGTCTCTCAGTCACCAGTAGACTTGGCCCCAATTCATCCTCACGGCATTATGAAACAAGTCTCTCAGGAGACCATGATTTTACCTTAAGAGATTGTGTCTAAGTGTATTGTCTGTCTTTCTAAAAATGAAAACAAGGGTGGATTCATGCCCATCCAAGCCAATAACCCCATTGGCTTGGATGGGCATTTGTCTTTTCTAATAAATGCACTTGAACGCATTTATTGTCTTTTTTCTCTCTTAAACTCAAAATATCACAGTTGGGAGAAGTTAATAGTAGTGTGCTCTCTTAGCACATTTCTTTTCCTGTCCTCTAAGGGTTATTACACAGAGAAGGTGGAGCGAAAACCTCAGACATGCAAAGCATTCCAGTGCATGAGATTGATTGCAGACAGTTCGTTGAAGCGAGCTGCATACTCAAATAGAAACGATGGCAGCAGCGGCAGCAGCTCTGGCCTATAAAAAGCAGCAGCAACAGCTCTAGTATCCATTTAAGAGTATCCATCCTCCTCCGAGCAAATGCCCCAGAGAGCACCTCCATTAGGGCTCCAGCTGGAGACTGTAGCAACCACAGTTACACTCTGGTCCTGCCACCAGTCCTCCAGGTCAGGAGGGTGCTAAGAGGTTCCTATTGGCAACACTCCCTTCCCCAGTGATAAATATCCAGGAGCTCACTGGATGACACCAAATTTTTCATCATTAATCCAGGCCATTATGAGGCTGTTTCCTCGGCATTGATCCCCAGTCCAGTCCAGCTGACGCAGCCCCTGCAGGGTGGATGCGGTGGGGGGGGTCACTGGGGGAACTGGGACATAGCCAGGCTACCCAGTCAAGTGCAGAGTGGGAATGCTCAGATAAACACAGATGTGAAGTGTTGCTTGTGCATACTAATCACGCGGTACTGTATGTTTAAACATACACACATATAAACACAGTTGAATACAACCATACGCTCACACAAATATAAACACAACATGCTGTGGTGGATGAAACCGCATTCTGCGAGGAATTGGATGTTGACAATCAGGCCAGATGTCCAGGTGTTTGCTGATAGTAAAGCCTTAATTACATTCACATGCTGAGAGACAGTTGCTCCCCATTACGTTTTATAAACACACATACTGTACATACACACACCAGTGAGCCCAGGGGGGCAGATGCACAGCTATTGTCTTAATTTCATTCCCCACTTTTCCGCGATTTGCTCTCCTTTACCCCTCCTGGCTGGCCCAATTGAGATTGGCCTGCTGTTGCGCACTCCCAGTATTCCAGAAAATGAGACGAACAGAATGCATTATATCCCACTGGGGAGAGACGCAGAGTAGGGAGATTTACCTTCTTTTTTACAAATGATATCAAATCAGGGAAAGGAAAGTCTGTCAGCTGTGAAATTACTACTCATCCGGGTCTTTCTTGTTTCTGCTCACACACAGAGAGAAAGAGAGAGAGCCACGGAGACTGTTAGAGAGGAGCAATCGAGTAGAGAATAGGATGGGAAGGTATTTGGCTCAGCATGTGTTCCCTGTCTCCCATCTTCCTCTTCTCTGTCATCAATTGTTGAGGACAATCTTGCCAAGGCTGATTGTGTGTCCACCTCCTTTGATGAAGCTCGGCACAGAGATTGTCATAGGTCCACATGGAGGCAGTGAGCTTTGCCTCCAGGCTAACAGTGGGGTCTGCTGAGGGTCACTCCACTTTAAATGTCTCTATTTCCTTTCTTTACACTGGAGACGGCTTTATGATAGCCAACATGGTGATAGTTTGCCAATCACGGCCTTTACTCATCTTACCTAACCTTTTTGCAACATAAACATGCAGAGATGATTAAGGTTGGTGGTGTAATAGAGCTGTATCACCATATTATCCAATGAGCTCTCTCTCAGATGAGTCCTCATTGGTGTTGTGACAGCCGGCTTGGTCAGAGTCGTGTGGCAGTGGTGGCGGAGTTGCGTCTAGAGGGGAGGGGGTCAGATGGACGAGGTAATTACCCGGATCACTGAGCATGAAGGTGGGGCCATGGACCGCTGTCATCACCGGGCTAACAGCTGGAGGCTAAAGCCCCTTCAACAGCTGGGTGATTGCATACACACACACAAGCACACATGCACACAAATGCATGCGCACAGTCCTAAAGAGTTACCCTCACCTGTACTGAAAAGAGACAAGTGGCCAGTGCTGTGAAAATCAATGGCACAGCTGGCCAACTACTTCCCTCTTTCTCTATAATGTTGTGCACTCCATGAGCAAAACAATGAACATACAAGTTCCTTTTTGTCACAATGTTCGTTCAGTCATTAAGGCTGTATAAGAATGTGACATCCTCCATCTCCTCTCGTCTTCTTGTGTGTTTTTAAGCTGTTGACATCCCCGTCTCACTCCTTTATCCTCCCACATGAGGAGAATAGAGACATTAATGGAGCTGGCAGTCCTACTGTGTGAGTTATTACTCTGCTCTTTCCCTAATGGAGAAAAATTTAATTATCAGCTAATTTGCTGTGTTGTCTCTGGTGACATGAAGTTCCCCATAGTGTCGGCTCCCATTAAATAGTCTGCTTTGACTCCTTTATCCAGACACAGGGAGTAAAGAACCCAGGTAGGCACAATGAAATTCGGAGCTTACTCGCCTTTTGTGGCACATATGGCTTGCAACACACCATATGTTGGTATATTAGCAACTTTGCGTAGTTCTGCATCAGAGTACCTGCCTCAACTTCAGATTGTATTACATTCTGATCCAAAGCGAAATGAAATTAGATAATGGATTCTGAAATTCTCTGTATTTTTCGTGAGATTTCCTCATCTGTGTGCCAAGTGTTTAACATGCATTGCTGTTTTCTTATTTCCCTCTCACAGTAAATTGGATTGACTTCTTAATTACAAAGACAAAATAAATAATTCAGTCTCCTTTGAGATTTACACACAATAGACCTCTTTTTTAAAACAAGGGACCTGCATTAAACCTCCACATAGTCTGCCTTATTGTTATCCACTAAGTGTGTTCCATAGAGTTCCTCATTTATCTGTCTGTCTCTGCTTGTAACCACTGGGTATAATAATAGTCAGCAGTGGAGCCGTCTTCCTTCCACATATAATGTGGATGTCATCCAGTGGGACCATTAAAACAATGTGTTATGATTGGGCGTCTTGAGCAGTGAAAGGGATTGATTTCCATTTACCCCCCATTAAATCCTCAGACATCTGGCATGCCTTTGCCAGCACGTTTCCAACTCCTCCTTTTTGTTTTCTGTTGAAATATTCAGGAGCACCTCTTGCTTCTGTGCTCTCACTACCTCCCCTGTCAAAATACACTCAACCTACTTTATTTATTTATTTAGTTTTAGGATGTGTGTGTGTGTATGCTATGCACTCATTGTTAATAATTCTTAGACTGCCAGATCAAAATCAAGTGATATTATGTGATGTGACTCTCTGATTGTTATACCCCTCAGTGTGCAAGTGCTGTTTTTGCATACCTGCATGCATGTGGTGTCTGTGAAGGAGTTAGACTGTGTGCAAGTGGCTGTGTTTGCACGAGTGTGCAGACACTATAGTGAGGCTCTGCAGATGCTGATATTGTGTTGTTGTATGTAAGACCTGCAGGCCAAGCGTAAAGACGGAGGGGGCACATGAAAAATACATGATAATCATCCCGCCACAGTGCACACAAAAGCCTAATTGGAGAGAGGCCCCCTCCCTGTTTGTGTACAGAGAGGCTCCGATAGAAGTGGTATAGTAGGTTCATTAGACCTTTGTTTTATCCTTACCCTAAGATGCTTGGCTTGGCTTTTGTTTTTCTGCAGAGCCAAGAAACTACTCTGCATTCAGGATTGAAATAGTAAATGGGTTTATTTAGGAGGATGTGTTTTTATATTGTATTTTTCAAATGTGCAATTCAGCAAGCATAATTTTTTAACTTGCTCCTTATCCTGTTTTATTTCTTTTTTAACAAAAATCATTTAACTAATAGTGCTCCAGTTTCACCATCTTCCGTCTGAATATTCTTGTGGCTGTTATTGAATTCGCCCCGAGGCTCTGTCAAAAGGGGTGTAAATATATGGGTCAGGAGTGAGAAGTGTTTGGCCACCCCCATCTCCGCTCTCTGAGCCATTAGAACAAACACCACACAGCTGCTTATCCATGCATACCTCGCCTGCAACACAATATCTTATCAGCTGAGAAGTCACACTGGCCAAATCAATTAGAGCCTGTGAATATCTATGGATCTGCAGTGTGAAAGCATCAACATCCCTCCAGCTCCTCCTGAGAACAGTCAAATTAATAACTCTAAGTGGATAATGCCCTTGCTCCTATCAACATCAAAATTGAATTCTTGCAAACAGCTGAAATATAGCCAGGGCATGTAGCACTGTGGTAGTCAGCATTACAGGCTTTTGCTTTGATAGCTTGGTATCCAACGGTCCTGCTTTGCACATTGAAATTCAAAATGCAAATTCATAACAGCGTCTAATTGGCAGGGGGTGTTTAATATAAAAGTGTTCCTGGAGCCATTTCTTTCCAGACACTCTCTGTTCAGAGCTTTGGTTCGCCACTGAGTAACTCTGTTGAACAAAGAGAATGAGCAAAGATCTACAGTGTGGGTAAAGAGTCGTGTCGAGCAGTAACAGAAGTTCACCGGCTGGGTGTAAAACTGAGGACTCTCATGAAATAAGTGGAAAGGACAGAATAAGTGCTTTTACATAATACATAGTAACATGAGAGCCAGCAGAGCCCTCCTCCCCTTTTTTGAATGCCCACTGACTGTTGAGATCTCGTTGCAATCTCTCAGTTTTAACCACTGTGGGTCATCTATAGTGCCAGGAGCACCACAACACACTCATACTGAGAGTCCTTGTGTTGGCACCACTTAGACCATTCCCATTCACACAGGCTGTGATGGATGTATTTGAATAGTCTAGAGATGAGGCCTTTTCCCTCTGTATCGTCAACAGTGTTTGAGAAAGCAGTACATCGACACAAACTGATTCAGTTGTTTGTCCCTGGAGTTTGTTAAAGTTAATCTGGCTTTGATTAGCTTTTAATAAGATAAAGTGTCTGCTCTCTGGAGTGGTTTATTCTTCGGAGAGAATAGGCTTCTCTGGGTTTTCCATTTTGTACTTTCCAAGGACTTTATGTCTTGTTTTACACCCTATCATAAATTTGACTTGACAATGACCCTGATTCACACACAACCACCAACTTTATCCTGTTTTGCTCAATAAGTTTTTCTTATTTCAAGGTCACAGACTTTTCCAATCACTTTTTCCACCTCCTTGTTCTCATTTTTTTCTGATCTCTTGATGTCCCCTTTGTCCTCCTTCATTCGCTCATCATGTCACTCTTCTCATGAGGAGTGGATAGTTAGACTAAGTAGTTCTTGTCTTTGCGCGTCTCCAGTACGTCATCCACAATGGCCCTTGACACTGACGAGAAAAAAAAAAAAGATGAAATGTTTTTTCGACTCTTGAAAGCTGTAAGGCAATGCCCTCTCTTTCAATGTCAAAAGAGAACTAGTGGGAAATAAGTGGCCGAAATGAAATAGAGGCAAATAAGCTGCCACTTGTTGAATATGAAAAATAATATGTAAAGATTTGTAGCCAACCAAACCAAAACAATGTTCCATCAAAGGTATTTCACGTATGTAAAACCTATGAATGCATTTGGAACTGTATGTTATGTATTCAGATATTCCACCTCAGAGTCTTTACCCAATTCCCTGTGAATAGTCTGATTAGCTGAACTGACTTTCTTGGTCACAAATTCAGTAGTGTTTTAAAGTGGTCAATGAGGCGGATGAGGGGTTAAGAAAGCTGCTTTCTATCCTCGCCTTTGTCCTCCTCCCACAGCAATGGCATGTGAAGTTATTGGGGTCCACCACGATCTTATAGAAGGGGGGATGGGGTCAGGTAATCCACTGGCCTGCCTGCAAACACTCTTTCATGCTAGACTGCCTTTCAATAAATAAGAAATGTTGTCTCCCTCAGCAATATAATATTAACCTGATCTCGTCCATGGAGAGTGTGGGGGGTACCTCCCGGGTTAGGGGCGGTAGAAAGGCCTCCAGGCCACACTGCTAATGGATACACACGTACACAGTGTTTGAGGATTAGACGAAAGCCCATCTAGGGGGAATATAGCCCAAGAAAGCAGAGGGGGGTTGTGGAAATCTAATTTCTACCCATTCCAAAATCAAGTCACCAACACACCTTCACCTGGTGGTCATAGAGTGCACAATGCATAATCAAGACTAATGTGATGCATATAGAAATACACAGAATGGGTTTTTTTTTCACTGACAAGCTCAGACAGAAGGGGGCTGATTAAAATGACATGTCTGTGTTGAATCATAAGGACATAAAGATGTGAGGGGGCTGAAAGAATTGTGGAACAGACTCTGTAGCAGTGGCTTCATGCTGTGTCTACCTTTGAATCCCTCTCACTTCTTCTCAGCCTAAATTCACTTTTCACTGAGAGACAATCTATTGGTCACAGTCTGGGAGTAAAGCAGCATGGCTTAGGCCACAGAGGATGAGCTCCATCCCAAACAGGTACTACCGGACACACTCTCATTCAAACTCAGCACTGAATACCAACACTCTCATTCGGCTGATTCAAATCATTATGAGGATTATACAAGATAAAATATTATGCTGGAGACACAAAGAATAATTGCTAATGGTGGCTTTAGAATGGCCTCATTCTGGAAATGAGAATAAGGGTGACAGAGAATATTTCAAGTCTTTATCTCGAGCTTTCATTAATGCAAGTTTCATGGAAAGGATGCTGAGAGAGGAATGTTAATTATCGCTATTCATATTTCGCCGAGCAATAAGCCGAGGATGGTTCCACCGGAACAAAGATGATTCAGACTTCTTGTTCTCATAACCTGCATTTGTGTGCCGACAGAGCCGATCTGTCTTGTTGCATGTTAATGTCGCCCACAATTGGATGCTTATAAGAATCTGTGTTTGTACATCCAGCTTTTATTTTTAGCACAGAACACACACAGATAGCTTTTTATGCCTTTAGTCAATCGATAGTCAAGTAGAATATTGATCTACTTTGTGAGGAAACCGAGAACAAAATCTTAACCTTATATTTTTTATATATGTATGTGTATATCCCCACTGGGCTCTGATGTATAGGAAAATCTGTCTGAAAGGTTGTGTCTTGGTCTGTAGAGGAATGCAGATGTGGTGGTGAATGCAGAGTGGATGCACCATTGTTCACTGTGTGGAACTCGTCTATAATTTACAGGGTCTCCACCCCTCTCCGTCACTAATGGATGGGGGTGTCTGCTCGGAGACTGAGCGGGGCGTTGAGATAGGCTGGAGGATTGCCTCTTGAAGACCCCCCTCCACCTCCACACCAGATAAAGAAAGCCCACTTCAATTTGGCGCACGTCTAGTCCACGCAACGGGTTACCAAAGATACCGAGACGAATCTCGAATACAGCGCTGAGGTTTTGAGGTGGGACATATCTCGTGAGGGTAGATGTTTGAGAGAGGGGTGATGGAGATATGGAGAATAGAGGGGGGTAGTATAATGTAGAGTGTACACAGATCATTACCATCCCCTATAGCTCCAGGGCTCGTCATGTTGAAGGCAGGCAGATTGAAAGGGCTAATGGGAGCCAGGGTGATGCTGTGTGGAGTAATTTAGTGCAGGAGGCGTGGTGGTTTGAGAGAAAGGCAGGGGGAGAAGGAGCTCTTAATCCTCATCATAAAAAAAGAGATATACCATTTCACCTTAGTATGGGGGGGGGGTGCACCTTTCGATACATGGAGGACAGGTGCTCAGCTGAGAGAATGATGGAGGTCACCGCGGCCCCTAGGCTATATTGAAATGACTGTATGCCGAAAGCTGCCTATCCCTCTCTGTGTAGTGTCAGCTCAAAAGAGAACAGCCTTTGTTGTTGGCCCGTTTGTAGCCTTGACACCAGATGTGAGTGTCAGCCACAGGATGAAGAACAGCTGCTGTGGGGTTAGAATGGTATGGCCTGGGTAAAAATACTCTTCATATTTGCCTGTGAAGTTCAGTGGCCATGGTGATAGCATGTAGTTGCTGGTTAGCTAGGCTTCAGCACTGTCCCGAAACTGTCTTGAAAAAGTATTTTATGTATGTTCATCTGAAGTTGTATTAGCATTCAAACTTTACAAACTTTTGTACTTCAGTGCATTTATTTACTGTAAACTCGTGTTGTCACATTAAACTGCAGTTTACTAGTTTACATTTCATGTTTCTCTGAACATAAAGTCTAAGTCCTGTTGTGTGTGCTGCTTTATCTTCATTAACTCTGTTAGCTCGCTTAGCCAAACACACTGCAGGACTGCTGCCGACCGACAGCTAGCAGGTCACTAGCTCTCCTCTTGCTGATTTCAATACAGATTTGTCGATCACAATCTAGCATTATCAGGGGAAAGAAAGGCTGTGTCCCAATGTGATAGTGAGAAAACTGTGTCTTTGTGCATCATATTTTTGATAGTAATTGTAGTAACAGCATGGAAAGACACGCTCTGTTGTTGTCAGCCCTTGGTTTAGTTTGTCATTTTCTAGGCGATAATTTCATTCAAAAGTCCCTTTCACACCAAAGAAGATCTCTGTTTTTTCCCAAACATATTTTCTATCATCCTCAGGTCGACAGGTTAGTCTCGAGCCCCAACTGGGTAAAACAACAATTTGGGCAGAGTTAGATTTGTTGGGGATATACAAGACTAGCACAAACACCATGTCCACAGCATCCATCCAAAACACTCCAGTAGCTTAAATGTTACAATACGCTCACTCTGACTGACATTCACTTTCCCTTTTATATTATTCATTTATTTGCTCTGCTCTTAGATGGACTAACGTCACTCTTCACTTATTCATACAGAGGGACAGAGACATTTCTCTCCTCCTGGCAGAGGAAGGATCAAGAAACAGGGGTTCCATCCAGATAGCTTTAGGCAGCGCCGTGTGATGAGAGCCTGATGAAATCATTGTTTGAATCTGAAGGACACAGAGGAAGCTGTCTGAAACAGTTAGAATCAATTTAATTTGAGCTTTGGGATCAAAGGCAGGCCTCTGGGCTGCTCAGTATTTTTAGTGCTGCCTTTAAAGCCATCAGTCATTTTCAATTCTGATTAACTTATGGAAATCACTCGCTATTTTTGAGGTGTTAATTCTCATTAGATTACTGATGGGTAGACGATGACTGATGCATAAGCACGGTGATGTTGACTGAAATTCAATGTGTCGTCCATTGATTTTTTACATCCACTATATGCTATATTTTTACATTCAGTGCGACTAGGTGATGTTAGATGTTGTTGGCCTAGGTGAGTTTTATGTTTAGTAATGTTGCTGGTGTGGAATGGGCCTCACAATAGTCACTCAGTGACTCATCAGATATCTCAAGTAGTGGCCTACTCCCTCATACATAACACTTCATAAAAGCTCATACACTTACACAGAGTGTTCTAGGTATTGTTTGTGGTGCTTTTGAAAGGTTAGATGTTGTGTCTGACCTATTGAGAGGTGGCTTGAGGACAGATCACTCTGGCTCGGGACCAACAACATGGCTGTGGACAAAGCTACTGATCTGAATCTACGCCTCCTTTGAGAAGACCAGCGGTGTCATCAAATGTGTACATGAACCCTCGAGACATAGATGGGTATTAGTATTTATAAAAGCAAGAGAGTGAACACACTCCAGTGCACCGGGATTAGCTCGTGTGGCCTGGTGGGCAACCTGCTGTTTTCTGCATCATTTCCAACGTGGGTGTTTTCAGAGGAAGATTAGGACAAGGCTAGATTGTTGAGTAATTGGTGGAGAGAGGCCACAGCTCCCTATGATCCCATCACACTCTTCACACCTCAGTGGGATTCCCCAGAGATCAGTGTCATACAGATAGGAGTGAGAGCTATACGTGTGCATGTATGTGAGTATTTGTATCATGTGACAGTGACACAAGAGGACGGGATGAAGATTAATGTGGCTGAGATGATATGTAGATTTTCCTCGTCACCCAGTAGTGTTATAACTGTTATTTTTTTCCTTATAAAAAAGAGCATGCGACTAATCTCTCTGTGATGTTGTTGTGCCAGAACGGAAGCTGTCAGTGCTGGAAGTCTGTTGACCTGTGCGCCCGTCCTGGGGTTCACGCCTGGATATGCAATCTTTCCTCAGCTAGCCCCCATTGGCTTCTTTTCTTTCCCCCCTTTTGATCTCAGACGGATAAATTCTGCCTGGCTGCTCCTCCGTCAGAGGAAAACCCAATGGTGGGTTAGGCAAGGTCATGTGGAGAGAGGGACTCAGTGAGGGTAAGACAAGGATAGAGAGCGAAGAGACAGAAATAGGCTGACAGCAAAAAAAATAGACAATTTCACCTGTCATTTTAACATTACGCTATACACTGGATTCATCACAGATCAAGTTGTTGACATCTTTCTGGCTCATTCTGTTGTTCAAAACCAAACGTTTTAACACAAGTGCATTGTGCTCTTCATACAACTCCTGTCAAACCCACACATTTTAGAAAGATTTAATGTTAAGACTTGCTTTACAAACAGGGAATGAGCCCAAATTCCCTGTTAAGACTAGTGGATCACAGAGATTAGCAGACATAATACTAGTGACAGTCTAAGGCAATATGCTCCCTGATACCATCTACTTGAGCTTTCTTATCTAGACTTCTCCCTGCCTTACCTGACAGCCCACATTGCCTGTCCTTATGTATATTTGCTTAGTAGTTAAAAAGATACTGAGGCCACTGTCAAGTTATCATCCAGCGGGGCTCTTTATTTATTTACCCGTCTACCCTTTCTGATTCTGCTCATGTCTTCCCTTGGTCCCTGACTCTGTTCCCTTTGAAGTAGGTCATTTTATAGACGAGGAAAGGTCATTCCTTCTGACTCCCTTGTGTACTTGCTCTCTCTCTCTCTCTCTCTCTCTCTCTATCTATCTATCTATCTATCTATCTATCTATCTATCTATCTATCTATCTATCTATCTATCTATCTATCTATCTATCTATCTATCTATCTATCTATACTGTAGTAAACGACTGGTTGGAGTCGGTGAAGGAGGGGGAGACTGAGGCAGGAAATATTATTGGAGAGCAATGCTAATATGCAGATAATGCTGTTAGCGCTGTGCAGTGGCGCTGCTGGTGAATGAGTGGCTGTCAGGTCTCCTCTGCTCTGACAGGCCTGTTGACAGACTCTGTCTACATGTGTGTATGTGTGTGCGTGTTTTGAAAGAGGGGGGCTGCTCAGCTTGGTCGCTCTCTCAGCACTCGGCCTTAAAGATTGGACACATGGCTGCATGACTGCAATTAGCAGCATACTAACACACAGGAGTATTTTCATCCCCTGCGTGTGCTCACACACACATCGTTACAGGCATTTAGACCAAGGCGCACAGATGAATCGGACGCACATACACACATTTGGAGCCTACACAGCGGACGAGGCTGTCTCTTGTAGTTCAAAAAGAGTTTGATTTCAGTAAATTATGATCAAGAATGAGAAATGATTGTAAAAATAGCTCCCTTACTTACGTGTTATGTTGTTAAACCTTCTTTAGTCAGACAAAAATTGCTGAATTTCTGTGAAATCTCAACATTCTGTCTCTTTTAAGGTGCCAGAGTTTAGTAGTTGTTTTTACCAGGCAGCGTTCCTTTGAAGATGCTGGTATTTTGTTGTTGCTTTCTTCTGGACTCCTTTGTGTTAAACAAGTGCTAAAGAAGTGAGGAGAAAATAGATGCAGACACAGATGCACCTTTTTATCTGCTCTTTACACCAGTGGTCTCTCTGCACAGCTACAGGCCTACAGGAAGACACGAAAGGTGTGAGTTTGAAGGTTTGACCTAACCACCACCACCACCAGCATCACCTTCCCCCTCCTCAGGTCCTCCTCCATCCTGACTGACATCCCTCTATGGGCCTGTACCCCCAGCAGCGATGGTCAATAATTCCCTGCCTGATCCAGCACTTCAAAAACAAGCAGCCCCAGTTCCTGCTCAAGCCAACAGCGTCATGAATAACAATTAACACCCTCCAAAAACAGCAGTAACCTCTGATAACTCCAGTCTATCTGGCTTCTGGGGTGCATTTGCATTAATGATTTCTCTGCCGTCTTTTCCATTGCTTTGTCCCTCTGCTCCTCTCCGTGTATCTCTTTTTTTCACATGCACTCCATATCTTTGTCAATCTATGATTGATCTTTAAATGCGAATCTGACAATTACAGCTTTAGACGCTGGCTTTAATGTACCTACAAAATGTACTCATTAAAGTGTTAAGTAGGAAGATTGTCTTTATTTTTCACCGTTGTTATTTTGTACCAGTTTTAAACAATATTTGGTATTTTCGATGGACAGTAAATCCAGTCTGTTCCACTACAGTGGTTAAAAGACAGCAATACATTTTAAAGTGAACATAAATGCTTGCTCACACACTGTGTCTCATATTTATGAACCCTCATACTCTGTCTAATGTTTTCCTCTTGTCTCTTCTCTCTCCTTCCTGCCACTTTTGCCTGATGACGCCATCCTTTCCCAAATCTCATCATTCAGGTGAGTCATTTTCAGTCCTATTCTTAGCCATTTAATCTTTTTTCTTCTCGAAGAAAACGCCCTCACAACTGATTGTGTTTATCCTTTGCTCCTCATCTGATTTATCTATTATGTGATGAGACACTGCTGAGTAAGGTTTGCTTCCTTGTGCGCATGAGAAACCACATTAACCAGATATAAATGCAGTTCCTCTGTTTTTACTGCACACACACACACACACACACACAAGCATGTAAACATACAGTATGTGAACATGCAGACATGCACACCTCAGTAACACCTACACCCATAACTGCTTTCTGAATAGGCTGATGGGTACTTGAATTGTCCCAAGGGATCTGTCTGAAATAACTGTGATATTCCTTTGAAGGCCCCTTTTGAGCGCAGAGTAATGAACACCTTCAGCATGGAGCCTGCATTTTGTGCTGTGAAATTGTCATGCAATGAAATGAACAAAATGGGATTTAGACTAGCTTTTTGGGGGGAGCACATCCCCCACACTCCACACCCACTTCACTCTCTTGTTTTACCAACTTTGCTCATCTACATCAGGTACCTGTTCTCCTCTCCTCCCTTTTTTTCCTCTTCTTCTATCCCTCCTCCTGCCTGTAGCATCCCATTTCCCCTCCCTGTCCTCGTTCCCATATTTTTACCCTCATACATCTCCCTTGCTCTTTCTTTCTCCTCTCCTCCTCCCCTCTACCCTTGTCTCCATATGCTGTGTCTGGGTTCGTTTACATGGCTGGAGGAAAGGAAAGGAGAGGAGTGGGCTAGCCTGAATTAAACATGCAGCAGCAGTATGCACCAATCCAGTCGGGACCCACCAGATGCTTGCCCTCCAGATTCACTGCTTTTGTCTCTTTCGCCTCTCTTAACATGCACTTGTTGTATCTGTGTCTTTGCTGTTGTCTGTGTGTGTTTTTATGTGCGGCTCTATTTGATAATATTAGAATGGCAACAGTATTCACAGCGCAAGGACCTTGTTTTATGAGAAGAAACTGTGCTTACTCTCGCATTGCAATCAACAGGACTGCAGTTGCATATAATATGTATTTCCTATCTCGATACTTCCCCTTACTCATGTTTATCATATGCATGAACTATATCTTTATGCTGGGTCCTGGGGTTAGTGGCTCCTATTTCTCAGGTGAACAAGATTAAATCCCCCCACCACCTCCCCCCATGTTAGATGTGTGTGTCTGCAGCATATGTGTGTATGTGTGTGTGTACCTGTATGTGTGACAGGGAGATTTACATGCTCTAATGATGAGGGATCAGGGTGAGGACAGGGCCTGTCAGCGCCCCTAATGAGAGAGGGCCTGTAGCCTGGGGCCAGGGTAAAGAATTGGAGAGGAATATGGATGGGGGGCTGGGGGTCGCACTGAGCAGTGGGGGGGTCCAAGGCGACAGAGGCTGGCATCTGTCTTTTGGTGACACTGTCCTCATGGCTAATTCACAGCACCCGTCCCCGAATTCCTCTGTGCAGAAATGATGTAGATACAAGAAAGAAAGAGGTGCCTCTGCTCCGTTGAAGAGGGCCACTGATTAGAGCTGTTAGACTCAAGGGTTGAAGCCTTTTCACTCAGGCACACAATGTCATCCCGCTGTCTCAGCTCTGCTAAATTATGCTGCTTATTGATTCAGAATTCAGCTGTAACCACCCCATGCTGGATAACTGGGTTCAGACTGAACAAATGTAAATGAATAAAATCAAGGATCTTGAGTGACTTCTAATCTGTATAATTTATTGGCACTTACCAGTGGTTGCATATTGATTTCAAACAGATGCAGACAATCAACAGTTTTATGTGAAGGTATTTTTTTTTATGTTTGCTCCCAACAAGGCAGAATCCCAGGGATTAGCATAGTCTTATACTAAGCCTCTAAAGATGCCCTATAGACCTGAGTAGTTTCTCAACACTCACCTCCACCTGAGGGACTTTCTTCTCAGCTGTGCATTAGTGTGAAGAGCGGGTGTAACATCACACCTATTTCTCTACCTCAGGCGCTAAGGCCGAATGTGTTCGAACCAGAAATGGCAAGGCTGACCTGCCCACTGGCTTCTGTGCCCCAGATGGACTCAGTTGGAGTTCACTACCCACGGATAGAGTGCACACATGCTCACTCTGATTGCCTACACACATAGTGCACAATAAACACAACATACACATTTTTGAATCTGATTATCGTGTGATTATCTATCATATCAGACTGTTATATTCTACATTTTTGTTTAGGGTTGGGATTTATCTAATCCAATATCGGTATCAGATATCGAATATCAATTTTTACATGATGTATAGAAATCTTACTTACTAGTAGTTTACAATGCATTGCTGTGCACTGGATATCTTGAAGTTGTCCAAACCATTAAAGGAGTTGCCATAGAAATGTGCTCTCCTACACCTGTTTGCATTTAAATACATTTAAATTTAATGCATTTTTTATGTATTTTTTGCTGCTGTGTGGTTTACTACCGTCCATGTTACCTTCCACATAATATCAACAATAACAATAATAATAACAATAATAGTATAGATATAGAATATAGAATAATAAAAAAAAGACAGCCCTGGTATTGGTATCTAAATTCAGGTATGGAAATCGGATCCGATCCAACAAAAAGTGGAGCAGTGTATCTCTATTTTTCTATTGTTTTGAGGAATAAGCACTGCAGTGTCATCCAAATCTCCCTAATAACTTTAATGGTATAGTTGATAAAATGCAGTGCATTACGGCAGGCCATTGACTTGACCCCTGACATCAGCGACATCCTCAGGGCATGCCCTGGCTGTTGGGAGATCTCCCATGATACACTGAGGCCACTCTCTGTCCACACATGTTGCAGTATGGCTTTGCTAAAGGCCATTGATAATTCAGCTAATGAGTGTGAGGGGATGACCAGGATTAACCCTCTTTAGCATCCCACCGTCTATCTGCCTGTCTGGATCTGCCTCACTGAGCTGCTCCAAAAAGACAATCAATACCCTGAGATATGTCACACAGAGCTGCTGATTTGATGCACCGCAAGACGCATTCTGAGCAAAAGAAAGCATGTGTTTTACTAACAAAAAAATAACAACGATTTGTCCATTGCCACAGTCATGCAGTATTTACAGTACGCTGTATATCGACTCCTGTGGTGGTCCCCGTTTGGTTAAAGACAGAAAGGATAAGGCGTAGAGAGAATTTTGCAGAGAGCTGCCCAGTGTTGCCACATGCAGCAGGCAGAGCCCTGGTTGGGGATGTGTTCTGGGCCTGGCTTCACCACATCAGTAGAGGAGGCCTCATCCAAAAACCCTGCCTCCTCGCTCCTCTCCACCTCCTAACCCAGAGACCGAGTCCAGGCCCTGCCTCCAGTGCTCTAATTATAACAGGAGCTCCACAATCTGTAATTTATAAGTCTAAAACACTGTAATTAACTACAGCTTTTATAGGGAGTCATAAATAATGCCAGGCCCTTTTTATAAAGCTAACTTCTCTGCTCTGCTCTTTTCCTCGCCTGCCCTGGGTTTGTTTCGAGGTAACACGGGGAGACCTGGGATTATTATTCAAGCCACCCGCCTCATTCAACCCCATAACATCCCGCTCATGCAGACAACCTCAAAAGACTTTTTGAGTTTTTTCTGACTGGTAAAGGGGGATTTTTTGGGGTTACCCAAAAACATTACGTCAGAGCATCTTGTCAAGTCCTGCCAGTTTTAGGATGTTTGACTCAGTGGTGGGGAAGGGGGGTGGGTTGAAGGACGTTGGCTTAATATGTCTTTGGTGTTCCTGGAAATGTTTCTAAGTGCGGTGAGGGATCCCTCTGAATGATCCTGATATACATGTCTTCAGAATAGTGATGTAATTAATGACTTTAACAGAGCAAGACAGAAAACCACAGAAGGCCAGGAAAATGTTACCATATGGTTGAAGTAAAGACAGATTTCTCTATAATGCCATGAGAAAAATATAGGACAAAGTGACATCACACACAGTTTTCAGGTTAACAGTTAAGAGGAGGCTATATTTTAAATAGCTGCAGTATAATCTGGTCTCTGTGGAGTTAAAAAAAAAAAAAAAATCCCCTGCTGTCTCTCCCCGCCTTTTTATAGACGCTTTACTGATGTGGCGGCTGATTTTTCCGAGGTAGTTCAGATAGTCAGATATGCAAGGGAGATGATGCCGTGTATGGATTATGGTTCCTGCTGTAATCAGCTGCATTGTCTGACGGCTGTTTTCTTCCCTGCCTGTTTGGGTGGCTGATGATTTATGTGGTGGTCTTTACATTCAGTCCTTAGGGAGGGACAGCCACGGAACAGGCTGGAACAGCTCGACTCAGCATTCTTCTCCTGTCACAACCAGCCTTCCAACTTGTTCCTCAGACAACACAAAACAACCCATACGGAGAAAAATGACCCCCTCCCTTCAAAAAAAGAGAAAATAATCTGTCTGTTTTGTATGAGAAAAGGTTAACAAAAGTGAGATACATAGTGAGTGCACAAAACAACAGCAAACAAAACAGAGTGTAACAAAGCCCAAGGCTGAGGAGGAGACAGAGAGGTGAAGTATGGGATAAAGAATGGGCCACCCTGGGCACAAGGAAAACTCTGAGCACCCACTCCCCAGGACTCAACAGACAATAGTCCATCTGCTCGAGACACACAGGCGCTTTCAGTCGACAGAAAAGCCCCCTCGTTTGGATTCAGCCTCCCAGTATCTTTCTCTCTCTTCCCTTTTTCGACCACCCAGACACTGCCGCCGCCCCATCTCCCCACTCCCGCACATCACACATATGCAGGAGATGATTATAGTCCTCCCTGTCTTACGGCCCTGCCTCCAGTTTTTTTAGTATCCACTGGAGACAGATCCTACAGATAGTTCAAGGCAGACAGAGGCTCAGTTCTATTGCTGCTTAAACCCTTCTCTTTAGCGGACTATTCAGCTTGGAATCAATTAATCTCAAGCCTGCCTGGTAAAAAGCCTGCAGGAGGGATTTTAGATGAAAACGGCATTTTGGGTTTTTTCCAAGAAAATGCGCAGCTGAGAATTCAGTTTTAGGTGTTATGAAGAGCTAAATAGAATACTGATCCATTTCATGGTCTGTCTCAAGAGATAAAAAGAAACCCCTGAAAAAAGAATCACTTTTGAAGATGCATATAATGAATGTGCACACATATGTCTGTCTGCTTGGCAGTCTGCATTTCTGCTTGTTTGTTTGTGCCTTTGTGTGAGCAGTGCTGTGGCTGGGACTGAGTGCCGTCCTCAGCGGAGCAGTCGGGGCCTCCTGAGATGTGGCTCTGGGGTTTCCTGTGCTCCCTTGCTATGCCATGGTCTTTAATGACAATATGGTGGCCCAGGCAGTGGCAGCTCCTCAGAGAGGGAGAGGGGAGGAGGTGGGGTAGGGCAGGGGCTGATTAGCGAAGAAGCCAAAGATGTTTACCAGGCTTTTCTGTTCACTGTTTTAACCCCTATCAGGCACTCCACGGAGATTAGGTTTTCATTTTGCTTCCACCAGAGTGTATGCAGCTTAGCTTAGTTTAGCTTAGCTTAGCTTTCATCACCTTCACTGATTCCTGATCTGATATGAAATAATCTAACTTTGTTGTTGGTTTGTTGTTGCAATTATTCATTTTTACAAAAAATAAATCTTAATTCTTAAAACCAACGCCTCTAACCTCACCTGCTCTCTGTACCATCCGTTAGGCTCCTAAGGAGTCCTGGGAGGTTGTAGCCTTGATTCCAAATGTTTTTAGTGGGTTTACGAAATGGGTTTTAGTCTTAATATGCTTGGCAGCATGCCATTGGTCCCGCACTGATTCTGTTGAGGATAACTCAAGTAAATGCGTGTGTGTGTGTGTGTGTGTGAATGTTCTTGCGGATGTTACAACCAGAAAGCTCTTGACGTGAAGTAGATGTTAATCCTCCCTCTAACTAAGCTGCCAGCTCTTGGGTATAATTTGAACCCATCCAATCTAAATCTCAGCGTGCCTCTTCAGTAAGTGGTAGGTTGCAGACTGCAGTTTCCGTCTGTGCGTGGCAGCTTTTCCCTGATGACATGATGTGTTGACCCTCCTTCTTGTGTTCCATGCGTCGGGCTGCTGGTTGTACAGTCGCATAATCCGGAAATGAGTAAGTGGCAGGGAGTGGGGATGTTCTCTTTAAAGCTTAGCTATCTGCCTAGCAGTGATGAGAGGGTTCAGTGTAGGGACGAGAGAAGCTCAGCACATCCCTGTGGTCTTCCTCGTGCCACAGCCACTTTTCAGGGACAGCCTGAATGGATGCTGGCAGACGAGGACAAGCCTCCTCCTGTCCCTGCTTCACACTAGTTCACCACACATGACTCTCTATGGCAACACACACACCTGTGGGACTAATAGCAGCTGCTTGTGTGATTACTGTGTTTACCAGGCAGCAAGGCAAGCTACTTATCTGTATACAGTGTGTTTTATATCTCAGATATACATGCAAATATATTCTTTATAGAGCTAATTTACTCTCTGCTCTTTTCATTATTAAACACCAACTAAACCACATAGTGCTCTGAACGCAGCAACATCTATCTACCTCAGGAGATTTGTGTACCATGCGGGGTGATGCTGCAGAGTGGTTCCATCTATAATAACCATAATCAAATCAATGCCAGTAAATATGTCTCTTGAGCTGAGCAGGCTTGGCGTTAATGACAGAAGTGTTGAGATGTAGCAGTACGCTGAAGAAGAAGGGACTAGATGATTTATTTGCCAAGGAAATCGCTGTCACAGCAGCTCTGCTCTCAGCCCCTCTCCCTGGTGCCCAGTGGGCCAATTAGACCAGCCTCTAATCCAAGGTACAACACCTAACTATGCCACCAGAGAATAGCTGCATACACAACACGGACCGGCTGCTGTCATACACATTTCAGTCACAGAAACTCTCCCGCCTTTCCGTTTTGCATTTTTATCAACCTCCTCTCTGTCTCAGCTCCCCCCACCTTCTCTCTGGTGTTGTACCTGCTCCGCCATGGGCCCATCGGGCAGTATGGCTGCACGGCCGTTGCCGTATAGTCTCTGCCATGCTCAGGTGATTAGGCCTCATTATGAAGACATTTGTGCTACACTAATTAACGAGCCTGTTGTGTTGCCTCTCAACCTCTTCTCTCCTTCCCTCTCATGTCCCTGCTTAAGTTCAGGCTGTGGTCTCCCACCTGCTCTGCAGCCTGACGTTTGCCCTTGCACTGTAGCAGCCACCAGATTGTAGACTTCACACTGTGGCTACACTCCCGCAACCAAGTGTTGACAGTTAATTTGACTTCACCTTCATCAAGAGCAACAATAAATCAGAAATGCTGTGACACTCAATCAGTGCAGGCTGGCAGTGTGTCAAACATGGCTGGGTCGATGTTTGACACTTGTTTTTGATCAGATTTTCATCTGTATGCTTCCATCCCACACTGAGGCTGATTATACAGCTCGGTGCACGTTACCAACTAGACACTCAAAGGGACAGTCAGTCACTCCAACAGTCATGTCTCGCAGCTGTTAGAAAGGGACAGCCCTCTAATCACTGCACTGTCATGTACACAGAAAAAGAGGCCTCATCCTGTCCTTTCAGACCATAAAGCATATGAATATCCAGAAGATGTTCAACAGACGGGTCTCCATGTTCCGTTGTTTCCACTGGCCTTCCCTTGACAGCGGCGCCATTAGCAACCAGTGTCAGGGCAAGGGCAAAACTGGGCGGGAATGGATGGTCTCCAGGGGGAAGGCAGGAGGCTATATGGTGACTGAGGACGAGGGGGATGGGTGTCATATTGCAAATCATCAAACAAAGCAATGAGATTACCGCCAGTAACCGGTTTTAATATCAGAGCTTGGATATTGCCAGAATCTCCACAGCGCCAACTTAAAAATGTCAAACATGATTTAAAAGGTTATTACACTGCCTAGCGGGGAAGAGAGGACGTCCTCTCCTTTTTTTTTTTTTAGCTGTTTGATTTTTACAATAAATCTCGGTATTCTTTCCTCTTGAGCCATCCTGTGGATGCCGATGAGTATACAGTTCGGTATAGTTTACGAGAGGAATAATCGGTGAGAAAAATACCCAAAGAATCAAAACATATTATACTTCCCATCTCATAAAAATCAATGTGTTAGCTGTTATGCTCCAAAACAAGTCTTTCAAATGGAAGTCTTGGGGAAACTACACTCTACATTATCCGCATTGATCTCAATGTGGGGTCTGTGTAGTCTCATTTTGGCTCTTGTCGTGATAGGAGCCTATTGTGTTCCCTGTGTGATTGTGCTATGATCTAAACACACAGGGAGCCCCCCAATCCTGTTGTCTCCCCATGTTGTTGCCGGGGGGGACCCTGTTGGAGCAGGCCTTTCCAGGGGCAGGCCTTTGATACTCGCAGGAACCATTAGATGTCTTGTTCAAGCACATTAGTTCCAGTGTTGACTAGGGACGGCTCAGGAGGACCGTGGTGGCCTGCACCGTCATGTTGGTCTCAGGAAAACCTTAGTTAGAGAGCAAGACAGGCTGGATTTGCAAATCCTAGGCTGGGGTCAAAAAGTCTACAATTTGCCTCCACTCCAATCCTTCATATCCACTGCTTGCCGTCCCTCCTGAGCATTATTTTTCCTCAAGCCATAGCTAGTATAAGTCTGACTAGCATGCAAATGCAATGATTTCTGAATTCCCATGCACCTGCTCTCCCCTCCCCACTGCTTCCACATATCTAGGCCCCTCAGGGGAAGAACAGAACTGATATTCTTGCCACCCCACTCCACCCTCATCCCCCCAACCATCACCACCACCCACCATCTCCTGCTCCTCACTTGTTCCCCTCCTGCTGGAATGCCAGCGTGATATGATGGGTTTGATGAAATACAAAGAAATAGATGCATGATAATCCAACTTGCTGATCGGAGATGATATATGCATCAGACATTACACTTTCAGTTAATCATTTTCGTCTCATTCTTTCATTCCAGTCTGATTACCTGAATCCCTTTAAATAATCTTTCATTTCAACACCTGCAGTTGGTGATCATTGTGTCTTGGCACCTGTGCCAGACTGGTGTGATGAAGTTTTTGTCTCAAGCTTGAATTAACTTCATCCTCTTAATGGAGAATTACATGGTACACAGAAGCTTTGGACCCCCGGAGACAGATGTGTATATGTCTATGATTTGAGAGACAGCAGACTGTGTGTACTGCACGCTCTGCTCTTTTTGTCTCTGATCAGCAGGTTTGTGGTATGGCATGTTGAAGTGGTGTGTGCTCATTTTCAAATTTGTTTGCTTCATAAATCATCAGCCTTTTCTGTAGTACACTGAGAGGGAAAACTGGCAGGGAGGGAAAGTAGCGCTCTTTAAGCACCCCCAGCTGCTCAGCTGTCCTACACTTGGGATCCTCCTCATATACAAGTGAAGACTGGCAGTGCAAATTGAACCAATCCATCAAAACAGGGTACAATTTGTTTAACCTTCCCCTGTCAGGTATTTAATGGCTCTGTTATTACATATATGGAAATGCCACACAATATGCTGTTGTAACTAGTTTATGAGTTATAGATATGAGTACAGGTAGGAAGATGCATGTTGTGTATATGCCCAGGCTGAGTGACTAACAGAGTAGCGTTTGTTTGTTGTGGGAGGTGTGTTAAAGGGAATAGAAGAGTGCTGCTGCGAACACAGTTACAAAGAGCGTTAGACAAGAATCAAAGAGAATGCAGGAGGAAGAGAGTATGCAGAGAAGTGGAAAAAAGTGCAGGAATAATAAAACAGTCTTTCTGGCAGGCAGCCAGGCAGAGTGTGAGGGCAAGGTTCAGATAAAAAGAAGAATAGGAGACTTGGAATTCAGCCAGTCAGATTTCACAGTTTTTTCCCCCCTCTCCTCCCCCCGTTTATTGTCAGTGCCAAGATCTTTTGCCAGAAAGTAATGGAAACTCCCTTGTAGCTCGCGTTCCAATAGTGGAGTAGAAGAGGGTTTGTTGAAAGGGCATGTTGATTGCTGTTGTCTTACATGTACAGTGTGAATGGTTTTGCTGTGACAGAGTCAATACAATTCTGCTCTGTGTTTGACACCCTTTGAGAAGACTCTTTTGTGTTTAATGTATCAGCGGTACTTTACCTGTCCACTGTACACCCCAAATCCATTTCTTCCCATAACTCCTTGAATTGACCCAGTGGAATTCCAGCTATGTTTTTTTCTACACATATAGTTATAAAACAAATCCAGCTTTATGCTTTCACTCCACTACATTTTGGAGGCAGATATTGTACATTTCATTCCACTACATTTATTTGATTTATTAGATTTGCAGATTCAGATTATTTTATTTTATTGGCAATCTGATTAAAAAAATCACTAATTCCCATAATTGAAAAAATGCTGAATATCGGATCCGACAATCAGTCAAGCTGAAACTTGATCTGTCGCTGGTAAGAGTACCATAAGGACATCAGCAATGTCCCCAACTTGAGTCCCATGTTTTTCTGAAAGGATGGGTGGAGAAAGAAAAAGAGAAATATTCAGCAAGAACCACTGAGATGGAGACCTTTACTCCCAGCTGTGCATTTTCTTGGGGGCAAACAATAGTAGAATGGGCAACTTCCATATGTGAATGTGACAGTGTGAATGTGAGCGAAGAGGTGTGGAACAAACATACTCAGTTGACCTTCCCCGCATAAATAAAAGATTGCAAAAAATGTGCACCCTGCTCCCCAAACACTAACCATGAGAGGACAGAAGATGCATGATGCAGAAATTGCAGCCTGCTTGTGCAGTTGACATAATGCCCCACAATGACACTTATTAAATCGTAACAAGCCCGCCCTTGGCACCCCATCTTTGCCCCCGCAGCCCCCCGCCTCCTTCCAGAGCCCAGAGGTTTGTCAGAGCACCGAGAGGAAAATGCTGACATTGTGGGCTGCTGCTGTTCCTCGTTATTGCAGCCCACATCTCAGAGCTGTCAGGGTCTAGCTGGTGGTGACGTGGGGAAATTGGACTGACTGCTTTCCGGAGGGCATTCCCCCCCTGCTGTGTCCTGACCTGAAATATGAGAGAAAGGCCACTAGTCACTGGACCATCACCTACTGTAGTACTTGGAGAAATAATGGCAATTGTACTTTAACTAGAGGCATCAGTAGCCTGTGTTTGGATTTCAAAGTTTATTTAAGAAAGGAAGCATGCGTCTTAGCTGTTTTCCTCTGCCCCCTCTCTCTTCCAGCTGAAGTGAGAGGAGTCTTAAGAGAGAGGGATCTTGAGCACAACTCACCAGTGGAAAGAATTTATCTGCGATTAGTAAAAGATCGGATAAACTAATCCTTGGGAGCTACTTCAAGGCTCCTCAGTCCCTTCTCCTGGGGGACAGAGGCCGGTGTGTGTCAGGCACATATCCAAATATACACACACTCAATACACACACAAACTAGTATAAACAGAACTACGAAATAAAAAGGTTCCGTCATTAAACAACACTTTGCAATAATGCAAATGTATTCTAATAAACTCGTGTTCACAGACATGCACACATTGAAACATGCACAACCCACAAAATCCCCTCTCTACCACCTGCTAACCCACATCCATAATGTTTTCCTCTCCCCTGCAGCTCATCAGGGATTAGGGAAATTGCCTGGAATGAAAGAAATATGTTCTTTGATGGCCCCTTTTCATGCATATGGTGGCACAAGACGCAGCTGGAGTTTTTTTCTGGAGCCAAGGAAAAGGGTTCAGCTGTAGGAAACCCAAACACAGTGAATGACGGGGCGTTGTGTCTCGTTTTTTCACTGTTCCAAGATGGATCATTTAAGCTTGTGCTCTTCGTAGTGCTAATTACCGTTTAGCGTATCCACTATTTATATTCTTTAGACTTTGTTGGGAATATTATGGATTAGGCATCAGTGGTCCGCTGTTTACGGTCTCCATGTACAGCTTGATATTTTTTCAGCAGATGTTAAGTGAATTGGGACATCCTGTAACCCCAGTTTTTACCCTTCTCTAATCTAATTGGCCTTCTAGTCTGCAGAACTGCTGGAACATTTTGCTGCGGTGCTACATGATGCAGCTTTAGTTTCACAAAGTGCGCATGGCTTCTGCCACATGTAGGCACCACAGCTGATGCTGCATGACTAACAGGATGCCAGCAGCCTGATGGTGATGGTAGAGGTAATGACCCCCTGTGCATGCGTGGGTAGGGCTTAGAGGGCAGGCAAGCGGGTAGTGGTCTATAATTGTACGCAACATCTCTACTCGATGGTCTGCAAAAGATGTACATCCTGTTGAGGGCACGGGGGGGCTGGGGAGGTAATTGAAGGGTTTTAGCAAAGACTGCCATTGGACCACGCAGCAGGTTCAGGTTTATCACCACAGGAGGCCAATACATAAGATCGTTTGGGATAGAGTAACCAAACCTCACTGCTTCCTGGGAAGGAGAATGATTATACAAGATAATTTTTCTATATTGCCCGCATAATATATACAGTAATGTGTGTTGAAATACATCTTCCCTCTATGGCCAGTTAAGCTATATTATTCTTGTTGTGAGACAGTTAAAAATGTGAAGGTGAGAAGATGCAATCAGTTTAATTGTCAGGGAGCGGTGTATGCAGCTGTGGGTCATTTTTATGTCTCTCTTCATTCGCTGCCTCTGCACCAGTCAATGGCAGTCCTAGCTTACATCGATCTATTAACAATGTGTACATATTGACTAGCTGTGCAGTAATGTATATTCCTGCAATTATTGGGCGCCTGCTCTCATCAGTATGCATTTCCTCACCTATGACCTTTTACACAGCCGCAGGCATTTAGAAAGTGTTATTATGATAAATACATTCTGTTGATGTAAGTAGAGATGGAGAACAGCATGCAAACAGTATTCAGAGCATCATGCAGTCTTCAAGAAACTGATTTCTAAACTGAAATATTCATTTGTGGGGTTCAAATTAGTTGTAAGTGCCCCCATATTATTATATTTGATATTTAAACACTCATGGTAATATGATATGTTTTGTTTTTTATTAGCAATCAAGAGTTATTTTTTTCATTCCAAGCAGCTCTTTGCTCTCCATCCGTCTGCCTCTCTTTCTGTCTTTCACTTACGGATAAACATCCCATTTCATGTGTCTGTCTGTGGGCTTCACTTGGATGTTTGCTTTGTTTTAACCACAGCAGAGAGGCTTTGATCAGTTAGAGATGGACTTTGCTTATTTTAGGACGTGTATTTCAAGTGAGTGCTAATGATCACCACAGAAGCAGAAGTACACAGCAGATACCGTACACAAAGAACAAAGAAGGCAGAGAGAGTAGGACATGTGTATGTATACATTTGTGTGCTTGTTGGCCCGTTTCTTCATTGTGAAAATTATACTGTTAGTTTTGAGTACAGTGTGGCCTGGTCTCCACAATCCCAGTGCAGGAGTGTGGCTGTTTTGTTGCCCCAGCGAAATGAAGGGTGGAAAGGAGGGGAACAAGGCTGGATTTGAAATGGACTCCCAGCCTGAAACCCAGGGCTTGGTCCAAGAACCACAACCAGTCCAGAGTTACTCGTCTGTGGTCACTGCAACCTTGTAGCAACCTGGCAGAGGCCAGTGGCACCGAAATAACAGCAAAGAAAAGGGAAGTCATTATGGGGCTGGGTTAGCGCTCACATTGAATTATTATGATGGTGTCCAAAATAAACATGCACACCACAGTTTGTTGGTTTATGAGAACAGGGGAAAAATAATCAGGATAGAAAAATCAATGCAATTATAAAAACTGGCATCTCATTTCCTTTGAAGTCTGTAATTTTCTAATTTTGTTCTAATTCTGTTTTTTCAGCCAAGAGAGTTGGCAGTAGGTTCCTAAAATACTTGTCCAATAAGATGTTGGACTGTTGAATGTAAAAAAGGGAATTGCGGAATAAATCTATTTAAGGACTTTACTGAATGGACTCTTAAAGACATCAGTAAAGAAATGTATGTACATTTTGGCGAAGTAGTGATGTCCAGTAACAGTTCAGTTCTACCTCTTAATATTTTAACCTCCAGTCAGAAAATTGTGAGAGACACACAAACACTCACACACACAGCTGCACGCAGCACATCAGCAACAGAGACTCTAAATCCGCAGCTTTCCCTACTGTGCTAATGGAGGGCTCATATCTTCTTAGTCCCACAGGAAAGTTGTGCTGTATACCTTCCCATTGTGAGGCTAATCTCTAGTTTATGGGCCTGGGAATATCTCTCCAAACACAACAACTAACCCTTAAAAACTCTCCCACAAGCCACACAGGGTCATATCTCAAGCAATTAACTGAGCTCAATCCAACACATAAGCCGCCTGCTTCCAGGCGTTGGGAGGCGGAACGACAGCACTTGCATAGGGTCCTGGGATGGTGACGGTCCCGGGGGCTATTGGAATTGATTGGATATCCTTACTTAGAAATGACCAAGCTTCTCTAAGCGCTTAGCATGCTGACCTAAGATAGATGAGGCCAGTGTCCTCTTGGCAATTTCCACACAAATCCACTTCTCTGCAGTGCTCGACTTCAGTTCGGTTCACTTTAGTTCCCCATGCTTTGAAAGAGAGGAGATGAATGAAATGATGTCGAAGTGGTACCTCTCTCTTTTGGTCTTTCTTACCCCTCCTTCTGTTGACAAGCAGCATAGTGCCCACCCTAGGGTCTGTGTATCAGTACTGCAGTGTGAAGGTAAAATCTGTGGAGGGTAATGAAGTAGATGAATAATAAATGTGGGAGTGTGCCATGTGGTGCCAGGATCCTGGGGCGGGCGGCAACAGTGGGGTGCATGAGGGCCTGTCTGCCCCGGGGTCAGAGTCCACACAGTTGGATGGGTGCCACCGCAGCCCAGATCAACAACAGATCAACATGAGCATCCTGATGTTCCTCTAATCTGGTCAGATTAGGCCTGAGTGGGGGTGTCTAGGTCTTCTGCTCAAGGGTGCAGAAGGCTCGGTGATGCTGAAATGATTTTTTTTTTTACTAATTAATAGTTATGTAAATGCAAATCTCATCCTAGTTGATGTGATTAGTTGTTTTTAGTGAAATTGGTGACTTGGGTAGGCTTTAATTCAAAATTAAAATGCCTCCAAATTTGTTAGGATCGTAATGATTTATTTACTTCTTCCCACTACTTCCCACACATACATATGATATTTCAGACATTGCGCTTTTTTAGTAATTCTTTTCCATAAATGGCGAAAAATGTACTGTAATCTTACTTTCAGTTTGTACTTTTAAGTGCCTATGAACCTTTTAGCCTCGCTAAAGCAAAAATTGTGAATTATGGGAAAGCCTAGTATGAGGAATTCTAGAAATATCAAAACATAATTCATCTTAATTTCAGCCAAAATGGATGCAAGCTGCTACTTTAAATCATGTTTTATCACATTTAGTGTTAAATTAAGTTGACTAAATGCAGGTCCCTTAAAAGCTACTAAATTGTGGTGTGTAGTTCAATGCTAAAGCTGTCTGTACTTGACACAGTCCAGTGAGTTTGCAAGTATGATTTTGCGCATGTACTGGACTAACCTTTAATTTAATTATTATCAAAATCGTAAGATGGCGAAGTGCAAAATCCAAATTGTAGAAGCTGGAATTTTTTGATAAAAGTAAAATATATCACAACATACCACTATAAATGAGTATTGTGGTGTTAAAGAGATGCCCCGACTCCAGTACATATCACTTTCTCCAGACGTAAGGGAACGTGCTTGTTTGGTACAGTGAAAATGAAATAAAACATGCCATTTCCACTAAAATCATGACTATTATGGCAATCTATGTCCAAAATAATCGTAATATGCTTGTTTTCGCATATTGCTCAGTCCTAGCCTGTTCTACCTCCAATTTTGTTCTTACCATCTTATAGTTTCAGCTTTTATGTAGTAATCAGTGTTATTTAATGGATCAAGTTCAAGTCAAGATCAAGTTTTCAATACTATAGGGAAGAATAAAGTATAATAAGTTATCATTGCTTCAGCAGCAGTTTTGCCTCGGGGTGCAGGTGTACAATTTTACTTGAGAAAAATGTCCTTAACGATTCCCCGTGACATTCTTAGGCCATTGGCAGCTGTCGCATTGTTTTTAAATTGAAAAAGCTTCACAGAAATCTATTTCACTTTCCTTCTCTCTCGTTTTGATGTTTCTATTGTGTGTAGAAAGAGGGGATACAATCCTCAGTCTTAAATGTGGATAAGTATGTGGTAAAGAATCCACGTGTTGGTCTTAGTCGGTGGCAAGTGAAAGAAATATTCAGGCAGTTTGCTCTCAGCAGGTGCCTCACCACATTTCACACCGGTTACTTGCTTGACCAAAGCTAACATGCAGTATAAGCATTATTCATATAAAAATTCCTGCTGTCTGTAGGCATTGAGTAAAATGTAATTGCCACAAATGTATGCTGGAAGTGTGGAAGATGCTTTTGACAACCATAAAATATGCAATAAATACCTATTTTCTGGTAGGCCAAAGGCAGTATACTTAGCTTATTATTGTGTTTGGTAAAAATCACACAGCCAGACTATCGCACCACAGACACACAAAACCTTTTAGCCCCACATCCCGATATATACTTGCATCGCCTTTAGCCTGCAAGTGGATGTCAGTTCACGGGAATTTAAATTGTTTTTCTTGGCCTCAGACAATGGAATGATAATGGATAATGGTGATCCGCCAGGCATAAAGAGGGAAAAGAGAAAGAAAATGGTCAAGGTTGAGAGAGTAAATTTCCTGGGGTCAGAGGTCTAGGGATTAGCAGATGTCAGAAGGAAAGCTGGGAGGATGGGGTGATGCAGGGGAAGTGGCAGAGGGCATGTAGAAGTGGGGTAGGGAATATGATAGTGGTCTCAGACTGGGTTCTAACAGTAACCTCAGGTCACAGTTAGTTCCTCTTAGACCTGCAGGAAATGCAAGGTTTGCAATGCTTTCTCGCTTACTGAAGATTGCTTTTGCTTTCTGTTTGCTTCTAACTAACCAGTTGTTTTTCTCTTTTTCATGTCTGTTCCTGAATCCTTTTGTGGTTTGCTGTATCCCCTCTCAACAACGGCCTTGCCTTCCATAGGTAAGTGAAACCTAAACACGATAAAGATTAACATAATCATAAGTCGCATGAAGACTTTTTTGTCGGTGCACAACGCAGACAGAACCAAATAAAAGGTATACTTTTTGATAGAGATACAGAGATGGTGACAGCAAGTAAAAGGCTAAGAGCAATCACTTGGTTTAGAACTAATGCCTTTAACAGGATTTTCAACATATGTTTTCATGCCCCCCAAATTACACACTTAAACAAGGATCCTACCCAATCCTCCCAGGCTGAGCAGTTAATATTTGTTCTGAGGACCCGTCTGTGTGTGTTTAAGCCCAGCTGGGATCCTGGTGAGTGCAGAGGGAGCAGGAGAGATTGGGACGCCTGGAAGAGAAAATAAAAATCTAGAAAATTGGCTTAAATTAAAAAGGCAAGGGAGAAAATTGGGGCGAATGTGGAGTGAGGTTATCTGGAATGGTGCACTTGTACAAATGTGTGTGTGTGTGTGTGTATGTGTAGGAGGGCACCGCAGCAAGTTGCTAGTGTTGCCTCAGTTGCTTCCTCCGGGGTTGCTTGGCACCAGATGGGCTCCCTGAGTGAGGAGCAGCTGAGGAGTTTGATGAGCCCCAGCAAGGCCCCGCCTACCCTACATGTAGCTCCATCAGGGGGGTGGAGGTATACAGGCCTTGGGAGGGCTGTTAAACTTTCATCTACAGTCGTTCTCCCACCCTCCACAGCTGGTTCAGCCCATATCTGTGGTCCCAGAGAGGCTAAGGGCGAGGTCACCAACCCCTCTATAGCCATAAAACATATATCACTCCCACAGAGGAAGAAGTTCCTCTACTCCATTTTCATGTCTGGCATTATTCTTGACACGTTTATTTTAGCAGATTGTCCTTCTACACATGATTATTTGGATTTTGGGTAAACTCTTAGTCTTCCCTCATTTTGTTTGGCTTTCTTCCACCTACACTTCACTCAAAGTGTAATCTCACTCCGGCTTTCTGTAGGAGGGCAAATAAAGGTCTCTTCTGTCTGGTCCACATGTTGAGTATCACACTCCTCGCTGTCTCCGTGTCTCGATTTTTTTCTTTTTTTACCAGCAGACAACATTCCTCCTAGCTTGGTGTTATCACTTCAGGGTTACTGTCAGGGGGAAAGGGAGGTGATTGAGACAGACTCCATCTTGTTGGACCACAGTCCAGATAGTAGCTAGTGAGGGCCTCCTTTGTCACGATGACCTTCTGTATCAGAGAGGGAGAGCAGACAAAGCCTCAGACTAAAAAGTAATGACAGACTGTAGTGTAGTGTTGTATAATGTATATCTCTGTGGGCTAGTACAGTAGTAGAGACATGCCCATCCATATGGAGAGCATTTGTTGCAATCCTGATTCACAGATTTACCTTACATATGTTTATTAGAATAGTACCAAACTTCAACCCAGCATGTTTTTCAGAGCAGGTGGTTCTAGTCACCAGGCAGCAGTGGAACATATAAGAAGTGTTTCACTCCAGCTTCAGATTGTATGCTGGCAGTTTACTGATAAGAAGGCAGCAGCCTGCTGGTGGAGTTGATGAGTCAGGAAAGGTTTTTTCTATCACAAAGTTCAAGTTCAAACCACAGTGACAGCTCAGCTCAGGTGTGTTTGAACAAGACACTGAATCACTGTCAGTTTCAAGAATGTTAGTTGACTCTAAACATTGACTATATGGTGAAAAAACATCCAAAAATGCAATTACTCAGCAGGCTACAACAACCCAAAATACAACCAATAAAAAACACAAGTATAACAGTTTGCCTGTGCACGCTTTATGTAGTCTGGCCTTTTCTTTACTTGTCTCCAGAGGCACTTGATGACATAACCAGAGTGAGTGAGAAACAGAGAGGAAACGGCCATCCATAAACATGGCATGTTTCATCTGCTCTGTTGTGATTATTGGAGAAGGCATAGGAGGTTGTCTGCAGAACATCTTTAATGGCCATCTCCTCTTTTTCTGTGGCTGTCTGGACAGGCTGACACCCCGTATCTCAGTGAAGCTGTCCAAGTCTGCCAGCAGGGATTCTCCCGGGCCTAAATCTCTGAAAGATTTAACTCTGGTGTGTGTGTGTGTGTGTGTGTGTGTGTGTGTGTGTGTGTGTGTGTGTGTGTGTGTGTGTGTGTGTGTGTGTGTGTGTGTGTTACTGTCAATGTATTTGGGTAGCATTGCATGTAGAATTGCTACAGAATCTTGGCAAGAGACTTTTACTGCATTTCAACTAATTGACATGGATTTGAAATGTATATTGTATATACGAACATTAAAATGAATCAGTCCTAAGTCGTAGCTGTAAGGTTATTTGTTCATAAATCTTGAACTGGAACCTTGGACAACCAGGAGTCATGCTGTACCAACACTGATTACACAGCCAGCTCCAGTGTGAAATCACACTCTGAACAGCTTTTCATAAAGCGTGTTTCGCCTGGTAGACATGCACACCGAGTACTTAAATTACACTGCAGGTATTCTAATTGGAAAATTGCCCCTGACTTGATTTGCATGTTTGTGATACAGTAAATTAGGAGCTAAAGAAAAGGTAATGAGTGCTCCACCAACCAAAGCTGTCCATTTCAGCCTATACTACTACTACTTTTAGTAATGCAATGTAAATGTATTGCTATTTTTCCATTTTAATGAAAGAGCTTCAAGGGACATTCTTACCAATATGTCATTTTAACCTTAATGTGCATATGTGTATTTATTATCTTACATTGTTGATGCAGCACACAGAAGTAAGTAGCAAAGACATTGGTTATCAGGCTTTGCAGTGACCTTCTTATTCTCTTTTTCATTGCGTTGTCCTGTTACACCCCCCCTCTCCTTAATGCTCGAAAAGTTTTCTTCTCGGATGACATGTGGCAGCTCAGCCATACACTTGTTTGTCATCTCCTCGAATTGACGCCAGCTTTTCGTGTCGAAATCAAACCTGAAAACTTTCCAAAAGTAGTTTTGAATTCCCAGGTTAACACCGCCTCTGTTTCCTCTGGCTTTGATTCCTCATCCCTCTCTGACTCAACGGATGGAGAGGGCAGGAGAGGGTATACGATTTAGACAGCTTTTATCTCCCCAGCCAAGCTGCAGTGGAACTCTGAACTGCCTGCTTGCTAACCCTGTCAGGACCAGACAGAGGACTCTGGTGGAATGAGACCTGAGAATGACTTGTGTGTCACTCTTGGCTTATATCCTTTCCCCTCGCTGCTTGAAAGCCAGAGGCTTAGTGGAGGCAAGCTGAAACACACAATGCGGGAAGTAACATTCCTGAAATCGGTGCCTGAGCCAGTCAGAGGTAATTGTTTATTTGAATATTCCAGTGCAAGACAGCTTCCCCCTGTCAATTGCTCAAAAAACAAATTACAATGAGCAGCGCTGTTGAGAGAAATTCGTTAAATAAATGGAGCTGAAAGTCCCTATGTGCAGAACTTGGCAGAAAATCCTGCACTTCTTAGAAGAGACGTGTGCACACTGGCTTTTTCTCTCTCTTTTACCTTTAGGGAAATGCAATCATGCGCTGACCCAAGGATTTAACCTGATCTTCTCACTGACGCTAAACACTTCCACGTTTTGTTGACATAGTTTAACCTGCAGGCTAAGGAGAACACACAAAGTGGAATCCGCAAAGTAGTCCGAATAAACACTGAAGACCTTGAATTGCAATATTTCTTTAATAGTTAACTACACTACAAGTTCTCCCATGGTCTTTTCTTTGCCCTGATGGTCATGTCCACATTGAACGTCAGTATCTGGCAGTGAACACATCAAAGACTGTTTACCCATCAAACAGTCTGTGCGTAGTGGGAGATGTTTATTCGGCCCTGGGCTCTCATTCAGCTAATAGGCAGGGCTTCACTCCTGATGAATTGTCAAAAAGAAAGCGCCACATTCCTCCTCTGATGGCACTTTGAGAGTGTTATTGCGTTTTATTGCTTTCCTCCCTTAATGAGTGGAAGGGAGCCCAATTACCAGCAGAGGCCATCAGGTTCCATCTCCGTAACACATTTCAACTGGCGAGTATTATTATTGTTCATTAGGTTAGGGCCAGAATCTGCGTAGCTAATGAGAAAGCTCAGCAGCCAAGAACCCTCATGTACCAACAAGACCACAATTCAATTAATTAAAACATATTGCTTAATAATGCCTTGAGAGAGAGGGCCAATCATCAGTTCTTATTTCCTTTTTTTCCTCTTCCTTTAAAGAAACATCACAGTAAGTTGCATTGTGGGGCGTGTTTGTTTTAACAGCGACTCTCAGAAGGAGTTGAGTTCGGTAGAGGACTGTTGAAAGAGAGCTCTGTGTGTTTGTTGGCAATGAGACGAGATTGGGACTGGAGGAGGCCTGCCAACACTGCTGTTTAAGTACACACAACGTTATTGGGTTACTCCAGCGAGGGTGGGAGTAGACTCGGTGGGCCCGGATTAATATGGGGGTAGAGAGCGGACAGCTGGGTGTTTCTGGTGGCACAGGATGAGGCTAGGCATGCGTTTATGTGTGTGCCCGAGAGGAAGAAGAGAGAAAGAAAGAGAAATAGGTAGCAAGCACAGGCGCTTTAACAGCCGCAGCTCAACCATTTTCTCCGCCACATTTACTCCGTCTCCTTTCGGGGCCATTTCTCGTTTACAGTCTGCGGTGTAAACAGGCAACTGCTTCCCTCGGTGAGAGAGGGCTTCAGGTGAAAAACAGAGGCTATCACCTCCATCTCCATCCCCAGTGACTCACCTCATCTTCTGGTCTACCAGTCTCAGTTCGCCAAGGTCTAATTAGCTCACCGGCACAGAACGCAGGCAGAGTAATTGCGCTGAGTGTGAAAACTCAGCCCGTAGCAACCTGGCTTGTGTACACATGAGGCTGCTCAAATAACGTGGTGCGGTGGCAGGCGGCCACCACAATCTTCTCTCCTTTATTTATTCACTTACTCAGTCACTTAGCCTTGCTTGTCATCCTCGCTCTGACGCTTAATCAGATTTACCACGCAGTTAGGACTGTTTCAGTCTTTATTTTGTTCTCTGTGGCTTCGCTGCTATTTTATTTGGAACTGTCAATCTTTATTTTTTTTCTACTTCCTTGGGGGGCTTCTTCTTTTTTTTTTACCATCTTGCTCTTAGTGACTCTGTGAGGATGAGTGGTGTAATGTGGGTCATCATTTCAGTCTTCTTTGATCCATTAGATGCTTGAGGATCTTTTTTCAGCTAATTGCCGTATTCTATTTAGAAAGACCCGAGGTTGACTCAACACAACACTGACCTTGGGGGCTGTCAGGCCTTTCAGAAAGACACAGAAATACTATTTGTGACTGGCATGGGTTCACTCATACTGTATATAGTAGCAGATATTTATACAACTTTGGCAAATTTATCACATGACCTTTTAGGGATTAAGAAATTACGTAGTGGCTTTGATATATTTCACTTCAGGCTTTACAGTTATGACACTTAAGAAAATCCAGTTTAAGTTGTTTGTTCCAAACACCGAAAACACACACAGATCTTGACACATGTTCAAACACAAACACACAGAGAGCTTTGACACTGAAACAGCAAAACAAGGGAGGATGAATCTTTTTCAAAATAAATGAGAGACTATTCACTCCCTCTGAGACAGCAGTATTTAGTAATGTCACCTGGGGCAAGTGGGGAGGGGGTCAGAAGCCAAGGGGGGTGAAAATGGAGCCATCTAACCTTCACCATCCTTCATCCTGATGGCTGGTTTAAGGCAGGAAGGAGGAAAAAAAGGAAGCTGGATTCGAGAGGAGGACAGTTGGAGCATGGGGGGACTCAGACCAGGCTTCCTGCTATGATGGATTGGGGATGGGGAAGAGAAAAGAGCAGTTGATGCTAGTGTGGCTGCAGAGCAAGGGAATAAAAGAAGGAAGACTGAATAAAATGATTCATCACTGGGGAAAAGGTATTAGTCTGATTGAAGGACCAGTAAAGAGAGTAAAAGAGTGGACGGGAGGGGCGGGGGGGGCAAGGGGAGTGACATAATCTCAGGGGTGTAAAGGTGAAGATTTGGTAAAAGAACGAATTAATACCGTCTGGCAGATGGAGCGTATTCCAGGGAATGTTAAATAATCATGCTGAGTCTAAAGCGAACGGGGAGGAATGGGTATTGTTTTGTCTTATCCCGTGCCTTCAAAGTGCCATTTTTTTCCTGCTGTCTGTCTAGTGGTGGGTCGTGGGTGTTAGGGGGATTATGAGTTTTGCCAGGCAGACCGGGGTTAAGATGAATGGTTGTCCTTTTGGATCCAAGATGGCCATTATCATACCCACATGGTGCCGCCAGATAAACCCCCCAAAGCCTTTTTGATTCACGCAGGTTTGTTGTCCGTCTCATTTTTCTTTTGTTTCTTTGTCTTCTCAGTAAACGCAGTACTATTTTACACCTCCTCCTGGAGCAGAGCGAAGCCCTGGCTGTTACTTCCGCATAAATCATTCCCCAGGCTGTTACAATGGCAATAAATGACAGAATAGCATTTTACAGTTAAAGTGACTACATAGATATAATTTTGGGTGAAAACTGAATCAAATAGTTGCTCAACAGAGACTGAATAATTTGTAATTCTGACACATTATTATTTTTTAAGATAGAAGCATATGTAATTTAATAATTAAAAATTACATCTTTTTTGTCTGAATGGTAGTATATTGTCTGTTTGAGATTAATAAAGTGGTTTCTCTATTTAACTCCTGGTCAGACTAAGTAGATTTTCAAGAGTGAACAATGAATAAGGAATATGCCAATAGGTTCAAAATAAATGGATTTAATGGTCTATTCAGGCCCTATTTTACTTTTGGCTTTTTGACTGCATGGTTGCTTTCAAAAAGGAAAGTATTCATAAGTTATGTTGTGTTGCATACAAGGCTTTTCTGATTTTCTGACAAAGACAGTCCTTGGCCAACCATTATTTTTGTCTATAGTGAGACACAACAATAAATGTGTTTCCATCTGTTGCCTTGGTAGCAAATAACAGGGTTTAAAACCATTTCTCACATGGATTCCCTTAATGGCTATCTCTGTCTCATTCTTCTCCAATCAGAGGCCAGTGTGATTAGCCATGTCAGTCACTGGTGAAAGCCCCTTGCACAGTGGTGCTGCAGTTTTCTGTCTGAATAGACTTTATAGGAGGAAGCCCTCCCGTATCAGCCTGGACACTGGATCTATTCATATTCACATCCTCTGTCGTAGTGTCACTTCAGTATTGTGGAATGGGGAAACATGTTGACATTCCTCTCCACAGGATTATTGTCAGTCTTTTTGCTGTCCATTAAGGCTGAGTTGAACATTATTCACAGCAAATAATAATACACCAAGGCTCACTACATGATTGTCTTGGATGGAAATAGGCTTCAACTGACAAGGAGATGAAATGTCAGACAGTCTGGTCAGCTCACTGGCAAATGTAGCTGGTTTGGACCATTTCTGTTGAGCCTATAGATGAATGTGCATGTGCTGTTGACAGCTAGTGGTGGTGATGGTGATCCGAGTATGCGTGCATATCTACGTTAATGCATGGTGATGTGTGTGTGTATTTGTTCAGGTTGACAGTGAAGCAAAGCACATAATCTGTAATGCACTTTGCTTCAGCCTTTTGCCCACACCCTACCCTCCTTCTTTGTGTGCCGCCCATGTTTGCTCAGCAGTGGACACAGGCCTCAGCTAAGAGCATCTGGGGTGCTATGATTAAGTATTAATTCAGGCGTGTGATCGATTTCCCTCCAGCTGCTGCAAAAGAACTGAACACAGAGGGCAATGTTCAAATCCTGACTCGGATTAGTGTTCAACAAGAGATCTTTTTTTTCTGTTTTTCTCTGGGCGTAATGTACAATATTCAGTGCTGAACTGACCAGACAGACCACACACAAAGAAGTGTCTTCTCTTGTATCATCACCACTGTTTTTTCTTCTTCACACACAAGCCTCAAACACACTCAGAAGTGTTACAGAACTATACGTCTAGACAATGATTAGGTGCGTCTTCGATCATCAAAGGGTTGCTGTAGTGCTCAGTTTTGATCGTGGGATGAGAGATTATCCTTCACTCTTTCTGAGAGTAGTAAACAGGCTATGTCTCAGACACGCATCCCTATCCATTCAACTCTCCCACTGCACATCACTTGATCTCTGACCCCAGCTCAGGATAGATTGACACTCATGCCACTCTGTCAGTGGAGAGGCCTCCCCACCCCACCTCTAACCCTGCAGGTCACCAATTAGGCTCTGCGTCCATCATCCAACCAGCCATTCCAGACCCCCCTTTCCTATAGATGATACCCCACCAAATGGAGGCCATATTGGTCCTGTCCATTTGTCTTCATCAGGGGCTATCACAGTGGAGGCCTCCCTAGCCCCAGAGGGGCCCCCCATCTCTGGTCATGTCTCACTCACTGCTTCTAACTTTCCCTGAGAGGTCCATGCATATTCTCATCAACCTTTACCTTGAAATGCACCTGATGGCAGGTACAATGGCAACCTCATTACTTTGAGGCAGTTTTGTTTTCAGCATGATAATGAAGAGGGAGAATGGGGTGCCGGCAGAGGACAGCGCATTGGATAAAGATGGCTTTTGGAGGGGCCGTGGTGCACTGGAGCGTACAGTAGGGCTTTGCAGGCCAGTGTATTTCCCTGGAATTGGAGGGTGTGAAACAAGACTGAAATGGCAGGCAGAGGCCAGTTAATGGGCCTGTCAGAACAGCCAACCTTGCTTTGAGTTTACTGTTTTAGTATCATTTTCTCTGTGTGTGTGTGCTAGGGTGTGTATTTCTGACCATGTGAGCATACATGTGTGTGCATACGGGTGCGTGAGGGCCTGCTCCCTCATCACTCAAGTTGAATGGACGTCAGCCAGCAGTGAAATTAGACTGTCTCTCCCTCAGTGGTGGACTGTCACTACTGAGATGGAAGGAGGCTGAGCGGTCTGGTCCCAAGGCACTTTTAGTGGAGGCCCATTTTGAAGCGTTTAATGTTTGACACACACTGACACACTGTCAAAAGCACAATGACCTACAAACAGCCGTACTCTCCATCAAAAAAGGTATGGCAAAGCCGCAGCATAGGGTGGCATACTCAAAGTCATACACCCATTAAATCAAGCAAGCAGTCGCTCTCTATTTTATCTAAACGCCTCTATTTGGCACCAACTCAAAAAGTAGCTGCTCGAATTCCAGTAAGCCAATCCATTTGATTGCCTGACACAGTGGGTACAATACCTTTTGTTACTCAGATACAATGATTTTTGGAGTGAGCCGGGGCCAGATTCAATCCACTCGTCCAGGATTGCACATTATGTAAGTGAACAAATACTCAAAAAGAGACTCCCTTACTTTGGTTTTGCAAGTATTTTAGAGACGGCTTTGGATGAAGATCTGTATCTGCCGTCAGACTTCATATTGCTACATCCTTAGGTTTCAGAGATGTGATTAAGGGGGTTATACATGCATGTGCATGCGTTGGCACATGAAAGTCTTGGTAATTCTCAAGACTTGTTCTCTGGTTTGTGATTACAAGGTTTGGTAATCACTGTAGAGGTAATCTTTAGACTACTGTTTGCCCAACTGTTGGCATTCCCCATCACTCTTTATGATGTAGACATCTAACACACAACTCACGTTTTTCCTCTTTTCCTCTCTCAGACCCTCATATTAAACATTTATTCCTGTAAACATTCTTTGAGAAAGAATTTTTTCGACTCATTCATTTCAGCGTGCAGAGAAGCAGACAGGGGGTGTAAAACAGCTGCAGACGCGCAGCGTGTTGTGACTTTATGACGGTATTGCTCATGCACTCCCTAAAGAATCTTTGTCTGACGGCTAAGTGGAGTGAGGTTACAGTCTCTTATTTTATCAGGCTTTTACCACTCCTCCGCTTCCCCCTCTGTCCCATTACAGGTCATCCTGCGGCATCTCCCGCTGCTGTGCTTAAATGTTTAAAAGCCTTTTCCCCTTCAGCTTTACTGTTTGTTTACCTATTTATTATGTTTCCATGCCTCTCATTTATATAGTCTGCTGCAATATTATTCTATCTCTCCTTTTTCTCTTTTTATATCTGGCTTGTTTTTTTGTTTTTTTTTTACTGTTTGTGTGGGCTGATGAGAATGAATGCTCGGCCAGGTGCTTGGCATTTATACGAGTCAACCATTGATCCTAAAACTCACACCAGACCAAATATGTCCACTGAGAACTGGACAAAGCCACTTTTCCTCATATACTATATCTCTGTTAATTTATACAGCTATTGGATTCCTCGGGTCCCATTCTCAGCCTACCCTATGATCCTCTTGTTTATACAAGGTCTGGTTGTCCTTGCAGATTTAGCCACTTTAATTTGCGGTTGCCCATAAATGCTGTGTTGATTCACGGCTGGTAATTGAGCGCGTGGCCACAAGGGGAGTGGACAGGCCCTGGTTCCTGCTCATTAATAGTGGGGCTGCGACAGAGAGAGAGTGGAAAGTCTTCCAGGCTCCATTGATTCACTGTCTCCATGCTGCATACTGATGCAAGCAGCCCTGCCTAATGCCCTAGTTCAACAACCTTACTGGGCAGAGGGAGGGCGAGGGACAGACACAAAAAATTGTCTTGGCCTGACACAGATTACTGTCTCCACTGAGTAGCCTCACAGCTTCCCACTCCAGTTACGCCACCACTCTCCAGAGAGGTGACTGCACTATGCAAGGTCCCTGTTTTGGTCTCTTAAGTTTTCACCAGCTGTCATTGAGTCTTAGTCATCTCAGAGTTATGTGTTTAGACAGAAGGCTTGAGAACAAGGAGCTGCGTTTAGCAGGTGTCGCCACCATGTAGCTTATAATACCTCCAGTTTGTAATTTGTTGGTGGTACATGTGTAGAGTGAGTCCTGATGAAGACTACTGGCTAATTAGCTTCCACTAAATCACAGTTGATGTTCAGTGAAAACAGTCATGACCCTTATGGCCCTCTCAGACACCCAGCGGCTAAGGCAACTCAACCCTGAGGGGTTAAAGGTCGACTAAAGCAGTTAACAGAGCAAGAGTCATACCTGACTTGACCCTGCTGCAACCTGAGAGGCAGAGATTGGCTGCCACTTAGAGTCCACACTCATCTGTCACTTCAGCCCCTTACATTTTGGCACAGCACACACACATACACAGAAGGTCATAGACACTGGGGCTGAAGATATAGTAAATCTGGAGATGGAGGGTGTGTTGTGACAAAGATAGAAAGGGAGAGAAGAATTGTCATCTCACTGTCCCTCTGGGGTGTGAAGGTTATCACAATCTGTCATTGCTGTTGAAGCAACACCATCACACATATGATGTGCCATTCTACCTCTTAATATACTGTAACTTATTAAAAAAGAGCAACAATCAAATAAACTTTTATCCTAAATATAATTACCTCGGTTGATTTTGTTGGTTTGCCTCTTAAGAAGCAGAAACTTTGGACAGTAAGCACAACAAAAGATACTTCAACGGATTAATTGGGGCTGAGAAACATATGTGTATGTTTGTTTTAGAGACCCCTTTCTTCTTCCACAAAGAGCCAGCTTTTGCCAGCCTTGATGCACCCTGTGCTTCAGTATGGTGGATATGTGTCTGGCTGGCCTATGTGTCAGGGCTGTTGAGGCCCTGTCTCCTCTCCAGGGAGTCTCCTTCCACTCACTCACTTCATCCTCCTGCTGTTGCTGCCCTGTGGGACACAGAGGCACGCAGAGCCCAGATTGAGCCACTCTTGCTTGGCCCTGCTCCATTCCTCCAACAACGCTAATTACATCTCAAATGGTAATAGATGAGGCCTCGTTAGCAGCTCTCACTCCCTTGAAAGATTCACAAACATACATCAGAGGGGCCACTGATCGGTCTGAGCTCCCTCCTTCAAAGGCTGGACTTCACAGGGAGCTGGAGGCCCGATTCACTAATTACTCCTGCAGTTCCACACTGCTGCCCTGTGCACCGCCTGCACCATGCAGACAGCTTTTCTCGCATCACCAACGCTGCTCTCAGACAGGCCTACACTCAAACCCAGGCCAAACTATACAGGCGTGTTAAATCTATAATTCAATGATCAAATTAGCTCTATGTCTATTTTTGTCTCACTGTAAACCAGCTGTTAATGCGATGACATTGCAGAAATCATTTCTCATAGTCACGGACAGCTTTAACCTCAATTTTTGGAAACTCCTGCATGTTGAAGAGAGAGACAAAGAAATATGATGTCATTATAGTTCTTGGAGAAAAAATGCTGACATTTCAACATTAAGTATGTCATTAGTGCTCCCCCTAACTAAATTAGACTAATTAAGGCTTGAGTTCGTTATTAAATTATCTTACCACAAAGCGTGTCTTTTCTGCGCTCAATGTTAGAAATGTAATTTTATTCTGCAGAGATCCACTTAATGGGATGAAAATAGATCTAAAGTTCCAACTGTGTTCACTCGTGTGTGTCATCATTTTCTCTGATGTGAAGTGGTACGTACATGTGAGTCTGTCTATGTGTTTATGTGCATGCATATGTGTTTTTATTGTTCTTAAGAAATACTTTGTGTTGTATTTTTATTTTATTTTATTTTTGTTTTATACCCATGAAAGCTTCTAGAACAAATGGTGCATTATTTTCATGAGGAGAAGCTGCACTTCTGGCTTGTTAAGCCAATGCGCATATAGGATATTGACTGGTATATACCTCTATCAGGATCTTTATTGGTTCAGAACTGTGGTTGGGCTCTCTTCATTGTTTAAGTGATTTAATTCCACAGAATCCCATTAGATTTCATTATCATTTGTGTTTTATTCGCTGGCTGTTGTGAAGGAGAGGGAGTCAACAGGAAGATTAGACACTGCTCTAATTGTGGTGTGGTTTACAGTGGGCCTGTTTGCCTGCATCGATCCACTGTGAGAAATAATAATAAAATGGAAGTAAAGCGATGCAGGGAAGGAAGGGGGCGGCAAGCGAGCAGGGCTCGTTACTGAAGGAATGATGTATTGATCGCGTCTGACAGGGTGCTGTGGACCGATCAATCCTGATGGGCAAGAGGAGCCTGTTAGGAGATTCTCCTGGGTCGTCAGGGTCACTCAGACAACAGGCAATGGGAGAGAAATTAACTCATCAAGGAAAGGGATAGATGGAAAGATGGATGGATGCTTGAATAATCAAGAGAGAAAAAAATGTAAGGGTTGTGTAGAAAATAATTTGGTATGGTGTTATAAGGTGAGAACGTTGTTAATTTGTGTATGAATGCATGAAGGCATACAAATAATCCTCTCACTCTTGACCTGTTCCATACTGGTGAGGGAAAACAAACACAATGCAAATGAGAAGAGCCATGCAGTGTGTGGACATTTTGTCCTGCATACTGCTTCTGCACAAGGTAAACAGCTGCATGCTTTTTGATTCAGTTTTAAATGGTTGATAGTAAGGCAGCCTTTCAGAAAGAGATATACATTCAGTCAAAATTAAGATAAATTACTCAAAAGTAAAGAACAAACCACTGCCGAACAGGTGAATAGTTTCAGATAATGATGGGAAAATAAAGCAGAGAAGAGGAGTAATGATGTAAACGTACAGTATCATCTGTCTCTGCTGTCCAGCATCAGTCCAGGAAGCCTTTCTATTTCCCCTTGAGTACACTATGCCTGGCCTTGGCCGAGCTAATTGATAGCCTGTACGTTAATTTAAGTCAGACATGAGTGGCTGCTATTAATGAAGGTGGAATTTGCCAGCCTGACAGTGAAGTGAGGGCTCACGGGAGAGTGATCTACAGCTTGAGGCAGAGTCTCGAGGCAGATGCTGGAGTGGTGTAGAGCTGAGCAGCCATTACATTTCAAGAAGGCATCCACTGTGAGCTCAGAATGAATCCATTTTCACAGTAAAATTACCTCTATAAATTGGTCTAGGACCTATTTTCGGAGTGTATAGTAGAAACGTGAGCAAAGTTTTCCTCCTCAATTGCTTGGACAAAACTCATAGAGGATTATGATGAAGTGAACAGGAGGGGTCGCTCTATGGCGGCAATCGTAAGGTCGGGTTTGTTTGTGCTTTTTCTGCTCAGATCGATCGGTCCGTCCACACTGACAGGCCATTTGCATTTAGCCCCCATAATTGCTGGAATTAATAGCACACACATTTACATTGTATTGTCAGCCGTGAAGTGATTATGGTAATCAGCAGACGAATTCAAAAGGCAATTTCAAACTGCTATTTTTTTTTTCTCAAATGAGTTGATCGACTTCAATCATGTGAGTGCTCAAAGGAAGAGTGGTCGTGAATTATCTGTGTTAATGACAGGTTTTTAGCTGGGCATGGATGTTTGCACCATAATGTGACAAAGCAAATACACGTGCATTATTTGTTTCAGCGTGTTTGTCAGTCGTACGTCCAGGGTCATGTTGATATAAAACATGCAACAATTACCTGGTGAGATCAGACTCCTGTGGAGAATGCTAAGTGCTGGTTGTCACTGTGGCACGGGGAGGTCAGGGGTCCCTTTCCTCGGCAGAGTGCTCACATGTCACCTTTCTGCTATTCAAACAGAGGCTCTTTGCCCCATCTCCTCTTATCTCCCTCCTTCTTTTCCCCTCCCATTTCTCAGCCCCTGCCCTCATATTTAATTCAGTAGTCCGTCGAAAAGGAGCAATGTGTGTGGGTTACTTCTTCAAGGCTGGACTGGAGCAGGGACTGACCATTTTGGCCCCTTAATAACAATGGTTCAATGTTCATTTACCAAGCCATCTTCAGTTACTCATTAATGTGAGACACATCCTAGAAGTAGTAGACATTTTAAGCATCCTTGTGAATTTTTTTGAGTGCATGGAGTAAAGGGGCGGGGATGCAGACGTCCATGCTGAAATGGACGTAGTGGAAGCAGTCATGCATGAGTGGAGCGCCTAGCTCTTCATTTAAAAAGCTCTTTTGGAGGAGGAGGATGCGTTTCTTGTGGCTTGTCATGGTTCCCCCCCATATTCAGACATGCTGTATGAGAAAACAGCCCTCCATCCCCACTATCGTGGATTCAGTTATTCAGTTATTCATGGCTTGAGGGTGAATAACGAAAGATGGTGAAAAAACACTTCACTCTGTTTCTCTCTCTGCCTTTCTCTTTCACTGTCTCTTGACTGGATTGCTACTTAGTTCTTGACTCCTATTGAACAGGGGCATCTCCAGTACCAGCAAAGTCAATAATATTGGGAAGAAAGTCACTAAAATGACGTCTGCTATTCAATAATGCTAATGCAAACTGAAAATGATTAGCTGATCTATACTAATCAAATTGTCTAAATCAGTGTCAAAGGGCAGACATGCACCCAAGCTTTCGCTACGTATATTCCCACAGAAGACAGAATCCTATATGTTTTCCCAGCCATACAGTATGTTCGGTGAGAGCCTCAGCATCTTGACAGTGATCTATGCCATCAAAGGGCCCAGAGTGATGTGGCACATGAATACCGAAGTAGCTCTTTTTACGGCTGTGGTGGAGCAGAGGCTCGCGCAGCACGCCGGCTGCGATTGCCACCACTCTGTTCTGCTCTTTTATGTGGCTGTGAGAGATGGAGGTGTTTGAAGACAGGGATAAGGCTGGTGTTGTGACGCTGTCAGGCACCGCTTCATTCTTCAGCTTCAGTCATTTGAAAGCAAGGAATCCAGCTCTGACACGTGCCGAGCAGAAACCAGGAAACAGCCATATTCTTTGTTTAATTGCATGTGATACAGGTGGAGACGGTTTTCTGGCACCACCTGCGATCTAAATGCATGATAATGTATATTGAAAGACGCACATCATGTGGTTCTTGTTGTGCAGTGGGTTGTCGTTTATTAAGGAAGACTTTGCTTCTGTTTTCATGTATAGCCTCATAAATTAGCCTTTGCCATATCAGACACTCAGTCATTTTACACTCTTGATTAAACCTCCTATGGAGAACTCATTAACCATGCATGATCACAGTAATTAATCCCCCCATACTCCTTAATTCTCCACATGTACCTGCTTGGTTGTGAGTGTCCAGCAGGTGGCACACCACCAGACATGCAAAACACAATCTTGTGGAGGCTGTTATCTGTATGTGTAGCTCTAACTGAGAGAACTGATAAAACCACACACGCTAATTGGGTTTTACAGCAGCCACAGTCTCACAATGCTCTTTCATTACCCAGGGGACAGTGCGTCTGGTTGTTTCTGTGTTCAGACATACAGGGGTTTTAGGGCATCAGTGTGTATGTGTGTATGTGTGTGTGTGTGTGTGTGTGAGAGAGAGAGAGAGAGAGAGAGAGAGAGAGAGAGTTAGAGTCTGTACGGGTGTGTCTGTATCATAGATATGTGTGTCAACCACCCCCACTGATGTGAGAGCGCAATCAGGGATTCCAGTGGAGGCAACAAAAACAGCTCAAGTGGTGTCTGCAGCAACACTAAATGTCCAGCCCAACTACACAAGTCTCTCCTAATGGCTCCCCAACGCCCTGCTCTCTGGGATTAGACATGACGATTTCAAATGTCATTGTATCACAGTGACCTTTCAAGGACCTGGAATTAATCAAAGAAAAAAATGCGGCTTCTGCCTTAAATGGCAGGAAGAGTCACCTTTGATCCGAGCATTGGATGGAATTGTCCTCAGAATTGAAGTGATTTTAAGATGGTTCAAAGGCTACGTTTACTGTAAAAGGTCTGTGTCATGAAATCAGAAGGGTTTGTGGCTTTGTTATAACCCTTAGAAGTAGAGGCACAGTTTCTGTTTCGAATATTGTATGATGTACGATGATGTTTTTTAAGATAAATCAAGTAAGGAGAAGTAAGAAGAATGTAATGTGGTAGTAATTAGAGGGGAAATAGGAATTTCCTTGAGAGAAAAACTCCCTTTAAACTCAAATAAATGCTTGATATGTTGTTCATTTATGATTGGAAACTCAGTTGTCTGTTTATGTGAATTGGCCATTGCCCACAGATGTAGTTAACATTTTTAAGCTCATTGTTTTAATTTCTTGTCAAAGTACCAATAGTCATCCCCACACTATTGTCCTAATATGTCTGCATCCCAATCGTGGTCGAGCAATATAGCTTTGTTTCCTTATATCGGGAAACATCCCTTAATGCCCCTAATGATCTCTGCGATTGAATCACACAAGAGAATAACACTTGATTTTATCTTCTCAGTCTTACCAGACACATGCACAGAACACAGCAATACCCACTCCACCCCCTTCTCTACCTCCTATCTTTAGCAGTTCTGGCCCAGTAGCTCGAGCTCATTGAATTATTAGCTAATTGCCAGGTGAAATCAGTATTGATTGTGTGTTGCACAGCAGCTAGTGGTAATAGTGGTATATAGCTGGTCGCAATCTGGATTCTGCTTCTGGGTGATATGAAAGCTGGGGACTGTAAAGATAAAGGACACTGTGTGGGTGGAAGTAGAAATGCTTGCCCATGCACACACACACACACACACACACACACACACACACACACAGTTTGCACATAACCACACATACAGTGTCTTTTGAGCCTTGTGTCTTTGCTGCAGAATCTGTGCCCTGGAGAGCTGTGGGATCACTGTGCGGTGCTGCTGTTGAGCCACTGTCTTGTCCTTGCTATGTAGGTCATCGGTGCCCTCCAACGATATCTTATCCCATCTGCAGTGCAGTCAATACTGTTGACAGAACTTCAAATAGCTTCGGATTAGAAGTTGCCTCATTAACTTTGTTCCTTTGCCTAAATGATTAACCTCACATCTCCAGCCTAAAGAGATGTATTGGACAAGTTTTTAGTACCAACACAGAATGAAACAGTGCTGTTTAATCTGCCTTTTTGATGTGGTGCCTGAGAAAATTTAAGGGCGAGGAAAGAAATGGAGAGGTTTAGAAAAAAAAACAGGAGGGCTGAGGGGCTGAACAGGAATGGTTTAGATACAGCGCTCTGCACTGATCCTGAGCATGGCAACCAGTGGTGTGTTTCAGATTGTTTTCCATTTGCATGATAATATGAGCATGGATTGACTCACACACAAACACACACACACGTGTGCACACACACCAGGGTTATTACATGCAGACTGACGGTTCCAGCAGGACAGATTACCTGAGTGAGTATCCAGGGTTTTTACTCCATGCCCTGAATGGATGAAATTCCCCCCATTAGCACGCAGGTTACATAAGCCTGGTGTACAGGTATATCCAGCTGCACCGAGGCAGTAAGCTGATTACAGATGGAAGTAACACAATTACTCCTCCGTAATGCAATTAACACGGATTGGATTGTGAAATAAGCGACCGGACTGTCATGCGGATTCGCTCAAGATGTAGAGCTCCTCCGCAGAATGACGCCAGAGAAGCTATAGCTCCAATAAATCATTTAAATGCTCCGCTGAGAGAGTTAATGTCAGAGCTTTTCAGCACACATGCTAAAGTCTTTTGAATTGCATTTAAATGAACAAACATGTGAATCAGCTATAAAGTAAGCGTTTGTCGTCTCCTAGGATTTTTTGTTTTATCTGAGCACCGCACTAATGGACTGTATATGAGCCAGACTCCTGTTATTTCAGTGCAGTGTAGAGTGATCAGTTTGTTATTAGTGCTGCTGGTGCATTGCTCTGCCGTGTGCTGGGCAACTGCTTTCCATACAAACTGACAGCCTCTGCAGCACAGACACTTGAAAGTGTAATATGTGTGTGTATGAGTGTGTGTGATACTTAGGTGAGCCTAATGTAGCAGTGATTTGCTGAGCAGGCAGCAGCACTGCTACAATTTATTCCAAGTATTTAGATGTTATGTGCAGCATTCAATCACGCCTCAGCAGACGCACATAAAGTATATAGCACATCTTCAGGATGATAGTGGCGCTGGTTGTACAGAGGGGAATTTTCAGATGCACATTCTGACTAAATGGTGAATTGCTTCTTCCCCCTCAATCATAAACAGCTCACACATGTACACACTGGGACATGGAGATGGAGAAAAAACATCCCTATCCATGGGCGAGGCTGTTGTAAAGGTCATCTCCGTATCCAGTTTAATTTTTGCTCTTCCTCAAGAGTTAAGATCTATAAAGTGATCAATAAATCTCTTTAAATGTCTCTGCATCTAGGCTGCGTGTGATTTAACACCCCGCCACATCTGCTGCCTGCTTTCTACTCACCGCACTGACAGATCTCAACCTTCCTCTGCTCACAAATCTAACTGTATCAGCCTGCGTTCAAGCCACCCAGCTCGCAAACGGCCAGACCTTTACATTTGATGGATATCAGAACTGGTTCAAAGTCCTCTGTAAAGGTTCTGATCCAGAAGCAGCAAATGATTTCTGGTATGGAGAAATGTGTCACCTGTGATCTACAGTGGAGAACAAAGTGTCCTTAGGTGTGAGGATTCTTCCTTTCAGGCAGTATTGATTGAAGGAAAGATGATCTGAGGAGGCTATTAGGAGGATTGAGGAGGGGGGAAGAGGCGAGGAAGGACTGTGATGAACACCTCTCTAATCATTATGCCTACAGCATCAGCCTTACACATACACACACACACACACACACACACAGGCAGCCGGACTGTAAAGTAGGATTAGTTCAGAATTTACAGTATGAGATCAGTTGTGTTTGTTTAGAATATTGTTTGTGCCTGTTTTTTGCCGCCATGTTGTGGGGCCAGCTCTGCATCTGCACCAATACACACATGACTGCACACCACTGATGGGTGGGGCTCTGTCACAATGAGCACAAGGAGACACAGTAATGGCATACACACATACGCACACTGAATTTTTATGATGTCTCCCAGTATCTTTGTGGTCCAGGCTTGTAGATTGGTGTCTAGGGGGGGATGCTGAGTACAGTAAACTGGGCTATCCACAGCTGTTGTAAACGCCTCCCTTTCTCCTCCTGCGTGTCCTGCAGTACAGTATGGGCTGAGCACACTTGCACTTGGGGCTCGTCAGACCAGGCTAGATAAAAGCTGCTCAACTCCAGCCGAGAGCTTAATTAAAACGAGGCTGCCATCACAGAGTGACACCTTTTACAAGCTCCTAACGGCTCTCTGCTCGCCGTTACTGCCAATCCAATTATAGACCAAAACAATAAAATAGATACGGAAGGAGCTGCAGCAAATAGGATGGCATAAAGAAAAAGAGGGGGAAGCTATTAAAGATCATATGAAGATTTGCACAGTGGACTGCAGCACAAGGCTGCAGGGGTTTCATTTTCACCAGAGATGCCCGTGTAAGTATGCCACACCGGATAAGCGACTCAGCTTCTGTCTGTGTGTGTGCGTTTGTGCAGTCTCCGAGGAAATCCAGCCCCGTTCTCTCAGCCTGGACACAGTTCAGCAGCATCCTGGGGATTATCTTTCCCCGTGGAAGGTCACTACCTCAATGTCATTAGGCCAGAGCTCACACAAATCTGCTGAAGACATACACACACATAAACAGCACAAACAGCATTTTAGACTTTTTTCCAGATCCAATTTCTATACTTGTGGCTTCTAACACTGCTCCTGTTTCCAATGGAGTTACTCCTGTAGTGTGACAGTGTTTCATAGCTGGTCTTGTGACATCTGTTACACTTGAACAGTTACATAAGAAAACTGTAGGGGGTTATACATATTAACTATAACACTGCAGGTGAGAGGGAGAGGTGGTGAGGATGAAAATAATGAGATATTAAGATGCGGTTTAAGGTCGTGTAGGAGCAGAACAAGGTAGATGGTAGATGAAAAGGTTGGTATTTTTATGTAGGTATGCAGAAAGTCAAGTGAATATGTCTTTAATTTTTCATTGTAAGATCTGTAGGCTCCCCTGGACGTGATAAATATGAGGGTGAGAGCTGTATTATATAGGGCTGCAACTAATAATTTTCTTTATCAATTAATCTGTTGTAACATATTGTTCTGGTGATTAATGGATTAGTTGTTTGATCCTGGTGAGATAACATCCTAAAAATGTCTTGTTTTGACCACAATCCAAAGATGTTCAGTTTACTGTGATAAACGAGTAAAGAAAGCAGAACATGTAGATGCTGGAATCAGAGACTTTTTTCTTTTTAGAAAAAATACTCAAACCGATAAATCGATTATCAAAATAGTTAGCAATTCATTTTATAGTTGATAACTAATTGATTAATTGTTGCAGTTCTAGCATTGTAGTCCATTTGTTTGGTAATTCAAGCCCAATGAGAGTCGCTTCCTTACTTCTAATGTGTCACTAAATCCTATGTCACTAAGTCACTGAAGTGACTGGTCTGCCTGAGTCTCCTCAGACTAGGAGACCCAGGGACCTTTAAAGTTAAATTAACATCCTGGGCTAAAAGGAAACCATTGCCAACTTGTTTTACAGAACTTTTTTCATTTTAAGTATCAAGACTTCCAATCACAAAACAATGTAGAGAAAGCAGCTTTTGCAGCTGCTAAAAGGAGTTTGCTTCCAGTATGTTTAGATGTTCCAGTAAGGCATACTAACTCTCAATATGCCTACTCAGCCACTCCTCTGTGTAGCTCTATTACATCCCAAATCATAAACGCCAGCAGCTTCCATATAATATTATCTATCATGTTTAGATTGGACTGATGCAATAGGAGACTAAGAGAGAAGACATTAACAGGAGACATTTGCCTGTCTGCCTGAGTGCACTACTTCCTCTCCTCTTCTTCTTCTCACTTTACTTCCTCTCCGCTCTTCCCTTACCCGATGCAGGAACAAACCCACCTGCTCCATCATGATGCCTCACTACCTCTGTCTGTGCTGTCTCTGTGCTGGAATTGGCAGGAAATCAATCCCAGCGCTCTCATCTACAACCCCCCCTGCTTCTCCCTCCCCTTCCTCTCCTTCCTTCACGTCTTACTCCCCCTCCCGGCTGTAAAGTGTCCATTCTGGACTGAGCACAAGCATCAGCACAACATCATGCCTTATCAGAGCCGGCACAAAGACCCATGGGCACATTGTTCGTCAGTATCAGCCAGCTCCAGTTTCAGCGAACTGTCTGCATCTGCCAAGCCCCCCAAACACATTCATGACCATAAACAAGACAACAGAATGAAGACTGGAGTGGCCACCAGAATCATTTTGGGGGCAAAATGCATCTTTAATTGTAGCGCCTGTTAATTACAGAGCGCTATGAGAATAGGAAAAGATAGTAAGGAGGATACAGCACATCGTTATTTATTATGCAAATGTATTCCATTTTAGACACAATTAAGTGATTAGAAAGCTGTCGCTCTCTGCTCTCTTTCTTCTCCTTGTCCTTACTTGTCTTTTTCTTTGCTTTTCGGCATATTACTGTAATGAAGCCATTACTTCTTCAAGTGAATTTTAATGAGTTTTTAACTAACATTTTAATGAGCTATACATTACCATAAAGCATGGATTAGGCTAAATTGAATTGTGTCAGAGTGTGTGTGTGTGAATGTGTGTGCGTGTGTATTGGTATTGTTAAAGGGTGTAAAGGAAAGAGGTTCATTAAGAGTTAATTATATTGTTTCTCAGGAGCAGCTCACATTTTTCCTGGATCGGGCCGGCAGAATCGCCCTCTGTGGTCTCACTGTCATTACGGTGCTGCCCAGGGGCTTGTTAGGCCAAATTAGGGGTGCTGTTTGAAAAATGAGCTTTGAACGGATGCTGCTGTTTAAATAAAGATGTTTGTTTAGGCTTATCTACTGAATCAGAGGTAGCAGCACAGCATGTGGTATGAGTTTGATGGAATGCGCTCCATTCATTTACAGTCAGCCCCATCTATTCAACACCTTTGTACTCCTCTCTCCAGTTTGACCTTGATCAGGCATCCTCTCGTCATCCCCTGTTGTGTTGTGTTATGTCTTGCCTCTTTCCTCTCAGTGTTCTCAACAGAGCACATATGCTCTTTCATTCCATCCAAGGCTGTATTAAAGATGCACATTTCATACGATATCACCGCCTGTGATTTCCCCCCCTCTATGGTATCACTGCCGGCCATATGATTCTCTTTACTTTCACTCTTTTCCATATTTCCTGCATCTTATCTGTGAAAGTGACAGTGTTATTTACAATCCCTTAGCTCAGGATTTGCAGATAGGGAGAATAGTGGTGGAGATCATATCGGGCTTGGCCATGGTCTGTGGAGAATGATTGGGTGTGCATGTATATGGCTTCATCTGCGAAACCTCATCTGCAGTCGGTGCAGAGAAAGCCCTGACAAGCCAGTGAAAGTGAGTGGAGGGGGGCAGGATGCAACGTATGGGACAACGCTGTGGGATTGGAGAAAAAATTGATGAACTGAGAAGATGGAAGAAAAATAAAGACAGAGAATGACCCCCGATGGTGAAAGGAGAGAATAAGACAGACAGAGAGAGATGGTGATGAGTTGTGCTAATGATGAGAGGCTCCACTCAGTTCTCAGAGGAGGTACAGCCTTGGGCACCGCCAGCCGGCTATATTTTTGCAGCTGTTTCTCTGGTCTGACCTGCAACCCCTCAGTGGAGGAATATAGGGGATATGTGTGAACCTGCTGCTTGCCTGCCTGCTGAGGGGGTAATTTCTGCATCTGGATAGGGGGCAAAGGTTAGCTCTGTCCGGTGGGAGGGCAAATGAGCGAGTCAGAGCTGGAGAAAAAGCTTGCATCCAGACAAATGGAGCACATCTCCTTTCACAGTGTCATATTATATAGTGTGGCATTATCCTTCTACTGCCTTCAGCATCAAGAGTAATACAAAACATCAATGACAGCACATAGAGTGGTTTTGGTATGTTTTGTCAAGTGACATATATATTGTCTCTCTTCTCTAAGGGTGGAATTGAAAATGGCGGTATTGTAATAGCACTCTGCCGGATGAAGCGCAAAAAGCACTCGAATGAAATGATATTATAGCTTGGAGCTACCTCTCTACAGCTTTCCCAGTTTGTGTGTGTGTGCATGGTTTATTTTCTAATCAGAGTGTGGGTAGAAGGTGGTGGGTCTGGGTGCCGGGGTATGGCCCCGGGCTTCGAGCTGTTGTAATCTCTGTCTGTGTTTCTTAGCCCCTGACCCAGGAGAATATCTATGAAAGCATGGAGGGTCTTTTTCTCCAGTAAATAGGGAGGGAAAAGTAATAACAACCACACAAACATTCACACATATTACAAACGGATACCAAGCCCTGCAGCTTTTAAGAAATGTTTCACAGTTTGTCAGGGTTGTGTAAAGGTTTGTGTGTGTGTGTGTGTGGTGAATGTCTATCAAAGTGATGTGAATGTCAGAATGGAGAGAAAAAATTAGGTTCTAGACATCAGTCTGTGGTGTTGTGGCAGCAAGCTCAACCTTTGTGAACCAAAGCTAGGTGCGCTCCTGCAGGTGAATGCATTTGTCAGCACTTATCTCAGTATGCAGGCTGGACGCTTCAGTCAAGGCTCCCCACTAATCTTACCGACAAGCAGTGTCACCCTCCAGTGAGTAATATCTTGGGTGGGAGAAGAGGGTGCTCTGTACAAAATATCTCTCCTCATCCCGTCCTTGCCCTGCCACCTCTGTGCTATGATGCCGGGTGGTTGTGCTGTCATGTATCTGCGTCGGGATGATTTTATGTGTGCTGAGTCTATCTCAGCTAAGGACAACACACACACACACACACACACACACACACACAGGTGGACTTCCCTAATGGTTGCTGGCACAGGCCTCCCCCAGCAATGTACGACAATCTGGTTTACAAAGTTTCTGTGTGGGTGTCTCCTTTGTGTTTTATTTTGGCAGAGACCTCCACTCTCAACCCCTTGGCTGTTTCACAGCGCAAGTTGCAACCTGACTCCCTCCCCTTTAAGTTCGAGGTGTTGAAACAGTGCCAGCTGAAAGAGCTGCAAATTTGCCATGCTTTGCCTCCTGCCTGATGCTCCTTCATCCGAATCAGCCCACCCCTCTGATATTTGGGAAATAAATAGATAAATAAAATATGCGAGGCAAAGGCAGATTAATATTATTCAGATACGGGTTCTTTTTAGCCTGCAGCCGGATTGACAGATGTAGCACTTGCCAACTGAGGGGTGTAAATGTAAAAATATATAAATATTTATAAGCAAGTGAGCAAGAAGGCAGAGTTTGGGGGCTGCTGGAACTCCATGGGAGGTTAGATGTTTTCAGTGGAAGAAGAGTCGAGTGTTTCAGGGGCATAGAAAGGCAATTACCTTACGTCTGTCGGCTGATTCGGGCCTGAATGCCTACAGGGCCCTTAGAGTTCAGCCGCAAATACACAGACCGGCTTAATGATACGCACATATCAGATGCACCTCACATAGATTAACAGAGAAAAGAAGTCATGGTACGGTTCTAATATAAAAGCATTCACTTGCTTTATGATCCCCGACACAGTGTAGTTCAACCCATTGAGGTGCCTGCAGGCAACATTGGGAGGCAAACACGCTCATACTGTAATGAAGCAAGGCAAACGTTACACTGAGGTGATGAATATTTGAGTTGTGTGTGTGCTCTAACAGTAGGAAGTTGACCTTGCTGACTGTGGCCTTGTTGTTAGGATAAGATGGGGTACTAAAGCGTATTTGGATTGGACTCGCGCTCATTTACTTAAACGTACGTAAATGTATCTGTTCTGATAGTTGTCTTGGAATTAACAGGCCCTGAACTAACATACAGGGCATAATCCCTCCACCAGTTTCATCTGTTTGTTTGATTGGAGTTGTTTGTTACACTGTGTTTATCCTGTCCTCAACAAGTGTGTGTATTATATCCGCTGGAGTGTGTAGCTACTCGGTTTTTATTTTTCTGTTTCATGCATGTATTTAGATTGCAGGGTAGGGGTGCATTTACTGTGACATACTGTGCAGTGTTAGATTAGATTAGACAGCACGACACAAGCGCCCTAATGATGCACCTAATGTGTGTTTCTTTTGTCACTGTTCTGTTTCAAAGGAAATTGATTCTGACAAAATCCCATGGGTGCTGGCAATAAATGGAACGGAGCAATTAAAGCCAACGTGATCTTGAAAACAACAGGCAGTGTATGGTCCAAACCATTTTAAACAGCAGGGCTTCTGTTTGTAATGCAAATACACTGAGCCCAGTGGTGGTGGTGGCTGTTATGCCCACCCTGGCCAGGGGGTCGACCACTCTGGAGCTGGCTAATTACCTTAGCCCTTTAGATTAGAGGGCAGCCCTGCACGAGAGAGAGAGAACCTCTACGTCTACCTATTCTGTATTCTCTCCTGTTACCCCTGTGTAAAGGTTTCATTTGAATTCATGTCACACCAAAGTCCCACTCTGTACCCCTGTGCATCCCCAGGATAATTGGGTTGAAAGCTTCCTCTCTTCCTCCGCCCGGCTTCCCCTTGGTCTAAATAAATAAATAAGAAGACAATGGAAGCACAGTTTTCTGTAGAGAGGGTAAGAAGAGTGAATGAAGAGATGAGAGAAGCCTCGAGCACAGGGACCAGTTATCCCCTCTTATAATCCCGGCCCTCCCCGCCATTGTCCCTCAGTGCCATGTGGAATTTACATAAGGACCTGTGGTGCTGCCCTTAATTTAGCCCTCCTCAAGCATCTTCAAACATCCTCCAATGAGCTCATGCCTTTTATCCTTCAGAGAAATCATGTGTCCCTCGCTGGATGGACACTGCTGAAGCTGAAATTCCTAAAGTGCTGCTCCACGGATTAGATTTATTGTAGATCAAATGGCGAAAGATCTGTTTGAGTGCACACAGCAGGAGAGAGCCAGAGCGACCTCCAGTTTGTACCTTTAAACATGAGGTTTTTATGTATGTTCAATCACTGGTGGTTGAGTTGTATCCTGCTCTGAATACACAATTGACTAAGAATTTAATATCTTATGGTTATTTTAGTATGTGTGCGTACGTCTGTGCTTCCACATTTGTGTTCTCATATGTGTGACGGCAGCTCTTCTAGTTTAATAATGAGTTGGTGTTGTGTGTTTCACCGAACACTATGCATGGTGAGAGGCTATCTCTGTGATGAAAGGCCTACCTGAGGGTGATTAGATACAAGGCCACAGTTGTTCATCAGACCACCCACTGTTTCTTTTTTTTGTGTGTGTGTGTGTGTTTAAGTGTGTGTTTGCGTATATTTCAAGAGAAGTGAAGCAGTGTTGCACCCCTGTGAGCTCTCACATGTGAATGACACCAGGCTTCAGGGCATTCTGTCTCTGTTTGTTCTGCTACCTCCACAGGGACCTCCATTAGCTCCAATTAGCTTTCACTTGTGCTTGCCTTGTCAGATGGAGCTGCACATCCCATTTAAATAAGCGCCATGAAAGCTGAATATGTTCGCGCTCTGTGTTGTGCACACAACTTAATGCATATGAAGATTCTAAAAATGGTGAACTTTGATATTATGGCATTTAAATTCAGCAGTATGCGACACAGCTGCACTCTTTCTGAACCGTTTCCTCCTTTTTTCCCCCCCTCAGTGCTGCGAGATGACTTCAGACAAAACCCTACAGACGTGGTGGTGGCAGCAGGAGAGCCGGCGATCCTTGAGTGTGTTCCTCCCAGAGGCCATCCTGAACCCACCATCTACTGGAAAAAAGACAAAGTGCGAATTGACGACAAGGATGACAGGATCACAGTGAGTGCTGTTACAATCCTGGAATGAATATGTAGAACTTTTTTTAATGTCTTGTGTGAATTTTATTGTGTTGGGCGCATAATAAAAAGCTAGTGAGAGATCGTTCCATTTGTTGCCGCACGTGTGACTAATAATGGTTTGACAAGGACTGCAATGCATTAGGAAGAAAACTGGGGAGAAAACTGGGAGAAAGTGGAAATAAACTAAAATATTTTATCTGTGTTTTTAAGAGAATTTTTTTTTTTTTCTTCAGATTCGAGGAGGGAAGCTGATGATCTCCAACACAAGAAAGAGTGACGCTGGCATGTACATCTGTGTGGGTACCAACATGGTTGGAGAGAGGGACAGCGAGACAGCACAAGTCACAGTGTTTGGTGAGCTTCATTTCCCCAGTTCTCCTGAAACATTAACGTTCCTGATGATCATGCTTTGTCCATAAAATGATAGAGGGAAAAGGAAAGATTATCGCTAATGAACGGATAAAGAATATGAGGTCAATTGAAGGGATCGTTCTTAAGGAAGAAGCCACTGTGGACATCCAGTGTATATTCCCACACTGAACGAGACCCATTGTTTGACATTATAAAGTTATCTATTTCTATCCTCTGTGCCCATTCCACAGAGCGACCAACCTTCCTCCGGAGGCCCATTAACCAGGTGGTCCTGGAAGAGGAGACAGTGGAGTTTCGCTGCCAGGTACAAGGGGACCCTCAGCCAAATGTACGCTGGAGGAAAGACGACATTGATGTTCCTCGTGGGAGGTATGTACATCTATAGGATATTCTAAAAAAAGGCTTTGTTTCAAGGGTGAAAAGTTTCTGCAGATAGGATTCAGTTCACCCTTCCTCTGTTAAAGTATATGAACAACCAGTTTTGAGCGTGTGTGTGTGTGTGTGTGTGTGTGTGTGTGTGTGTGTGTGTGTAGCACTGATGTGACAGGCTGCACTTAATGCAAAGGAGCTGTGGAGGCGATGATGTCAGTCTGAGTGACTGTTTCAAACTAATGATAACTCACACTGCCAGCTATCACCTGGCTTGGCTGCCAGGGGGCATTAAATAGCTCTATTAGGCTGTACACAATGCACATTACACATTCAGGATAAAATGACTCTACCCTTTGGTGCCCCAAAGACAGCTCCCACAGCCATAACAGGGGCAGACTGTGTCTCATGTCAAGGAAGGGCTCTGCATGAAGACAAACAGATATTGAGCCAGACAATTAAAACTGAGTGACAGGTAAGTGGGCAGGAAGCCTGAAATGTAGACAATGAGATGAGCAGAAAAAAATCTGGCACATTGAAGAGCAGACAGGTAGAGACGGAGACAGATAGAATGACAGGATATAGGACGAGGCAGAGTATTGCAGCTGACGTGGCCATCAAGTGTCTGTGTACAGGTGCAGCTGTTCAGGTGAAATCTTGGCACGGACACCTCAGAGACCTGGAAGATAATAACTCCCTCCCTTACACATTTAAACCCATTCATTCTATATAACCTCGCTGACACATGCAGTGACTCACAGTTTCAAAAACAGAAACTGATGAAAGAATATAAGTCTGTAATCTACTGAGAAATACCATTGCCCACTATAGTGTGTCTCACTTCCTGTGAAAAGCCACTGATGATGTAGTGATACTGTTCAAGCTGGGTCCTGTATATTGGCCTGTTGCTTCACTGTGACTCACAGTCAACAGCTTGGTCAGTGTGTGTGGACTTCAAAGAGACCAGCGTTATGTCCTCAGCCATCAAGTCAGTCACAGACTGCTTGGATCACCTCATAAAACATACACGCTCAGTGGACCTGACATCTCTCAAGGCTAGCTGCAGAGCTGAGCGTGGGCGGGTTGTTTGTGTCTGATAAGGATTTGGTTCACTGGGCAGTGGGACCAGAGCTCTGTGCCAAAGCAAACACATAAAAGTATTTCACTCGTGTCTTTGATAGGGAGTTGGCTCTGGAAATGAGTTCATTTTGTACACTAATTAACAGATTTATAACGGAGTAGGATGAGTGTCATGTGCCCGTGTCCTTGCTAACTGTATCATCCCTTTGAAATGAACGCCTGAAAAAGACACTGCCAAAATTAATAAGCAATAAATATTGCAGTGTTTCTAATTACACTGTGAGAGCTTTTGTTTTCCTTGCTATATTTAATTCTCCAGTTTAGCTTTGAAGCAGAAAGCAAGCATGAAGACTGAGATATTCTAATTCTGACATTTCCTGCTTCCTTTGTTGCGTGCCAAAAAGAAGACTCTTTTTATTGTTCAGTGACGAACTTTTCCTGCTTCCTCCGCTGCTTATCCGCACTTAATAAACATGAAACACGGCGCCTCTGTGACTGACAGAAGAATTGTTTAAAATCCCACGAAAGAATAGTTTCCAGTTCGATAACTGGCAAGAGCTCTGAAGAAGAAATAAAAGCAGCTACTGTAGCACAGCCATTGTGTCATTACACTGTGGGCGTCTGTAGCAGTATCTGTAGTGGTCTTCACCATAGGAATAAAAGATCAAGCACTTCTGTATTCAGTGGGGAGGGGTCTTTGTTTGCGCTTTATCTGAAAAGGTTACACCGTCCTTATTATTATGATAAGCTGTAGAAATAGAGAGACTTAGTAAGGCCGCTCCTTCTTTACCATCTAATTGTTTTAACTTGTCTTTGCTGGTCCCTTTACACATGTGCCGTCCGTGCCTATGTTTGTGTTTGTGCAACTTTTAGACTAGCAAGAAGGGAAATGGAGCCTCAGCTGAGTAAACAGGTCTTTAATATGCTCAGTGGCTCCAGCAGCCTCCCAGGCAAACACACACTGGCACATAGACATAAAGTACGCCAGGATGGCACTGGCTTCAGTCTCTGTGGGATAGAGGAGGAGATAGAGACAGCAAGAGAATGGTTTCAATTAGTGGACAAAGAATGATGCTGCTCTTTTACCTCTGTGTGTTTTACTGTGTTTTGAAAAACTAAATTAAAATCAGCAAACAAGCTGATCTACTCGAGGACAGTTTTCAAAAGGCTTTAGTAGTGTGATGTGATAAAACAGGTCAGTTCTATATTTTTCATTATACATGATGATGAGAAATCCCAAGACATGTCCCTGTGAAACTGTTGAAATTACAGTCTGGCACCTGTCAGAGTAAATAGCTAAAATGTCAAGAAACAACAGGTGCATTATCCCAACAGGTGCATTAATTATGACAGGAATTCAGATGTTTCTTTGCAGAGATGGAAGTTGTACTCAGATATTGCAGTTAACAATGCAGTTTAATGCTTAAGTAGCATTAAATGGAAATGCTCATTTAAAGTAGAAGTACCTCAAAATTGTAGTGAGTACATTTCTTGATTAAATGTACTTTCAACCACTGTTTGGTTGTGTGTTAAGAGAACATTTGCATGGACCTTATTCTTATCAAGAAAAGATGTAGTTTGAGTTGTTTACATCATGCATTGCTTAAAGCACTGTCATTCTGTTTGCATGCAATAGAGCATAGCCCAATAAATGACTCATTTCTTAAGCTTCAATCTTATTTGTGTGCACATTTGTAGCTGTCCACAGAAAAATCCACATAAGCCCCGTTCGGACAGGATTAATATTCCAGTGGGAGGGAACAGTCTCATCGTTCTGGATTGTATTTGACTCAGTGCCAAATTACAGGATCTGGTTCTTTAAGAGACAAATAATATAAGGATTATCAAATGGTTCTTTCTGAATTCATATTATATCTTCACAGTAAGGAGAGCACTGGAGACTGTGAGGTGATAGTGTTAAATACATGTAGCCCACCACACATAAAATTAGTTATAGGAAGGCAGACCAGCCAAGACAGAATAATTACCTGTAGCTGAAATTAGATCAGGCCATTTGTTGAGCTTGCGGGTTCTTATCCTCATAATGGCTTTTCTTTTTTTTCTTCATCATCTGGGCTCCCAAATAGGACTTTATGTTACCATCAGGTCAGAATAAAACGTTTCTACTTCTTCCATTGTCAGACCGAGCTCTAAACTGTGTGCTGAGCTAATGAAACTCTAAAATCCAACGTGTCTCAGGGCACAACTTATATTATAAAAGGGCCAATAAGTGTGCTGAAACACAGTGGTTAGTTGGGGCTTTAATTATTACCAGGGAAGAAGGAGAAATCACATATCTGCACTCCAGACAGGATTAAAATCACTGACCAGCACGTTATATTAAAATCACTCAACCTCCCCTAGAGAAATAAGTCTAGTTTGAATGGGGCTCATTCTTTTTGCCTTTATACATGCGATTGGATTCAGATGGTAGAGTAGTGTCTTCCCAGGGGAAAATCTTTGGCGTGTGTCATCAAGCTGCTGGATTGTAGCGTGTGTCTTAAAATACTATGAAAAAACTCTGGAGTTAATTTAAGCTGTATGCAAAGTAAAAAATATCTACAATTTCCTTCCATAATGAGGCATGCTCCACATGTAGAAATGCATAAACAGGCCAATTAATTATTTGCAAGAGTGTCTTCATTTGGATTAATATCAGTATCAGATTAATATCCGTCTGTCAAGCATCTCTGCAGAATCTAGGGGAAAGCACACAGTAGCTGCTCACACATCAGAGAGCTTTGTGTCTCCAAAATGGAAGAGTTTCTGCTATAGTCCATGAATCCCAGTAAAAAAGACTTGGGCAGTGTGTGTTATCTTCCATTGCCTACCAGCTCAGTGTGTGGCCCACGTCTCTCCCTCCTCTCCCTCCTCATTTGCTCTGGACCCTCGTGCCCTCTCCTGTGCCTTATCAGAGCCCCTTTGGTCTTGCAGTCTATCTGTATTCAGGCCCCTCGTCCCCGTTGACCTCCACAGCGCCAGCCCCTGCAACATTCAGCAGAAAAGCCTTTCTTTCTGACTCAATCCCTCTGTGGTCTGTGCGTGTGTGTGTGTGTGCTGGTGTGGGTTTGTGTATGATAGAGGTGTGTGGGTCATTCTGTTTGAGAGAGCTGTAAAAGCTAGTGTGACAGGAGCGCCTGTGTTATGCTGACCATCCAGTTTCAGTGATTTCTCACCTCCGCAACTCAGCAGAATGAAAATACGGCAGGCTATGGTTCCTGTCTCCATTACTTCCCCTGATATATAAGTGGATATATCTGGTATTTATGAGGAGGTTGGTGAGTGGAATGGCAGTAGGATGATCAGGGGTGTATTCAATCTTTAAGGTTTATTGACACTGATTGTGTCAACAGCAAAGAACTGAGAATACAATAATAATTCACTCTTAATAATTCAGAATATAGAAAATATAGTGTTGCATTAATTAAGAGGATGTGCAGCTGATCAGTCATTATGTATCAGTGATTTTCAGTTATCTTCATGAATAATGAAAAATACCTCTCTACTGCTAGAAAGCACAAATGAATACCTCAGCATAGAGTATATATGTATGACTTCCTCAGTGTGTTTCTTGTTTGTGCATCCTTTAATCGTCACACACTTACAAAAAGAGAAAATGTAAGACTGCCCTCCAGGCATTGGTCTATGAGCTTAACTTAACTATGAGCTTTCTCTATTTGCAACAATTTTCCAGTACAAGCATGTAGTCTGCTCCAAACCACTTCCACTAAGTAAAGACTGCACTGTTGCCACTGTTTCTGTGGCACTGAAGAGAAGTAACTCTTTCAAAGGCAAATTTAGGATGAGTTTGCCTCACACAAACCCCCAGCCTAGCCTAACCATAGGGGTCCATTTGAAATCTTGCCAAATGGATCTTTGATTAATGTAGGATAAGGTGATGAATGTCAGTCGAAGGTACTGACCCTGCTCAGGCCTGAGAGGTGCCAAGAAGGAGTAGAGCTCTGGCTAAGGTCCTTAAAGAAGCAAGATGAGAAGCGATAGCGGTTAATTGATTCCCCCTCATGGGTGACAAGCCCTGGACAGGTAGACTCCAGTTCTTTTGATCAGGATGAGGTAAAGTAGCAGTCAGATGGTGTGAAACTGGATCAGAGTGTCAGAATGAAATGGAGCAGAGAGGGGACTTTGTGTCAGAGCAGTCAGGCCAGAGAGCAGGCTGGAATTAGTCCTCTAGTGTATCTTGAGTCTGACTCATGCGCTCAGAGTTGGCACACAACCCGTCTACCTAGCACCGGCCCTATTCATATGTACACACAGAGGCAAGGCCGATAAGATCCTCTCAGGTTGAGTCATTTTGTGGATATCTGTACACACACATTCAGTCGTCCGTCCAGCCCACAGATAAGATTCTCTTAATGTGAGCGAATTGGCAAAGTCTGAAGGTGGAACACGGGTGAGTGTGTTCCTGACAGGCAGGTTCAAAAGCAAATCCTCTGAGATGATCCGGAGCATTTTTTTCTCAGATGTAATGCTTTTAAAGTGTGTCCAATAAAGTTTTCATCTCTGCACAGCCGTCTCCGTGCAGCAAACACATCAAGTTGACGACCCCGAAAAATGCTGCTTTGTCTTGGCATTTGCTTACATTCCCATCACTCCTCATCTCCCTGCACGAGCGAATGACTCTGCACATGTGTGGATATGTGTTGGATGATTGTATACTCTGTTCTCTGTGTGAGTGTGTGTATGTGTGTACAGTGTGCTTTTTCTAGCCTAAATGGAGGGGGGGTCCAATGGGGTGAGTTTGGCTCTCCTATCCTTTCCACAGCCCTTCTACATGTGCAATTACATTCCTCCTCTAATAGAGAACAGAGCTCTACCCCAATCCAGTCTCAATAAAGAGCTACTGTTCCTTTTCTGTGTGTACTTACATGTGTGTGGGGCCACAACTACCTCTTATCCCTGAGTATTTCCACTCATCTTGTCATCTAGGCTGATTCCATATAGAAAGTTGATTACAGATTGATTGGGCTCATGTTTCCCACTAAGAAGTCATGGACCAGCCTGAGGTTCTGTTTGAGAGATTGATGGAGACGGGACCTAGAACAATTAGCATGTTGTCCAGTAGGTGCATACGTGGGTTATCCACATGGCGAGGCCTCGGCCGTACTGATCTCAGGCTGTGGGAACCTGTATGAGTCGGTTCAAATACTTTTCTTTATGGCTTAATACTTTAGTTTATAGTGCAAGTTAGCAAATGTTAACACGCTAACATGCTTGACTAAATAATTTGGTAAACATGGCAAAACTTATACCAGCTTAACATCAGCATAATCGCATTGACATTGTGAGCATGTTAGCATGTTGATGTTTGAAATATTGCTGTATCTAAGTGCAGCGTCTACTACTGTGGACTTTCAGTCTCGTTTTTACTTAATAGTAATGTAAAGACTGATGTAGATCAACTGTGTTCTGCCTCTGTATCTCATTAAAAATAGAACTCTTGAGATTGAAGTGAACAAGACTGCATGTATGGTTAATTTTATCCAATACAATTAGATTGGAGGTGAAATCGGTAAATAAAATGTTGGGCTGTAGTAACCAACTTCTTCAGTGGAAAAACTCCCTTCCCTCTATCTTGACACAGAGCTGATTAACGTAGGTTGATTGAGAGCACTGGGGAAAAAGCCATTTGTTTACTTGCTCTCATCATGGTTTGTTCGGGAGTCACAGTGTTTTTCCCTAAGCCCTAACTTGTCTTTGCCACTGTTTTGCTCATCTCCACCTCCTCTTACAAGTCAGGAGTTCATGTTGAGCTACCCATCGTAGCCGGAGGGCAGAGTATGGGAGGATTCTTTCTCTATTAGCTTGTTTGTTTTTCATCTGACGATAGGCATGTCCCAAAAGGTGCTGTCTCATTCCTCTGGATGCCACTCACTCAGTTTCAACAATAAATGCATTCTCCATGTCCCCCACATTACCTGAACTGTACATCCCCTCTCAGTAGAACAAAGCATTCAGTCATGACTCAGTCAAATAATCATTATGGCTCCTTAAGTACCTGTGTGGAGAGGAGGAACTGGCAGTCAAAGTTGAGGAATGTGCTTCAATAAAGCTGCCTTTGAATGGTTGCTGAGGAAATGTCATAACAGCAGGCGAAAAAAATAAGACATGGATAGACGGGACAGATTAGTTTTGCAGCTGCCAGTGGCAAGCAGCCATCAGTACACCTGATGGCCGAGTAGAGGGGTCTTTCCCACCCTGAGGGAAATTAGCCGTAGCATACTATTACTTTAAAGTCACATCAGAAACTGTTGCTGTAAATCATAGTTTGGTGCCATATCTAATTCCACCTTCATATTGTGCACTATTGTGTATTAACTTTTAACAATCCCCCTAAAGAGACCAAAAGCAAAAATGACTATTCCTGCTCCAACGACTATTACAGCTTCTTCCTCTGTGCCATGGAGCTGCATTGTCATCCAAAAGCCATTAAAAACACATAAAAGAGTCATGTTGTTGCTCTTGGTGGCATATTTCTTCATTACAATGAACATGACTAGTGCAGTTTGTTCAAAAACAACTCTGACTGTGTGTTCAATCTCAGGAGGGTTTGCTCAGTGTTGGGCAGACATCACTGCTCTTGGTATTTTTATGTGTTTTTAATAGTTGTTGGACTGCAAGTTTGGAGTTTTATGGAACAGAAGTATAAGCTATAATAAAAGGATAATATAATGGCAGGCATGTCCTTTAAAGGTGACTCTGGGGACTTGGTATCAAAAAGACACCATGTCAGCCTGCAGTGCACTGATTTAAATGCTGAAAGCAGCACATACATTGCATCAGTCTCAGCCAGGTTGCCTCCCTTTTTTTTCAAACTAGTAATTTAGAATATTCTATAATCACATACAGATTATACACAGGGGCTTTAAATGGGCAAGTATAGTGCCAAGCTCTTATAGAGTAGCCCTTTATCTGTTCATATCAACTCTGTTCTCAATGTCTGTGAGTGACAGACTGTAGACAGCAGAAGGTTGTCAGGCTGACAGACCACCATCACTAAGGCCCACCACCCCCGCCAGCACGCTCCTTACACACTGCCAGGCCAGCACCCCCTTCAATTACAGACTGGAACAACAAACGAGACCAGCATCATCCCCCTGTCAACTGCCATACAATTCATACAGGTCTAAGCACACATACTACCATCTGCAAACACACAAAAAAGCAAACATTTGACTGCTGCAGTGGAATTGAAATTAGGGCCAACTTCGCCTCAGTATGGTCGCTGTATTGATTTAGTCAGCTGCTTTACAATAACAAGTTGTAGCTCAGTATAGATTTATTGCAACTGTACATTCATGCACGTGCAGTCGCCGCACAATGGAAAAGTTACGCACACACACACACACAAAACCTCTGAAAACATCTACAAACTCAGAGAGAGAAACATCTCATGAATATTGAACGAGTTTTGAGGGTTCCAACTGAACGCACTCCTCTCTGTGTACTGTGTGTCATTGTTGAATAATTGATCCTCCTCCCTGCAATCTCCATTTGTCAGAATGAACAGTGGTGCTTCTTTGTACCTCTCCAAGAGGAAATACACTTTCCACAGCTACTGCCAGACAGCTCAATAGGCACGGGTGAAATACTGAAGCACTTCTTATTTGTCACAGGGTTAATATTTTGTCTGAATTTATAGTTTTTGCATTTAATGCTGAACAGGCAACTTCAATTTCATGATGTTACATCTTTGTTGACAGGTATGAGATCAAGTACGACAAGGAGGACTATGTGCTGAGAGTGAAGAAGGCTTCTGTCAACGACGAGGGCACGTTCACCTGTGTGGCCGAAAACCGCGTGGGCAAGCTAGAGGCCTCCGCCACTCTCACAGTCAGAGGTATGACACACCTTTGTGCTTTTTTTGTACTTTCACATTAGCTAGCACATAACAACACTTAGAGAGGCCCTGCACCACTGAGGTCGTTCAACTTGTACACCAAAACGAGATTTAGATTGGCAGTATACTCCATAGGGTCCCCTTTACACAAATGGAAATCCAGAATGCTGACTCCTTCAGCCAAGAGAGATGTAGACAGTCTATGAATCTGTTTAATTATTTACATTTCCAAGTGCGGCGTCGACACACTCTGCCACCCTCCCCCTCGTCATGGTGGTCTGCTAGCCACGCTATACCCTCCATGCTGTAACCACCCAGTCAGCAAAGCCATTTCACAGATTACTGGTGCACACCGCCAGTCCCACACCTGGGGTTTACAAGGTTAATAAAAACATTCTAACCATAATTTTTTCCTCTTTTCACCACTCTTCTTCCCATTAAACCCAAGTGTTTAGGGGTCTCTGTGTAGAGCTTTAGTGTGACACAGGGGGCCAGAGAGGGGTAAAACAAGGTCCGGGTTGTTGTTTTTTTTTAACCTTTTTGGAAGTAGCATCTTAGTGTTTTCCTTGACAGTGAGGAAACATACAGTAACACAGAGGAAACACTGGGGAACCACTACCTGCAACAGCTCTTTTGGATGGAGTTTTTCAGCAGCTCCAGTCTCTGCCTGTAACCCACATGCTGTCTTCACTTAGTCTTTGAAATGCTCTCTCTCTTCCTCTTGCTCTCTTTTTTTTCTGCTGTCCATCAGCACGTAGAATTATAGATTTCATTAATGCAGACAGCGAAGGTCCAGTGGTAAATTTGTCTCTGACAAGTAGTATTGGCTGCCCCTGCAGGTATTTGAATTCAATTGAATATGACTGACCACAGGGGGGCGCTCACACCGGACTGCCTTTATCATGCAGGTGTCTGAGAAACAGAAGCTTTGAGCTTATTAATAAATCTGTCCAGCATCAAAAAGCTACTGGATCCTCTCTGTCATGCTTACCCTGGGCTGAAATGTGTTGGCCCTACACAACATGTCATTCATTCTGACTTTGATTTCATTTTGTCTCATTTTATTTTGTTTGTTTTGTTCCTCTTCTCTTGTTTTATATGTTTGTGTGTCTTAATTTGTTCCTTTTGTGTATCCACTCCTCCATTGTTGTGTCTCCAGCTCGCCCTGTCGGTAAGTACCCATCCTTCTGATTTGATGCCATCCTGCATGCCCTCTCCATACTCACTACTGCATCTGACTGCCTGACAATCAATCAATTACCATTGCTTTAACATTACTGTATTTGACTAACACAGGTGTTACATCACATTGTGTAGCCTCGGCGTTATTGGTTGCAGATAGTTAAATAGTGTAGACTTTACAGCTCTACCTGGATCACTAACATGAAAAACACTAAAGGCCTAATAGACCAGGTCTGACTGTTAATTGAATTTGAGACATACTGTGCCTAATCGATGCAGCCAGCTGCACTTATCTTAAAGCTCCAAGGGAATGCTTTATTTTCATATAGCTTCCAAGTTTCCTCAGTATCCATATGTGTTTTGAACTGAATCAATTAAGTATATAGAATTGGCTCCATAAGAATTTCTTTCAAAGTAAAGAAAGCATTCATTAGTGCACATTCTTTTTTGTAGGTTTTTGTATTTTTACACTTGATCTCACCTGACAGCTGATGGTACTGCTGTAGTTTTCAACGACATCAAGTGTAGTAATTCAAAGTTTCTGTTACTAGTGTCGCTCTTAATTCAAGTCTCTATAGATTTTAGATCCTGTCCTTTACAAAGACTGAGTGGGCTGGCAGTCTAATAGTCTCAGACATTGTCATCTCATATGGTCCAGGACGTGTTTAACTTGCAAGTCTTGAGGCCATCTGTGGATCTTTGGAACACAAAGCTGAGATCTGTTTGTTTTGGACGAGCTTCTTTCTCTCTGAGCCCCACGACACAAAACCAGGAATCTCATTTTATTTCCCTACAGATTGGAAAAAGGTCAGGGCAGAGCCAAATTTGATACACTTAAGATGTTGAATTGTTCGAGGACGTGATTGAACATGGACATCTGGAGAGAAAGGTGTGCTTTCTGAGAGCAGAAACAGGTGGAATTCAGGAGCTAGAAGCACGTGTCAGGACAAAGAAAGGAGAGGGGAATAATGGCAGAAGTGTGTGTCAAGACTGGCAGAAAAACCCAGACTCTGCCTCAATGGCTAGACTTTGGTTGCCAAAACAGCAGTGGCTGTTCTATGATTGTCAAACTGTCAGCTCTCAGGAAGATGGAGGAAATTACACATTCACTCTGCCTGTGGGAAGAGGCAGTAATTGCCATCGACTTCTGAATAAAATATGATTGAACGTGGGATTTTAAAGGGGGAGGCTTCTAAGTTTGTGTGCCCGGGTCTGCTGAATGGATGTCTGCCTCTCTGTACATTTGTTCTCTTCACCCTGACTGCTGTTTTATGCTGAGCCCTCTCCAGACCAGGCAGATGTGACTTGTCATGAATTAAATATGGACACCTGATCATGTGCTTCTTTAGGTGGGGACAGGAAGGAGCCTCTCACATGTCATTAAGGGTCTTTGAATCAAAACAGGGCCAGTGTGAGTTAGCCCAGAGCCAAGCTATGAGACTGTCACACACTGACTTCCTCTTGATTTGTCTGAGTTTTTGATCTATATTTCTCTGTGGGCCTCCCACTCCTTCTTTAGGTCCATCCCCCTCACATTCCCCAGAAGTGTTTCATTTCTTTTCCTTTTTCCTTTATGCTTTTTTGAAAGTAGTGCCACAGGTATAGAATGAACCAAAGATGAATCTCAGGCCACCAGTAAAGCTAAGTTTTTGCTGAAAGATACTTTGATGCAAACAGTGAGTTGATGTATTGACCTGTTGGTTCAAAGAGTCCAGAGTATTTTTTTTGTTTCTAACTTAGAGTATCTCGGTTACAAACAGCTTCCACTGATGACAAGTTGTTGGCTACAATAAAGATGATTCACAAACAGATTTCTTTCTTTTATTAAGTTTGATGAAATCGAGTTGAACAACACATTTTTGTTTTTGGCATCCTGCTTTAAACAGTCATTTATACAAGCAAAAACACTTATAAACCTCAAAAACATTCACTTAATTCTGTTTGACAATACTTGGATGCATAGTGTAAATATGGAAATAAGTGAAATAAAGTATATTTATATTCTATAAATGAAAATATGTCTAAGTGTATAAAGAGCCTACGAAAACGGAAAGAAGGAAACACTGATTAAAACTGTGATAAAGGACAAGGTCAGGCATTTCAGTGATGGTGCAGTCTGTAAGGTGTTAAACCATATTTTTAGTGAGTAGTTAGTAATGCAGCATGTGGGCTGGAGCAAAGCGGAGGAAGTGAAGGGAGGGAACTGAGTCCTTGCCAGAGCATGATTTAGGAGCTCTGTATCAGGCCCAGCATTGTGAGAGCCACAAGATATCCAAGCTGCAGAAGGCCAAACGGGAAGGCAGTAAATCTGTAGCCATCTGTACCATTCCCAACTGTGTGTATCTTTGACAAATACACACCCCCCAGAAAGGGATTACATGGAGAAACCAGCCAAATGGGAAGAGTTTGGCCTTACTGAAACCAGCTGGCTTGTCACTAAAAGGACTTACAATGAAATCAAAAGAAACATAAAGGATGCAAGATGTTGCTTTGCAACAATTCATGTTTATGGTCAGAATATAATATTATAAAAATCTGTGGAAATTTCTACATTTTTTCTTTTTTTTTTCTCAAGAAAATGGCCTAAACTACCCATTATCTGCACTTCCTTCAGGTTATGGCAGGGACTCCCAGTCTTTAATTTGTTGACTTTCATTGTCTCTGCAGGAACCGTGTTTCTTCCTCTAACACATAGACGTGTTGTTGATGTCTTATCTTGGCAAACATGGCACATGTCAACATGGGCCCAAAACCTCTCCGTGACAGTCAGAGTATAAACCAGTAAAGGTCTTGGGTCATGCAGTAAATGACATCAGGTCAAAGTTTAGACATTTTCATGGATATAGTTTTTGTAGTTGAGAATTTTGGTAAATATCTGCAGCTGCACTTTTGAATTGCTTATCATCTGTGTGACAGTCCGGGTTACTTGTGGTGAGGGATGGACTGTGAAGGATGCAAATTTCTTCTTCGCTTCATTGCTGGATTGTCAGCCAAAAGCAATCTTTTGTAGTTTTTGATTATTTTCCGATAAAACCTGATATCTGAAGTCAATTACTCAATATATTGGTGCAAATTAATAAAGTTCATCTTAGGCAAAGAAACACACTATATTCCCTTTTTATACACTCTATTCATCAGCTTTTTCTTATTAATTGAAAAAAAAAAAGATAAATGTAGAGATGTGAGGGAAAGGTGGTGTGAAATCCTGCCTCCCTAACCTGCCATCAGTGAAATGGTCAGGGAATGAAGAGCGGCAACACTAGATGCCAAAAAAACTTGAATCTAATCTAAATTCCTCTCTTTTTTTATTGAACTGCATCTGTCGAGTTGTCAGTCAGAAATGTCTCACTCTGTCCCGACTGCGAGTGCATGACAACTGGTCTGGCTCCTGATGGAGTCGTGAATATTGACTGAGAAAGCTTCACACTGCGATTTCAAAGTTTGATAGCTTTTCAAGCCTCTTCTCTCTTTGATGGAGAGGTGTTAGCTTGAAGTGTGGTAAACAGAGAAATAGTCTTTTCTGTCTCTCACTCTCTTTTGATCAGAAGCACTGAGCCACTTCAGATCATGACTTTTACATGAGATGCATTCTGATGAAGACTAAATCTCACATATGAAAAAGTCAGACATGATTAACCCTTATGTGTCTATATCTGCTCATAGTTTTGGATGTTCCCAGGGCATGGGTGTGCCTTTGTGTTGTCTCAAATCTGAGTGCCATTGTGACCAAGGCGCTTCCCCGTGTGAATGCCAATGTGACTGTCATTCATTCAGCCTCAGTCTCACCTGGATGAATGGCCAACCTGGTTGCCATGGCAGTGATAGTCATCGGTGTTCTTCCTCTGTTCAGAGCTCTTAGACAGAGAACGACGGATATAACGCTGCATGGAAGCTCTGTACGGCACTCCCATTTTGATTTGACCGTGTTGTAGATTGCTTGTTTTTGCTTGAACCCCCTCGATAATCTTCAGTCCTGATGTTTGGCCTCACTTCATAACATTTCTCTACTAACACTGGTGCTTTTCCCCTTTGACTTCAGCTGCGCCCCAGTTTGTCATCCGCCCAAGGGACCAAATTGTGGCTCAAGGCCGCACTGCCACCTTCCCGTGTGAAACCAAAGGAAACCCTCAGCCTGCTGTCTTCTGGCAGAAGGAGGGAAGTCAGGTAAGATCAATCTCACACAGCCCAATGTGAAGAAAACATTTGTTTCTTCTTTTTTTTGCCTTTGTTCTAAAATGATATGCTCTTCTATACCATTTTACAATGGTTTTTTAAACGTGAGTAAACCCGCAAAAAATAAGGGATTGACTTCTTTCCCCTTGCCAGGAGATGAGTTTGCCTTTCTGATTTTCTTCTGGTGTATGGTGTACATGTCACAAATACACCAGAGAACAGGGAGTAGTATAAAGCAGCATGGAGGCCACTGACGTGTTACTATGGTTACACTTTTACCTTATATCTTTTACTTCAGTCTCTCTTTCAAACTCAAGCAGACTGAGTGATGTTCCAGCCCTGCTTTAACAGAGACGGGTGGAAAAATATTTACCCTCCAACGTCCAGAACTTTAACACACAGCTGATCAGAGCTGGATCTGATAAACACCTGTGACTTCTGTAGTGTCCTTTGACCTGGGAATGATTGCTGATTGTACCCTTTCCCACTGAAGACAAAAGCCAAATGTTAGTGGGGTTTTTGTTCAGCATGATAGGAGTATCAGTTGGCAGCTTCCATTATCTACTGTGCACCATCACTTTGTTTGGATTCCCTTGGCTGTACAAGTGCCGAGTCCTTACGAGCCTCCTGCCCAAAACACACACACACACACACACACACACACACACACACACACACACACACACACACACACACACACAGCACTTGAAAACTACACTATCTGTCATCAGTATCTTTACTACAGACACAGATACACCTTTGTTCTCAGAAGCCGCCAAACGACAGTGTGCCTGGCAAAGTGCTAATCGGTTTCCCGTGACCCTGCACTGATAAGAACGATCCTATCCCTCACTCAAGCAGATAACCCATTCAAATACCTGGGTGTCCTCACTATGCTCAACAACAGTGCCAATTAGGAGCCTGTTGGGGCTTGTAGATGAGCCAGAGATATGATTCAGCTCTGGCTAAGGTTCAAACACACACAGACATACTGATACACACACACAGCTCGCAGGCCAACAATTACAGCAAAGTTCTCTTTTAAAGAGTGAACAGAAGTGAGACACATGCATACATGTTCGCACAAACACTTGGTGTAATTCTCACCCACTTCAACCCTCACTAATGTGTGACCTAAAGCAGTGCAGTATGACTCAGTAACACTGAGTAATTTGGGAACTTTGAGCAGATTTATATCCAGCGTGTGTCTGACATTGTCATTAAAGATGAGCCTTTTGAAATGAATGCACTACAAACACTTTTGTACAAGCAGTTGCAAGTCCTTGCCGCCCCGGCACTCGTCTCTGTCCTTGTGTTTATTGATGCTTTTCTCTACCTCACCCACACTGATGTACAAAAGGTATGAAGGTATTTGTTGAGAGAACAAATTAAAGCTAATTCACTACAGTAATTAAATGACAGAAAGGCCTTTTTTCTCACACTTGAGGATAATAGAGTGTGCCTCTCTTATGTGTTGGAGATGCGCACAGCCTAATTTGAAAAAACAACATAATTTGTAGCATTTAAGTGATTAGGTGTAATTAAATTCAGCTAATGTATTTGCTGTTAACTTTTGGGATAATAAGAAAAAAGGGATGTGAAAAAGAAAGAGATGGGATTGAGTGGCTGAATTTTAAAAAATATGTATTTTTAGTGTGATTAGTCCTATGATCCTGTGTATTTACTCTGGAATATGTGGAATTGATTATCCCCTCTTCAGTTATGTTCAGTATAAGTTCAACTCATATGGGGTGGTCTCTGTGGGTAAAAGAACAGCTCAAAACTGCTGTGGAGTTGAAGCAGAAAGGAAAGTAGTCATGAAGCCAACAAGAGCAAAAGTTGCCTTCATAACACAGTGGAGCCTCTGGCTTGGCTCAAGTATGAAACCAAGTCATCAAACTGTATACATGCCGGGCAGTTTGTGAGCTTGGTTAACCAAGTGATAGATGAAATTGTTCATATTGTAGCTGAGATAGTCTGATCCGTGTGTTCGTGTGTGCACAGTATGTGTGTGGGTTTGGTGGTGATGCTGTTTTGTACTTTTTCCAGGTTGTACTGGTTCCATGTTCTCACTAATTGGCTGTTTGTTCCTCTTCCTGCAGAATTTGCTCTTTCCCAACCAACCCCAGCAGCCCAACAGTCGCTTCTCGGTGTCGCCCAGCGGAGACCTCACCATCTCATCTGTGCAGCGGGCAGATGCTGGTTACTATATCTGCCAGGCCCTGACCGTTGCAGGCAGTATCCTCGCCAAGGCTCAACTGGAGGTCACAGATGGTGAGGGAAAACTGCCCCCTAACTTTTTTCCATGCCAGCACAGTACAGAACACAGGCACAGTCCTTTGAACCGCTGCACATGTGGGGAAGTTGGTGCAAATGTTCAATATGCAAGTTTGATTCACACCCACATGCATTTAGACATTTTCCCCTCAATGAACAAATGATAACAAATATAGCCTTACTTTTGCTGAGTTTTTTATGGGAATTTGGTCTTTAACACCCTTGAAAGTATACACACAAGCACAAATTATTATTTTTGTGTTATAAATTCAGCTTCGGTTTGAGAAATGCCAGCATTACCCCTGACCTTCAGTTACCCTGTTTTTGCAGGAAGCTTTTTGTTTCATTTTGCCCTGACACAATTTAATTAAAAATTTCTACTTTTCCTTTTGGAAGGGAAATAAAGCATTGCCCTTGAGTTCCTTCAAGTTTAATGATCAGCGTTTGGGTGAGTGGGCGAGGTGCAAGCGTGTGTGTATGAGGGAGGGAGCAAGAGAAAGAGTCACAGAGGAAGAGGGGGGACATGATTGAGTGAGTGAGTGACAATGGTTCCCTGCAAAATGAATTATGTGGTCCTGCGAGGTGTGGGAGCATCTAATCTGCTCAGCTGTTGTGATGGCAAGATAGACGGCCATCCATATGTCTGCTGAAGTACCTGCTAGCAGATAGATTAAAAGCATGAAAGGACACTTTTTTTTCAATATTTTGTCTGAATCAGGAATGGTTTTATTGCACATACAAAATTGGAATGTCCTTCAGTTGCCTGGAAATACATATAATCACATTTTACAGCCAAATGCTTTGGTTTATCAACATTAAGCTAGTTTATTTTATGTATTTACTTCATGTTCTGACAGTTTTTTTGTCCTCGGGTGTAAGGCAGGTCTGAAAGAAAAGGAGTGAGAGGAGGAAATAGTACATGAGGGCCAGGGTGAGGTCATGGCCACACCTGCCGCAGTCTTCATATGATTTACTGCCCTGAGCCCCTACAACAGTCTGTGGAGTTCAAGGAGATCTGTAATGAGAAATTCCTGATCCATGAGACCCAAAGCCTTGGATGAGCCTTGCCTCCTTCCTCTGTCACTCCTACATGCCATCGACACATACATCAGACACATCAAATTCCTGGACCGAGCAGTGTCTTGCGCTTGTACTTGCAATGATCAAAAGCAATCATGGTTTGCTGTCTTATAAAGAAAAGCTTTGGAGTCATGAACTTTACTTCAAACATCCATTAACAGCAAACATGGATGCACAATATTAACCCAAGCTATATATGTGAGACAAAATGCAGTGGCAGTGGCAGACAGGAAACTTCCCAGGTGTGTTTATGAGATAAGATAAACTACAGCATAGTGAGTCTCTGGCCAGTAGCAGGTGCTTTATTCATCCCTTGGCTTGGTCACTTCTGATTCATATGACTGTGTTATAAACACTCCAGAGGACTAAAACAATAATGAAGTGAAATTACTGAAATTGATTTATGATATTTGGCTCATGGTAGATAATATATCGGGTTTCTGCATATTTTTTCTCTTTCCTGCCATAGGTGACCCAAAGCGAGGTGTGCACAAGTGCATTACTCAGAATCACTTCCTTTTGTCAGATGTCGCTGCTTCAGAGAAAATAGGGGTGAAAACGAGGGTGCGATAATGTGTTGAAAGGTTACTGAGGTAGACTTGGTAATTATCCCCTGCAGGTCTGACATCATTAATCCATACCTTCTAATTAATGTGGGCCCTGTGATGCCAGGGGGACTCCACATTATTCAACTCTAAATATATAAACTGCCTGTGTGTTCGAGTGGTAACTCTCTCTGAGATCACCTCTGACATAGCCGCTATTTCATCGAAGGAACCCACAGGCTTTTTTTGGCACATTATAACAAATTAATTTTTCTCATGTAAAAGGAATTTATCTCAGCGTTGGCATTCATCTAAAGTGAAACAGGAACAAAATATAAAAGGGCAGTCTTCCCCTATTATTTCTTGTTGTGATTTTGGTAGTATTCTTCACTCTGAAACCACCTCGTAATACTTGTATAAGACGGAAATGGTACATTTGACATTCACCTTTTATTGTGCCCCACACTGCACATAATGAAGTATTTATCTGAACCACACTGAGTCAATAGGCAAGCGTCTCACCACTACACTCCACCACAGAGTCTAGAGTAGTGTGTAAAAATAAGGCTACCCAGGCAGTAACTGGAAACTGCTTAGCATCCGTCTGCCACATCAATGAACCTAGAAAACACTACTCAGCTGTTCTTTCCCTGTTTCCTGGAAATACAGGATATGGTCATTGTTCTGTGGTGCAATTACAAGACCTGCAGAGAAAATAGTCTACTTTATGATAGGTAACCCACATCCACCCCCAGTGCATTTTATGATCAATGCTGTTGCTCGGTTAATTTTACAGTCAGACACCATCCATGTAACTTCAGACTGATGTGTTCACGTTTTTGTCTTTGTCCCGCAGTGCTCACAGACAGGCCACCACCCATCATTCGCCAAGGCCCGTCCAATCAGACGCTCGGGGTGGACAGTGTGGCACTGTTGAAGTGCCAGGCATCAGGAGACCCCATCCCCTCCATCAGCTGGCTGAAGGATGGGGTCAGTCTGCTGGGGAAGGACCCCCGCATGTCCCTGCAGGAGTTGGGCAGTCTGCAGATCAAAAACATCAAGGTAAAGGACGCATTGTTCTTATGGTGTGTTCAGTCAAAGTCGTAACTCGGAATTTCCTAGATGAAATTTCTAACTTCTGATCAGATATTCCAGGTGTTCAATGCCAAAAGTTAACAAAAAACTAGGCAGACCATAAAAAAAATGATATCTCTTAGCAAGTGTACACAATTGAAGAGTCAGCAGTGCAGTCTCTTATAATATGTAAACAAAATAGATGGGGATAATCAACACTCGAATCGATTTTACTACACTTTTATACTTTGAAACACATTTGTCATATCTAAATTTGAAAGCTGGAATTCTGTCTCTGAGTGGCGTTCCATTGTAGTTTTTCTAGTAGGAGGTCAGAAATGTTCAAGTTCCGAGTCAACTCATGACTTGGATGAGCAGGGTACCATAATGCCTTAAAGAGATTAATAGGCAGCATTGATTTTTTGATAAAATTATTTGATAGTATCACTTAGTGGCACGGCAGCTCCTACCGGGCTCAGCTGTGCAGGGTTGGATGGACTCCAGCTGTAGGGTGGAAACATGTATGCACTTAAAGATATACACACACATGTGTACACACATACACATTTAGAGTAGATTAAATTTAAAAGGATCACATCTTCTTTTCCCCACTCGGAGGCCTCAGTGGAATATCTATTATGCTTGACAAAGCTGCCGACCACTGACATGTTATTTAATAAATGGAAGGAAGGCACAGGGACAAAAACCAACAAACAACCAAAGTTCCTAAGAGGGATGGAGAGACAAGCCAGCTGTCATCGGTCCAGGGGGTTTCCAGCAGCCCACCCTAAATTAATTAGCCTGGCTTTGTTGTGGTCTGCAGGACAGTGGGGAAATAAGGAGGGGGAGTAGAGAAGTGATGGAAGGGTGGTGAGTAGAAAATGGAATTCATTAGGAAATTAGCGTCAGCACTTTGAGGCACTCACAAATGACACACAATTTGGCCTGCGCGAGGCTCGCTCACGAAGTCGCCCCATCACTTTCCAGTATTTCAGCGATAGGAAGATCACATGTATTCAGTCATTGCTGCTGCTCTTAGGATGTGTGAAATGAAATGGCCCTTCCACTAAAAGTGTTATTAGTGGAGTTATTATGTTATGTGTGTCAATGCTCTTTGTGTATGTGTGTTTATTTTCATAAATACACATGTATTCTCCTGTACACCAGCTCTCAGACTCTGGGATCTACACGTGTGTGGCGACCAGCTCCAGCGGTGAAACATCATGGAGTGCTTTCTTGGAAGTCAAAGGTACAAGATGTTGTAATGATTCCATGTATTTTATATATAGAGAAAGAAAAATGTTACTCAACCTGTCAAGTACAGTTTTCATCAGAGAAAGTGGCTTTTTCTCTTCAGAATCAGGTGGAGTGATGGTCATAAAAAACCATGATGAGAATGAGCTTCCAGGCCCACCATCCAAACCTCAGGTCACTGATGTCACCAAGAACAGCGTGTCTTTGTCCTGGCAGCCTGGCATGGCTGGAGCATCACCTGTCTCGTCTTATGTCATTGAGGCATTCAGGTTTGTTTGACCTGTAAAATAAAACACTCACCCAATATTCAATAGCCTTTTTATACCATGGATTGCAAGTACAGGTAAAAATATTATGTTCAATCGTGTAGAGCACATAGATTATCCTCCACGCCTTTACACTTGACCCTGGAAGTCTCTCTCTGGGTGTTTATGTTAATGTATGTTATGGGAATAATTTATCCTCTGAATTAAATGTCTCATTAGTCAATAAATCCTACGAACAGACATTTATGTTTTCATGTATTTTATTTACTGTTTTATTTTCTTTCTTTTTCGTATTTATCTGTTTCTTTAATTTTCTTTTGTATTTATTTTCCTCTTGTGTGTTGAAACTCCAGTATTACTATGTTATATAATTTCTTGAAGCCTTGTACCTTTAAGAAAAAACAATGAAAAGTAATTCTATATCTCCTTTTTCTCTTCCATTGCAGTCAATCAGTGAGCAACAGCTGGCAAACAGTAGCAGATCATATCAAAACCACCCAGTTTACTGTCAAAGGTCTCCGTCCCAACACCATCTACCTGTTCATGGTCCGAGCAGTAAACAGCCAGGGCCTGAGTGATCCGAGCCCCATGTCGGAGCCTGTCAGAACACAAGGTACTTTACCTAACAGTAATGTGAAATGAGTTCTTTTTATTGACAGTGTTTATTGAATGCATGTATAGTTATATCTGAACCTGTCATAATCACTTTCACTGTTGGCACGTGGTTTTCCTTTTTTAGTGAATATGATTTCTGTTTTTACTGATAGAGTAAGGTCACTGTGCTCCCCTTCAAATTGTGATACTTATCAGCCCCTCTCAGCAATCTGCAGTGAATAGCTGTACTGAAACACTGCAGAACTTTCCAGAGGTCAAATTCTCCATCGCAGTCCAGCTCATTAAGGCTACACTTAAGCAATTATGTAAAATAAGCATGTCTACTTTTGGAAGGCATAACTGAGTTAGTGCTATCCCTGCTATGTTAATGATCATAACAGGAGAAAATGACTGCCTCCAAACCCAGAGAAGATTTGATTACGGTACCGGACAGACCACAGTCTCCAGATTACACTGATATGATAAGTCCAGAGCAAAAAAATAAAAAGCCATTTTTGGCCAAGGTCTGTCAAATACAAGCCAAGAGTGTGTTTAAAAAAGATTGAGTCGATTTGAATTGCTGCATATCTCTCTCATGCTGATGTGAAGGTCTAGAGATGACATATAAATGTGTTTATTGACAACGGCATGCATTGATGACAAATTGATTTTTCAGTGCTTAACTGTGTTTGGCCCGTCTTGCTCTATAAGTGTGGCCTGTGATTCATGGCTGCGTTGAGTCGTCTGATTGAAGCTTTTTTTTCTTAATATAATTTAAAAGTGTTTTTTTTTTTGTATTTTTTTGCTTCCTTTCGGTAAATAACTCAAAATGCGGCTCGCTTTAACCACACTCAGTATCTCATACACTGGAGGTTTTTTTTACTGCTTGTAACTTGAAACACATGCATGTGCAAAATGGGGAATGAGCTGGAAAATAGTGCCACAGTGTCCATTCATCTCCCATCCAATATGTCTGGGGCCGTGTGTTCATGCTTCATTCATTGATGTGGTTGTTCAGTCAGGCCCCCGTTAGTGCAGACAAGTCACACATCTGACAAACTTTGCCTGTCCAAGTCTCCTTTCTTTTCTCCAAACCAGAAAAGTGCCTCAATACAAAATAAAATGAGGTCATTTTAATGCAGATGAAGTTGCTCCTTTTCAAATGAAGTCATGATAACCAAGTGTACGCTCCTTTGTTAAAAAACGATTGGTCTATTCAGTCGCTCTTTTCCTATTTCACTTCTGATAGTGATGAAGCAAGCTTTATTGTGAGGAACTGAGTGAACTGACTGAAAAAGAGTTGGCAGCATTTTATTTTGCCGCTGCCCCCCCTCTCACTCTCCCCCTCTTTCTCATTTTTCTTTGTCTATCTCTCATAGATATAAGTCCTCCAGCTCAGGGTGTTGATCATAGGCACGTACAGAAGGAGCTTGGCGAGGTCATAGTTCGGTTGCACAACCCTGTTGTCCTGAGTCCCACAACCATTCAGGTCACATGGACGGTAAGTGCAGTCTTTTTGCATATAGGATACAACTGTTTTTAACTGATGCTACACTTTCAGTAAGTGCAGCATTTTCATTTGTACAACTTGAGTCTAATCACTGGAAGAACTAAGATATATAAAATCATTTGATTTGTATGTGGTTTTCTTATCTCCCTGCATTCTTTTTACATCTTTGATTTTGTAAAATTGAGTCGTAAAGTCAGGATGCTTGATATGAAAGATCCCTCTTTGAAGCCAAAAAGGTGCTCCTTGAGGCTACCATTTGTTTTATGTCAGGAAATTTAAGTCAGGTTGTTCCCTAACACCTCAGCTTTGAAATATTGTAATTGGTGACTTTAAAGTAACTGAACATCAAATAGCTGAGAAATTGTTTCTTTCAACCGCGCTGAACATCAAAAGAGATGTCAGAGACATCTGGTTGCTCATCAATCTTCCATATGTCTTCAGCTGCTTCCCTCTGAGAGCACAGACTATGCGGAGATGAAATTAGATTGAAATAAATGTTTGTGCTTGAACTGTATTTTGTGAACAGAAGTTTTCCTACCACCTTGAGATGATACATTAATCTTATTTTAGTCTCATACATACAAACAATACAAGCACACACCTGCTCCTCCACTGTACGTTTGCACATATTGCCTCACCACAAGAATCAACACATTATGTCTGAAAATGTGACATTTTTATTTAATCTAAAAATGTGAAATCAGCTACAGGATGATTTTTTTTATTTAATTGTATGCTAATGAGGACAAAAAGGCTATTTATATTATTCAAAGCTGAGGTGTTCATACCGTATATGTGCATGTTTATTTTGATTGCGGTGCTATACATCACTCAAGTCCAGGTATTTACAGTAGTAACCACCCAGCACTTAGTGGCATGGAGTGCCTCTTTCCATTTTCGATTGAACCACATTAGCAATTTTCCTGTTGACATGTTTATTGACCCCTATAATAAGTCTCACCCCAAGACTTGGTAGCTAATTTAAAGCTAACGCACTGCTTTATGATGGTTATGTACAATCAACAAAAACATGGCTACCTAATCAATCAGGGGTCCTTTCAGTAAACAGGGGGGCACTCTCAGAGAGCTTTTATATTCTCAAATCATTCCATTAATAAAAGTCACGCATCCATTTTGCTGATTTACTCGGGCTACACTGGCAAAAAAACAGCTGCTTAATATCCTACTTGAAAGCCCCGCTCACTTCTTCTACTGTTAACAAGCCATTACAATGAGTTATGCGCCAGCTCCTCCTCTGCATAAAATCAGCTTTTTAAGAAATTCAATTTTAAGAGAGGGGTCTTTTGTGGGTTGCAGGGGGCTATCACACTTCCAGTCTCTCCGTCTTTTCTATGGGACAGATCTGCTGTTATCACCTCTGCTGTGTATTCTCCTCATGTCCCCAGGGTGTCTGTATTTGTTGCTGCACAACATTCTCATGCAGCCCATCTTAGATGTGTCGGAATCTGCTTTCCACTGTCACTAGTTATTATTTATTATACATTGGAGACATGCACATGTCCTTTAAGGTGGCATTAAGGAAAGTCTTTTTAATAGAGGAGGGAACACTTTTGGGCTGCGAGCTGGGCATATGAGGTAATGTCATGGTGTTAATTGAGCTAAGTGTGTCATAACTGGTGATGAAAGGCCCATTAAACGAGTGGCAACCTCTAAAGTGTCATGAATGCAATACTGCGAGGAAGAAATTCATTGCAGAAAAAACATCCTTTTATATTACCTAGCGGCTGGGCCAAGATAGCATCTACCAATCTCCTCTGCACAGTTCTTTTTCCGCTGAAGTACAACAGTAATCTTGTCTTCATTCACTCTCTCAGGTGGATCGTCAGTCCCAGTTCATCCAGGGTTATAGAGTTCTTTACAGGCAGACATCAGGACTGCCTTCACCAGGTCCATGGCTGACCCAGGATGTAAAGGTCCCTTCTGAGCGCAGTGTCATCCTCTCTGGACTTAAAAAGGGGATTGTGTATGAGATCAAGGTCCGTCCTTATTTCAACGAGTTTCAAGGCATGGACAGTGAATCTAGAACGGCTCGTACAACTGAGGAAGGTATGGAGAAGAAGAACGTACTGAATATTTGTAGATTCCAAATAACAAATGCGGGATGATGGTTGACACATGACCCCACAGGCTGCTTTCATGTTGGTTTTTGTCAGAATATCACAGGCACCTCTGCCTCTCCCTTTGATACTGAGAACTGAGGAATATATGTGTGAATGTGTGTGTGTGCATGCATGTTTGTGCCTGTCTGTCTGACCTTCCTGCTGTGCCTTTTTTTTGTTTATGATTGGTGGTGTTAGTGCCAACCTTCTTCTAATCCATCACCCAGCAGCCACAGGCCTGAGCTGTGATTGGACACAGCACACACTTCCTCCCGTGAATATGATCTGTCGCCCAAAGCTTGATTCATACAGGCTCTGACAAGGCTACAGAGCAGCGTGGCACAATATCACACACACACAGGTCTGTTTGGATGAATTTACTGTTTTGACCTATGCCAAAACACAAATGCATCCAACAGCACTGCACCGGCTTTGCCTCAACCTTCCAGTCTAAGAACAGCAATTAAATAATGATGTTATGTGAAGTAAAGACATGCAGTATGTGCGTGCAACAGCACAAAAAGACAAATACAGACTCTTTATACTGAAGACAAAGCCCATCTTGCCACAGCATATTTAGGCCTGCATGTATAGGAGACAGTTCACATCCTGTCTGTGTGACAGGCCCATTTATTTTCCCTTCCTCAGAGGGACCATATCTCCTGTGGCCAGCCAGTGTACGCACTGCTGTAGTGGAACTGCCATCACATTACAGCTGTCCCCAACACACACACACAGTAAACGCATGCATGCCAGCACACAACCTCTCCCTAAGGCCACCAGAACCTGCATGTCCAAGCTATTACCAATGCTGATAACTCTCCCTGCTTCTCCTCTATCTGCATCCCAGTTCCTCAGAGAACTTGACCACTTTCTATTTCTGTCACAACCCCGCTGCTGTGCCTGGTCATAGCTGATACACCGTCAAACACACAGCTCTAGGCTCCTCTGAGACTCTGGGACTACTGAGAGGGGCAGCTAGATGGATAGGGAAGTCTTGTTCAGAGGGTGATTAAAACTAAGGTTGTCCATTAGCTAACAGAATTAGAGAATCCCAGGAGCAGGTCCAGACGGGCGCAGGGTTACAGTATGCACAGCACTCCAATGCTGTGTCCATCTTTGTTTTCTCCCTCCTCCTTTTTCACACATTCTCTCCCTCTCCATCTGGACAGACATGTCATGGCTGATAAATGAACTTCATCTACGGTTGCCATCTGATTCCTACTGAAAAATTGTCCAAGAAGTCACTAAGGAGGCCCATCTTTTATGCAAAATAATGCTTATTTAGGGGGAAGGGAATTCAGTAATGTTTGTATAAATGTTAATTTGTAGTGGACTGGTCTTCATCCACATTGATGGGTGTCCCTGGGGAAAATCTACTGGTTTCCACCCACTGCTTTACATTACCTATTGGCTCCTTATTTTGTATGGATATGATATGTTTGTATTCCTTCATCATGCAGCACAGCACTGTGTGTGCGCGAGAGACAAGGGGTCACATTCCTGCCTGCCATACATCAATCCGCTAATGGCTCTATTAGCACAGCCTCCGGGGCCTCTAATGAAAAATGTGTATTGTTTAGTGCAAATATGCATGATAATAAGCTGCTAAATCATTCATAACATTAACTTTGAACGACATTGTCTCTGATGGCTGCCACGAGCCAATCCAGCACTTTGTCACCTGGATGTAATGCAGCGTTGGAAAGCCCTGAGCATGATGGTTGATCAGATGCTCCCTTGCTAGATTGTTTCTAATCTGGCCAAGGTGTTGGGTTCATCATTGGACCCATTCATCTTCCACCATGCCAGGGCCTCCTGGCTCTCTTGGGGCCGGTGTGGCCAATCGCGCTGAGGGATGAGCACAGATTTACAGGGTGACACGTGCCATTTTGGATGGAGGCGAGGTGAGGGAGAGGCAGCCCAGGAGTAATTGACCTGTCAGTATTCTGCTGTGGTGCTGCTCTCCTGCCAGCCACTGCGGAAATGAGAAAACATTATTTTTAAAACGTTATTTCCAGTTGGGCCAACTGTTATTTATTTTTCCTCTGTTACCCCTTGTGGGGTCAGAAGATTGTTGCCATCAGAATAACAACAGAGTGAGGTTTATGAAAGCTTGACTTGTCTTGTTTCTATCCACTCTCTGTCTGCCTGTGGACAGAGCCGATTCATTTAGTTGTGCCTTGCTCTGAAGCTCCCCTCTGATCCTTACGTACTGGCTTTAGTTTCATCCCGCTGATCGATGGAATCAGTCAATATGTTTACCGAGACCTTGTTTCCTTTCCCTGAAATGTATTTTTTTTTTCATATTTCCTTCCCGTCTGTGCTTCATCCTATAAGCTCGTTGACCTGCATGCCACCCTGGCTCGGTCAGTGTCGGAGTCTTAGTTTTAGAGCACTTGCCTGACTGTGCCAGGTTGTCATTCCACAAATCAATACCTGTATTCTCTCTGCAAATCCACCAGGCTGGAGCAGAGGATATACTAGATATTAAATCATTGTGAAACATTAAAGATAGGCTATAGCCTTGTCAGACCCGCCCTGGTCTTCATGTAAATCCCCCTCTAATGAGACATCTTGACAGCCTTCAGCCACCTGTGCCATCCCCGAAGAATAACATTCCTTGACAACGCATGTGTGTGTGTCTTTTTGTGTGCGTATATATTTATTATCTCCTGTTCAGACACATTCAGATGTACAATACTGCTGTGCATGTCAATATTACAATTATAAATACCCTGAAAACAAAGTAGTTTGCCTACAACAGTGACTTTAAGTATCTTAATGACATGTAAATGTTCCAACTAATTCTATTACATGAGTTCAATATAAAGGGTCACATTTAACCAACCAGTAGGTGTGTGCATGTTTTATTACAGAAAACAGAGTAATTTTAAATGCATTACTTATATGTATAATACTTGAATAATAAACACTTGAAAAACACATTATGTTTATGTTGAAGTTCCCCTTAACATTTTATGTAATAACTGAATAACACATAACGTTAATGTATAAGTCTTCATTAATTTAATTAAATCGTAAGTTATTCTATTTATTTACACTGACTCAACATGATAGAAAACTTTGCAATAAAGCAGACACCTTAAATTAAACATGTTTGTAATAAAAATTAGATGGAAAATGTACATGCAATTAAAAATACATTAAGTCACTGTTTAAGGCAAAATATTTTTTGAGTGTACTATATTATAACCTCTTAACCAGTCTTATTTTGTGCCTCTTCTTTCAGCTCCCAGTGCCCCTCCTCAGCAGGTAACAGTTCTGACAGTGGGAAACCAGAACAGCACTTCCATTAGCATCTCCTGGGACCCTCCTCCACCAGACCACCAGAACGGCATCATCCAAGAGTACAAGGTTTGTCCCAGCGAGTCAGCATGGATTCTCATTTAACTTATACAAAGCCAAGTGGAATCAACTGCCTCTCTGTTTTTCCTCCTCTCTGCATTAGATCTGGTGTCTGGGGAATGAGACACGTTTTCATGTAAATAAGACGGTGGATGCAGCTATACGCTCGGTGGTGGTAGGCGGGCTGCAGGTGGGAGTGGTGTACCGGGTGGAAGTGGCTGCCAGCACAAGCGCAGGGGTTGGAGTCAAGAGTGAACCTCATTCTATTATTATCGGTAAGACTGAATGATTAAAAAGCATTCATAACTTTTCAACCTCCTGTTCAAGTTTTTCTATATGCTTGCATCAATGTTCACAAAGAATAATATTGTTTTTCAGTGTCAGTGGATGATTTTAGCAAAACAACCAAGAGTGTGAATGTTTTGGCTAAATACTAGGAATTGCCAAATGGATAATATTGTTGAAATACTACTATTTTGATATGTGGCCTTACCACGTATGATTTATGTGGAGCTGAGGCAGATTGTGCCTGATTTGACCCATAACTGATGGCTTGGCCTGTAGCATGTTCTTATTTCCCCAGTGTCACTCACATAATCCATCTCCAAGAGCAGAGCCCCAAGCTTGCAGCTATAATATATTGTGCGTTTGCGTGTCTGTGGATGTGCGAATGGGTGTGTGTTCATGTGGTTACAAAGATAAAGAGTATTTCTGCAACTTTGCAGGCGTGCACATATAATATGTGCATTTTTATCTTTATGAGCGTGTATTTGTTCCTGTCAATGTGTGGGAACATTTGATTGTGCTCCAAGAAATAGTGTCAGGCAGGCTAGTGAGGGTGAGCTGCGATTAGAGATCAATACAGGCCAGGATCCTCTCATTTCACATGGTGTGTTTTACCGGCAATGGAGTGAATTAGGGGCTGAGCTTAGCAAACAACCAGCTCACCTGGAGGGTTTGTTGTAAGCTTTTCGGCTTTGTCTTTTTCAGTCTGTACATTATATTTCACTGCACATCCTTTAGATCTATGTCCTGCTCCCTTGGTCAATATCTCAGCTATAATTCATCAGACCTACTTTCTTTGAGCTTAATCTAGCCCTAACCCTGTCTTGATGTATCCCTAGGTGTTGTTTCTGCACTGCGAGGAGGTAGAACATTCCCAAGCCCTTCAGTGTCACTTTGGCGATTGTTTCAACTTCACCTTGAAGCAGCAGATCATGCACAACAGCATTGCTATTATTTCCTGCTTCTCTCCAGAAGGTATCACATTAATGTTCCTGTTTATCTCTGTGCCCTCAGGTAAGGAGTTTCGGGACGTGATTATACATGGAAACCGGAACAACAGCATCACAGAGCAGATCACTGATGTGGTGAAACAGCCTGCTTTTATCGCCGGTATCGGAGGGGCCTGCTGGGTCATCCTAATGGGCTTCAGCATCTGGCTCTACTGGAGGAGAAAGAAGAGAAAGGGCCTGAGCAACTACGCAGGTTAGACTGATCATAGTCTCACTGTAACCTATGCTAATTTACGCTGACATTCTGCTCTTGTGCTTGAGCAAACAGTGGAAAATGCTCCATTGTTCAACTAATATTTTTTCTTCCGTCAAAGCAGGAGTATGTTTCATTCAATCAGTACAGTTTTGATGAAAGTTGCTAGCAGTGAGGTTCAGATGGCTACGGTGTTAAAGCTCAACAGGGAGACAGATGTCAGTGTGAGCCATTTCCAGAAGGCTACAGTTTTTGACAAACCCACCCACGGTGTTGGTTAATAGCCCATGGTGGTCGAGCTGAGTGGGCAGACTGGACTCTCTGCTGGTCACTGAAGCTGGAGTTCGTCCAGCTCTCCTCCCACACACTGACCCTGACATCTTATTGAATGACCCGCAGTCAATACTAGCAACCACCAAGTCCACATACACTACCAAGGGATACAAGATTTAATTAGAGAGCTGAAAATAGTAATGAACTCACACATGCGTGCCGCAGCCAGTATAGCACTATATTCTAACATTAGTTCTTGCCCTTTAACAAGCAGAAATTCAAGAGAAAAATATTTCCTTCTTCTAATTTTTAGCAGGTCAAAAAAAGGCATTTTCAGTCACAGCTACTATGAGCTGGCTTTATTAATTTGCTCTTAATTTCTGTTTGTTGCATTTATATGTTTGTGTGTTGTTTGGTTTTGTGCCGCTGTCTCTGCACCTTGGGCCTCTGAGCTGGCTGCTTTCCTGGCTGTCGCTCTGCACGCTGGGTGACGATGCGGTCTCAAATTCTCTGACCCTCAGCACCTCTCGTCTTGACCCCGTCCCCGGCGTGCAGATACCCCTAAAGCACCGCTTATCTCTGCAGGCTTTTAACACACAACTTCTCTGTCTTCTTGTTTTGCAGTTCAGTCCTTCACCTTCACCCCTGCAGGTACTGTTCATTTGTCCCGTCTCCTCACCCCACCTCAACGCAGATTCATCTCCTTCCCCGCTTATAGTATATATGCTTGGATTGTCCGACTGTTGGTCATGGCTGGTGCAAATCCAAACTTCATAACCATGAAAGCAATTTATCCAACCAGAGATGCAAATTCACACCTCAGAGATATGCTATTGGCCATGACCAGAGCCCTGCAAACTTAAGCCCCTATTCCTGCCAAACCTGCGGCCTTATTGTGTTGTAATTGTGTATGTCTGTTGTGGCTATGTGTTTTATGAATGTACTTTCATCCTGTTTTGTGTATCTTTTTTTGTGGTGCAGGGTAAGACTGTCCATTTCCCTCTTCTCCCAATAACCTTCTTCATTTTTGTTTTCTTTTTAAGACTCGGATCGTGTTGTAATCTACATATCTGTTCTCCATAGGTGTCAGTTAGGCAGCTGGCTGGTGTGTTTGATTATTTTTTCCCTTTCCTTCCATTTATATTTTTTGTTCTTTACTTGTGACAATTTTCCCCCCACTGCTGTGACTATACATATCTGGCTGAATTTATTTTGTTTATCTGTAAACTAGAGCCATTGAGAATGATGTAACAGTGTTATATTGTTGAAATCTGTAGCCTGAGTGGAACCAACACAGTACAGATCATTTATCTGTGGATGGAGTGGAGTGAGAGAAGCCTATCCAAAACACTAAATATTGGATGTAAAGTTAAAGTACAAAAATGCATTGCAGATGGATATTTGAATTATGCCTAGAGGCTTCTGTAGTGTACAGTATCAGTGTATCTGATAGCTGTGGTACAGTGAGTCAGGGGTCAGCACAGGGCCCTTCCCTCTGTTTCCTGGATTTACTGACAACCATAACTAATACAATTTTTTGGTAAAGTATACATGTAGCCACGGGGTCCCTGTGGAGCCTATGCCAAAAACCCAATTAACTCTGGCCTTTCCACAACAGCTGTAACAACAGATTATGGAACACATTAGTATGTTAGTGAAACACACCTTAGACAAGCAGGAGAGGAAGCGGGTTATCTCACTAAAAGAGTTTTGAGTGGCAAGCACAAAACAAGGTCAGATCTAGCAGAGATTATGGAGTTAGAGTGAGGTGATATTTAGGACATGAGCCAAAGTGCGGCTGAAGAGTCTTACAGCGCTGCTCTTCTCTGTATTGACAATTAGTTGATGTATTGAGAGTGTCCTGCCTCAGCCTCCTAAAGCTGTCAGTACATGAGAGGTAAATCACTACACTGTTGAGGCAGACGGCCAAGCAGGAAGGAGATTTGATGGAATTTTTATACGCTGATTATGTCCACCCCCCCTTAATGCTTATTAAAGGGGATTAATCTGTATTCATATTGGAGAAAGTGCTTATCTGGAAGACGGAGGCGAGAAGCACAGCCCATGCCGCCGTGTCACTCTGGCTAACATAAAAGTATTTCACAGCAGCCCAGAAATGTGCCTGAGCACAGATAGGGACTTCAGAGGCCTTCCCGCTGCACAGCCTCCCCTCCCCTCGCCTCCACCACCTCCTCCTGTCAGTCCTCTCTCAAGCAACAGAGAGTTCTCTAATGCAAGTTTGTTGGTGGTGGAACAAAGAGAAATGGCTTTAGCTATGACTGAATAAGGAATGCCAACTGTGTCTCGAGCTGTCAAAGCTATATTTTATTTAGGCAGACCTGCAGTGCTAGTTTTATCTGTGTAAAACTTGTGTTAGCTGTAAGTATTTAAATTCCACTTGCTGCTATAAAGCTTAATGCAGGAAATAAACTACAGTTTTGATTTGTGTTCCTCTTGTTTGAAATCCTACAATTCTGTTCATGAGAGACAAAATTGGATTAAATGAGCTTAGGTAATGTTGGTGATTCATTAAAACGTCCTGTAAGCAGCCTTTGTAATCTATTGTGGGAGTTTCCTCTCCCTGTCAACTGCGTTGCTACGTCACCCACAGAAAAGCCCCCTCTCTCTCGCCCATGTCTGGGCTTGTTGTGGAATCAACCTGAATTGAAACAGAAAAGAGAGGAGGAATGTTCAGCCTCCTTCTCTCTTTAATCTCCATCTGTGGAACAAATGAGCCAAATTACTAACAGCTCTCCTTCTCTCTCTTGAGTAAACCAGCTCCCTTTTTCCCCTCCCCCCCCCATCGGTATGCGGTGATTTCCGAAAACTCTTGCTGCTTTTCTGTGTTTCCTGTGATCCATTGAAGTTCTTACATGCTTAGAACTCTCGACGCTGCTTTGTCATCATGGTCGTTGAACAGAGATGAAATGGAGCCTTCACAGCCGTCTCTCACTTTGAGCCATGGAGTTTTACTAGCCGCTGACAAAGAGCGCGGTCCTTGTTATCTATACATCACTGTAATGGAACAGGCCACGTGTATGGCTTCTGGGGGAGCCCTTCTTGCTGAAGGATCAGTAACTCAGCCTCCATGCTTGCAGATAGAAAACTCAACGTGATTAATGAGCCCTCTGCCTTTTCTAATCATTTTTTGGCTGAGATTTAATCACAAATCTGATAATAACTCAGCAGCAAAATAAGAAAGATGAAATGAGTTTTGCCTCTCATCAGGCATCTTGTCCTTGAGGAACACATGACATCTCCACTTATGCAAAGCAAAGCAATATGCAATCCTCATCACTGGACTTTTTTTTTTAATTTTCATGAAAGGCATTGGACGCAGAGGGACATCTGCATCCCTTAGTGAATCCATCAACTATCTAGCTGTGTAAGAACAAGAGAAGAGATGAAGACATAGCTGGTGAAGGGCAGGCTGGACAATACTAAAGAGAGAATGTGTCTGATCTTAATTATGGAAATAAATCCTGGTTGTTTGCTATGAATTATAGAAACTTAACCCAGCTTTGTCTTTTTTTTCTTCCCTCATTTTCCTCTGTCTTTCTTTTCTGACTTCAGTGACATTTCAGAGAGTCGATGGTGGTCTGATGAGCAATGGAAGGTGAGTGTGGTCAATATTGCAAGCAAGTAAACAAAAATCTTCCCTTCATTAATATTTCATCCTCTCTGTCCTAAGCTTTACATGTCTTAACACAACCGTTTCCTCCACAGTCATGCATCAAGTCTACAGCAAGCTTTTTTTGATTCTAACGCTGATAAATGACTGATAGATTGAAAGATAACCAATACCTGTTTGTGTGCCTGCCATGCAAACCGGCGTGCAAATATACATTTCTAGCACATTTCTGTTCATGCATCGATAGATGGACTCATAAATCTCCTCAACAGAATTAACAGAAACAATTTAAGCAGAGAGTGCTTTTATTTTGTCATTTATCTTCCGCTGCCGGCTACAGGCAACCCAGAAGCCCTCTGGAGTGATAAATTTGCCTGTCACCTTGCGTGGGCGGCTGGGATCTGAGCACATGTAATAATGTAAAAATAATTACCCAGGGGAGAGACGGTAGAGGTACCCCGCTTGCACCCCCATACAGCTTGCTCCATTTCAGTGTGTGTCGCTGAAAGAGAGAGGGGCTACAGAGACGAGGGCACATCTCAATGACACCAGTTACTGAGCCTTTGTGGGTATTCAAGAGACTCCCTTGAGAATCCCGGGCTTCTGTCTATCTACTGCTTATCACACCTGACTAGGTAAAGCCTCCAGATCTCAAACACTCAGCGAGAGATTGCCAACTAAATCTGACCCTGTGTGTCTTGGCTTTTGGGAATGTGTCTCTTCTGCTGTCTGGTTGCAGCATTTTTATATTTATGCTTTTTTTCCCCCGTTACTGTGTTTGTATGACTGGATGCCACAATGGACGATTTTGCCTATATTGTTCTGTGAGCTGCCAGCACGCTCTCAATGAATTAGCTACGCTACTTGCCATGCCTTTTCTCATCTACTTTCTGCTGTAGTGTTTTTCCTTCAATTTTCCACATAAGTGGTTCTGATTCTCACTCCAGCGAATGGGATTTGAAATGTCTGTATTTGTGGTGCTCTATATTTGTCATATCTTTAGTCAGGAGCAGCAACTGCCTCAATTTTCACCACACTGGAATAGGATGCAGTGTGGAACTGTTATTCCAACAAGAGCCTCGGATCCGTTAGTCACTGTAGTGCCATCAAATCCCAGATGTTGCAACGTGCCCATCTGCCCTGAGAGGGAAAATGTGTAGCAGAGTATCAGAGGAAAATGTGTTCATTTGTTACATGAGATGTTTATTGCATTAATTAGACAATAGCAAATGAAGCCACGTCTGTTTCCAGTTTCTCATTGGCTCCTGCCAAATTGCCCTGACTGAACAATTACAGTTAATCGATCACAAAATAAATGATTCATGGAAGATGAATAGGCTGCAGATTGGTGGACCTGGACGATTTGACATTGGCTGCTCAATTGAAATTGATAAAAGCCGATAAGGGCTCATTCCTTATCCCCCTGCCAATAGGGAGATTGTAATTAGGAGGTAGTAATAACTTCCTATCTTGGCACTGATCAATATTTTAGTAAAGCAGATTCACTCCTATAGGTGGGGAGAACAGGCTGAGCATTGCAATGAACAGGTTTCACAAACACTGTTGCTATGGAGATTCCTTTACATACCAGGATCTGAATGCTAAATGACAGCATGAGTTAATCTAGAAAGTAATCGGTGTTTCCCATTGCTCTAAGTGTTAGCTAATGTCTAGACTTTTAATCCAAGTTCCATTCACGAGTCTGTGGGACCATAAATACCTGATTTATGAAGTTGCTCTGGAATTAATATCTCTCACTTGGCTTATTTATGGGGAGCTCAGTGTCGGGCATCTTAGGCAGTATTTATGGTTTCCTACCCATCACAAGTAACTGAAATGTCCAGCAGGAAGACGAAATGCTTCAAATCAAATTTTATCTACCAAGGTTGCCATCCATCCTGTGCTGGCCAGGGATTAAAAGTTAGGTGCTGACTTTTTATTAGATGTATGACCCTGTGTCCACCTGCTCACCATTACCCCACCATCTCACAAACAAACGGAGTCTCACACACACACACACACATATATATAACAAATATCCTCAGTAGAAATCAGTCTTATTCTAATTATCCTCAGCAGGAATACTGCTGTGTGATAAATACAAGGACGATGCAACCATTTCCACTGTCAGCTCCTTGTCTTTCAAATGGTCTTTCTCAAGTGAGCTGAGGGACGAGTCAAGTGAGACAAGTAATGAGACAAAGGCATGTTTTTTTACTTTAGACGGTGTACAATTGTGGTGCAGTCTTGCTGGAGTCAACAAAAGAAAACATTATTCTCATCTTTTTCAGCTGCTTGGAATTTTTAGTCTGACAGATGTTAAGCGCATGAGAGGCAGAGAGAGGAGGGAGAGAAGGAGGAGGTGGAGGCGTAGAAGGGGAGAATGAAGGAAAATGGGGTTAGGGAAAGATGGTATGGCAAGAGAGAATAATGGCAGTGGGGAAACATGGCAGCTAGAAACAGAGGTAGGAAGGACGTTGGGAGATGTATTACCCTATAAAAGTGCATCTGTCTGATGCACAGCCATCAATTTGAATGACTTGTCTCCCCCGAGGGCCTGTTTTGGCATTCAGAAACCACAGCGAGGGCTCTTAGCTTGCCAGGGCTGCAGTTCATTTGGACTCCCCCCTCTGTGGAACAGCTCTTCTCATTAGAACCTGTGGCTGAGGAAGAGACTGACTGCAGCACACCCATTACCTGCCCTTGTCCTCAGGGCTTGATTCTTATCCCAGTCCCTCAGAGCCAACACGTCACCACACTGGAGCTAAGACAAAAACACCCATCAGGCAGCCTGGATGCTAACTACTGTGATGCGCAGCTTCTCAGAGTGCACATACAGTATGTATCTGTTGTCTGCTACAAACAGCACTGCTGGGCGCTGACAGTGGGGTGTGCTGTGTTTCTGAGATGATAATACCATCTGCTTCATCACATATGAGGCTTTTCTGACCTATGTAGGGTGTTTTGTCTGCTTAAAATGTACTTATTTTGTATCTTCTAATTTCGTTCCTTCTTAATCCATTTCAATGCCAAGTGGGTGTGATGTATCAATGAAGTGGCACATAAACAAAGGCATTTAACTCCATCTCATTCTCATTTAACTCCATCTGTGTTACGCATGGTAACTAGCATAAGACGTGATTGTACAGTAAAGTGGCCCTAATGGCCTCCCAGCAGTCACCCATGACAGGTTAAAGTCTTAATGGCTGCTTTTTATGGGTCTCACCCCCTCAGGAGGGACACAACACCTGTTAAATGGAGCTGCCCTCGCCCATATGCAGGCATCCCACAAGTGGGTCATGGGCATCATGGTGGGGCTAGAGCCGGGGTTTGACGTCTCATCAAATAAGATGTAGACTGTCTGGACATCGCCACAAGGGGTTGATGAGAAAACACAGCAGAATGAGCAAGATATTAATGAATAAGGAAACAGCATACATGTGGGTGTCCGTGTGCACTGCTGTATGTGTGTGCAGAGAGCAAATGCATGCATTAGTGTCTCCACAGTGTGCTTTTGCATTAATAACTGAGGGAATGTGACAAAGACACAGCAGGAGAAACAGAGAGATAAAGGGCTGTGTTTGCCTGAAGGAATTCCAACTTTGTGGGGGGAGAAATGTATCCGTACAGTATTTCCCCCTATCTCAGAAGTGTTTCATTAGCTCCAGTGGCTTACGGCAAGCTTATCTCACGCAAACACACATTCTTGTGCACAAACTAACATTTAAACATATGTTTGATTTTTTTGTCTGCACATTGTCTCGCTGCTGATTGCTGTCATGTTATTTTATTCATTATTTCCAAATCCAGTAACGTAATGCAGAAATAAACCATGCATAATAATGTTTTTGTATTAATGTAATAGCTTATGTTTAATCTACTGTTTCATCCTGTGTTTCTGTCTAGCCGGCCGGGCCTGCTGAATGCCAGTGACCCAGGTTACCCCTGGTTAGCGGACTCTTGGCCAGCCACCAGCCTGCCTGTCAACAGCAGCTCCGGGGGACCCAATGACCTGAGTAACTTTGGCCGAGGAGGTGAGTGCCCTGGTGCTGTCCCCGGTGCATTGAGAAACAGACCATAGGAGATGAAAGATGATGGCCTGCCCTCCTTTCTGTTCTTGAGACGCTCCTGTTGTTCATCATGTACATATATGCATATTCCATTTGTGTTTGGGTGTATATTTATATATCACATCAGAGGACAGCTAGAGCATTAACAGCAGGGCCTCTGCTGTCACCAGGCTGAGTAATGGCAAATAGTCCAGCCTGGTGTCATGGCCCATACCTCAGAGCTAGAGAATGTGAGGGGAGAGACGGGCAGAGGAGCAGGGGGTGGATGGCTGTTTGAAAGGATGGTCTTGAGCAGCCAGTCGTGAAGGACAGGCGCAGCTTGACTGGCGCAGATGCGGACACTTCCGCCACGGCTCTACATCATCTTCCCTTCACTGGGCATGCAAACCATGCACTACGGAGAGAGTCTGCTTGCTCATTCCCTGGCTCTCTCTCTCTCCCTCCGTTCATTCTTCTGTCAACACACACACATGCAGAGTAGCAGCGTTTTCCCTCATGAACAGAGAAGGGAGGGGAGTGAGATATTCACACATGTGGAGGGGAAACAAGGCACCTTGACTGGGAGGCTGAGGGTTGGAACGCTTGAATAACTGGGATGAACTTTTTGAATGAGGTGAACCTGTTAAGTGCTGTTCCCTAAGATGCGAGCTTAACTGAAAGCACAAAGGACCAAACTGTAATTCTATAACACTCCAGGACCTCATGCACTTTGTATCCCAGGTCTCTCAAGGTCTGATGTACAGGGATCGTCCTCTTCTCTTCATCTGCCATAAAAACTAGAACCATTTTTATACAAACTCTCTACGGGGTTACAGGTCTAGTGTGTAGGATTTATGGGGGCAGAAAAGGATTATTCATAATTCTGTTTTCATTAGTGTATAAATCATCTGTAACTAAGAATTGTGTTTTCAAGAGTCTGCCATGTTACAAAACAAACACTGGCTCTTGAGAGAGCTTTTGGGCCCCCAAAGGGAAGGATGACATGAGGGGTGTTCAGTTGGGTGCAATCTGCAACCTCACCGCTAAATGCCACTAAATTCTACACACTGGATCTTTAAAGCCATCCTGTAAAGTCCCATCCGTCCTCTTTTCAAGATCTTCCCACTGGGCAAGGAGATAAGACGGGCACCATGCTCTCTGATGGAGCCATCTACAGCAGCATAGACTTCACCACCAAAGCCAACTACAACAGCCCTGGCCAAACATCCCAGGCCACACCCTATGCCACCACCCAGATTCTCCATTCCAGCAGCATCCACGAGCTGGCAGTAGACCTGCCTGAGGCCCAGTGGAAGGCCTCACTCCAGGCCAAGCAGGAGATGGCCAACCTGGGGTACTCACTGCCCGACAAGAACTCCTGCAACAACAGTAAGTCAAACTGAGACAGTGAGTGTGCTAATGGCGATTTGTGGGGATGTTGTTGCCCTCACAAGTCTTTTATATATGATTGTGTCCCCAAGAGATTATTCTTATCCAGTGACATCAAAAACAAAGTGAATTAACCCAGATCAAAAGCCACAAATTTACAGTTACAACAAGTTTTCCAACAAAAGTATTTGAAGCCTTTCCAAACCCACTGTGGTTGGGAGGAGTTTGTCCTAAAAAGAGTCATTTTTCCCCCGGCAGACATCATCTTGGTTACTCTCCAAGGTTGAATAAACATCTTTTGAAGGAGCAGTGCCGCTAATTCATCTATCCATTCTCTTGCTGGGTTTTCATGGTGGTGCAACTCCTTCAGTTTTTAGAGTAATTGTTAATCCATTTTAGCTTGACTAATATTTAAGAAATTAATCCAAATTAATTACAGTGGATTTGATGCAGGATTTTTTAAAGCCGAGTGGAGTTTCATACTTTAGGTGTAATGAGTATTCCTCGGCTGTCTTCTTATACATATTTATGATCTCATTTTCCAACAGTCTAAAACAGATTAATTATTGTCTTTACATAGTCCCTTTAATCCAATGAATCTTTAAAAACTACTTTTTCAAATTCTCCCTGACATTATTTTAAGAAGTATGATCTCATATGATTATGTACATCTCTCTGAGGGGAGACAAATATTGTATTAAAAACTCTACTATTGACTCATTTATCCAGTTTCTTGAAATGAAAAGAGTTGTATTAATGATTAGCGCTATGCTTTTCAAATCAACAACAAATCAAATTTGTCCTGCAAATGTTTTGCCTGTTGCATACAAATCAGAAAGTGAATGACAGGTTGAACAAGTGCTCCCCGTTGAATGTATGAATCCTGAATTTGTCCTGCTTGCTCAATGCTCTAACTGCATGTTTGCATGTGCTTGTGCTAACTGCCAAACACCTGACGCCACTGTGATTTTTGCCCTTTAACCCCCACTGTAGCCCTCCTTTTCATTCCTGACTACCGTTTGGCCGATGGATTGTCTAATAGAATCCCACACAACCAATCACAAGATTTCAGCACCACCAGCTCGCACAACAGCTCAGAGCGAAGCGGCAGTCTCTCAGGTTGGTTTACGCAGCAGAGAATCTTATAAAGCAAACTAGGATGCTCTCTGGGGCTCTGCCGCTTGACTTTATGATTGACTGATGTGTTAATTGCTTTATTGATCTGTTATTTGCATGTACTAACATGACATCTAAGAGAATTTATATGAACACGTGTCCCTTTCCCTCACCAGAGATGCTTTGCTCACTCAGCTCCCACTGCTTACAGTTTATTTCATGTGGATGCTATAGAGTCTTATTTTTAGTTATATGTGGTTCTGAGTACAGTAGCTTCTACTGTACTGTATGTAGTCATGCTGTTATTTACATAGGAGTTGACAGCTTATTAGAGCATAAAGAAAGAATAATACTATGATCTCCTGACGGTATATGGCTGCAAGTGCTAAGGCTGGGTTTCTGCCATATCAGCCGGTCCTTGTAAGGGCTTTGTCTCTCACTGTGTGAGTGAGCAGACGGGAATAGGGGCAAAGGGAGTCTTTCAGACAGAGTGGACACACTCTGGACACACACATACACACACACACACACACACCATTAGAGATGCTTGGCTGGGTAAAGTGGCAAAAATACCTCCCTTTTTCCCTCTTCTCCTAATGGTGGCTGACTACACTAAAACCCATGTTCAGAGAATTACAATGTCATTTATAGGACACCAAGGCAGCCCTCTGCCTGCCTCCCCTCCACTCTCCTCTTTTATCTAGTTACAAGCCACTGCCTTAACTGGTCTCTAATTCAATGCTCTGGCACACAGTGGGTTGGAGAGAAGGATGTGAAGTGGCCATGCCTTACAGGGAGATTCCTCCTATAGACACGAAGGTTACTAAGGGCCCAGACTGGGCTTGGCACATGCTGTATTATAATTTCATGAGACGGAGAGAAAACATCATTAACAAGAAAGATCTGTGCACAGAGTACAGTGATATGCCAGAGAATATGCTTTAAAATAATGGTCTAGCAGATAGTAAATAAGGCTATAGCCAGCAGCCTGTTAGCTTAGCTTAGCGTAAAGACTGGAAGTAGGGGGAAACCCCTAGCCAAGTCCTGTCCAAAGGTAACAAAATCTGCCTTCCAGCATAAAACCCCACTTGTAAAACCACAACTTAAACCACAACAAGATGTAAAATATAAATTATTAAGCTTCAGAAGTGTACTGTAGGTGGATTTGGTAACGTTGGACAGAGCCAAGCTTGCCGTTTCTCCTGCTTCCAGTCTTTATGCTAAGCTAAGCTAACTATTGTTTACATCTAACTAGGCAAGAAAGCAAATACAAACGTCTCCCAAAATGTTGAATTATTTCTTAAATGAGTTTTAATGTTATTTGATATACAGTAAAAACACAAAATAATACCTTTACATATTCAGTGTCAATGGTAAAAAATTAAATATCAAAATTTGACTGAAAGAGATAATAATCAGGTATCTAAATAAAGTATACTATAAAACTGAATCCCCTACATAATATGTGATTTTTATGAGATCCATTGCTATATTGAACAGGTGGGAGGCACTAAAATGAGTTTTCTCACTATATGTCTTCTCTATACTGTACATCGTACCACAGAGATGGGAATTTGTACAAGCTAAGACTTGATTCAGACTTCAACCAAAGTAAACTCAGCATCTGAGCGGGGGAAAAGTTGAAGTAGCGGTGTCTTGCTCTCCCTCTGAGGAGATGGAAGGAATAATGAATGTCAGGTCTGAAGGAGGAGAGCAGGATGAAAAGGAACAGAAATAGAGCAGCTTTCATGGCAGCATGGATCTCCACTGGGGACAAGAAGCTGCTCATTAAAACCTTTCTTAGTGTAAGGGAGAAGAGGTAGCTGCTGTTTTCTGTGTTTTCTGTAGCGGTTTGAGACCCTGAAGACTCCCGCACTCTCCCTCACACGCTGTGAACCTCCATAATTATGAGAAGTCCATGGTTGTTTGTGACCTATTGTGCCCCTGCACTCTCCATATTTGTTGCATCTCACCTCATTATGTAACATGTTGTCTTTATTTTTAGTTAAAAAAATGATGATACATGACTTTCAGTTATTTTGATGTCCTTTTTGAAATGATTCTCCCACTCAGAAGTTATATCTGGCTGCATAGTCTTTCTAGAGTCTCTGCTCTGTGGCTTTCCGCCTCAGCACTGACGCACCCAATGAAAACAAAGCAAGCTCAAGGCTATGCAGCCCTGCAGTTATAGGCTGGGAGCGCCCAAACCTTGGGTATAAATACCCAACGCAGAATCTATATTTAGGATGAGTTCCCCTTTGAAGAGAGGCCCAGTTTTGTCAGAGGAGATGGGTTCGCTGTGTAATTCCTGTATAGCTCCTAGCCACAGCCTCGCTCTGTATTTTTCATATTTGGGGTGAGCTGTTGTAATTCCAGTGCCAGACCATCTTTCCTAGAAGAGGCTCATTTACAATATTGATGGCTGGTCTTGTGTGGAGGGACTAAGGATGATTGAACAATCGCGTCAGCTCACCATTTATTGGTAAAAGTCAAGCGTCGCCCAGAGGTACGATTAGGAAACCCAATTACTTTCAGACTATACTTACACTGTGGTGCCGCCTGCCTTGGGCTTACAGTTGTTTCTTTTATTACTTCCATTCTTTATTAATCTTATTCTGACACCTATCTCCTCTTGTCTGATATTCCCTTCCTTGCCCCAGCATTTTTACCATGCTCATCTTTGAAGTGCTTTTGTTTTTCTTGCTGGTTGAAGACTTGAAAGAGCAACATGATTATAATTTTCTGGACTCAAAACATTTTTTGCACTGCTTATTTGTATTTCTCTGCCATCTGGCTTCCATGAAAATCAATAGAAATGTACCTCATTGCTTCTGTATGTTTCTCTCGATGACAGTGATCTACTTTTTACTGTGCCGGAGTCGAGGCAGTTTATTAGATTACATTGGAGTGCACGATGTTACATTGCACAAGATGCCGTATTGGCAGCTTTTTTGTGGCACTGGGAAAAGTGATTACAGGCCTTTGGCAGAGAAGGCTAACCAACAGATGACAGATACAAATGTGTTCAACAGAGTTTCCCAAAGATGGCTTTCACTAGTCTGTGCGGCCGGTGACGTCGATTTGAGGTATTTCCTGGATTGAGATTTAAGGTGTTTACTGGTATAGACGCACTTCAGCTGGCCACAAATGGACTCATATATGCAGATGCTGTACAGTATGTCTGCCTACTTCCCTTTCATGTGCATAATGTAAGAAACATGAGAGAAACATTACATATTAATAAACCTGCGTGCTCAAAAATTAATGGTATAGGGTAGGATTACACTACATGGAGATTCTTTGCGGTGTGTGATAAACTTGATAGATATTGTGTGAGACAAGATAAGATGCAATAAACAAAAACAAGTGTACATTTGTAATTTATTGAATAGATTTTTTACTGGACCAATGTACTGAACTCTGTCTTAGCATGATGGAAGAAGGAAAGACAAGTTTATGATAAAGCATTATTCAGACACAAGGCAATTCAGAGTGCTTCACAGGGGCATGGGAATACATTAAAATAAGACATTAAGAAAACATTAAAATTGCATTTATGAGACAATAAAAACAACAAAGTGACAAACAAAAATGAAAAAGAAGTTGCATTTTAAAGACAATATAAACAAAAGCAAGCAGTAGCAGTTACAGATTAAGGAAAAGTTAGATATCTAATTTATTGGAAGGCTGCAGTAAACAACAATATTTTAAGCTCCGGTGTAAATGAGCTAACAGTTTAAGCAGTCTTCAGGCTTGTTTCGCATACAAGGACCCACTCATCATTTTCAGTAATGTTCAAGAAACATTTTAAAATCATTATTATGTATGTTTAGTCAACCTTAACTGTTCCCTGTATTGATTGATACAAAAGTTGTGTTGCCGCAAAGGTTGATTTGCCTCATAGGTGTACCACGAAAATATAGTTTACGCCCAGTGGTTGGATGTTTTGGTCAAACAGATGGAACTTTCTACATGAATGAATCTTGTCTTTTCTGATATTGGTATACTTTTTCGTCTGTGTCGTGGCAGAAAAGATGGCAATGATGTTCAATATATGATGCATCATGTAGCTGTACTACAGTGTCGAACATTTATTGTGGACTATTAGGTGAGCACGGCAGGCAATTTTAAGGTTCCACCTTGAGCTTTAGGAAATTGGAGAGGCTACTCACATTTTATTAGTCAATACTATATTTTATAACCACACATTATATTTTATAGTGCTCATTTATTGAAATAACAATTAATTGATAATGACAATAATCATCATCAGCAGATACAGTTAATTATAAAAGAAAGAGCTCCTTTGGAAGTTGTATTAATATATATTTCCACATACACTAGTAGGTAAAGAGTTACTAAAGGAACTAGTAAAGACTGTTAAATGTAACCATCCAAAAATAGGTGGGTTTTTTTCCTTAATTTTTTTGGTAAATAAGAAATAAAACAGTTCTGAAATGTATCTAAAGTTATTGTAAATAAATTAAGTCATGTTTGTGTTTTTGTTGATAATCTTGCGTTTGCGTTTTGAATGATATGATGATTTACCCCGAGTAAGGGTTCATTTTCCATCAGCACATCTTAGTCTTCAGGAATATGTGTAAACTGTATATACCTTAACTCAAAAACACATTTGGGCTTGAAGTCAAATGTGTTTTGAAGAAAAAAAAGGTTTCTTTCACAGTGACCAAATCATATAAAACCCGGTATTGACCTGGCTGGCAGATTTATAAAGATGGATGGGACAGAGGAGAATCTGGTGTTGGAGGGATATGAGTGGAAATGGATGGGGTTAGCGGCTCTCCGGTGTAATAAAAGAAATGAAAGTAGTAATAGACTCTCAGTGAATTCCATTAGGGACACACTGACACTACACAAGCCATTCATTATGATGATGCTGTGAAGTGAGATATTTCATTGTGGAGCCCAAAGACTGGTGTTAAAGGGGACACTGAGGGATGGGTGGAGCACAAAGGTCTGCCTCGGCCTCGTTTACTGCCGTTCTCTCCTGTTTCTATGGAGATTTGAGTCTTTTCAGCCAATTAATCAATGGTAGCACGCTTTTCATCAGGCAACCTTGAGCTTTTCTATGTAAGCACTGACAGGCAGGGGCCCATTGAAATGTTGTATTTGAAACTGTGTATGATTTTCCAAGGGTATGTCAAAACCAAATGGATCTGTAATCTAACTAGCATGTATGGATTCAATTGAGTTTCTTGAGAAAACACATTTGTCACAAGCAGCTACTGTAATTTGCAATGCTATCCCACTTGTATATTAGTTTTTAATGGATTTTCTTTTACAATCTAATTTTCAATGACTCTGTCTCTTAAATGGATCCCTTCCTCTTCCTTTTGTAGGTGGAAAGGGAGGAAAGAAGAAGAAGACCAAGGCTGGCTCTAAACCTACTAAAGCCAATGGGTCCAACTGGGCCAATGTTCCCCTGCCCCCTCCCCCTGTACACCCTCTCCCTGGCACTGAGATGGACCATTACCCCAATGAGCACCATGAAGGAGGAGGGTATGTCTACTATACAAATATACTTCAGTATTCAGATATGATATGAACAGATGAATAATATTTTGCAGTATTATTTCATCTTTTGTTCATTTTATTTTAGATTTTGATGCTTAGCACTGACTTGAAAGTAGACAAGAAACTGAAAACTAGAGCTGATACTGATATTTTGGCGTAAAAAAACTCATACTCATCCCTTAAATTTGTACAAAGATAGTTAATGCATGCAGGATAGTTTATAGTTTAACAATATGAAACAATGATTCTAATATACAGATAAATTAGCCCAAGCATCTTTTTCTGCATTATGTTCTGTTATCGGCACATATCAGTTGGGCTTTAATGACAACCATATCAAAGTGCCAGCAAAATGGAAAAAAAGGCTTGTCCAATATTTTGTCAATATCTTTCTCAGTCATACACGATTAGACAATTTAATATCCATCTGGACCTCCTCCCATTATATGCACAATAGAGCTGCAACGATTAATCGACTAAGAAAATTAATCCAAAATAATTTGATAACTAAATAATCATTTCAGTCATTTTTCAAGCAAAGATGTCAAGCATTTAGTTACAGATTCATAAACTTAAGAATTTGGTGCATCTCTTTGTCATGTATGATGGTGAATAGTTGAACAAAAGACATTTGAGGAAGTGACTTTGGGAAATTGTGATGAGCATTTTTCACAATTTCTTTACCTTTTAAAGACTAAGCGATTAATCCAATAATCATGAAAAAACGGCAGACACATTGATAATGAAAGTAATTGTTTGTTTCAGCCCCAATACACAACCTCAAGTTTTGAGAAAACTCATGCAGTGTGGTCCAATCCAAGTCTGACTTGGTTATTTCCACCCAAGACATTATAAGTTACAGTTTAGACCCATTTTAGTCTCACTTTTTTATTGTTTTGAAATTGGGTTCAAACTGAATTCATATTTAATTGTTTGATTCATTTAGTTAAATGGTTAAAATATTGTAAAATGGCGACACAGAAGATGAAGCAGTATGAACTAATCATATAATTACCATCTCTGTTGTAGATGCACTTGCTCATTATTATCATCGTATGTTTCCTCCTCTGACTACATCAGTAGTAGAGAATCTTGTGTTTGTGCTTGCTGGAAAGAACAAGACAGAGCTTGCCAGTAGGAGCAACACCATACATTTCTGTTTGTAATAACAGGGTTCAGCTCTGTTTTCTCTGCGGCTAATTGCTGTACTTCTGGAGGAAAAAATGAAGGATCAATCTGTGTATAGTTTCCGCAGACAACCAGATACACACACACACACACACAGAAACTCATATACAGATGGCTGCAGATCAAACTATCTGCTGATCCTGTCTTCAATCTATGAGATGACTTCATGACTTGAAAATAAATGAAAGGGAAAAAAAAAACAATGTTCGAGCAGTCTCCTGCTGCTACTAGCTCGTAGACACACAGATGGTTTCAGATTAATCTATTTGCTGAATTCCACAGTGGAAAAAAATCATAATTGCATTGTTTCATAAAGAAAAAAAGCGAGACAGGCAGAGTGGGGGATTTATAGCAGCAGATTGTTATCTACCTCTGAGTCAGAAGGAGATGTAAAAAGCTGTCAGAGTTCTTAAATGTGTTTGATGCGATACCAATCGCTTCTTTTGTTTATATATATATACACTAATTACATGACTTTCTTAAATCAGCTGACAGATTTTTAACATTTAATTTAGTGTGCTGAATGAAACAGAAGCTCAAACATACTCTTCTGTAGTTACACAGTAACAGAGGCTTATTTAAATGTTAGTGTGTGTCTCTGTCTTTGGTCCAGTAGGTGCAATGTCCTCCTACTCCCATTTCCAATCTGGGAGAGTCATCTGCTTTAATGGGCTATCTGGCAAATGAAGAGTCCTGTGCACTGTAAATCTGAGGCTGCTCTTAATGGCAGCAGATTAAAACAGTTATGTCCTATGGAGTGTGCACTGACAAATTTCTTTAATGAACATTTTCTTTATGGCTAGTATTATTTCAGCATGTATAAGCACAGCTATGAGGAAGTGAAGCCTGACTACCTCCATAATTCCTCTCAGGACTGTCGTATAACGAATTCTTGCGAAAGTTGGACAAGGTCACAAAGCTCCAATCTTAGTGTATAGGAATTTCTTATAAAATATTTATATTCTTGTGCTGTATGCTATTCCCTCTCTATTCAGTAGCCTTTATATATTTATAGACATGACAATATCACACAGCTTGTTGTGGTTATGTTCCTGTCCACATGTTTTTTTCTTAATTTAATTTCTCATTAAGCTTTTAAACAAATTAGCGTAAGTCTGGATGATGACGACAGTTTAAACAGTTAGTTGATTAATATTTTAGTCAATTGACTGGAAATTAATTGGCAAATATTTTAATAATAGATTTTGTAACACTAAATGTCTTTGGGTTTGGACCGTTGAGTAGGTAAATAGGATCTCTCCCATATCCCCCTTTATCTAGGCCGACACCGATCCAAGATTTGCAGAAAACAGTTCAATAGTTTTTGTGTACCACCAACAAACAGACACGGGCAAAAACATAACCTCCTTAGTGGAGGTAATAATCCCTAGTTGCATCCCTAGATCAGACTGATCATCATCAGCTTTCAGAACCTTTGTGCAGTAAATATCTCTTCTCACATCAGGTATGAGAGTGATGGCTGGGGCCCGCCCATGCCCGTGCAGACCTATCTTCACCAGGGCATGGAGGATGAGCTGGAGGAAGAGGAGGAGAGGGTTCCCACCCCTCCCATTCGAGGGGTTGCCTCTTCCCCAGCTGCTGTGTCCTTTGGACAGCAGTCCACAGCCACCCTTACCCCTTCTCCCCGGGATGAGATGCAGCCCATGCTCCAGGCCCATTTGGATGAACTGACCAGAGCATACCAAATGGACATGGCAAAACAAACGTGGTAAACAACAAAGCTAGTATTTAATAGTCTTTATTGTAGTAATATGAAATACAGTCACACTACGAAACAGAAAAACATATTTTAATACGCAATTATCTATTTTCCATTTATCCATGAAGATATATTTTCATATTGCCTTGTTGTCATTTTAAAATGCTTACTGTACATTCTGTTCTGCAGGATTTACTTTGGTCCTGCAGTATTCTCCATGTCAACTGTGTGTGCAGTGGAGATAAACCCATTAATCATTTCATTTTAATGGGCCCATGCTACCACTTAGGCGACTACTATATTTTGCTCACTCTAAGAGACACAGTTTCTTACCCACGGTTGTTTACTCCCCCTACACCCATACGGCACATTCCATTGTTGTTGTGCTCATGCAAGTCAGATGAAGGCCATGCTTCATTCTGTCGGCAACGCGGAGAGAATGAGAGACTGGCATTCATTCATAATAGTGAAGTGGGGGGTAGACAGGGAAGCCTTGTCAGGAAGGAGATGTCATGTTACCCAGTAATGACTATGTTGGTTAGAGAGCATCTCTGACAACACCAGAGGGCCAGTAATTACAACCAATTCCCACTGCAAAACGCGTCAAAGACATTGCACTCCTCAAACAAACGCGGCTGTCAGTGGAGCAGGCTGCCACTGAGGTGACAGCCATGTGTCGACAGGCCTGGAGAGAGCGTGCCTTTGTACCATCCACAGCAGCAATTAGTGGGTCATTGTGTTAGCATGCAAGCAGCACCGTGGAATTAGTGGAATTGTCCAAATTTATTCAGCGCTTCCATATGAAAGAGGTCGCTAGAATTAGCTCTATACTTCCACATGCATCCCTATTTTTTCACCATCTTGTGGCATAGAAACTACTGAATATTCCCTTTATTCTTTATATATTCATCATTCCTGCACATTCCTTCATATAAATGTTTTTTTCCGGTAGAGTAACATATATGTGTAGTATGTGTTTGTATAGTAAGATGTTTTTCTCTTCCCAGGCACATGCAGGTAGGCTCACTTCCTCCCCAGGCTCCTGCTCCTCCAGTGGGCTACGTGTCGAGCACAATGGTTTCTGACCTGGAGACGGACCTGCCTGATGAGGATGAGGAGGAGGAGGAAGAGGAGGAGGATGAAGGCTATGGAGCCAGGCATCCCCGTGGTATTGAGCACACACCAGGGTCTAGCATGGACAACCTGGACAGCTCTTTAACAGGTAATGGGTGCTTCTTTGTACATATTTGTACCATATTGTAACTAATTGTTACTCATTTTGTACAATAAATGTGTGTATATTTGCACTGTTAAATTGTATCCTTAATTTAGACACTGATTAATCAATGTTACACTTTTTTTTTTTCAAATCAAAATTACTACGTTCTAATGAGTCTGAATGGGCAAACATTCACTTCCCATTGTCGTTGTCTTACAGTAAATGGATTGTTGTTCATGACATGTTTTTAATCAGTCTGCCATGCGTACATTTTTATGTGAACATGCTTACTGAGTGTCCCTTAATCAAGTTTTTTAAGCACTTTTGGCAGACTCTGGGGAATTATAATTATCATTTCCAAAAAGAGATAAGAAAGTCCATGAATTTTAAACAGGATAGTGAGAGGGAAATTAAGAGGAGGGAGAGGCATGGTGAGCAGGGGAGAGTGTCTGTGATTTAACTTGCACACTGCACCGGAGCCAGCGCCGCCCATATCTTCCCTAGGAGATTTGAAATAAATTTCACGTGCAGCATATTCCATTCCAGACCAGAGGCACCATTTCCATTTTTACAACTCACTGAAAACTTTTACAGCCGTCTGTCAGGGGGACATATGAAGGGCATGACATTGCAGCGGCAGAGCTTGGTTCTGGACTGCTGCTCTCATACTGACCAGACCACAATTTCCATCTGTAAACTAGAGGGTAAAACTGGAGGGATATTTATTGAAAAAATATGTTGCATTCGGCTATAATGCACTATAAAGACAAGTCGTGATGCAAAATGTCGGTGACTCTGTGTATCTATCAGCAGGATCCACACACCTTCTTAAATATCATATTAGGATGAGGACTTCTCAGTTAATTTCCAGGCCCAGTTCCCTCAAATTCAAGGACACAACATGGTGCAGATGGAAATTAATTACTTTTACAACACTAAGAATTTTTATAATGACAACTCACAGGATTTACAGAGGCCCATAGACAGCAATTACAAAGACAGAGACTTGGATGTGTGAACACTTTTCAATTCTGCTCTTTTACAGCAATCTGTTAACAAAACACAGAAGAACAGTTTCTATTCTTGCACAAACTATATAATTCAAGCACTTTCAACGACTCATCTATATTTAGGTTTATCTGAAATGGCCATGTTGTTTTTTTTCCTGAAACATCATAATCAATCTTGCTGCAGGACCATCATTTTGAGTTATGAAAAACCAACAAAGTCTGTATTTGGAGCAAGCCATGGTGGCTGAGTGGGTTAAATAAAGGACTCTCACCCAGGAGACCGGGATTCGTATCACGTTTGGAACATTGTAATTTTTTTCTGTTTCCTGTCAGGGTTTGGTTCCGTGTAGGCAACAAAGCTATTTGGTTAGGTTTAGGAAAAGATGGTTGGGGTTAAAATAGACCTTCTGACAATGTTAAGCACAAATTTTTCCAGTCTTTTTCCTGAGTCACAAAGCTATGACCTAACAAAACCGTGATTGGTCAGTTGTAATGATGGTCCCGGAGCAACATTAATTATGCTGTTCCTGAACAACACGGCAATATCAGTTTGTGCATATGTTTATCCCTATTTTCAAAATCTTCCAAGGCATACTCTCAAGTTGGCCAATGAGGTCTGAATACTCAAAAATGAGATCCATATCATGAAAATTATGGTTGGAAAGAAACAACAGAAAATATCCTGTGTCTGAAGGTAGAGGAGCTGAGCCAGCTGAGAGAGGAAGCATGAGAATAAGAGGGTTGACAGTGCTACTGGTTGGTCTCCCCTGTCAGTGGCAGCCCTAAAGAGTAGTTTTCCATGGGATGATGGAACAGTGGTTTTGGTAACGCTGACACATGCTACTGCTGATGTATTTGGAGGAATATAAAGCAGCGACTGGGCCCTAATCTACTGCATCTCTCCTCCACTGTATTACTCTGAAGACAGCACTATTTCTTCTTATCTCTCTGCAAGTCTGCCTCGCACCCCATCGTTTGACAACACAGACACGGTCCCAGCTCCGGGGTTAGCTGGAGGGAGAGAGGGAGGATATGGGAAGCCGCTGAGATTTATCGTGGCCACCATTTTGCGGCTATACAAATAGGGGAGGGTAGGAGTGAGATTCCTGTCAAGCCTCGCTTGATAGATTTGTCATTGTTTTAATAATATGGAAATAGGTCTGTTTTCATAATGTTGCACCAAAGGCCAGTAAATCAAGCATTTTTCACTGATGCCCCAGGAAAAAAAGCCTTCTCCTCGGGGACCATTTTTCACCAGCAGATTGTCTGCACCAGCTTTACAATGTGTTATTCTACACTCTGAGATAATACCACACATTTTTTAGGAGATAAATGTAAATCCCGATGTTGTGGTGGGTATTGTAGAGCCATGTCTTGCTTGAGCCAGAGAGATGAAGCGACACATAGGTATTACCTGGCTTTGTGTGTAGGCGGTATAGGTCGTGTGAAGCTGAGATGTGGTTGCAGTGGCTGTTACGCCTACAATGAGCTGAAAGCTGGGCTGTTCTGGGCGATTACTCTCCCATAAAGCCTTGCCAGGTTTGTGAGGAGCAGGGTCACGTCTCCTGACGGCAGGTAGAGACGCCTGCTCGTCAGGGGGAATGATTTTCCTGCTTAACGACATGCAGATTAGGGTTTCCGTCAGTATAAATCAGTTTTAGTGGCAGGAGGGACCTGGGCTGGGTTTTACTGCCCCCCAACCATCTCCCGTTTACTGGCCTTGCTCTATCAGCGCGTGGAGCACGGGAGGTGTCAGTCAGTGGATTTTAGAGTACATGGTTTGGCCCATTGCTTTGGTTCAAGACGTGATAAAATGACAGAGCCGTAGAGCAAACTCTGGTCTGGAGCTACAGAGAAAAAAAATCCCACATTTCTAGGACAAAAGGAAAACTAGATTGAATTTTTATCAAATTATGTTACAATGATCACAGTTTGATTGGACTGCTATTTCTGAGAATAGAAGTGCTCCAGAGGTTCAGGAGTAGAAAGTGGCAGTTAGTGCAACTGAAAAGTCATTCTGTGATGTGATTTGCTGAGGCAGTGTTCCTTCGCTGAGCCGGAGGAGTTGGAAGCTTCAGCGCTTTGGCTGGCACTGCCTATACTTCAATATCTGCTCTATTCTTTGTGGGAGGATTGGACCCAGCGGAATTGCTGTCTTTCTTTCTTACAGAAAAAACTCTCAGAAACGGAATTTCAAAGAAAATAGCTCGGCAAGATGGAGGGCTCGAGGTAGTTACTGCCTTGGATTTCAGTTAGCGCTGTAAAAATGGGTTGTGTAAGGGCTTCTCTACCTTATGCAAGCTTACATTTTATAGAAGTTTCCATTAATCGGAGAGAATTTTACTGCAATAGGAGTGAAAAGCTGGTGCAACTTTAGCTGTCGAAAGTGCAATTCCCTCAAGTCACATCCAGTGACAGAGTTACCACCTCTTTGAGACAGATGGTTCAAGATGAAGAGACTCACAGATGGGGAAGTTGGAAAACTCTTTGAATGGGCTTTCCCAGTGTATCTGGATAAATAAACCAGAATTACCAAGTTTTATGTATAATTTTAAATGTGTAGTGCAAAAGGAAGTGCCATCTGAGAGCCCAAACTCTTATTACTCCAGCTAATATATATGTGAATTGTTCATTTGAGTCTCAGAACCGTCCTGGCCAGCATTATGCTGACCTTTTAATAAATCCTGCTGCTAACTTTTTGTCCCCATTGCACCCTCTACAACCTTTCCCCTCACATCTCCCCAGTTCTCTGTTCCGCCAGTCTGTTCAATCACATCACTCTTGTGTTCTGTGTGCGGGAGGGATAGAGTGTGTGTGTGAGCAGAGCACTTGGGCTGGTGCCACTTGAGCAAAGTCTGCCAAACCAGTCCCACTGAAAGCTGTCACATTAGCCGACTGTTCTCTGTGTTTTTGCTTGCCAAAGTGGCATATTTTTATTGGCACACTGATACTTTTTATATTTAAAGTGCTGGCCTGGCTTTTTATGTGAAGAGAGGAAAAAAATCAAAAAATCAAAGCATGAAGAAATACTTCCAGGAACACATATATTTAAGATATAAGTCACAAGTACTGTGTTATGTAAACATATTTCCTGTGTGTACCTCCTATGTTTTAATCATCTTTAAATTAACATATTTGTGTGAATACATGAGTAGAGAAAGTACTACAGTAGCTATCAGATTTTGTTTTAAAATTCTCCCTCTTCTTAAAAATTACAGCACAGTTTAGACATAGTGGTGGCTGTGCATTTCTAAACAGGAATAAAAAAAACTGTGCGCACCACCAGGTGTTTGATTCAATACATTGTTTTGTGAGATGCTTCATCTGTGTCACCTGAGGCAGTCTTGTAGCTAACTCTGCTCAGCACAGGTGCGCTCATTGTTCCCTATCAAAAGACGAAGAAAATCAGTTGTCGCCAGTCCTGCTGTTCCACTGTGTACATTCTGGTGTGTGCTTGTGTGCACCTGTGAGTGTGCGTGTGCAGTATATGTCGTGCGTGTGTTTGTACTAGATGAAAGAGGACAGGCCAGAACAGAATGACTACACAAAAGCGCTCACCTTCAAGAACAGAAATGCCCCGCAGCAAATACGAAATCATTTTAGTGTAGGATGATAATGTTACCTCTTTTTTATAAGATCATTCAATACATTCATCCGTCTGAATGTAAAATCACAGCACATATGTTCAAAATGTCAGATCATATGTCCATAAAGGTCATGGGCACTCAGATGAAAAGTATGAGCATGATATGGTTGAATCTGAGTGGTTTAAAATAAAAAAATAAAAACCTATTCACACTGACACACACATTTGCTGAAACCTGTGGTGTTCCTCAGGGTCCATGGTGAATGGTTGGGGCTCAGCCTCGGAGGATGACCGTAATTTCTCCAGCCATAGGTCCAGTTTGGGCAGTTCATCTGATGGCTCCATCTTTACCCACTGCAGCTTTGCCCAGGCCCTGGTGGCTGCTGCAGACAAGGCAGGCTATCGCCTGGAGGGCACTAGCCTAAGCAAGAGAGGTTGGTGTGTGGAGACCAGCTCCCCACTGCCTGACTGGAGCTTCTACCAGTGGCAGATGACTTTTCCTTTCTGCTCTGATTCTTCCTCTTGTCGTCCATTGGCTGATGTTTTCCTCCATAATAGTTGGCTTGGGATTTTCTCTCTGTTGTGCCCAGGTTGTGCATGGCACCTGTTGTACATGGCTGGACTGCGGATGTCTCCCTATTCTTAATTTTAACTCTGCTCCTCTATAACTCATCTGGCTTTGCAAGCTGACTTTAATGGTTTCAATGAGTAAGAATTGGGTGATATTTTATACTTGCAAACTTTTATGCTTTTTCTTCTAATGAACTCCTTTGTTTTCTACCAGGTTTTGGCATTTGATTGATAACCTCTACCTTTCCTGATGACAGAATCAGCTCCACTGTCTAGGTATTGGCTCCCTCATGTCTTTATTAACCAGCTGGCCTGTGGTCCTGTTTCCCTCTTGCAGGTAAAGGCTTGTCCCACAGGCCCCGGCCCAGCAGTCCATTCTCAACAGATGGCAGCACAGTCGGCACACACAGCTTGGGCCACCAGAGGGCCACCAGGCCCACACGCAAACCCCGAAGCCAGGGCACAGCACCCCACCGGAGAGATGCTGGTGCAGACGGTGAGGCAGCGACTGAAAACACATTTTAAATAGTTGACTCAGAAAGTTTCTCAAACATCTGTTGTTGTTTTATGAACAAGAAGGAGTAATATATTGGATGGAAATGTGTCTAGACATGATTGGAGTCAAAACTACATTTCATAAGTCTTTTATGGCTTTGGTTGATTCATTCTGTGGTTTTCCCCTTTGGCACAGACCTACCTCCTCCACCTGAGCCTCCTCCCTGTCAGGGGCAGGGTCGTATCCAGGGGGCCCGCAGCGTGAGCAGCATGGTACCCCCTACAGACAGGAAGGCGTCATCTCTGGAGCGCCCGCCAATGTCAGGAGCCCTGTCTGGGCCAGAGGATATGAAGAGCTCCATCGACAGACAGGCACGCACTACTTTGGAACATCATCGCCAGGCTCAAGACAGGCTGGGCTCCGTGGACCGAGCTGATGATGGGCGCAGGGGACACAAAACAGGTGCGGCAGAAATAAGACTGAAGTCTGGAGCCATGAAAACATACTTCAAACATACTTCAAAAGGTTTTGAAGCACTGTATGTTTTCATAAACTTGAGTATTGGACAGATGGAAATTTTGGAGGATGAAAAGTCAGCGGATGATCAAACTCATTCAGATTCAGTCTTTGGCAGTCCATCTAGTGGTTCTTGGGTCGATTTAATCTGTACCAAATGTTGAACTGAAAGATCACAGACTGACGACTGAGATCTCCGCCACTACAGTCAGGCTGCCAGCATGTTAACAAAAAGTTCAGGGAAACAAATCACATATCTTTTTGGGTAGTGGCGTCCTATTTATTTCTGAAAATGAAGGGCTGTTATGTGTAATATAAACCAGTTCTGCACTATTTTCCATCCAAACAAAATCCTCTCTTATTTTGCTTATTTTCAACCATTGCAAAGGAGATAAAACACTCTAAACAAGTGGAACTGTTCCGGTTAATGACGAAAGTGTAAATAAAGAGATAATTCATCGATTATAGCAAGAAAACAACAAGCACCCAGGAGCTCCTGCTGTGCCTTGGCAATTGGGTTTTTTCCTCAAAGTTCTGGTGGTGAAGTTAGCTTCCATGCTGCGTTGAGACTGGGCTCCCATGAACAGATTGCACTGTCTGCCACTTGCTCTGGTTTCCAGAATGCCCCCCTCAGCCCTCCCTCAGCTTCCTCAGTGCCCCTGTAACTGTTGCCAATATGGGCCTGCTCCGCTCCAAGTGAGGCAGGAGGCCCGAGCAGCTGAAATGCACTCTAATCGCTTCAGCTTTCTCTTCTCACACAAACAGCAGCCGCTCTACACCCCATCTGTGTGCGTCAGCGTTCATGTCTATGTGTGCGTGCCTGCGTGTGTGTCTGTGACCATTAGAGATCTCCATGCTGTGCGCCCTGCCCTCTTTGTGCCAGGACTATCTCAGACAGTTAATCTGAGACTGTGAGACAAAGACAGGTGCCACAATCAGCATCTCTACAAAAAACCCCAAAGGTGAATTCCCATATGTGTCAGAGTGCTGACTGATTCACAGTAGAATCCACTGAGGTCGGGGCAGGCTCTATTACAGTCATTAGCCGAGCGGTGGGGAGCAGTTTGATGAGATTTCACGCAATGACGGAGACTGCTGAGGGTCAATGTTATGCTGCCCTGCAGCAGGGGGTGCCACAGCAGCCAGTGGTCCCTCTGTTATTGTATTTACCCCCTCACAAGGCTGGTCGATGGTAGGCCATGTGTGAGGCTGAGAGTCCTCTCTGTGGCACGCCCTGGCATAGCCTGTTGGCACCGCCACTCTGCAGATGTCAGGAGGAGGGGGATGTTGCAAAGTGCTCTTTGTTTCCATGCATCAGATGTTAGATGTGTTTCACTGCAACAATAAAAGTCATGGGTTATGTCTACAAACTTAAAGGATGCCTTTCGACCTCTCTTTGTGTTCTCAGAGGAGGGGTGCCTGCCATACAATAAACCATCGTTCCCCTCCCCTGGTGCCCACAGCTCATCTGGCACAGCCTCCTCCAAGGGCTCAACAGGGCCACGCAAGACTGAGGGTCCACGACAGCCACAACAGTGGACCACCTCAGAGCACGCTGAATTCCTGGGGACCAATGGACAGTACTCAGGAGAGTTATGTGAGTCATTGTTGATGAAGGTTCTCAGTCGTCCAGGTCATGGTCATTCTAAGTGCTGTATCGCAGGCAACTGGACTTGTTTCAGTTTCTTGAAGACATTTCACCTCTCATCCAAGAGGCTTCTTCTGTTCTAACTCACTGGAGAGTTGGCAGGCTTTTAAACTCTGTGTGGGTGTGACCTTACAGAGTCGTTAAGGACACGTGTGAGCTCTGAGTTCCAGTGTCGCTATCATTAACTGTTAACCACTTCTTGGCAAACAGCAGTTTATCCATCCACTCAGTACCTTTGCACAGCACTGGTTGCCTCACAACTTCACTGTGACAGCAAGACTCTGAGAGGCTGCACCTGGCTGTTGATTACAGCACACAGTTCCCCGTAAAACCACAGCCAAACCAGTTAATTAGTGAGCTTTTGAGATGTTTTGCATACTTTTTTTTTACTTCAGAGACAGTTAGCTGTTTTTCCTGTTTTACACATGAATGTTTGCTCCACTGTTCCTCATCACATTCTGTATAAATGCTTCACACACAGAAACAAAGATCTGAAACGATGTCTGTGTAAAAAGGGTGAGGCGGCAGGACGGGACACACGCTGTTAGACATTCTGTTGTGTTACATGTCACAGCTCTTTTGCTTGAAGAATGCCAGCACGCTATTTAAAATCACATACATGGGAGCCAGCATTATTCGGTTCAATGTAAAAAAGCAAAGCCAGCATAATGACAGCAGGGTCTTCTTCACGGCAGATTAGCAATTTATCTGTGTTAAAGGTGCTTTAGCTTGATACTGTATCTTTGTTTAGCTGTATGTTCATCCAGTAAACCTTCAGTGGCTTTTAGCATGTTGAGAGATAATGTAAACTGAAGTTAAATGTCTTGTATGTGTCGATTATGCTAAGCTGAGCTAATGTTAAAGTATTTCTTTCAATAAACATGTCCTCAATGTTGACACTTTTCTTTCTTGCTCCCCACAGAGTGATCTGCCTGGGATGTGAACTGGAGTAAACCCGGTCTGTCCTCGAAAGAAATGACGCCCTCCAAGTCGGGGCAACGAACTTTGTCCTTATCTGTGTTCTCAGAGCGGAGGAGTGCACTACGGAGAAAAGCGGTGTCACAGAACTGTAAATGTGATGTATAGACACAGACATACTGTACATCTCACTATGTTTTCGTCCTCGAGAAAATATTTTCCACCTCCTACCTTACTGTAATTTTCTTTTTGTTAGAAAAAGGCAAGTAAAAAAAAAATGAAAACATCTATATGAGAACAAATTTTCTGGTAACTGTACTTGGGGGAAAAGGGAATTTTGTTTCCTGTAAATATATTCTTTGACTTGTTGTTGCATTGCTATGCAAGCCTAATTCAGTTTGAGCTTTTTATTTCCATATACAGGAACAGTTGGTTTTATCTGGTTATTTGTATTATATGTGAATTGAGTGGCTGTTGTGCCATAAAATAATTGTTTTATAATCCATTGTTTGTTAATAGTTACCATTAATTATTATCATTATTATTAATTATTGTTTTTGCACTGCAACTTTTGGTGATAAGCACAAAAACATAGCTCCTGCTGACATGAAGAACCGGAAGAATATGTGAAGAGGAGTTTCTGTACTGTAAAGTAAAGAGAAGAAAATTATATACTAGTGTACAGAGAGATATTAAAGAGTAAGGCTTTGCTCACAGACAGCAACAAATAAGGCACCCGTTTCTATAGTTGAGACTAATTGGGTGGCAGACACACAAGGTTCCCGAGGGTCTGAAGGGCAGATATGAGGCTGGAGGACACGGAGGATACTGTATTACTGTAGTTGATTATTTAATTCCTAATTAACTGCCCTAAAACAAAAGTTTGATATCATAAACATTTAGTGCTCCATGTTGTTTGGCAACTCCAGGCATTGTTTCGCTTTCACAAAGAGACTGAGGGAGTTAATTTTTTATTTTTATACAAGGGTCTCCGAGCATTTCAAGTTTAGTTTTTTTATATAATTTACTGCCTAAATAATTTTACTACACTGAGTTTACGCTCCTCGTTCAGTATAATAGCACACTAACCATAAAACAGTCAAAAGGGAGGGAGGTGGGGGTCGGTAAAATCTGTCCGCATGCTGTAGTTCAGTCAAAGCACTTACAGAGGCAGATTTATGATCCCTCTATTGCCTTAATAGGTAAACACACATCACAAACAAAGGAGGATCTCTTGATCACTCCCATACCTACCTTAAATATCCGTGGAGCAACATAATTTGTTTACATCGTTTATGTTTTAGATTTTATGTCTTTAGTTCCATCCAGTTTAATATTGTTTGCTTTTTAGAGCACTTACTGTTTAATGTTTGTTATATTACCTGTGGTACAGTATCATCCAAGAACACATTGGCCTGCTCGGTCCAGCTGCTAAAATTGGGTCGTCTACTAAAGCAGTTGTTGCTCTAAAGGTCGGTGCCTCAGTTACCAACACACTATGATCAGCACAGTCTTGAGAGGAAATAGAGTGTGTGTATGATTTACAATGTAGCTTTGAGTCGATGTTTGGGAGTGATACTGGAGAGAGGCCTTGTATATTAACTAGCAGGTCCCACTGCCTCCATGTCTACAAGCCACAGTGTGGAGCAGAACACTTTCTGTCTGCCTGACCGCCACAAAACACACTTATCATCCGCAGCTTTCGACTTCTCAGCCTCTGAATCTTGATTTTTTTTTTTTTTTGTCTTTTCAGACAAGGTTTTTATTGGTTGTCCTGGTTTTTAAATGAAAAGCTTGTTTCTTTGTATGCCTTTTATGGACTCCAAAACGCTGCTTACAACAATGTTTTCAATATTAATGTTCAGGATTTTTGTGGTTCAATGACTGTTTGTTTTGTCTTTTTTTGTACTGCTAATGTTGATAAAAAAAGGGGGGGTGGAAACTTAAAAGGCCGTCAGATGCTGTTGTACTGTTGTCGTCATGCCATCGTCATTTTATATCATCCACCCAGTGGCCAGTGTTCTGGAAATGAGGTGCAAAGAGTATCTCAGGTTATTTTACATTCTGGTGGTGTTTATGTATGTGTATATATGTGTATATATCCATACGCATCTCCACCTTATTATGCCATTCCATTTTCATTGACAAAAATATCCCTCTCATGTCCGATTCTGTCGTCCCCTCTTTTTCTTTTTCTGCTGTGGATTTTTGATTCTGAGTAAAAATGTGCTGGTTCATCCACCTTAAGACAAGATGTCAGTAAAAGAACATACCAAATTAAGATTGATATTTCTAATGTCTAATGCGTTCTCGTGTCTCTTTAATACTCATTGTTTTCTTTTAAAATCACAGTGTCGTTTTGTATTTATTAAAATGATAATAAAAGTATATTGTGAAATATGCATAAAGATTTGTGGAATATAAAACGTGTTTTTTGTTCCTTGTAAAGTTTGCTGTCAGAGGCGAGCAGCGAGGCCATAAGGAGATGATAGGCACACTGCGCTCACAGCACGGTGAAGGGGCCGGGTCAGTCGTCTGAGTCACTCTTTGTCCTGCATGTTCACCGCACTGCTCCTCTCATGTCGAAACTAAAGAAACTCAAAACCTTTTTTGAACACAAGGAGCAAGAACGCTCACAATTTGCTTGTCAAGACAATAGAGAAAACGTCTTTTTGGAAGGATGAAAGTACTTTGGCTTTCCCTCTCTTTTCGTTCATTTTCTCAATATTGTTGATTCTTTGTAGCCTATCTGTGTGTTGCCTTTTTGCTATAAAAGAGGATTAAAAATGACAAAAAGAGAAAGTTGTTGGGTGGAGTCTTTCTGTACAGTACGGGGGTGAGGTGACGCCCCGATCCAATGCCATTTCTACAGTAAATTACATTCTGCTTTTCTTTTTTATTTTCTGTAAACCACCTTCTGTATTCACTTGCATGTCCTTGTCCAAGAAGAGAGTGGATCAAGAAAATAAACTTTTACAGTCTCATTCCCATGTCCTGTAAGATAAATCCATGTTCTTTTATTTCCTTTTACCTGGATCAATATCAAATAAAATATTTTTGAAAAATGAAAATGCCTAAAGTTTGTCTTTGATAAAAAAGACTGATGCACAGGGCTTCATTATGCTGCCACTTCAACATGAAAAACACAAATTTGCCTGTTTCTCCAAAAAGTGACCCCTCTGATATCTTAATAGTGTTTGACTCAGCAACAACTCGTGAGTAGTTATTTTGTACACTGTGTGTGTGTGTGTGTGCGTGTGTGTGTGTGTGCATACGTGCACTCGAGATATGCAGCCTCCTGTGTGTGTTTTTTGGAAGAGCTCCTGACTCAGCTGTGCTTTTTATGTCAAACCAATCCCTACCTTGATCCTTCTAGAGGAGCGGCTTCAAACACAAATCCAAATCTCCTAAATCACTGAGACAGGCTGCTTCGCTTTCAAGCTCTCTTCGAAAGAAATGATGCAAAACTGGATCTATAAAAACTTAGAACAGCTTCTGTATCAGCATTACGTGCAAATATAACTTTGTCTCTCCATCAAACACTTTCCATATTCCTTATAGAATCAGTCTTTCCATACTCCATATGAACCAGACATACATGAGTTGCTTTGATTTCCAAGCAAGCAGTGACTCGTCTGCTGCTGCTATGCTGTTGAATTGTCTGTTGAGTACACTGGTGGAATATTTGGGTTTGTTTCGGTCTGCGATTTGGTACCTGAGCCCCATCGGTTGGAAGTGTTTGCAGCATGATCTGAGCTGATGGATCCTCGCTGCTGCACAGCCCCTGAAATCATCCACTCTAAATGGCCTAATGGGACACTGGCAGAGAGTCATAGTGACCTCCACCTTACTGGCGAGCTGTTTGACTGTGGGATCTGGACCTGGTGATGGAAGCTCTACAGCAGGAGCCATTTCAGCTCCTTGAAATGTTTTAGCTACTATGGGTGTCTCACGAGGTTTGTTTTCTTGTTGGACAAAGAAGTGCGAGAACTACATACAAATTCATTGCACAGGAGCTGCCGCTTCATGTGACATGATGGAGGCCAGCTCCAGTGTGTAGTTTGTATTCCACGTGCAGACTTGCCAACCATCCCAGGAGACTCACATTTTAATCACCCTCTCCCGGTTTCCTCCCTGGGTCAAAATTCTCCTGTATTCCTCCCAAATTTTAACACATTTTCACACCTTTTTCCCATTTTGGTTATCACAACCTGTTTCTGGCACTGTACAACGTGTAGTCTGCTGTACTGTTGCACCTCCTCAGTAAGTGAGAGACAGACAGACACTGCAGACTGATAAACCAAAGATAGTCTGTAAGCTAGGTGCATTTCTGAGTGATTTTCTGCCTCTCTTTAAATAACTTGGCTTGTGCTGGGGCTCTATTCTGGTTGTTAACCATTGTGCTATGATTTTGTTTTATGTTTGTGCTCCATACCACAATGTGTGGTGGAGAGTGAATAAAAAGAAATCTGAAAATCTAGAGGAGGGAAAGAAATCTTCAGATTTCCTGTAAAGAAGACGGAAGGAAAGTTTTAAAAGAACGGGGCATGTATTTGGTAAAATCAGCTAAATCATTTGTTCTGTTGCACCAATGTCAGTCACCATCAAGAAAATGTAATAGGATATTAAGATATTAAGATATTGTATTCTTTCCCTGGGCGCAATTTGGGGAAATTTCATTGATCACAGGGCGCCCATAAATGAACCATTTCCCCAGGGCTAGAGCGCCCTGGTGCAGACTTTACCATTCGACAAGGTAAACGTCTGCTGAGGACCCGTGATAACTACATACATGGACATAACATGAAAATACTATCATCCATAATCAATTATGTTTATAAATTAAATCACATCCTGCAGTGACCTATCACTAAACCCTGGAGATGATTGAATAATCATCTTCATCATCATCTTCCCCCTCTAACAGATGAATGGACTATTCCATCACGCATGTCACATGTCAATCAGGAGCACCTGAGCTGATTTCCTGGAAATGAGGCTGCTTTCTGGAAGTTTCACCTCAACTTGATGCAAGATGCTATTAAGACTCTCCAAAACAAGCAAATAAAAGTAGTTGAAAAAACTATTGTCTGGAAAATCAAATGTTCACTATCATCCACTTCCAACGCAGATATTGTGGATTCACTCAGAGTTTGGTGACGAGAGAACGCCTGGAATAAAGGTACATTTTGTTATTTTGTTATTGGCTGGTTTAATGAGAAAACACCAGTTTATTAGGATATGTGATTATTGTGCTGGTTTATATGTGTATTTGTTGGGCCATTTACAGTCAGGTGACTGTTAGAGGTGGCAGATGAAAATGCATAAGTGACTCAGGGATGCAGTGTGTTCATGTCCTCCTGCTATAGATTTTTTTAGTTTATTGTGTTCTGGGTGAAATGTTGCCTACATTAGGTCTAGATACAGGAAAAGTATGTAACATCATGACATCTGGCATACTTTCCATCATCATGATACCAGGAATACCTTGTGGTTCATCGCAGAAAAGTTTTGGAGACAAAATATCTCATTGTTGTTCCTGCGTGCTGGTAATATAACAAGCTGTGTGAATGTGTTTTCAGCTTATCTTTGAATGTTTGCTCCTGGAAGTTTTGTTTCAGTGTTCAGTAGCTGAGCCTCGTGTGGCGATCTTGACAACTACATTCAGTCTGCTCTGTGGTGCTTCTGCAAGAGGAGTAGATCTGCTCTGTTTCCTGCAGTCGGTATCTCAGTGTGGAATATGAAGAAATTTGAGTCTTTTAACAGAGTCTCCATGTCAGCTGCCTTCAGGTCCTCTGGGGTCAGTCCTCTTACATGAAGTGTGATATACAGTATGAGGTGGAATGATAGAATTATGATCATAGCTTCTTTTGAAAACATTGGTGTTTTTTTAAAGTCCTAGATTTGAAATTTGACATTTGACACGTCACTATCAGGACCTGTGAAACTGGATGTGCGAATTAATTTCTGGTGGCATTAACTTGGTGTCATTTCTCTCCATGAGGAGGGCTCAAGATTTTAAAGGTTACCCCTTCATTTTAAATCTATTAAATAAGAGAACCGGTTGGCGCTAATGAATAATGGTGTGTGTTAAGGTGAGCAATTAAGCACAGTTCAGCCGTCTTAGTCAGTTCATCATAAATCTTTCTGTTTGTTGGCTCTTGTATTAAACCCACATCCTCCCTTCAGCTCTTGGCTCTCCTCCTCCATCTGAAAAACATGTTTATTCTAAAAAAAACCCCAGCCAACTTCTCTCCAACTCTATTTTTGAACCAATGCATTTTGGGGCATATTTTGGTGACATAAACGAGCTTATTTACATACTTGTTAATTTGTTGGTTAATCTACAGAGCGTTTGAACTGATGGTGCAGTGGGAGAGTAAACAGGGTTTTTTTTTTCGTTTTTAATATCGTCCTGTTCATCTGTGTTAACCAGCTTATTTTATTTTGTTTACTTTAGTGTCAGGTTTAAAGGAAAGGTTCACCCAAAAATAAAAGTTTAGTCATTATCTACTCGCCCCCATGTGGATGGAAAGTTGGGTGTAGTTTTGGGGAGGAAATTTGAATCAGAAGAGAAAGATCTTTTTTGTTATTGTTATTGTCTCTTTGTTTTCATGACTGCATAAACAAACTAACCTTAAAGGACAACACAATTTCATACTTCAGTAGTGGAACAAATAAATATTTCTAAAAACTACACAGTGCTCATTTAAAACATAAAAAACAACCTCTCTCTTCAAGTCTCTTGAAACCTAGATTTGAGAATTTGATTGAGAAGACATTATCTTTATCGTTTTTTAAGTTGAAATTGTTACCTTAGCTGGTGAGCTGAAACCATTAGCGTGCACCAGCTTGACTGACTGAGGGCATAAAAAGATCAATTAAATCAATTTTGTATCTCTGGGCTTTTGGAGACTTGGATTACGCAGGGCGACCTGTTTTTTATGTTTGTTTTTTGTTTGTTTTTTTACATTTTAAAACAAGTCTGCATCCTCTTTTTTTAATGAACCTTTCCTTTTATTTAAATTGGATTTATTTAAATTCAGATACATGGTTGTACAGTGGTGATCTATGCACATGTCCACATGTTAAAGCCCTGTTTCTAAATCAATCATAATGACAAGAAACTGTTTCTCTGGAAGAAAAATCGCTGTTAAGAGCCGTTCCTCTGAATCCCTGACATCCCAATTATGAAAGAATTCCTTTCACGGCATTTGGGAAACCACATTTATGCAAAATTGACTCAGAAGGGAGAACCTTTTTTTTTGTTAGGGCCATTAAAGCGTAAAATTTAAACCAACCACACACGAGTGAAACAATAACTCATTTTCCTGATATTCCTTCGGAATGCTTGGGAGGTTTTTGCATTCATATTTATAGAAAAGGTTCAGCGATCTATCCTGACCCTTTAAACAAACCCATCGGCGCAGACGAGGCAGGAGCTGCTCCCATTTCACACCTCTTCCTCTGCCTGTGCCTGGGGGGCAGGACGAGTAATGACTGCTCCGCTCCTTGCCAACAAAGCAACTTTCCCGCTCCGCTCCCATCTTTTATTTCCAACTGTTTACCGGTGTGCACTCATCCACCTCTTCCTCATTTCCCACCTCCACCGGAATGTGCAGCAAATATGCAGTTTGCCGGTGATGTACCTGTTTGTCTGTGCGCTCCCAGAAGCCCCTGCTTTGGTGCAGCTGTGTGATTGTTGCATCAGACGGTGGTGGAGGTGGTCTGTGGAGAGAGCGAGAGCTGGTTAGCAAGGCAGAGGGAAATAAGCTTTGCTCAGCAAATACATGCTGCAGTAAGATACAAGTTATCAGGGTGGGAGTGTGTGTGTGTGTGTGTGTGTGTGTGTGTGTGTGTGTGTGTGTGTGTGTGTGTGTGTGTGTGTGTGTGTGTGTGTGTGTGTGTGTGTGTGTGTGTGTGTGTGCTTTGATGTCTGTACCAGTGTGTTTGCGCTGGGAGAGAGGAGCTGGTCTGTGTGTGTGTGTGTGTGTGTGTGTGTGTGTGTGTGTGTGTGTGTGTGTGTGTGTGTGTGTGTGTGTGTGTGTGTGTGTGTGTGTGTGTGTGTGTGTGCTGCATATATCTGTGTGTGGTGATGAAAGGAAGCATCTACTGCTCGTGCTGCAGGGTTTTTTTTCCTCCTCCTGCTTCTCCTCCCTTTTGTTTCTGGACTGGTGACAATGAGTGGAGGTGAGAGGGCAGCAGTACCAATGCAACACCATTCATCACACATGTCAAACAGCTAGACCAGCTGCTGGGGACAAGCGGCAGAAATTAGCATTTCATCCCTCTCTCTCTCTCTCTCTCTCTCTCTCTCTCCTGCTCGCTCAGCCTTTATCTCTCTATACGTTTCCGTCATAGCTCCACATTTGATAAATGACTGTGGAAGACACATAATTTTCCAGCTGTTTGGATGAAAACGTGGCGTTATTGACCAACACTTTGCATATATTGAGCTGTGTGTCACAGGACAGACAGGTCCGGCTGGTTGCATGTGGTTCCTCTCTCATAAGACTACCATCCCTCTGCTTAATGAGCGTGGGGGAATGAAACTGACCACTTCACTGGTTAGTGTTGAGAATAGTATATTTTGCCATGCCAAGGTGGACAATCACTGTCTTATATTAATGTTTATAGTCAGACATTTATTTTTCTTGATAAACTGATGGCGACAGGTGACATCTTCAGATATCTTGTTTTGAAACCCACAGATATTCATGTAACTGATATAAAACAAAGAAGAAAAGTAAATCCTCACAATGAAGAAGCCTAAACGTACAAATATTGAGCATTTCTGCTTTACAACTGAATAATACTAAATTATTAATCGATCATCAGAATAACTGCTGATTTATCTTCTGTTGTTGTAATTGTTTCCACTGTTCTTTACTCAGCATGCGTACAGACGTGTGTGTTCCACATCCTGCATTGTTGCAATATCGATATCGAGGTATTTGGTAAAAAATACAAATCAAGATACTTGAGTTTGTTGCCCAATCCTCACATTTATGACTTGTCCGTCAAAATATTGAGATAAACATTGTGTATCACATTATAGTCTACATGTTTGAAATACTATTATAAAGCCAATCTACAGACTTTTTACATGGACAGCTGTCGGCTCGTGTTTTACTTTGTTGATGGAGGTTCTCAGTCATCCAGGTCATGGTCATTCTAAGTGCTGTATCGTAGGCAGCTGGACTTTCACCTCTCATCCACCCATCCTTCCTCAGTTCTGAACTGAAGAAGCCTTAAAACTCCAAATCCTGTCCTCACTTTTGACCTTTTGTAACTACAGTGATTGTGTGTTGGGTTCTGAGTGCTGCCAAAACGCAGGTGACCTATAACTTAGTGCTGTGCCCTGACGCATCCTGTGTACACACTGACTGAGGACTTGAAGAGTGTGAGTCATGTCCATCATATCATGCATGAGCTTGTGACTGATGCATCCACTGTTCTTATCAGCATACCGGATGTTATAATGATCTTTAAGACTGCTGCTTTTCACATATTACGTGATCAATTAACTTTGAACCCGCTGCTCAGTGTTTGATTTGGCCTCTTCAGAGCTTTGTCACTTGTTTTTGTTGCCTTTATAACTTGCAGAGTGCTGATTACGACACCTCTTTGATAGCTCACCAGTGCCGCTAATTAGTAATCAACCTAATGGGAACGTTGTAGACGTGTTTGTAATTCTGTTGTGATTTCTTTTTCGCACTTTTTTTGAGTTTACATCATTTTGCATTTTCCACAGATTGATGGATGGGTGTGTTGTGAGAGTGGGCGTTATATTTCACCTTGCAGTCTTTTTCAAAGCGACTATTCATACAAGCTGAGAGCAGAGAGATTTTATTCCAGAGAAAGGAAAACTGTGCTGGCAGAAATAAACAGTAATTGATTGTCATGTGTTGTAATGGCTCAAGGCAAGGTAAAAGCTGCTGAAAAGAAACCACTGTATGCAGGTTTTACTTTGCAGACCAGAATCGTTAGTGTGGATGTGTTTGTGTGTTAGCCCCACACGTTGCCACTGGATGTTTTAATCTTAAGTACACTTGTCGTACACTGAGCACAGAGCTTTAGGTGCATCATGTTCCTGTGGGCTTTAAACATGCCACTGGCTGCTGGTGGGATGGCTTGATGAACAATCTCTTAATCAAAGCTTAATTGTTTAGCATGATCCTGAGTGACCTGGGTAATGGAACCCCCCCTTGATTAATGATGTGTGTTAACGAACACAGTGGGAGACACCCAAAAACCTTGTCTGACTCTCGTTAATTAAAGGCTGGGTCCAACAATTATGCAGTATAATGTCGTGGAAATACAAAGAGAAAGCCTTCAAATGTTTGTCTTGTAGCTTTGTGACAGCGCTGCAGAGCTAATGATTATTTTCATTGTCAATTAATCTGTTGATTGTTTTCTTGGTTAACTGATTATATTTTTGGCCCATCAAATATTGGAAAATTGTGAAAAATGTTGATCAAAGCTCAAGATGATGCCCTCAAATGTCTTGTTTTGTCCAGAATCCAAAGATATTCAGTTTATTGTCAGAGAGACGGAAAGAAACCAGAAAATATTCACATTTAAGCAGCTGTAATCAGAGAATTTTGACTTTTTTCCCTCAATATTACTCAAACTGATTAGTCATTTAATAAATGAGTTTGTGATTAACTTGGGTGACATCTTATCAATTAACTGTTCTGTTTTGTTCACATCATCTTCAGTCGATTGCCGGGGAGGTGTTTGGATGATCTGTAAATCACCAGGAACACAAGATTTTCTTGTATAGTCAAAATAGAGTGTGTGGTGTAAAGAGATAAATTCAGGAATGTTTTCTCTGTGAGCCTAAATCACACGTGTCCCTCTTCATGTCCTTCAAATCTCGTCCACGAAAAAGAAGCATTAATAAACCCACGCTCTGCCTTCTGCTAGAAAACCACACCGGAGAAAAAAGAAGCAGCTTTGCCAAGGCCAGCTTTTGTCTCTTCTTGTATGAAGTGAGGTGGAAATATGCAAAACCATCCTTTTCTGCCATTCACACACACAAGGATAAAGACTGAGATATATATTTTTCTAGCCAAACTTTTATGGAAGCTTGCTCATGTTTTTCACACAGCGGCACTTCAACACGTGTGATGGGCAGAGCTGAGCGGAGAGAAGTCTTCGCCAAGGACTCGCACTGAGAATCTGCCCTCTTCTTTTGAATGTTACAAGGCTGTGGCTGTTTTCAATGGCACCAACACATAATAAACTCATTCCTTTAAAACAGAATAAAACGGCTGAATTAATCAACATCCAACACATTTATTTAATAGATAGATAGCTATTCGTTCCATGTGACGGGTTGTTCGCTGTATGCTTTTTGTATAACCTTTCATGCCCTTTTTTTCCTGCTGCAACATTTAAAACAGTGCACATTTGCACACTGGTGAAGAGGAAACCTTGGTCTTTTCCTCTTCATAATGCCTCTTCATCTGCTGCATGTTCCTATGAGGCGATGTGTCCAGTGTTGAGCACAATGGCTGACCTCCAGGCCTGAATGTCACCACTCTTTGAGGCATAATCACCCCGAGATGGGCAAGGTCACAGGACACACACTGCCTAACCACTTATCTCCTCCAGCTAAGGCCACACAGGAGGCTGAAGAGGGGCTAGAAAGAAGTAGGAGGAAGAGGGGGTAGGGACAAAGGAGAAGATTATGTTAAAGGAAAATTTCATACTATTTGGTTTTAATCGTTTGTTTTATTACGTTTTAAAACAAGTCCCCGTGAACTGCCGTGTTTTTGGAGAATGCTGTTTGGCTGTAAAGCCTCAGAACTAATTTCTGGACTACGAAACTCCAGCAACTTTCCACCGACATGTGGGTGAGTAGATAATCACTGCATTTTCATTCTTGGTCAAATTGTACCTTTAAATGTCAACTTTGCTCGATTATTTAAAAATGGTCTCGTACAAAGGTTGCACAACTTAGTCTGACTGGTCTTATCTGTCGTGGATGTGCAGGTCCTTGATGAGACTTAAGACTTACCTGGCAACCTTCTCAAAATCCCTCCTCGACTCCTTTTTCCACTCATTACTTCGGTCACGGACAATAGCAGATGGTGCAGCTGCCGGTTTAATTGTCTTTATTACCGAGGCATCTGCTTTCTGCTTTTTTAATCCAGAACACCGTGGCATCATGCAGGCAGTTTGTGAAATAAACATGAACTAAAAAAACCCTCTTTCTCTGTCATGTTGCAGTAACAACGCTCAGAACATTACTGTAAGGTGCCGCAGTGGCCGACCGGCTCACACCTCGGCTTGTGTTGTTCCAATAAAAAAACATAAAGAAAAATAATAATAAACATGATTGTGTGGGAATGTTTTCATCTTGCCATCTGCCTCACACGTGTTGCTTACACCTGAAAGTCTATAAATGAGAGAAGGAGAATCCCTGTGGCTCTGTTCAGCTATTTTTCTGTGCTGGTGAGGTGTGTTTCACCAAGCTGAGCGAGGCTGAGGGAGAAAACAGCAGATGTTAGACTCTGACAATCCTTTCTGCCTTGGATCTGCCACAACAAAGCAGCTGAGGGAAAATGTCATCCCTGACGGCCCTGCGTGAATGAATAATTACTCCACTTTGACTCAGGTCAGGGGAAAGAAGCTGAAGGAACCTCTAACCCTCTTACCTTGAAAGGCTTTCAGATGGGAAGCCCTGCATCATGGCATGTGATAAGACGGTGACACTGAGGAGCCTGTGACATGCCGAGATCCTTTGGAAATAAAAAGATTTTTCTTGTGGCAAAACGCTCAGGGAAATGAAATGATTCACCCCAGCAGCTCAGTACGTGCTCTTCCTCAAGAAGACGAGATGGGGACATGGGGTTCATCTGTGAAGAGGAGTTGGGGGAGGGAGGGGGAGGGAGAACGTCGGAGGATTGGCTGGCTGTGTTGAGCTAGCTGCAGTCATGTCAGGAAGGAAGCGCGGCTTTAGAAATGCATCATTGTCACCATTATGCTTAATAATTTGAATGACATCTCTGTGCATGACTCAAAGGCACTTGTATAGGGGCTGGCGGGGTTATTAGAAATGACTCCCCCAATGATGCGTGTCACTGAAGCAGCAAATTAACATGAGGAGATGGAGGCACGTTAAAAGCTGCAGAGAAAGGGAGGGAAAGGCTGAGATGGAGGGAAGAGGGAGGCATGTGAAGGGGAACAGCGAGAGATGCGGAGAAAGATGTTGCTATTTTCACCCTCTTTGTTAGCTGAGACGCTCTGGTTGTGGTGTTCCAGCTCCCGCTCTGTTAGAGCTTTTTTTTCTCTTTCTGAACACCAGGTGCTCCTATTGTGATAAATGATTCTCAACTGTGCCGAACAATAGCAGAGGCACCCAGACATATCCCTCATCAAACAGTTCCATGGCCCCTCTTCCACAAACTACACAATAAGCACACTGGATTGTGCCGGTGGTTGTTTGTCTTGCCACCACACAAGACTGAAGGCTATTTTCGCTTCCTGTTTACCATGTTACTCACATGGTAACTGACAGTCGCCGGAGGATTTCTCTGCTCGCTCATTGGCCAGTTTCGTGTCCATCAGCCCTCGTTAACTAAAATTTTCCCGTTCTTCTTCCTCTCTGCTGCTCGTTTCACATCCTGCTTCCTCCTTCCTTCCCGCTCTTTGCTCGGCTCCTGTGCATTCCTTTGTTTCCCCGTCTCCCGTCCCTGACAGCAAACAAGCCGTGATGCATGTGTAGTGTCTTCACCTTTTTCCGCCCAGTAATTTATGCTGTCAGGTAGTTTTTCCTCTGTTTGGATGGCCAGGCTTTCATGTGTGTGCAGAGCGGTATCTTGGGGTGTTGACACGTTCCTCCGTGTTCAGCATGAAACAGACTGTAGCAGGTAATTGATGGGGGTTTACTGCCACAGGCTGCGCAAGAGGAAGCCCACCAGTTTTTAACCCCGTCAATTAGATCAGCAGGTTGGAAACAGAGAGATTATCTCAGGAAAGTGTTGATGATGTAAACATCAACGTGGAAAACACTGGTTTGTGCTGTTGACTCAGTTGCCAGTTTTGAACAAAAGTCCACTTGTGATCCTTTGTTCACCCCGTTTGTATCAATGAGAGCAGACTGAATATTTTTTAACCCAATGCAGTGCCAGAAATGTTCATGAAGACTCCAATGACCACAACATATTTCGATTGCATCCCCTGAGCTTCCTCGGCAGATGGAGTTTGTCCAGTTGTCATCAAATTGTAGATTTTTCTGAGCCCTTTAAGAACTTCTTTTCCATGTCTGAGAACAAGGTAAAAGAAATGGAAAGTTGATTTATTTTCAGAGGGTATTTCAGGCTTTTATAAGATAGCTAACAGTGGAGAGATAACAGTCCCTTGGTCACCAGGGCGCCACAAGGAGGAAATTTCCATCTTGTCCATTAACTTCGATCAACACCTCTAAAAAGTGTTTTTGTTTGTTTTTCAACCACATCAGTCACTGTGTACTGTAGCGTGGTCACAGTTCTTGAATAATCAAACTCATCGGATCATTGGCTGATACATCTTCATCTTATGTTTCTCAAATATTGAAATCTGCATCGACTTTAGAAATCTAGTATCTGTCAGGCTCTAACTTCTGGTAGAGCTGAAATTACTTGTCAATATAACAATTAATCCTTAGTTTACAACAATTTAGATTATCGATTAATTGTTCAAGTCATTTACAAAGCAAAAATGTGAGACGTTTGCTGGTTGCTTCTCCTCAGGTGTGAAGGTGTGCTGCTTCTTGATTTTTGACTGCTCAGACAAAATAAACATTTTAAGATGTCACCTCGAGATTCTCACTCCGTTTCCTGTAACTTGTTGATCCTGGACCTTCAGTATATCCCTGAAACCCCTGTGCCTCGTTAATATCTACGAAGGCGCTCGTATCCATCTTTATATTGGCACAACACCTATGTGCTTCTAATGACATCAGTTCCTCCACACCAGCTTGTCCTCTAAGTAAAACCTCTTCCCGTCCGTCCTCGCTCCCCAGCCACACAATAGTCCTGTTCAGCATTCAGCCGGGCACGCTGGCCAGGATTCTGCCGAAGTGATAAAACCCCATTTATCAGCTGGAAGCGTCCGCAGACTGCAGATATATCCAATCTCTGTGCTTTTGATGCCAGGGTCACACCAGTATGATTCTGGCTGGCTTACTGAACCCCCAGTGGTTACTCGCTCAAGCTCAAGATCTCATTACCAAGTGGTGTTACTTGCTAATGAATTTGTCTCTAATCATGTTATTTGTAAGTGCCTCACACAACGTCGGGCGAAACCGGCGAAGTTCTCCCAACAGGAACCAAAATAAAACGTCTCTCTGTGGGATTTATTTTTCTCAGAAAACAACTCTGCAATCCATAATTTTTGTGGTTGATTTGGCAGTTTATTTCAGAGGCATCTAATAGGAATCCTAATTGGAACAGTTTTGAAACAGTTGAGTGATGAAAACCATTTGGATTTTATATTCATTATTTATTTATTCCCCCATTTAAAGCCGCCCAAGCCACGGGTGTACAATACAGGTTTTCCCAGTTGACTGAAGGCTCCATGTGCTACCTCCAACCTTGGGGTTGATTACAAGACCTGTTAACATTCGATCATCAACGTTACATGTATGTGATAAAGCTTTTGAAAATGTGCAGCAGCAGCATTGTTCTAATCGCTTTGCAAATATTGCCTCAGAGGAATAAAAATCGCATCACGCTTAGATCCAATTTGTGCTACACTCACCAATTACTTTCACGGTCCACTTCCCGCCTAATACAGAAAGGCCAGATTATCCGCTGGATGTCTGGGTGCTGCACACCCTAATTACAAACACAAATTGGAAAAACGCAACTTGTGACAAAAAAATGTAGCATGTGATTTGTCCCCTTTCCAAGAAAAATATTTGCACTAATTTACTTCGACTCTGTGTCCTCAAGGAGATAACTGGTCTCTGAGAAACGAAAGGCCTACTTATGTAAAATGTGAGGAGTTTTTGATCTTTCTATTGGTCTTGTAATCAGATAAAGCTGTAGCATGGATGTACTGTGTCTAATTGGGTTGATGTATAATTAATCTAAACAGCACTACCAGCGCACTTCATTACATGACTGATTAAGAGGATATACAGAGGGAAAGACAGAACATTAGGTTATCAAATAAAGTCAAGTGCTTTGAAGAGCTGTGTAAATCTACAAAGAGCTAGTTCGAGCAGACTTTGAACGTACTTTTAAGGCACCATAACCCAGTGTAAAGTCACTGCCTCACTCCACTTACAGCTTGTTTTGCACTTTATTGCTGCTGCAAGAGCTCACTGCAGTTTCTCTGTTTCTGCTGGCTGCACACATCTCATGCCTGGACTCACAGAGGATACGTAGTGAGGAAGTCTGGGCTGATCATTGTGTAACTGAGGAGAGAACCAACAGCATTGAGTACAACATTAATGCATGTGAACTTGGAGTCACATCCAATGATTGCTTTGTTCTTATGCTGGCTTTTGCTGAGGGCCAGGACTAACCTACAGAAGCAGAATCTGAGGCACGGAGGAGTTCATAGAGGGTTTAAATACAGATGAAGTGTTGAGAGGAGCTCAGTAAAAGTTTTCAGATTCATGATAGTTCATTCATTGTTCGTTATGCCAGAAAGGACATTCATAGCTTCAACTAATAACTTTTGGTTTTAGTAATAAATCTGTTGAAGTGATGCTTCTGGCCATGTCCGTTGGTTGGTTGGTTTGTCAACATAATTTAAAAGCTGCTGAACAGATTTCCATGAAACTTGGATAGAGGATGGGTCTCAGCACAGAACAGAACCCATTAACTTTTGGATGAAGGTATTCGCTCTACTGGCTGCCATTCAAGTTACCCAATTGATCATTTAGTCTATTAGATGTCCAGTGGGTGGCATTTAAGAAATGGAATATAGTATTCGTATTTATGATTACTAAGAATCATGTTTTCCTTACCTTAGAATGAGCTTTCAGAGAAGTCAGACATGTTGCACTGCCACGTTTCTGAGAATGGACAAACCAAATACTGGCTCCAGAGAGGGCATTTCACATTTTTTGCAGCCATTTTTAGGGAAGGGTGAGATGAGGGTTTCAGTTGGCTGCAATCTGAAATCTCTTTGCAAGATGCCACTAAATCCTACACACTGTTATGTGTCAGAAAATAATGACAATTAGCAATTTCCAGAGCCAAGGAGACATCTTTGAATTTCCGCTCTACAGTCCAAAATATTCAGTTTAATAATGAAATAAACCAAAGAAAAGCAGCAAACCCTCACATCTGAGAAGATACGGCACCAGATAATGATAACTCAATTGCTGGATTAATTAATTACTTACTTACTTACTTTAACCCGAGCACAGACATTAATAAGAACTATATAAAAATAGCAGTTTTTCCACTGATGGTCTCGTTTGTTGTTACAGGTCATTTTTAATCATCAGAGGAATCACAAGACTGTTTCATAAACACTTAAAAGTTCCTCGTAGTCACTTTAACAATCAAACATGAGGAATATAAGAATGCAAGAATATAAGAAACTATAAAAAAGATATAAGGATATACAGAAGATGTTCTCTATGCAAATACAGTTTGTAAATGTAAATATAACACATAAATATCAGTGCAGATATACAGTACAATACCAATATACAATATCAGTGCAATATACATTATTAGTTCAATATATGCTTTTAATTAATCCTATCTTAAATAATAAACAGCCAATAAGGTTGTCAGTATTTATCAACATTTACAACACTTACAGTATGCAGGTAAAGTTTGGCTCCAGGAAGTTAGAGCAGTTTCAGATACAGCATGTCACAAACTCCTCAGAGCTGATTTTTTGACATGCCTCTCATTCTGCGCCGCTGAGTTCACACCTGCCAAATTCAAAGCAAACTCTCATGAGACAAAAAACGTTCAGATGGAGTCACAGAGAGCCCAGGGCTGCAGGTACGACTGCGAGCGAGTCAGGAAACTGGTAGAGACAGAGCCGCACTCGTCAGACTTCCAGGAGATAGATGTGTCCTGCCACTGTATAAATTGGCTGTCGGAAACATTGCGCGAGGAAAACGCTGCAATTGCTGGGAAGTTAGAGGCGGAGTGACAATGATGGAGAGATGAAGAGGAGGGAAAGATGGGGCGAGGGTCAAAAGGGAAGTGAGGTAGTGAGGTTAAAATTTGGGGAGAAGGGCAAGGTCAGTGTTAAATGTCTCATAAAGGGCTGGAGATTGGGAGATGAGTGTTTCAGAATGAAAGACCTTCACAGACAGGAGAATAGATGAAGATAAAGATGGCTTGGATTCAATTATGGACAGAGAAAGCCACACATAGCATAGTTATCATGGAATAAATCTACTGTACAAGCAGCAACAAACGGTTATTAAAGCTACAACTGCGATCGTTATCATTTTCATAATGACCGTGTTATTGTTTTAGTGCCTTAAAAGCTCCACTTGTACAGCATGTCTCCTGTGAACTACGCCATAAACACTAGAGCTACCTCAGTGCTGAAAAATGACTGGCATGAATTCAGAACAATAAAGGAAAGAGCCACACTCTAGAATAGCAATTATTCAAAGGATCTGGCAGGTCTGATAAAAATGAATGAAACCTTATGACTTGGCAAACTAGCTTCATGGTTAATGCAGGACTTCCTGGACGGAGGTGGAAGTTATTGGAGGAGCGTTCCCCCCGCGGGATAGTAGAGTGATTTGGCCATACTCTGCAGATGTCTGCCATACAGAGGAGGAGATAGTGGCTGTCCGCTGCAGGATGGATGAGATGAGGAAATGAGAGAGGCATCCACCAGGGATCGGACTATGACTAGGAAGCCAATAGAGAGACAAAGTCACACCCCTTCCGCTGGCCCATCACCTTATTTCAGAAGAAATATGTATGGTGGTGAATGGTGTGAGAACATTTATTTTTCATAGGGTCTGAATTGCACCATGAACCACACATGATGCTTTTTAATTTAAAAGATCATTTTTCAACTCGTGAAAAAGTCGTAGTTTGTCATAAAACTGAACACTGAGGTATAAAAGCATGAACATTCTTAATGAGAAACACTATACCAACAGTTGCGCAAGTGACATCTGGTTCAACACTCACAGAAACCCATAACTGAAATGTTGTAGCTTACAAAACTGACTAATTCTCACTTTGCATAATTCTAGCTGCCACACTTGTTTTAATTTCCACACTCTTTCTTTGCTGAGGTGACGGCCATGTTGGTGTTGGTGAAGTAACATGAGTTTCCTGGGCAGCTCACTGGGGAAACAATGATTGGTGATACTTCTGGTGCTTGACTAGAGCAAATAACAGAGTATCTTGGTCGTTAACCTAGATCTTCATGACTGAACAATTGACTGTATTCACACGGTAGCCATTTTCCTCTGTCGTCACGGTCAGTGTGGGAAGCTAACGTCATACTGCCATGTTCCAGGTTGAAAGAAGCTTTAAACGTAGGGAAAATGACAAATAGTTATTCCACTGCTTCCTGACTGAACAGCAACTTCAAAGACAATGGATAGTGAAAATGAGGAGGGACATCAGGCCATATTTCAAGGTAAAAACAACATATTTGATAACCCTGTTGCTGACAGCAGCTAACATAAGTATTGCACCTCTCTCTAGCTAACATTACCGTTTGATTGTTTACACAATACGATAGGCAAGGCGTGAATTTATTCTAAAATATCAGCGCACATTTTGTCTTGGGCACATTTATATAAGCCTGGAAGTGAAACACACTGGATGTAATCAAGCAACAACATTAGCTAAGAAGTGGAATGCTAATGTTAGCTAATGGGTTATCAACTGTGTTGTTTTAGCTTGAAATACAAAATCAAAATCAGAAAGAAGTGAAAGGACAACAGTTAGTCAGATTCACTGTGTTTGCACGACTTGCAACCTGGAACACAACACTACGACATCTTTTATTTTGTGTTTTGTGAATATTTTTCATCCCCAAAAATAATGCGGCACATTTTACTTTTATTGCATATCCATGCACATGCATATATCTCAATATCCCTAACTGTTGTAAAGATAGTAAAGTACACTACTTAAAATTAAAGTGTGGCTTTCTTGACTTGCAAAGCTATCTTTTTCATTGACAAACATCATACTGTATAAGGTCCCGTGAGGGAAGCTGGAGGCCTCTCTATGACAGTACCAGAGGAGCAACGCCAAGCGTGATGAGTAGAGTAAAGACACAATGGATGCCGCTCAGTTTCTGTTAGTTGCTGTCAGCAGAAGATCTCATTCGAATGATTCTGAGGATCACCTACTATAGAGAGAAGATAAATTGGCATCCCTATAATTGCCTGAACCTTTAACCTGGAGGCAGGAAGTGGTCACTTTACCCTGGGAGGTCTAATGTTTGGCCTCTATCATAGAACAGCATCAGCTATTGACACACAGCAGTAATGGCCTACCTTAGGGCTGGTAGCTTCACGCAGAGTAATGATGACCCATGCTCGCCTGCAAGCCACTGCTTTTCTTCTCATCGATGCAATTACTGCACTGAGGCATGGCCGGCCAAAAGCGCCCATAGCAAGACGGAAGATCACAATTCCCTGCTGTTCCTCTCAACACCAGTGCTAAAGCAGAAAATAGCTCAAAGAACAAGTTTGTGTGAAAATGTGAAGCTAATTGGTTAATCTGTAATATTGAAACGGATACAGGGGATGTTCTGTGCGCAGGTTGTCGTGATGCATTAATTATTGTTGACGCTCGTGCGCGTTTAGCCCCCACCGGTGAAAAATGAGATGACAAAAGAGGTAATTTCCTCTTTCTCTCAAGATGGTTTGTAATTGTGTGAGCTACAGTGAGGGTGGGGGTCGGTGTGAGACTTCTCCCTCCCCATTCCTTCTGACAAAGACTTTAATTCACCGTAATTATACAGATGGATTGAAATATACAGCAAGACAGGGAATCACTCCAATTATGCAGAGTTGATTAAAACTTGGACCCCATGCCAGGGTGCTGCAGGAGCATGGGAGGAGTCAAGATGTGCACCAAGGAAGCAGTGAGCACATAAGACCAGTGAACATCTGCACCACAACGACCAAAACACAGAAGAGGATTGAAGTGTTTCTCTCTTAGCTGAAAAGAAACAATATACAGTTTGATGGTCTGGTGCATGAGGAGGAGTTTCTGCTCGCGACAGAAGGCAAACTCCTCACGTTGAATTCTCACCGCCTCCTAATGAAGATGGATCAATGCTATTCATTCGCTGACAACCGCACACAGTGTACAGCACAGCCCATCTCCTGTGTTGTGTCACCGCATATAGCTACAGCATTTACACGCAGCGGTGGGGATAAGTCCTTGGCATCTGGAGACCATGGTCAGCGGAGGAGAACGAGGAAGAGACAAAGGGAGGCAGGAGATACAAAAAAAATAAAAAATAAAAACAGGAGATGGAGAATAAAAGAGAAATGGACACGGAGACAAAGAGAATGAGAGGGAGAGAGAAAAATATCACAAATAGGGAGGAACAGAGTGAAAAGGGCAAGACATTTGTCACCCTCTCCTACAGGACCAAAGGAAGAAAGAACAATATCATTAATCTCCTGACATTTCAATATTGTATTAACCTTTCTTGTGGAATTCTCTGGGCTCATTAGTCTTTTTTGAGGGGGAGAAAAATAATAATCGATAGAACAAGCCGTGGACACGATCTAGAAATATGCTGCAGTCAAATAACATACAACCCCAAGCCAGTCATGATGCCCGCCTGTCATTAGCAATCGCTCCCTTTTAATCTGCTTTAAATTCAATGGTTAAAAATCTAACCTATCAAAGAAGAGGATAAATGGAGGTGAAAGGGTGTAGCTGTTGCTCCCCACTAGGTCACGGTCATAAAAGAGAAAAATGGCCGGGCTGTAAAACAACAGCTTAAGATGGCAACACAAGCACATCAGCCATCTTTATGTGAGAAGAGAAAAAAAAGCCTCAAGGCCACACAAAGCGTGATGAACCCATGTCTCATCTCCCCACGCTCAGTCAGTCAGCAGCCTGTCACATAGAGAGAAAGAGAGGCTGGAATCGAGGAGGAGGAGGAATCCAGAGGTGCCCACACCCTTTAAACTCCACCGCCTCGATCCTCCATACGCTGTAACACCTCCACCACCCACTCATCCGTGTCCTCACCTTCCATCTATCAATGCCCGGAGAACACCAGCCATTCAAATCACCAGCACTCCCCAGGTCATTTGACTAAGAAAACACACTAATTCATCCCCATTATGTGCCCTCGCTGTACATCCAAGCACCGCCGGGCCTTTTGTCCATCATCATTTACATTTAGCCCCTCCGTGATTGGTCGTGTCGAGCTGTTATGAAAACATGTCGCTGTTGAATGGTGTGATTGCATGTTTTCACTGGGCATTCCTAACCTCGGGGAGAAGTCACCCAGGTTCAAGGGTTATTTCAATGCTGTCATTATGGGAACACCTAACACCTTGGTGAGGACAAGAGCCCTCTAATGGGCTTCTTTGAATTCACATGGAAAAGAGTGCGTGGCAGGTTCACACACCTACTCTATATTTCCCTCTGTGTCAGGGGAGGGGGGCTTTTAATTTTGTAATTTAGCAGAAATCAATCATATTTGTAATGAGAGAATTATTGTATCGGACAGGGGCCTGATTGAGAATCCACAGGGGGTAGACAAAATAACATAAACACTTAATGAATAGGGACTCTAAATAAGGGCTGGGAAGAATATATACTATCAGGCTATAGATGTAGATACTGCTGCACAATCTCCACCAAACCCTTTATCACCCCAGGTTATATCATTATTGTAGTTGACCATTATTGACCATTGTAGTCTCAAAGCAATGAGCTGGACTGTTTTATGGCAATATAAGATAGTGTGAAGTACCTTGTCAGGGTATTTAATTTACTGCATTAACCCCCAAAACAGATATTCCCATCTGGTTATTGATGATCCTGAAGGTTTTGAAACCTCAGTAGTACAAAAAATGTCCCATTGGACTGAAGGTCCTTTTATCCAACTGACCGTTATCCCATAAAACAAATGCTTACTGCTCTGAAGGCTCGTAGTTCCAAATATATACACTCCCGGGTGTGTTTTTGACCTTAATGTCTTAGTGCTGGGTTAGGGTTAGGGTTATGGTATGTTTTTTGGTGTAAGGCCAGAAAGATAGCCTATTACAGGCTCATTCAGCACCATGGACAAGGCTAGCAGTCAGTGAACAAACAATGGCAGGAAGACTGTGTGTTTAAGGAGCAATGGGGATTTGTTTTTGGGATAACAGGCTGTCGGACAAAAGGGCTTTCTGTCCAACGGGACTATTTTTCCAGGCTATTGAGGTTTTGGAAGTGCTGAATGGCATGCAATCAAAGCTAGATTTGTTCTCTGACAGAGAATTTTGATAATCAGTGGCTTAATATATATAAAGCAAAATACTGCTGCCAAATACTCACTGGTTGCAGTTTTCTTAGTTATGAGGATAGGCTGGTTTGCTCTATTCTGTATCAGGAGTTTCAGGAGAAACAAAAATTGTATGGAAAGTGTACCACTACCTCATTTTCTAATTGTTGTTTTCCATCTGTGAAAACGTGAAAAATTCAGGAGAAAAAAGGTTTTCATGTGTGAAACGGTGTGGGGAAAAAAATACTTCTTTTTTTTCTGTCAGGGAAGTTTTAATTTCTCTGTGGACACAAAAAATTCAGGATATCTTTTTCTTTCATATGTGAAAAGATTTTTTCACCAGAAAATTTCTTTTCACCTTTTTTTTTTTTTATTTCAGGGGAGTTTTATATTCTCCATGCACACTAACATTTTCAGGATACCTTTAATCTGTCATGTGTGAAAATTAATGGGAGAGTTTTAATTTCTCTGTAAATGCTAAAAAAAATTCAGGATTTTTTTTTTCATGTGGGAAAACTGGATGAAAAAAGAATTTTGGCGGGAGGAATTTTTTTTCGGAAGGCTGAATTTTCTTTGTTTTTATAACAATCATTCATGTGAAACAGACTGAGACTAGACAAAAATCTCCTGTATTCAAAAATTCTCCTGAATTCTTTTTTTCATGTGTGAAATTGAGTGAAAAAAATAATTTTAAAGGAGAAAAAAACTTTTTTTTCATGTTTTTTTTCTTTCAAGGGAGTTTTAAATTCTCCATTCTCCAATTCTCCAAAATTTCAGGAATTTTTTTTCATGTGTGAAACTGAGTGATTTTTCTTTCAGTGGAATAAACATTTTCTTTTTATATGAAAAACCAAGTGAAAATATTTTTTTCACAAGAAAAAGATTTTTTCACGAGAATGAAGAGACGTGAATGAATGAATCTGATCTAATGAAAACAGACTGTGATCACTCCAACATGAAGTTATCTGTATCATGTTAGTCCGGATCAGCTCAGATTATTATCATCAGCACTCACCTGTCCGGCTGTTTAACAGGGTCTGGACTGGCTGTCCAGTGAGCTGTTGAAACTAGAGCAGCTGACAGGAAACAGGAAATGAGTTACAAACAATTTAAATCTGTCCTGATGGTGATTAAAAACTTTACATTAAGTTCAACACTTAAGTCATCAACATGATCAATAACGGAGCTCCTCCTCACGTGTTGATCACATGTCAATGGGATGCTGTTTATTTGTCATTGACGAGTCGTTACCGCATTGTTACCGCGTCGTTACCGCATCGTTACCGCGTCGCTACCGCGTCGTTACCGCGTCATTACCGCACTGTTACCGCGTCGTTACCGCGTTGTTACCGCATCGTTACCGCGTCATTACCGCGTCATTACCGCGTCGTTACCGCGTCATTACCGCATCGTTACCGCGTCATTACCGCATCGTTACCGCGTCATTAACGCATCTGTGCTGCTATAACACGTCATTCATGGCTCGTTCATGTGTTGATCACTGTCCGTCACTGTGCACTGACAATAAAGCTGAATTGAATCTGATCCAATAAAAACACACTGTGATCACTCCAACATGAAGTTATCTGTATCATGTAACAACATGTTAGTCTGGATCAGCTCAGATTGTAGCAGGAAGTGATGTCATGGACTCTGAGCTCACTTTGATTTCCCATCATCTGTTCTTCCTGGAGATGTTTGTTAGATCTGTTTTTGTTTCTTTTAACTCAGAAACATGTGACAGGGAGTGACGAAGATGAGGGGGTGGGGCCGTAGACAGGTGACTGTCACACCTGTGGGCAGGGGATGGAGCTTACAACAGGTGAAAGTCACCTGGTCATGTGATGACTCATTCCAGAGCCGAACCTGAAGGCGTCGTCATTCCTTAAAAATGTGAAGAAGAAGAGAGATTTTTTTTTCTTCTCAGCCATTCTCTGTCAATGATTATTGATTATTATCAGTGTTTTACCATCAATATCTTGTTCTGACCTGATCAGTTATCACACCTGTTTTAAGGAGGTGCATTGATTGTGTGATAAATAAAGCCTGAGCACAGTTTGTTGTTACGAGGACATGTTCAGTTATCATTTTTTCACGAGAAAAAGATGTTTTCACATTTAGCAGACGCTTTTGTCCAAAGCGACTTACAGTAATTCATACTACACTGATGGCAGTGGCTGCCATGCAAGATGCCAACCAGCACATCAGGGTTCAGTATCTTGCCCAAGGAAATTTTAACATGCAGACCAGGGGAATCGAACCAGCGACCTTCCAATAACAAGACACTGGCTCACCCCCTGAGCCACAGCTCAGGAGAGTTGTATATTCTCCATGCACACTAATGCACACTAACCATTTTCAGGATACCTTTGAATCTGTCATGTGTGAAACTGGATGGGAAAGTTTTAATGCTTAAAAAATTCAGGATTTCTTTTTTTTTTTCATGTGTGAAAACTGAATGAAAACAAAATTTTGGCAGGAGGAAATTTGTTTTTGGAAGGCTGAATTTTCTTTATGTTTTTATAACAATCATTCATGTGAAACCGAGAGAGACTAGAAAAAAAATCTCCTGTATTTAAAAATTCTCCTGAATTCTTTTTTCATGTGTGTACAGAAGCCCTAAAGGGCCATGCATTCATACATTTTATTTCCCGTGATAACGAGTTAATTTCATTTGTTTTCTCGAGATCTCAAGTTATTATCTCGAAATAACAACTGCCGTTTTCCCGAGATAACGAGATAATTTTCTCGAGATCTTGAGAAAACAAAATGACAGTTGTCAGTTGTCATAGCTGACCAGCTATGTAGTTAATGAGGAGATCTCGAATAAATTATATCGTTATCTCGGGAAAACAAAGTTTCGTTATCTCGAGATCTCGAGAAAATGATCTCGTTATCTCGGGAAAACGGCAGTTGTTATTTCGAGATAATAACTCGAGATCTCGAGAAAACAAATGAAATTAACTCGTTATCACGGGAAAACGGAGGAAATAAAATGTATGAATGCATGGTCCTTTAGGGCTTCCGTATGTGTGAAACTGAGTGAAAAATGTTTTTTTACAGGAGAAAAAAACATTTTTTTCATTTTTTTTTCTTTCAAGGGAATTTAAAATTCTCTGTGCATTTTTTCACGAGAAAAAGATTTTTCACGAGAAGAAGATTTTTTTCACAGGGAAAAGATTTTTCACGAGACAAAAAAAAATTTCACGAGAAAAAGATTTTTCACGAAAAATCGGGAGAATGTTTTCACATTTTTTTTCCCAGGGGAGTGTTATATTCTCCATGGACACGGTTCAGTATCTTGCCCAATGACACTTTGACATGCAGACCAGGGGAATTGAACCAGTGACCTTCCAATGACAAGACACGTGGCTCAGGGGAGTTTTAGATTTTCCATGCACACTAATGCACACTAACCATTTTCAGGATTCCTTTTAATTTGTCATGTGTGAAACTGGATGGGAAAGTTTTAATTTCTCTGTGAATGCTAAAAAAATTAGGACATTTTTTTTTGGAAGGCTGATTTTTCTTTGTTTTTATAACAATCATCCTGTATTCAAAAATTCTCCTGAATTCCTTTTTTCATGTATAAAACTGAGTAATTTTTTTTTTTTTTTTTGTGGCTCATTTTCCTGTGTTTTTGTAATACTAGTTTGTGTGAAACAGAGTGAGACTAGGAAAAATAAGTCTTCTGAATATCTTGTTTCTTAAAGGGGATTGTTAATTTCTCCATGGCTGGGTGGCTGTGGCTCAGGGGTAGAGCCAGTGTCTTGTTGCTGGTTCAATTCCCCTGGTCTGTATGTCAAAGTGTCCTTGGGCAACATACTGAGCCCCGAATTGCTCCTGATGTGTGTCTGGTAAATGCACACTAAAAATATGCAAGATTTTTTTTCCATGTTTGAAACTGAATTTTTTCAGTAGAATGCACTTTTATTTTATGTAAAACAAAATGTTTTTTTAGGAGAAATTTTTTACTTTTTTAATTTTCTTTCAGTGGAGTTTTAATTTATCTGTGCACGCTAAAAGAAATTCAGGATATCCCCTGAATTTTTCTGTGAGATTTTTTTTTTTCAGGAGAATGCGCCTAAAACATTTCAGGATATCTTTTTTTTTCATGTGTGAAACAGAGGTGAAATTTATTATGTATTTGTTTTTAAGGTTGTTTTAAGTGTCTGTTTTTGTAATACTCATTCTGAACACAAGTGGATGAAGTGAAACATCCACCCCCTCAGATTTCCACCTCTTCCCCAAGATGAACAAGGAGCTCAACAGTCACCATTTTTACAGTGATGATGGCGTTTTCTGGAGGTCTGAGACACTGACTACAAAGAAGGGATGTGATCAGCTCCTGGACCTCTGGACGAAGTGTGTAAATGTAGGAGGAGGCTATGTTGAAAAATATATGTGCTAGGTTTTTACTAAATTGACTCCTACTACCTTAGGCCATGAACTGAATTTTGTGTTGGTTAATGAAACTATTCCTGTGAACACACTGAATAATTTAACATTATTTTCTGACTGATACCTGCAGTTAGCCAGAAATGATCTGGCCTCTGTCAGGCGTCTCTTATCGCTTTTTTAGTTTTTATTCTTTTCCTTCTACACCATGTGCATAATTAGCTCAGCGACTCTGGTAAATTAATCCACTAATCAAAGAGCTTCTAACAGTTTTCCTAATCATCATAAGCACTTTTGATAAAGACCATTACTCATTGCTGATATTAAATGTTAGATGGTGAGATCAGCTTACAGATGCAAAGAGGACAGCAGAGAAAAAGCTGAGGGAGGGAAGATTCCAGGGGACGCTACGTGGAGGCTATATTCCTCTGGGTTAATTGTGCGGACCCCATCGGCACTAAATAAGGATGGTTAGAATGACTGGCTAAGTGACAAATGGATGTACAAATCACCCAGATTACTTCCCAGTTATTAAAAAAACTCTGATTTTGGCTGGCGTCCACACTCCCTCTCTCATTATGTCTGGCAGTCTCACCACTGACGGCTATCTTTTACAATAACTCATCTCAGTTTAGTTTTCACAAGTCGAAACAAGCCTAAGTGTTTAACATTGATTAAAAACAACTTTTTGTAACGATGTGAAATTGTGATGAGTTGGTTGGGGAAAGTCATTAAACGTACATGAGTTTTGATTGATCGTCTGAAGAGGTGGCGTTTGACCTGCAGCTGTAGTGTAAATGGCTGTGGAGAGGTGCCGCTAAGCTGTCTAAACACTGTGCACCTGTGATGACGGGTTCCTCGCCGGCGTTCTCGTGGAGGGTAGCGACAGTGGGATGAGTTGTCAGACAGTGCACAGCTGTTCACTTAATTACCTCCTAGTTTGGGAAGGAGGTTAATGAAGCAGTTTGGCGATCAGAAATGAGAGACAGCCTGAATGTGCACAAAAGAAATTAGTTTCTGGCTGCTGGGACGGAGCTGAAAGCAACAGCCGTTTAAATTATTGATTGCAAAAACTGAAACACTGAAGGCATAAAGAAAGAGGAAGCTGGAGGAGGAGGAGAGGTTAGTGTGCTTTACAGATTTCTACATGTTTAGCATATTCCTGTACAGAGTAATTAGGCCTCATACTGACATTGGCATATTAAATCGGATGAGTGACTCTTTTGTCTTTACTTCCTTCTGAGAAATTAGACTCATTCATTCACTCTAAACTTGGATTCACTTATTTGTAGGCTGGGTAGACGGTGACCCTGATGGGCGCAGGTGTTACTTTTTAGTCGTGTAAATAGAGCTGCAGCTAATGATTATTTTCATTGTCTGTTAATTTGTTGATTTTTTTCCTCAATTAAAGTAAATAATAAAATGCCAAGAAATTGTGAAAAATGGCAATCAGTGTTTCAAAAAGCCCAAAATGACTTACTAAAATGTTCTGTTCATCCACAACCCAAACATAGTGAGTTTATGGCCATAGAAGAGTAAAGAAACCAGAAAATGTTCACATTTAAGAAGCTGCGATCAGAGAATTTTGACCTTTTTTCTTTAAAAAAAGTAAAAATACTACACTACTATTTCTGACATCCCTTTCCACTTCCGCTTCATGCATCTTTGAGATTCAACATCAGTTGGATTATCATTATACAACCAGGATTGTACAATGAAATGATAGCTGTTGTCCCTTTACGCTACCTATAAAATCTAATTATATATACGGATGAATAAATAATAAATCATGAAAATAGAAAATCGAATTATCAGGTGTAGTGATGAGAATGAGTTCAGGGATCTCGCAGCCTGAAAAAAGAAGCTGTCTTGTAGTATCCTTTCGGCTCTGTGCAGACACATCACCTCACCAGTATAATTGATGCTTGCTGTATGGGTACCAATGATGTCCTTGGCAGTTTTAATCACCCACTGCAGAGCCTTCCTGCCCTTGGCTGTGCACGAACCATACCAGTTTGTGATGTTTCCAGTCAAGCTTTAGATAGTGTGCAAGAAATGCAGATGTTTCACAAACTGTACTGTGTTTTTGCAACCAGTTAGGGCTGCAACCAACAGTATTTTATTAAATAATCAGTCTTAAAAAAATATCCATCTTTGTTTCCAACAGCCTAACGTGATGTCCTTTTTAAGTCCAACCAATAATCCACAACCCTTTGAATTTGAAGCTTTTCATCTATTTATTTATTTAAAGCACCTACAAGGAACTTGTATGAGGTAAAATCGCAGTTCAATTGCTTGTGTGTGGCATCCTGATCTGGCTAACGCATGCTTTTGTTATGCCAGTGAAAGAAAGAGGCAATGTATTTTTTATACTATTTTCTTTTTTGAACACAGCTGTTTGCTGGATGCATGGCGATGAGGTCATGTGTCTGATTGTGGCCTCGTTAGATTAATCACTGTGATCTCTAGAGTTTGTTTCAGTACCCTACTGTACTCGTTGAACTACAGAGCAGCTTCTTTCCTCAGGCTGTGAGATCACTAAATTCATCCTCAGCACTCCGCCATAAAGACATGTTTACATTTCATGACTTATCTGACCCAGATCAGAAATAGCCAATCTTCTTGCTGATGGTCTCTTTTGCCTATGTAGGTCATATAGAGAGTCAGTATTTTGTATCATAAGAGTTGGTAGATACTACCAGGGTGTATTTATAAGTACAATAGTTCTAGTATTTTTTACTCATTATCCGAGGAAACCTTCAAAGTCTGGGAGTAAAAAATAAATAATTATAGTAAATTCACACTCACTCCTCTTTTTCATCCCCCTTCCCCCAGTTTTAATGTCATGGACATGCCGCTGCACCTTTGAGCCTCCCCCTGAGCGCACAGGTAGAGTAACTGTAAGGACCAGACCAAAGACCATCCAGCCTCATCATGCATATTCATGCCATAATGGGGTGAATAACCCTGGCAGCCAGTGTATCCGCTTAATATCCTTAATCACCTGCATCTCATTGTGGGGCCTGGACACACCTCCACTCATTAAAATGATGGATGGAGGCATAAGGGGATGCTCTCCCCTGTTCCAAATTTGTTCTTGTTTAGAAAGGTGCTTATTAGAGAGCACCTGGGGGAATGAAGGGGGGAAGGGAGCTCCGATATCTGGGAGAAGAGAGGGGAGGAGAGGGAATCCAGACCCCACAGTTGTCACTGCTAAAGAATTATAAAAACATTACTCAAAATTGTTCTTATTTTGTGTGTTTTTTATTGATATTGATGTTTATTCTTGATGTTTTCTTTTATCTCATTTGTGTACGGTGTCCTTGAGTGTCCAGAAAGGCGCCTTCTAAATAAAATTTATTATTATTATTATTATTAAAATACTGTATTTCTTAAGATTTAAAAAAAATGTATATTTGATGTAAAAATGCTTTAAAAAACGTTAATGTAGCTTTTGATTCATTCCTGTCATTTTACATTTGAAAAATGTCATCAAAACACAAATTAAATATCTTTTGAAAATGTAAAAAAATCGACCAGTTGTCGCACTAAATGAGTTTAGTAGACGCAGAATCTCTCATCGCTCTGATGACTTCGAGCAGAGCACTCGAGGCGGCCGGTCTCTCGAGGCTCCAGGATATTGAGGTGGGCTGCGCTAGTCATTAGCTTGTAAAAACAGGACTTCCACTGCAGTTCTTTGAGACTCAGGAGGGAGTATAAAGGGGAGGAACCATCTCTCTTTCTTCATCACTGATGTTTGAATAAGCCAGACAGACAGCGGTTGACATTAAAGACTCCCATAGGCCAGGTTATTGCCTGTGTGAGAACAAGCAGTAGGCAGGTTAGATGTAATAAACTGGAACAAATGTATTTCGGTCTCCAATTAGGATAAGTCGCTGTCTGGAGTTGCTCCGTGGCGACAGAGTCATCCTCTGATTTTATGGATATTTTGTTTTGCCGCGTCAGCAGCTATCTCACCACTGGCTGCAGTGAGTGATGAGAAATAAGATGAGTACTGTATTCTCTCTCTTATGTAATCTCATTGGAGCCTCCTTACGCCTAATTGGCAGCAATCTAGGCCTGTCAAATTGAATATAATCCCTTCACCGTTGGTTTTAGCTTCCCTCTATGGCTTCAAATGCCTTCACTGAATGACATGGGATGCTGACATTGTGAGTAATGGAGAACACTAATGGAATTGGCATTAGGTAATACATTTGAATAGCTACTGTATAGAGCAGAAAGAGCTGCTTAGCCCCTGAGCCAAGGATATTGATGGTTCCCTCCTTGACTGTGTTGTTGAAGTACATTGTGTCCTTTGGGGTGAGGCCAACTCAGATGATTTCAAATTAGAATGCAATAGATGCGCTGACATTGAGCTTTATTATGATGCTCTTCAATTATACCCACAATAAATGTGTCAATAAAATTACATTTATGACTTTTATGAATCATTTTTCATATCTCCCATAAATGTTAGTGTTGTGTACTTTGCACATATTGTTAATAACCATAAGATAAATTATGGGAAATGTAAGTTGTTTTCTTTTTCCAATGTCAGGCTGCTGTGTTCTTATATTGTTCACAAATCCCATGAAAAGACTGAAACCAAGATGAACACAAATGATGAACTGATCCTCCATTGCTCCAGCAGTTAGCTTCACTGTTGCACAGGGCAACATGTTCCTTCATTAGCATAAACATGAGCACTGAAGTTTGTTTTTAATTTTCAATCCCGTGTTCGGTGTCATGGAGGGGTTAGATGCAAATGTATCTTGCAAATGTATGTAATGATGTATGTGCTCAAGAACCATGAAAACAACTGCAGTTGGCTTCACTAGGAGTGTCTGGACTATTTTAGGGCTGCACAATTAATTAAAATATGAATGAAATTTTGCAATATGGACAAGTGCAATATCCAAATCACAGACGCTACAATCGTTTGGTAAAAAAGTGCATCCTCTTCTTTGTAGAATGAAAGTGCTGTAACGCTGCAGAGAAGACCTGATTGTTTGGTTCAGACCTGAGCAAACGTCACATCATCGTCAGTTTAATATTTTTTTTTTCTGTGAAAATGAAAATTGTGATGCGAAAATGCTCATTCCCACTAATCATGATTCATATCGCAATCATATGTGTCTTACTAGTCTCAATTTCTAGCCACATCTGTGTTTAATGGTCGCCCTTGACGACCAGCCTTATCCTTTGACAGAATCTTAACAAAATGACCAAAAACACATGTTTAGTTTGAACTTTTTTATTCATCTTTTTTTTTTTAGTTCTTTTTACTTTTTTGCTTTACGAAACAAATGTTTGCAGATGTCCTATGAATAAACAACAGCACCCTTTCTCCTTAAAAAAACAGGGGTCCGTCACCCCTGCCTTGTCAAGAAAAGAGACTCTTCTTGTCCAATTACAACCTCTCCAGATTCCCAAAGTGACTCTTGTTTCCTGTATTTGACATTCGTTTAAGTGCATTAGTAGACGACAAAACCATTTCGATTAATGTGCAATAGCTGAGTTTATGGTCAATGCGAAAAGATATTTACATTGCAGCTATGAATCACATTAACTGTCTTTTTCATCACTTGAGCTAGCGTCAGAACCGGAGAGGGAGACAATCACAACGCAAGGAGTCTCCTTTCAAGCACAGCCTTCGTAAACAGCAACCTTTACCTACATCATTATCATCATCGTCATCATCATCATCAGGATTAACTAGACTCTTTTGTCATACCTGTTTTCCTCCAGTAAGACAAAAAGGTTAATAGATAGAATGGTTTAAAATAAAGTTTAGTGATTGTGCTTTTAAAACCAAAGTAAAACAAATAACAAACATTGACGACAACACGAAACATAACAGTGCATTACAAAAAACAAAAGAAAATGAAAAAAAAAAAAATAAAGAAATCCCAAAGTGGCACTTTCTTGGGGCAGCTAAATAATATAGCAATTTACAACATGGATGGAAATGATAAAATAATAATTATATTTACTGGCATAATAAAATTAGAAATTCGCAAAATAAAACAAGGAAGACAAATTTGAGGTACCACGATGGGTAAAACAAGAGGACATCATGTATACAAGGATATTTACAGACAGTCCACCCCTCTCTGCTTGCAGCTATTTTATTACAGTAACTTCTGACTGTAGGGGCTCCCAGTTCTTGTCAAGGCAAGCCGAGTCATGTCAATGTCTGGAGTAGGATTTCACTCCATATTGCATTGGAATTAAACATAAATATACTACTGCGTATTTAGTTTTGAATGCACCATTCTTTTATCTTCAGACACTCTTTCCTTTTTTTTAATGGACATAGAAAAATGATAAGTTAGAAAAAAAACCCATTGGTCTGTTTTCCAGATGTAAAGAAACACTACTGATGTACAGTATGATGGCAGCCAACATGATGGTGAAATACTGAGATATTTAAAATTGTAAGAGAAACAATGGTGCTCCACTCTCGGAAAAATCAGGACAGTCCACCGTTTTCCTCCTCTGTTCTTCAGCTTTCTACCATCTGGGTAAAACAAAAACAAACATGTTGGTTAGTATGGCTGCAACTAACAAATATGAGACTGAAACATCCTGCCTACTACTGTTAATATCATAGTCACAATGTTTTCTAATTTAAGGGATCTGTATCAATATTGTTCCTAAAAACATGCAATCAGTTGATATATTGTTACTGCATTTTATTAACATCCAAGTATCAGCTTCGGTCAGGCTACGTTTCTGTAACTGTCAGATGTGTTGAGTGTTAAGCTGTTTACTTGATAACTGTTCCTACCTCTAGCTCTTCGTCTCCTGGTTGAAAGGCCCCCGTGGTGTTGAGGCCCATGTCTGCAGGGTTCCTGCGGCCTCCTTCTCCTCTCCGCCGGCCCCCTGAGCCCCTGGAGGACATGGAGCTAGAGGAGCTTGGGTCTCGGGGGCTGTTGACTGTGGGGAACTGTGGTCGGCTATAGGGCTGAATGTCCTCTGAACCTAGGGACAAATAACAATTGTACGGAGAGGTGAGACTTGCATAATTAATAATACTACACATGGCATTGAGGGATTTCGTCACATTGTATTTGTTAGCGTACCTGCGTGTTGGCGTGCCTTGTTGGCGGTGCTACCCTCATGTTTATTCCCTTTCCCTCCATGACCAGTCTTTTGTCTCTCCTGAGCGTCTTTGCGTTCAGACGAGCTGGTTCTGGGGTCCGAGCCCTCTCTGGGCCGATAGCTCCCCGTTCCTCCTCTCTTGTCTCGACCCTCACCTGCTTTGGGGGAAATCACTCCCCGGCCCTCCAGGGCTGCCTTGGAGGGGTGCGTAGGCGACTTAAGCACTGCTGGAGGTGGGATGGGCGGAGGTGGGAGATCTAAAGGATAAACACAGGAAGTAAGAACACATTAACCACCGACATCAATAACAAGGCTTTAGGTAATTGCACCAGACTGAGGAACAAGAATCTGTGTACTCTTGAAACTTTAGTGTGTATCATCTGTCACTCAGTTGTCTCACACCTGCAAGGTGATGCACAAACACAGCTGCACTGTGTGTACATACACTCAGATCTGTACACACGAGAACTCCTCGGCGCAGACAGTAAACAGAACAGATGACATTAGTGAGGCCGAATCCGGCTGGAGAGTTATGAGATTTGAGCGCGAGGCGAGAGAGGAGGAAGAGGGGAGCATGACGGTCAGCAGCTGGGCTCTCTGACCTGCTCGACTTCCCCTGTCGATGAATCAATGCTGCTTGTCCTTGAGCCATTATTCATATGAGGCCAGCAAGTGGGCCGCCTAGTCTCTCACACATCACACAGCCATCTAAACAAAACAGCGAGAGAAAAGCCTCGTCTGCCTGCGATCGATGGCTTTTCATCTTCTCGTCAGTTTCCCGACCTGAAGGATGGTTTTATCCATAATCCACACAGGATTATAAAGTTAATAAATGTACAAAAGTGCAGACTCTTACACCTTGCCTACATCCAGGAGGCTACCTTATACTCTTAAGATTAGGGAACGCTGGATTTCGTAAAAGAATCAAAGCTTTTATTTCATTTTGATACACGGAAGGCTAATGGGACAGGTGATGTCTTTGCTGCGTCTTGTTGGCGGAATCAGGCAGCCTCAATGCACTCTTCTGATTATCCTCCACCTCCATACACTCCTCCTGAATACAAAAGGGGGCCAGTCAATATCATAGAGCAGAGAGGCGTCTGCAGTTTTTTAATATCTTTCTTGCCTCCTGAGTCCTGCCTCAGCCTGAGTCCGATCAATGCCACAGTCTGTGAGATATAGCTCACTACACGGGAGGAGCGGCGCGCCTGTTAGATTTATGAGGAAATATCGGCGAGGACAGAGCTCCGGTCTGAAAAGAGTCCCCTTGGCTTGCCAAGGAGGGTGTATCAGAGGGCCTGGCGGTTAATTAGGCAGACAAGGCTGAGAGAGATCAAAAGAGACAGGGAAGGGTTAAGTTCAGAGAGGAGGTAGACAAAGGCATTAGAGTCAAACGCAATATGAATCATGGTGGGAAATATAACCTGGGTGTTTCCAGATCTACTGTGCAAACAAGAGTGAGATGAGAAGGTCAAAGAGGAGTAAGGGGTGGGGAAGGGAGGCTGGTGCACGTGTTTTCCTGGCTTGTTTTACTGCCGCCTTAACTGCTGGTATTTATGTGTATTTATAGTGATGCTGCCTGGATAGTCAGAGCAGTAGAGAGACAAAAAGGAAATCATGGAAACACACATTACAGCATATTGTGTGTGCAGCACAACATGGTGAGTGTTTCCTTTTGCTTCTCCCTCCTTTAAATTTCATGAAATCACCTTCTCTCACCTATCACCTCAGCGCCAGTCCTCCAGACCACAGACAGGATATGTAAGGTGGGGGTTGAAGTGGAGACAGAGGGGGTGGGGGGTGGGGGGGGAGGCAATAACCTCCAAATGAAAAACAATCCATTCAGATCAAATGCAATCAGCGGGAGGGCTGATGGACAGACAGAGCTGCGGAGCTGTCAGTCCGCCCCCTCGCTGCTCAAACAAAGACTGAGGAGAGGGGAGCACGGGAGAAGAGGAGAGAGTGGAGAGGGATGGAGAGGGATGGAGAGATCACTCCAAAGGGAGGGGCAGCGGATGAGGAAGAAGCCAGGATATAAGGATGATGGCAGGAGGCGGAGGGGCTGGATTTTCTGCAGTGATATAGCTGGTCTGGCTCCCAGTGAGCTGGATATTAAATCTCCCTGCCAAGTGCTTCCAACACTCAAGGACACCTGACACTAAGAGGAGAGCCAGCTCCGGGACAGCACATACTGTACACAGCAGAGTGAGCGTGTGCACACTCACATACAGATACATCTTTGATATTTCCACAAGATCAGAGCGGAGAGAAAAAAAGTGGCCTTCCACTGGTCGACTGTGTGCTGTAAAGAATGATGCCGTAAAAAGTCAGTTGCTCTTTTACTTAACGAGGTTAAAGCTTTTCCTTCTGTGTACAGCTGCTCTGGTATTTAGCCCGTGTTTGGTTTATGTTCGGGTCCTGCCGAGTAAAAGGTGGCACTTCAGTATGAGCCAGAGCACCTGGATCAATTTCATTAGTGGCTAGAGTGGAGAGACATCCCAGTGTCAGCATAGCCAAGCTGGGCAGAGCTCCCCTGAGACAGCCCCCTCTCCTCCAGCCCTCCCCTCTCCGTCATGGCCCTGGCCTTCAGCCCGCCACTCGCCCGATCTGTTCAGCACCGTCACAGATTAGGAGTGATGCCATGTATGCATGTGCATAAACACATGAGAGAAGATGATTAAAACTCTGGCTCACGGCACACCCGTACTCAGTCGTTTACGGACACTACATCACAGTAAACTGCACTTCTCCCGGCCATATCTGCAGAGGGGATAGGGGGAGAGCCATTGATACAAACTGACCATCTGTGGACTTGTGGGAAACAGCAAACCTGCTACTGCTGCTACATGTCTCACTCTCCCTCAGTCTGTTGGCTGGACAAAGTCATTCACACCTTTTACAGAGAATCATGTACATACCTGCCAACTCAGAGTTTGTAAATCATTTTGATAGCAGACAATGTTTAGGAAGATATTTCATTGTGATTTTCAGATTAATATTCAGATTCAAATTGTCCTAAACTGTAATTGGAGGTCTACTGTACTGAGCATCGAACAAGGCATACTTGTACCAAGTGTAATCACAAAGCTAGTCACTGTACAGTATCTCGTTTCAACATTAGATTAAATCATAGTTGTTTTGGAAGTAAATTTAGCTAGTGTGTCATTTTTAGAGTAGGATTCTACAAGAAAAGTATATTATAGAGCGGCAATTGTTTCAGTAATTTTACGAGCAAATATGTAAAATATTTGCTGGTTCTAGTTTCTTAGATGTGAGGATTTGCTGCCTTTCTTTGTCTTTGGCTCTGGAAAATTGTGATTAGCACTTTTTGCCGTTCTATAAACTACGCAATTAATCATGAAAAACAACAGGAGTTTAATCAATTAAGAAAAAATTTCGTTAGGTGCTGCCCTAGTATATTGTAGGGTTGCCCTGAATACCATCTTTGGGGCTTCGAAGCAAACTCTGAAGTGCAATGATTGGGAAGAGCGACTGAATTAAAAGCTGTTGCTTTCTCCTCTAATGTGTGAAATCCTGTAGGCTGACTTAAGGCATTTTCAGTGGTGTAACTGGGAAATTGGGCATGCTTGTCATCATAGAAACAGATAATAAGATTATGATTTTTATTGCAACTTCAGCAATATCTGCTGTCTTCCCTTCGACACACGTGCAAGCACTCAGAAAGTGGCATTTGAATGCCGCTTTGAATGTCAATTACCGTGGCATTGGTAGAAGCTTTGAAACATTTGGCAGCCCTTGTATACTGCTAGAAGGTTTTTTTCAATTTCTTACATTCTGAAAATTGCTTGACATGATTGTGTTTGTATAGTAATGAAATGTAAATCATATGTGTACCTTCATTATAGACTTCACGTCGTTGGTTCCCTGGATGAGGGGCAGGATGCTGTTTCTGCTTCTTCGGAGGCCTCCTGTGTACAGCTGCCATACTCATGTTACTGTCTGTAGACACCGGGCTGCCAGGACGGTGGCCTGACGGGTTTATTTGGTATTTTCGCGCTGAGAAAAGAAACAGAGAAGCTTGATTTTACCATTCCTCACATTTCTTGCAGTAACATTTCTTGGGGATGTGTCCGACTGTTACCTGAAGCTCCTCCGACTTCGTGGCCCTGTGTGTTAGGATATTTGGCCACCCTGAGGCCTGAATACTCTGCGGCTGCAGCGACCGCTTGAGCAAAGTCGGCATCAGTGAAGAAGGATCCATCTGATGAGCTGACGGCGCTGGACCTCCCTGAAGAGACATTATCCTCTTCAGAGGCCGACCCCCATCCGTTGATCATGGAGCCGGTCACCGAGCTCTCCAGGTCGCCCATGCTGGATGCGGGCGTCTGTTCAAGTCCCCGTAGCAGCAACCTTCGCGGATGCATCTGGGGATGGTGGGGGTGTGTGTGGGGGTGGGTGTGGTGGTAGTGCATCTTGGCTACCTCTGCATCTGTCTCGTCACCCTCCTCCTCCTCTTCCTCCAATATATCCTCCTCCTCCTCCTCCATGCCGTCAGTGTCCAAAGCCAACGGGCTGGTGATGTAGCCATATGTGTGTGAAGGAGAGAGGGGCCTTGGAGGGGGTGGGGGGCTCACAGCATGGCGTCTGCAAGAGGTGAGAGACGCTCGGTATCAGAATCCCATCACATTTTTGAGGTTTTGGATAAATTATGCAGAAAAAGTTATTCAAATACACATGGGACCATACTATTAATTCAGCATTTTTTAAAGCAAATTAACTACAAATCACATGTGATTGACTTTTAACTCAAGATTGGAGAGTTTACAACCATGTTGTCCAGAAATCAGACCCCAAAAAAAGGAGCATTAAGAAACCATAAATGCTAAAAGGGATGTGAATTTGATAGTTTATTTTTAATGATTTCTGTTTTGGCAGTTCAATCCTAAATGAATGAGGTTGTGGTCTCAGCAATTACAGCAGAATGATAATACCACATGGACAAAAATAAAATGACCTAGATTTAGACTGTGATTTATTACTTTACATTACTTCTTAAACAACTTTCAAATTGCTGCAAGTTGATTTTTATGCTGCGCTGAAATGAAGTGAAACCACTGGCTCCCTGGAAGGTAAGAAATCAATCTAAAAGCTTAGATATGATTTTGAGAAATGGCCAACAGGGCTGTGAAATATACAGAAGTTGGAGTTAATGGGCTAAAACGTGGAAAACACTTGTGAATTTCATCTCTATGAGGCTTTAGAGAATAGATATATTTCTTGAACACAGGCTAACCACTTCTTCTTTTGCTACTTGTTACGCGCCTATCCTCGCAGACCATATACCTGCGTTCATGGCTGTCATGTGGGTCCTGGAGCATCGGCTGCATCTCCTCCTGCGGCGAGGGGGTGAGGGTGGCTGTGGACTGGTGACTGTAAGATACAGCGGCAGGGGAAGAGGCTGCCCCTCGGATGGGAGGAGTGGGGCCCCTCTCCATCTCCTCTTCCTCCTCCAGCTCATCAGGCTGCAGGTACATGTGAGAGGGGGGCATGGGGCACTGCATGTCTGGGTCACAGCTGCCAACAGAGAGAAACAAGCCTCATTACCTCCGTATCACTCACAAAAAAACATGAATGTTTTCATATACAGAAGCCAGAAAAAACATGCGCTAAATATTCATGCCACCCTTCTATCAAGGTTTGACATGAGTCTAGCGCTAATAGATAGAAAACCCTTGGGGCACATGCTCGCAATGAATGTGAGAAACAGGCGAAAAGGCAGGAACTAGTATTTAAATACAGTGTGTGCGCGCCTGTCAGAATGTTGTTGTCTTTGTGTCTGTGCAGACGTGTCCCACCTGTCTTCCATCGATAGAGAGTACTCCTCTGTGCTCCGACTTGGGGGTGGGTTTGCAGGGGGAGGGGGCAGAAGGTCAGCCCAATTCATTGTGCTCTGTTTGGGTAGTTTGGGGGTGCGCACTCCTTTCTTCTGACCCTGACTGCCTGCTCAAAAACGGGGGGGAAAAAGCACTCAATCAGTGACAAGACACCTACAAACACACAGACCTACATTCGCGCTGCCTCAGAAAAACACATCAATTATTAATGTTGAAGAAAATCGCCAGGTAATGAATTGACAGCAGATGAAATGCATTAACAAGACTGTCTGCGAAAGGAAAGATCATTTTACATGTAAGAGTGCAAAGGCTAATGCAACCCTCGCGTTTATGCAAGTGTGCACACAGTTATTAAATTCTGGAAATACTAGAAAATTCCCTACAGCGGTACAGAGAAGGTAGGAAGAAAACGGCAGAAAAGGGTCCAATTAATACCAAACTATTAGAATTGTGAACCAATGAGCTATGAGGTGCAGTGAGCATTAAAGGCTTCTCCTTAATGGCCTGAACTTCAAACGCAATATCAGAATGGATACATGGCATTAAGGTGGCAGTGTTGCATGCCGTCTGCAATGTGTTATCATTTGTCCTTGTCCACAGACAGACATTGAGGCCCTGATGAAATTAGGCTGCACCATACTGGAATTAAAGTAAAGCCAATTAATGAAAGCAAGGGAAACTACGCAAGGACAAACAGAGAAATTAAATAAAAGGCAGAAAAACAAAACCAAAAAAAAGAGTTGATACCAAAATATCCTTTCAGCTAATTTGCTTTTAACATCCCTTGGATGACATTGCACCAGAGAACAAAAGACACAAGATATGCCTGGTACGGTGTTTGTGCAGAGCTGTGTTCATTTGTTTCTCTTCTCTTTATATTGAGCAATTTTCCACTTTCTGAAACCATCTCTCTTTCAATTTGTCTTGAAGATAGACTGATGTGGAAATTACTCAAATTAAAGCGTGCATTATTAGCATCTCAGAGTGATTTATTGCTTTTGAGCTAAACTGGGATTTTCAAATCGAGCTGGGGGGGTGTATGTGATTGTATAGTTCACAACAATAATAAGCTGAGAAAATACTTAGGCAGTTAAATTAAAAGGGGAACAAAAAGGAAGGATGAAACTCCAAACAACCTCAAGAGAGAGTCTTTGGATAAGTTGATTTTAAAACCTTTGAATACCCTTCCCCAGAACTACTCTTGTTCTCAATGTCCCAACCCTCTTACCCGAGGTACTGCTGCTGCCTCGGTCGGAGCTGTTGTAGGAGCCTCCAGTGTGGCTGTCATGGGTCTGGTTGTAGGGTATGGTGGCTGGCATTGGGCTGTCACCTCCTCTGTAGCGGTCTGGTGGTAGTGTAGGGTAGTTAGTGTGACATCTTGCCAACTTTCAAGCAAATCAACCACTTTGTAATGAGCAAGGAAACACAGTTTAATACAAAATACTTCACAATGGAAATGTAAAATGAGCACAGTGTACAGCGCAACACATGGCAAAAGACATGCATTTCATGCTTTGTAATGTTCAGGTGAGTGTGTGAACACATGCAACATCTGCACAAAAATCTCAAAGCTATCACACCAGATGTGGTTCCTTTCTGCAGGTACAACAAGGTGATGATAGCTTCGTTCAAAGACCCAGGAGTTATCTTTGTCTTTCCTTTAGAAATCTGACACCAAAGATAAACCCTCACACCTGCCTTCATCACAAAAAGACAACCCAGATACCGTTCGACGACAGCCATTCAGCCCCGGCCCACATTTAGCGGCAAAGATTATACATGATTGCATGGAGGGTGATGAGGGGTTACATGAATGCCGTACAGACAGGCAGAAAGAAAGAGTGATGATGCCTATGTTGGCTGAAAAGGAGCGAGACAGAACCAAGAAAAATATGCGCATGAAACTCTTCTACAGGCTTCCACAGTGAGGCTGGAAGAGCCGGGAGAGGAGAGAACAGAGGGAAAAATGAAGTGGAGGAAGATCATGGCTCGGAGTTGACCTCTTTAACCATGGCTGCTGGGTATTCCACACACTCACCCTTGTTCAGCTTGTTTTGCTCCATGATGTTGTACTGCAGCTGGGAGCCCATTTCCTGTTTCTGCTGCAGGACTGAGGTGGGCTTCCAGCAGTGTTTCTCATTCGGCTCCCCTCCAACCCCGAGTCCTCCTCCACTCCCTCCGGTTCCTCTGTCTGAATTTATGTTGTTGCCCATGATGGAGGACTGGATGAGCTGGGTGGTGGCGTACGGTGTCGGCTGGCCCCCCGGACCCACAAAGCGGCCATCTTTCAGGTTTGGGCTGTTGAAGGTCTTCATTTCATTGATCTTGTTGGATAAGTCTACATCTCCATAGACTCCTGACTCCGGCACAATGAGGTTGGTCTGCTTATTTTCCATCTGGTTGTTATAATTGGCGATGCAGTCGGCTGGAGAACATGAGGAGGGTATTTAGTCAGTCGCGTCTACTGCTGATCAGCTTAGCAGCAGCATGCCAGTTCGGTAAGAGCTTAGAAACAATAGGGCCTCATCTGATCTACTGCAGAGCTGAAAGCATTTATTTGAGGCAAGTGAAATACATTTACATAATTAAAGGTCCCATATTTTGCTGATTTTCAGGTTCATACTTCTAATTTCTAAATGTTTATGTGCTATAATGTCCTCTATTCACCCTCTGTCAAAGTTTTAGTGACTCTTTAAGGCCCCCCTCCTGAAAAGCCTAGTCTGTATTGATTGGTCACCTCTCACAGGTCTGAGCAAGTGATGCCCACTGCGCTTACGTGTCAGCTCTACTGGTGTTTTTGCAACCATGGCTGTACTGGGCCCGTAGCTGAGTGACTGTATAGTTGTGATATCACAGGCAGAAGCCCTGATATGCTGTTTTAAAGGCACAGTTTTTAAATACAGACCATATGAATTTCTCTGCGGATTAAGCGTTTTTATACTTCCACAGTATTTATTTAGCAACTAGACATGCTTGTAATAAAAAAACGACAGGAAAATCACACTTTCTACGATATGGGACCTTTAATTTCAGACAGGATTTCTGTGCCCATCAGAGAGACATTTCTGTTTCCGTTTAAAGTCTCAGTTTTGTTTGCCAAATGATGATCTACTTAAGGTGTGTGACACAGGTGGTATTACATCTCCTCGCTCAGCCTCTTCTCTTCTCAGTCCCACCCGTGACTCAATGTGGGTGTCATCTCTGTTCTTTCCCATCTGACAGTGGGAGCATCTTTGCTCATTGAGAGGGACAGAGAGACATGTCTGTATCAAAGACCTGGAATGAGACGCGCAGTAAAAGCACAGCTCCACTGACAGATCCAATTTTCCCTGGCTCATAAAATATTCAAATCCTCCAGCAGATCTGAGAGCCAGCCTTGCGGTAAATACCAAGGACGGCCATAGGTGCACGCTGCTCGTGCCGCACGCCTCACGTTTCAGCAGCATGGAACAGCTCGACACTTCAAAGGTTGATGTGTGAAGGCGCCCCTATGGCTGAGATAAAGGGACATTAACTCCTATTTCTTTGCTCTGTCACCTAGTCAGTGATCCTCTTAATGTTCACAGAGTTTAGGTTTGGCACACACACAAAGCATGCGTCTGGCAAGCTCCTTAGTGTCATACAGCGGGGTGTCATGCGAAGAGTGAGGGCTGCCTTTAGCCTGTTATTCCCTGTTAAACATCTCGCTCCATGTTAAGGCAGAGTTAAACATTTCAACCTCAGAAGGGTGATTAGCACGGAGAAAAAACTGAACTTGATGACTATAAAGTCCACAAAATGAATTATTAATCTTCACTGGGAAAGGTTTTGATGTAAGGAGAAACTTCTGCACTGCTGGACGGATATTAGGCTGAACAGCTGGATAGGAATTATGGGGCTGGCCTTAAAGGCACAGTCCCAAAGTGCATAATTTAGAACATAAAGCATTTCATTGCGGTCCAAGTTTCCGAGGACTGAGTTGTTTAAGACTTGGGTCACAGCTGAAAATTAATAACATTAAGTCCTGTGTCACCCTAGCTGAAGTTTTTGGCTGCAAGTTTCACTTTGTTCTCTTTTCAGATAGATCACTTTGTGTGTCTGTGCAGTAGTGTATATTATAAAGCAGTGTGTTGGATCTTGAGGCCAATTCTGTTCCCTTAACTGTACTCAGGCTGAATAAACTAAAAGGCCACCTGGTGGTTCTCCATCCAGTCTCTTTCCCTTTTTTCCTCTCCACCTACCCGACTTTACTTTATCTCATTCACGCTCTGTACCTCCGCCCATACATTTCAGTGTATGTTTTAGCATATACTTATTCTACTCCACTCCTTTCTCCCCCTTCCATCTGCTCTTCCAGGTGCACCTTTCTCCCTCTATCATTCTCTCTTCCTCTGCTTCTGGCCACCGTCTGCAGTCCAGCCTTGACCTCTTCGCCCGCTGCACATTTCTTAAATAACTGAGCACTTAGGGGAAATTACATTACCGGCTATAACAACAGTATGGAAATCAGCAGAGCAATTCGATTAGCAACAGAGTAGAGCCATAAGCCCCTCTCAGTGTGCTCCTTTTATTTCCTTCCTAAAACAGCTCTACTTTAACCTCAGATAAATCAAACACACAAGCGCACAGCCACTCTTAATCCTAATATTTCTTCAGGTTTTTTCGTGTGGAGACCTACAGAAAAGAGAGATGCACTGAACATCTCTCCAGGGAGCTAACCCAGATATCAGATTTTACTTCCTTTTCCACTGCAGATTCCCGCCGCTCCAACATTTCTTATCTCTACAGTTATTTTTGTTTAAGGGGAGTGTTTATTTGGGTTGTTGCCTGCGCATGGAAGTGCCGACACTACTCACCTGGGCGGCTGTACGTTGCCAAGTTGCTGTCGCTGTTGCCATTGCCGGCAGTGCAGCAGTTGATGCTGCAGTCGTTGTGGTTGGAGCAGGAGTTGGGCCACGTGTCAGCCAGCCAGGGCTGAGTGGCAGATTCCCCAATGTTTAGCAAACCAGGCCTGTAAAAAGAAATTGGACCAAATGGGTAACAATAGTAAGAGACTAAGCCAACACCACATTGACATTTATGTGAATGAACTCAGACACCCACAGTAACATGATATTTGAAAGAGAAGATTATGTAGAGTTTATTTATCCAGCAGCTGAGAATAAGAAAAACAGAAATCCGGCTTTAGTACTTTTTGCCTTTTGGCCACACACACACACACACACACACACACTCACACACACACAGGCCCGTGGAGCACATTATAAAAAAAGCCCCGCTAAATAAATTGTGTGTGCTTGACTTGCCCACAGCCGATGACACTTTCCCTGAGCCCTCGTGCGCATTAGCGATCCGCCTGGATTAGACAGCCAGATAAAATTCACTCCCAATGTTGCAAAATGTGCGTCTTCAACAGCCAGTGAACCACAAATGCTCCCTGACTAGATTCCATGGTGTCACACAACATCTCCGTCATGTTAAAAGTTTTTTTTAGCTTTACAGAAGGAAAGAAAAGAACCTACGCCGACCGGTCCTTCAGTTCACTTCATCCATCCCTATTGTTTCCATGTCTTGCTCCTATTTCCTCCGCTTTAATCCCAACACAATACGAGACGGCTTGTTTAACAGGATTCTACTGCACAACCTGACCTCAGGCCAAACCAGTGAGTGTTAAAAGAGCTGAGAATAAATAGCCTTGTATTGCTCATGAAGTGAATCAATCTAGCACACAAAGAGAATGCAGGCTACTCTACCAGGGCCATACATTGTTTCAGTATTCAAATCTCCACTGAACGACTCCCAGTTTGCATATCCCAACACTGAATTAGCATTGAATTACGTCTCCTCATTCCCTCTCAAATGACTCATTTCTTGGATTCATTTTGGGTAATGAACACATTTGTCTTGTACAGCCAAATACAATCCCACAATAGCTCCTCAATCACCCCGGCAGTTGTATGTTGATATTGAATGGCCATTGTCTTTGTGCAGAGCTGACACAGCCATGCTGCATATGGGATTCAATCACAGGACTGGATAATATAATGAATATGGATTTACTGCTGATGGCTCCGAGCTAACTATTCATTATCACATGAACAACAGCAAATGCACACTTAAAGTCAGCACTGTGTACATTTTGTACTTCTACTGTATTTCTTCTTTTTTTGATCAGCATTCTCAATTTTCTGTAGTTCTGGGCTGTATGAAAACACGCCGAATACCATCCGGTGGATGTACAAATGAGCGTTGGCAAGTTGATGCAGTGTTTACCAAGCCTGATTCTGTACAGTCTGACTGTCTGTGCACAATGCACCATTCCACAACATGTAGAGGTGTGGCGTTACTACCAACTCTGTGTGTGTGCATGTTTCTCCGAGAATGTTTTAAGGTGAAGCTATGGCACAGCCTTGTGGCTGGATGTGGCTCTCCACCATATAGGATGAGGATGGGCTCCTGGCAGACTGCATGGGGCTTTGTTCCTGTTATCATAACATACTTAATGCACCTCCTTACCCCTCCTCAGCTCTGTGCTGCCTAAGAAAGTCACAGCACTCCCCCTAGTGTTTGTTGAGGAGAAGTACACCTGCCCAACCCTTCCCATCTATTCAGAAAGGGTTTAACACCCTATTGTATTAAATTCTAGTCATCATCACGTTAAATATTTGAAAAATAATAATAATAAATTATTTCTTACCTTCCAGCGCTGCTTACACCTTCCCCACCTCTCTGATATGCCACTGAAAAGAGAGGAAATAATGAGATTCCAACGTTATTATCGCTGTCATCACATCACACCATCTCTGCCAGTTGTCATGCAAGGTCAAGACGAAATTATTCATAGTGTGTGTGTATGTGTCTTATTGTGTCAATTCAAGCGAGCTTGTGAACGAATGTGTGATGCATTATTTCGGCTGAGTCACACACACACAGACACACACACGCACACATAGCAACAGGAGCAGGAAGAGGATATGTAAGAGGCTTATGAAGAACAGAGATGCAGAGCTCTTTGGTTTTCTGGCTCAGGTTCAGTGTGTTTGAAGCTCGGCACGCTGCAAGTTGGACTCTTTCAAGGAGCTCTAAGCTGCCGGTGTGTGAAGCCGAGATAAACTTCCAACTTTAATTACAATCTCTTCCCTGAGAGGAGGGAAAGGGGGAAGAAGGGTAGGTAGGTGTTTCTTTTTCAAAACAGGAAGTGGGGTTTTTTGGTCTTCGCATGCAGCCGGAGGAGCTCAGAGATTAGCTCTCTCTAATGCACACCAAAGCATCAGGATCTGGTTCTAGATGGAAATCGGTATAATGCACTGTAACGTCCTGGTTCTACACCGGGTGCCAGGGCAGAGATTTGTTTCTTAAACGGATGGAAAGCCAACCACACAAGCAAAGAATGTGTTTCACCTGATGAAACACTCTTGCAACTACAAAATTATTCCACCTGATTGCGAGCCTCGAGGCAGAAAAAGAAACAACACTACCACTGTTTAGATACGACCTCTGCACAGACAGGATCAGCCAGGGCAACCACAAACACAAAATGTAGAGTATTGTCTCTCTCACTCTCCTCCTCCTGCTCTCACTTTTACCGTTCCACATCCGCTATTGCACTAAGCACTGCCAACACCCCTGACACACCTCAGGGGAACAAAGAACTTCAAGTCCATGAGTGAAAGACATAAAAGGAGGAGAGGACTGTAAATACAAGCTCAGAGAGAGAGAGAGAGAGAAGATAGAGAGGCACGGAGAGCTTTTCTTTTATCTGTTTTACGCTGTGTCACTTCAATTCGCAGATAACCTCCTTAGCCGCGCTGCTGCTTGCCTATCTAATTGGTGTGTTGGAGTGCTGGTGTGTCATTCTCTTGAATCCCATGAGGTTGCCAGCAGCCCCTTTGATCAAGTTACCACTAGTTTTAACAGCTCCTTAGTCGTGTGGCCTGCCTCTCTGTAAGCACGACATTCTGACACGACATTTGGTGGAACGTTTATTTCTTGGTAATTCTTTTAAACTTTGGCAACGATCGGCTCCTTCGACCGCCTTCTCCACAGTCATTTGCTCTCATCTATTAGCTGTTTCATTTGTTAAAGGAAGTGTTTCACAAGGCTGGTGCTCATGTACTGTTCAGTGAATTCATAAAAACAGACTGTGGGTGCTTACCTGTTGGTGTAAATGTAAAGGACGGCACTGTAGGGACAGAATAAGGGGGACAGAGTTAGCTCGTGTTGCATACTTTCTATGCTTCATCACCACATAGTTTCTGTCCAAGAACCCAAATCCACAAAAAGTACTTTAGCCTGTATTCACACGCTACTCGCTGCCCCATGGTCTTTGATCCCAGCAGACATCCCCGGACCCCAACTGGGGGAAAGTGAGTGTTGAACCAGCTGCTGGTTCAAATCCTCGCCCAGACTGTCAGAGGCCTGCTGGGCGGGGGTCACACACCCGGGAGATATCTGTTGCTATCTCGAACACTCACATCATCACCCACACGGCTCAATTACTCACACTTTGGCATGGAAGAGGCCCTTGTGCACAAAATCAGCCTGCTGTAAGCAGATTTACATTCTGTAATGGCTGGTGTGGTCTGTGGGTATCTTCTGTACAATGTACTGTGTTTGTTGTTAGCCTCTTTGAAGACGTGGAGAAGGCTACAGTATTCATTTCAGTTGATGCAACATTGCTCCGCGCTCATCGTCATCCGCCGCACTGACTTAAATATGTGCATTTTAGAAATGTTGCTGTCTCCCTTCAACCTACAGTGAAAACATCTGAGAAGAAAGACGCTGCTTTCGTCGTATACTTCATTTCCTCAAGTAATATATTCGTACAGCACCTGTGCCTACAAACGTCCTTTAAATGCCACAATCATCCTATCATGTTAGAATTTCTCCTCTTGACGCTCAAACAAGTTTAAAGATATGAGCGATTGGATGGCTTTTATCTGTTTGATGAACGCCTTTGAAGAGGAGACGGGGTAACACTTGGTGTGCAAAACAGCCTGTGACAAATGTAAACGTGATTAAAATACATATTCTCACACAAGACTGTTGCATATGTTCAAGCCCAGGCTCGATGAAGCTTTGACTGACCTACGATGAGTTGAGTACTTATTTAGTTGCTGAAATCTAAGGTTTGTAGCTGATTTGTGTGAGTTATTTCACTTGCACACTGCACAATGTTGTCATTGCATGAGTTGTGATCAACACAAGCACACCATCAGGATTGCACGACTGCATTCATTGTCAAGGAAATAAGAGAAGTGATTGGATTTTTTTTTTTCTAGTTTCCAAATTTAAATACGTAATCCGAGGCAACACTAGCATACACTGTAGCCCAAAGTTGCACACATCACACAAGTCCCGATTCAACCTATTTCACCCTGAGTGCAGATTGTTGCTTCATGTGGTTGCAATTATTCTCTTTTCAAAACATTCTTAGTAACCAGTTCCAACAAAGACCGTGGCCTCTTGTGGTCTGGGTGCAGGAGGAGGAGGAGGAGGAGGAGGAGGAGGAGGAGGAGGAGGGGGAGCATGTCTGCGTACTGTGCCCCTGAAGAGCTTTGTGAGTTTATAAATGTGAATAAACATCAATATATGGAATCATAGAAAGTCAGAGGGTAACCTCAGCCTACACAGTCTCCCTACCGCCTAGGTCATTACAGAGTCTTCAAAGTTACGGTTCTGTTTTAGGGATACAATGAATGACTATTTCATTCAGTCCAAACTGATCGCTTCAGGTTGCTTCTTTTGTCCAATCAACAGTCCAGAAGCCCAAAGACTTCTTCATTTGGTATCATAATCGACAAAGAAAAGCAGCAACTCCTTTCATTTTATAAGCTGGAACCAGCAAATGTGACATAAGACATTTAAAATGTCATAATGGTCTTCGAGAGGATGTTCATGATAATATAAATCATATTGAGATGAGGAACAGTTCTGACCATCATGGACCACACAGGTATGTATACAAGCTGTTAAAGACCACAGAGCTTAAAGAAAAGATGAGCTGATGTGTCTCTCACTGTCACATAACTCACAATTCCCACTATTAACGCGACTGCGGTGGATTCACAACATGGACAGCCTGTGTTTTCTATGTGACAGCCGCAGATTAGCAACAGCAACACTTAAGTCGGTCTATTGTCTGTGTGTGTCTCAAGGTTGAAGGCTGGATCTCCTCTAACCCTGGCAGTCAGCAGTAAACCTGAGCCCAGGAGCGGGGACGGACGGCACAGGTAGCGCTCACAGGCAGCAGCTGCACAGCCCAAGGCCACGCATTAAGCCGGCCCACACATAAATGAGACTCAGAAAGAAAGGCTAATAGCTCTCTTTATACTCCAACTATTGTCGGCAGAGGTTGGGCATGTCATGAACCCTGTCACTTTGACTCAAGTCAGGTAAAAAACCCTACTGGTTTACGCTGTTGCTACTCTGAGAGGGACGAAATGCAACCAAAACACACATGGGCAGGAAATGTTGGATTTTTCACTATTAACAGGACTGCTCAACGCTCAATTCCTCCACATCTGAATTCATGTCTCTAAATGGACAGCAAGAGTACTTCAAGCATGTAAAAATGTAAGCACGTCCTTGATAAAGAGGGACTATGGTGAGATATTCTCTATTTACTAGCACAGTCATGAGGGAGTTGCTAAAAAGCGAGAGCTGTTGGACCTCAAAATGTACTTTTTAGTGAAAACACTCTCACAGAAATCAGCGTGACAGAAGTATGAAAGAGAAATAAAGGATGTCTTCACGCAGCACTCTCAGCGGGAACTCACATCGCGTCTTGAGGTACTCTACTGGAGAGTACTTTCAGCTAGACGTCACCTAGAGCACTCTACAAAGACATCTTTGTGTGAGTGACGGGCAGGATGTGAGGTGTGTTGGCAGAAGTTGGGAACAGACAGAAATAAACACAGTACCACGCCAAAAGCTGTTAGTGAGAAAATGTCTTCTAACCTGGATATCCCTGGTATGGTAGCATTCATGGTGCATTGTTGTATCAATAAACTGACCTTTGCGTATGCCTGCATAGCTGCTGGAGAGGCCGTTCCTCTTCTTTCGGTGTCTGTACAACCAGATGCTGAAGACCATGAGGATGATCCAGCAAGCAGCTCCTATCCCTGCTATAAAGGCCGGCTGCTTGACCACATCTGAGATCTGCTGGGACAGGGGGTTCTCCAGGTTCACATTCTCGGTCATTCGCCCAGATGCATCTGAGGATGGGGAACGATTGGAGGAGTGCAGGATTAGAAAGGATAAAGGTACCGTTGGTGGTGCAAACACACATGAAATGAAAGCAGTTAGGAACGTGACAACAGTCGAGAAAAGAGGGAAAATAAATGTTATTTGGCAAAACCTGAAATAGGTAAAAAATAAATTCAACAATAAATGGAGTCAGCATGGTACACAAATAGGAACATTCCTCTCTCTCCAGACACACAAAAAGATTCTTCATCTCAGCAGGTGCGTATGAGGCTAGCTTGTGAAAATGGAGTCGTTTTCTCTCCATTATTCAAAAGGCTTTCATCGCAAATCCCAGTCAACAACGGCAGGAGAGCAGACAAAAGCAGCCGAAGACATTCAAACACATGCCTGTGTGCCACACGAGGCCGATGGAGCCGGGATAGCAAAATCACAGAAGGGCATCATTTACAGCGAGCGTCGCTGGTTTCATAATCATATAAATAAATCCGGTGAGATCATCCCTCAAATACAGACACCACAGTAATTAGCGACATGAGGCACATCTGTGAGAAGCTGAGGTGTGAATGCCTTGAAGCCGTTTCTAATGTGAAATGCACTGTAAAGGCACCGTCTGTACAGAAGCACACAACAACCAGCTCTCGGTCTGTTTTTCTCATCTGTCTATTCTCTCTGTGCTTCTCCCTCATGTGTGATACATGAAAGACTTTTTTTTTGGTTGCCCCACCCCCGCTGCCATTCTGAAATTTCTTCATGTTTGTGCTACTTTGTCTTCATCTCTTTCTCTCATGGAGTCTTTCATTCTGTAGCCACTCATCTCTACCAACTTTCTTAGCCAGAGGCAAGAAAAAAAAACAAAAAAAAAACTTCCCCAGTGAAACCAGCTCGCTGCCTTTACCCCTCCATATCCCTCCGTCTGCTTTTGTCTCAGTCGCTCAGTCCACGTCTCTGTTCGACTGGCTGTCTTCTCAATTTGTGGCTCTGCCCGGCCGAGTGAACGGAGCATGCCAATGTGACTAAGCAGCCCACGAGGGACTGTACAGGTATCTAGGCTGTGATGACTCAGACAAGCTCAGAGTGTGACAAATGCATTTGGGTGAAGCGCTGGTCCCCAAGGCACATTGTTCCACTCCAGTGTTGGAACATGGCAACAATCACCACAGGAACTCTTCAAGGGAGAGAAATTGTATCAGTCACAGCCAGTGCTTCTTCATGCCCATCCCAGCCCACTCAATCACACATTTAAAACCAGATGGACTTCTCTCTCTTTCTGTCTCTCTGCCTCGTCCTGCTATTCACGTGTTTTCCATCCCACTCCGGAGCAGGCCAGCTCGGAGCTTTGGGGGAATAAAAACTGACAAAAAGTCTCAAAATATCTATCCGTCTAGACTAAAAGGGACACAAAACAAGAAGTAAATTACAGCAGCTGGCCACTATGCAGTCTGTTTCTTAGCATTAATAGCATGCCATGTCAGAGCCCAGAGTGCAGGATTCATTATTGCCTTTGTTGTTTGAAGCGGAGCAGAGGCAGAGAACACTGCATCCTTGACTGGAGAGCGGAGCAGGGTGGGGCAGCCAGCTCATCAGGAATTTAATGTGTTGATCACGTTGACAGCTACTGGAGCTAAAAGTTCCCTGTCATTCAAACTCATCACACTCTTCTGTGCGAGTGTGATGATGTTTGTATAACAGTCATCACGCTGATTACAGTTTTTAGGCATCACTGTTGGTAATGAAAGGAAAAGCAGGCAGAGGCTTGAACATGTACTACTACTACAAAGAAAAGAATTACATAACTGTCTGTTTACTGGCAGGAAGTCATATTACCGAAAAAGCTCTTAATTTGAGATGACTGGATTAATGCCATAATTATTTGTCAGATGACTGGGCTCCATTCTGTGTGTGAGCATTGCCAGAGGACAAACACATTGAAACACAGCGAATGTATCCACTGGAGCAAAAAACAAAATAATTATCTGACCTCCTGTGAGATAGAAATAAAAGGTTGTTTCTACCCACCAAGCTGGAAGACGGTGATATCGCTCTTGACTCCCGGACCCGCCCCGGTGCTGGCTGCTACCTCCACGCTGTAGCGGATCCCCGGGGCCAGACTGGGAATCAGCACGGATAAGGTTGAGCCGTCAACTGTACGGTTGATGTGGTACCTGCTCTCGTTCCCCAAGCACCAAATCTGCCATAACAGAGACAAAGACAAAGTGGAGATTGAGGCAATGTTTTGAGGGATTTGTGACAACATTCAGCTTGGTAGCTGCCACCAATCTGTGTCCTTGTAATTGGTCAGTGCTGCTATTGCAGCGTTTTGGCGCGCCGTGGGTATTGTGTTACATCTCTGAGGTAGGAAAACATTTTACAGCGTGGGTTTAAGTTTTACAGGCCGTGCTCAACACAGGGTCAGTATTCGCTGAGGTAGCCATAACATGTCTCTGTGCTGCCTTAAGCCCATGAAAAACAAATGGGGATCAGTAATCACCCCCATAACCCAATTTCAGCAGAAGTTAAGTGCTGTCACTCCCAGGAAGGAGAGCGGTCACAAAGAGAAGTATACATTCACCTCAGCGTGAGGCCTGGAGACCTCCACATCCTGAACCCCCCTGACATTCTGCTTTCTTTACCCCCCCACCTCCTCCCACCAGTTAACCAGGTTAACATACACACTTCCTACTACACACATCTGCTCGTGCGTGCGTTTGTACTTGTGTGATGGAACTACAAAGCCCTGAAATTTTTCTGTGTATCTTAAAAAATTGCGGTGAGTGGAAGTGCCGCTAGGGACCGAGCTCGGTAATGAGCAGGGAACGCTCTCGAGCCGAACTTAAAAACCATGAAATTACTCTAAAGCCTATCACCAGAAAACATTTACCTGGAAAATTAACAGTGGCTTAACTTTTTACTCGCTCTGCCTCATCTCCCCCTTCCGCCACCAGCCTGTATTCCGCGTGACACAAAAAGCTTTCCAATTAAAAAAAAAAGGACTTCTACAGCATAATGTATGAGAGGACAGCGCTGTCCAAAGTGGGGCCATTACAAAAAGAGCATACATTATCAGGCAAGGTGGAAGAAAAGGGGACTGAGAGAGAGGTGCTGTAGGTTGAAGGATGCATTAGCACAGTCACAGACCAAAGAACTAACAGGGATTATAATGGAGGTCTGTCGCTTCATGCTTATGTCCTTGGTCATTCTTATAGCTTGTTGTCCTCCACACTGCTACACTTTTAACTGCCTGTATATATAATGTGGTGGTTTGTAATGTGAAATTCATTTTATTTCCATTTTTTCAATACAAATAAATAGGTTAAATATGCTATCTGTCATGGAAAATGTCAGACAGGTGGTCCATAAACACCACTTAAAGCCAAACTGCTCTGCCCTACTAAGCTGAACTGCAGTAACTACGCTAACAGCAGTTATGTTCTTATTAAATATGTATTATTAGTCATTTTAAAATCAAGACAAATTATTTGACCTATGACCCTAAAAATGAAGATACATCTCTCTGACCTGAAATATAATATATCCCTAATATATAGGGAGTGCAACTGCAAAGTGGAGTAGCTACAATCTTCCTCTTATCTTCCTTCTGAGAAAATCTCATTCTAATTTTATTTAATTGTTTTCATGTATGCATGTTTAAAAAGTTGAAATAAGAAGAGAGATTCAAACAATCCTCAAGTAATATTGTGAGTTTTAACATATTACGATGATTTGACATATTTTGTGTTATTGTAAAATGTATGCAAACCTTTTTTTCTTAAATGATATGCTCTCACACATTATAATCTAGTCCCTGAGTAAGTACACTTTATGTGGTCTGCCTGGGTTTTTAGTTGGATTCTCTAGTTACTGCAACTTTTACATTGCTTTTTCTCTGAGAAAGAGCAAGATTGAACTTAGAAATCGTGTCACCAGATAAAACAGACATTTAAAAGTAAAATTTAAGTCACTTTTGACCAAAATTATGGTGCGGTTTGGCTTTGTAGGGCAGTACAGTAAAAAAAATGACACCTATCAATAAATACCACAGAAATTGCTCTTGCTGCAATTCCCCAGATGTGTGAGTCTACCATCTCCACCAGATGGCACTGTTTCACAACAGTTTACACCAGCTCCTGTGCTCTCGACTCCTTAACTCTCCTGTCTCTGAGTCTGTCATCACACAGAGGAAGAGCACTGAGGAGTGTACAAAGGTGTGCCTCAACTAGGAATACATTACCTTTCCGTGTCTGTGCATTGTCTCTGTTATCTACTCTGTCTGCATCCCTGTTTGTCTCTCCTTTGTGTGTCTCTACAATTCGAGTCCCACTTGCTCCGACCTGGTGTAACTGCTGGCTGTGTTTTTGTTACCTTGTATTCCTGGACCACCCCATTCTGCTCCTCTTCTGGAGGGGGTTGCCAGGAGACCAGGATGGCGGTCCCATTGTCCCCGCTCTCCGTCACTGTAACCTCACGAGGCGGGGCACTGGGGGCTGAGGGGAGCAGACAAAAGATTAAAAAAAGAAAAAACACACCTTCACATATGTGAAGCAGATTTTCTGTGTCATAACTGCATGCAGTCTCTCCCAGTCTCCCATCATTCCATTTAGCTGTCAGAATTGGTCCTTTATCTCTGCGCGAGACGGAAGCCGAGATGAGAACAAAGGGCTAATCATCAAAATTACGCTGCTTTTTATCTGAAAACAGAGTTTGTTTAACACAAGTGCTCTTGTGGATAAATAAAAGCAAATAACTGTTTACTCAAAACAGACAGCGAGTTATGATGGCGGTGTTTGAAAGCCAACCTGTGGTCCAACGGTAATTAAACTGAAATAATTATGAACGCTACAAAAAGACATAATCGCTGTGTGTCTGAATGCTATCAAAGAGGAATTTTTATGCTTATGGAGGAACAAACATCGTGTTTAGAGCTGCGAAAACAAATATCAACAAAATTGGGAACAAAGGAGAATCCAGCACAGAAAGATCAAAACACTCCCACACATGAATCACACACGAAAACTCTATTAAACACTCTGCACTCACATCTCTCTTAACTGCTTGCTGCAGATTGAAATTTGTAGTTGGGTTTCAACCAAACCTCATGAGACTGCCACAACCACACCCTATGTGAAATTAGTATAACACTTGCACTGGAGCGGTGTATACGGGTTTCCATAGGGCCCTTTAAAGAGCTGAACATGTACCATACCATGCTTCAATACACCACATTTGAACAAAACATAATCCTGCCCTCCCTGCCTGCTGTGAACAGCTGTTGTATGCTCTCACACATGCAAGCTGTGCACATAAAATTGTGTAAACATGAAAACATGCATGCACACATGCAAACCTTGCACACAGTCACACACGCAGTCACATCCCCCCACCTTCCTCCAGTGTCTTGCCAATTTTGACATCACTGTCTGTCCCCTGGAATTCATTGAAGAAGGGGCGGACTTTGAATTCATATGTGACTCCTTTCCGGAGCTGTGGCACGACAGCGCTGTCCTCCCCTGGGGTGCGCACCTCGAACACAGCCCACTCGCTCCTCTGCAGCCCCTCCGGTGAAGGCCTGTACATCACCTTGTAGCCCTGGATGTACTGTGACTGCTGCTCCACCTAGTGAACGGCAAGGGAACAAAGACGGGTGTCAGCTTGACTTGATTAGCTGCTTCACAGTTCCTCGGTGGAAAATGATACAGCAATGTAATGGATTGTAGCATCTCTAGACAGCGACGGATGCGTGCAACTGATACACCAGGCGCTGTATGGAATGAGGTGCTAACTCATCACATCACCCCTCTGTTTATCCATCCACATCTACATCTCTTTTTGACTGACTGTCTATGCGCCATTTGGAGCAGCAGCGATTTGTGCAAACCACAGTATGAGGTCATTGGCCAGAGGTTCCTCTAAGTCTGGAGCTGGTTAAATAGGGCCCAGGCTCCCAGAACAGCCTGTCTCATCCTGTCCCGCTCTCCAGTGTACTGACTGGCTGCTGAAGTCGAGGAAGAAGGAGGAAAAGTGGATGTTTTAGTAAAAGTTAATCGGCATCTGATGTAGCTAAACAAAGAGGAGAAATGTAATTGGAAGAGATTTGTCTGTTGGTTCAATTTTGGGATAATTAATGTTGCTTTGTTGGAGAAGAGAATAACCGCTAACCAGTAGGCTAATATCCCTGAGAGTCCCTGTGGAAGGCAAGCAGCACTGGCTTGTAAAGATTTTAGTGATTTCTTTATCCCTCCCCTGTAAAATATGCTGCCGGCTCAGGTGGTCTTCATTAGCCTGAAAGCTGTGCAACCATTTACCACAAGACAAAAGGAAAATGTTAAAAGTCCACACTGGGAATAGATTTAACCCCACAAAACAAGGAAACTGTGGTGTTTAACTGTAATGTCAGTCTCCTTCATGTCATGAGTGTTTTTTCTGGAACATTCCACGGAGACAGGGTAACTGGGCAGTAATGTTTTAAATCAGTCTTGACATGTCAGTATCCTTTTCAGTCCCATTCATCACTCACTGTGACACTTTATAATACCTGGGAATGCAGGGGTGGCCTGTCAAAACTGGGACTGTTCTTACCCTTCAGTTCGACATCCCACAGACTAATATCTACCATGTATAGTTTTATTGTCTTATAATCTTAAAAAAAAGATTATATTAGATGACATTAACCACATCAGTTGAACGTCAGTACTTCACATTCAGCTTGTAACAGCAAGGAAACATCATCACAAGCCCTGCTTCTTCCTCTCCCACCTATCCGTTTCAACATCTGTAAGCCATTTCCACTTAAGAGCATGAGTTGGCCGCCTCTTCCTTCTCACTTATATTATTTTAACAGCCGTCAAGTGTTTTCAATCTGAGAGGGCACAGACTGGCACGCCACACACTGCTATACGATGCTTCATGGCTAGCAGAAGGCTGGGCGCTGCAGTCTTGCTTTTGGAGCGGTTAAGAAAGGTCCGCTGTGGGCAAAGCTGCAGATTTTTGGTCTCTGGCCAGACGACCAGTTCAGGCTCATGCCAGATGGACACTAAGAGCACTTGGACTGTGTTCTGGGCTGCTCTCCTCGGCGTCCTTCCTCTGTAGGGTGCTAGGACGTTAGCACATTAGCTCGGCTGAGTAGCCTGACAAATTGACCGTAGGCGTATCACTAAACTAACCTTGGAGCTTTGGTGACCAGCTGTACCAGTGATCCATGTGGCGATCTGTAGCTTTAAGAAAAATAAGTGACAACAGTGCATTCATGGTGAAAATGATACTCACCGTCCACTGCACCCTGACGGATGAGGAGGAGAGAATGGTGGGGTTGTGCAGGTGGATGACCACTTCTCCAAGCTCCCTCTGGATCTGACGATGGTCCACACCCTGACTGGTGGGAGGGATATCTGTACGCAGACACACAGGCATAAAGAATTAATGATCTTATCTTTAACTACTGGAAAATCCAGAACACTGTGTACTGTTTTCAACCCAAGGGTGCAGTTCTCACCTTGTGTTTTCACAGCATCAGTGATAGGACTGGGATCACTCAGCCCGTAGGCATTGGCTGCCCGTACTAAGAAGAGGTAGACTGCGCTGGGCTTCAAGCCCTTCAGTACAAATGACTCAGTTTTCACATGCTCTGCCAAGGTCTGCCAGCTGCTCCCTGATGCATGACTGTGGACACACAAAAGAGAGAATTACCATTAAATAGGTTTTATTAGGGCAATTAAATTGTTTTATTTATTGATTGCCGAGCTGATAGTTTTACCTGAAGGCCTCTACGATATAGGAGGTGGGTGTGGCTCCAGCATTAAGATTGGGTTTCCAAGTGAGGGTGACGGAGGTGCGGGTAACGTCAGTGACCTCAGGTTTGGACGGGGCACTGGGGATCAGGTTTGGGTCGGTAGGTCTGTTTGGCTGGACTGGGACTCCAAACTCTAAAGGCAGAACAGACAGATGGAAAGAAAGGGAAAGAATGAAGTTTATTGCTATTTCCAAGCAATGGATATTCAATATTACCTCTAGAATTTGGCTTTTTCTTCTCACAAAGTAGAATAAGATTATTACAAAAATATCAAGAAATTAAAAATTTACACCTACACCTCACTATTAGGCTTACCGTGGACCTCTAAGTAGGCTTTCCATGAGGCCTCTCCGCTGGGTGTGGACGCGATGCAAGTGTAGGTGCCGGTGTCACCAAGCTGGAGGAGGAAAAGGGGAGGATATTTGGTTAAATGTAAATCATGTGCCACAGTTTCCTGAACTGGCAGTTGTGTCTTTCCCTCTTTCTTCTTCTTGCCATCTCTCCCCCCACCGTCACTGCTCTGCTTATTGACATTCTGGTGGAGTCTGTAGCAGGCAGCTGTCATTGCCCGATAATCTCAATATCATCTCTTTCATAGCAGAAACCGGGGGAAAGCAGCTGGAAAGGCCAAGTGGCAGGGCACTGCTAGTCAAATGGAAAAGATTTCCACAGGATCACAGACTAATTGGAGACCTTTTTCTTTTTCTCTCTCTGCCATCCCGGAGTACACAACATGGAAGTGACGGCTCTGTGTAACAGATGTGGTAACAATCTGTACTGAATTTGATATGGTGTAGTCATTTGTAGTTTTGTTATGTTTTAGCTCAGGAGCTACAACTCCAGAAAGTCTTTTGAAGTTAGTTATTTTAATAGCTGAAAGTCTGCATTGGATCTGGATCTGCATCAAAATACACATAAAGTAGAGAGAGGTAATTGTGTGGTACATGTGCCAGGTTTTCTTAATTGAAAGTGCAGTAGTTCATGAGAAAAAAAAAGCTGGAAAAAAGCCCTTTCGCTCGCACAATTCTTGGATCGTCACCTTGATTTTTGGATCCAGACCTAAAACAAATCAGTTCTTTCTTGGCGCTGCTAAATTTAATTGAACCGACTGACAAGTTTTTGAGATATTCTGCTAGCTAAAAGGCTGATAAACAAAACACAAAACATAGCCTTGCTGGCAAAGGTATATGGCACATTTTCACATTACTGCATTTCTAAAGATGTCTGCTGTCAACTGCAGTGAAAGACAAATAATTCTGTACTGGTTTGTTGGTGATGCATCGTACGCTGAGGGCTACGGTGCTGGTGTGTAAGCAAAATGAAGACAGAAAAACAGAAAGAGATAAATTGTAGTGTGAATATGACCCTCAAGGTGTGTATTTATTTGTCTGGGTGGTAAAGAAATGTATTAAAACTCAATAATAACAACACCCGCATGATCACATTCACATATTACCTCATGCATCAGAAACATCTTCATTAAAATGGTGTCAGGGAGAAATGACGAGTTCATTAATGTAAAGCGCCTGCTGAGTTTGCTCGGCTACGGCGGGAGAGGGGTTCAGACGCATCGCCTCCCGCCTGCCTAGCACTGGCGGCCCAATCACACTGCAATCGTGTCACCGCAAGACATGCCGGCATCCATCAGGACGCCGCAAACTGACGCGAACTCTGACCCCGTGACGCCTCCATCTGCAAGACACGTCAGCACCCCCTGCTCGCCTCTCCCTGAGAGTGTGTTCAGAATCGCACAGCTTGTCGTCTCACACACACACACACGTACGCTCACACATGAAATAACTCACAGAACCCACTGTGCTCAGTGACTGACAGGAACTGCAGACTGTTCGACTTCACAGACTCCATTTCAAACCCGCGACAACTAACTGACAGCCCACTGAGAGCTGGTTGCTGGCAGGGAACACATGCTTTATTTACCAACCAGCGGGGGTTTGCCCGGCACATTACGGATGTGATATGGACAACTTTGAAGCCTATTTCGGATGGATTTAGACATTAAAAGGCAGCCTAATAGAAAATCTTGATTAATAGCATAATTATATTTCTATATACATGTATATAGAAATGCCAGGCAGGCTTGATGTAAAAAAGACATCTGAGAATGTTTGTACGGTGTGCAGGTGTCTCACCTTTGCATAGCGTATCTGCAGTGCACCCGTGTCCAGCTGTTTCACCCTGGAGTCATGTGTGGACACCAAGACACCATCCTTCCTCCACAGGATAGTGGGGCTGGGGTTTCCTGACGCCACGCAGTTGAGGGCCACTGTGCCGTCCACAGCTACCGTCTGATTGGTCGGGCCCTGTCGGATAACTGGTGGCGGGCGATCCGAAATGACTGTGGAAGAAAGGAGGGGAATGAGCAATTATGTGGCGAGGAGGAGGGAGAGAAAATGTGAAGGTGTTCATGTGCTGTAGCAGGCACAAAAGGAATCAAGTCAGTTATATCCAGCTTGTGTGAGAAAACACACAAAAGGCATCTGACAAACAGTGTTCAGTAATGGGAGCATGTGAGAACTGTAAGGATTGTGGGAGAGGAATTAAATCCAATTTTAAGAACTGGAAACAATTTTCTAATCATTCAGCAGCAGGAGACGAACTTAGCCAAATAAAAGCAGCGTAATTAAAATGAAACGGCCTCTTCAGTCTTCTCGCTGCAGCTCAACCAGACGCCTGGCACTACACATACGGACGCTCGCGGCCAACGATCCCAGAGCCCATCCCCCAGCCGTAAAAAACACAAAACAGGGGAGAAAAGTGCTTACAAAAAAACATCTAGCCAACACAGACAATGTTATTAGCATGAGGACGTTTAAACTCCTCCCTGCCTCCCAGCCTGTGAACCCCAGGTGTTAAAACAGTACACACGGACAACAAAGACAAAGAGAAAGCGTGCGTTCGACGGAAAGAGAAAGGCTTTAATGCAGAGGATGGAAAAGAGACTTTAATTAAATGCATCCCATGCATTTTTTTCATTTTTATTTTGTCTCTACTGTGTGTGATCCATCACGTTCCTGCTACAGGTCGCCTGCCCCCCTCTGATTATTATTATCATCCACAGTACTATTGATGACTGTATTGCTGTCAGCACCACTGATTTAGTAGGAAGTTACATTCAGTGAGGAGCAATCAAATTAATACCTCACACAGTGTAAAGGCAACACATAATGATGTATATATGTGTCCATAGATCCTCAGAACCATGCTGCGGTCTAATCTCTGGTTCGCTTTGTATTTGCTTTTGTGCCGGGGATGGTGCAATTACTAAAACATTGTCAGCATGACCTGTAATTACCAGATCTGCCTGCGGAGAAGTGGTGGCCTCAGAGCGGCCTGCTCACTTTAATAACTGTTATTATTATCCAGAGAGCATGACAGAATGAGAGAGAGAAGAAGAGCAAGAGAGATACGGAGCATACCATCGCAGGCCTGAAATGAAGAAGGACATTTGCTAAATGAAGGGATGAATCTAGGTGTGTCGTAGACAAAATAATAGCTGCCCAGATCTCTGTGGGAATGGTGGAAATGAAGCCAAGGTTAGTCCACCAGGCTGACAAGGATTGGCTACCAGAGTAATTAGAGGACCCAATCCAGACCTCAACACACAGCCACAGTCTTCCAACGGTAGACAGCAGCAAGCCAGCCGTGGAATACCAAAGGAGACATTAGCCAGTGTGAAGCCAGCGAGGCCAAATACTGAGCCACGGTCTGGGTGCACAGGCACCAGAGAGTCTCTACCTCTGACAGGAACACATTAAACAGGCCAGACCAAACCTCACAAACCTCAATTTGGATATTAATATGCTCTACAGTGCTACCACAGCATTTCAGATGAACTGCATTATCCTCATGAGCCAGAGATGATCTGAAATACCAACATTTATCCACTCATTTTCTTTCACTCTTCCTTTAATTCCCTCTGTATGCAAGAACTGTGTTTAGAGGAAGGCTGCTTACCATCAGTGACCTCGAGCAGAGCTTTGGTGATGACGCTGCCAGCGATGTTGAGAGCCTGGCAGCTGTAGTATCCCATGTCTGAACGTTCAGCATCAGTGATCGTCAGGTCTCCAGTCTGAGATACAGAAAATCGGCTGGAGGGTTGAGGAGGTTGGTAGGAGAAGAGGAGGTTCTGGAAACACATCACGTACAGGCAGAAGTTTATTACCAGCTATTTGGCTTGAATACGTTAATTGGACTTGCATCTGCCTTAAGGTATCAGCTAACAACTAACAAAATAGTCCTTTCCAAAGCTTTGACTGAGTATACAAGCATGTTCTCTGCCATTTCGAAATGAAAAACCTTTTATCCTCATTTATTTTGTTTACCTGACTGCCTTCCCGCTGCCAGAAAATGGCTGGCTGTGGGTTTCCAGTGGCCTCGCACTGGAAGGTGACGGTTCTGCCGACGCCAACCACCTGGTTCCTTGGTCTCACCACAAATGCCGGGGGCACTGGAGGACAGCCATGAGGGTGGTTAGCCATTGAATAGACAAACACGCCATAGTATATTATTATAATTCTCACAATATTACAGTTCCATGTGGTCTGGGAATTTTGAATGAAAGAAATCTGTCTGCAGCTACGGCCCGTGTATTCAAATCTCTTCTAACGCTTCAAGCCCTCTTTCAAAACTTTGCATGGTGTGTGTGTGCGGGCAGAAGATTAAACAGAGCGCTGATCAAATTCAAAATGCAGGCATTATAGATGTAATGAATAGAAAAAACAAGGGTTGCTCACATGCCCCCTCATTTGCATGGGCAAGGGCATGGACCATTAAAATTTACATGGAAATGGGGAATAAATTTGAGCCATCTGTCCATGCTGACACCCTCCAATAGCGCAGGCCTCAACCAGGATGCGGTATCCATGCATCTTAATGACAACTTCCATCTCTTACTAAGTGTGGTGTCGTGGGCCAATGTCATCCGTGCAGCTCCACGGTGACACTAGGCCTTGCTGGTCTAATAGGCCATCTCTGTGAGGAGACACACCCTGAATTTAGAGGTCCAGGAGTGGGCCAGCGTAAACCTGGATATCTCCTCAAATATCATAAATCTGCTAACATTCTAATTATTTTTATACAGGGGCTGTGATACAAAGCAATCTGAAAACTGTCATTGGAAATACAGACATAATCTGTCCATGAATAAGATGGAGTGTTTGGTAATGCATAAAAGGAGCAAATAATAGAATGAAATGATGCGGCTTTACCTTGGAGGCCCAAAGCTGAGCATATTTTTACCCATTAATGTCCTTTTGTCACTGTTGCCCATGACAACAGATACATGAGTGCTGATTGGTGGGTGGAGAAGTGATGGGAGGAGGATGGAGGGGGGTTGTGACAGCTTCCTGTCTCTGTCAGGGCGGTGAATAGGTGACGGGTGACATTTCAACTTACCAGACACGACTAAAAAGGAAACAAAAACACAACAACAAAAAGCCCAAAGATGAATAAATAAATCATAAACAGCATGACACAAAGATGAGAGATAAGGAAAATAACAGTGCGTGATGTCCATGGGCACAAGCAATCATGTTGTTATTATTATATGAATAAAAGACATATTTCACCCACGGCCCAAACCCTGGAGACCACATGATACACACAGCAAGGGATAATTACCATGAGTGATCAGGAATGCCTTAAGATGCACACACACAAGAAAACACTGACAAACATCTGATTCAACATTTCTACTTAGTCTTGTGACTTGCTTAAGGACAGGAAAAATTCCAGATTAAGTAAAACAGAATAACAAAAAAAAGGCACACAGACAATAACATGAAACACATGGGACAGATGTTCTCTGCTTTGCAACATTATGCTTTTTGAACGTCCTTGTAACCTTAATGAGGTTTAGAGCACCCAGAGGATCAGCCAGATCACGGTCCTTCAAATGTAGCCTTGCAGATGCAAGACGGATTCATAAAACCACAAGGTGAATGTTAACTGTCAGTCTTTGGCCGTAAATCTCCCCCGGCCAATCGCTCACCTTATCTAATCTGTCTGCTTCAACGGCTCCCACGGAAACATAAACGCTGTCAGTCAGAGTAATGACCGGCCCCTCCCTCCTCCCCCTGCTGGCCTTTAAAATGCAGATAAGACTCACATCAAACACTCCCAAAAGAAGACGCTCACCGCTATCCGCGCGCGAGAGGCTCTAGATACACACAATCGTGAGAACATACACACTCACGAGTACAAGACCCCCCTGAACACCTACACACATCCATTCATGTGTGTCTGAGCCTTTAATTAGGTAACCCTACCTCTCCCATGCTGCTGTGATCACAGTTGTGGACCTGGAGGGAGAGGTGAGCCTTAAATCTGACCGGGCTACTTTGTTGTGGGCTTTCCGCTAGCTTACAAAGCAGAGGGGAGTCTCTATCAATAAGCTGATCAGAGCGGTGGAGGAAAACACACTGAGCACCGTGGCCTCCAGCCCAATAGGAGGCAGGCTGCGTACCAAAGGCCATAACGGAGATATTAATAGGGATTTGAGCAGTGCTGCTGTTCAGCGGCCCGACATCAACACAGGAGCATGACTGCATGCAGAGAATTTAGCATGATTAATATGAGCTCCCATTGGGAGGTCTGTGGCATGCTGTAAATGTCCTGTCCCTCTATGAGATTCTTTATACTGTACATCAACTTAAGGCAGACACTACTGGTGAATAGGGTCAAAATTTTAACTAAGAGATATCACGATGAAACTTCCCAAGTTGATTACTTACGTTAAGACAATATTTTTTTGTATTAGATGTTTCCTGAAATGTTATGTTAAAATATGCAAATTAGGGATTATGTCTTTTAAAAAATGCACAAATTAGCATGAAACCTGATAACTTGGATAAATCAAGGTTTCATTTTATTGACGTGAGAGTCAAAAATGTTTTTCACTACATGAATCAGAAAATGCTGTCACCGGCCATAAAAAAAAATCCATTCTGACTATGTTTTTTGGGCTATAAATCAGGCTATGATTGAAATATGAACAAACACTTCCGGGACAACCTCCAGAATATACATACAAATAAAAATGTAAAGTTTGGTATATGTAAGTGCTACTGAGGTGGAGATTCCAGGCTAGGAGTGTGAGTAAACCTCATTTTAAAGGCGCAATATGAATAATAAATATAAGAATAATAATTTAAGTTCACAACATTCAAAGATTTACTAAAATTATTACAAGCAAACCGACAGCAAAGCTCCAATGCTCGCTGTGTAAGCAGCAACAGAGTTAGCAGTTATTCTGGTGATGTGCTGCCCCCTAGGGGTTAAGAGTATGAATGCACAAAGTGGACAATTCTTACATCATGCACCTTTAAGGATACGTATTGTAAAATAAAGGTGAGTAGGGTAAAAATATAAATAACAGATATCATCATAAAACTAACACAATTAATTACTAACATTAAGACAGTTTTTTTTTTTGGATTACAAGTATTCTGATCATTTATTTTTAAAGATGCAAGTGATAAATCTGAGCTCAATGAACACCTTAATGTGTGTTTTGGACATTTTCTTTTAGTGTCTCCTTTAAATGTGGTTCTCATATCTTTGTGTGACAGTGCGTCATGCACAATGAGGGTCTATTCGATGGTTGGGATAAATCAAATGCGGAGATACAGAGATAGAGAGACACAAAGCATCCGTTGTACATGTGGCGCCCGACCAGGTTTTGGTATTTATCATCACTGTAACAGCACGCAGGCTGCTGACAAGAAAGTTCCTCTCATTCTCTCTCTCTGTTGGCACCAGTTCCAAGTCTCCTTCCAGACCCTTTACATGGGTTATTAGCAACGCTGCTCTGGGGACTACCATTCCATTCAAGACCCATTCTATACATAAATCACTGCTAACGGCAAACTTAACCAGCTGAGAAATAAAAATAACATGTTGATTTTCTGGACTCTGTCCAATATAGTCTGAAACAATGTATTTACATTCCTATGGAGGAAGTCCGCTGGTAGGGTTTAATTAACAAAATACAGTATAAACATTATCTAAGCACACCAGACCCCGATCAAAAATGCCCTTGTGTGATTCTTTAATCTTTAAAAACACACTCGTACTAAGCAGACTTAACAGCAGAACAGCCCATCTCACTACTGCATTCTCATGTGGCTTAGATTAATGACTTTACGATGAAACTATAAATGTGGCTTATGACTCGGCCAATTATGCGTTTCTTCCATCAATCACAGAAATATTTTACTTGACATATTTATAAGTCCAAAGGAGGTGTAGTAGACTGACAAACATGTGTGTAAGACAATAATTCACTGATTAAGTTAGCAACGAGAGCGGAGCACATTGAAAGGAAAACAGCCCGAGGCAGCACGTCCACAATGTCGACATTGTTCACCGACAGTCTGACCAGGAAAGGTGTGAGAGTCCCCCTCTGTCCACACAGAGCTGGATTCTTCTCTTAAACTGTCCTGCTCTTTAAAGGGATTTGCTTTGTAGGATCTTCAATATTGTCAGTCTTGCCATATTTTTTAATATAATTTGCAGTGATAAGCAAGTTGCATAATGACACCGCAGGGAAAGACTTCTATATTTAACCAAAGATCCAATCTTAACTCAGTTGGTTTTATAGTCCATTCACACATCGCAGCAGATTTAGCAGAAAAACTTGAGTTCAAAGAATATTTACATTAATTCCACTTTAGCCTTCAATATCGGATTACCCATTTTGTGGTGTATCTCTCTCTGCCAGTAGCTCCCTGCCACTGAAATTATATTATTCAGCTGCTCGGTTATGCAGCGGCTCGGCAATCGTACCCTACTTTGACTCTTGATGAAGGGTGACAGCATTGCCCACTAAACCCACAGACTAAACTCATGCCCCCCACATCACTGTTGTCCTCGCTACTACAGCGGCATCTTACTACCTTTACATCGTTTCTGCTCCTCTGGCCTGTTTAGACCTACAATTACCCGGCTTTTCTTTCCTTTCCTATGCCCGCATCTGTAATTAGAAGCATGTCATTTCCGGGCGTGGGACTGTGGCCTGCTTGTCTCTAATTAGCTGGACTACTCAGTGCCCACAGCCTCCCTGGCCTCCTCATGTCCTGGTCTGGATGAAGCTCAGGGATCTGAAGAAAAGATGGAAATGTTTCTAGGAACTCTGAAAGCTTGGAGGTTCAGGAATCAGTGGGATATAACCATGAGAGCAGAGCGAGGATTCCTGTGATTTATGCTGTGCCTTTCGCTTGACCCTACACTCTAAGAAAGCAATTTGCCCCCTAAATCTATGGCAGAGGTTCTTCTTTGCTGAAGGGTAATCAATTTAAGTGATTTTACTTACAGTTTTCATGCCTTTCTAATTCTTATAACATGCTAGATTGCATAAAGGGTCAGTGAATTTCTTCTGCATGCAGGCAGGGAACAGGGATCTGGCCCGAGGTTAAGACATTTCATTTCCACTGAGGACAAGGGTGGTTTTAGCATTTCAAATATGTTTCTAAGCCTTGAGAACAGCGTATTGAACCAGCGCATCAATGCTGTTCCCTTTCATTAACTAAGCTTTCATCAGGGAGAGGGACAGAGTGAAAAAAGGTAATAAACGAAGCAGATATATTGACGTCGGTATTGGCAGGTGTGTCTAATCTCGCTCTTCAGACCAATCCAAAGATCGGTGTCTTGTGGAGAAAATCAAGAAATAATTGCAAAGGGTAGCCAAGTGAAGATGGAGTATCTGTGTTTGCTGGTGGGGGTTGGCAGCGGAATAAAACTGCCCTGTCTCTTCATATCTCTGCTGCGCTGACTGCTGGGAGTGACATTAATATGACTGACCTCACCACAGAAACCTCTCCCCCTCTATCCTCTTCAACACAATCGCCCCCCAGCCCCAATTCCCAACCCGTTCTGCATCAGTGGTGAGCCACCACCAAGACCAACATACTCACTGTCCTCCCATCCAATCCTCATCACCCAGGCACTAAGCCTCCTCCTCCTTCCCTCCAGTCTTCTCTCACCCGACTCCCTACATTCCCATTAGTTTGGCGTTAAATGGCCCCTGTGTTCCTCTGATTCTCAGGAGGGTCTGGGGGTGATCCCAGCCCCCAGTTCCTCTGAATGGTTTCTTTCTGAATGTTCACACTGTGTGACCGGCTGCTTTATATTCCAACTGTGTTAATAAGATGTCCACTGGAGAGAGCCACAGGAGACACATGGATATTCCATAGGTTCAAAAATAGTACTGTATGTCTTTAAACATGAAGGAAGACCGGCCTCCGGAGAAATGCCACTTGTATAGGGCAAATGAAATCGATTGCTGCTGAGCTCCCATGTGCCCAGCTCTACAGCTGTTATAGATTTCTGCGTTTCGTTTTATTAGAAATCAATCAGCTAATTGAGAGAGAATAGTTGAAAGTGATGACCGTGTAGTACTAAAGCTGAAGGCTATTATTGCAATGTGGCCGGGCTAAATTGCATTGGAATCAAGCTGCACAATAACCCAAAGTGGAAGTGAATTTAGGATAGCTGCCCAAGGCCCTGTAAATGAAACATTTGGCTGAAGAGAAAAGTATTCTGTCTTACCGTGGACGGTGAGCGTGGCCGACGCCTCCGCCTTGCCAACCATGTTCTCGGCCACGCAGGTGTAGGAGCCGACATCAGCTGAGGTCAGACGCCGGATCTTCAGGGTGTGGTCCTCACGAATCTCATATCTGGTTTAAAACAGGTGTTCGTGTATCAAATGTTGTCAGACACAGACTCACTCAGGGAAACATGCGTCAGCTGACGGTGCCGACAAAAGCGAGCAGAGGATCGAACAAAGGCAGGGTGAGGATGAGGGAGGGAGGTATTGTGTGATGAAAGGGGACCAGCCGGTGAATCATACCTTCCTTTGGGCAGGTCACCGTCGTCCTTCCTCCAGCGCACGGTGGGAACTGGGTCGCCACGGGCCTCACACCTGAACTCTACGCTTTGGTCCACCAACACCACCTGGCTGCCTGGGCGACGTACGAAGCTGGGGCGCTCTGTGGGGAAAAAAACAGCACGCAAATTAAAAATCACAGGGCTCACAACAGTCATGCTGGACTAACGCTTTTAATTAAAGGGTCACTCCACTAATTTTACACATTAAAGTGTGTTTACAGGTCTTGAGGAGTACTACTGCACATGTGAAAAAAAAGTAATATAAAGTCATTGGTGTCTCCAGAGGAAGCTGCATGTAATCTGATGAATTGCCTCCAGTTATGTCACTCAGTGGCTAAGTTGCATTGTGGGTAATGTAGGCAACAGAATTTGAAAAGCAGTCCACTGGTCTAACATTGCACTCCTATAACACTGTTGGACTCATTATGGTCATTTAAAAACAAGTGATACAGCAGAACCAGAGATATTGCCTTTTTTTATTCCACGCATTCTTCTTCCTTTTTCAAAACCTGTGCCTACATTACCCACAATGCAACTTAGCTGCTGAGTGACAACACTGGAGGCAATTTATCAGATCAAATGCAGCTTCCTCTGGAGCCGCAAAAGGTTTTATACTACTTTTTTCCACATATGCAGTAGTACTCCCCAAAGCTGTAAACACACTTTAATGTGTAGAATTGGGGGAGTTACCCTTTGAATTAAAGTCATTAAATCTGTTGCTGCCTTCAATAAATCCTGGTTTTGCTCTATACAGCCAGGCTTTAGAGCCAAGTTGAACATTAAATTGAAAATTGAATGAAAACCAGTGGAAAAAGCTTCAAGATAAAAGGTTTGTTTAAATCATGCAGTTTTAGGTGCTGTCAGTTGTCCTAGAATGCAAATAGTGAAATAATGAGAAATAATCTAATTGAGTTTGTCTACAGTGCCCCGACAGGGATAGTCAATTTATGGTTAACTTCACATAAAATGAGACAAAAATACAGTCTAGACCAGACAGTACGCATTAGTCACAAGGACAGGAAACAGTTGTGGTTTTGTCGATGGTTTTAATTACGCACGAAAAGACAGTAGATTAATTGAAGACAGGCCACTGAACAAGACCCGACACAGAGAGTCTAACCCCTCCTGTCGTCTTGTTAACCCCATCACCCTAAAGTCCAGCTCTGATTCTCTATGGTCACCAAATCCCAACAGCACAGGGTCACCACAGCTCTTATATTCTCTCAGGCTTTCAGTCGTTCTGAACACATTACATCAGACTTGGTCCCAAAAACTAACCAGGCTGGTTTATGATTAACTAGAGTTTCTGTGTTGCGATATTCCCTCAGATGGACAAACACAAAAGCTCGAGGCTGGCCTCGTTTAAGCCGTGACACTATTATTTCAGTACAATTATTTATCTTTACGAAATCGGCTTTGTTGTTGTTCAGTCTGACCGATTATAAGAAGTCTCGGAGGAGAATGGGGGGAAGGAAGTAAAAAAATGTGGCGATAAAATCAAGAGTCTGGACATGTTTTCTGCGCGGGACACAGGAGAGTATCAGGTTCAGAGGTCGCTCATGGTGAAATAGGGTGCAGCTGGTCAGAGGAGAGAAGCTGCTGGGGCCAGCGTGGGATTCATAGTTAAGTGTGAGATTGGAGGTCATCTCACACTCTATCTGATAAAGGTCAGCGACACCATTTAGTTCCCTGGGAGATAGACAATCAAAGCTTAACATCTGGATTATGTTTCTCGCTGCAGACAAACAGCAAAAAAACACACGTGTGGATGTGTGTCTGCACAGAGAGGAAAGTAGTCAACAGATTCTAAAAACGGACAAAAAAGATAAATTACCAAGCACTGTAAGTTCGGCTATTTCACTTTCACGTTCTCCGACCATGTTTGTGCCGACGCACACGTACTTCCCAGCATCAGTCTTCCGGGCATTTGTGATCATCAGCTTCCCTCCTCGTATCTGAGGGAATAGAAGAGGAAGAGAGGAGGTGAGGGGCTAAAACATGGAGAGGAAGAACAGCAACATTAGAGACTGAGAGACACTTGGGGCCTGTGGTTGACACACAGAAAACAGAGAACAGCATAGCTCAACCATTACAAAACATTTCCTGATTGCATTTAAGAACGCCTGTGAGCATTTAGTTACCAAGAAGCCATTACAACACCGTGATGAAATGTACTCACAAACTCATAATGGCTTAGTGCTAAAGTGTTTTTATTGGGATTTTGCTCTGCAACTCTCTCTCTCTTGCAGCTTTTTGCAGGTCCTACCCGGCCTCCAATTGAAGTCTAAATCACTATCGGCCGGCCTCTACCTCCTCAGGGTAAGCTGAGCCAAAGAACACTTTCCCAATCCAACACAACCGCAGGCCCCTGAGGGAACACCTGAGGCACTGCACAACTGCAAGCACTTCTGAGCTTCAGGACAGTTTTGTCTATTATTGTCGGGGAATGTTTGAAAGAAAAGGTTTCTTGGAATTTTTTTCTGTGTGTGCCTACAACTGCAAGTGACAGCAAGTGAATGTACATTCAAGCACACATACACACCCAACTCTGCAGAGTGAATGTGTGTTTGTCCAGGTGAATGTCATGTCTGTTATTTCCCAGGGCTTTGATTACAGGCCAGAGGAGGTGCTTTGTTCTCAGGCAGTCAGAGAGGCAGCCCCGGCCCCAGCACAGGCCCCTCAGCCCCTCTCTCAGCTCACAGCCATGCCAGTCAGCGCACAGGCAGACAATAGCATGGTGCACCAGTGATCTCTGTGCCTTGATAGGGCTTAAGGTTTTAAATGCACACATCAGCCTGGACCACCACCTGCAAGCATGTAATCGATACCCTCATTAGAGAAGCACTGACAGAGAACTTGACACGCAACATAGCAAAATTCTGCTTTCCCTGTGACTACCATGTTAATCTCAGAGCCTCCTATGTGTGTGTTCACTTGCATGACATGTCTCAGTAAATTTTCATCACTTGCACATGACAGACAAACTTATAAGACGGTGTGTGTATCGACTTTACTTTCATAAAGTATGCCAGATTCTTGAGCTTTCCAACCGGACAAAAATTCTTCTGGATCTGAGGCATTCCTCAGCCCTTCACCCCTGTTTAATATTCATGGTAAACCAGGAGGCAGAGGGACTTGAAGAGGCTGCGGAAGGCTGGCTTATTTAGGGCACCCTGTGGTGTTGGAGGGGTTTGAAGTATCATTATGTTACTGTTTGTTTGAGGAAAGGCTTAACAGCTAAAACACTGTGACACTCACAAAGGCCCAAGGTCAGGGCAGACCATGCAGCAGAGAAAGAGGGGGGTGTACTGTTGGGTCCACAGGGGCTTTGACATGAGGTTCCACTTAAGGCCCTGTCCACTCTATCCATATTCTTACCTCTGTGGCAGTTTCCCATTCTCCACAGGCATATTTGGAGTGCCAGAGCAGCAGGGACTCTGAGAGCCAGCTAAAGTAAATGAATGCAGCGAGCGGCACTCTTTTTCTCTGCATGCATATCCTCTCCACACAACACGGCGGAGCTGAAAGCCCCAACAATCTGACCATTATCCCTGCATTACAGGGAGATGGCTCTATCCTGTTGCCTTTTGTCTCATGTCATTTGGCAATGCTGATAATGAAAAAGCCCCTATTCAGTGTGCACTCTGTTGGTATTCGCGCAGCAGTTCATTTTCCAGGCTGATAATTAGCCACAACTATTGCACAAAAGGAGGAGGACAATGTGCTGCATTTTGACCATTTATGATGCTCCCGACAGACTCTTGCACTGAGCAGACAATGGTCTGGGCTTAAATACTGGCATTTTTCCTGCTTCTGTTTATTTATCCTTTACTCATTGTTCCTGAAAGACCTGTTTGACTGAGTTGAGAGGAATGCCGCCAGCTGCTCTTAGCAGCACAGCAGCATTGCAGGGTAATAGACCCACCTCAGTTTTTATGGCTCAGTGGGAAACTTTTCACAACCGCCCCACATGAAGCCATGAATATATGTGAGATGGCACACAGCATGCCATTGGTGTTTACACACAGCTGACTAAAATAGATAGAAAAACAGAAGGGTTCCTTCTGATGTGTCTCTGAAGTCCGCTCCCTGCTCTTTATGTTGCGGCAACCAAAGCCAAGCCGACCCATCCCAGTAAAGTGCAGTGTGGAGAGAAAATCCCCACTGCAGGTGGTTTGGGACCTCGCTCAGATCACCAGCGATCACCAAGGAGACTGCACGTTCCAGCATGTTGCATGGTGGGAGGAATGGACTGAACCAAACACAACAATGCAAGGGGGCCCTTTGACGAGCTCAGCTGTTCATCACATTATAAAGATCCCACCCTCTGCTTCTCTCTCTACAGTCCATTTCAAATTCACTATATCATAAACAAACTCTGGATGTTGCTACATGATTGTCCCATTTCTGTTACATCTTGATCTGCTAACATGGGTGTTTACAGGAGAGCGTCCAGACTGCAGTCTGTCACCACAGTTGATTACTCATACTTAGTGCTACTTCAAAAGTGGTCTTTTGGGAAAGCTCAGTCTGTGAGGTTTTTTGCTTGACAGGAAGTTTACAGTGAGCAACACCAGCTGGTCTGCGCAGCGCTGTTAAATCTACCAGAGCCAGTTTTCAGCTCTAAAGAAGGCCCAACACGGCTGCAGGCTACAAGGACACAACTCTGAGTCATTTAGCCTGTGTTACAGCAGCAGTGCTCACTGCGTTTACTCAAAGGATTTCACCCATCGGTGCACAAAATTACATATACAGCAGCATGAATAAGTCTTCATTTCCACTTGCATGGGGCAGGATGCGCGTTAGTGCAGAAATGATGTATAAACGACAAATATAGTGTGCGTGTGCTGTATTAAGTGGGGGTAAAATCTAATTATGGCCAAGGCCATGAAAGCGAGAGCTGTGCATGATACTGAGTTGGAGCAGGCCTGCTTTGTCCCTCGCCTAGTTAACAGTATGAGGTAGTTTGCCATTGGTTGATGAGCAAAACTGGAAATATAAGTGACAAAATAGATGAATGCATGTTTCTTTTGATTTCATAACAGAGCGAGATCAAATGTGCAACATCAAATGGCTTGAATGTCAGTTTAGGGAAACAGGATGTTGAATTTTGCCTTTATACCTTCTGCAGTGGGCATTAAAGAGGTAGTAATCCACGATACATGTATGATCCAAATGTGTAGAAAAACACAAGACAGACCTTAAATTAAAAGGCTACAAAAGTTCACTATGTGGCATCGAGGTTACGTGCTTATCAGTAACTTCTGAATTAACCCTGGTACGGATATGATTTGATTCCCTTTAAACGCGATTATCCGCTTGTTCCTTTCAATTATGCTGCTCAGCGGCCAGACACGGACTCTTCATCTCCTGCCTGTGCAGCTTGGAGAAAGATAGAGAGAAAGAATACTTGCACTGTTTATGAGTTTAAATCGCGATCAGGGCTCAATGTGCTCAACCTCAGCAGGCCCTCACCGAGCAGAACTGTGATTAGTCATGTACAGTCCTTCACTGGAGGCTGCCAGCAGCAATAAATCACTGTTTTAGCTTGAGCGAGTAAAGAAAATATATTGGGGACAACGAGCCCAGGCTGGATTCAACACTGTGCTACGGGCACACAGAGTGGAACATCTTTATTAGTATGTTGTATTTATTATCTGGGGAAGATTTGATTTTCCATGACTGTGCCGTGAAGTTAGCCATCGTCAGCACTCAACAACTGCACAATATACACAGCCTTGAAAACCAACCGTTCAGATTGTGAAAATGGGATCCAGACCCACAGCTACTTCTTCCTCACTACCTGCTTGTGTTAGCCGAATGCTGAGTCAGAGTCTTTTATTTCCCTAAAGCACACATCCAATCAGACACAACTAAAGGCCTCTTCCTGCTCAAAGAAAACGACCACGGGCACAAAGTCATGTTTGGTTGAAACAGTTTGAGCAAAGATTATTCAAGACAGGCCTTTAGTAAGCAAGCATGTCGAGCTGATTGACGCTGCAATGCTGGCTGTGCAGTTGTTTTAATTAAAGCTGAATAATTGGGGGTTTTGTTGCAAATCAAACGTAGGGAGTTGTTTGGATTCTGCAGGCACTGCTGCTGCTGCTGCTGTGCACAACTTTCTCCTCTTTGATTCAGCTCATTTCTCCTCCTGATCTACGTTTCTCCTCGTTGATTTCATCAGCAGGCCATCCCTAATCAATGCACTGCTGCTGGCTGATGGAGCAAGACTGATTCTATCTACCTCAGTCATTAAAGGTTGCAGCCACCAAAATGGGCTGCTTCGGGTTTGGTAATTGCTGTATGTGAATAATGAGCCAAACAAATCAATCTTTCAACAAACACCGAATTGCTGGTAATGACTTGACCTGCATCACTGGGTCATTCGATCTCATACATTTAAACACATCAACCTTATATACAAGGCAGGCTTCAGGCTTTTAGATGAGCCTACGTGTCAGGAATGACAATGTTACAAATCACAGCGGTTTCCAGAAAAAAAAAAAAAAAAGAGTCTTACAGTGATCCTCTCATCTCGGTCGTCAATGTTGACTCCATCTTTCTTCCATGATATGGTGGGTTCAGGATGTCCTCGTGGAGGTTGACACTCCAGGACGGCCGGCTCTCCTGCTGCCACGATCACATCTGCGGGGTTTTGTCTGAAGTCATCACGGAGAACTGCAAGAAAATGGGGAGAAAAACCAGTACATGAGTGATTGCAATACTTAAAAAATACTTACTTACTTAAAAAAACAGAAAACTTGAAGCTGCTACATTTACAAAGCCTAAGGCAGATGTTAAGACAGCAGTAAAGGTGCTTCGGAACACATAATTCATTCTGCACAGTTGCCAAAACGTAAGACAAACATCGTTATTGATTTACTGAATCTAGCCTGCCCTGAAAACTATAATAATCTCTACAAAATGTCTTCACACCGACTAAAGTTAAATAAGGTACGGTGTATGGTGAAGGCTACTGTGCTTCTACATAAGCAGTTGCATGCTTTCTCCCATATAACCTTACTCAAGCTTTACAACAGCGAGGATGAGCACATATCTGAGCCCATCATCATCTTTAATAGCAATGACCTTCCTCTTTGTTGACCGAACTACACAGACTAACATGCAATCATGCACACACACACGCACACACACACACTCCAATATACTCTGATCATCACCACTCCATCATCGCTTCTTCATCTCTCCCTGACACTCCATATTTACATCCCCTGCGCTCATACACCTGAGCTATCTTAACACAGATGAAATCCACATTAGATCCAATCCACTCGAGCTGCCTTGCTAAGGACTTTGGTAGGATATGATTCTTATTTGCATTGATTTTCCCTGCTAGAAGAGCTGTAAAAAAGATGACACAGCCATGGATTTTCATTATTCCGACATGAGAGGCCCACGGCTTCTCATTCCTAATAATTTGATACTGAAGAGATGCGAGGGTTTAAAGAGATGAGCTGAGCAGTCCTGATTTTCATTTGGGGCTGAATGCAAAATTACTAAACCCGGCCTCACCTATACTCATTAGTCTCCGCCTGCCTGCCTTATCAGAATATCACATCAATATCATTACAATCCAGTAGTTCCAACACAGCAGATCAATGCATATCTATTTTGTGAGAGGCAGGAGAACCACACATGTCTGGACTCCATATCTCCGGTGTTAAAGATAAACTGGAGGTTTATTGAGAGGGGAGAAAGTAATGAAAAAGCAACAAGCTCCCTCCTGCGCACACTGTGCCAGTAATCATTTTCCCAGCTTCACTGGATATACATATAAAAACATAAGAAAATAGTGCCTGTAAATTTCAGGCTGAAATTCAGGCCACACACTAAGTTTGCAAGGTCAGTGCATTGTGTGCATGTGCATTGTTATCCCCTTGTGAATGCATGCTTGTGTCTGTGTTTTTGGGGAAAAAAGTTGTGCTTTTTGCCGTCTATTGTCTCACGCTCCTCAGCTTGCTCTAAAGTCACCTCAGTCACAGATCAAAGTCAGGCTCACTCCAGGACCCCTCACCTACTGACAGCCAACAAATTCCAGACTAAACCCTTTAAGCACTTAATTGGTCATTGCCGAGCCCAGATACTGCTCTCTGCTTCTTGCGAATCCATTTCAACAGCAGGAAGCTGGTTTTGGAGTCAGAGATGGGTGGTAATAGCTTCCCCAGTCTTCTGCCACATAATCACACCCACACTTACCTACGTACAGCTGTGACATTACCCAGCCTCAATTCTTAAGCACAGAAACAGTATTTATCGGGAACAAAGCAAAGAGGATTCATCAGATATTCTGTGACTCACACCCCGGTGCCGCCCATGAGGGGGAGGCACAGATACAGGCACAGTGTGCTCTGCCACAGATGAATAACGATTAAGTGCGTGACCCCTTAAATTTTCTACACTCGCCGCGATCCAAGCCAAACTCAGCGGTGCAGCTGCGCGGCGAGTGAGCTCATTTGGTGCGCTTAAAAGCAGATACAGCCATCCAGGAATGCAAATGTAAACACTAAACATCCGATCCATTAGAGCACCCGCTCCATCTGAAGAAACACCGTCTCCATTTGTATCAGCAAGGTCAGCACACTCTGAAGAGCCTTATTGTAAAAGTCGGCCTTGAGCATGAAGGTGAGGGAGACATTGAAGATGCTCAAAAGAGATTTTTTGTTTTTTAATATCCGAACACCTCTCCTTGCTGTTTTTCTAAAGTGAGTATAAAAGTGTAAACATACTGCGTACGATGGAGATAGTGGCTGCTGATCATACGTATGTACAGAGAGTTATGTGTTTCCTGCAGAGGCTGTAATAAATGCTTGGATGAGTAACTTTAAGTGCACATCGTCTCCTCTCAGTGGGTCTCTACCTCCCCTGCTGGCCTCCCTGTAACTCTTTCAGCTAACATGCAGATGTATTTGTCCCTCCGGAAAATAAAAAGGTATGTGTGTGGTGGGGTAAAGAGGAAAAAAAAAAGGGATGCAGGATTGACTAGTTGGAGGCCCGAGGGAGAGCTGGCATCATCCAGTGTTTACACCAACAGCGCAGTGACCTCCACCCCTCCTTAACAGCACTCACTCCCCCACCTCGCTGCCCTCTCTCCTCCTCCAAACCAACACCTCTTTGTTATAAACACAGCTGAGTGCAGCGCAGCAGACAGCCTCGAACATCTGCGTAGTGGAAAACAAAATCCTCTGGGATGGAGGGCGAATGAGCATAAACGAGACAGAGGCGGCCAGACAGTCTGTCAGACAGACAGACGGACGGATGGACCCAGATCTGGATGGGGTACAAAGCCCAAACTCTTCCGCCAGAAGCCCTGTCAGATCCGGAGCTGGGGTGGACTGGGTTGCCTCTGGCCCCCCTGGTTTAAATAAGACATCCCTCCTCTCCCTTCCTGTATTCATACTGCATAAGGCCCGGCTCGCCTCGCTGTTCCTGCTCTAGGACCCAGAATTGGTTAAAAAAATGGGATCGAGAGGCTCTCACGCTGTGTGCTGTCCTGAAAGTGTGTGTGCGCGGTGTGGTCTGTGTCCGTGTTTGGGATAATGAGCCTACTCTACCATTCTGTCTCTCTAGTGAGCCTGCAGCTGTCCCCTAGCAGATAATATTTCCTGCGCTATTAACAGGGAGGCCAGACTCAATGTGTGCGTGTGTGTGTGTTTGTGCGTACAGACAGAGATTTTCATTTTGTGGCTTAATGTGTGGAAATGGGCCAAAGTCACAGGTCCCAGCATGAAGACATCTCTTTGTCCGTCCTGGATTTGCTCAAATATGCTGATGATGGGATGAAACAGAGTGAATATCCGGACCTGGACAGATATCAATACGCTTTGTCAAGGTAAAGGGATCTATTCTGAATTGCATTTCCTCTTTTCAGGAGGCTAAGAACAAAACACGTCCTAGCTCATCTGGCTGACATGCCTCGCTGCAAGACAAACGGCTGACTGTGCATAAAACAACCATTTTTTATCAAAGCAGAGGTTTAGCTAGTAGCGGCAAGCATCTGCTGGGCCAAACCCAGTCTATCCACACTCTACAGTACTGTGTGATAAATCGCTCCCCAGGTCCACAGTAGCAAATTGGAGCTACACTGAGGCTAACGCAATTAGCTGCCATCATTTCTTACATCCAAACCATGCTTCAAAGGTCAGCTGAGATGGCTGCTCACAGCTCTGAAAACTCCCAAGGTTCATCACCCCCACAAACTATCCCCCGTCCACCCACACACACTCACACATAGGCGCACACGCACACGCACACGCACACACGCACACACACACACACACAGGAAATTGAAAACAGATGTTTAAATGTCAAATTAAAATGAGATTCCCGTGCTGCCCCTCCAACATTAATGAAAATGGAGACTTAATGCCACACACAAGTCTGGGTGGGAAGATCAGATGAGCTTTGTTCTGAGGAAATTAAACCAAGTACAACAAGCCTCCCCGCAAATCTTTGGAAGGATACAAAAACAGACCCACCAGAGAATTAAAGATTTATCAGAAGGCACCAGGAGTCAATCCCGCAGAGACACAGAGCACAGCATGGGTCTCGCCTTTGGCTTTGGATTTTTCCTTGAAACGGACTGGACATGGCTAACTCCAGAATGAATGATAACAGCAGGAAAAGGCTACTAAAGAGAGGAAGAAGAACAGTAGAAGCAAGGGAAAAGGAAGAATCTGCACTATATAACGGAAGATAATCCATTTCTCTTCCCTGTGGTCCTCCTGGAGGTAGTTTGCTTCTTTTAAACTCATCAAATTTGCTTCATAAACTGCCACAAAGTCAGAATATCAGGGGTATAACATAATCAAACATTACCTGACGACATAAAAAATGGATGAATGGACAGTACAACAAACACTGAGAAAATATCAAATGGCTAAGCAGCTCCAGATGTTCATGGTTATGTGCGAGTGCTGCAGAAGAATCGCTCTTTCTCTCCCATTTACTGTCGAGGCTTCTCTATTAGGGGCGTCACTATTCTCCATATCCATGATTTGATTTAATTTATTTTCAGCACTGACAGCTGTGCCATTGTTAGACTATCAAATCTTGATTGGTAAAGAAAATAGATCATTGGTTTTATCCCCTGACAACTGTCATTTAAATTTCCAAATTGTTCTTTAAACAAAGAAGGGTAATTTACAGCGAGAGCATGATGCTGCTCATCACAGCCGGTACCAGTCACCAGTACCAGTTGTTTGTTTTCTTCATACACATGCAAACAGGTGGCCAATCTTACCTTTCTTTTTGATTAATAAAAATAAATTCTAATTTCAATTTATTTTCAATTTAGAATCAAAATCGGATACATTATTGAGACGAGTCAGGTCACATGTAAAGAAACCTGTTACATATTCACTGTAGCTGCCGCCAGGATATTAAAATCTTCCCCATTTTGGTCAAATGACAAATGTATGTGTATTAACCTCGGGCTTATGCTGGCTGAGCTCCCCACCAGTCCATTCCTACTTACTGTACAACATAATTCCTCTGCCCCTCCATGAGTGTTGTTTATGCCATAAGCAAAACTCACTCTGCCTTCTTCACAGTGCAGCTCCAGCATGTTGTGTGCTAAACCGTCCCATGTTGATGCTCTTCACCTTGCCTCCAGCTCCATCCTGTGGGACACACACCTCACATTCTCTCCCTCCATGTATCTCCCACTTTGTCTCAAAATTTCTCTCTCCCCTCTCAGCATTTGACCCCCTTATCTTGCCTCTCTCTCTCAGCTCACACACACTGAGCAGCTTACATCAAAGACAGGCTCATAGCGATGGCGTGTTAACCCATGCCACTCTCTTGCAAAGGCCTTTGCAGGTGGATAATCTGCCAGCGGCGTGCGTACAGGGTGTGTGAGTGTGTTTGCGCTGCATAAATCTGTAGTTTTGCTGGTGGGTGTGAAGATATAACAGGACTCCTACTGTACTCTGGAGAATCGCTGCCTCCCTCCTCTCCCTCCTCCTACTCCTTCCCTTGTTCCCTCTTGACCCCACCACCAGGGAGATGAGATTGGACACGGCAGACTCCCCTCTCTTTGTCAATCTGGCTCTCGTTCCTCTGTTCTGAGCTCATGCCCTCTTGCCTGCCCTACAGACACTATCCTCTCCTGCAGCACGCAATCTGCACTGAGCACGGCCATAATAATGTCCAGGATGGATGATTATGGATATAAACTTCACACAAACACAAATACAGAGATAAAACTGACACAAAGGGAAGTTGTAAATAAAAGTGGACTTGAGAATAAAGCCATCATACGCCCGCCGCTCCCAAGTGTTTTGTTCTTTTAGAATTCAATTTATAGATTTCACATTTATTTCCAAATGTCGTGTTGATAAATCATGTCAGAAACAATAGCACCTCTCTAGACAACCGTGACATTCAATACGAGGTCACATCTGCAGAGTCACATTGGTTAAAAATGCCTGACAGCCTAAGTGCCGGGTTGACCGCGAGACACCTTGTGGACACCCGTAAATATGTCAACAAGAGCAGACAGACTATTACCCGACTGGCCTTTAGGGTTTGCACCTGCACACGATGCCATGAGGTCATCCGCCAGACTCAGATGTGATGCCCAGTCGCTGAGCAGAGACAGGATGCCCCGATTAGCTCTTATAAACATCCAGAGCCGGAACAATAAACCATGTGAGTCAGTCCATTAGTAAATAAACAAAACACAGGCCTGCTAGTGCCTGTCAACATGTTCTCTCAACTTGGCACGGTATACAAATTGGACAAAAGGTAAAAACTGAATGTTTGTAAGTCATTAAAAGACATCTTGACAACTGCTGATCGAGGTAAGCCCTTCATAAATTCAACCCAGACTCTAGAATAAAAGTTGGCAAAGGACATTTCTGCAAAACCACAAATGTTATGTTGCGACTTTGTTTGTTTGGGTTCAATTTTCATTTTTTTATTGTCACAGTCGCTGTGTTTATGCTCTGGTTAGGTTAAGGCACAAAAACCACTTGGTTAGGGTTAGGAAAACATCATAGTTTGACTTTAAATACCTGTTTTGGTCACCACAAATTCAACCAGAAATGTCCCAAGTTTTTATTAAAAACATCAGGCTTCATCAGTTGCAGTTTTTTGACACGCTTACAAATGCTTAAATGCAAACTCGAACAGTGGTCAGTAGCTTGGAAGTCATCTGTAACTCCACCACCGTCCCCTCCACCTCATGACATGAAAGTCAGGTAATAAACATGTTACGTGAACATGGTATGACACATTTTGTAGACGTGTCAATATGGTATGTAGCATATGATCGTACAAATTTGGATGTATCAGTGGTTTGCAGAAACGTTAACTGCTAACATTTTAGCAACACAAATGCTATAACGACTAAGTGGCTAAAGCAAGTATTTGAACAAGTAGAACAGTCTGGTAGGTTTTAGAAAATCACATCAACATACTGTAATGAAAAAACACCAATATAATCCAAGATCTGTGACGATATAAGTCTCATATCACAAACAATATATTTCCCGGCCTGTTGTGCTACTAACTGTAGAGTTACACAGATACAAATGTAAACCAGACCATGTACGGATATGAATCAGGCTGGCCCTGCTGGTGTGAGGATTATAGCAGGGGTAAGGCGAGGGGCGTAAAGGCATTTACACTGTGCCGTGCCAGATGATTACAGTCTATACCTGGCACTGGCAGTGAGGGCAGATGGCTTTGCGGACCTCTCAGTGGCACAGCAGAGGGCACGTCTGCAGTCGCTGTGGTCCAGTGTGGCCACTGAGTGCAGAGGGTTCTCAGTGCTGCTTCATCCTCTATGTAACACACTTCCACCGACACATGTAGACCTCATGTGCATCAGTATCCAACAGCAATTATGTCTGTACATAAAGAAAACACAAACATGTGCACACACACACAGGCGCAAACACAGGCATACACCACATAAAGGCAACCGTACCCCACTGCCGCGCAGACAGAGAGGCCATTGAGTGCCTGTGTTTGTTTAAATGGTCATAAGTCTTCTCGTCAGGCTTGGAGAGAGAGATGGCGTTTGGCGAACACGGCGAAAGGCACAGAGGGCAGCGGGGAGGCAGGTTTATGTGAGTGACTGAGTGAGTGAGTGAGTGACTTGGCACCTCGTAGTTCAATAAACAGTGCCTGTTTGATTGGAGTGCTGGGTGAGCAGGGGTTGGACTAAAATAAAGAGTGTTTCGAGTGCCGGGTTTGCACAGGCAGGAATGTTGGGGGGAAAAAAACACAGCTCGAGAACGACTCTCTCTCCAGAAATGTTATAAAAAAGGAAAAATACAAATCCTATAAAACCCTGATAGGAACACCCGCTACAATGCAAGCTGTGTAATAAACATCTGTATAGGATTATCACATTTAAATTTAATGATTCAAAAACAAAGAGAAGCCATTTGTGGATTTGTCTGCTTCTGACAGATCAGCTCGTACATGTGAAAGTGATTTTAAGGCTGTTTTGATTCTGAAGGAGTGTGTTACCTGTTGTGGAAACACAGCATTGAGTGGAACAGCTACTAAATGCACTGAGACATGTATTGTTTTCTTATGACAGGGAGGCCAAGCTAAATAAAATATTCTGCTTACACAGCATAGAGCTGATGCCAAATTTTACAATGTAATAAAATAATAATGAGGGAGATAAAGGTGGGAGAAGCAGGTAAATCCACAAATTTTACAAGTAGAGAATTAGCTTCATTTACACCGCCCTCGCAGAGAAAGCTGACTTAATGACGTGGCTACGGCAGTCAACACTGAGCTGCCGGTACTGAAAGAAGCATGTCTACGACATGTCCTCACTTATAGGTGGAGCTCTGCTACCTACTCCCTGAGGACCAAGAGGAGAATCGAGAAACCCAGTAACTTAGCTCTCATCACTCACTGTGTAGTCATGAGCCTGAAGCTCTCTGCATGGAGACACAATAGAGCAGATGTAACACTATAGTTCACACACAGATGTACACCTGTACAGTGTGCTCTCTCATTCTCTGGCTCTTTCTCCCTCTCACACACAACACAGAGTGAGGTAATGGGGCTCTCATCTGCCCTTAGTGAACTGTGTCATGGGGATAAAGTGCATCCTGCAGACACATACTTACACAATAAGTGGAAAAACTTAAATGTGGATGTGGACAAATCTTTAAGGCAGGAGAAGAGCAATTTCATCAATGTTATTTGCAGCTACTGTAGTAGATGATGCAGCTTCACATTCTAAGGAATTTATATTTACAGAAAATGTAGCCACAATATGAATGTTTCAGATTTGGTCTCATTAAGTGAGTCTGCATGTTAGTTACAACATTCTCTTGGCATGCTAGTGTCTGTTATTCTGAGCATTTTCCTAATAAGTGTATCTCTATAAAAGGACCTTGCTGGTAATGTTTCCATTGAACTACTGAAAAAAATAGTTCCTATGAAAACTGCTGACAGTGTGTTCTGTGGATTATCCACAGTAATGGGGACATCGATTCTGGCAAGGGATGTTGCTGTTGAGTTTTTTTAAGTGTTATTTTAACTGCTGTGAGCACCATACACAAAATCATCCTCCTTTGTATTGAGGTAGAGAGGCAGACATCTCAGAGATGGGTATCTGAAAACCTGGCAAAATAAGACCAGCTATCTGCGTGGCAAGATGAGGTAAGTGAGAAAATATGTTTTTGTGTCATTTTAGTGAATCGACCCTTTATGACCCTCTTTCTTTGCCTCACTCTTTCCTCCCTGCTTTTCTCTCCTCTCTGCCTGTGTTCAGCTTTAGTAGACTGTGCTAGTCTGTCTGAGTCTTCACAGTGTAATAGGATTTTACACAACACAGAATTGGTGAGTATATGCAGATCGCACATTTGTCACCATAGAATGCTCATTACAGTAAATCCCTTTACCTCCAGAAAAGCAGGCGCAAACACGGCAAGAGCCGTGGAATATCTTTATCCACTTGTGCCTAAATCCGGCTACGTGTCTTACACAGCTCGGTTCACATTGTGTCAGTTATGTTTGCTGACAATATCTCACTGTGAGCTGCCCTCCCGTCTGTGTGGCCCCACCAGCTAACCCTCTCCCAGCATCTGCAAAGATGAGGGCCTTATTAAAACAATCTTCCCAATTAACATTCCTGGCCCCCGGAGCCCCAGCAGCCCTCCCCCTGGACCTCCTCCACAGCTCCTCCAGATCTGACCCCTCCTCGGCTCTACAATGACAAAGAAGTTGTGTATGACCCGGACCAGCCACGGGACCCTTCAATATGACTGGACTGAGAGGGGGATGTGAGGCAACTTGTTTTTCTACCTGAGGAACTGAAATCTGTGTGGTTGTCTGATTTTATGGTGTGTTTGTTTGTGTGTGCGAGCAAGCGAGAATGAGGGAGAGAGAGGGATGATGCAGGAGAGGATATATGAGTTAGCACCAGTCAGGGCGGCGCAGTCGCCATAAACGCTCCTAATTTGATGTGACGTCCAATGAAATGGGCTCATTTACACAGGGTGGATAGCTCATGATCCCGGACAGGAAGGAGTACTGTAAGAGGAGCCTGTCAGCCAGCTAACTCACACCATCAGAGAAATTACATCCATAAACACGGCCTGCTTTCCTGCAGAGTGCCATTTGACCTGCTGCTTACCCTCATCTGAGCATTTTGGAACATCTGCTGCAGATCTTTTCACTTCTCTATTAGCCTGAGATCTCACGACCAGATTACAAGATGCTCCCCAGCCTCTCTCTTACCTTCCCAAAACAAAGATATATTATCGACAAACAGAGACTGATACAGTGTTATTCTATAGCCGTGCTGTGCAAACAGGACCAGTGGAGAGGGAATTAAATCCTGGTGTGGAGCTGGAGATGAGACCATTTTACGATGACAGTGGGTCTGGGTTTGCTTTATGTCAGAGATAATGGAAATCACAAACATGATACAGCTCCCGGTCTCCTCAGCTCACTTGGACCTTCCAGTGGTTAAAGTTCCTATGAAATGACTAGTGTAGCGCAATTTGCTTCTTTATATTTATGTATTTCCTGTAAGAACAGGCAGCTGGGGAGGGACTTGTTGTGAATAATGATTAGTAGCCAATAGCACTGACTATGCATCACACCCCCACCATGCAGCTGGATGGGATGGAACAAACGCTTCCTCCAAAGAAGATGTAGGCCAGTTTGACGACAGGGACGACAGCTACATGCTAACTACCTAGCAAAGAAGATGGACTGGTATCTGTCCATCAAGTCACCTTTGCATTTCAACTGGCCTCTATCATTCTCAGAGGCTGCATAGGGCCGTGGTCCGGTCGTGTTTTTTGGGAGGCTGTTGGCTGGCAGTAGTTAGCGGTTAGTTTAGCAACAAGTAAAGCTACGTGTCCAAAACTGAGGCAGAGCTACCAGAGGACATCAGAAAATATGATGCAGTTTCACCCAAATTAGCTTTATATAAGCTATAAAGTTATTTTTCGTACAAGTTATAAAGATGTGTTTTTGTACTGTAATCTATGAGGCCCGGTCCCAAGAAACACTCTGGTGGTCTCCTGCTTTATATAAATCCATGGCAGCTTCATAAAAATAAAGAAATTGCTTATTGGACAAAATATTAGTATATGTCCCTGAGTGCAGGATGAGTCATCAACATTTTTTTTAATAGTTATTCAGGAAAAATCAAAACAAAAAAAACAAACTACAAAACAACTTTTTGCCATTGTTTGGCCTGATACTCGTATAGTGGAGATATGGAGCAAGTCATGTGACTTCACAGGAACTTTAACATACCTCACCTCCTACTGCTACAGCACAGTTCGGCAGAGTTAAGTATGCTTGAGTGAGCGCGCATGTGCAGGAAGGTGTGTTTGCTTGTGTTTTAGTTCTCCCTACTGATTACACTGCCAGTCTGTTTGGGCTACGCCTTATTAATGCATGCTTAATGAGATCCAGTGGACATGCGGTGCGCGGATGTTCTCTCTGTAGCATATGTCAAACAAACTAATTCAAAGCAGAAGAGTCAGAAGTCTCACTTTCATCTTTAATTGGTGTAATGGAAATCTTAGCCTAATACACTTAGTTTCCAATGAAAGTCTAATTTGACAGAGGTTTAGGAAACAGTAGGAGTGAGCAATTGTTGTGGAGAACAGTGTGTCTTGGTCGGGACGGGACCATAAAGTAGGATTACATCAGCGGCTGTTGCGGAGGTGACCGGGGAAGAGTAATATGATAGCGGCTGTGTGGAGGGAAACAGGCAGGCACAGAGGAAAATGGGGAAGGAAAAAACACAAGGGGGATCCAATGTAATGTTACAGCAGATCCCTCAGCCTTTCGTCATGGCCACTTTCATTTCCACCATGCTGATCCCTCTCCAATCACTTTACCAGGCACAGGGGAGACAGGGAGAGAGGGAAGGGAGTAAGAGGGACAAAGAGAGGAAAAAGGTTGTAGAGGTTAAGTAAAAGTGTGGAAGTGAGGGAGTCCTCCAGAGATATAGGGCACAGGAATGTTAAAGAGGGTGAGACAAAGCAAATAAGGGTACTGGGATCCAAACATGTGCAGCAGCTCCAGAGGGGCACATCTTTCTCTGATCAGATGCCGTCCCCATTGCAATGGTTTCCACATGGACTCTAAACTTTCCCAGATGGACCCCGGGAAGATGAAAAGATGTCCATATCCCTATCTAAGAGGGGATCTGTTACAGTGGGAAGAGATACTGAGAGGAACGGAGCGAGGGAATGCCGTCACAGATACTGTGCCAGAAAGAAATAAGAGAGTTGAAATTTCATCTTTAGCACTTGCCCACCACGTGAGTGTGAACGCCTACGTGATCACTGCCAAACACTTTGGTGCTATAGCTTTTCACTGCATTTGTCAAGTTGTCCAACATGCAATATCAAGTATGACTGATGCCAAGGAGAAACTTTTGCAAGTGTGCCAGAAATTACCCTGATCCCTGTGAAATTGACACTGTGTAAGGTTTCAGGACTGATGTTAAGCCCCGGATTTTCCATCTTTACATTTTCATTAGACTAGGAACAGACAAAGAGAAGTGCATACTCTTTTTTTCACTTTTGTTTTATGGTATACTTTGCTACTGTTAACATGGCTGAAACATCCCGGTGAGCTGATTTATGATCTCTCTCCCCAGGGTACAAAGCCAGGCCCAGCAGCGAGGGAAATTTAAGGCTACTGCACCAACTCGACTCAGAGAGGACTCTAAAATATCTGCTAGATTTATAGAAGTGGGAGAGAAATCTTTTCCTCCTCCTCGGATTTGTGTTCATCTCGCTACTAATTCAAGCTTGGCAGCCAGAGACTAGCCTGACGAACAGAGGGGAGTGTCAAGGTGCAATCTGTCTAAAAATATTTGTGTTGGTTTCTTAAAATGTATTTGTGCTTCAGCGTCGACTTGGCCTGTCCATTTGAAAGTCTGGCTTCTCCATCTTTTCATCCTTGCCAATGCTTTCATGAAGCTCATTTATCAAAAACCGCACGAGGAAACTCCCCCTTTATGTTTTTTTTATCCGATTCTTAAGTCTAGAATTTTCTCTCCAGTGATAAACAACTCATACAGCTGTCCATTAAAATCTCATCTGTTAAAATCATGTTTACACTAATACTCTGATGTTATGATGGCTGTATAATTCAAAACGACTTAAGATTGAATAATTGCTAAGAGATGAGGGGAAAACTGCTGGCTTTACTGGGTGACATTAAAAGGGAATATTAAATACTGGTCTCATATCTTTTCAATCCCATCCCCAGCTGCTCTCCCTGTAATATAGTTGGTGACGGGTCTTCAAAACATCGGCTTCTGAAAAATTAATATATGAACACCTAATCACATTGAAAAAGCTTCCTCTGGCAGTTAATCCTCTTGGGAACAAGTCAAGCTTTGGCAAGGATGGTATGAAACCTATCAAATGTACGATATAATAAACTTATTACACATCAGCTGTTGGCATGTTTCAATTTTATTTTATTAAGGCATCCTACCCTCCTGGTTCTACATTTCATTTTCTCATTTTCAGTTCTGTATTGCTCAATGTGTTGCAGCTCTAAGTAGGAATGATACAAGTTAGATTTTTTTTTTCAAATTTCATGCAAAGATCTATGAACAAGCTTTTAACCTTGAACCTTAAGGCTTATCTCTTCCCTTCGCCTCCTTCTCTGCACTGTTTCGCCAAGCAGGTGTCTACAGGGACAACCACCGGATGCAGCAACCTCTAGTTCACCCCTTCATAAAAAAAAAGAAAAAAAAAAGAAAATCCTACTCAACACGGATGCCATTCCCAACATCCAAAGGCATGTGGTCAGCCCAAAGCCCCCGTGCATCGTAGACAGATTACTGTGAAAGGAAAAGAGGAGCCCATCTGGAGCAGGAGGGGCGAGGAGTGAGGGGGAGAGGAAATTTAAGAAATGGAGGAGAAAGAACTGGTCGGATGATTGAGGATAAGGAAATGCAGGGCAGAAAGACGGAGAAGTATGGTGGTGGGGGGGGGGGGGGGGGGGGGGCAGATGTTTGAGTTTTTCTGCCAAGGGGGATGCAGGGATGCATTAGAGATCTGAACCGCTAGAACGCCAACTTGGGTGTGCTGTATAAATCAGGCTGTGAAAGAGGCGAGACAAGGTAAAATAAGAGCTCGTGTGAAGGAAAATTTAAACCTCATTAGTCTAAATTATTTATGTGGAAAACACTCAATTAAAAGTGAAATATAATCTAACATGATGACACATTTAATGTGATGCAGAACTTGGCTGAGATAGCGATGTGTGTTAGCCTCTAGGTTCCACACGCAGGTTTGAAGGAGTGACGGGTTCAGTGTGTGTTTGAGGTCAGTGGCCGTGTGTACACACACAGCAATGTGTTAAGAGCTGCCGGGTTGTGTGGTCAGTGGTACATCTCATTAGCACCTGCTGACCTGACCGGTTCACCGCACTCATGGAGCAGCAGAGCCGTGGCGTATAGCAGGCAAGCGTGAAAGCAAACATGAAACACTCCTCTGTGCCAGCAAATAAACTGTCCCCTGGCAGGAGAGAGAAAGAGTATGAGATCAACAAGCACTGGAAGAAGCCCTCACAACCATCATCCTCTCCCTCCGTATCTCGTCAACAAACTGAACATCATCAGCTCAGAGAGGTCAGGACTGAGCGAACAGATAAACTCTCCCTCCGTTTTTCCTGGCTCTTCTCAGATAAGACATGCCTATCGTGCCTCACATGGGGAGACAATTTACCGCAAAATGCTGCCACTGCTTCCCCTCTGAGCAGATCATCAAATAAATCCAATGTTTAGTTTCTGCCAAGCCCAAATATGCCAACAAAGCTGTGATAAGAGTGCGTGCAGCTAAAAAGCTACATTGTGCTCAACAAAGGGGAAAAAGCGAATCCGGGCCAGGATGTGATGGGGCTTGTTGCCCTCTGGAGCAGCAGATGAGGGTGTTCAGTTTGTTGTGGGGAAGAGCAAAATAAAACAGATCTGTTCACGTCATGTGGGTGAAACCTGCCTGGGAGCACAGGCCATATGGGTGACATCAATGTAATGCGTTCTCTACTCTTTCAATTGAGCACAGTGTTATAATCTGTTGGGTTGTAGAGTAAGTACTCTCTGCTAAGTGCAGGGATGGGACATATCGCTGTATGCATGCAATACAGGTGTGCTGTCCATTCAAAGTCTAATGCGAGGATGAGACTACACAATACCAGCTTGCAGAAGTGCATTGTTTCTTCTTCCTTTCCAATCATCAGCAGGGGGCAACTCCACTGGTTTCAAAAAGAAGTCAAATTCTATGTAAGCTTATGAGAAAATGACCCTACTTCTCACTTCATTTATTCCCTCAGTAAAGGTTTCCTAATGGGTTTATGGTCTCAATCACTGTTTTCAAGTCTTCTTCAATACAGCATGATATTCATTTGGTAAATCATGGTCCAATTTAGAGTAAAATAGATGATAAAGCAGGGTATGCTTTATGGCGTGGCTACCTCGTGACTGATAAATCACTACCATGGTGTATCCTTGGAGTCCAGCTCCAATCAATCATCCAAATACGGTCACTTCTGGCTCCAAACTCCAAGATGGTGACGGCCATAATGCAAAACTCGAGGCTTCAAACCAGTAGCCCACAAACCAATAGGTGTTGTCACAGTTTACTCTTGGGCGTGACCGAAGTAGGGAGTCAAGAATGAAGATAGACGTCGGGTACGACAGTTTTTGATGGACACATCATTTGGGAAACCTGGCAAAAAGACTAACATGTCATGGTCCATGACATTGACCAATCAGAGCACAGACCGCATACAACTTCCCACCTGATGAAGCAAACGTAAGATATTGATGAAGTTTGTCTCCTGGCACGTCCTTTCTGATCACCTAAGTACATCATGCAAGTCTTGAAAATGGGAAACCATGATTAGCTGGGGTCCAGTTGGCTGGTTTATCTCTCAGCCAAGTCAGTGCATGAATGTATGACTGTTTGATTATCTAATCCAACCATCTGACCATCTCTAAAGGCAAAAATTGTGTGTACTTTGATCCTGGCATAATACAGATCGCCAGACTGCCTGTGAGTGGCTTCATTCTGCCTGATTTGCATCTTTGTTTTATTTTGGATTAACTGGCACACCAGGGTCACATTATGTTGGACGGAAAACTCTGCACATATTTTAAGTTCCCCTGCAACCAATTGGATCTGCCCACAAAGTTTAGCACTGATTACAAACACCACCCGCCTGCAGTACCGGGGCCACATGCCTTCTATTGTCTGAGTCCCCACCATGTTGTCTGTTTCTGGGAGAGATAGCATCTCAGCAAGCCCTCTCTGTGGCTTTCTGAGACCTCCAGAGCCAGTGGGAGGCGGCACACCTGCACGACAGACAATAGCAATGGCTCCTAAAGATTCTGCTGTTCTTTGAAGTGGCGATGGATGTGAGCTCAATACCTCAGGCTCTGTGGTTTGAGCACGCAGCCTTTGTGATGAGAGACGGCTTTGAGATGAGACGACCAAAGCTTTTAAGGACGTTCAAGTGTTTGGTTGACCAGCCGGTCCACATCAGACAAGGTGTTCTTAAGAGACGTACACAAAGTGAAAATTACGAGGATGTCTTAAGGGGGTACAAGCTCCGGTGCTCATCCAGTGTGGTCTGATCTGCCACATTTTCATAGCATAGTTAATTGGCATTGGAGTCAGGTATCAAAAGAGAGACACCGAAAATATACAAATGAGGGAGAGACAAGTCACGGAAGAAGACCTGAGAGCTACAGTATGTTTGGGTTGAGGAGGGAAAACACCACATAGACACCAGAGTATCACAGCCACATCTAATATCTCTTCCTTCAGTCTGAGCTGTTAGCCCTCCTAAGCATAAACTAGCTGTGAAATATGACATCATAAAAAGCAGTGGGTTTTTCGATTATGAGGAATCTATGAATTATTCAGAGGCAAGTGACGGCAATATTTTTCTCCATATCCTGCTGCTTCCTGGCTTGCCTCATAGTTCTGTCTTGTTTTTTCTCACTCACTGCTGCTCTATTTAGCTTTTTCTCCATGTATCTCATTTTTGTCTCATCCCGTTCAATTCCATCCGGTGGCATGTGTAGCGCTAGTGCTGAGTGAAGATCTGGGCGAAGAAAAGAACGAGTCTGGGAAACAAGGGAGTGTTACACCGTGACAGACTGGTGCTAAAGTGGACACCTCACCTCTTGACAGGGCTACAACAAAGTCAAGTGAGTGGAAACCTTGACTAGTAAACAGAGACATCCCGGGCATGCCAGACGCTGCTCCAGTGTCAACTCTGTCATCATGTGGCTAGAAAGCCTGCCAGTGTTGTCCTTACAATCCCACTGTCTGACCCTCTATCTGTCACCATCTATTTCACTATACCCCCTCAACTAAACAGCATCAACACACGGCCTTGGAATAAGAACTCTTTTACTGTACATCACAGTGGTTTACTTTGCTTGCCTAAGCGTGATACTGCAGGGGCCACTGGGGAATGAACCAGTCGCAGAAGTGCATCTTCCCTCAGTGGTGACAGACAAGGCCATACAGTACGTCTCTGCATAGTGATGACTAATGATCTCTCTGGGGTTCTTTGCCTGGCTGCATCTCATACATACATACATTTGACTGTATGTCCTGCTTTCTAGCCATATAAGTTTGCATAAACAAACAAAAGCAGGCAGTTCCTGTTAATGATTCAACTACATGGCAAACTGCTGATGTGGGCAGCTACACTTATAACCATACGTCTGCTTTCAGGATGCTTGGGATCAAGGGTCCCTTTTAAAAGCCTTTTCACACCAAGCACGGATATACATTTGACCAAATCCTTGTTTTAGCTGATGTCCAGGTCAAAATGGGAGAAAACCAAGTCAATTTATTCACACAGCATCCAATACTGTATGACAAACACCACAATGATTACCTCAACAACCAAGTTAAGGACAATGTACTGTATGGCTTGATATCTCCTTGCAGCTGGGATACAATGACGATGGTAATTTAGCTGATATTCACTTACGTTATATGTCGGTCATGCAAAGGGGCTTTTTTGGGTCCAGGGGCAACTTTTTAGGCCTCTTTCAATATCTAAATGACAAAGTAATGTTTTCGCAAATAGGGTGGGTGGGGACCGGGACAACAATGGACTAGGTATCGCAGAAAATTTGCACCGGCATAGTTGCAATGCGGAAAATTGCGTTGGGATTTTGCGTTTTGCTTATACTTTTCGGCAGTACAGCCACATTATCTGTTCTCAGTGGTTGGTGCTTGTTAGCAACGAGTTGTCTGTTTACAGTGTAAGCAAAGAAGCTGAGAAGAAAAGGTCAGCTCAAAATGTTTGTCAGATCTATATCCAAGTATGGATTTGTACTCCACTCTCAATCCATATTTTACATGTCTGAATATTGTTGAATCTGTTGGATGGGATAATGTTTTGCTTCAAACTTCTTCTTGGGAGGTAAACTGCGCAAACTTTAGTTTTTTGGCAGAAGCATGCATAGAGCAAATTCATTCTGACAAAGCCTATGCACCAGCTCGAACTCTGGACTGAAGTGAGTGAATATTTACTTGGCCTACTTCCAGTTACACATTTTGGGTTGTAATTTAGGTCGCCAAGGAAATGTGCACTATATGTGGTTGTCAAACATTTCTGTTTCCACGTTTCAACGTCTACTCCCTCATACGGTGTACATGATTACTGGGCCACATGTTAGTTATCACTGTTTTTAAGTTGTGAAGGAGGTACATAAGGACATGATTTTGTGCAAGTCATTTGACCTGAGTTGTCCTCTTCTTTAGCTACACTGTGTTTTCTCTGATTCACAAAAACATGATCACAGTGTAGCAGTCAAACACATACGGGCACAGGGCCAGCCAGAGGAGGACACAATCCATGAAAACTTAATTTCCTGATCCAAATCACTTTTTTTCCCTTCTTTTCTGTAATAACTCCAATAATGAGAAAGAAAATGAAATAACTTCGAGGAATAGATGAAGCATGACATCCATTCACCAACTAGGCCGCATGCTCTGATTCCCCCTCCGTTTCATTCAGGCCTTCATATTCACACGGACGCATACACATTTATTACAAATGCCACACAACTGTAAGCAGCAGGACACCGGGTACACTGCTGCAAAAACACTGCTGCGCCTGTCACTAATGTACTCCAAAGTATGTGCTTCAAACGAGTCACCACCACTAGCAAAAGCCATTGTTTAGAACGGCTGAAGTAAGGACCGGCAGTGATCAACCTGAATGGAGTAGTAAGAGCAATCCACGGCCACTCCACATGAAATAGAAGAGCGATGCCCGGGCTGAGGAGGCCCTCCACCTTCTCATCTGTCCACTAAAAGCCCTCTGCTACTGCTTCATGCATGCATCCTCATCCACCCACGCCCTGTATAGTCCAATAATGAGCTCAGGGCTAATGCATAGAACAACACAATTAAAGCCAAAATGGACAACTCCCCACTTCAGTCCAGGCACGAGCATGCAAGATAGCGCTCGCTGTGCTGATGTGCATCCTCCGATGTGAGCTTGACCACTCATGCATGTGTATATCGTGTGCCTCTGAGTGTGTGTTTACTCCAAGAAGCAGAACTGAGTTGACAGCTCCAGCCAGTAGCCCTTTGACCTGTGGCCTGAAGTCCTAGTCCAAGACGGCAGTGCTGGTTTGCAGTAAGTTCCTCCCTCTGGCACAGAATCCTTGGCAGGTCACCATGAAACACAAAGGCTACAGGCACATGGACCTGATCCAGGATGCCACGCTCGGTTTGAACTCTTTCTTGACAAAGAGGAAAAAATAATTTCCCTGTAGAAAATCCTGGAAGAAAGGGATCCGAGGAACAGTTCAGCAGTGTGCTGCACTGAAGTCAAAGAAATCTAAGTCAGATTTCCGCTTGAAAAGGCCAACCTCAGCTCGCAATCATAGTTTCACAGAGGCAATATTTGCTTACAGCTACACTGTGTGCATGTTAAATTGCATACACAATGGCCTATTTGTTATGGCCCTGATATATTTGTCTTCCTCTGTCTCTTTTTTTTAGGGCCAAGAAGAAAATCATTCTCGGTTTCTGGGCTGCCTCGCCTTTCCCCATTTCTGTCACAGCTATTATTTCATGAAATCTGACTCCTGGTATTCTGTTTCTTTTCAATTTCCTTTTCAGCAAAGCCTGAGCGTTCCCTCCTTCCATGTCAACCACCTCTGAGCGTGCAGCGCAATGTGCCAAAAATATCTCCGTACCAAGAAACAATCTTGAAACTACATTCAATTAAATTTGCCATTCCATTTCAAAATAGAAAGACTGAGCTTTGCTTTTTCACAGAAAAACAAAAACCACTCATCCTGGGATTTCAGTCTGCCTTTGTTCTACATCGCTGTCAGTCTGTTTATTTACTCCTCCGAGAGTGTTTGTGTTTGAGCACTTGTTTTGGACAGGCAACATAAGCTCAACAGACTACCAAAGAGTCCCTGACAGCCCTCCCATGATTTCCTTTCCCCAAAGATAATATACACTCTAATGTAGACGAAGAAAGAAGCTAATTGACCTGAAATCAAAGCTAATTGGCTTCTATTTAGCCTCTTCCTGTCCTAGAGCAGTGCAGACACTGAGGGAATATTCCCTGATCCAAGTCACAGAATACCACCAACAAATCTGCAGTAATCAGGAGTGGGAAGTGTGATACTGGACTGTATCTGTATCTGCAGGGCGTGGTGAGCCCCTGGCTGAGCTACTGGGTACAGATGACCTGACCTGTGTGTGCCTGCACGCTGTCGGCTTAGCTGATAAATATCTCTGTTTCTGGCAGTTCCCACCATAAAGTCTCATTCAAACGGCTATACTTCATCAGAGTTACCCCGCGACCTGCCCCCAGCTTCCCATGGATCATTTTCTAGATTTCTTTCCGGCATGATGTTGTAACTCTTCCTCCATGTGTGTGTTTGTGTGTATGAGAACATGACTAACACTGAAGAAGAAAGAGACCTCCCTATTCACTCGACGTCATTCTTCAACTTTTGCACTTTCAATTTGACTGACTATAAAATCTCTTGAGAGAAATGTTGGGACTTTTTAAATCTTGGTTGCTATCAATAAGCACTGCAAAAGCAATACGCTTTATGAACAGCGGCAGTGAAAGTGAACTTTATAATAATATATAATATATATATAATATAATACATTTCTATGGAAAATAATCTAATGTTATATCTATATTTCAAATTCTATTTAACAATGTGAAATTACAGTCTCCTACAAATCTTGTGCGTGTTGGATTTAGGAGGACTTAGCAGCAAAAATTGAATACAATGTTCATAGTTATGTTTTAATTAATGTGTAACCACCTGAAACTAAGAATCGTTGTATTTTATTTACCTTAGAATGAGTCTTTCATATCTATAGGGGGAGTGGAGTTTGCCATATTGCACTGCCATATTTCTACAGTAGCCCAGAACAGACAAACCAAACACTTCAGAAAGGGCACATTTATCATATGTTTAGCGGCCATTCTCAAAGGGCTTTACAGTGACAAAGTATAGGTATAAAGTATAAAGTATAAGACAATAACATTTTTCAAAATTGCATTTAAAAGACAAAAAAAAAAAAATCAAGCAAATATTAGCAGATAAATCATTAAAGATGAAAATAAATTGGATTTAAAAGACAATAAAAATAAAAGCCAGAAAAAATTGAAAGGTTGTTATGCATCTGATCAGTATCATAATTATGTATCATGTATTTATCACCCAGCATGGGATTTTATTAGGTTGGTGCATTAATAATAGTACTTCTAATACATTTGTCAGGCTACCAGTGCCATTATAATAGAAAGCATGACCACAAAATCTATACATTAGACTGACTTTTAGAGAGATAGAGTTTCAGTCTGTGGTTTTATGTGTTTCTTTTTCTTATATTTCTTTCCATTTGTTGTTAAGGTCAAAGTTAATTTGCCACCCACACCTCTCAAAGCAAACTTATGCCCTCTTGTGTGACTGTTTAGTGAATAATGTGAACATGGCCCTGAGAGAAGAAGTTGCTTTGATTTTTATCTCAGCTACACGGGTGCAGTGAAACAGACATAAGACACAAAGTGGAGCAAGATACTCAATTTGATGTACGAGGTGCAAAGGCAGAACATTCGCAGTACACAGTGATGGGTAATAAAACAAATGAAGCAAGACTCAAATGCTGTTTGCACCACTGTGGCAACATGACCTACATCTGTAAGAGTGGAGGAATGCTGATCCTTATCTAATGTAGAATATGGCCCGAGGACAAGACAAGTCATCTTGGCACACAAACCTCTGTTATTCTTTGTAATCTTCCCCTTCACAGTGTTTGTAACTACAAGAGAGAGCTTCGGAGTCGGTGAGTGTGCCGCTTTAATTGATGCACCGATAGAGTTTGATTCATGTTACATTCTACAAGGAGAGCCATGAAGTATCCGATGAGAGCCCGGGCAGGGTTACATTAAAGGCATTCCCGTGAACCCTCGGCTCTCCACGGCACAGGATCCCAGTCTCTGTTTCTCCCTTCCAGACAGATGCCCAAGTCATTGTTTTTTCTGAGCCTGCTTTTCAGAGTGAAAACCCGATCCCAGTGGCTGCCAGTGTCACCAGTGGCCCCCCGTCCTCCCTTGTCATTCAATCCCATCTCTCCTCCTTTCAGGAATGCACTTCAGTCACTCTTTCTTATTCTCCCTCCCTCTTTTCTCCGGACCACGGTGCCCTAGGCAGTCTGGGGGCAGTGTGTGTTTGGTTGTCCCAGATCTATTCATCCTCTCTGGTGAAACGGGATACAGTGACCTCCTCTGTGTCCGGTGGTCTCCATCCCAGGCTCCTGTCTGGTAAGTGTCAGAGATCGAGAACCTGCGAGGGGAGGGGGTGGGTATCTCGATGGCCGGTCAGGAGACAAGCCAAGAACATGAGCCTGTTGGGCACCACGGAGAGATGATACTGGATCTGAGTGAACGGACCAGCAGGAATGTTCTGCAGTGAGTTTATGTAAACTGTTCCACAACAGTTTGGACCAAAATCTCCGAGCCATCTGTTGTGCTGTCATCATTTAACTCCCTCCAACAAAGCAGCAGAGTATATCCAGCATCTAAACCATGTCTAATAAACGATGCAGATTGGTGAGACATGCCATACTGTACCTCAGCAGGGGATATGCACATAAATGTGTCCATTTCGATGCTATTTTAACACACGGTGACATACTTCAGCGCTGTGAGCAAACCCCTCGCTTCCCATTATGTACAAAACTAGGGGCAATTACAGGAAGGGTTCCTCCATTATAAAAGGGGAATATATGACACCCCCTACCTCATGAGACATGACAGCCTCTCTGCACCTCACATTAGCATAATGTACGTTAACCACGTGAGCCGCAATTTGTCTGGAAAATCTTTCCCCCCACAGGTTTATTATTGAGAGTGTGTCCATTAAAAACAACTGAATTTCCATCTCAATTGGCTCACCATAAGGTACAGTGTTGGCAGTCTTTGAAAGAGTAATTGGATCCATTAAGGCCAGAAAAAATGCAAGAGACTGTAAGATGCGTGTTCTTTTGTGTGCACAAGGATGGAGTGTGTGTGTGTGTGTGTGTGTCAGTAGATGTCTGTGTAAATGCCAGAACATGCCGGTTCCTCTTGAATTTTTTTTTTTTTTTGCTGCACTAGCAGAACAATGCTTAATTGGGACCAATTAAGATAAAGTTTCATAATTTAATTTAGTATTCTTTCCCGGCATCAAGGCAGCAAGTCATTTTAATGAGAATCCTCCACGAGAGCAGCACTGAACAGATATTTTAATGCAGCTCTGTCAGTCAGTTCCTGGCTGTATGAATAGGCTTTCTGCCCAATTTCTGTGATTTTTTTTAAAATGTAGAATAACCTAAAAAATACATTGTTAATGTTGTTCTAACCCCATGATTTCTATTTAATTTGAAATGGACACACTCAGGGTTTTTGCTTGCTGGCAGAGGAAGAAGTGGACAAACAAGAGCTGGCAGCTAAAATGATCCATGAGTAGACTTTTCACCTGTGTATAGCCGCTCACTGATGTGAATCCATTTACAGTTTAGCCTTAATAAAAGTCCCTTTAACTTTGCAGCACCTGCAGCTCTGGACGCCTCATCTAGCTAATGTTAACAAGCCAAACAGGAGTTGTGCTCCGTGATAAATCTGACCACAGCCGGAGAAAAGCTCCCGCAAACAGCCTTCCCCCTTATGATAAATGAACAAGCCTGCGAAAGTCCTTGAAACATGGGGGTTACTAGGCAATGCCACAAACCTATCTGTCTCAATTGTGTTCAATGGCCTGTGATTTCTATGAGCCCATGCTGGAATGTGTGTATCTCTGCATGTGTACCCCTAAAAAGAATGACTGCTGTAAAGCCATTACCTGTCTGAAATGGTGGCCCAATTATGACAGTCTCCTTCAGCATGCAGCCTTGCAAAACCAAACCCCATGAAATTGATTACCTGCACACCTGGACCTCATTTGTGACTCTACTTTTCTCGCCGTCCCCTGTCACCGACTCTCGGCTGGGCCTTGTTCGTTTCAACAGGAAATAAATGATTTAAAGATACATGCATGCAAAGTAATGGAATATTAAATCCTGGACACCAAGGCAACAATTGTGTTGGGAGACAAAAATGCTTGGAGAATTAATTTCTGCTGAGAGGTGAGAAAAATCCTACAATAGCTTTTTCAAACCAATTTGAGACAAAGAGAGGGTGAGGAAGAAAGATACAGAAGAAAGAAAGAGTGGGCAGGAGATGAATTTCCTGATAATGAATAATCACCTGGCTCCCAGCGTCGCCCTCCCTGCTATCATTAGCAACCCTGAGTCTTTTATTGCCTCATTCTATTCTGTATTCCTTCTTTAAAAGACTCCCCCCCGTCTCCGCTCCAGATTGACCTCCCCCCATTAGGCTCAAGGTTACTGGGGCGGGCACAAGGACATTCCTTTGAGAGAAACAGCAACGCTTGGCTGCCACTAAATAAATAGAGATGTTTTATGGGTGTCGGTGACAGTAAAACTGTATGAGATGACAAATCTGCCAGTTGGGTTATTTTGAATACGCACAGGGGAAATACATTTTATTGCTGAAGTGAGGATTTTACAACAGTTAATCATCTTTCAAAAATACCTCTGTATCCTGGATTTTATTCACTGAGAGACAGCCCAACAGTTATGTGGCACAAATTCACCAATACAGGCATAAAGAACACACTGGCAGCCAGCAAAAAGACAGTGATGGCATGTCAGCGTCCTCGCTGTTGCCCCGTCCAGCTCCTGCCTTTGGTGTTTGCACCTCGACCGTGCTTCTCTGTGGTGTTTTATAATGAGCTCTCAGTTCTCTGGGAGGTGGAGTTGGAGGTGGAGGAGGGGGGTAGAAAGGACTGTTGTCTGACTCCCTCACAGCTCCTGGAATAAAAAAGCCTATTTGTGTTCTGCTGTTGACCTCCGTCTCTCAGTGCGAAAAAACCTCTGGGGACCCCCTACGCTCTCCATCCCGCCATCCTTCCGCCTGTCCATTCCTCCCTTCATCGCTGACTGCCCAGTAGCTATGCATATCTGCTGATAATGTTACAGGGCTCTTTCCCCCACAGGGATACCTTACGGTGCAGCGGGATGACAACACTGGCAAGTCGAATTGCACACAGATGGCTTATATCACTGGCTGTTTTTCAAGAAAGCTCAAATGTTGAGTTATTTTTCTCTGGGTCTACAAGTTCCTGACTTGATCTGGGTGTTTTTTTTGTTTCTTAGATGCATTCCTGGGACTGTCTGAACTCCCACTCAGTGAGCTGAAATGCAACATTGTGCAACGGGTATACAGATACACTACGCCTTGAAATGTAAAGTAAATTTCATAAAAGAACAACAACTCTCAAGAATGGGTAGGCATATACTATAATGGGGTAAAAAATGACTGCAAAGCAAAGGGAATGTGTCGGATCCATGTGTGTGTGTGTGAGGTAAGACAAGTAGTCACACGGTGGTGGGTCCCACATAACAGTAGCTGTTGAGTAAGCCTGGCGTACGGCTGACTGCGAGGCGACCTCTCCTGTCTCTCCTGACTGTTGTTTTGCATTCTTCATAATTAGAAGCGCCCAAGCATGCCAGGCATTCCTAATAGAGGTGTTTTACACTAGCGGCTGACACCATCACTCAATCTGAAGCCAGTGGTCCTTTCCCAAAGGTCAACAGCTCAGCCTTCATCCTCTTTTTCGAGCTGCCTCCTTCCCAGAGATGTGGGGGCCTGCTCGTCAGTGTGACAAAGCCACACGCCTCCTTTCTTTTGTTCCCTCCCTCCTGCCCTACCTCTGTAAACCCTGACAACCAACACGAGCGTGGGGTACTAGTTAAACCAAAGCTCCCCATAGTGACGGATGACTCCTCTGCTCCCTGCACCAATGAAGACGGATGCTAAGCATGAATTATTAAGGGCCTGAGCGGAATATTTTGATATTGAACCCCTTATGAATAATTCCAGCAGGGCTACCCCAAAATGAATTACCTTGTTCTCCATGTACTGCAGAAGGAGACGCTGCTCTTTTGTCTCCAGGGGTTCAGGTAGTGGAGGGATGCAATATACTGACCATAAAAATCCATCTCATGCTGATAGTTTGGTATTGTGAGCAAGGAGGGAGTAAAAAGTGTGAGCTGCGATGTGTTTGGACAGTGCAGGATTGTATATTCCCTTTGATCCAGCGGTCAAAGACTGGTCCACAGAGAGACTCACACTGGGATGAGAAGTGCGTAGAATGCAGAGGGGGCTGGTGGGAGCCAATGATTGGGATGCGAGGGTTGGGGTTGCATGTCCAATTATCTAGCAGGCAAGGAGAGAAAGGGAGCCAGCCAATTAGAGGGAGAGGGGAGAGACCTCTGCCATAGACCCACTATACTGTATACCCCACTGAGAGAGACAGACAGGCAACCAGACAGAAACAAAGCCTATAGAGACATATGGAAGAAGAGAAACTGAAAAAAAAGGTCAAGGAAGACAGATAGTGAAGAAAAGAAAGGTGAATTTTTCTTTTTGTGTTTGTGTGTGTGTGTGTGTGTGCACCTTGTACATGACCGCAGTGTTGCTTGAGTTCATAATGCAATATATCACTGAATACTTTATTATGATGGGTTCATGACTAGTTCTGCTAAAAAATAAATAGAAATAAAAATAATCTGGGTAAAATCTTACATTTCACCTGTTTTCAGTTTCCTGGCAACATTTCTGGACTTTGCTGCGTGTTGCCTCTGTGAATGGAATACACTCTCTATGATGAACATCAGAATATAATTACTATTCAGTGCACTCTTTCTGTTGACAGTCAGCTCAAGGAAGAAAAAAAAGATGATTATAACCTTTGAGAAACTGCAGCTAGCCAAATCCTTGACTGAAGGACACTTAATAGGGTTATTACTTAATAAATAATGTCATGTATCCCCCTCTACAAAAGCTCCCTGTGTCACTGCCAGTGTTCATGGGGTTTGCTATAATTTAGAGTGAGGTTGACTATAATTACACTCTCTCTTAAAGAATCTTGTCAAAGTGACTGGGGATTAAATCCAGGGGTAAACAAAAAGGAGGACAAAGTCTGCTTCTTTACTAAGACAATGGCATCCTGTCTTTCTCGGGATATTTCATTATCTATCGAGTGGAAAGATGCCGTTTTAACGAGAGTCCTCCAGCACATCTGGAGCAGAGATAAATAGAACAATTAAGAATCATCCATTCTCACTTTCTAATTAATGGGTTCAATGACTTATTGACCTTCAGAACATAACTAATTGCTCAGGTTAGCAGTGCTTAAACTCCTCGTCGGTCTTCCAATATCGTTTGATTTGTTTCTTGTAGGGAGATTCAGTGGTTGGAGTTTTAGTTAGAATGTCATTTCAAAAGATAATGTCTCAAGGTTAAATGTGCCATGTTGAGTGTCAGGTACATAGTCTATATTCAGCAACTGTGCCTTCAAATAAGCTGTCAGGACGTCTGTACGGTCATGATGTCAGAACTATGCAGTCACGACCGTGGTGGCAAGAACACCAGCAGAACTATTGTGGAAACACGGTGGGCAATGCCTGCACAGGCCTGTGAGAGCTGACCAATCAGAGCACGAGGGGACCTTAAAGAGACAGGCACTAAAATGAAGCATTCAGAAACAGGTGTGCTCCAGCTATAATAACATAATACAGGGTTAAAATAATGTGTGTTTTTTTTTAACATTAAAGCCTTAGACACCTAAAATAAAAGTAAGAAGCTAAAATGAGCATAATATGAGACATTTAACAGCTGCTTTAAGATATGAATGGAGGATTATTCATTTAGAGTGCACAGGCACAGGCATGAAAAATGGAGTATTTGCTGAAGTTAGTCATTCACCCACAACAAGCATGATTGAAATCACCTAAAAGTTACAACACCTCAGTTCTAGGAAAACCTCATATTCCAGTAAACACTATCAATATTTGTGGGAACCCATAAACCTGCGGCCTACCTTCACCATTCCTCAATTACTTTATTACTTTACTCTATCATTTATATGCCTCGACAATACAGACCAATGGCTCACTCACTTCAGGAATGTCTGGTGACTTCTCAATGTCTCATTTAAGTCTGAGCAAATTGAGGGGTTTTGAGCTAAACGGCACTGCACTCTGTGGCCAAGTCAAGTCCAAACAGCGGATTTTGTCTTTTCAAACCAACTGTATAATTTCTGACACCACAGGAATGAAGCCACAACTCTAAACTGAGACAATGCTCGCTCCACTTTGAAAGAAGAGCAACGCTGTCCTGAAGTCTGACCTGCCATTCTGCCATCACACTCTGCGATGACGGGAAACGTTCTTCACTGCAATCAAGAGTGAGCATTCTCTCTCTAGGCACGTGCATTACAGATTATCATCTGCTTCCAAGACTGGAGGACATGCCCAATCATCATCAAAGCAGCAGCCTCCATTTCTGTCTTCTTTCAGGAATGCTCTGTGATACAGAGAAACATTTAGGTGCTGCAAACAGGATATTAAAGACCTTAGTCCTCTTGTCTTACAGCTGGCTCTTAGTACAAAGGCTCTCGCAAGCCAATAATTAGCCACAGGTCTGTTTCACACGCCTGCCTTGACCTCTGACCTTTTTTACTCACCACTACTTCCTGTGAGCATATTTAGAGTCCAGTTGTAAATGGCCCTTTGATCAAGAGGCAGCACAGATGTTTAATACATGCAAAGCCATTAGTAGTCCTTTGTGCCTTAATACATCATAATTTGGAATTAAGCAGACAAAGGTCAAGAGGGCACTGTGGTCTGACCCACGAAGGCCCTTGGCGCTTGATCAGTGGTCAGTCTTTAACAAGGCTCTTCAAGGAAGGCTAGTGTGCCGGCTGAGAGAGGGGTGGCCGGGGGGCTGCTTGCTGATGTGCGAAGCAATACAATTTACTTCACATCAGAACAGAGATTAGGAGTAAATGGGGAAAAGGACAGGGTCATCAGTCTTTTAGCCCTCGAGCCCACACCTCCTTCTTGCATAGCGATTTCCACGGCTGCACGCGTATAATTGTGCTAACTAGAAATCATGAGGAGAGCGTGCTGGAATGAAGCATGTTGTCAGTCTTCTCATGTAATGTACAAAAGAAGAAAATGTTTAAAGATGGTGGGGAATGAGTTCTGAGAAAATGTGCATTTGGTCAAAACTTGGTAGAAGACTTCCTGTTAAGTGTGTACCCATCAAGTGTACTTTTTCATTTTGTCAGCCCGCTTCCTCCGCTCTATCCCCATCCATCTCCAATTCTATGTTGTGGCTCTCTATGTTGAAACCACATGAATGATATTTCACACATTAAATCCTATGGCATGGGATACATTTCCTTACAATATAGGGAATACTGTAATAAAAGGAGCAAATAATGGGCCCTTTTCATTTGAGGTCATACAAATAAAGAGCTGAATTACTGCGGTGCACAGATGTGTCCCGGTGTAAATCATCAGAGCAGCAGCAGTTTGTTAAATGTGCTAACGTCGATATCAAATGAAGACATCAATAAAAACGTGTACAAAGTCTGAAAGCACATTATGAACTGCGCTTTAAATAAATCAATCTATTTCTATGCCACGGCAAAATAGCTATTTCTCTGTCAGCAATTACAAAGCCGCATGGAGCATTCACTCAGAGTCATTCATCATCAAATACTATGATTTATGCAGAACCAAATAGCTCTAATAATACAAGCCCCCTACCTGGCACTCAAAGGACACTGTACAAACTTGAGACAGATAAAACAAGATGCATTAGCGCAGTAGGAGGGATGTGGGGGGGATTCAGAGGGTGGCATCTGGACAGATTAAGATGCAGGAATTTTACAGCCCAGCATCTGTCTTTTGTGTCCGCGGGCTTAAAGAAGACCTCGGACTGTGCATCTTCCTGATTGTAATCTGCGGGTGACCGCAATCAATGAAGGCCTCTGTTTGCCAGATCAATGGAGGACAACAGTAGGTGATAGGAATTCATCATGCTGGAGTGGTTTTGGGTGTGCGGTTATACGCGTGTGTGTGTGTGTGTGTGTGTTACATAATCATAAACGCATCGGAACAGAGCAGCCCCCCCATTGGCACTCATCTGATTGACTACAAGAATTGAAGGATGATTGGCAATAGTCCCTGTCACCAATCACACCCCGGGAGCTGCATCCAGGAGCAAGGAAAAATTCCCATGTTGCTGTAGTGTATTTTACTTTAAAAGGTGCAACTATGTAGTTTGGGGGAAAACATTTTAATCAGATCTTCATTGACTGATTTTTGTTTTTATGCCGACACAAACTTAATAAACAAACTCTCTTTGCCTCATTAATACTGTAAATAAGTTTGAATTTTCTCTCCAAAACTACATAGTGCCCCTGTAAAAGAATAAAATCACATCATGCATCAATACATTTGTGTGTGCAGGCATTTACCCAATTTCCAAAATCCAATCCAAACCTCAAATAACCAGAATTACAAGCAATTTTAGGTTTTGGTGAGTGCAGAAGAATACCCAGAATGATTGTTAGGAGTTGAATAAAGAGGCAAAGAGCAATGAAGGGAGTACCGTCCGTCCATAAAAGGCCAGCTTCGAAGAGATGAGAGGAGAGAATGTAGGTTACTAATCCTCCCAAATTAAAGACATAAAAGAGATTATGTCTACCAAAGCTCTCACTTCTAGGCCAGTACACTGCTACCCCCTCTACTCTCAGCTTGACTTACTCTCTGTGTACTCAAACAATTTTCTCTATCCCACTTAAGTTTTAGCGAGCGACGCAAACAGACGACATAAATCAGATGTGTGTCATCGAAACACTGTAATGAAAAGACGAAGCTCACGGGAATTTATGCGAGCAAAGTCTTAAATCTCGTTCAAATTCTAAACACATAACTGTACACAAACACGGGCACACGCACTGACACATGTGCGCCAATGTCTGTGCTGACACATTACGCACACTCGCCTAACACCACCATGAATGCACCGCAATTAGCATAATAAACCTTGTGGAAAGCACCATAGGACAGACACTGTGAATGATTTACCAAGGGAATATAGCCCACGGAATATGGTGGGTTTACTGGAATATGTGTGTAAACACTACTTAGATGCACTTACCTCCCTTCTAACACCTGTCTAAACACAGCACAACATTCAAATGGCTGTTTATGCTCAAGCGCAACGCCACTGACCTTGCTTTCATCCTTGGGAGAATTCTAAAATAGAAAACCTCATCCAGCTTGTGCATATGTTTAACACACATGCATATTGACCTAGCTTCAAAGGCAGGCAGGTTTTTTGAACCGGCTATTTAAGAGGAGCTTTAACGTCAAAGTGTGGAAAAGAACCACCCCGCGCTGACCTGACTATTTTGAGTCTTGAACTCTCACCTTTGGACAAGGACATGTCGGACGTTGAACAAAACCAAACGCTGACACTCTGAGCCCAGGTTAACGGCAAACTACAAAAATAGAACCGAGGTCTAACCGCAATTAATCACAAAGTAATTACATGTGACTGATCAGTGAGCATTCTGTATCATATGTGGACCATATCTAAGTGAGCGAGAGAATGCCCTTCCAGTCTGCAGAGCATTGGCTGCTCCTTTTCATGTAATGAAGCTATGCAATGCAACCGCTCACGGTGAACAGCACACAGACCAGTGTAAATACCAATCACTCCCAGCTGTGTCTGCTCGCCTCACTGAAGGAGCAGTGGAGAGAAAAGAGAACGCTAACAGAAGACCAGGGAGCAGATATCCTGGAGCACAGCTCCCCGAGCATGACGGTTATTTGCATGCAGGGCAAATAGAAGAGGAAGGAAGGGAAACTACAGAGTGCAGAACGCACCATGAACCCACCTCTGTCCCAGGTAATGACAGGGCAGGGCTTCGAAATGAGTAGGTGTGGAGAAACATGTGGAAAGACAAGTGAGTTAAATAGTGAGAGAGGAGGAAGGAAGAACTCACAGACAGATATGTAGCTGCAGATTGCTTTTCTGACTTTTTTATCTCAAGAGGAAAAGTTACCCAAAGTTTCCCCTTGAAAGGAAATGTTCAAAAGAGGGAGGATATCCTCAAATGCCTGGTGCTCCTTTATTGTAAACCTAATTATCCCTAACATATCTGTCAGAGGATGAGGCCTCAAAGAAGTGTTTTGTCAGAGAAAATACATAAAAGATGAAAAGAGCGGGGGACTAGAGGAAATATTCGCTTTGATGAGAACGCATTTATGCTAGTTATGGACGTCTCTCCCCGTGTTGTATTTTCATTGCCCTCCCTCATGTTCGGTAAGATTTTAGGGTCTTCTGGAATCTCCCGAATCTCTGTTGGCGGCAACCACATCCCAGGGGAAATGTAGGACGAGAATGCTTTCATCCTTCAGAAAACTGTCTCTCTCTGTATGAAGTTTATCACAACACCACTGCATTGCATCGGATACACAGAAGGATTCTTCCCCTGAAGAGGTGGCAGAGTTCAGACGCTTCAGAACTAAGAGACCTGTTGGTTTCCGAGACGTGGCTGTTTACAGGAAGACATAAATGAAAGCCTTTTTCTGTGATCTGTGAAAGTCATTACTTCCATAGGGCTCATTCACAGCAACACTATCATCTTGTGTGATCATCCCTACCAGTCTCATCCCTCACCCTCTCCTCCTAACTTTTCTGAAAGGTTAAGAGGGAGGTGATTTGTTATAAAGAGAGGATTAATGCAGCTGTCTGACTACCACTTGGCTGCGGAACTGTGATGATAACAGGTGTCTTTGTGCACAAAACTGACAGACAAATGAACAGTATATGCGTCCATGTGTCTGATAGAAAGTTAGAAATGTAGCAAAACTCAGGCTGTGGAAAAAGCAGTCCACTTATTTGTTAAAATCTGAAAAACAGTATCACATTGTGAGGAAAATCAGACGGACTAACACATAAAAGTACAGTCACGATCTGTCAGACAACCAGATATACCAAACGTGTGCTGATGCAATACACAGAAACCGGCAGACACAGCTTTGATACACCTGTCCTACCACATAGCTCTACGCAGCTCACACTATAACATGGAATCCCTTTATATGATAATTCGCCATGGTTGACATTGCGTAAACAAGATAAGACAAGTCAGGCTGAGAAGATAAATGTGACAGGGCCTGCAGGGGATCACCGCCAACATATATGGAGTTTATTTGGGGACAGTCTGGCGTGAAAGTGAGGATATGGCCCAGTGATCTTCCTGTTCCAGGTGAGGGCTTTGGCTATTACATTCAGTTTCATCACGGCAGCAGCTGACATCCATGCACAGGGAGCCTGATAAAGACACAGGTGATGGAGAGAGAGCAACCCTTGAGTATGTGATATAATGTTATAGAATAATTTAACAACCTGAGAACCTTTGTTCATCTCGGGGGAAGCTGACTGGGAATACACGCTCATGTTGCTTCACATTCACACCTGGGACTTTACAACAGTCTGTGACTGTGGGCTACTGATCAGCTCCGATAGCGTAGCTGGAAGTTAAGCACACCTCGACAGCAGATGTTGAAAACGCATTGAGCACGATGGCGGCAGCGTTGTGGAAACAAAATTGAAATTGGCGTGCTTAGAGAGCCCATTTTCCTGTGGAAAACAGGGAGATTGAGGGGATCAACCTTGGTAAAGCGAGCCAGAGACGCATCCTTATCCCGATGATGATAGGTCAGCAATTCCCACCAACGCTCCTGACAATTTAACTTATGTGACCGCAACTGTGCAGCGGGTCATCTACTGTAGCAAGCGTGAATTATAACCCATTATAGATAACTGATCCTCGTATACTGCCAAAGTAAAGATAGTTCAGGTCACAAGGCCAACCTTGGCGGCCGATTTCAGCGCTATATATATATACACATCAGTGAAAACAGCTTAGTGATGAAATAGCTGATAGCGAGGGATAAAAGGTGAGTCCATGAGCGTGTGTTTACTTCTATACGCAGAGTCAGCCATCAGCAGGCTTTTTTCCTGTAATTTCTCTGAAGGTAAGACATTACAGTGAGGAATAATAGCACGACTAGACGCAAGCAGGAAAACTCAAGGATCTTCAGCTGATAGATGAAGAGACTGTCAAGTGCTGCGGAACACTGCTGATACGCAGCTAACTGCAACCAAGAGGGAGCAATTAATTATTAGGAACTACAATCATTCACACTTACCTGAAGATGGTGATTAAGTATCTTTCAACACTCCCCGTTTTTTATCTCGGCATGTGTGCATGTGTGTGTGTGTGTGTGTGTGTGTGTGTGTGTGTGTGTGTGTGTGTGTGTGTGTGTGTGTGTGTGTGTGTGTGAGGGGGGAGAGAGATATGGAGGGAGGGGGAGAGGTTGCGCACACATCCCATCAGACTTTGAGGTATGGTGATGAAGTGTGGCAAACAGATCTTATTAACACAGAGAAAAGCTATGAGGCCCTCCTCGGCCCATCTCCACCTAAACGCCACAAAGCAAACAGGGTGACCCCGCTCTAACCCCGGCCTTGTCCATCCATCACCCAGCAGCACACACACACACACACGCGCACACACACACACACACACAACTAATGCCCATATCTATCTGCATCGTCGACACTAGGCCTACCCTGTGGAGAGATTCATGCTGCTTCACTCCATTAACAGCTCCAGCTCACACACACAGTTCACACCACGAGCAATCTAAGAGCAGTGATGGAATGAAAGTACATTGACTCAAGTACTGTACTTAAGTACAATTTCAAGGCACTTGTACTTTACTTGAGTATTTTCTGCTGCCATATACTTCCACTACACTACATTTTGGAGGCAAACATCGTACTTTTTTTTACTGCACTACATTTATTTGATAACTTTAGTTACTAGTTATTTATTGCAGATTTCATGATTGCATCAGAGCCGAAGCAGATTATTTTCAAATTAACTTATTTTATCAACAATCAGATAAACACTCATTCTGATAATCAGTCGACCCATAGTACACAGTGTATACAGACGTGGATATATGTATAATTTACTTTTACTTGTACTTTTGATACTTAACATTAGATACTTTAAGACTTCTACTCGAGTATGACTTTTGGGTACTTTTACAACACTGCCAGTTTATCAGAAACATTCAACATTAACACATCTGGAGATACAATAATTTCACTGTACAGGAAGGTAATCTGAAAAGTAACTAGTAACTGAAGTTGTCAGATGAATAGAATGGAGTAAAAAGTACAATATTAACCTCAGAGATGTAGTGGAGTTGAGGTATAAAGCTCCATACAATGGAAATGCTCAAGTAAAGCACCTTGAATTTGTACCTGTACAGTACTCAAGTAAATGTACTGTGTTTTGTAATCATTTAGGTTACACAAAGAACTTATTTGTGAGTTTTCTGTTGGAGTATATCTACTCAAGTACTGTACTAAGTACACTTTTGAGGTGGTTTTACTTTCCCTCTCCTGCTGCTGTTTTATACTTCCACTCCACTATATTTTGGAGGTAAATGTTGCTGCATCAGAGCCAAATATGTGTATAATTTACTTCTACTTTTGATACTTAAGTGAATTTAATATCAGATACTTTAAGATTTTTTCCGACACCGTCTTAGAACCCTCACATATTTGAACAGGTTCGTGTGAAAAATGCTTGTAAATTGACAGCAAACTGTAAACTATAATATTTAACGGTTTTCCACTTGCTCATTAACAGAGTTGGAATAGTGAACGTGTGCTGTTCTAAGTAAATAGTTCCACAAGTAATATTCCTTATTTCCTGGAACATATTTCACTGTGAACATGTACTTTCCAACATTTACTAAAAATCGCTTCTAACGTGTTGGAAAGAAGCTATAAAAAGGCTTTGAAAAAATCTTTTGACAAGCGGTATCACTGCCAATCTCTTCTCCCTGATCTCTTTCACTGTCTCTCAATCTCTTGTTTATTGTATATCTAACTGTGGGTATCAAACTGGCTAGTTAGATGGTACTTCCATTCCTGAAGACACCAGACAGACAGATAAAAGATTAGGGCTTAGACAGTCAGACGTGGTCAGTAAGGCAGAGGAAATCCCTATCATTTGTCTTAGGCCCTGCAGACGTATGTTCAAGCTCAAGTCTCAACCCCCCTATCGCCTCTTCACTTGTCTCTCACTAGTTTAAGGTTCATGCGGAGGTGAGGGTCCCTAGCTCCCCCTCCCCTTCCAGTGACCCCTTGCTCCCTATGCGTCTCAGTGCAACAGACCCCCTCAGGGATCGACCTCTTTCCCCTCCAAACAAAACACACACACATACAAGCACACGTGTTGCTTTTATGTGCTCTGCAGGTGTTGCAACACACTGTCAAGCATACACATTCCCAGCACATGCACACAAACACATTAAGAACACCAAAGACAGAGCGAGGTAATGGTTCAGGCATTGTTCCCTTTCCAAGAATAAAACCAGATAGGAGCTCTTAGTGCTCTTACTCTGCATGTTTTTCAAACTGGTTAGACCTCACTTGACACTAGCCATCTTTATCCTGGTTGAAAAATACCCCTTCTTACACTGGGCTATTGATTTAAAGAGCAGGTAAGGTCTGCACCCTGTTGTTCACAAGAGGATTTAGAGGATTTAGACAGAGCGTGATGTGCCAAAACCTTTCAGAAGTTGTAATTATTGTAATTCGATCCTGAATGGTGCAACAACAGAAGAAAAACGACTATTGTTTTCTTGGTGGGAGGGCTTTTGAGGGCAAGGGGCAGACAGACCTGGGATGACCCTGTGATGCATAGAGAGAACTATCAGTCAAAATGCCAGACTGACTCTAAATCACCAAACATTTCACTGCTGCGCCTGTCTCCTAACACATGTGTTGAAGGATGTTTCACAGTGTGACTGTTCAGGTCATGCGTGTCTTCCCACTTACCTCTCACCCATCTCCCCCTGCAAATACATCCTGCTTTTCTGGACTTTTCAACCAAATCGTCCCAGTAAATAAAGAGCTCGGAAAAAAACAAACTCAGCAAATATTTGTGTCTTTGTCATCCCATCCATGGACTGATAAATGTGTGTATCCTACAGCTGGTCATGACCAACCAGTCTTGAAATAGGACTACACGCTGTTGTGCTCCAGCTTCATATGAATGCAGTTACCCTGTGCATACACACAGATAATGTTATGCAGGGCTGAGAAGCTCAATCAATTTTCATCATCCGCAATCAATAACAGACAGCATTAAGTTTGCTCGGCCATGAAAATGCAAGCTTTCTAACCATATACCTGGTGTGAGTGCAAGCAGAAACAGCATTGTGCCCTGACCCAGCTGCTTCACCTCTCAGTGCCCTGGCAGCACCCCCGGGCCTGGTGGTGGTAATGAGAGGGCAAGAGGACAGGCAGCCTGGGTTCAGCCACGGAGCAGGGGGCAGGGGGCAGGCGAGGCAGGCCAAAGGATATGCTGGCCCTGAGATGCATACTAAAGAGGCATCAATTACAAATTCCATTGCCAGCATTCCTTGTCAGTCCCATCACAGCTAATAAAATTGCCCTGTGATCCAAAAACCCTGCTGAGCTCAGAAAATCTAGAGGGAGAATTCTGCATATCTTAATCCCTTCGTCAAAGGCAGCACGTCTCAACATTAACTGTTCTTGTCACCTTTAGTGGGGGGAGGTTGACAGGAGGACGGAGCTTCTTTCCATCATGGACAAGCGGCAAATAAGAGATGAGCGGAAGACTCATTTGAATATTTTAACATGAAACAATTAATTACATTTATATTCAACCTTAACATTCAGATGTTTGAGATGGCAAGAAAGAGAGAGAGAGTGTGTGTGTTGTGTCCTTTACTCCTGCAACTGCTCTTCATTCCCCCACAGGACTGTGGGTTAAGTGACAGCTTGGGCCCATCACTAAGATGAATGGTTCTGTCCCACACAAGGCCTTTTAATTAGCTCCACAAGCTGCCTTTCATAAAGTGCACACACAGAGAAATGCACCCGCACACATGTGGTATTATGCACATGTGTTCACAAACATGTGCCCACAAGCAAAATGCAGAGACACATCTATGAAAATACAAATTTTGGGTTGGTTTCACTGGATACATATTTTTTGGGGGAAAAAAAACTAGCACACAAACACAACAACAGACAACAAATACCTTTGATAAACCCCAGCCCCCATCTGAGTACAACCAAAAAATGTGGGCGTTAAAGAGTCATTTCCGCTGGGCAAGATCAATCCATCATCATTTTAGTTGTAGAGAGAGGGGGGGGGGGGGGTGGGTAGCCCTGGTGGATTGGGGGAAGCACTGGTGGGGTGAGCAGCCTGGCTACCAGACGGGTACCATCAAGACCGGGACAGGAAGCAAGAGATCACACTCCTCCTCCTCTGGCTCCTTTTCATTCCCTCCCTTTTCCCTTCTTCTCCTCCTCCTAGAATCTTCCTACACACATGGTTGGGAATGGCGAGTCCCATCCCACCATTAGAGCGTGGGTGGGGTTAAAACAGGGGCCTGGGAAGGCTACAACCAACCACCGGGGCTGTTCCAATTACAGAGTGACTGATACCAGATGATGAAGCTTGTGGCATCTCGCATTAACATCCACCATATCCGCAGCATCTGCCCAGATGAAGGGCTATGGAGGGACACTGAGCTCCACGCACACACACAGTACCATCCAATTAGTGGGGCTGCCAGCTATCCAGCATCATGTTGGTGGGTGGAAAAAAGGAAAACTGCCTGAGCGGGACTCTGTCGAACTGGAGCCACTGAGCAAAGAAGCTGTAATTGTGCTATACGCACTCATTAGCAAAAGGTCCTTTGTAGCCAGCATACTGGCTTTTCAAGTGTGTGAGATAGAAAGAAGGAGAGAGACATCATGTTTTTGATTCGATACAGCCTGAGACGGTCAGTGAAGTGCGCATAATGGCTTGATCTGTCAAGCTCTTCCTCTGGAATGTTCCCCTTTTGTTCCTCCTTACCATTCTCGTTCAACCACACACACACACACACACACACACACACACACACAGACCAAAAACACACAGACAATAAAAAGCAGCAAAGAGGCTTACAGTACATCTGTCACACTGCTGGAGCAAACACTGTAGCCTCACAAGACACCACCAGCTGTTATGGAGCCCGACTCGAGGTTTGTTTATAGCCCATTGTTTTCTCTGCCCCGTCGTTCGCTCCTCAATTTCAATTTACTCAGATACACGCTAACACAAAGGAGGGCAGTGTGTCAACGCCCACAGGCCTTTGAAGTGCAGGCTGAATGTTAGTTTAGACATCTGAGAGCAGCTTCAGAGTGAGCATGCTCTCCCCACTGCCTGTCCACTTATAGGACGCATTTGGCAAGGCATGGGACACTTGGAGTATGAGGAAGGGGTGGAAAACACTCAACAACTTGCTGCCCAATTTGACTGTCAGACAACCCTGGCAATATCATTCCTAGAGATATTTGGTGCACCAAGAGCAGTCTGAAGGAGAGAAATAGTATAATCTATATTGAACACCTTGGAGTGGTATGTGTTTCTACCACTCATTTCCTAACCTGCTCGCCATGGAAATAAAATTATTCTTTATCAGATCTACTTTAAATACTGACAGACCCACAAATCTGTCAGGTGCACGGTGAGTAACTGCATTCCATTCAGTCAATCCTGACATTCTCTGCCTTCATGGAAAATGGTCATAGCTGCCGGGCAAGTCAAACAGATTTGATTTCACTCATATCTAGTAACAGTACGTTTTTCTTTCTCCTGCGCTGGCTGAAACAGAATATGCCTTGTTCCCCCTGGCCTCGGGAGAAATCTTCTGCCTAGCAGGGCTCGAGATGGACGGAGAGAACCCTGACTGCCTGTGGCTGGCGGCGGGTCTGTGGGGAGCGGGCTCATCAGCAGTCTATTGGAGAGGGAAAGAGGGTTGGATGGATAGAGGATAGAGGAGGAAGGGGGGCCAAGGGAGGTAAGGAAGGGGGAAATCAATAAGCCGGCCAAGTGTATCTTTTCTCTGGTATGGGCTGGTCCAGATTTCCCTTTTCTCCCGTTCGCATAAAGGGATGGTCCACAGCACTCCAATCACAAAAAAGATATCTAGAGAGATATTGCAGACAATCTTGAGAGGACAAAGAATCCAATCATACACCCACTAGGAAGACAACTTTTTCTTAGTTTTTGTGGCAAACAGCTGGTCCAAACTTATTATTGTGAGAAGGTTACAGTGCTAGATATATCTAGAGGCACAAAAATACAAAGCCAATATTATGAAAGAGCCATGGGGCTCCAAACATATCCATATAGAGGATTCTCCAATGGGGGATTTATTCATTTCATTAAATACACAGACTTTCTCCATTTTCTTTTGTTTCCTCACGTCTGCATTTCTTGCCAGGTTGTTTCAGTATGTCCCTAATCCCTTTGTCTCCCGAGTTGTCAGGATGTGGAAAATGTAAAGTCTTGGTTGTGATGAAATGTACAGAAGCTGGACTCCTGGGGGATGACGGTAAAAGACAGCCTCCCCTGACAGGTGCCCCCGTCACCTCTGTGGAAAACAGACACAGGAAAGAAGAGCTCTATTTCTAAAGACGTTGCTCTGCATTTCAAGCTGGAGGCAAAATATCTCATGCATCAGCAGCATCACCACCCATATCTGACAAATTCTTCATCATAATCCCACTTGTTAGTCATGTGTTCAAAGGGCATCTCTGTTACCACATTCATTTAGAGAGAATGCATTAGTCAAGCCGGCGTTAGGACACTTAACCTCTGCCCACGGAGTCAGCAAATGGCCTAATCGATTCCTTCAGATCAGTAAAGAATGGCAAACAATGGCCAGCAATCACAGTGAGCACTGTGTTGAGGGCAAGGCCGAGAGCCTCTCCCACAAGGTCAATATTGGAGCCACTCGAACCCGATAAGGAGCCACTGGGAGATAAAGCAAGGGCAGAGGCGTCGAAGAGTTGACACTGTGGTACTTTCCAGTCAGCCTGATTCATAGAGAAGATGACCTCATATCCTGTTTATGATCTTCCCTCTAGCTAGGTTGAGAGTCCTGAATTGATGGATAGATGGTTTGAAAGACTTCTATTTGATAAAACATAGATCACAAAAGCTGCCTGATACAACCTAGATCTCCAAAGTGGCGTCTAAAACCATTCATTCGGACTCTTGTCAACAAGACCATGTCATTGTTATTCAGGCTTCGTCTTTTTGAAAGGACCGTGTTTGATGAAAGTACAGCTGTCACAGTGGGGGACCGGCATAAGTAGTATGATGACAGAGTGATGCTGAGAGAAAAGGAGGTCATGTAGCTGAGGGGCACTTAGGAGCCGTGGACCAAGGGGGCCAGGATATTGTTCGTCAACACGACTAACCCCACAGGGCTCACAGAAAACAGTCTGGCTCTCATTTGGCCTGTCCCTGTCTCTCCAGTTGGAACCACAGTCCGACAAACACACGGGCACTTAAAGATGGATATTCAAAATAGAGATTCACTGATAAGCAGCAGGTTTTTCATTACCCATATATTGGGTCATGAAGTCAAGAACGTCTTACATGTGCTTAAATGAAACTCGAATGGTCTCTATGGTGACATTGGGAAATATATGCATGTTTATACTGTATGCAAAGACCACAAATTAATCCAAATCAGATTTGTACTTAAATGGCAACATCTGCTTAAAGTTGTACAAGGCAATCTATTGTTCGATTCTTAGGTTCGATTAAGAGAATTTTACTGAGAAGAGAAGATTCATCAATATCAACGAAGACTGAGTAAATCTAGTCTGTTTATAAAAGAGCACAATCCATGTGTGAACACTCTGCCTACAGGAAGTGACTAATATAAAACACAAACAGTTTTTCAAACAGAAGCCTCGAGGACTCCATCCAAAAAGAGCTACACTCACCAGATCCTGACTGGCTGGGCTGTTAAACATAAGCATGCTATCTACAGTTCACTGACATTTTCCTGGCAATATTTCTTGGAATATATGTTTCAATTTTCCAGTTTTCGCTCGCTGCTATTTGAAGCCACCGATGTGTGAGTTGGCCGGCGTAACCTTAAGTCTATAAAAAACGGAAATGTTGAACAAGCCAAGACATTAAAATTAAACCAAGACAGTAGCAGAAGAAAACGCAGCAAACACTGGCATGTGTCTTGTTGGTTTAGAGTAACATGCAATCAACTTTGCTCCTTTTCATCTTTTTTTTTTTTCCCTGACAAGGGCTTGCAAACAAAACCGCCTCGTTGGAACAATAGAGCCATGATTGTTGTGGGCATAAAGTGAAACTTATCTGTCATGTCACCCCCCTTTTCAGTACGCGGCACCGAAGCCTAGAGAAGGAAAAGAAAAGCCAAAAAATGTCCCTCTAGTACAATGGCTGCCTTTGTCAAACTGCAGGCTGATACATAGCAAACAAAATGGTAAATGTTTGAGCAATGAAACTGAATCCGTGTTCATTGCTCAAAGCAGGGACTAACCTGCTCAGTTTTTTGGCAGGGTCTCTATGTGTATTAGGAGAGGGGAGGAAAATAAAGTGGAGGAACATACAAAAAGCATTTTCAGTGCTCTACAAAATACCCAGCTAGTATCAGTATAACTCTTTTAATTTTCCGCCTTTTCATTTGCTTGTAGCAAGCATTTTTTATTCCTAACGAGATGAAACAGTATTTCCACATTTGGTCCTCAGCTGACAAACCTATGTTTGACTTTTTGGTTAAGGTCATGTGCTCTGTTTGGACTTGGGCCCCTGGTCTCAGACTGCCAACACATACAGCACAAATCCATAAGTCACTCAGCTGGCTCACTGCAGGACCCAAGGCAGTGAGTGTTTCTTCAATCTGAGTGAAGAAAAAGCTGAGATGATGGACGCACAAGGCAGATAATGACTACTTTCACTGGTTGTCAAATCAATCCAAAGGTCCCCTAGATTTGGATCATGGTGCTCCTACATGAATGGACTTTGATATTTACATGAGGAAAGCCAGACCATTCCTCCCATCTCAAGGGACGATGCTATGGTACCGGTCTTTGACATACGTGACCAGATTCAAAGCCGTGTCCGTGCTTACTCACCCCTTGAGAATATCCAGATTTATCCTCTTTCACAAAATCTCGGGGCAGGGATACAAATTACATGTGACATCACATTGTGGAGACATTGAACAGAACAGCAGCATGGAAGGAGGCATGGACAGGAGGAAGGAGAAGATGAAAGGAGGCACCAGGATGTCACAGTGAGTCTATTGTAGATTTTTCTCAAGACCCAACGTGCCCCATTGTAGAAAGAAATCAACCGTGCCTTCCTGTGCACGTCTGGTAATGAGGGTGTCCAACCAAGCTAACAACTACCACCCAAACAGACCAACACACACATGCAAAGACACATTGTGAAGACATTTTTACTGCTGAAACCTACTTTGCTTAGTCTACCTATTCACATTGTATAGTCCTGGTCCATAAATAGACGCGGCCAAATGGTACAACATAAACTTAAGACAGAGTTGTGTCCCTCAGCAGCATCTGCCACGGAGTAAATCTGCCCACAGCCTGCAGCTGTCAACAGGAAGCCCAGAATGACCTCCACACACACACATACACATGCTCCAAGAGTCAAACACACACTCTGAATTGCACACACACCAGTCTTTCATCTGTCCATGATTGGCTCGAGTCCAGCCTCACATATCTGTTCCAGTCTCTTATAAAAAAATATATTATTCAGTCTTGTTCAGCTACACTTCAGGTCATTATTATTACAGGAAAGCGGAATTAGTGAAATAAATTCAGCTAGAACAGCGTTTGAAATAAGCACATGAAAAAGTGCTACTGGACGTTTTGTAAACACATGCTATATTTAACCAGCCCACATACCCTGTAGCACAGTGCCGGCAAATGCACACTCTCAAAGGAGGGACGGGTTTCTGGTTTTTGTCAGTGCAATAGCTCCTAGCACCTCAAGTGCCGTGTCCAGATTGTCAGTTTGCTCATATTTTCCCTCAGCCTGTTGGCGGAAAATTTACAAGAACGTTTTTAACAGTTTGTTATTTCATGGGCTGGCAGAGTCAGTTTTGCTGAGTGCCTTGTAAATGTCTTTTAGGACCTCTGATAATCAGGGGGACTACGGGCACTTCACTTAGTGGAGTACATGAAAGTAGCAGTTCCCAGTAATCTATCATGGAGAGACAGAGGGAGTAAAGCAACTGGTGTGTCTACATGTGTGTGACCGCCCCCTCTGCAGCCTGTATCAGGATGCATCATGTCATGTTTCATAATTTTCCATTTTTTCCTATCATATCATGAAAATAAGACAGGCTGCTGCAGTATTCACTGTTCAGATGGGTTTTAGAAAAAAGTGTTGTAAGTGACAGCTGAGGCAACTGCCCTCCACAAATCACATCTTTCATCAGTCTTCATTAAACCGAACACAGTCAACACCCTTGATGAAACAACAGGAAGAGAAAACATGTACACATACACACACGCACACCCTCACATGCACTCCCAACACACACAAGTGCAGTCAGGACGGACCAACAGCGATCCATTAACGGTAATGAGCGTATAGTAGTCGGAGGGATCTCAGGGCCTGACAGCACTAGGAAGACGAGGGGGGGTGTGCACCCTGTTTCAGTGCCAACCTGCCATCTGCGCCCAGCACTGGCTGAGTTAATGAGGGGATTAGGCCCACATGCACAGCCGTGGGACAGGGCCCCTACCCTGCCACCAGCAGGAGCCCACCACACCAGCACTTTTATATGGAAAACATGACAGAGGCAAGGTGGGCTACTGCACACATGCTGAGCAGAAACCCCACTGACTGCCGACGTGCAAGGGCATGTGGGTTGTCTGTTTGGCCATTCCTTTATGGATGAGATTGAGTGTGTACCTGTGTGTGCATTTGTGTGGTGATGTACTAATAAATGACTAAAAATCTGAACATGAAGCGGGATACAACGAGGCACACGGCGCAGGGAACAGAGGGGATCACAGGGACCCTTTCCTCATCTGGCACAGACAAAAGAGCAGCTTGATTAAAGGGAACCAGGAGGCAAAACAAGTCTGTTCACCTAGAAAAGATTAATATGAAGAGAAAGGGACAATCTGTTAAACAAAGCAGGAATATGTTAGCAGCTCCATTTGGCAGTGACCCGAGCCAGCACTGGGAGCACACCACTATTTACACCCAACAAACCCAAAGCACCTCCAGAGATTGCATGTCCTGAGGCAGCCTACCCTTCAACACCGGTCCACAAGGAGCACAGGGGCCCTCAGGCCTTCCCGGCGAGTAGCGACACCTTTATGTGTCACTGCCTTCCTCCTTACGGCCATCACCACCTCAGCTCAACTTACGTGGCTGAGGTATAGTGTTCTGCTGCAGAGGCAGTGGAGAGAGGAGGACTACGGCCAAGGACTCAAATGCCAAACAGCGACAGATAAAATTACTTTACAAAAAGGCTGATTACAAAATAAACGAACAGATAAGTGAATAAATCCACTGACCTTGGGTGCAATTAGCCCTTAATTACTGCAGACTATGTGCCCGGGGAGATAAATTAATTAAAAGAGGATAATGGAAAGCAACAAGGGAGGCTTTGTGTGGAAATACCTGCCAGCAAAAGAGTCACCACAAGCATCCAGCATGAGGAGTTCTGTGTAAAAAGCTGGAGTTGGTGTGTGAGGCAAAGAGACAACAAAATGAAAGTGTAAAACATAAGAAAACAGAGTCCTTGGCATTGTTAACTAACACTCAAATCTCACGAGGCTTACGATTTATTATTATAGGTTTGGGAAGTAATGAAATGTGAAATCACAAAAAGCTCCAATATGCCACCGAAAAATGGCTACCATTATAGGTATTATCCGCAAACATCATGTTGGACATTTTAATTCAAACCTTTCATGCCCTATACTGCCTCCTGACCACAGCGAGGAAACTTTAACGACTAGTCAAATTGGGTCTTGGCAAAAATGTTAATTCGCCCTGTCCCTGTTTCACTCCGTCTGTGTCTGAGCTTGTTTCTGTCCCCCAAACTGCTGTTAAATCTGCTCCCGCAACAAATACGGACATACTTTCCTGGCTTTTTTATACATTACAGCAGTGGAAACCATCGTTATCCTGCCCACCACCCACACTATAGCACTCCTCTGAGGGCGAGAAAGAGAGACAGAATCTAGTCAGTAGACACATCCAAGGGTCAGGCGTAACTACCGCCTTTACCATTTGGACTCTGCTTCTTTTCCCCTTGGTGCTGTGTGAGGCTACAGGATTGAGTGCCAGTCTTCCCATGAAACCAAAGGACAATTATGTTTATGTCTTGACCGTCCCTTTCTCCTCCCCCCTGCCCCCTCCGGTCTGTCTGTCTCTCCACACTGGCTGATCAAGGCCCTGGGAGCCCTGTAATAACAGTCTGTTTGGACACTCATCACTGATTGTCAATTAGAGCTTCTGTCTCCTGTGACCCCCCAACACGGAGACTTTAAGAAGCTGTTGACAGGCTCAGTCGTCTCTACCTGGTTAGTCATCGTACTATTTAAAGACCACGTCACCTAACAACATCCCTTAACTGCTGAGTGTCTCCAGAGCTGCTCCACAGAAACAACACACAAAGCCACGGCCTAATGTCTAAATGCAGTATGCGTTAAAAAACTAATGAAATAAAATGGCTGGCACTTTCAGATATGGAATGAGTCATTGCTGTTTAACCACAGCCTAATAAAGAAAAACAGACCACCGAATACACTCAAATGGAATGAATGGCATGGCTCATGTACAGCGTATCAGACCACTGGCAGAGCTGGAGGAACATTGTCCAGCGGTGGTGTTTTATTGGAGGCTTGTATTTGTTAATGTGTCTGGGCTCCTGCGCAGTTGAGAGAGAGAGAAAGCCTAACAGAGAGGCTGTTGTGCATGGGTCTGGCTGGAGTCCACTGTCCCCTCCAGCCAAACTACCATATTCACACTTTTTTATAAAGCCTTATGAACTGGGGGCACTCTGTGTGGGTGAATAGTCACTCTACCTCTTCACACACAGACTACTTTTTTTTAGAGTTCACCGTGTCAGCCGGGCTGAGAGCAATTGTTCCAGTGAGAGTACTTTTGCTTTATTTCCATCACTTTTTCTTGTCCGGCCTTCCTCTGTGTCTTTCCGGGCTGCTGAATAGCTGCCTACACCCTCTCTTTCATGGTGCCCTCACTGTTGCTGGAACAGTGACGCCTAGGCAGGACCTGGGTCTTAAATAAGGGCTTGAGGCCTGACACATGTGGCCTGTGAACTGACAGCAGCTTTGTAAGGCAACAGGGGGTGTGGGAGTTTGGGGGCCAGGGGCCAGGGACACTCAGGGAGGAGAGACAAGCTGAAGGAGCCCCTTGAGAAACAGCCTGGGCCAACAACCACAACAACACCTCAACAAGGGCTCCAGTCATCCAGCGGAGTCGAGCTGGAAGGGAAGGAAGAAACGGCACCGCTGCTAGATGCCAACAGGAATCAAGACAGCCTACGTAAGAGGAAGGCAGAGGAAAACCTAAAAGGAGGACTGGGCAGATGATGGACAGAGGGAGAAAGAAGGTGAGGGGAGAGTGAAAGGAAACAAACTATACTGGTGGGCTAATAGCGCCAAAGAAACCTCCTTTTCTGTTTGTCACAGAGAGGAAGCTGGAAAAAATCCTGATGAAAACAATCTGGGTAAAAGCTGTAGTAAAAGGGATGTTGTGAAGAAATACGAACAGACAGGTGAGAGGGAAAAGGAGAGCAGCTTGAAAGTGCACTGTGTGTCACAACACATTGCCATACGTACCGGGGAATCTGTGAAAAGGCCAGCAGGGAGATAAACAATGATGAAAAAACGAAGCCAGAAATACTTCAATGCGACAGTGGGGAGATAACAAAGATAACCACAAATTAAAGTGGAAACTGCAAAAGAAGAGTCACATGTTGCATCAAAACACAAAAGTATTGGCTACTGTTTTATCGGTTATCACCTATAGGATTTCAGCCAAAGCTCTACCAAGCTGAAAGAACTTCAGTGGGAGGGAAAAAGAAAAGGCGAGGAGGAGGAGTGGGTGGTTTTCCAGGACAGCAGACAAAGAGAAAGACAATTACAGCAGCTCTAAAAATCTATTCAGTGCATTTTGCTGGGAACTGTTCCTCCTCCATCTCTCTCTCTCTCTCTCCCTGAGTCACTGTGCACTCCTCTGGCCCGATCCCAGCCTAATCCTTCACTTTACCTCCATCTCAGATGATTTCACAGTTGTCACTGAACGCTGAATTTCCTCTTTCTTCCCACAAATGTTAACCGGGGGACATGCCAAGATGGCGCCGAGATAGCAAACTGGCTAAGGGGGGTGGGATGTGCCTCTCAAACTGGCAAATGTTTCCCTCACGGTTGTTAGCCTTCTCCACAACAGCACATTAAAACACTTGGCCGACAGTGCCATTTAGCAGGTGAAAACATCCAGACTGTCCTCAGAGGAGGCTGAAGAACGCTCACACCAGCCAATGTCCTTCACTTAAAGTTAGAACCATCAACATTTCACTAACGAGACAAGAGACCCTCTATGTGAAGCCGCACGTCAGAGGACTCCTCAGAAGGCAAACCGAAGGTCATGATGACATCGCCACCTGTCCCCAAACGATCAAGCAATGTCCACACATTATGATGGAAGTCGTCGCTGTGGCTGGCCTTCAAGAGACTGAGCCGGAGCAGACCCCCCCTGTCTAATTACAGTTGGAGAGGTCACTGTCCTTCCTGCTGCTGATGTGGATTTACTGACACTAAATCCTGCCTTAACGAGGCATGGAATCTATCTGACAGAAGGGGAAAAAAAACATACAGCTGCGCAACATGGACAGTTTGGGTAACAAGACAAGAGACGGTAGCTAATGGTTTAAAATGCCACTGATCACTAAATCCCCTCTGTCATGTCCACAATTGTTGCCCATTGATTCCCCTCTACAGCTGCAACACTGTTTTGTTCCCTCCACGTCAGATCTCTTGAACTTCATGCCATGAAGCTATGCCACTGGTATGTGACTGCTCCTGGCAATGGAGTGAATTAGGTTTGAAGCAGGGTCAGAATAACTACGCTGGGCCAATGGTCTTGGCATAGACAGCACCATGTGTTACCCGGCTGGTAACCACTACACACAGAGGAGTGAGGTGTGGTAACAGTAAACAGCCCAGACACAGGAATGCACAGGGCAGTAAAACGCTATACAGCGCCATTCATCACAGCACCCAGAGCTCAGCAGGGGCACAAATATCAACGTTTCCCCCACACGCCCTGTTCCACAAACAGATTTCAGCATACTTTCAGTCTCCCGCTGTCTATAATTCTCCCCTGTGTGCCTTACTGTCTATAAGTGCCCGTCCGGCATTCGTGCTGTCTGTCACTGATGTGCTTGTCAGTGAAGTTTTTTTATTAATAGCTTGGTGAGTAAACAATTTGAGGTTTAGCGTAATGCCACATAGGCCGTGGCAGTGGATGCCAGAGGGGTCACCTCTGGGACAGAACCTCAGAAAATGTCTCCAGAGTGGAGCGGGACAGCAGCTGAGGACTGATAGCCTAATACATAAGGATGGGAAACAAAACATTAGGGATGCACAGTAATATATTTTTGCCAACATCCTATCAGGCTGAACTAACACTCATTTTCACTGTCAATTAAACTGTTGATTATTGTTGCAAAACTAATTCAGGGTCTCCAAACAAGAAAAAGTATCTTAATGAGGAAGGAAACATTAAAGGTGCAATATGTAACTAAAATTATCAACAGTGTTGGCATTATGTCAAAGACATCTATGTCTTGTGTTGCAGAGATATCTATTGAAGTTAGCATGCTTAATAAGCTAGCTCCTATCCGCTTCATACTACAATTTCTTACATATTAAACCTTTAAAAAGCCTTTATTATAAATGGCTAGATCATCAAAAGGGCATTCATTGACAAAGCCAAAATGTTTCGACCATGATCAGTTGCTTGGTCTATAAAATGTCAGAAAATGGTGAAAATGTTGATTAGTGTTTGCCAAAGCCCAAGATGAAGTCCCTCAAATGTCTTGTCTCACAGAGGAAACCAGAACACATTCACAGTTAAGAAGCTCTAAGCTGGAATCAGAGCATTTTGACTATTGTTCTTTAAAAAAAAATGACCGAAACTGTTAATCCATGAGCAAAATAATAAAAGCCAATATGCCAATCCTTTCCAACTCAGTTTGGCCGACTGCCATATGCATGTTTCTTTCGATCTACTTGCAAAGAAAATAAAGTCTCTCATGTAGAGTGATCTTATTGTGATGGACCTCTGGCAGATGGAGAAAATGTACAAATTCATAAACTATTTAATCAATGGTTCGCGTTACTTGCACATAATTAAAGGTCATGTTGTTGGCCTGGTTTTATCAGCAAATACTGACGATGTGCTGACATTATTGTGCATCTCTGCAGAACATGTTTTCAGTAAAGGCTGGAGGAGGACAAAAGCAAGTACTTTAAATGACACGGCAATAAACTGTGCTGCACTGATAGGCAATGATATATGAGTCAACATTTGTATGGACTAACCAGGTACGTTCAATAAAAAGCAAGTGGTTGTGACCAATGAGTGGAGGTGCGATGCATATACACCGCTATGGACCATTTAGTCCACCATCAACAGAGTAGGGCAGCAGAGCTAAAGCATGTGTGACTTTCAGGAGCTGGAGGTGTCTACGTGTATGTGAGTGTGTGTGTGTGTGTGTGTGTGTGTACAAGCTCCTTCAAAGCCTTTGGTGATAAATCCAAACATTTCTGGTCGACTGAAACGCAACGTAAATCTGTCCTCAGAGCCAGTCGGCATCAAAAAGCCTCAGGGACAGATGTGTAAAGAAAAAGAGCACTGAGTGACAACCAGAAATCTATTCTCCGCTTGATGTGTCCCTCCTCATGGTGAGGACAATCACAGTTTATCTCACTAAAGGATTTTCAAATTTCAGTCCCCACTTCCTCTGGTTGCCTAGATGAAGCGAGGCAGAGCACGTGTGAGATCCAGACACTCAATATGTAGCCACATGTACTGCGCTCTCTCTATTCTTTCACAGATTCCCAGGGATATTGGATCGGCAAATGATTTAACAAAGAGCCGGGATTAGAACAGTGTGAAACAAGGTGCTTGAAGCAAAAAACAAAAAGAGGAAACAATGAGCGCAAGGGAAGACTGCGGCGGGAAGATAATTAATGAATGGCTGCGTCAAATAATACAAGCTGTAACAGTGGGACCTCTTGTCCTACTTCTGCTGCGCATTACGCACACACAAAGACACACACAAACAAATAAGGGGGAGGAGGAAGAATTAAGAAGCGGTTCCAAAAGGAATTTAATAGTGATTTACCAACAGACTTCCCCATAAAAACGTCTTAAGGAAACAGAATATGAAACGGCACGGGTCATTGAGAAAGACAATGGAAACAGAGAAAATCTGGCAGACAGGGACATTCTTACAATAATGATGGTGAGGCCGCACTGCATAATAAAATATTGGTCGCATAGTGGTAAAACACAGAACTTTTGGGGCGATGGGAGGGGGTGGGGTCAGGAGGGTTCAGGGTTTTTGTCTTGCACAGAGTTCACTTTTATTTGTTAGGCTGTGTCAGCTAGTCAGAACCACAGGGGAAACAGACGTGCCCTCCGAAGAAGTGGACAGAGCCGAGCGGCCTGAGAACTATTTTATATGGAAATCCTGACACCACGTTTGCATTAAAAATGCAAGTCAGACCAGGACATACAGGGCAGATAATGAAACTAGTTTCCAGAGGTGCATATTTACTATAAAATGCGATTTGTAAATTAGTATTCAAATATATTCTGTTCATGGGGTCCTGCCTTGAATTATGGGAGGTAATTTTTTTCCAGTGTTGAGAGAGTGCCTTATTTCTGTGGCAGGTAATTGAGAGCAGCGATGTGAATAGAGTGTCGGATATGGTGAAGGCCTGACTCTCCCCTCGGCGTCAATGTCTCTCTGAGGCCCAGGAAAGAACCATTGTTCCATCAAGGGACACAAAAAAGGGATTAATTTGAATTTGGTTTACAATGCCATGCCTTTCAAGTTAATCCATCTGGCCTGTGCCCCGGAGTTGCCGGCTACTCCCTCCATTCCCCATTCACTCTGCCAGCGCTCTTTGTCTACAGGAGGGGTAAATGTCAACTCTGCCACTGCTTGGGCAGAGAGTCTCCTACTGAGCCAGGAAGAGAAAATGAAGACAGAAAGAAAAAAACGGCCGCAATTACAGAAATAAATGCTTTTTCTTTTTTTTAATTCTTCAAGCTGGTTTTATTCACTAATCAGTGTTAGTTTCACTCCTACAGTATGCTACATTTTCATGTATATTCAGTACTCACTAAGATGTAGCCTATCAATTATAATATACACAAAATGAAAGTCTCTCTGAATGCAGAGGAATTATGTGCAGCACTGCTGTAATTTGGCTTTAACAGATGGAGATCTGGCATTAAGATTTTGTAAATAACAGGCTGTGTGGAAAAAAAAAATCCACTTCCCTTCCTGTGTAGTTACTAAGTGGCCCGCATTATCTGGCACCCCTGCTGAGAATGTTAAGATGAGTCTCCCCATACATCCATCATGTCCGTTTCCTCCTCTTCCCCCCCAAAAAGTCTACCAAATTACATGGGTAGGTACACGAGAGGCATTTTAGTTGCCGTTCGTTTGTCTGTTGCTTTAATTATTTCTTAAAAATGCCCTTTATGTCATTAAAACGCTCTCTATCTTTCACATTTTCCAAATGATGTGGCATTGAAGTAAAAAAAAAAAAAAAATGTGGTAACTTCTAAAATCCAGAACAGAAATAAAAGAGCAGAACAGAACTCCATGCTGTCATTTCTAAACTTACTGCTCACACATTGTGGTGGTTTTCGAGCAAAGTATCCAGAATTTTTTATGCATCCCTGGTATACAGTATTCAGGAGGCTGCAATGACCCGAAATCATAAAATCTAATTTTACTGCAGAGTGGTTTGGAGGATAGAGTGAGAGGGTGACTGTGAGGCTGCAATGGGAGAAGCATCTACAGGGAGAACTTATAAAACTTCAAATCGTATAAAAACCCTTTGCTACCATCACTGGCTGAGGTAATGGTACTGCCTCTCCTTCGCCGTCTCCCTTAGTCTCCGGCTGCTACCAGAGGGACGCTCAGACTACTGACCTGTATCTTTGCTGCACAGCTCCCTGTACACCCCTGAAGGACACACATCTCCACAGACCAACAGAGGACAAAACTGAACAGTTGCAGCAGACATCTGCACGTGGAGGAACAACTGAGGGATACAGATGGGGTTTTTGAAGTCTCTTGGCTGTTACCTAGTTAACAAGCCTTTCAATTAGCAGGCATGGCAATCTACTGCAACAAATATTACTAAAGACACAGAGAAATAGTTCATTTGGATGCGGGCTTAATGAATGCAATTTATCTTGCTCCCGAGAGAGCTAAGTAAAATACACATAATATGTACAAAGAACAGCGGAGAGGAACACAGATTTTAATTAGAGATGTTTTATCAAACAACTCTAGTGTCTCAGCTGATGTCCTCCTGGCACCACTTAAATGCTCCTCTGCATTAATCAGGCAGCTCATGTAAAGTACATTATGCAGAGAAGATGTCAGTGTAACTCTCCATAGATTCTAACACATGGCACCAATTCTCTGCTTTATCTTTAGCTCCAATAACAGTACTTCTTACTTTGTCCTTATTACAGCGAAGAGATATTTTCAGCGGGCAGGCCAAAGCCAATACTAAAAAGATGAACAAAGCTCGTGCTGATATTTTATTTATACTGTGTATAGTTGTGTGCTGTGCACAAAGCTAATGATGCTAGATGATCTGTGCACAATTTTCAGATTCATCCGAGTTCAAAAACTATTGTCTAACTGACAAACCATCTTCAAAAACCAGGCACAGCTATACAGTTGTTCCTCGAGAAAGACCTCAGATGACGGCTGAAAGAAGTTGAATAACCTAATTAAATAAAAACAAAAGTAGAAGGCTTCGGGGGGCACAGTACTCCACAATTACAGATTTCTTTTTTAGGTCAAATCTCAGTAGTATGGCCAGGATTTAACTAATATTCAATTAGACAGTGGCTTAGTTCTAATATAAGCCAGCAGATTTAGCTGTCAGTCAGAGTTTGACAGCATGCAGCATGTAAAACTAGAATAAATGGATGCAGTGTTGTGGCCCTGACAGATGTGTTTAACCTACAAAGATCCAGCATCCTGCTCGCTATTCCTGGTACACAAGCATGCTGTCAACATTGTTTACGAGAGGTCTTTTTCACCTAAAAGCGTCCGTTTTCTGGCCAGTGTCATAAGTGAGACTCATACTGCGCTGTGATCTCCACAATGCTGCTATTCTTCAGAGCCGGGAGGACAAAACAGTGTGAGGCTGAGAATTGGAGAAATGCAGCGGCAAGAGGTGTATTGAGGTAGACAGCTCATACCACCCCCCTCTCATACACCATTAGTCCTGGCGGTATGTTGCACATTCCAGCCCCCCTGAGTGTGTCAGGGAAGTGGGGCCCCTCCGCTGTGGACCCATCTATAGAGTGCTAATCCACCGCTGGGCCATGCAAAACAGGGGACGACCGAACATAAATAAATAAGAATGAGTCGAATCTCCGTCTACTTTTCCCATTTCAATCAAGTGCCGGGATGGAAACCAGACAGCACGGTCACATTCAGGGGCCAGTCAAGGCTCAATTAGAAAGCCCCTCACCGAAAACAGCGAGTGATTATTTTTAAGCCCTTAAAGTGTCTCTCCCTGCTGGCTGAGAAGTGGGGAAGTGGGGCTCAGGAGGATAAAAAAACCCGCCTTTCTCCCAACACCGGCTGTCAAAATGTATAAAGTTTATAAACAGAGACAGACAGGATTAAAGGTGCAAGGAGGGAGGTCAAAAAGAAGGGGAAGGGAGATTGAGGACCCCCAACCCTCTCACTGACAGATACCAGTCGCCAGCAAGCGCCAAGCGGAGGCCGATCACCAGGACCACACTGCTGCGGAACAAAATACTGAGGACAGCAGGACCTGTGATGTCTGGAAACCAAAACCCACTCCATTTATTCTTATCACTCGTTTAGCATTCAGTCCTGTGCCAGTATGCACGGCATAATGACAGGCACCACACTGAGGGAAAAAGAGTGGAATACATGGTGGTGTTAGCGGTTTATATAGCCCAGGAGCATTATCATGTAAATGGTAGTTACTGTACAGTAAAAACCCTGCTTTTAAAAATGATAGCAGCTGGGCCTCAGAGGGGGAGGGATGTATCCTGAACATAAGTGCTCTTCAGGGACACTATCCCTGCTTTTTGTCTACTACATCAAAGAGATGCAGCTGAAGAGCTTCCATTTCCATTGCTGAACACTGTGTACTTTGTCTATGAAACTTAGAGATACACGGTATCCATGTGCATGTACGACAGGTGCACAGGTTTGTGATAATGAGTGATCATGCTTGTACCTGTCATGTTTCCCATTATTTCCATTCACTAAGTCCTCCCCAGCACGCATTCAGCTCCCATAAAAAGCTGAATTTTTTGAAGTGAAGATCACTCTGAGTATTTCATTAAAACTCTGCTTGATAGCACAGTTCATCTGATTACCTTGATGACATCCAGCTAGTTTAATGTTCTACAGCTGTACCCTATTAAAGCACCACTTCCATCTACTTTCACTCATCACCCAAAGTGTAATTCTACCCTGAGCAATACGCATTGCACAACAAAATTTCATTATCTCAATGCCAATCCCTGTAATTTTCGCAAATATGGTGATGACACTTCTTTGGATGAGGAACAAAGGAATTAAATTGGTTAGAAAAGGGCAGCTGGGGGCTGTCGCTGTAGTTCAGGCATGGTGGGTGGAATGCAGCCCAAGAAATATGAGTCATTTTAATTCTCTTCATCATTGTTTACTGTCTATGTATCACTGTGTTCCTGACCCAAGGGCCATACTGTGGCATTGCCCGTATCAGTTAAATGTCTCCGGCCTGGACCAATAGAACAGGTACTCACTCAGCCTGTCAGCCAATTACAGGCCGATGCTGTCAGCAGGACAGAGTGATGCCGAAGCTCCCTGATGAATACAGGCACGTCGAGCATATAAATCGGTTTCATCTGGTGTCTGTCCATACATCCAACGTGCACATATCCACACTTCCACACGCACCCACATCTCTGCTGAAAGATTCTCCCGTGGGTCTCATCCGTCTCACTTTGTTCCACAAACTCACTTGTGATCATTTGCAAAAAAAAAAAAAAAAAAATACTTAGCGAGCATCTGTTTAACTTAGTTCTACAGTAGTGCACCCGAACAGTCTTTTAACTTGACATCAAAGCTGACCGATGAAAATGGTCCCAAAAGTCCCGACAGTACTTAGCAACTATGAGCACTCGGTACAGATCAAATGGGACCAAGAGGAGCTATGATTTTTGTATGGAAAAATCTGGCTATAAGGCGCTGCAGTGTGCACCTTGGGAGCAGGGTCACACCAGGGCTTGGATGAAATATTCCGTGACTTTTCATGACGAGGAAGAAGAATTTGTATGACCTAAAAATTATAGTCTACCCTGTTTTGTTGTGGTTGCAGCTCGGAAAAGCTCTAAAGTGATAAACACTCGCACTCTGTAACATCTGGTCTCGCTAAAGAGAAAACCAGATTCAAACGACTTATGTGAAAAGTGAGAAAAGAGAACCTAAATTAAAACTACCCATTTGAAAAATGGCTTGATAATCCTTGACTTGAAAATTCATCAAATCCCCTGACATTCCCAGTCTCCTTAAAGGTATTCCAGAACCCCATGACCAATGGGGAACCTGTTAAGATAAAATATTTTCCAATTACTTCACCAAATTCCTCAGAAAATCCATAGTCTGGGTAATATAGATGTGTATTTATTGTCTACCTTTTTCCATCCAGCAAACCTTTTGTCTGCAAGCCGGATAGATGCTCATTCTGCATCTGTGGCTGAGAGGATTAACAGACGGGCTGAGGGAGAGTCTTATCTCACCTTGCACAGATAAATCAGACACTGCTCTGGAGAGCAGCAGAGAGGAAGACACAGGCATTTGAGGAGAAAAGCCACACACCGTGCTCCTCGCCAGACTGTTTGTTTAAAACCTGCTTTAAGGGTTTATGCTCTGCTCTGCCTGCCCTCAGGAATGAGCGGCCAATGGCCACAGGCTCCAGGGTTGTTTGGAACGGGCAAAATGGTCACCTTGATCTTCTCTCCTGTGACAGTTTCCAGACAACATGGACGAAAAAGTTGTCTGCTGAGAACCTGACCTACATTTTTCTCTACCTCTGACCAGACAACCACAATTTTCCACCTTTCATGCGACTATCCTGACACCCTCTCACGCATACTTGTTTTGTGGTATAAATAAAATTGGAAGAGACGCTGTTTTTATCAAGTCGGAAAACAAATTCACACATAAACTTGAGAAAATACTGAATTAACACGCTCGCCGTAGTTACACTGATTTGTGGCAGGCGACCAGAATTAGTACAAAACTGTGAGACTGCCATCTGACTGTGACACACACACACACTGTTGTAACACTTGTGTGCACAGACTCAAATGTACAGTTTTGTATCGAAAGAAAATCAACGCTGACATTTCCCTTGCGTCCTTCTGTACATGCCAAAGTGAATGTTATGGGACGCTTTACAACTTTATGGTCAAGATGAATGGCAGTTGATGTTCAAAATGAATATATTTATAGTCGTATGAGGACAGCTATAATAATGTCTGTGAGTCTGGAGGACAAAGCTGGCTTTATGTGGCTTTGCCCAAGGGGAAATAGTTGGAATCTTATGCGGGATGAAAGGAAACCATACTTTCTGATACAATTCAAGCTTGAAAGTAAAGCAGCAGAAAATCTTTTTTGTGAATCTAAAACGAGTCCAAGTCGTGCGTGACCTAGTCATTGCTCTTGCAGGACTGCTTTCTCTGCAGTTTTTTTTCAGAGAAATAACATTGCCACTCTCACGAAGGACAAATACTGAACATATGCCTCAAGCAGAGACACTGAAAACTGAATCTCAGTGCTAAATGTTGCGTGAAAATTTAAACAAGCATAACTGTTATTTTACCACAGACAAAAGGACCCTTCCGTCTTATAAACAATTTCAATTAAGAGGGGTGTGTGTGTCTGTGTGTGTGTGTAACCACCCCAAGCAATTAGAAATTATTGATCTGCAGAATTGTCTCAACAACAGTTAATTACAAAGAGCTTCAGTTTAAATGATTGCCTGATGAGATGCACATCTCAGAGAGAATAAGCTAACAGGAATCTTGATAGAGTCAATCAGTATAAATGATGAAATATGTGTGCCCGATGGGCTGAGGGTAAGTGTAATTATGGTCTTGAAGGGATATTCAGTGACATTATGGGACTACTTTAACAGCTGATTAGATCAGGAATACATTCCCTTCACCGTTGATTCATATGTGGTGGCGGTACCAGCATATAATCAAGACAGGTGGGGAGCAATATATATAGAGAAAGGTGGAGAGTGGATACAGATGGTGCTGGTGAAGAGAGCTCTTTCATCTTAAAACACTGTCATTTATTTTTGCATATGAAAAAAGTTCCCCCGCCACAAAGAGGGCATCCTAGTCAAGGTGACCTCTGGGGCGTGAAACATCAATGGATCAGGTGCAGGCCAACTGTTCCATTGAAGGTTGGAAGCTGAAAGGAATCACAGCAGCTTCAAAGAAACCACTGGCAAAACACAGAGAAAAAAGACAGCACTTACAACAGTTGACATCAATCAATAATGGTCTGAGAAATGGATTCCCATTCTGTTGACCAAAAGCAGCGCTGGAGGGGAATCTTTATTCTCCACCCGAGCGCGATTGCCATGAAGAGTTTAAGAGCATGAATTACATTTAAGAGCGACTTGCATTGTGAACAAACTCTGCATCGCCAGGGGATGAAAGCCAGCTGTCAGGCCACAGTGGCAACTGAGTGCTTCACCACTGAGGACAGTGTCTGTTTGCCAACAGCAAATAACCGCCTCTGGCCCATTTAGTACCATCTCTTTTTCTTTTCTGCAAACAAAAGCAGTCTGCCACTGAGATGACACGAGCTCTTCTCAGTGGCTACCGCTACACCGCCCGATCAAACACAGAGCTGTATGTGGAACGAGCCCAAAGCCAACACAGTAAAGGACTCTGGACTAACCAGAGTACATGAACACTACATACTGCCAGGCCAACACTAAGGAATTTTAAGTCCCTGCTGTCTTGGCTCATTTGTTATCCCGGCATCTGCTTTGCATGGAAAAGTGTTCATTGGTCATGAAATCAAGTTTATGAGAAAAGCAAACTTAACACAAAAGAATACCTAGAATTTTTTAGACTAGAGTGGGAAATGTAAATTTTTCCATTCGTCAGCTTTAAAAGGCGCAATATGTGCCAAACATTACCACATCACAATCTTTAAAAAAGACTAGACTTTTGTCATATATTTTGTTGAGTTGTTTACTTACATTATCCCAAATGTTTTCAACAATGTTCAAACCCAATGAAATCTGTATTTTTATTTCATTCAGTTGCCTGTTAATGGCGTCATATCCACTTTACCCCCTCTAATTACTTTAACTTCTGGGGAAACACAGGAAACACCCAGTGTTGGCGAGCTACCTAGCTAACCACTCTGTTGGCTACCATTGACTACTGGCGGCAGACATTACATACTGTGCCTTTAAAGAGATTCAATGACACTATCTGCATGTTACTGTTTTCAAAAGGGGGATTTTTTTTTCAAAATCCCCCTAAACAGTGGCGGATTCAGGATATTTGAGGAGCAGGGGCAAAAAAGTTCAAAGGGCACCAACTGTGTGCGGTGGGGTACTAGTGTGCAGAAAGGGTACTGGAAGGGCTCCCTAGATGGTGCGTTCTCATGTTTTATTTACCATAGGGGCATCCAAGAGCGTACTTTGCTGCGTTTTTTTGAACATTGGGGCACCGGGGGGGCCAGTGTCCTTCGCTACAAGAAAAAAACATCAGCAACGAGCTGGCGACCTACACGCTGAGAATGGCAAGTTACCCTACCCTGGTTCCTACAGCACAAACTTAACAAGCTAGCAGCTCATACCTTTTAATTTGTATGTACATATGCAAAACAATCCCCCCCCCCCCAATACTATTTTGCCGGGAGGAACACTGCAACATCTTGGGTTTACTGCGGCCCAAGACACTTGTGATTCATTTAAAGAAATACAAACAAGACAGAGGCATTTTCTCTCTCTTGTGCAGCCAGGTCTTTCTCAAGCACTGAAGTCACATAAAAAGGCAGAGAAGTAAAATGATGCAAAAATCAGACTGGAGAACACTAATAGACCACTCCTAGAGTCTGAACTGGGTCAGAACAGGAATCAACCTGCTAGGCTTTCACACATTTTCTGCTTAAAACTGAAGCCCTTACACAGAGAAAGACAAATATCCTAGTAGAACAGTCTGGTATAACATGGCCCAGTGCCACAGGGCTGCCAGTGAGCAGAAAAAAGAACAAGGAAAGTACAAAAAAAAGCCTTGGTATGAGAGTTGAGACTGACTTTAGGGAGATATCTCTGCTGGCAGGCGCTCAAACAACCACCGAATGCAGGCACATGTAGCTATAAACACACACGCACACACAAATAAATGTCACACAAACATGCACATCACACTCTGAGGGACACGCACACATGCATTCTATGGCAGCGTGCTTATAGCAAGAGAGTTGCCAGCTGTCAGAGATCTTTGAGAGAACAGAACACCACCTGTCCCCTTATCTTCCCCTCGTGAGCCAAGAGAGACTCTCCGTCCAACTGGAGCCACCTCCATCTACTCTCTCATCCCAAGCTTAATTGCAGCTTGTCCGCTATTTTCTATTGGACAATTTATCCCTGTCTTTGTTGTTTCTTCCCAATCGCTCCTTCTGTGCGTTTGATCTCAAAGCGCCAGATTCCGTGCAATTATTTTAAATCACATCAAGGCTTTTCTGACAAGTGTAATCTGTATGTTGTACCTGGAATCCTTGTGGTGATGAGACCTGATGAGGTCTAGATTTAAGTTGAAGTGGACAGTTTTTCCAGATGTTGCTCCAGTTGTTGCCAGATAGGAATTTGCCCATCAGGTCAGTGGCAGTGTGTGTACGTAACGGGGTGCAAGGTCAACATTTCTCTGTCTCTGTGTTTACACTATCTCACTAACTCACCTCTCTCCTCTCTGTGCCATTGTTTTGCTTTTGGTTAGCTGAGCGTTTGGGTGCAGACAGATTGATAGAAGGCAGGCTGAAGCATGGGCAAACTCAAACCGCTGCTGAACCTGCTTTCTGTGTAAACACAAGCCAATGTGATACCCTGAGAGTAAGCACGGTGGGCAGCGGATTTTGGTTCTAAATGATAGTCCTGGCGAGCAACAGTTAAAACAGTTATCCAACTCTGCTACAGCCCATGCACTGATGTAGGGTTCGGTGTTAACGGCAGCTTTGCTCAAAGCTGTTAAAATAGGGGAGCATTCTCTCAATCTGTGCTGGCAGCTAGAGGGCCACCAGTCAAATAAAAGCAGCATGTGCAGTTTCCAGGTAACAAGCCGTAGTGAGAATGTGTATATGATGGCAGTGCTAATGGGCCAGAGTTCCTCTGAGAAACACACAGACCTTCCCGCTCATACTGTATACACATGCACACACTGCACAGGAGCACTTAGGCCTGGGAAAGAGTAGTGGAAGAAATGAGTGATGGCCCAAGCAGCTGTCTGAGAGTTATGGTCTGAATCGTGGAGGCCAGGCTGATGTTTTTCAGACAACCTGAGCAGCGCTATAGCAGATGGAGGTCACCGCTGGGTAGCATAGCTAAAATTAACCCACACAGCTTAGCATGAATTAAGCTGGGCCCCTGGGCAGGGAGCACGCATCCCACAGGATTGAGGCGGGTGCTGGGCAGGGAGCACCAGGCCGGCGGGGACCAGACCGCAGCTGAGGAAAGGTTTCACGAAATCAGCAGGGTCCCCCCCTTTCACCGAGCAGTCGCTCCGACTCCTAAGGTTGAAAATGAATTTACATGGCAGTGGTGATCCTTAGGAAATGTGATTAAATCCTGGCAACACACTGAGCGATGATTAACTTATTCTCTACCCTCTCTGTGCCCTTCTACGCTGCGTCTTGCATCTCTGTCAGGCAATCAATAAGCTATTATAGCTCCAAACAGTGGGGCAAATTAACTTACGGCTCCACCTGCAGAGTCGGCACTCTCCGATAATCCCATTGGCAGGGAAAAATGAGACTGGACGCAAAGGCCAGGTCCCGAGATCATCTGCTACCACACCAAGATTATCGGCAGTCCAAACATGGACTAATGGTTATATTGTAACTGTAGGGGAGTAGTAGAGTTGGACATTGCCTTACTTTATGATAGTTTATCACTACAGTAGAAGTAAAAGAAAGGGATATTTTTGGGCTGTGAGCAATATCTTGATACTATATTGTTATCGTGATATGAGAGTATATGTTGTCTTAGATATTGGATATCATTGTATCGTGATGTGTCGTAAGTGTTGTCTTTTCCTGGTCCTAAAGGCTGCATTACAATAATGAGATGTCATTTTCTAAACTTACCAGACTGTTCTACTTGTTCTTAGTTTTGGATATGATTGTTTATCATAAAACTCACTGTGATAAGGTGCTGTATGTAGGATTTTTTGTTAAAAACATTAAAAATTCAAAAATGAATTAAAATTATCTACAGAATGTGGAGAAATAAGAGTTTTGATATCATATCAAAGACACGTCCAACTGACTTAACTACAGTTAGCAGCAGTTAGTGGTTACTCTGGTGATGTGCTGCCCCCTATTTGTTTGGAGCATGAAATCTAGAGGTGGCCAATTCTCACAAATTGCACCTTTAAAGACCAATATCAAGATATTCAAGATATAGCCTAAAAATTTAATGACATTATGTTCAGGCAATATCGACCAGCCCTAGGATACTGGTCAAAAATGTGCTGAAAACTAAAACAGATAAGAGTCAAATGCTAAGCTATTTTGAAGGAAGTGAAGAACTCTGGGAAAATTACTAGCTATATCCCGTCCGGTCATTGAAGGGCTTTCTATCCCATCCATCAGATGGGAGCCAATCGCCTAAATGGAGCTGAGGCACCACTGACAGATTAGAATCTGATACTAGTGCAAGAAAGAGGGAGAGAGGTCTGGCAGGGAGAATAGAAATGTCACCCCGAGCCTAACAGCAGCACTATGGTCATACAATACCGGGCCTCACTGAGTCAGATGTCAGCTATTCCAAATTTACCCACAGCGACTGACTACTGTTTGAATTTTGAATGGATCCTCTCTACTTTTTCTCCTTTTACACATGACGTCCCCCTGTCTGTCTTTTATCCAACTCTTTGCAGTATATGGTTACATGGAGATCCTTTTGTGTCCTTGCCACACCCTGCTCAGAAAGGTCACGCAGGCACAAAGAGGAGGTGAGAGTGTATCTGTTCTATTCATCGCTCAGTCAAGCCGCCCTTCTCCTTATGGTCCTAATTAGACTATTGTATGTGTTTACATACACTCCATTGAGGATGATTATGTTCCCCGCACATGTAGTGAAGCCTGAGGTGTGTAAACAACATTCTCTCAGTTAATAAGAGGAGACAGATGTTTGAACAAGTCGAACTAAAGCTTTTAGATATGACCTGCATACTTTCAATTATCTTTAATATTGGTTTGTTGTTTTATGGTTCATCCATTTCTTTTTACGTCCTTTGTCATTAGAGCATCATTACTGCCGTAATGGAGTCAATCCCTTCATTTGTAACATGAGACCTAGTATGGTGAAAATCTGGGTCTTAGAAATTAACGGCTAGCATTACAGAAAGGTCAGGATACCAGAGGAACTACACTGCGATAATGAGCCACAACTCTCACTCATAGTGGTCCTATTTTAGAACACACTCTTGTATCCATGGCACGACAAGGAGAAACTAATTTTCTCCCAATTGTTGCTTTAATGATCAGATTAGCTCCCACAGCAACCAAGGACAATTAGATGACAATTGAATGCCATCATGTATCCCCTGTTTGCATTTGTCATTGACTGATGGCAGGCCCGTGACCATTCGCAGTCAGCAGCAAGTAGACTGCATTTCATTTGTAGTCAGATAGCACAAGGCCGATCGTTATCAGTGTTTGGGTCTACCACGTAGCTCACCAGCTCTTCCTGCCTGTCTGTCTTGCTCTGGGATCAGCAACATGCTACAACTCTGATAACATTTCAGATGTCCTTTTTTTCTCCCCATATTTCTCCGCCCCTTCTCCTTCACAAGGGTGTTGGAACTAACCCTTCAATCTTTTTCTCTCTTCTCTCGCAATTCACAGAAGACTGTGTGAGGGAAAACAACACAGTGGAGAAAAGAAATAGAAAATAGAGAGGAGAGGAAAGAGGAGATAGCATGTTGGAAATGGAACATACATTATATCAGATAAAGGCTGATACAGCAGTGTGGCCCAGACTCTGTTTCCTGTGTTATCAGTCCACTGAACCCGGAGCAGAATCAGCTTGTCTTCCTGCTACTGTTGAGCAACCAAAACTCTGCCTCTCAACACCTCCACAAACCCTACAAAACTACAAATCACAGATACTATCCATGTCGAGGAGGACAAAATAGATGTGTGCCATATACTTTAGAGCTGACCCGAGTACTTTGAAGCTTTGCAGTTTCAACCGTTGCCATGGTACTCAACGTCCAAATCCGAAATGGAGCTCATCTGTGGCGTCTCAAAATCTGTGCACCTACAAACCAGTGAGGAAGCATTTCTACTCTGTGTGCAAAATTTGGTCTGTGGTGACAAGTGCGAGTTTGACCCTCAACTGCTTCACACTTGCTCGCTTGTCAAGTTGACTTTTGAGAATTTGGAATCGGGACAGCAGCTGACGTTTCTCCTCCTGTCCTCGTCTCTCATTAGATTCATAAATACAATAATAGAGAAGTATATGTAAAACACCCACACCCCTGTCAAAGCTTTGAATATTCCTAGGTAATCCTCACTGATGTTTCAAAGCCTCGGGACAGTTATTATATTCGCATCAATCATGCCACAATGCATTGTCACTTAAATATCCAAAACCTAGTATATCATTGCCGCTGTGCCAATATGCAGATACACTGAATGTTGTTACTGTGCTTCAGAAAAGTAACACAACTTTTTTGTTTCATTTTTCAGACGCAACTGAAACTATTTTGGAGCAAGCTTGTCAAGTATATGTGCCTGACATTTCTCTGGTCTTGTTTTGTCCCCTTGCTGTACTTAAGCTAGATGTCACAGCTGCCCGCTGAAAAACTATCAATAGGTGCCGAATTGGTTGTCTGTCTCCTGGGAGTAAGGAGTGAAGAGACAGGCCCTAACAAGGTCCATGCAGGCTCACCTTAAGTGGACTGAGCGTGCCCCTTGAGCACATTTTTCTAACTTTGCCAAAATGTTTGCAGAAAATCCCTGAAGTTCCGGTCTCCAAACCCCTTAATCCTCCCTAACTCCATCGTCTCGGATCGAGGAGCATGATAGAAGGTTTCAACTGAGGGCTTAACCAAGGTTTAATAACCAGAGCATGTCCACAGAGCAGAACACCTCGTCATATGACCAGACACCAGAATGCAAGCACATACGCACGCACGGACCTCACGGACACATAAACACACATACGCACAGCCCACTCTGGCCACGGGAGAGGCTCAGACCAAGAGGAGATTACACCTCACAACAAGAGTAATACCCAGGTCTCCGCAGAAGAAGCGGAGATTAGAGTCAGCAGCATACATTCATCTGGTTCTCACAAGCACTGACACACAGCTTACCACCAGGAGCATTTATCACAAGAGCCAAAGACACACCTCAAACAAATATGGAAACATGGAGATAATGGATGCACATAAAAAAAACACACTCACTGAAACATGCACACACACACGCACACAAACAGTATAGATGGTTTTAAGAGGAGAGGAAGTGAAGGTACTCTGCTATCAGCGGTCTTCCTGAGTGCTAGTACAGGACCACTGGACTCAAGAGCTCACATACTGTATCTTATCAGCTCGAGACTAGCACTTCATAATGTTAATATCATACTTCACTATCCTGGGACCCTGCACCCATCCTCCCAAGATCCTGTTCTGTGCTATAGCCAGAGGCAGGGATTACATAGAGATGAATAAGCAGTCACTGTGACGACCAGAAAAGAAAAAAAAAAGCTCTGACGCATGAGAGTTTAGGGAAGACACCCAGACAGAAAGCTGTGCAGTAGCACTACTTTTTCATCCTGAGGTATCTGGGCAGTGTCAGCGTGTGCAAATGGATGGACTGCGAAAACCTTCACAGAAACAGAGGAAAGTGCTTAAAGTGGACTCCATAAGTCAGCATTCCCTTCCTTGTTAACAGAGGCCAGCCATTTCCTACATGAATGCACACTGAGAGGAGATCCGAAAGGCTAAAACAAAAGAGGATGTCGGTGTGGAACAGCTGTGTTTAGCACATCTAATGCATTTCATCCTCCATCTTTGTAGAGAGCGAGATTAATTATACATCTATTAATTAAATATCTGTCACACTAAAGGGACTGACGCAAACTACGCCTTCTGTGGAAATATTTTATGTCGTCATTAAAAAGTACCGCATTCACCAAGCCTCTATATTTACTGTTTTATGGTGCAACCCGTGACAATCTAACACAGATGATCAGATACAGAGTGGAAATCACAGGGAATCACATGAAATAATTTCTGGCTCTGTTAATTTCCTCGTCTCTAAATCACAAACAGTGCCCAGCCTTGTCTTCACCATGTTTCCGTTAGAGGAAAAGAGACAGAAGGAGGGATAAAGGGGGTTCCGGTGTACTTTTGGAGGCCACGTCTTCCCTGTCTTCCCTGGCCCAGTAGGCTGTCAGCAACGGGTGGAGCATGGAGTGATTGATGGGACTTTGGGCAGGCTCCTTTACCCATGTCTGTACACCTGCCCCTTTAGCTCATGTAAACCCTCCTTCATACAACACTCTGCTAGACGTTGTTCACTAGACCAGTGTAGACACACTGACAGATTGATGGAATCAAACACATATACAGACAGACTCATGCACCCTCCAAATACAGTAAGTCTTGCATTGTCCAATCTTTTTCTGTCCAAGGTTTCATTCTTTTATGAGCCAATCCATTCAACTTTCTCTCAATCCGCTGGATGTGAGATTCTCGTTAGGCTTGGTGCCGATGTTCGCTTTAAATCCACACAAAGCACCTACAACTCTGTTAAAAAGCTGCCCTGCCTCCCTGCCCTGGCTCTTATCTGCTGTTACGCTGCTCTCTTTCCCGTGGTGAGCATTTTCAGCGCTTGGCCCTTCATCTAGCCGGCAGTATTAGTTTTCGCGGGGGAGGGCTGCGTGTGGGCGAGTTTACGCTTTTGTGTTTGTGAAAACCATGCTCGAAAAATCCCAAAATCAGTGTGACATTTGACACATTTTGACATGACTGAAAGAGACATGAGCATCGTCTTTCTCTTCACTCCAGGCTGCTGTCACAGCACGGAGTGACATCTGCATTTTGGGTCAATTATGTCCGCCAAACTCTGCCAGGATGTGTCTTGTGCATATTCAGGCAAGATGGTCAAAGTTTTGAAATATGTATCCAGGTCGCTAACGAGCACAATATGCAACGAGAGGCGGCACACGTTTTTGTGATGTAGGCCTCGTTGCGTATCCCAGAAATTCTCCACTGAAACTGGCATTAGGTATCGACCGAATGCAGCAAATAGATGCTGCAGGTTTAATTACATGGATTTCATTGATTTATGCAAACACCCTGAAGTGCTAAATATGCTACGGCCAACAGACCACACGCAACACGCATGATAAAAATCGCTCCATGCATATATGGATTAAGAGAAGACTAATTGAAATGCGTGTGTGGAACATATCTCAGACTGCAGAGGTTTCACAAACACTGAGCTGACAGTTATGTGCTGTGGGGAGTGTAATTAGACAGTAGCCAGTTGTTTCCCATGTACTGTAATTTTAGGAGACACAGCACTGGACTGAAATAGCCTTGAACAACACATTCACAAGCAAGATAAGCTAAAATTAATACATTATCTGTTAAATTAATAAACATGGATTTGTTTTAAAGACAGCAGAATGCATGCAGAACTTTTCACACTAGTATGAAACAGACTTTTCTTGGTGAAACACACACACACACCACTGGGCTTTGAGATTATGGAAGGGTCTGCATTCCGACATAAAACAGATTTGGATTGGAGGCCAAGGAGAGTCTGTGGTGTGGAGCCCACGCCTCAGCTGCATGTTGACTCATGAAGCAGACCCTGGCTGTGCCGTTTGCACCAATTTGCTCTGAACCTCCCTGAGACAAATAACTGCCACAGAGCTGTAACACACTCTGCCTCCAGTCCCCTGGCAGACTGCCAGCACACTCACTGCTGCTTCTGCTGGGGTTAGCCGTCCTGATTTTTTTTTTCTCCTTCACTTCTGGCTCTCTCATTCTCTGCCGTTTCTTTTTTTCTACCTCAGTCACTTATTATTTCTCTTCACCTCATAGACTCATTTTACATTTGGAAGTCTTTCTTGCCGAGCAGAAAATAGAGGTTAAAAGGAGTCTACATTATACACTAAAATTACCGAAATGGAGAAAGAGGTGTGAGCAAGTCAATGAAATTCAAAAAACAGAGAGCTGTTGCACTATATTGCCACCCTTGTAATGAGTTAATGAAAAGCAAACACCATGACAAATACATAATTGCTTTGCCACCAGGTGGTGAAAGATGCTGTCTTCAGTCATAGGGCTTGCTCTGTTTGAGTGGGTACCAGTGGAGGAAAAAATGAGTTGTAAAGAGGAGAAATAGGTGAGGAAATGGATGAAAGAAATGTGAGATGTGAGTAAACTCAGATGTTATGTGTCGAGGGGAAGGGGGGCAACATAAAGACCCCAAGTCTTTGAGGGCCAACAGATGTACAACAATGGATTTCCTGCATGAGAGACAGGCGAGTCCTCAAATCAGTGGGAGGCGACCGCGCTGCCTTTAGACTGGCGCATGCCAGCCAACTGTCCTCCGCTCTGCAGATGACCCTTCAGCATGGCCCCAAATCTGTCAGGATGAACTCTGCCTCCTTCGACACATCTGAAACCCCGACCTCCCCCCACAAACCAGAGAGTCAACACAGCCAGCTGACTGCACACGGCGACAAGAGACTTCACAGAAGCATCAAGAAGATGAATGCAATTCTGAGATAAACTTGGCTGAATGGAGTTATATGCAATGGACCAAATTCAAGTAAACATCCCTCCACTTCTGTTGTTAGTGGCAGTAAAATGTAAACCCTGCCTCTGGAGTGAGGAGTCTGTATGTGTGGATCTGAGACCTCCAGCCAACCCTGTGCGGTCAGCACTGAGCAGTCAGCCAGGCCACTAGACAGCAGGCCCTGAGGTTATCGCCTGCTCAAGTGGAGCAGTGTGCCGTCCATTACCTCACTTTGCTATCTCCGCATCCAGGAAAAGAGAAACAAGCTATTCATAGAGCCTCTCAAGGCCTCACGCAGAGCACTGGGCAAAGGAAACTACTGTGACATTTCACAGAGTATACAGAGTGCAGCACACATACTGTATTGTGCTTATGTGTCGGTCAGTAATTGCTAAATAAGAATGAGCACCTTCCCTATTACCCGTTCTTTAGTGTTTGCCGAAAACATGAATGGTATCTAAAGATGCACGGGTTACAAAAACATAATCACATTGTTTAAAATACATTTCAGTAACAATGAAAGACAAATATCAATGTGGTCTTGCTCCCGGTTCTTTATCAACAGGCAGTCGCTGTGCGCAAAGGAAGTTCATTATTTGACGTCAACATCTCTAATACAAAGAAAACAATAACCTAATAGGACGAGAATCCTATCTTGAGCTTGTTTGAATACACAAGGCAAACAGGAATCATGGTAAATGCATTAGCGCCGGCTTTGGGTTAAGAGTCTGAGATAGAGAGATTGCGGGCTGCACTGTACATGTGGTTAATGATAAACCAAACAAACTGGGTTAGCTCTCCTAGCCTGACAAAACAGGACTTGTTGAAACTTGGATTATGTTAACAATCGCTGGTGAGTAAGGGAAACTGTAAAAGCCCCGCTCTTGGAATAACATCTCCAAAAAGTTGTGTTTTTAGCTTTTAAAGTGAAAACGTTAGCGGGGGGAGCACTAGGCAAAGTCAACACAATTAAACCCACGACTTCCTTCTTTGGAGTTCCATTGGAAATTAAAAGCCTGGTTGTGCCCTCAGCTTACACTCTGTCTACAGTGCCCAATGCATAACAGTTAAGGTATGACAAGCATCTTTAATGACAACATGGGATCGAAAATGCTCTAAAACTTTCTTATATGCCCTCATGAGTCACATTTATTGCTTGTAGTTTCTTCACTCTGGAGTTTAAAAGGAGCCTTGTAAAGAAGTTTCAGTGCATCTGGGCCTTTTCTTTTTCTACGGCCTCTTTTCTCCGGCAGGGTTCCATCCCGGTTGCTCCGACAACATAATTATATGTAGTTAAGCATGAGCTGCAGAGAGGGGAGTGAGAGACACCAACTAAGTGAGAGGGAGAGAGAGAGAGAGGGCTGGAGCGCAGTGGCTTGTCATTATGGGTCTGTTTGAACCTTATACAGAATAAGCAGCCCAAAACTTGAGACCGAGCCAATGGCACTCTGGTCCTCGCGAGTCCTGCCAACTGTCTTGTTTTTCTACTTGAAAAACCCACCTCTGAAATAAACACTGTATATCATCTACTACTAGGGAAACATATTTTTAGCATTCTGACCTGTGGAAACTTAAAAAATTGTGCCAAACACAGTTCTCTCATATTTTTTATGTTCATATTTCGTAAAATTACTTCGCCTCTCAAGCAGTTTGGATAATTACATTTAAATTGTGCAGAATTGGCTAGCATTAGATATCAGAGGATATATGAGGACAACAAACCAACTGGACCAGCATTCTGCACTGTGTTTCTGCAGCTCCCCTCTCTGATCATCTGAAGGGAGACTTATACTCTCCATTTACAGAATGGCTCATGGAATACACCAAGAGTATGATCAAGAAGCCTGTAAACGTCTCTGATCTGATGCTTTTAACTTGACGTTTCACTTAACCGACACTGACGATGGAAAATATTGAAAACACACTCCCACAGATCCCACTAATACAGCCTAAATCTGAAAATACACGCCAAGCAGCACTACTCTGTCTGACCCACACCTCATACCCAAGACCATTACCCTCAAAAAGCCAGGAGCCCATACCCAGCCCCACAACCCCCCACTCTTCACATCCACTCACACACACACATTCAAACACACACACAATTCTTTCTTTCCCCATCTTGATTAGATTACAGTGAGCGGGTTGGTGACAGCCTCTGGGCATGCTAGAAGAGCGGTTGATATCTGAGCTCTCCTCCTCAGCCTTCACTCTCAGCCAGTCAAGAGAGCAAAGAGATAATATGTCTGAAGAGCTGACCTCACCTACGAAAGCAGCCTTTAAATAATCATGGGAACAAATTTGTCAACACAGGTCGCCACTCACAAAAAGACTAAACGGTTTAGAAAGAGGATTTTCTCTTCCTACATTACATACCCACTGACTAAATGTAAATGTATTCCTTGCTAATATGTCTTGACCCTGAAGATGCTAACATCCACTTTACATCAAAGCTAGCCAGTCGTTGCCTGACTGTTGTGGACAATAAAAGGAATCTCTGATCCCTCAATGAAATGAGTGGGAAAGCTCTTCATTAAAAGATGACTAAACGAGATGCAATGATTGCATTCCTTTCGATATAAAACCTCATATCTATCTCTCTGACAAAAAACAGAAGCAGGGCCAAAACAGAAAGGGCTTTGTTCCCATTGTAGCTCCTGACCACCTACCAAGGGCCCTTTAGAGAAGCACTCACCCTGGAATGATCAGGCCACTTCTCCCCCAAGGCTCCGCAGGCCTACGGGGACCGCTGGGCCAAACACATCCTGCCCATCTCCTAAGAGATTATCCAACTCACTGAACACATTGATCACAGAAACAGTGGAGGAAACTGGAGCCTGCTATTCAGCTGCATCTTAACCCAAACTCTTCCATTCACACCCACACTAGAGGCTAAGAAGAAATAGGAAGACATGCTGCACTTACTGGCTACTTCCAGCGAGGCGTTGTGGCTCACTGCCTCTCCCAGGTAGTTGCGGGCAACACAGACGTAGGAACCTTCGTCCGGCTTGCTCCGTCGTCCATGAACGATGCGTAGAAAGAAGAGGGAGCCGCTGGGAAGCAGCATGCGCTGCGAACGGGGATTGTCCCTGTCCGTTTCCACCCGATCTCCATCCTTGTACCATTCCACTGTCGGGGTTGGCCGCCCCTCTGCTTTACAGTTGAGAGTGGCGGGCTCCCCTTTGGAAACAATCAGGTCAGATGGGTGCTCCACAATCCGGGGTGGGGTGTCCTCTTGGCGCAGACGGGATCCTGAGAAGAAATTACAAAAATTAAAGTTTACATTTGTACCCTGTGGATTGTTTTTGAGCCTTATTTAACTCTGGACTTCAGCTGCTTCACACAAGGCCTTACCCAGAGAAGCTGAATGTTTGAATGCAAATGAATCATTTGGCACAGCCATTAGCCTACTTAGGCCTGCAAGAGTCATTGTCTGGAGAATTCACAGCTAGTGAGTGACCATTTTGAGGTGATTGTAGCTGCTTCATACTTGTTTTTGGTTTCCCGTATATTACTGTCCACTCTTCTGTTGATGTAGTAATGTTATCAACACAAAAAGCCATTGTAGATGAGTCTTCCTCCTCCTCATCCACCCTCTACCCAGGCGCCAACCCTTGCCTAAATCAAACAGCATTTCCAGTAGGTGAGAACCAGTCTGACAGAGAAACTCCGGACAATGCCTGGGCCTGATTGTCCAGACATTGTCATTGGAAGAACTTGCTTTACCGTACAGAGTAAGTATTCTAGTCAATTCTTCAGAGTTCACCACATATTTGTTTATGTTCCTGTTCTAATTATTGATTGTGAGGTGAGAATGTCAACCTATCATGCCTTTTTGTGCTTTATGAACAGCTTCAGGAACACAATAGTCAGCTTGTTAGGATGAGTAATGTACTACACAGTAAAGACTTATAATATTGATGCTCCATAAGGTTTGTGTCTTCACGCCTCCACAAGAGATACAGATATATGTTTGCATTTACATACAGACAATACAATTTGAAAGTTGGTAGCAGATGCAAGAAGTAAAGACCAAATAAACTGTCTTTGCTAAGTCTGTGAGCAAAGACACCCTTTAATTACAGCAGCAGCTCCTTTAGTAAAGCTGAGCACAGCTCCAGCTGTGTGACTCTGTCATTTCTCAGTTCAAAGAGCTAGAAATACCGTAAACAATCATATGACACACCTTTAAGGTAAAAGGAAATGAAAAGATAAAAGATATAAATGCACTGCAGGGGCAAAGATTACATATGCACCCAACAGCAGTGCCCACAGCAGTGCCAAGGGGGTTACCAGCCCAGTGCTATCTCAGGCCATTACCACTGCTCTCTCCGACCAGTCAACTGTGGCTATCAACCTGCTTTACATGCAAATTAGCTTCCTCTTGTTAATTCCTGAAGGGTGGGACTTGGTGGTTGTGAATTTATTGTGTGCCTACACACAATAGTTTGTGTAAGTGTGTGTGTGTGGCTGTGAGATGTGAGAGAGAAAGACAGAGCGTTTTTCTCGACTCGCCATATCTCCCAGCATAGGGCCTTTGGATCCCATTCAGCACCAATTAAAGAGAGTCAGCTCTAATTGGAGGCACAGGCCTGCGATTAATTTGCCCAGCATCCCGTGAACTTGCCACACTGCCTCGTTTCTGTGCCCTCCGCCCATCCCCCCATTCCCCTCGAAATCTGGTGCTGAGGAGGCATCTTCTTGTGGTCGCTGTATCTTTTAGGTAAAGTCAGCATAATGGGTGACAGCTCTGTGGAAAGATTAATCACTTCAATGCAAATGTGTAGCACGGTCAATTAAATATAATTAATCCAGTACGCCAATGAAGGGCATCGTGATCATGGGTCTTTTTAAGTTCTTAAACGTTTATTAGAAGACAGACTTTTTGACTTTTCGATCAAAGGGTTCACATACATCTTCTGCACCTGTTGTTCTTACATTAATCTTATGCAACACTGAGTTTTCCCTTGAGACTTGGTGCAGGCTCTCCTTAGGGAACATACTCCCCTTTGCTGCACATGTGTTTTCTACAACTACTGGTCACAAACTGCAGCATTTGTGTATCGTACAATGATAGTGGGAGAAGTGACCTAATAGCCAATGAGCTAGTCTTAAAGGGTAACTCAACCAACACATGACAGTGTGTTTACAGGTCTTAGGAATTACTACTGCATATATGAATGAAGTAATAGAAAGCCTTTTGTGGCTCCAGAGAAAACTGCATGTAATCTGGTAAGTTGCCTCCTGTGATGTCGCCAAGTGGCAAGTTTATAAAAGCATACTCCTAGCATTGCACACCTATAACCATGTTGGAAACATTATGGACAGTTTAAAAACAAATGATGGAAATTGGAACAAAACCTTTAAAAGGCAACAACAAGCAATAAAACTCGATATTTCTTCACACAAGCATTTATTTTCAGATTGCCTAAAGTTGAAAATAATTACCAGTAAATGAGATCCTTTGCATAAAAAAGATGAATAGTAATATCATTAAAATTGCAGTATGGCCAAGTGCACTATCCATATTGCAGGACATTATATATGGTGCATTGTGGTGCTACAGACATGCCCCAGCCAACAATTCATATTCTCCTCTCCTCACCATAACATCATTTTCACATATTTTTCAGTGAACATTAAATGCAAGATTTACCATTCCTACCAAATCTGTGACTCTTATTGCAATATCTGTCAATATGTTTTTTTCTTTTGCCTCTTGTTCAGCCCCAAAATGGGGGAATATGACGGATGCAGTGCAATGGAAAATTGGCCAGTAGACTAAAAAACACTGTACTTTGTGCAATTAGACAAAAGCCAATCATTTGTTGGGTAATTATTTGGGAAAAACACGACAAAAAAGTCCCACAAAGAAATCCCTGTAATTCTAAAACTGTTTTGTTCCTTTCTGTGTGTCATTCTACTGATACGCCGTGGGTAAGAAAACATATCTGCAGAGATTAAAGCATTTCTGAGAGACAGACAGAACCAGATGGAGAATTAAATAGAGCTGCATATAAAGCCTTTAGCAAGAATGAATTAGTCTGCTTTCTGATGTTGAGTAAAGTTTACACAAAAATACCTATCTGTGCGTCCTGGCTATTGGAGCTTTCTAAACCTCCACTTGGCTAATTAACCTCCATTTGCAACCTGCTCCCGTCACAAGCTTTTGACCCTGCGGACCATATGCTAACGAGGACCAGCCCTTCGGTCAGGCTGAGCTAACACACCTCGCTATGCTAGCAGCATACACAAGCCCATTACCACCACCACAGCAACTGCACCACCGCTACCACCGCCTATCACCAGACAAGGAAGGCTAATATGTTTTATTAAATAGGACTTTGAAGAGCTCCGCCGCTATCTGCTCAGCCTGTTCCCTTCCTGATTTAGATAGCTCCTCTCTAATTTGAAATGGTCTGAAGTTTTAGGTTTTATGGGGGAGCCATTAACTATTTAGATGCAGCCCACTGTGCGGAGAGCTGTGCAGCCGGCAGTGCTGTGTTTGATCAGCGGCTGTTTACTGTAGATGATTACACCGGATCTGCATGATAAAGTAGCAGACTGAGAATACAATATAGAGGTACAGTATCCTGTTACAGGGAAGCTGATGAATAAATATTTGGCAGTTCATATTGAACACTAATAAGTGTGATTCCTGCGAGGGTGTGTGTTTTGAGCTGTGAGTGGATGAGAGCATGTATCAGTTACACAATGCTATTATGCATTCCTTGCTTCCTTATTGAATTCACCATGTGCACGTGTGTGTGTGTTGCTGTTCTGATCCCCACAGACCCGGTGAGTGACCCTAGTTACTTCAGCTCCATTACCCCTCACCAGGGGAAAAAGACACAAGCAGTGTAAAGGATTATTCTGTCATGGCACAAACACTCCCGTGCTCCCCCTCTACAGGTGCATGCCATTAGAAGATGGCCAACAAGCTAACTTCATGCCGTCCCTTCAGCACGTACTGAGGAACGAATTTGAGACAGAAACAACAGCAGAGCGGTATGCACACTTCACTTCTGAACCACGCAGTTCAGCGTCTCTTTCTCGCTCCGCTTTGAGTCGTCTAGCCCTCCCTTTATTTCAAAGCGCTGCCCTTCCTTCTCCTCTCCTGCTTTCAACCGCCCTCTCTCCTATTTTCTATCCCCCGCTTCCCCCCTTCTTTGCTTCCAGACAGAAAATGCGAGATGAGCTAATGCAATACACAGCCTCACCAAAGGGAAGCTGGGACTTCTACTGCAGGGATCTGATCGATTGGAGCCTGAGGCAAGATTCTCCTTCTCCCTTAACCCTCTCACTTGCTGGAGCTCTCTGTCTTTCTTTCTTTTCATTTGCTCGCACACACACACACACACACACACACACACACAAAGTTAAACTCTGCTTGAGGGAGCATTTGCTTGCTGTGGAGGTAATTAAAAAAACCTACAATTCTCTGTGACTTTTCTCTCGCTGCTAAAAGCAATCTCAGTAATGAACAACAAAACCATGAGAGCCCAATAGCAACAACAAGCACAGCCTCAGACCCATCCATACAGCCACCACAAGGGTCCAGACCCAGACACTGACCCGCACAGTGTCTGTATGCATCCTAGGAATCATAAAGACCTCCGGGGTATTTGCCCACTCTGGTAACCAGGCTCTCTCCATCCTCCAATCATTAACAGACTTGGCAGCATCACGAGACTTGTGATGGTTCTCAAGAATCCAAGGTCATTCAGCTGTCCATTAGATCACCAGGCATACATTGTATATTAACATTTTGGCTACCAGCTTCATATTGATTCATCTGTGTCTTGGGGCCAAACTAGATTTTCACCTTGCAACATGAGTAGATGTATTGTGAATCCATATTCGACGAGATAAGCCGGCTTCCTCAATCTGATAAAAAAATAATATGCATGAGATACAGACTGCTACCTGTCATGCAAATATATTGGAACATAATTTGACCTACTGAGCAGGGCACTCATACTTCCCTCAGACTTAACTAGGGTAAACTATTGACCAGGGCGGTGGAAGTTGGTCGGATTTGGAGAGAGTAGAAACTTGTGTCATACTATTTATTGGACGGCATTCATGGTGATTGTATTAATTGAAATGGCCAGGGTGTTTTATATCTAACAGCTATTAGATATAGATGTTATTACTAGGATTTAGTAGCATCTAATAGTAAGGTTGCAGACTGCAACCAACTGAACACCCCTCATCTCGCCCTCCCCTACAGTGGCCACTAAAAGTGCGAAAAATAGGAAAGGCCCTCCCTTGAGCCAGTGTTTGGTTAGTCTCTACTACTATAGGAACATTCTTAGTTAACATGAATATTATATTCAACTTCTAGCGGTAAATACCTGTAAATCCTACACACTGAACCTTTAACTTATGCTACAGCCCCCTTGACAGCCTCACTTCCTAACACTATTGACAAGAGCTGAACAATTAATTGTGTCTAATTACATAATAACTCCCACAGTTACTAATGGAAGAATTTCACTGAGATCATTTCCTGTAAATGGCCAAGACATCAACTAGAAAGCAAATGCAATAAAATCTTATTTGTGGTGCTGCAAAGCTGGAAGAAAGCCATCGATCTAACTGCTCTGACTGAAAGCATAGATGATGACCCTGGACCAGCAACCTAGACGCTGAGCAGCCTCAGGACAAGAAAAAGCTAGACAGGGTCAGCTCTATCAGAGGCCGGGTCATTCCTTAAACACAGCATGGTTGCCCTTTACAATTAAGAGCTCATGTACCCCCACAGGCAACACTGAGTTGACTACTGTTTCATTACTAACCACTCTGCATAAAGCTGGAAAGAAGCATAAAAGGCAGGCCAAAAAACAGACAAAAACAATCACCTAGCTGAAGTAATAAGTTCAGGTCCAGTGCGTTCCCTCAAAGAAAAATAAATGCGCCTCTGCCTCTCATGGCCCTTTTCCATGGCTAATATCTTGGCAAAGTTTGAGATGCAGGAAAGGAGCCAGGTACCTGCCCTTTACCCCAGAGAACTGACAGGGGAGAGGGGCAGTGAGGCCATTTAGATGTTGTCTATTTTGTCCCCTGATGTAGGGAGAGAGGATAATGTGTCTACTTCCCTGAATGATAAAACACCTTGACAATGCATGGTCATTCAGTTCAAATCTCGGCATAAAACAAACGATGCCGGCCTAGATTGCATTGCATGTGACTCTATGAACAATAGCGTGGTAAAGTTTAATTTCCCCCATAAAGACGCTCAAGGTCGCGGAATCTCATAAAAACAGATGCTAAAATTGAGAGGTGTTGCAGGAGCCCGAGCCATATCATCACGCCCCGTATCAGATGTCCAGCTGAGCAAAGGAAGAGATATGGAATATGGGTCTGTGATAAGGAAGAGCAAGCACAGTAGGGCACTCCCTATCTACAGTGCCATTAATCTGTGATTAGGGGACTTAAGAGGGATTTATGGCAGAGATAAGAGCAGAGGGCGTGTCTCTCGGGGTAGCCAGGCGGAGACTGCAGACACGCCCGCTCGGGACTGTGCCGGGCCAATAAATGACTGAAAGCAAAAGAAAAGGCACCCTTTTCTGTTGAATTAGAGAAGATAACGAGGAGAGAGGGCAAAGATAAGACGGGGAAGCAGAGGGAGAGACGGAAGCGGAGAGAAAAGGCAAGGTACCGTTCTCCTGCTGATCAGATGACATTAACAGGAAAGTGAAATTGAATCTTGTACCGTTTCCACGTCAGGATCCCACCCTGGAATGCGGCGCATGAATGACTTTGCCAGTTGCATCAGATCAGACCTGTTTTTAATGTTACACAAGGCTATCACTTACACTCCTAAGAGGCAGGATTAGAGCCCTGCGTGTGAGTGTGTGCGGGGACCCAGAGGTGGGGAGACGGAGGGGGGGATGATGGATATCTTTATGGCCTCTTTCTTTCCTCATCTCTTTGTCTCCGTTTACCAAACAGAACGGGGTACGGTTACCTCGCTGATACTACAGCAGCACTTGAGAACAGATATCGGCTTCCAAAAAATAGTACCACTGTCCAATTTAGCGCTTTTCTTAATCAAAGCAAATCTGAAACACACCACCTGAGAGTTAATGCACAACACTGCAACCCAACACTACACTGTTTGATTGTTTATCTGTACTTGCTGTTATAGAAACTATGTCCACACGCTCACAGACGATTACAAAGCTGCTATTGATATTTGAGCGGAATATGGCTTCTGCTGACTGTAATGCAAACATGACACAAAGCTCCTTTGTTATTGTTAAAGCCCAGACATTGAGCAAGGTTAAGGAAGTAATCATTTTAAAAAAATCATCAGACTGTGGCAACTCTGCAAGGCTTCCAACACAGTTTATTCAATCAGTATTCATTCAATTTTGAACAATAGAAACCACAAAACTTGCTCCAGTTTTCAACAGTTTTTACATGGGGACTAATAAACTATTCAGATCCATCAGCATCACATTATCACTGTTGTTGCCTTTGATCCTCCTGATACTCATTTGTCATAAACAATAAAGGAGCGACAAATCTGCTGACGAGACCATAAACAAGCAGCACTCCCTGCCTTGCTCAGGGCCACAGGTTAACAACACCAGCTCCAGGGCTCTGATATAATCACGGTTGCTCATCAGGATGGGATCCAACAAAGGCTCTCCTCGGCCTGGAGCACCAGCCCCAGCTCGTGGCTGTGTCAGCTGGGAAACACATCCCTGGTTCTCCCTGAGACAGCCCCAGCAGAGCATTCCTTTGGGAGGCTGGGGACCATCCTGCTCTGGGGGCCCCCATCTGGAGCTATGACAATAGGAGCAGTATTTCCACTTCTGCTCAAGGCTTTTCCCAAATGGGCCTGACACATTTGGAAAACACCAGGCATGATCGCAAGTCTGATAAAGGAGTGCTGATACTTGTGAAACACCCCTTAAATCAACTGACGATGACAAGGAAATCTTTGTTTCGTTTGTCTTTAAAAACTTTTTTTTCTCTGAAAGCTCATGGATGAAAATTAAAGACGGATGGCCTTCCTCTGACAATTTAAATATCCCTAGTACCGTCACATAAATTCACAGCAACATATAAACAGGGAGTAACTGTGAAAAGACATGACAAGGGGAATATATACTATACAATAATGAATTTTCAACAGAACCCAGGGGACACAATTGTGGATGAGTTGTAGCTGCTCCTGATGCCAAGCTGCTCCAGCGAGCGTCATTAGACACAAATAAAAGCTGTCAAACTCTGCAGAAGGCCATGAGGGCAGAATTCATTCCTGCAGGATAAACACAGTTCCTATGCTTTATTATATCCATTCCCTGAGACAAGGAGGAAATCTGTAGTGGAAAAGACTGGAGTGCTTGTTAGGAAGCTGCCTGTCAAATTGGCTCTGGAGACCACGCAGGCAGATGGGCTGAACAGAGCAGGCTGGATGCGAGCAAAGAGTCGGCCTGTCTTTATGTGTGCATGTCAGTCTGTCTAGTATCTATCTATCAATCTATTCAAAATGTCTGTGTCTGTGTATGACTTTGAGCAGACTCGCAGGCTCCTCAGGTTGACCCTGCATATTCACAGGGGTGACCTAGAAGAAGAAAACCCGGCCTGAAAGAACTCCAACACCGGTGTCGAGGATGTCATTCCTTCAGCAGAGCAGAGATCCCGGGGAAAGAGCTGTAATTAGCATGTGCCAGGCTCAGACCCTCTATTAAGAAGCGACCCTATGCAGCACAGTCAAGGTTTAGAGCATGGGGGGGGATTGTGGAAAACAGAAGCACAGGGGAGCGTGAGTGGGCAATTACTTCTTGTTTTTGTTTTCCAGCATTGCCTGTTTTTAATGAGGTTTGACCAGTGCATTCTCAGTGATACATCAAAGCAGCCTGCAACAGCAGGATAGGAGAAGCAGGGGTAATTGAATATGCTGGTACATTTATTTCCCAACAGGGGACAGCGGGTGTTTCACTGCTGACTTCTTCCTCCATGAGCTGCTAGACTTGAAATCCTCAAGAGATTAATATATTAGATTCCAGCAACACGATTTGTGTAGTATTTTGAAAAACAAACAGTTAAAAGCGAGGTTTTTAAACATGCTTTTAACACGAGTAGGAAAGGTTTGGCTCCAACGCACATTATATTATGCAACGATCGCAGAGGATTAAAAACGCTGCTGTAGGGTTAATGTACACAAAGTGCTTAATTTAATTCAAAATCTGCTGTATGCTCAGTTTTCCTCCATAACAATATGGTGCGGTGGTCTGCTCTTCCCAAGGTCACTCTGTACTGGCTGCAGTTTCCCTTCCTGTGACCGACCATGAGGGGAGGTGGGATAGGTGGCAGGGAGTTGGGAAGGCAGGGGAGGGGCTGAAGAAGGACCAGCAGCACACTCAGCTGGCACAGCCCAGCCACAGGGAGTATGGCATTTGGGCTCGCTGCCAAGAAAAAGAACAGCTCTGAAGGGATGCCAAAGTGAATCGAGGCAGGCACGGCCAAAAAGCACCTAATGCTTTTTAAATGTTATTTAGTTGATGGCAGCGGCTGATACGAGCCCACTGTTGGACCGGTGTTATATTACAGTCCCTGAGAGCAGAGCCGATGACCTTATGTAGGCTATTCTAAATGTTCGGCCAAACACATTCTAAAGCAAATCTCAGACAGCTGGGTGTTGAAAGGGAATTTCAGTTACAGCATTCAGACGAGGGTACAGCGGTAATGTCTGAGTGCAGAAACTTGGCACATTTCCCACCGGTACCCTTTAGGTTAAAAGGGTAAGCACGGAGCACATAGCATCGGACTGTCAATGTGTGAAAGCTTGTGCATGTGCATGCACATATGTGACAGTGGTTCATACACTGTGCCCGTGGATGCAAGGTATTATTAAAGTGAAACGTGGCTCCCAGAGGCATAGCGTAGGTTAAGACTCAGTGGAGCCAGTTTCTCATGTGGCAAGATCCCAGAGACACCAGCACGGGCCTGCTGAGTGGGGCATGGCCCAGGTCCAGCTAAATGGAACACAAATCGCCCCAAACGGTTCAAACCTGGCCTGGAAAAATGAGAGTGGGATGTAAGGCATGCCATGTGATGCACAGTAAATATTTGGTCAAAATTAATGAAGGGGCAGGGGCTGCCAGGAAGCCTTTTTCTAGACATCCACAGAGGGGAGACTGTGCCCAGTCTGGCATTAAAATTAAATTTCCTTCTGCAGACAACTGCTCACTGGCCTGTCGGCTTTCCAGCACCCACTTACCAAGTCCTCCCCTCTAAACACACACCAACTGTCCAGGTACACGGTGTATCTAACAAATAGTGTTTTCTTTCCATGTCATAACTGAAAATGACTCGATCACCAGTGTATCCCCAGTCCTTAATTCCCATCTGTCAGTTTAATACACCTGACACTAGAACTACTGTCAGACATCTGAATAAAAAGAAAACCTGTCTTCCTTCAGAGTCGGAGACAGGGGAGGGGGAGGGGGAAATCAGATCTGTGCGAGACAGCTGTGATGACAAATGCAAGAGACGAAATATCCCTATCACCAACAGCATTTCAAACTGTTTTGTAAGCGGAAATAACCACCCTGAGGATACGTCTTTTACTTTCCACTGACACTGCATTACGTTGATTTTCCCTTAAAGCTCCTTTAAAAAAGTGATCAGCAGTGAGGCAGCCAATGCTTTATGTGGTTTGAAATCCATAATGTATGCTTTATTGTATCTATCAAGAAGGGTGTACTCTCCCTGTCTGTACTAAAAAGAGACAAATAAGAGCAGGAGTGCAAATACAAAGGCCATGTAAGAACGGAGGCATAAGCTCAGCTCAATCAAAGTCAGAGGGTGAAAAAACACTTTGAATAATTTGGCGTTTGGACCAGAAAGAGAAAGCCAAATATGTGTGCCCGTCATTATCATTAAAGCATTAAGCAGAGGTGGAGGCAGAAGTGAATAGCATGCTCTGAATGGGAACATTATGAGTGAAGGATAAACACCGGCTGTCAACACTGAATGTCAGAAAATAATCATAACAGTCAAGTAGGACAGCATTAATCACAGAGTACCTTCAAACATTCTGCTACAAAGTCTCCTGAGCCAAAAAAGGTGAGATTACTGAAACCAAGTGCATGTAGGGAAATGGAGGTGAGGCTGTAAAACCTACGAAGCTTCCGATTAAGACTTGGTGACAGACGTGCGGCCAAATGCAAAAGCAATCTTGTGCTTAGAGCCTGAAGAACCTGTCTCTCACATGGTGACTGCGATTGTTATTCAATTAGAGCTTCCATTGAATAGGGAAGGAGAAGGGGGCGTGGGAGGGAGAGAGGGTGACGACTGTACAGTGGAAGGCGACCGAAATGGTGAAAGAGAGGAGTGATAAACAGCTCTGCGAGTCTTTTGAAATTGAAAAGTATAGTTTAAAAGCTTCTTGAAAAGGTGAAAATCCAGAGGCTTTCACTCTGAGTCAAAAGTAGTGTTCCGGCTCAAAGGGAGAAAGAGAAAGTGGCACTACACACATTATCAGCAGCGAAGAAAATAAAACACCACAGGATTATTGTGCTCATTTCAATGGTGACATCAGGTTTAAGAAAAAAATGTCACCAATTTGCAGAAAGTGGGTAAGCCTGATAATAGATCTGGATTAGAGTTAATCTCCCAACTCAGAGCGACTGTGTATTTACACGCTGGAAATTCACCCAGTTATTTGAATCCTCCTCACCATGGTTACAGCTGAATGGTGGGAGCGGCTCCGAAAGCAGTCCTATAATAGTGAATTTCAAGGTCACCTTCTCATTAATTATGTTTTCCAGCACTTCCTCTTAAATAGAGCGCACCCCTCCTACTTTTATCACTGTCTTTGTGTGACAGAATTAGCCCTCAGGAGAACGGGAGTACATAAAGTTGCTGATGCAGCTCGAGATGAGAGTGGCTTTTGAACACAAATCTCTCAATTGCAATGTGTGGATGGGAAAAAAACCCAAAAAAAAACAGTTTTCAAGATTTAAAATAAACAGGAACTTATGTTTGATTGGGAGGGAGAACCTTGTCACCGGAGGGAATCTTAACTACGACAGTATAGCTGAGAGGGGGAGGAACTGAAGACATTAATCAACTAATTAGCAGTCTCTCTTTTAACTGCTAATTTAATCTATTCCTCTCAGCCTCTTTAATGGTATTTTCCCCTGTCAGTTATAACGAAAGAGTGGTTTAGCATTTCAAAAGTGTATCCAGGCCTTGCAATGTGAGGGTAATAGAATGGTCACAGGAGGCTGGGAGGAGGCCTGAGCTCAGGGAGTGAGGAAGAAAAGAAGGATACTGGGGAAAGGCCGTCCTCAATGCCACCTCTCAGTCTCCCCAGTGGAGAAAATGAAAGGGAGGGAGGTCTGAGGCCTTTTTAAAATGCACAAGGCAGAGCGCCCCACGGTAGCACGGCTTCTCCACCACCACAGCAGGCCCAGGGCATGCCTTCTGGGAGTTCCTGAGTATGCAGAATTTAGACACTACGCGTTGGACGTTCCACACCAAAACGAACCCTCAATGCCACACTGACGCTTTTGTACCGGGATCATTTGTTTACTCAGCACTTTTTAAAATCAACCTCACCTCTCCCCAGATGTCCACCTTTAAAAGAAGACCAAAAAAACAAAAAAACAACACCGGCGTCCTTGTCTCACAGTTTTTCACCACTATCACACTAATCAGCACATTCTCTGCCATGAGGGACCAGAAGGAATATGCTATGTGAGCACGCAGAGCCAGATCAAGAGAATTCCCAGAGCTGGTGTATCATGGTATGTTTGACTCCTTCGTCCTCCCTCCATCCCCCCCCTTCCACACCCCGGGGTAGCCTTTGTGTAGCCGCACTCCCACCCCCAATACCACTCTCCACTCCTCACACACCCTCAGTCCCACATGAACCATTCTCTTCCCCCTCCTCCATGCCTTTCAATCGCCCCGTTAAGGCGACACAATGCGGCCTCCCCGTCCCCACAGGCTTTTTTTTTTGCGTGTCGGCCTGCTTTATTTAAGAAAAGGCTTCGGTGCTGACCAGCCACAAAAAAGGCAAGTCTTAAAAAAAATTGGGCCAAAACAAAAAAAGCACGGGGGATGGGTAAGAGGATGAAGAGATTCCTTAAGCCCCCTTTCGCCACCCCACACATACACAAACACACTCCCCACCTCTCCGTCTTCCCTTCACATGTATATTAGAGGAGTCATGGGGAAACTAATCCACGGTGATGCCAGATCAAGTAAACACGCATATAGAGTGTCGAATCGAATCTGGATAAGCGTTATGTAATTTGCTCGCTCATCACTGCGCCTGTAATACAAACTTTTTTCATTTTTTATAACAGGAAGCAAAGCTGCGGGAATTCTACATGCACCGTGAGACAGAAACTAGACAACACCTTTCAACCTATAAGGACACCCCATTTATAACTTGAGCACAGGCTGGCAATGGGGAATGTTTGTCCTCGACGTCAACTGTCAGAACAAGATGCATTTGCTATACCGACTGACCCAGGAGTGTAATATCCTCGACACGCCTGCTGCTTTCTAGTATCAGCCAGCTCCAGACTAAATAGCTTATATGAAGCTATGTTCCGCAGTATTCTTAGTGTAGATGGCTTAACTCTGTCTGGCTATACGTTTCCAGAGCTTACACCGACGGACAATTTGACAGACAAAGTGACACTTGCTAAATAAGTCATCACAACATTATCAGCAAGCAATGAGCATAAGTCTCCTGACTGTCTAAACTGAGGCCCGGTGAGTCAGTTAATTCCTGAGGAATTTGAAACACCATAAGGGTGACACAGAGGGCATTGGGACGTATCCTCAGTTTTACTAAATTATCTAAATCCTCTGATTCTCCGCTCAGACATGCATATCAGTCAAGCTGCAGCCAAGGCGAATTACAAACTATTGACGTCAGATGGATTTCTTAATTAATCCAATTAAGCAGCGCTTTTAGGTCATTAAAGGAAGAGCAGTCGGGGCAAAGCAGATCATTAGGAGTCCCCGCCTAATTACCTGCCCTCAAACAAACTGCTTGAAATGTTTATACAGTCTGTCATTAATGACTTAGTTGTAGTTCTCATGAAGAGGACACGGGCTGCCCTCCCACATTCCTCCATGTGGTTTCACTAAGCCAAAGTCTGCCTAATCCTGGATCTTAGGGTGTAAAACCCTGCTTGATTTGGATTAGGATCAGATTAATGTGTATTAGTGGAAGTTATAGAGATATGGCTTTATGGGTGCCGTCACCTCACACAGGTGCGAGATTTTTCAGGGAGAGAGGCGACACGGCACACCTGACCCTCTTTCATGTCATGATCCTCAAGACGCCAGAGGGATGGACTCTGAAAAACAACACCACTTTTCGGGCTATTTGGAATATAACCTGACTATTTCACAGAACTGGGTAACTGCGCGAGATGGTAAGAGGCCGGCTCTAATGAGTATGTTTTCAGGCCTTGTGAAAGGTACGAAGACAGGAGACAGAGATGGGTCTCACCTGTGGTCTGTGGTCATTAATTGGCCCTGGAGCCTGCTGTGTCCTGTCATATCATCGTGATGTAGGAGGTGGAAGGGCTCTGCAATTTATCAGCACTTACGAGTCAATTTGTCAAAACCTCAACGGCTAGGTGCTGCAGGGGCTGGGGCTGATTACCAGGGCACCGCTCCCACACCCCATGGTTTTTATCAGCACTAGATACTCACACTTGCTGTGCTTGGATACAATCACCCAAAGAGTTTGCAACACATGGATGTACACTTGACGATAATTGCCTTGCAATGAGATCATGCCTGTCGCTATTTATCGTTCCTATCTCCTCAAAGTAATCCAGAGAGTGTGAGAGGCATGGCCTCCTCTTGCCCTCATCTGAATGCAACCTCCGAGGTGAGTATAAGGTCTGACGAGCACTTGGAGGACAGATAACAGCCATTTAGTGTACAGCAGGAGGACAGATCGCCTGATAACAGGGTGAGACATGATAGATGCAGGTATCAATTTACAACCTTCAGACAGGGCAGGGCAGCAATAAGCAAGTCACCACGTGTTTGACAGGGGCAAAGGTCAGCTCATCTCTCTCCCTCTTTTTCACACATACGAGCACAACAAAAATACTTTCTTACAACCAGGCCAGCAATGTGAAGATACTCTTGACACGATCCACAGAGATGTTACTAAACACCATCAAGAGTTTATTTAAGAGATATGATACCTCGCCTAACTCCAGAATGAAGTTGTTAACCCACCAATTAGCAGCAAATATGAAATCTTTTCCTGGCAAGTGGCGTGTAATCCAATTTTCCTGACACTAGCTTCTAATCCAAGACCAATCCTTTGAGTATCTGCTGTCCAGTCCATCTCTATTAGCAGGCCCTATTCTCACGCCTCTCCCCAGAAAACATCCCCAGACATCCCCACAGCTAGGCGTAATTGGAAACCCTGGTGTCTGACGGTCTTTCACACAGGACAGGACCATTAGCAACTCAGCCCAGGCTCAGGTTCTGGGGGCTGAGGGTCTGAGCAGATGGAGCCACCACCTAGCTATAAAACGCTCACCTCTGACCCTACTTCCTGTTTAGGTGCTACAGTGTTTCCTCAAACGACTGCAGTGTCACAGGCTTTTAACCATCGCCGCCACCACATCCCTGCCTCTGTGCAGAAAACAAAGACCCGATTCAGGAAGCCAATCATGAAACCAATTGAAATTTGAATGTCGATGATGAAATTCTGTAGAGAGACAGCCACTCAAGAGCTGGAGGAACACGACCAACGGACAGAGGATAAAGACCTTTCATGTTTGAGCATGATTGAGATCCTGAACATTCATACGCATGCAGACAGATTTCACTTTTAGGGACATGCAGTAACAAATCAAGAGTTCAGACAGGAAACCGTGAATAGCTTTGCAGATTTAAACTTGAAAACGACAACACTGAGAGCTTGCAGGTCACTGTTTCTATCCTGATACTTGGGTATTATATAGATACATAAAATAGCTTATAAATCCTTGTCTGAAACTGTTCTACTTTGGGTTTTTTTTACAGGTTTTGTACAAGTCTTTCTTTGTGTAAAATGCTCCACTAGCTCCCATTCAGGGTGCTCTTTCCCTAATGTCTTATAATGGGGTCCCAGGCATTTGCTTCCTCATAACTCAGAAGCAACTGACCTGGAAAACCCCAGCTATAATGGTCCAGGAGTTCTATAGAGACATCCATGTGATGGGTGAGGAGGAATAATGTGTAAGATAAAAAAAGGAACAATGCAAGCGCCACCAGCAGACAAAGACAACTGAAACCAGGCTGCTGTAGCTCCACATAAGCCGAATTACAACAAGACTAACAGTCAGTGAAAAAAAGACACGAGGGAAGTCTTTGCATTTTAAGAACATAATACAAAATGTTGCACTCAGCAATAACAGTCACCGGTGAGCTGAGGGGTGACATACATGGAAACATGTTCTCCATAGGGGCTCTGCTGTCTGCATGAAGGATGATAGCTGCTCTCCCCACACACATCCCCACATGGCTTCAGCACTTCATGTGTGACTTTATGTGTGCTCAGCCCTTTAAAGTTAGGTAACCCTTTCACTAGGAGTGGTTCTGGTCATAAGAAGAGAAAATGTCACCGTTGTGGATCAGAATGTTGTCTTCGAAGCTCAAAATGCACCAGAGATGAGCCTCGAATAAACATCAGGCCGAGGCCTTGAACAAACTCAAAAATGCAGATTTAAAAAATAAAAAAAGTTTGTGTGTTGTGTGCCCTGCAGCAAGAAGGCAAATATTTTATTAAAAGCCAACATTTTGGTAATTAAATGAATGTTTTTCAATGAAACTCTGTTCGTCATGTACTGTAGGCCTGCTGCTTCACAAATAATATAAAGAGACAAAAACTGAGATTTTTTTCCCTCCTCCCCCAAAATTCAACTTGTAGAAACCCAAATAAAAAACCACACTGAGAAAACATTACTTGTGAATAACGGTGACTCTCTTACCTGAGCACACATGGAGAATTCCTAACAGAAATACAAATCCAATAGAAGTTGGAGACATAATTCAACGCCTCTCTTATGAGAAATGTTCTTGTGTAATCCAAATTATTCAGAAAGCAACTCAGGCATCCGCTCCTTCATGTCAAAACTGCACAAAAAAAACAAAATCTTTAAAATCCAGAGTTTGAGAAATGTAACACCCAGATTTTTTTGGTTTTGTGAGTCACAAAAAAGCCAAAATATCAGAAGAGTCCAAGAGCAGTTTATCAAGAGCTTGTTTTGGCTTCTTGATGGGGATGAGAAGAAGGCTCCAACAGATGAGGAAAAAACACAAACAAAAAACAGCTCCACACAGCACGAAATCTCAACACATGCTCTGTTCCAGTAGTTGAGCTGAACTGAATGATGGCATGTGTGAAAAAGAGAAGTGGAAGAGCTCTATCCTTTCTTTGAATTCATCCCGTTGCAGCCGTGCGCTCACGCCGTTCAGCCGATCTCATTCAAATCATTTAGTTCCTTTGTGCCAAAAAAAGAAAGGGACAAAATATTAAATCCACTGAGACTGAAAGTTGAGTGAAAAGTGAGTAAAATAACGCGAGCGGTCGCTGTAGTCCACGCTGTAAAGCCTCTGTCCTTGCAGTCACATTATTTCAGTCCCCCGATTCTGAATCTGTCACTTGAGATCGGAAACTTTGCGAGTTAGTCCTGTCCTCCCTCATCCAGCAGATCTCGGACAGGAGATCAGTGCAACTTTTCCATCACTTTTCCCCCCCTAGTTTCTCCTCCTGCTTGCGGCTCCGAGCGATCCTGGTGCGCGTCGCAGACCCTCCGAAGCTCAGACGCGAGGAGGGAAACACGGATTCATATTCACAGCATTTCATTCAAGGAAAGCGGAATGCCTCGTCAATTTGGTATGCGCCTTTCTACCCCCTCCATAGACCCGACAATGTTTCCCAGAGAAGAAATTTAACCTCTTCCCGCCTGGATCGCACTGAGCAGCGCAGCCACACGGCGCACACTGGCAGGCTGCTGTATTTTCTTTAAGTCCGTCCAACAATAAGAGGAAGCTTATAAAACTATTCGGACATGTTGTTTTTTTATTCTTTCTGCGGCTCATGACTAAAAACAAATCACCAGCCCGTTCAAATGATATCCCAGAAGAGCTTAACAGTATGGTTTTGGATCTGAACAGTTATTATATAATGGCTCTAAAATACTTTAAGGTTTTGTTTTGTCTCCTGTGGTTTTTCATAGACTATTAATAATTAAATATTCAGAACTAGATCAGCTATTACATTATATATTTTTTTATCCATCTGAAGTGTATTACAGGATAAACATATTTAAAACTGCACGAACATGTTAAATTATATAATATAGATGTATAATGAAATATAAATAAACTGCAGTTAATGCTCATCAGTGCACTATGAGTTCATAGTGTTAATTCAAATCTGCTGATCCATGTTCCCAATTTAACAACTTCCCCAATGTGACATCAACTTGGGACTAACCCACATAAAAAATGTGTTTCTCATTTCTTTTATTCCTCCTCAGACTTCAGTGAACCCTGGTTTCTCTGCAGTGGTGTGATCTATTTAGCCTATAGGAGCGTGCTGATTCTTTGAACTTCTGAGTCACAGCCAACAACAACAACAACAACAACAACAACAACAACACCATCAGCAGCAGCACGGAGCAGCTCTTTTAAGATATGGCAAGTGTAATTTATAACCGTGCATTAAAAGATCTGAAACGTGTTGGGAAACATGAATGAGTAAAAAGAACAGCTGAAAGGCTTCAATGTGTCCACAGTGGAGCTCTGTGTGTGGATCCACTGAAGATTTGTAACCCAACAGCGCCCTCCAGTGAAGCCTGCCGGAATGAATCTAATAAAAAAAACATGTTTTCACCAGGGGTAAGTATATATATGGTGTTTTCAAGCTAAGGAGTGGCTGCTGACAGGTTAGTCATCAAGCCCTGAGGGTTTCAGAGTCTGTCATGTTCCACATACTTGAATGATGATTTCATTATGTAGGCTGAATTGAGGATAAACACCATATTTTACTCGCTCATAACACTGTTTTACACTCAATGAAGCAGTGAGTCAACTAATATGTGCTGAATGGGGGTGCAATAATCAAAACAATAAATCACAAGTATTTCTTTTCAAACTTGAGCACATGTATTTCTTCAGTTTCCCTTTATAAGATGCAAGGATTAATGTTTGAATTCATCATGCTGAAATAAACAGAGCATGAATAGCCCTCAAGCATATCTTTATCAACAGAACCACCACACCAATCCATTTAACACGCTGAATAGAAAACAAATGCAAGCGCTTCAATCACAATCATCAAAGATCCTCTCCACATATGCATTAAAGTATATATACAAATCTATAATCTGCAGAAAAATATCATAGTTACGACATTTAAATCCTCATCATGGCGCCTACTCTTTCTCCCTCATTAAAAAAATTCCAGATTATTTGAATATGCAAAAACACTTTATTCCACAAGTTTAGCTGCTGGACACAAGATGTCTCCTATCTCACTGTAAAGTCCACTCTCAGTGTAGGTATGTGCACTGGAGGCTTCAAGTTTCCACATCACACTTGCTGAATACTGGACCAGGATTGGCTTCCAAACTATGCGTGATGTCACACAAATCATGTTTGCAGGTCCGCCTCTTAAAATCAGATTATTCTCAAGTTCATCGACAATCAGATGAGTGGTTACAAAAGAGGCTGTTCATCAAAAACGCTGCTGTTAATCAACAGTCACCCTGCTTAAACTTAATCTATTTTAACGAGCCTGTCCTCATCATCATAGGTCGGAAATGAAAGCAGCTGATTACGACCCATATTTACGGTGGTGACCTCCAGCGGCTGCAGGAACAATTACAGCTGGAAAGGAGGAAGTGAGGAAACGTAGTATAAAAAATGAAACGTCTGCTTAGGGAAGAGGTCAGGGATGGCTGGTTGGGTTAAACAAACATAGGACTTTCATTCAGGACACCACTGTTCATGTCCACTGCGAAAAACCAGAAGTCAACGGTCACCAACACAGCGTCACATGAGCTACTTTGCTAAAGTAGGTACATTTGCAACAGAAGTTACAGAAGTAGTATAGTGACTTCAACCCAAACCATGATGTTTTCCTAAACTCAACCCAGCAGTGTTCTTGCCTAAACCTAAACAAACAGCGACTGTACAATGAACAGTCACGCTGTTTGGGAACAGTGATATATGTCAATCGACCCATTCAGTCATTTAAGATGTGAGATATTTTACTGGTTCTTTCATAATGCTGAATGCTGTCTATCAACTCTGAGCATGTTTTTACTTCTCATCCATCCATGTGTGCATTATATTACAGTTTTACACACTCCATTCCCACTTGGTCCTCATGTGCCCCCTTTTCCCTGAAAGCTTTTATAGCCCCGGATCTTTAAAGTGGCTGTTCAGCTGAATACCACCAATTGAATAGTAAAATTTCCTCTAGCCAGCAGCAGGGAACTGTAACACAGAAGCAATTATCAGCAAAGTCCTCTCTTGGACCCACCAGGAAAGGAGGGTGTCTGCGAGAGCTGATTGCTACAAGAGGGTGTGTAAGCATTTCACATTTTTTTGATGTAGCACAGCAAAGGAAAAGAAATAAAGCAAAAATAACATCAGTGTCACACAAAACACATACTGTTATCACGAGTACTCACAGTGCTTTCATCTCTCCTTTTCTCACATTGATTACCTGCAAATAATAGGATGATAGGAGAGGAATGTGCAAAATGAAAGATTGTTATGGTCAAAAACATCCCAACCTAACAAGGTATGCGCATATTTAAGATAGTCTTTGACTTCTGCCCATAGTTTAATGTCAAATCAAAGCATTTTGTATTCAGTTTTTGTTTCACCCTTCTCCTAAGGTTGTCAAAAGAAAAAAAATCCCACAGTATGTGCAAGTTAGGACGACTGAGCTCCATGAACAGCGAGGCTCTCTGTCCTCTCTCTTTCCCCTCCCTTGCAACCTTGATCAGGCCAGCAGAGGCTGAGAAAATGACATATTGTCAGGGCTGTGATGGCAGCTGAGACAGCAAAGAGCTTTTAACACCAGAGCCAAGAATATACAAGGTACAAAAGGATAAAAACTTCCCCATCCTGGACTGCAAAGCGCTCCAAGGCTTTAATGCTTTAACAACCACTGAAGAGAACCAAAACTGCTTTTCATGCTGTCAAAGAGTTGATGAGTCATTAGTTTTTCGATGACAGTTATGTAATATAGCACTTTTTGTACTTACTGTGAAAGACGCTTTTACATTTGTGTGGTTTGTTGTGGGAGTGCCCCAGAGTCTCGTGGTTTTGGTCCAAAAGTCCAAAATTATTAGGCAGCCGTTTGCACCAGTGAGACTTCTGTGACCCGGCGTTGCGATGGGCCCTGTGTGGACCTTTATGGTCTTTGGGAACTCCCAGCATGACCAGCATGGCAAACAACACTACCAGCAAACACACAATCTGCATGGTGATGTGTGTGGACAACACGGGCCCAGCAGACGTGCATATAACTACCACACAAACTTGCTAGTTCACTGGCTGCAGACTATTCCTTGAAAAGTGGCAAAAAATAAAAAATCTAATCCAAAGAGCCTCTTGAAAATGTTCAAAACCAGCAAAAAACTGCAAACATCGCTTCACTTCCCACCAAGAGTCCTTCATGCTGCTACGCTTGAGATCTGCCAAATACATAAACCCCTGCAGTCTTGGCCCGTCTCCTAAATCCAGTGACAATGTTTCCCCCCAGAGTACGATGGGATCTTAATGAGGGCAACTCTATATACAATGTGCGTGGTGGAGTTCACTCCCCTCTCCATCTCGCCATCGAATCGCTCAATGGCGAGACTGTCTCTCATCTTCCCGGCCTTTTTATCTCCGATAATTCTCCTTTTAATATTCAAAAGGAGTTTGTGGACGTTCCGGCTTTTCTTATGATGCTTCTGTGCTTGCAGCAGGACGGGGGATCCTGTAGGCGACATGCTGTGTCCCTTTTCAAATGTGTTGGACTCCTCACAAAACCGAGGCCCCCTCAGCATAGAGGTGACGGGGTGGCACACAGGCGGGGTAAGGCGACGGAGCCCACATTCCCCTTTTCCCGAACTAAGACTATTTAATGGCTTTCATTCCCATCTCGCCAGCGCACCAAACAAGACGGCATAAAACAAAACCTTTCCCCCTCGAAAAGATGCTCCCCGTCGGGAGGCAAACAAAACGCTCTTTCCCAGTAGCGAGAAAAGTGAGAACACATTTCTATCCTCAGAAAAATGTGATGCATTTTTGGAACTTCACACTCCAAAAGCTGAATGTGTTAGGAAGTAAACAGAAACTTGTCAAAGTTGCTACCAGAGTCACCTTGGACAGAATTTGGCAGTCACAGGTACAGTACATCTGAGCTCCCTTCAGAGGCACTTTGGTTGGATGGTTACTATACATCACTCGCTTCACATTCACCGCAGCCTTTTATCATTCATGTCTTGTCCTTGAGGAGCCATCCTTTTATTTATTCATTGTGCAGCTTTTCTTTTTATAAGACAGCAATTCATATTTGTAGTCTTTGTGAGTTGGCAATGGGCAGCACGGTCTCCAAGGTGTTTCGAAGAGATAAACGGGAATAACACGAGGTAAAAGGACGCCGTTTGATTGAGCTGCTTTAACATTTTTCAAGACAGTCAGTAAATAGCTGCAGGGTAACTTTGCTCTGTTTCAGGTTTTGGGCTTTGATCCATTTAAACAACTAGCTCATCACAAATCAGAAGCAGTATCTGGGATGACTGAGCGAGACAGTCAGGAGTGCAATGTCCTCTGACAAGAAAGGGCAAGACTCTCAGGGCTGGCTCATAAACAGACTTGAAGCTGTTTGGAATAGGCGAGAAAACTTGATAAAACACTGGCTTTTTAAATAAAAAGACTCTCCTCACCAACCGCAATGGAGGAGCAAAGGAGGAGTGCAAACATGTGGAATTGCATTTACTCAACTGAGCCAACTTTTATCCGACCTCTTGCAACATATGGAAATCTCTTATTTTTAAAACTTCCTGCAAAAAGTAACTGTTGCATGATGGATCTGTGTGGTCGCTGGAATCCGCAGGATGTATCCCGTTAAAAGTCAGACTGCTTTGTCATGCAGCAGGCTTTCGAGGAGGAGAGGTCTCCCCGCTCGGTCATGGCACTCTTGAGAATGAGATGATTTTCAGGTGGCATGACAGATGGCTGACATGGGAGCGGCACAGACTGAGAGGAAGGGGTGGGAGGCGAGAAGTGATGTGTGGGAGGAGAGGAGAGATGACCTGAACTCCTGAGGACGTTAGATCATATTGGTGTTACGGTGTCACGGCTAAGAGAGGCAACAAATAATTTGTGATTGGTTGCTGAGAGACAGGTGAAGCTCCAGAGAGCAAAACCCACGCCACAACTACGACCCCAATGCCAAAAAAGTTGAGACACTGCGAAATGTTAATAAAAAACTGTTCTCAAGCCCATGTTTCACAAAGTTGTGAACCTCGACCCATGTGCATTTACTTAAATACTGTATTTGAGTACAATTTTGAAGTACTTTTTCTGCTGCTGCATACTTCCACTCCCTTACATTTTGCAGGTAAATATTGTACTTTTTGTACGTGCAGGAAAACTTTTCATTAGATAACAGATGTGCACATGCATTTATCAAAAAAGTCTGAATATGATTAGCTAGCTATAGTAGCCTAGGTTTGCATGGTGTTTCAGCTGAGGACATATGGATGGCTGTTACATAGTTGTGTGTTTCATACTGAGTATTTCCACATTGCCAGCTCTGTGGTAGCCTACGCTATGCCCCTTTGATGTGCCATTATGGATTTAATTTCCCTGCTCTACTTACCTTCTCTGACCCTCTTTCTTGCTTTGCCTAAAATCACATATGTTGATGACTCTTAAATATATTTTTTCATGAGCCCTTACATCACCACCACTTCTTAACACAAAGTGACACCCTTGTTTCTAAATAAAATCATTTTATCAGCAATCCGATTCAAAAACAGATTCCAGTAATCTGAAAAATGCTGAATATCAGACCCGATAGTTGGCCATGCTGATAATCAGTCGACCCCTAAAAGTATACTGTCTACATGTAAATATTGTGTATAATTTATTTTCACTTGTACATTTAATATCAGACTGAGTCTTTCGTGGATCATCACGATACTATCACCTGTTACCAATGAACCTGTTTAGCTGAGGAATGTTCCAAACAGGTGTTTTTATGAGCATTCCACAACTTTCCCAGTCTTCTGTTGCTCCCGTCACAACTTGTTTTATATAAATCTGTATAAAAATGTATGAATATAATTACAAAAATCACTGATTTTGAGGGTAAAAATATAAAAATATTGCTAGTTTTTTTCTGTTTTCCACTGAGTATATGTCAAAAGGCTTAGCAAATGATCTGTCTCATTCATGTTTTAAACAGTGTTCTTTTGGAATCAGGGCTGTAGTTATAGTTAATCGATAAAGGTTAAAGTGTAACGCATACATCATCTGTATTTGGACATTTTTCTTAAATATAGCTTAGGGCAAAGCAACTGAGTCAAATTCAAATCACAGCTGGCCTGTCAGACTCAAACCTACCATATTTAGGCCTTGACACACATCAGCAGAGACTGAGAGTGAAGCACTAAGTGCAGACATGTCATATTTCTGGAACATCTACAACAGAAACCTCAGTGATTGTCAGGCCATTTCCTCTTGTCTTTCCACTGCGGACAATACTCCAGCCCTTGAGCCCAAGAATTTGTATTTCTGGGCTCCAACCCAGAACAAATACAGTTAACCCACTGAGATGAGCCTCAGAAACAAGCCAAAAAGTCTTTTAACAACTGGACAAGACTAAAAATGTCTCTTGTCACTATTATATTGAGAGTTTGCCAGAGAGTAGAGAAAGGGAAGGAAGATGCAAAGCAGAGTGTAACAACACATGGGGCGGAAGGAGTGAGAACATTCTTCTCCTCACTATAGCCTCTCTGTTCCTGCTTTCAGACATGATAAAAAAGACAGGGGTCCGGTGAAAGAAAATGACGGAGAACTAAACAAATCTGTTTCTGTTCAAGGAATGCCCCCATGCATGACGCTGCTGCAAGAAATGTGAGGCGAGGGGGGGTCGCGCACACCGAGGAGAAAGAAAGAGGGGGAGCTTCACAGGATGCCGCGACGAGGTTTGGAGCACAAAGCAGGATGAGGCGATAAACAGGCTGTTGCTTTTCCGCTTGCCTGCGCACACTGAATCCCTCTTTCCCAGTGTCTTTTAATGGGCCTCACATTAGCATCTGTTTAGCGTCAGCCTCGACATGGCCTGTGGAGGCTGATTAAAATAACCCAGCTATCACATAACATCCTGGCAGGGACATCAAAATACAGTCAGACGGTGGAATATTTACAGCAACAGACGTTGAGGGAGTTAGCATGAATGTTGTGCACTTCTGTTGTCAGAAAACTGTTTATGAGTTGTTTGTGTTCAAACACTCCTCCTGTGAGATGATGTTCCATATGGAAAGATATGAAGTTTATTATGTTAGTGACAAATATTCGATTGCGACACAGCACTCCGGCGCTACAGCGTCCAATTTGTGTGTTTCCATGCGTGACTGCACTAACACAACAGAAAGATACAATTTAATCACAATTAGACAATCTTGAAGCATCTCTTACTGTCCTTGGATCGCTCTTCTTTTCATGAAACACAGATGGTTGAGCGACCTGCGTCTCACTCCTTCCCTCACAGAGGCAGCAACAAGCAGCATTGTGTTTCATGCTTAATTGGCTTAATTGGTTTAGAGACAGGAGAGCTTTAATAACTGACAGTGGGGCTTAGAGTAACTGAGCCAAGAGATTCCTTTGTTCTTATCACGGCTGGACCTCAGCCAATCACATGGCAGGGAGATACAAGGCGAGATCCTGACCAGAAGCAGAGCAACAATCTGAGTAACAATCTGGCCATTATTTAAGTGGAAACATGAACAGCTTCAGTCTCTTTGTTCTTTGTAAGTGAGCAACTTCATTATACTTATATGTGAGCTTTAGTTGTAAAGGTTTCGCTTTTGAACAGGCTTCTGTTCAGTAAGTAAATATTTCCTCTCTACCGTGTTGGCACTGAGAGTGACAGATGAAACGACTCTATTAGTGTTCGATTAAAGAGAACCGCTCACACATCGTCACCAGTGTGAAACTACTGAGTCTTTACTGCTGCAAACTAGTAAAAATGTTGAGTTCTCAGACTCTGTGCAGGAAAAGAGGAAGAGTATGATTACAGATGATCAAATATTCACAAATTGCTGAAGTGTATATTTAAGTTTGTCCACAGTTTACCCAAACCACAATTTTTAGACCACAGCCCACATAGTATCATGGCAGTTTGTGAAAATTGTCACGAGATATAACCAACCGGACTTATGTACATGGACAAGAATTTCAAATTATTTTTGAGAGTTCAGGACTGCCATACCAGAATTCAGGGTTTGCATCCAGTCTGTGGTTGGGTTAGGCAACAAAAGCACTTTGGTTAACATCAGGAAAGGAAAGGATATTTTCAGTTCATGAAATCATAATGGGTCAATAAAACCAGTTATGTAACCATGTAATCTTTAGGATTGGTCTACATGGACATGAATTTCACAAAATGTCACAAAATAATGCACAATTCGTGCACATGTACAAGACTCCCGAAGATTACATTTCGTCCTTATATCAGGAACTACCATGATACTAAGTCATACAGGGAATTACTGAAGAAGGCTAATGGTTTGTTCAGACTAGCGGTGACAAAGCAACAGGCTGCAGGTCACTGTCAATGAAAGCCAGCTGTGCAAAGCTTGAAAATGATGCCCGACATTTGTCGATTGGTGTCAGGTGTGATGCGCTACAAATCACAGTTGAGCGTGCCTCAACTTTCCAACGGTGACTTGGTGACAATGAAGCTGGCCATGCTCGGGTTTGCAACTTTACTGTGCATATAGTGTGAACCAAAGAGTCTACTGACATGCTAGCATCTCTGTGAGGCTGTTCTTTTGGTGGTTTAACTGCTAACATGCTCACAATGACAATGCTAACATGCTAATATTTAGATAGTGTTTGACAGATTCACAGTCTTGGTCTATCTGGATAGCATGCTAACATTTGCTATTTAGCACTTCAAAGAAAGTAGAGCTGAGGCTGATGGAAATGTCATTATTTCTGAAGGTATTTGGTCTTCAAACTAAACTGCCCTAGATTAAAAGTTAAGGATATATTCCAGTTCATCCTAGAAAGAATATGTATGCCAAATACTTGACAATCAATTCAGTAGTTGTTGAGATGGTTCATTGAAAACCACAAAGACTACCGCCACAATTGATGAGTCAGGAGACCACTGCAGTCAGTTAGCTTTATTCTTCTGGGGTCCATAAATATCTGTACAGAATTTCATGGTTTTCAATCTAATGGGTTTGGGGATATTTTAGTCTGGATGAAATTGGTGGACCGACCATCAGACAGACCGACATCGTCATCCCAGGAGCCACGCCGCTACTGTGGCTGAGAAGTCAGCTAGTGCCCAGATCAAAATCCTTCCTGCAGTTTTCCTTGGCTAGATAAACATTCCTAATTCAAACGATTTGGTTTTCTACATGTTTTTCTTTCACGTTATTGAAAAGAAATCAATCACAGAAGTAAAAACACAAATTGTTCTTTCAATATCCTAGACAAACCTCAACTGCACACCCAAACTGCCACAGAGCTGAGAATTGATGGGCCATTAATATTTTTTTTTCATCAAAGTTATTTCTCTCAGAAACTTTCCAGAACTGCACTCCGAATATCATTCTGCAGGAGTTGTGGTTTCGATGGGGACTCAGAGCCAACATCAGTGACTGATCTCTCTCTGAAGACCCTGAGCAGAGAAAAAATGCAAAGACAGTGCTCATGCTCAAAGAATTCCCTGTCTCTTAAATAAAAAGCCTATTCTTCCTTTCTCTTTCCCTGGTGCGATCAGCTGCCAAAACAAACTGGCGCTGTGATGAATGTAATAAATATGATCGATGGGATATCTGCCGCTGCTGACCTCACACCAAGCGCCAGAGTCCAGGGAGCAGGTGCTGCTCAGATTTACAGCCCACCCCCACCCCCCACTCATCTCATGATATTCTCCTCTCTCACACACAGACGCTGAAGCCCCGCTGAGTCTCCACAGCCCCCGACAGCTCACACCGAAGCTCCGAGAAACAAGCCTAATATTGGCTCTGGCTGAACTTCATGTGCGACATGACTATGCATGAATCATATCACCACTAATAAAACCAGCAATGATTTTACAGATCATCAAGCCGTCAGTCATGGCAGACAGTTATTACAGTCACTCCTGCCGGGAGGAGTACACAGGGCTGTCGGGGAGGTGGAAAGGCACTCCTTATGTGTTTGCTCATAAAAAATGGATAATTGCTCTGGAGGCAAAGGCAGTTCTGGAAAGGAACATGTAAACTTTGTACAGTGTTTTGTTGGGAATTAGCAAAGGCGCTGCTGGGGACATCTTAAAAAGCTCTAATTTATGAGGGATGCATAGTAACTTTAAAACTTTTGCATATTAACAAGTCAAGTCCTTTTTCTTTTTTTGGTTTGTGCCCCTGGAGAACCAGAGGCAGGGAGGCCGTGGGGTCCATGTTCCTGGCCAACAAAAGCTTGGCACTTTCAGCAAATTATAATCAAAACGTTGCTTATATCATAGTGCATCATAAATCTCTGTATTTCACAGTACATCAGTTTTGTTTTTTTTAATCAGAGTCTGTAGTGACTTTCCCATGCTGGCACACTGGTAGTGAACTATTTACATAGTTACATAAACCAACAACAACCAATATGGTAACACACTGCACTTTACACACGTGAATGACAAACTCTGGCTAATAAAGTTGTGGCTAAAATTTGCCAATGGTTTGGATTTTATGAAGCACACCCTGTGTTAGCTCTCCAGCATATCGGAACAGCTGTGCAGCTACAGCTGTTATATACAGCGAACACTATACAAGTGTAGGTTGGTGTGGACAAGAATTAAAATGGCCGTTACTCCTCACTGTTTATACTGCAAAAACACAGATCTTACAAAGTATATTTGTACCTAACGTTTATGATTTCAGTCAGATATAGGACTTTTTTTTTTAAACTTCTTTGGAGCAAGACAAACTCTTTTCATTATATAATTATAATTGTTTGTACCTGTTTTTGAAGTGCCATTGTTTTTTCCAGTACAGCACAGTTGGCTCCTGGTGGCTTGGTATTGACACTATTGCTGCTGTATGGAAATGTAGATACTCACTAGTACTTCATGGTAGATACAGCAAAGTGCTTTGAAAAATCAGAGCAGATCATCAGAATCTATTTTTAAATGTTACCAGCAGCATACTGTAGGTGCCTGACTTTTATGTTTGTCTTGTCAAAGGCAATGTTATAGCAGCCTTTTGAACCACCGACTCCTGTAAAGTCAGAGGAGCCAAAGCATTTCCTCCTCTCCCCTTTGAGATTGCAGAGAATGTGACCCATTTACATCCTAAATAAACACTTGTTATCCTTTCACTGAGAAATTAAGTGTGTTTGACGGTGCAGGAGCAGCTGATTATTAGCACTTAGCAAAACCCTATCCAATCTTCTTCCCAATTATCATGAGGACACTACAGACGTGGATCTGAATATTCTAATTTAATCCTCACCTCGCAGTCTTTGTGCTTTCGACCCCTGCGCGCTCGTGCTAACTCCCATCTCAAATCTTACCCCCACTCCAGTGCCTCTTGACCACATTACTCCTCTTTCTAACCTGAGAAGAATGGCTAATAGACCCATTTCCTGGGACACAGCTACACTAAGCTGTGCGGATGAGGGAGATGAAATGAGATTGGATGGGGAAGAAAAAAAACCTTTACGGGTCTCTGCAGCACAGAGGCTGTGGGGAAGATGCGTGTAGGACATTAGTGCATGGCTATAACTAATTATATCTCAAGTGAATCGCTCCTCCAAGCGTGGCCAGGGATCTTTCTCTATTGTTGCACTGGTAGAAATGATCGCTGCTGCTGCTGTACTGGGGATAATATGTGAGAGTGCAGCTAGCCGAGTGTTCTCTTTGCTTCCTGTTTCATGATTACCATGGCACTAAGACTGATGAACATAAGTGAGTGTCATGGAGACGTGACACGCTGATGCTGTGGTGACTCTTGGGTAATATATGTGGGGCTGACACTGTCAAGGAAATTGGTTTTCAGGGTGGGGACTCAAGGCCGGCACAACAGCCCAGTAATAAGAGCAAAGGACGAATAAAGAGTAGAGCTCTCCATCTCTCTCATGGTAAAGCTGTCAGTGCCATGTATCCAGACACAGACCACTCCACCTCCGCATCCGTAAGGGGAAAACAGGCACCTGGTCTCCATCCACTGAGCCTCAATAATATGAGGATAAAATCTGTAAGCAACACAAGAGCTACAGTAAATGCAGTTAGCAAACAGCTAGCCTCGCCTGGATTAAATCAAACTATCTTGGCTCTGCTCTTCTAACAACAAAGCGACACTTGATATGCAGTGATTAACTGTGTGATGATCCAAGAATGATTTATTCTTCTGCGAAAATAATGGAAGTGTTGCGAATGTGAGCAACGACTTGCAGAAACATGTCCTGCTGATTTTAGTTCCTGTTAAAGTAGCTTGGCTGTGCTTGTATACATGTGAACAGGAGTTGCTAAAGTGTCATCTCATGTGCAATGAGAAACTGTGCAAAGCTCTCGGAACATTTCATGCCTCTTAAAGTAAAACATGGGTTCCTGTTCTGTTTGTGACCGAGAATCAAGAGTGATTTGTTTTAAGGTTATGATATGTAAGTTAGTGAATGTACTTAAATGACATAACTTACATCATGTGAGTGACATACTTGCGTCACTTACTGTATATCATGATTACGTTGGTTAGTGCAATAGAAATAGTTTATTAAGTAACACTGAACTGATAGTTTCACTGTGTCAGCACTGCTCTCTGCTCCACTACTCTTTGGTTTGGTTTGGTATGTTTTTTGACTAATGAACTGCATAACTCCACACTCCAGTGACTAGTCAAACAGCTTCAGGCCAGGAGGGACAAAGATAGTCCTCTACACATATAACAGATTGATGCCTACGTGACTACAGACCACGGGGAACTCAACGACAGAAAAACTGTCAGATGCTTAAGCCAGCCTCTGCAAAAGACCTCTGTCCCTAATCAGCTGATTAGAACTGCTTTAACTCTGCTTGTTTGCTGTGCGACTGACTGTTTGTTGACCTGTTTAATTCTTTTTGGATACAACTTCTTCCATAATAAATTACTTAAAACTTGGTGAAGTGTTATACTTTAATTTCCACCACAGTTAGCTCACTAACTTCAGTCGACATCTCTGCAGCACATTTCATAAATGTCTTTGACATAATATCAGCACAGTTATTCTTCACATGCTTTCGTAAAATGTTGTCAATATTTGAGTGTTTTAAACTAAAATACATGTTTCACCTTTAAGCCAAAGTTTGATGTTTTCCTAAACCTAACCAAATAGTTTTGGTGCCTAAACCTAACCAAACTGCAACATTTTGACATTGTTAATAACTATCAAAATCTCGTAATATGTAAACTGTTGGTCAGCGTGCTTTATTTTGAAAGTCTTATGAACTTTTCATATTACGTATTATTGCAAACCCCCTCACATGCAAAAGAGGAGTAGGTAGAGCGTCATAGTTTGAAGCTTAAGGCTCTATTTTAGCTCTGCTTTTCTTTTGCTTTCAGAAAAGACTTTGAGACACATTTCCTCCAGATTCTTCTGGCCTCCGTTATCAGTGCAATATTTCCAATAAACAAGAGCCTTTGTAAACTGTTACTTTAATTACCGTCAGATGTGTAAACAAAGATCACGAAACAACTGAAAAAACGAAAACGTGGCACACAAAGTTTTAATGTCTGCTAACTATTCAAATCCATCTGTGCATGTTTCACCGGAGCTTTCACACCACTCTGCTGGCCACTTTTCTCACTAAAGCACGCCACATTCAACCCCAGCTGTGACCTCACAGAGAGTAACAGCTTCACGACACCCTTTACTAACACTCACAGTCGGCTCTGTATGTTGAATTTTGAGGCATATTTGATGGCGCGCTCTTGCTGAAGTGTAAATAAGGCTTAAGGCTAATGTACAGTTCAGCGAAAATGTGTCATGTGACAAAGTGTCAGCTGACAGAACCGTGTCACACAGCACTTTGAATTCATAGTTCGATGATGGCATGTGTTGCTACTATAGCAGCCGAGGTCAAGCTCAGCTGAGGCCTGTTTATAATCTTTAGGAGAACTTTGAGTGTGCTTAAATGTTGGATAGTTTGAAAACAAAGATTTTTCTGGGGTTACTCGCTCTAACCCTCTGTGCTCTCAGCAGGGTGAATAATCTTACATTTATCTAATCTAATCCTAAATTCTGTGCACGTAATTTTCAAACAAAAGTTTTTTTTTATTTGGAATATTATTGAGAAAGTGAACAACATCAAAACTGCCTCTGAGATGCAGTGTTGCAACATTTATGTCTTTCAACATGTTGTCTTTTATAAGTGTTTTGGGCTCAAGTCTTTGTCTTGTGTGAAAGTGACGCAAGTCTGAACAGGTTATCAATCATTATTGAATATTTACATATTCTGATACATTATAATTCCACTGCACTACATTTTGGAGGCAGATATTGTGACCCCCCTGTACATCCATCAGTACATTAAATGCTTTTTTGTCAACATTCTGGGGGCGACAGCTTTGCGAGAAGAATCAAACACGGTATTACAGTTGGACCCCTCTATCCTGCAGCCGAGGTGGTGACAGTGTGGCAACCTCCAATTCTCTCACTTCCTCCATATCTTTATTTCCATAACCTGACAAACAGGGCGGCTCTCTGAAGTTGCCGTCCTTTGTGATCTGTGACAAACGCAGTGGTAGCTGTCAGCCGAGAGGGCGGTTATGAGGGCTGATGTGCTCTGTGAAGTCACGCTCAGCCTTTCATGTCGAGGCAGAAGAACCAAAGACCTGTCTCCTCTGTGTGTGTCTGCCTGCCAAGCAGCGGCTAGCAAAGTGTAAATGCGAGAGCTTTAGCATGCCTCTCTAATCCACTGCCTTCATACAGGTCAGTCTCATTCATTATGAATGTGAAGTTCTGCGCAAAGCTCTTTGATATCGGGAAACAATTTAGAGCTGGCTGAGAGTCAATGTCTGGGGGGACCAATAAAAAACACTTTTAATGCATTGCGTACTTCAGGTCAGCATGTGGCTCCTTATAAAATTCACAGTAGGCTGTATTAATCCCAGGTGACTACCATACAAAACATTACCGTGTCATTGCCGAGGACTGCGGCAGCTGTTTTTAGTTTTATATGAGGTAAAAAAGGGTCAAATTACAATATTAGTCACACTTATGCAAAGTTTTTCACTCTTTTCTATCTTTTATTCCAGAGTTAAATAAGCAGAAGAACAGGTCATGGTGGAAGAATGACAAGGACAAACCGCTCTTCTTCCTCAAGATCATCATCAGATAAACAGTGAAACTTGCTCATAAATCAATGAACCTCCTTCTATTCACTGAGATCACATGGTAATTAAACACAAGCAGCCACCTTAAAGATTCTTCACTGTGAACGCCTGAAGGTGCACCCTGTTTTTCACCTGAGCTAAAACTGGCACCTGTCAGGATTATCCTCACATCCCATCCAGTCACGCTCCCTGAAAATGGAGTCTTTGGCAGCCGCCCACTTTGTTCTATCAGCGGCAGACTGAGGTATTAGGGCACATTAGTCTCATTTCCAATTCACTGACTGGGCCAGATCAATTTCCTTCATTTTCATGCACAGATGGGATTAAATGGCCAGATTAAAGATGAACTCCTGGCTCTGTCCACCCGACAGATTTATCACTCTAAAGATGAACCCGGATGCACTGAGGCAGATATGATGTGATTTTCCTCTTTAAACCCCCATTCAGAGCATGCCAAGTCTGTTGAAACTCACACTGTGTGCTAACAGACTCCTCTATTAAAAGTTGTTTGGGCTCAAACTCAAATGTCTTGGCATCATAGATTAAAGTCCCAGTGTGATACAGATGGGAATTGTATATATATATTTTTATTCTTGCCTGAATTTTAAGCTATACAAAATCTAGAGCTGCCAAGCTACTGCACATTGTGCTGAACCTCAATCTGATTTTGACAGTTAATTTGGACTTGAAGCTGTGTGAGGTCCAGTAAATCACCTTGGGAGGTAGGTCTCCTCACTGGGATAACACACTGAGAACACTTTTTTACCCTCACTCTGGGGAAAGAGCCCCCAAAAAACTCCAACCAAAACACGCGCGTCATCACTAATTTTCTCCAGACTTGAATCCTTTATGTGTGTGCTCATGTGTGTGAGTCAGTCGCTCCAGTGAGAACCCCATTCATTTCCCTACAGAGCTCTATAGTCTGGGGAGATAGCTGCTGCATGAACTGATGCACATGAAGTGGCGCCGTGTGCCCTCCCTTTTCCCACAATTCTCCTCTTTCAACACTCAAAACAGACACACTTTTTGCAGCAGTCACAACATGAAGATCATGTTTGAATATACAGTATATTTGCCATGGAAACATGTGGAAAGCTTATTTAACCGTGGGGGAATTTCTGTTTAAAAACTGTAAAGAATTGGCTCGCCCAAGTGCATTTTGTAATCTTTTTGATTACAGAAACAGGTTTGTATATCTGGAGTGATAGACAACACATGCTCTTTGATTATGTGAAATAAAGTAGTTCATGAAGAGTTAGAAAAAGTCTAACTGTATCCTGTTTCAGTGCAAGAAGTGTTATCTAATGTACGAATATAACCCAAAGTCATTTATTTATCTCGGACAAACTTGACATTTCCCAGGAGCTATGTATGCATGTATGCAAGGACACGTTATCAACAGTCATGGGAAAGCAGCAGCAGCAGTACCTGTGTAGCCCAAAGAGTTGTCATCCTCATGTTCGGTCGTGGGAGCCGGTGTTGCCACTTCGCTGGCCCCGTCCTGAGCGACTCCCGTCTCTGTCAACAATAACACCACAGGGACTGAGAACTCAGACGCATTCTGCCCACTTTCCCCACCCACGGTCCGTACCTCCAGCCCTCTGCATCCTTGAGACAAGCAGAGAGCGAACACACTAAGAAGGACCAGTCTCCATCCTTTTAAACTCTGTCTATGTCTGTAGAATCCAAACACCCACATTGCAGTAAACAAGTAAACATCCACGGTCGCAACAGTTGTGAGTAATCCAATGAAATGATTTCAGACACGTGTCAATCAGTTGTCTGGTTTAGGTCCATCAGCTTCAGCTTTTCGCTCTGGGCTCAGCAGGAGGTTGTTCTTGTTGTCCTGTGTTGGACTTGAGTGTAAGTGTGTGGGTGTAAAACAGAGTCATCTCCCCCGTATCAATAGCCATAAGTGGCTGCACCCCTAAGGGAGCACATGGGCAGGACAGAGGAGGGAGGGCCGGGGCACACTCTGCATGATTGACAACGCCGCTCCGCATTTAGGGAGCACACAGTCCTGATGCAAATACAATGATGCACCATTAATTGCTAATCAGCTCCTTTTGATTCGGGCCCGTCTTTGTGCCTCGGTCTTCTTCAGAGTGACAGGTTGAGTGTGTGTGACAGGAGGTGTGAGGGCGGGACAGAAGGGGGAGGCGAGTAAAAGAGAGGCCAAGAGGGCCGGGGTGTATGTCCCTTATGGGGGAGATGGGAGGCCAACTGTGCCCTTATGATGGCTCTGTGTGAAATAAATCAGACGCAGCCATGCCCATTCTCTTTGTGGCCCACTGACAAGGGGTTAATTTGGGGCTGGGTGGTTGGGGTGGGGGGTTAAAAGGAATCTTAATCAAAGTGCATCCAACCCCTTTAGCTAACCGAGTGGCAGTCTGTCGGAAGTATCTGTTTCCTCAATGAGATCTGGCATCACTTCTGATAAATAGCAGACGGGCAGACAGAATTGTTCATTGGAGAGTACTTCAGATCACCAGAGTGTGAAGAAGAGGGTGACCCGTCATTTCATCGGCCCCTCCCACCATTACAAGAACTGACAGGAAGAATCTACCCAGACTGTTCAGACACAGTGATGACCCAAAATCCCACTTTATAACAGTTTTGGCCACATCAATAATAGTCAACACGAAAAAGACATTCAAAATGCAGTGATCATGTCCCTCCTGCTGCTCCTGTAGTGTTGCAATTAATGTGACAGTTAAAGGGCCGCACGCTGTGCCGAACCTATTATCTGCCACTTCTCTGCCTGCCTGTTTATCCAAACAGCAGCGTCTGAGTGACAACACTACAGGAGAGCAGAGCCTCTGAGTCACAAGGAAATAAGCACGTAGGTTACTCGGTCATGCACGTGAATGGATGCAATGATACACATAACGCATGAGATGAGAGGGTGCTGGCCATGAAGACACACAGACGTCAAGCAGAGTCTGATGCACTGTCTGACATGTACAGCATGACACCAGTCAGATATATGTAGTGTTTCCAAACTGTGCAAAACAGATAAATTAAACACAAGTGCAACATCTGCAAAGAGTAGTTTGGCACTGGCAACAATTACAGACTGGAACAAGAATCAAAGTATGAAAATGTTCAAAAAGAAGCAGTCTTTTATATTTCTTCTCGCAAAAAAGTACACATAATACCACTAACAACCATGTACAATCCAGATCAAATAAAAACTGTGTTTGATGTCTCCCAATGTTTGAACAATAGTTGGATACAGTTTTGACTGGACATAACAGTCTCATCAAAACACTGGAGAAATATAAAGTGTTAAGAATAAAAAGTTCTTTCTTGATAATGGAAAAAAATCATGATTATCTAGGCCGCTGTACATGGGTCACCCGCTCTTACTAGGTGACCTACTGGGATGCTTCCCCAATGAGTGTTTAAACATTAATTCAGCCCAAGACGTAGGAGAATTTTCTCAAGGTTAGAGGACCACTGAAATTAAAATGTGGAAGTACAAGGTTTTCACTGGACAGCAACAACTTACTGCCTTATTCTGAAGCTCTAAACTACATCGCACAGTTTTTATTAGCATATAGAGTTTGCTCAGTTGCCATAGAGATGTTCGATTTGGATGAAAACTCCTGCAAAAGCTTGTAAGTGGGCTTTGAGTTAAACGTATAATATGCAGGAATTTCCAATGCATGGACCCATATAAAACTAATCTGGGTATCAACCTTTGGGCAGTGGTGCTCAGCTCCCAGCCAGTAACGGCGCGAGGTTGGGACGCAGCATCCAGATTACACTGCTGTCTCGGCTCTCCGCTCTGCTCTGTCTGTGTGAGCTGAAGTTCAGGGTTGAGCTACACACACAGAGGTAAACAGCGAACAGGATGAAGCGTACTCCTTGGCTGAATTCAAACAAAATCCAGAAATGCAGTAACTTTCTGCAGTGTTGTGCAGAGGCGTGGGCGTATTTACTGCTGCTTTAGAATGTAGCTGCTGTGAAACAACCTGAAAATAGCTGATTTAATTTCGATGGTTTGTTTTCAAACAGGAACCGACAGTTGCTGCATATCTTGCCTTTAAAAGATCATTTTCTCAAAGACACTTCATAAATGGTGGAGCCCTCGTCAAAACTAATGATGCAGTTTAATTAATAGAAATACTCGCTGCGAGCATGAGGATACAATTCTTAACAAAGTGTATTTGATCTGTTTTGCCTTGAAGTCTTGTGTATTGTATATTCTCTTTATGTCTTCATGTGGACTGTGTCTGATTCCCTGGGTGGTCCACAGTCAGAGGTCCAATTAGTGACCACTTCAGAGCTCATTAACAGGTGGTGTACCCAGCTGCCCCTGGGGCATCAGGATACAAAGTCAGGACCTCAATGTTGTCTCACTACCCCCTTTTACCCTCAATGCCGCACCCAGCCCCAGCTCCCCTGTCGGCTAATTAATGGGGCACATGTGCAGATAACTGACTGCTTACCAAAAGATACAAAGGCCGGCCTAACCCCCCCTTCAGTCATTCCTCCTGGGCCCCAGACTATAAGTCCTGGCCCCAAGCCTTCCTCAAACATGAGAGCATGTCCTCCTTTCTGGGTCACAGGCCTTTCTTCATGGATCAATCCACACGGTGCCATACAGGCTTTTGGCTCTGTTTCTATACTGTAGTCATAAATCATGAGGTCTGCTCGCACTAGATTTGACTTGAGTGGCTGCTCACTGTGGCGATGTGGACCCAATCAGCACTTGAGCCCCCGTACGACCTGACACGACAATAAACCTGATGTGCAAGTTATTGCCCCTGTAGCCGAGGTTGTTTAGTTTGACAAACACTGGGAGCTCGTAATAGATGTGAATGTAGAAGCTGGAGAGGCTGTTGTCTCATTGTTATCTTGTCATGTATTGGCAGCAGCGCTCAAGCCCTGGCAGCCTGTATAAGTGATGGATGGGCTTAAAATGATGAGTGTGGGGAGTCTGACTCTGGGGCTTGTTAACAGGACTGACTGATTGTTTGCTGTAGGACAAGTTCCTTCACACAGCCTGATCAGAGAGGCAGCATATTTCTGCAACATGACCTCAGGCAATTTCAATGATTAAATTGGTTTCTTGGAAAACATTCTTGCCCTAACATCTGTTTACTTTTTGTCAGATGACAGAGAGAAAATATGAAGAGCCAACAAGAATGCTAATTGTGGTGCCAAGCCAACAAGTTTTCAATTCCTTCATTTGTAGCCCTCATTCTGCAAGTTGGACCTTTTAAATGAGGTCCCTGCTCCTGAATATATAACCCATATCACCATCCTAACAGTAACTTCATTATTTTGGACCTGGATTCAATAGTCTTCTATTGAAGACAGACGAAAGAGGACAAATGGGACCAAAAAAAAGTATTTTTCAGCAGAAGCTAGTCTGTCTGCTTCATCTGTTTCCACAGCACCATTACGCTAATTTCCATTTTGATTACACTTTCTTTGTTTTCTGCATGACTAATGCAGTTTTAATCAGGCCTTGAGATAATACATACACACAGTGACTGAGCGCAGAGTGCTGCAGAGAGACAGAAAAGGACGAAGTCAAAGTGGAGAAGCGTTCTTTGTGTGTAACTCCTAAAATAACTGTAACTCTAAAAAAAAAAACTTTAAAGGGAAAAGCCACATTTAACTGCAAAGCCCTCGAGATTCAAGTCTGGAGATGAATAACAGACTGCGTGAATAAGGAGGTGGTGTGTCTGCCAGTGAAGAAAATCAAATGACAACAAGCAGTCTTCGCATTGCTTTAAAAAGAAAAACATACATCGCCTCTCTAGTTGTTGTTGTCGAGATAAAGAAGCCGGTGGTGGAAAGACATCACACAAACCGCAACAGTGAATCCATGTGAAGACATCATGTCCTCCCGAACTGTCGAGGCTGATGCCTTGAAAGGAAAAGTTCACCCAAAAAGTGAAAATTCACAGACTGGGTGCGTGCTAACTCTTTTAGCTTAGCAGCTACAGTGAAGACTTTGGCTTAAAAAGAGTTTAAATAATAATGTCTTTTCAAATAAATTAGGGATGTCTGGGCTTCCAGAGATGGCGGACCAGCTGCATGGAGTCATTATTTAGCTCTTTTTAATTTCTTTTTTTTTTACGGAACGGTTTGACAAACTAAATAAACAAACTGTCTTTGTTCTCATGACTGAATAAACAAACCTTAAAAGACAACACAATTTCCTACTGTTTTACTTTGTTTATATGTGGCGGACCCTGCCACCTTTTGAACTATTCTTAAACGGCAAAACAGTGGAGCTGCAGTATAAAACACCAGGTCACAAATCATTAGCTGTGCTCCAGCTGTCGAGAGGAAGTGGAGCAAATGACACACACGCACTTGGCATCAGCTCTGCAGACCGATTGGCTGTTAACTTTCATCATGTATGAAACGCTGCCTCCACAGCCACTGTCAAGTACATTAATAGCTAATTGATACCTTTAATTCCAGGCATGAAATTGCTAAACCAGAGTCTTGTACCATATTACAAATCACTTAAGAGGGAAAAAATCATATACCATGATATATATCATTACTGTATGTATTTTAGGTCACACTGCCAAGCCCTGCTCATAACCCGGCAATAAATAAAGTCTTTTCATGCCTCCATTATAATTGCCTATAACTCTCTCTGTAAAGGATTATCATAAAATATATTAACCAGTTAAAACATAAAGACTGATTATGAGTGTGTGGTCAGAAATAGTAGGCTTACATGCTGGAAACATTTTGCATGTTTTTTTAAAGTTTGTGTATGTTCAACTGGAAGAACGAGTGGAAGAAAAAGCAAGAGAGAGAGGGAGAGATTTGATTATGTCCAAGCTCCAGTTTAACTTTACACACTGCTATTATGTTGTCATCAGCTAGTTAAGAATCTAGCAATGGTAGTGACAAACTGTAATAATCAGGAGTATATTAGTTCCCATGAGTGAAGTTTAGCATGTTAACGTCAACTGATTTTGCAGATATTTTCCACAAAAGCCCTCTGATGTCCTTAACAGTCACAGTCTCAGTGTCACAGTTTAATGGCTCATGGCTCCAGCTGGAAGAAACATCAACGCTGTGATGAACAGATAGCCATTCTGATCCGATGTGCCTGTTTGTGAGCGAGTGGATGCGCACACGATTTTGGTGTTGACAGATTCAACCTCCCTCCAAACACGGTTTGGCTGGTTACAAAGCCCACAGTAAATACATGTACGTCAACCCTCCCTGTTGGAACAGTGTGACTCATCTCTGAATGCATGACTTGTTAATTGTGGTTAAATAAAAGTGCAAATGTCATAGAAGAAATATGAGCCCGTTCACTTACTGATGGATTTGCTTGGAGGGCATCAGCAACCAGCCACACAAATGAAAACAGAGAGACAGTTCCAGGACAAAGAGTGCTGATTGGCTTGAAGGGTGCTAAATATTGCATGGTCACTTGAGTCTGCTCGGAACTGAACAATAGTCGAGAAGTTCAGTGAGTTAGCAGCTCCCGCTTTAACCGGCACAACTGCTTTCAGGGCATTTGCGTCTCTGCTGAGCATGTTTAATTGAAAGTGGGGCTTTTGTGAAACACTTTCCATTTGTATCTCTTCCCCACACCTTTACATTACGTAACAGGTGTTATTATTCCTCCTTGAAACTTCACTTCTCAGCTTTGTTTAACCACGCTGATGTCAAACAAGTTCAAAGCCTGTGAGGAGTCTGAACTTGCTCTGACATCCCGGTGGGGCTGAGGCAAGCATCCTCGAAGCTGCCAAAAGCCCAGATGTCCATCCCTATGACACCAGGATACTTTTTTCTGCCCAGAAGAGAGACAGTTTGAAGGAAGGAGAACTGAAAGAGAGAGCAAGACTTATCTTAGGTGAGAAAAATGAGGTCTCTCAAGGATTTAAAGTGCTGTAGCCAAGGTGAACAGCCTCTGAATGGCTGTTATGTATCAGTCTGATCTGGCGTCTGCAGCTCACGGTCATGACTCATAAGCAGCTTGTCAGCATCTACACCACTGCAGCGGATCAGACGAGTGGCCTTCTATGACTTTCTCACTATAAAACCTGTCTCCTGCACTCCACTCAAATACCATGAGGTTTCTTTACATTTTGGGGTGATATGACTGAGTAACAACAGTTAATGTTTTTTTCCCTGCAGCCCAGTCGCTTCAATCTGTGTACAAATAACATGATTTAAAGGGACAGTTCACCCGAAAATCACAAACACATATTTTTCATTCATTCCTCATTCCTTTAGTGCCAAAAATAATACCCAACAGCATCTCTTTCCAGATATTGCTGTGTGTGCAGTTTCTACCAAACTACAGTGTATCAACACACAGAAGGAAACGTGCATGTACTCATGGACGAGAGGCTCTTGCTCATGACATTGTTAGACGTAAACGTCAACTGTTTCCTCGTCGGCTGAGCTGCAGCTTTAGCTAGCTCAGTTAGTTCAGTTAGCTAGCCTCTTGCCCATGAGTAGGTGCACACTTCCTTCTGTCCGGTGACGCAGAAAGGAAATAGTTCCTACAAGAAACTGCTCACAACAAGGTCTGTGCCAGGCTGAGTGCCATCTTGTTCCATCTCTCCAGCCGATATCCCCAAAACTCGGTAACTCACACCAAAAACAATCTAGATGGGTATATAGCACTACAGGTACCAAAAAAAGTACCACGAAACCAACATATCATTGATTTTGGGATGAACTGTCCTTTTAAGACTTTCAAATTGTGTGCAGTTCATATACTAAAGTCAAATAGTGCATGCAGGTGCAGGTGTCCTTCTTATTAAGTTCTGTGGAAAACGGGCTTGTCCAAATACTGCGCATGAAAAGGTCAGGCGATGTTAACAGACACCATGTTCTCTACGTCATTTTCTCCTGAACCTAACTCAGTGGTTTTGCTGTATAATGGAAAGGATTGACAAATAACAAAATTTGACTTGTATGTACTGCATGCAGTTTAAAAGTGTAAAGTCAAGTAATCTGTATGCAGATTGATGAGAACGGGACGGTTTTCTGATACTTTCTGTTGTCCTACATCTGTATAAACTTACCATCTTTTCTCACTGCCCCAAATACAAGAGGACAAGAAATAAAAGGAGGGAAAAATCATGTATAAGAGAAACTGGAGGCTTATTGCAAATGAGTTTAGAGGGCAGTGGAGCAGATAATTCAGACCTCATTTCAAGGCTGTGGAACATGAATGACAAACTGCAATGATGCTACCTTTCCCTGCTCTTTGATTCGCTTAATCAGGCACATGTGCTCTAAACACAAACACACACGCACACACACACACACACACACACACACACAAATTCAAAGGGAAAGCAAATAGCCCTCAAACTGAATTCACATATGTTTTCTGTATAATCTTTCGAAAATTCCATCAATATGTTAATGTGAACAATTCTTTCCCAAACCTAGGGACCGAAACCCAAGCCTCTAATCTGCCATCCCTCCCAGCAACATTTTCTGGAGCTGCTCCATTGACAAAGTCTGACTTTCCAGGCACAAGGAAAATTTCTCTTGAGTTTTTATACATAAATGAGATGTTTTACAAAGTAAAAGACCAGAAAAACGTCTCTATAACCGCTTGACTAGTGACTCCAAGACTTGTTTGCGGTATTATATCTCACATTCAACTGTCCTGGTTAGGTTGGAGTAACAGTACGTTCACTTTTTATTTTTAACAAAGCTGTAAAGACTTGATCTTTGTTTATCATCCCCAGTTCACCTGTGCCCTCAGTGGCTGACAAAATGCCCTGTGAGTGCCTTTAGGCTGTTGGTGCCATTAATGCGAGCCAAGGGGAATTCTGCAAGTTTTTAATTAGAGATCCAGCAAAAGGGAAAAGATCCACTGGTGATGTATAACCTTCACTGTCTTTGATGTGATGACATCCAGCTTTCAGTTCACACAAGGCACACCTATTAATCTCTTTCTTCTCTCAAGCTGTGTTATGGTCAAAACAAATGAGCAAACACTGAATGTACCGTGGTTTGGCAATTATTGCTTCACACAAGCAAGCAATTATTGCTTCATACTATGGCATGTACCTGACCTTCTTTAAAAAAAAAGCACAGCAGACAATGGTGCTGTTGTTGAGGTCCATACATATATTTACTGGCATAGTTTATTTATCTCGGCTCTTGAGGGCAACTCTCTCTACATTTGTTTAAAATATTTTAAAGGTGCACTGTGCTTAGAATAAATTGCAGTTTGCAATAGCTAATATGATTTTTCGATGCACTATTTTACCAACATGTTACTAAAAAAACATATAGGCATAGGGCTCAATATTAATTAATATGCCCAATATACAGTATTTATATAGGCTCTGTTGAAATATTATTGTTTTGTAACTTTATTACCAAAAAATATGAGCAGCAGAAATACTAAATATTATATCAATGAAAGTGCTTTGATATTTCAAGGAAAAGTAGTTAAAGTTAATTTGGATGACAGAATTAAGCCTACCTTAGATGTCACTTTATTGTGACAGATACTACAGTCTCACAAAATGCACCTTTAATCACGTATAAACTTGACATTCAACAAAGACAAAGAATCAACAGCATTCTAGCTAATCTGAGCTAAATGCTAACATCATCATGCTAGCAGCCTCACAATGTTAACATGCTGATGTTCAGCAGTGATAATTCTTGCCTTTTAAATATGTTAGCATGCTAACATTTATGAATTAGCACTAAATACAAAGTAGCGCAATGGCTAATGGGAATGTCACTAGAACTGCAGCAAAGTTATTCCAATAACTTAACATATAAATAACTAAAACATTCATTAAAACATCCGCTAGAGTAATCCAGGGGTATTTCAGAGTTAGTTTCACTCTGAAGGATAACAAAGAGATTTATTTGTCACATGCATAGCAAAGAAAAGTACATAAAGGGAAAACATTTCTCGTGATTTTGATTTACCAACTGGCTCTGCTGGTGGCAGCGCTTCTGTTGACAGGATTGCTTAACATTAGCTTGTGATAGACAGTTTCCAGTGACTCCTTTCCAGATGTTTTTTGCCAAACAAACCTTCTGGCACGTCAGGTTAGATGGTGCTCGATAGCTAGATTAAAATTCAGGGGTTCACTAAAGTATTTAGGATTTTTGTTGTCTGGGGATCATGAATGTTTGCACATAATTGAATGACAATCCATTCAGAAGTTAATGTGACGTTGGCATCCAAAGAGCTAAAAATATCGAGCCAACAAATGACTGCAGGTTTCGTGTCAGGTTCATATAAAGGAGTGTTCCTGAGGAATTACACTGTCTAATGTAGAAGCTTGAAACTAGTGCTTGAATTCTATAAACCAATAAATAATTGCTTTATAACTCTTCTCTGTTTGTTGTTCAAACACGGTACTTTGCACACAGCAGTTTGGTAATGACTTCAAGGTAATGATCACGTTCATTTCTCTGTGATTGCCCGTGTCACAGTTCAGTCACCATCTGATCTGAAGTCAAGCAAATTGAACAAACAGCAGGCCCTATCTGCCTTTCCCAGCCTCTCTCTCTCCCTCTGCCTACAAACACACACTCTCATTCCACCACGGACTGGTGCTTGTCAGGCAGGAACATGTGTATGCTAATTTACTGGAGCACACAGCAACTATTCACAGTCCAATGAGAGAGTGCAGATAAACCAACTTATGCTCTCAATATGTCGAGTTCTGATTAGAGGAGATGGAAATGAGGCCCTGAGAAGATGTGCGGTGAGAACATTGCAGGCATGCGGCCAGTTTCTCAGCACTCCTGAAGAGAAAGCTAACAATCTCAGTCGACAGCCAGATCAATATGGGCAGCTTAGGTAGCTGAGACTGTGCCAGGATCTCGGAGCTCTTTGCTACAGGTCCACAGATGTGCAAAGTAGTTGGTGAGACCACAAGGGGACCATAAAGATGGTTCAAATCTGCAGGCGTACATGACAGGCATCACTCTTCTTTTGTTGTTCTAAGTTACAGTCGGCTACAGCTGGAAACGAGGATGAAATGCCAGCGAGCCTGTGGCGTGGCTTTGATTTTGGTCTATGTGACGCTATAGGGATACTCTGACACTTCTCAAGTGTGTCAAACAGTCATGCACAATTTGTGATATAATTTTTAGTCCAAAAAACCCAGGGATCGGTGTTTCAAACATCCACTGACTCACTGAAGAGGAATGTGAGAGAAGTTGTTGGTAAGCCAGCTGAGATTAGACCCATTCATGGTCTCGCCTGTTGTTCAAAGAACGCCTCTGGCATTGTTAGGCTAGTTGTGTCGCGCTAAAAGGAAGACGAATGGTGTTTTAACATATACAGAAATGAAATTCATTAGGTTGTCGGGGGAGAAAAGGTTTATGGTGAAGGAAATGTAGGCTGTATCACCTAAGGCGAGTTTTGAGTCGGAATTCTTCAGGATGAAGGCTGGATCAAGATTTACAATGTGAGAACTGCTTCCTCTGACAGGTTAAGCCATACATTTCTCCGTGGAATTAAGAGAAACACTTGTAAAGCAGTCAGGTGTCATTTTTTGAAAACGTCCAGAGGATTGTAGAAAGGGATATCAATCCAAGCACACCTCAAAGGTAAGAAAATCACCATAACCAGACAGTGTTGTGTACGGCTGCTGACAATGTGACCTCAAACGTACCTTTAAAACCACCTCCCTCTGTGCAACCCTTCCAACTGTCACCTCGCTAAATAAAAACTTGTTTCCACCTGATATCCTTCCAGTGGGCGTTCAGGTGATGACATAATTATAGGTTATAAAACAATTCCTAATATTTCATTACGCATTTGGCCTAACTCGTTTCAGTACAAAATCCTGTTAGAAGGGGTCGTATATCTTTCAACATATTCATTAACATTATACTTCATATATATTTTATGATGATGATCAATGTAGGATGAACTGGTCTGCATATTGGAAGAAAGCGTAGTGTCGGCAAAGACTTTGTGCTTACAGCATATAGACTGCAGAATAAGTCATGTGCAAGAGTGTAGATGCAAATGGTGGATACCAGCTGTGATGTCCACGCCCATAATTCATATGGAAATGACATGAGTGGCCTCATATGGACCATATAGTGCCTTGTTTGCTATAATAGCATGCTCCCCACTGTGATGTCATTCAACATGCAGTTATGTTAGCTATTATTGTCTCTTATTGTGATACACAGCTGTTCTGATCGTCTTTATGGGAAAATTAAACATTTTCTTTGGTGTGTACTGTCAACCCTAACCCAGTAGCTCATGATATATAGCTGCAGCTGCTGATATTACCTAAAGAAATAATATATTAAGCATCTTCCAAGAACTACCAGTGTCAAATACACCCCGCAAGGAGCTTCTCGGGCATGATGATTTTCGCTTGCAACAAAGCAGCGGTGTCACATGACACGTGGGAATGCCAGGGCCAGAGGCTGCGATGAGAAGCGGATCGTAAATCCTGAAAAAAGGCAAGAAATGCAACAAAAGACAAAGTGCAACTCTCCACACCTCCTGTCGGGGCCTCATACAGCCCTCCCTTCTGTCACCCCTTCACCACACAAAATCAGGCAGATTTATTAGTGGCAGGTGACTTTCTGGATTGCAGCTAGGTTATGGACTGATGTGCTGCAGTGCGGGGTATTACATTACCATCTGTTTGTGTGAAGCTCAGACAAAAAAATCAAGAGCATTTTTATTCTGTAGAAACTTCTGTCCTTGAAAGTAGAAAATTGCAGACAATACTATGCCAAATGCAACTGTTCCTGCTTTGTGTCATTAAATCGTCCGCAGCATTGTAAATCATACAAGACACCAGCAACATTTCTGTTACATTCATGCATTCAAGAGGGCTACAGAGGGGGAAACGCATGCCACGGTGTCAGACATCTGGTGGTAATATGTCCAATAGTGCCTTCATGTGGTGTGGGACTATTTCTGTAGCTGCTTCACTTTTCTCCTGCAACAGTGCTGCACTCTCAACGCTGAGTACGTCTGTCTACAGCGTTATAGAAGGGAGTTCACAAAATTAAGTAAGCGCATAAAAGGATGTGTAACTCCGAGTAAAAGGAACGCAGCAGCCAAGTGATCAAATGTGTGCCATTTTGTCATTTTCTTTTTAACCCACAGTCTTTTCAAAATGAAGACACAAAGAGTGTTCAGCACAACAACACTGGCCTTGTCTCGATCCAGATTTCCAATTAGCAAATTAATTAGAGGGGTTCATTTTAGGCTTTATGGTGTGAGGCTCCTCTGCCAGTCTTCATTAGTGCTGATTAGTGCCACCACCATGGCTGGCCTCTCACTGAGTCATCAGCTGTGGGTGATTCCCCCTATTGTTCTCCAATTCACACTGTACTCGTAAAAGTCAGCAATATATTGCAGAGTGGAGCCGTGTTCCAGTGGGATAACACCGTCTCATTTTACTGCTTATTTCCGGACACTCTTAAAATGTAAAAACAGAGGCAAAAAAGACTTTCACATGGACCTGTTAGAGACCTTGAGGTGTAATCTTCTGCAGTCTGTCACATATGGTGAGAATGAAGCTCAATTTAATGTTACAAGTGTAATCTACACTCAACCTTGGATTCCGCATCCCCCTCCGATGATGCCAATTGACGTCGACCTCAAGCCCCGAGAAAATCTCCTCTATGTCTGTGTTGTGGAAACAGATGTCTGGAATATCTCCACGCATGATGCAAAACACAAGCTCACCAGTGTTTTGTGAGGAACGCTTTTCCATCATGACCGTGCTGATGCTGGTAGACAGAGCCGGGGATTGTTGCGAGGAAATGATGTGTGCAAATGCTGTGTCAGCGACGGAGGGATGCTGATGCAAAGACCGTCTCAGTTCCCACCGTGGAGGACCAACCACTGACACAGCTGGATTGTGCTTACACTGAAGAGGACATGCCGCTGCAGGCAGCCATGCGGACGGGCTGATGTGGAATAGTTATTAAGCTGATTTCCACAGTATTCTCTGGGAAAAAATATGCTTTTGTTAATTCAGTGTGGCTTGAAAATGTTCTCAGGGACTGTAAAAGAAAAAGGTATATAAAAAGCAAACAATCCTCCAAATAAAATGAAAGTTGCTACTCTTCCATAAAAGATTGGATAGAATTTCCATCTGTGCTCACATCGTATTGGTGCGCAAGTGCAACAATCACAATGCAGTAATTCCCCTGCCGTTTGACCCGCAGCAACAATGGCCGTTTCTGCTTGTGCAGCTCATAAACCTCCAGATGCGCAACCCTCCGTGATGGGTTTGGTCAATGGCGTGACAAAATGTCCCTCAGACGGACATAACAACAGACTGCCTGGAGCTTAAAGATGTCCTGCTCTGTGGAGGTGTGAGGCCTCTCCTGTAATTACCACTTCATCATTGAAGGAAAAGGAAAACAGTGGCCCCAGAAGATTTTTGTCTGGGATGGTAAACAGCTTGCCCTGTCTTTGCTGTGGTTGGATGGTAGACTTTGCTGCTGTCAGCCAGACAGACTGACTTGTGCGCATATTTATGTCTGGGTGCCCTACAGTATGTATTTCAGGAACCCAGAAGAGAGGCCTGTCTCATCAGCGAAAATAGTAATGAAAGAGCTGCCAGACTGTTTAATTTGAACTCATTCTGTCAGACCTGAATATTTTAATGTGTATGCAGAAATGTGCAGAGTGACTGGTATTTCTTTCAAACAGTGGCAGGAAGGACGAAGCTAAAGAAATCTACATATTTTTTTTTTTCCACTCACATTTTCACTTTCACTGCAGGTAGACAACCATGTTTTTTCTCCTGACACGCACGATGCTGGCAATATCTCCAAGATCACTGTCCAGTGACAAGCTTCACCAGGTAGGCATAACATGTCCATGATTCACCAGTGTACTATTCATAAACACGATCCCTCACTGGCCTCGCACGAACACACACACCCTCAGAGATGGATGCCACAGACACAACTTATAAACGCGTGTGTAAAGACTAAAGAGATCATTCATTCAGACTATTTGCAAACACTGCCGACTGTTTCACAGAGAGAACATCACCAACACTCAATGATGACACTCACTTTGTTTCTGTTACTCTAACATAGGTATAGTCATTTTTCAAGTGTAGCTGCATCTGCTCAGAAAGCAATATCCTTTCAACACTGAATGATCTGAATCTGCAAAGTAACTAGTGACTAAAGTTTTTGAAGAAATGTAGTGGAGTGGAAGCATAAAGCTGCAGACTGTTAAGAGTTAACTCCAATCTGGACAAATAAATAAATAAACACAATAGCAGCCACTTACTGTAATATCATCTCACTCCATCTATATTTTTAATTCTTTATGAAAGCGGTCTCATGCTGTTATGCAAATGATTGCAAATGTGTTATAGTTTCTCAGCATGCAGGCTAACAGAAAGGACCAGAATGTCTACAAAGTGAATGGCGTCAAAGTAACGGGCGCTGGGAGGGAAAGAGAATTCAAATGAGAAGTAAAGCATGAGTTTTATCTGCTTATTTTATACGTTTCAGATCCAGATGTGGAAACCAGGGCGTGCGTATGTGCAAAGATTTGCCTGTGAGAGTTTTGAAGTGAAAGTGGCGTGAAAAAGGAGAAATAAAACATCAAGGAGTTGTGCGAGTGGTACCATTTGATTTTTAACCTCTAAAGACCTGCCTCTGCTCTTAACGACCCTTGACCCGACATATCCTGGATCCCTGTGCTTTCACTCTGGCCCACGCCTGTCAGAGCCCCATATTTATGGCCCGTGTCTGATCACGGTGTCCACCTGTTGTTTCACTTCTCTCTGCTAAGAAGTTTCAATTCCTCTCATGATTCACTGCATATGAGGTTGTTTTCCTTCATGTGAATGCGCGAAACACCCACGGACACCCATAAAGATTTAACACACTGACTTCATTGTCAAGTTACCACAAAACAGTCTTAGATTATGCATTATTGGACACTGCCTTCAGTGAAAGTGAAACAGATATTTCTTATTGCTTATTTTTCACATATACTGAGAGAATCAGGTACCTCACGTTTTATGCACAGTGGTGAGATGGATATTCAGAAACTGACCCGAGAGCTGGCCCTGATTACATCTCCACCATCTCCCTGCTCCCAGCCCCACCTCACTACTAACCGACCTTCCATGGCCTTCCTTCCTACGATGCTCACCTAATTAAAAAATGTATGAGCCTCCTGGAGTCTCTCGGAGAGAGAGAAAGGGGAAAGGTGGAGGAGGCAAAGTACAGAATGATCAAACAAAACAGGCAGAAAAAAGAAGACATCTGGACCCTGGTGCTCATTAACACCTCTAATAATGAATTAGAGGCTGAGTATGAATAATTAAACAGGCTTTTGAGGTAGGTTTTTTTAAGATTAGATGTTTTAAAACATCACATACAGAGGAAAACATCTTAGAATAGAAAGAGAGATTTCAACCTGATGCTCATTGGACCATCCTAGACACAGTATTATACATTCCTTATACATTCATGTGCAATAATTGTGTTGTGTGCCTGCAAAGGTCTACTGGTTTGGGCTTTGTTTCTGATGACAGAGTGTCTGTGGCTACGCCTGTCTGGCCTCTGACCCGAACCACAGGATTCAGTCCACAGCCCATTAGCACTCATTCACTCCCTCTAACTCCACCAGGCTGCATGTCACTGTTGCCATCTATTGGATACATGAGTTCATATCCCCGCATATGCAGCTCCCATGGAAAATAATTCATGCAAGCTACAGCGAAGAACTGATGCAATAACGATGTTAACTCTGCCAACACAAAGCACAAAGGTCTCATCAATTCAGGCAAATGAAGTCCAGGCTGAAACCTACTGTCTGTAACAGACTTTCAATTACACGTGGCTTATTTTGTCATGACAGCCTTCCAGACTATTTTTGTCACACAAACCACACATATCTGTCGACATCTTTATTTACTTTTCTTGCAGTAATAAGCGGCAAAGACAGCCAGATTTCAAATTATATCCATGAAAAGACTGTGTGATGAGTAAAGTGTCTGTACTCTGAAGTCTAAGAGGCAGCCAGTCATATTTCTGTGCTCGTATTAGCATCTAGAGCAGGCTAAATCAGCCGTAAATCCTCTAATCTTGCTCATCCATCATGAGGATGAGGCCATGACACAGAGGAGAACCAAAACCTCAGCATGGGGCTGGTGGTCCGCTCCATAGACTCACAAGTACAAGTTGGACCAAAGCTCATGTTCACGCATGAATTCTGTAAATATTCTGCATTAATTATGCATGATGATGTCATTTTGAAAGAGGGGCAGTCCATCTACTTGCAGCAGCACAACTAACCCGCCCATGGACAGTTTTTTTTAACTTGTCCAGCAAATTGTTGTAAGAACAAAGAAGGAGAAGACGTGAAAAGCAGAAAGTTTCAGACTTGAGCGAAAGGACGGCACAGAGGGACATATCTAAGCTACGTGGACTCGAGGAGACAAGTTGTCGCTTAAAATAGCAAATGTGATATTTTATTTATCATGGACGCACCCTCACAAATGCACGTGCACACACAGAAAGGCGCACAAACGCATACACACAGTCAAATCCCTACTTAGTCATACTGTGGGTTCATGTGCTGCCCAGGTTGTACCTGTGCATGTGTGTGTGAGATGGCAGAGAGATAGAGATTGTGTGCACATGAACTACAAAAGTGCAAAATCTTGCTCTGTCAGAAAGAGGAGCTCTGCCTCGCACCGCCTTTGGAAGAGATTTAGTCTCAGGTAGCAAATAATAGCTGGTGACATTATCACTTATATCATCAGCAGGACGCCCTCATGCATATCATTCCCTGTGGGCTGCCAAATGGAACTTTTGTGTGCAGATGGCAGCAAGAAGAGGCAGGTGAGATAAACCAATGCCTGTTTTTTGGGTAACATTTTCACATTTTTAGTGGTTATTACAGATAAAGCATTTTTTTCTGTAAGGTGGAAAGATGACAAAACACAAACCGACACTCTGCCACAAAAACAGGTTGTGGTGATTCTATCATGACACAAGCTGGGTTGCAATACACAAAAAAGGAATAATAAAAAAACACATTTTAAGTATGTGACCAAGGGCAGAATCGTCCAAAATCAGTACATTCATTTTAGAAGTTATGAACACAGTAGGGTTGGAGTTTGTTTTTTAGTTTAGGCACTAAAACTATTTGGTTAGATTTCTGAAAATATGGTGGTTTGGATGAGAGGTTAGGGTTAAGTCAGTTCAGCGTCTGACATACACACACACATACATGTAACCTATGTCTGTGATGTAACTTAGTATGTTAGTAACTTAAAATAACTCACGGTTGACTTTTTGGTTTCACACTGGAAACAAACAGCGGTCTGTAAGTCCTATTGTGGACTTTGTCACACTTTGTACTACTTCACCTTAATTCCTCCTTTGCTGCCTTAATAATTACTACATCCACTAGAGGTCACCGAAGAAGAAAGAAAGAAAGAAATGTAAATATGGGTCGTAATAAGCTGCTTTCACAGTTGACTTACATGGTCGTTTATCTGATGAGGTCTGGCTGTTTAAACCAGAAACAAGCTGTAAACACGTTTGGAGTCCAAAGTCCAATGCTCTTTGGTTTGCCCTCCACCAACTCCTGAGGGAAATATCTGGCTTATTAGCTCTTAAATGCTCCACTATTTTACTGCTGTCTGCTGCATCTGAACAGAACACTGATGAGAGTGGTGGGAGAAAACCTAAACTGTGAGGATGTGGGCCATAAAACTTATACAACTCGACTAAGTAACCCCGCAGTCATTTTAAACAATGTTTAAGATGTTGGTTACAGCTGCCTTTAATAACCAAGTTGAAAACACTTGGTAGCTAAAGTTGCATTTGAAAGAAATCTGCTCTGTGTTTGAAAAGTATTCCTGGATTTTGATCCATAATCCAAAGCAGATACACACACCTGTGTTCCAGTGAGTGAAACCTGTAACTCCATATAAATGTTCATGAGTGTAAGTCTGGTAAAGGATGGCACAGACTTAGAGCTCCTGACCACATCATGAATGTATTACTCTTGCCGTAAAACCACACATGTGATCAATAAAGATGATTGACATGGAGAATGTACACCAGCTTTTGTGTTAAGCACTGTATGAGATGTGTCTCTGGTGTAAGAGAATGGAGGCTGGGGTCAGAGTGAAAAACAGCTCTGTAATACGGTATGTACCAAAGCTCAAGCTGTAAGTAGTTCATTTTTATCAGATCAAGGTATTACTTCCATTGTATGGTCTTCCAGTTAGTATTCGATCTGCTGGCACCGTTTCTGACACTGTTTTCTCCTGAAAACTGGTCTTATTTGTTCACATATTAACATTAACTGTGTGCATTTTGCTGTTCTTGTGTTTTTTCTTTTAATATTATTGGCTGTTTCTTATGTTGTCTATGGAAAGTACGTTGTGCTTCTAGCATATTATTCTATTCTATTATTATAAGAGTGCACAGAGAGTTTGTGGTGCAGGTTTTGTAAAAGTGCTGTATAAAGCTCACATATCACTTCCAAATAGATTTCTTTTTCAAATATGACAAGCAGTCTTCACAATTTAAGTAACTGTAGACTCCGTGATTTTATTTTAGCAGCAAATAGTGCACCAACATCCTGAAATTTCCTCCCAGTTCTCTGTTAGCTGAAACTCACTGAATTCAATATTATTAACAGTAAGCTGAGAAGAAACTGTGGGATTTGAGACCACCATTGTCAAGCGTATCTTCAAGCAGCTAAATATAACACCAAACTGAAGACTTCCAGTGTCATTGCCATCCAAACCTGTAAAAGATATCACTTTCATGCCACCCTGAGAGCAGCTCATGTCTCCTTGAGAAGGCAAGTGACCTGCTATACGTTGACTTAGTGCCTCCTCCATCCCATTCCAGTCATTTAATCTTGGAACAGTATCAAGATAGCGATCTCCCTTTAACCTCCACAGAGGGGACGGACACTGAGGGACACTCTCCCCACTTCATCACTCAGCGTCAAGCAGTGGTGGCATGCCAAACAATCCCATTAACCCAAAGCCAAAAGCCCGGGGACATCGGCTATGTCCTGAATCAACCGCAGCTCTCTGCTCGTTTGAACATCCTCTCTCTTCACAACATCCATGCACTCATGTGTCAGCATGTATAATGAGCTCACTCAGAGCTACACCCAGCTTTTACTCTGAGGAAATAGGCAGCCCCATCACCCTGAGTAGCTTTTTACAACTCAACACTGATCAATTAATGACTACGAATGAGACCCGGAGAGATATTCATACAGGAATATTAGAGTGATGCTGAGAGAGAGACGAGCGCAGGGAGATGGATAATAAACTACGAACTGCAACTTGCAGCAGATCCAACAGCAGAGAGGCACTTTCGCAATCACGTCCATATTGATACCTCTTAAAGCTGGCAGCACAGGCCAAGGTCGCCGGCCTCATATAGACGATTTATTTCACTCTCATATCCAGGTGCTACAGAGAAATGAGCTGAGACTCAAACAGCACCCAGAGTAATCAAAGTGGCACATACTGTTTAGTGCTTCCCGGATCTTACTTCACGAGTCCAGGGAATGAAAAAGAACTGTAAAACAAAGTGCAAGGAGGAAAAGGTGTTTGACACCTGAGAAATTTCAAGAGGAAGAGGAGGAAAGAACGCGAAGAAGAAGGAATAAAGTGTAGCAGAAAGAGGAGGAGTTACTCACGGCTCCTGTCACCTTTCCACCTCCAGCTTCCCCTGTGCTTCCCCGAGCCGTCCCCTGGTACACAGACTCCACTCAGCACCTCCGCCAGCAACACCAGCATCAGCAGGGGCATCCTGCCGCTGGACATGCCTGCCTCCGAAGCTTGCATCGGGGCTACAGCAGCAGAGAGTCGAGGGCCACGGGAAGTGCTGTCCCACACTCAGTCATACCTCGCACAGCTGTATGGACAGATCCAAAACAACAACAACACGTCCTCCTCCTGCTCGGCTTCCCTCTGAGCGTTAGCCCCAGGCCACGACACTGAAGCCCCAGAGGGGTCACACACTCACCACAGGCAAACCCCCTCCTCCTGGGAGACTGGAATTATCCTCCTGAGGGAAAAAGCTTCATAGATTGACTGTAATTCCAGGGTTGGTAGACAGTCAAAGTAAGCCTGGATTTCTGGAGCTTCACTCTGAAATATTGATCTGGTCTTTTTTCTCTCTCTCTCTGTACTCTTCCTCTTCCTCTTTTTCAGAGCCTCTTGGAGTTTAGGAGGTATTTATTGCAGTCCTGGTCAAAGCCTCAAACTGAGCTCAGTAGGAAGAGCTCCCATGAAAAGAGATAGCAAAGGAAGAAAGAAATTGTGTCCCATCTCGCGGAGCAGAAGTTGTTCAGGTCACAGTGTGGACCGCTGACACTGACGGTGACACATCACTAATCCAGCGGCAGCCAACTCTTGTCACCCGCACCAGGCAGTGACTGAATGAGTGAACGTGTCCAGGAGTGTGTGTGTGTGAACGCATGTGTGTCCTCCCCCTCTCTCTCTTTCTCTTCGTCCACCTACCACTCGTCTCAGATCACATGAGGCAGTGTTGATATGAAAATAAGGAATAAATCACAGAGATCAGTTCACTAGAGAGCAGCCTTGACTTTGTCAACAGAGCGTCTGAGAGAGAGAGAGAGAGAGAGAGGGAGGGAGAAAAGAGAAGAGAGAGCACATCTAGCAAAAGAAGGAGGGAGGGAGGGAGTGAGGGAGATATGGAGGAGAGAGACTGAGTGAGACAAGAGTGGGGGGTGTGAATAGCAATCTCTCAAGTGCAATGGCTCTTGCGCTTTTGCACGCTCATGATGCTCGTTCATGAGTGTATTCTCAGCGTGGATACCCGCACAGGATGACTGAGCTCAACGGCTGCCACCTGTGCATGAAGGTGTGTGTGTGTGTGTGTGTTTGTATGTGTTACTGGAGCAGGATCACTGTAATCTAATGCTTTCCCAGATTGAAAACAAAAAGAAACTGATAAAATAAACTGCTCTACCTGCATACCCGACCAACCGACCTGCCCAACATGCACCTGCACAGACAAGCACACAGACCAGTTTGACTGGGTGTTTGTGTGTGCGCCACTGTTAATCTATAATTGTTGCTAATCGCTACCTGCACCACAGTTTAGAAAAGATTTTCCAGGGTTACAAAACAAATGAAACAGTTTTGACCAAAATACATGACATACTGAAGTTTCTTTAAAATGCAGAACTGATCACTTGTTCCACATCAGGAATTATTTACCAGCATTACATGAAAATCTGAAGAAGTTTGAAACCCAATGCATGCTCTCACTGTTCATAGTATTGTTTTTATAGATTATGTTTTGGGCTTGTTGTTGTTATTCTATAGGACTACTTGTATAGACAGGAAGGGGGGAGCAAAGGGTCATTGGTTGGAATCAGACTCTGGCTGTTGCTGAGGATTTAGCCTCGGTACATAAGGTGCACCCTCTACCAGGTGAGCGAACAGGGCATCCCCTTTATAGTATTTTCTTTGCATGCACTGTAGGTGTGTAATGAGCCTGATATGTTCTCTTGCATTGGCCTACTTTTAATGACAGCATGCCAGTAAGTTGGACTTCAGAGCCAGACTGATCTAGGCACACTAAGATGGGAATGTTAAAGCACTGACAACTTAGATAAACTGCGCTGCATGTTTATTCTGTAGGAAATATATAAATCACATTTGAGCTTATAAAGTAATTGTAGTCACAAAGGTGGTTTGCACCTGCAAGACCTTTTTCTCAGGAGAATAAACTGATGGTGAAATAAACGTGGTAATCTTGCGGAAGGATTTGAAGTGTAAAGTTGCATAATCTTATGTTTAAAATAAAAACAATGTACAGATATACAGAGTATACACAGTTTGCACACTGTGTATGCAGGCACACACACACACACACACACACACACACACACACACACACACACACACACACACACACACACACACACACACCACAAAGCCTATTTTTGTAAAGAAACGAGCTCAGCAAGTCTGGGTTTAGAGTTACACTGCTCGTTTCCTCCGCCTGCCCGGGCTGTCAGGAGGCAGGTGAGTGCAGGTTAACGTGGGAAAGTGGAGGTGTCAGCAGCACCTCCCCCCTATCTGCCCTCCCCCACGTCTCTCTCATATGCCCTTCATTGCTGTGGTGTAAAATGCCATTACTGAGTGTTAACTGCTCCCAAACAAACATAATGTAATCCAGATACATGGGAATTTACAGCGTGTGAGGTCAGAAAACATAAATCTGTGGACTGACTTGTTTGCTGTCACGAGCTATTATAAATATAGTTTGTGAGACTCCGTCTACATATACTGTTCTCAAATGAAGTCTGATCTCCTGACGTTGTTATTTTGTTGAATGAGGTGGACAATGGCCGACAAAAGTGCCCCGACTCATCAGTCATGTAATCCTGATGTAGTGGCCCTTAAGGAACATGCTCCTGGAGATATAATTAATCGCGTTACATTAGCCACTGATGGAAGTCTGATTAAAACAGCTCTCTAATGATTAGGCCTCTGGAATAATTACCACTGCAGGGAGGACGGGGCACTTCAACCCCTCAGGATGCCAATCTAACACTCCTACTACCTGCTAAATGTCACGGCTAATGCCAACTGCTTAGAGACTTGGACAATGCAATGCAAATTCTGTGCAGGGGGGAATAAATGGCGAGGCGAGTTTCAACAGAGGCAGCAGCTACAAACTGTCCGCCTGAGCCTAATATGTGTGTTTTTAAGGTGTAGTGCATCTTTGTTAATATGCAGCCTGAGAAGGAGATTTGTCTCATGTTTACTCAGAGCCAAAGGGTGACTAACATGCTTAGAAAAAAAACACACTAATAACTTTCGGTGTCAGCTTAAAAGAATAGATACATTGATAAAAGATGATTACATCAGCTCCCAGCCGTTATTATAGACTTAAGTCGGGTTAGTTTGTTTTGTGCATCAGACAGGCAAGCATCAACACGTAAACTCATATTGTGTTGGATCCAAGTTGAAGTGTACACATGTAAAACGCTTGTGCTCGTGTATTTTTCATTTCTTGCTGCTTTACAATTCAAACGCTGCTGCTAACATGCTACATATCTACTGTATTATTTATCTATTCAGATTTGTCATTGCATATTAGTCGACGCGCTACATGTGCATTAAATATTAGATTCCAAATTGAATCCATCGGCCCGACATCACTGCTGCACTCTCTGTGTGTTAAATATACATCATAACACAACTTCAGCTGGCAAAAAGAGCTGCACAGCTGCGCAGGCACTTCACTGAAAAATTAAAACAGCACACAAATAAATCACATTCATGCTGTATAACAAATGCTTAAACTCACTCACATAATCACACATGGAGACTAGTGCCGGCAGTTTTTCTAATCAGCATTAAGTTCATGGGTACTCTCACAGTGGGTTAGCTGGAAGATTTTTAACTTGTGTTTTCTGAGGTCATTTTAACCACCCACCTACAGGGCAAGTGGGCAAACATGAGGCACAATAAATCTGAGAAACCATTTCGAAGCAGATTCAGCTAATCTTGAACTAAATGTTGGACAGAGCAACCCTCTCCAGCACCTCCGTAACTCCACTGCTGATCTCTGGCACATCCTTAGACTTGTTTATCGCCATTTATCTCCAGCATCTGTCAGATTTCACTCTGTCTCTTCGGGGATCACAGGTCCTGCTCACATCTCGGCAGCTGCGGTGCCCTGCAGGGTCAAACCTCTGCTTTATCTTGTCATCCTCTACACACTCCCGGGTGTTTGTGTTGACAATAAGCCATGCGTTATCTTTGGATTTGTATGCTGATAACAACAACTAATACATATAAGCTGCCCCATACTGAGCCTCAACCATACTGTCTCTCAAAAGCTGCCTTGGAAGGTGTGAGGTGTGATTATTCTAGCCGAATACCAGGTCCAACACAAACATTCCTCCTCTTGGTGTAAGGTTTGATCCGCAATTTCTGCTTGAGAAAAACTTTAAAAAACCTTCGAAAGTCTCTTTCCTAGTCTCCGTCTCATCTTAACTTCAGATGCAGCGAGGTCAGTCTTCAAGGCTAAACACTCTCTTCACTGGGCTCCCTAGCAGGAGTCTCTACAGACTACTGTATATTCAGTACATCGCTGAAGCTTCAGTGCAGCTGCAGACTTGCAGCACTCTGCCTGAAACAACTGCTCACTCTTGCAATCCTCCAAACCTCCCATCAAACGACTACCTGCAGGACTAAGCACGATAAAACACTTATGCTTAGAAAAGTATTAAAACGCTTCGTGTTAATATTATATCCCTGCACTCATGTTTAAGTAGAGCAACAATAACCGACATGTACCGGCAGGAAGTTGCAGCCTAATGGTGCACACACACACACACACACACACACACACACACACACACACACACACACACACACACACACACACACACACACAGACACACACACACACACATATTGCTTTTACAAGCCACGAGATATTCCATGTATGACCTTGTGCCTGAAAATGATTCACAATAGATGCCATGTTTTACACCCTGGTCGGGGGGGTGGAGGAATGATTTTTTTCATGCCTCATCTTTTTCATTTTCTCTTCATAACTTCATATTTAACAATAGCACTCGGGAGTTTAATATTTATTTTCTGTCAAGCAGAAAGCTGACACAGAGAAACAGTAATTGAAGATTATTGCATGGCAGTCTTTCAGAGCATCTCTCACAGCTCAGCCACCATATAGCCTTGAAAATGAGATCCCCTTTGTATTCCGTTCCTGTCTCCCTCGTGTCAGTATGGTGTTTATGAAGCTCGCATTCTGGCCCTTCTTAGTTCTGCCAACGTGATGTGACAGCAGTGTTGATGGGTGGTACAAAGACACCCAGCAGGGATGAACAGGCGGAGGGCTGGACATTAGTACACAGCTTGGAGCGCAGCAAGAGATTCGGGGGGACTGGCACCCACTTTCTGACACTCACACATGCAGGAGAAAAGGGAGAAAAGCTGGCTCATGGGAAGAAGACGAGCTACAGTTGAATCAGAAATTCCTTTTGAAAACTTGAAGAGCTGATTTACTGTTGTTTGACTCAACTCTACAACAGAACGCTGGACATGCTGCAGAGATCTCAAGTCAGTGTGGCCATATCTGATCCTCTAACATGAACAAATTCTAGCACATCTGCTCAGTACTTTGTACAGCTAAGTTATATTAATCTTAGCATAGTAGCTGTTAATCTGTTGCAGCAACCTTAATTGTAAGTTTTTTGAGGCCTGAGGCAAACACTGTAGACCCACATATCAAAAAGCCCAACTTTACTGGGGAGAAATAAACATGTTTGCAGCCTTGTCTCTATTGTTTATTTCCCCATTCATGACATGACTATAGGAGGGGTAACTAATACTGTGAAAAAAATAAATATTAAAAATTAAGGGTGTGTGCATTTTGAGTGACAGCTAGATGCTAGCTGTGAGCAACCAGGATTCATTCAGCCTCAGCTCCACCATGCTCCACCTCTTTTGGCCATTTTTGGATTAGCAGGAAGTGATGCTGCACTCAGAAATGGAAAAGTGTAATGGAACAGTCATCCAAACTCGGGCAAGATTGTAGACTTGGCATTCAATCACCTGTTTGCAGTGGGCGGCCATGTTTTTTTCCAAGCAGATGCACCGGGACACATTGCTAGATTGGAAGTTGGAAATAGCGACTTGCGACTTGCAGTGGAATGGCAGCATTAAGCAGCGGCAGGCACTGCCACGATGGTGACAGGTGGATCCACCACCAAACTTAGCTTTACAATATCTCATCAGAAATGTATGACCGAGGTCCCAGAGGCTACGTCCATGCTTTAAACAGCCTATGTGACAGCACCAAGATGCTATGGTACTTCTCTGATATACCTAGAGGGAAAAATACGACATTTTGGAAAATATGCTATTTTCTTTCTTGTTGAGGGTGAGATGAAACTGTTGACACCGCTCTCATATCTGTATTAAAGTATGAAGCTACTGTCAGCAGCTGGTTATCTTTTATCTAAGCTTAGCACAGAGACTTGAAACAGGCAGGAAGCATCTTCCTTTTCATATGATTTAAACAAATGAGATATAACCTGGTAATTAGTGAGCTTTAAAGGAGCTGGTAGGCAGATTTTGTTACATTTAGACGGAGCAAGGACAGCTTCTTCTCCATTTTCCAGTCATTAAACTGCACTAACCAGCTGCTGGCTGTAGCTTCATATTTCAAAGACAGACATTTTCCAAAATGTCCAATTATTACTTTAAGCCAGAAGTACCCACATCAACCCACATTTTCCACCTCTGTTACACACTCCAGCATATCTGCTCAGAGTTTTATTGAGAGTGGTATTAATCTCATAAGGGCTGCTAATCTGTTATAGCAACTTAACATTTAACTTGGCACATTAATTAAATCAAGTAGGGTCAATCTGAGTGTGTGCTTTTGTAACTTTACAACACAATAACCTGCAGTATGTCTTTTCCAGTGCATTTGATTAGAATTTTAATTGTAGTGCTTTGGAGGAGGGCAGATGGAGCATAAATTAGCCATCAGGACTCTGGTTGAACAGTGACACTGTGTGATGACAGATTTTTTTTTTCAACCTACATACCAGAGTTCCAAGCGATTCATATTTCATTACTGTCTCTGCCCCAAGAATGCAGAGAGAAATCTGGATCCATCCACATTTATAGAGCCGGGGCGTCAACCCGAGCTAAGAATTACTGCATGACACACAGCTCAGTGACATCTAATCTACAGGTTGTAAATACAGTCCAGCACTGGATCTGCGCTGGTACCTCGGTGTGTGCACTCTCTTCGGGGGGAGTGCAGTAACACCGGATGGTTCTTGGAACCACGTATTAATACATCTGCTGCGGAGCCCCTGCTGTTTCTGAGTGAGTTATGTTCAGCGTGTACGGAGGATGATAAACAGGACCACACCCAGAATTCTTTGCATGGCCGGGTTACGATGGCCCACTCTATCAACACCACTGCCCCGCCCACACCTCCAGCCTCCTATCTGTCTTCACCAACACACACACACACGACACCACTCTCCAATCAATGTGAAGTCACAGGAGGAACCTGGCTGAAGGTTAATGTGTGCAGGGTAAAACACATGTGACTTGCAAAGACATAAAGCGGGGGGAAAACTCACACACATTTACTGGAGCTGGCTTTGACCTGAAATGTTTCATTTGTTTATGTTCACTCACATCCCCTGAGAAATAACACAGTAAATGGGTTTAGGAAGAGGATTTAGTCTCTTTATAAAGGTTTCATGGAGGTTGCCTGTGATTGCATCAGTTTAGGAAAAAGAAAAAATATCTCAATTGCAAGTCAAAGCACAAACTGAAGCTTGCTGAAGGGCACGCACACTTATTACTCTTATTACCACTCTGATAAAATACATCTTTCATCAAATCGACATTCTGCATTTTGTGAAGCATTATGATTTATCCTAACACTGACACTGAAGAGACTGACTACAGCAGATTGTCTTTTATATCATACGATTTTATGATAATGAACTGCAGCACTAATACTAGCATCTGCTCTTTTATAGAGACAAACACAGCTAATGTGATTCGCCTCCACACCCTCCACCCTCCACCCTCCACCCTCCACCCAGAAGTCCTGGTTTCATTCCCTGTAATGGCTGTCGTCAGCGGTCTCACCTTGCAGTGAGATTCCAGCCTGCAGCACTATCGTCCAGATCGTACAACGCACTGTGATTTACAGCTGCTGTTGCTGCAGGGCCATCTGGACCATAACCACTCCTGAACACTCAGCATTAGACTCTCTCCTCTCTCTCTCTCTCCTTTCCTCTCTCTTTTACACTCTCCTGCCCACTCTCACTCTTTGTTCGTGCTTAAGGTTTGCTGTTTGTCTCTTCTACATTTGTGGGAATGCACATTGACCATTTCTGCCACATACAACCTCTCCTTTTGGCTCTTCATTCTCATTCCTTCTGTCTCTCTGTCACACAGGTACATGCACTCTAATTCATTATCCATTTCCTGTAAATGGATTCAGATGTATAATAAATAATATATTTTTATTGTTACTTGCATTGATCGCTTGCGAAATCATTATAAGATGAATACACAGAAGGCCATTTAGACAGTTTCATAAAACGTAGCACCACAGATGGAATGTAATGTAAGTACATTTACTCAAGTACTGTACTGAAGTACACTTCTCAGTTACTTGTACTTGAGTATTTCCATTTTCTATTACTTTATACCTCAACTACACAAAATCTTGGTGGCAAATATTGTATTTTTTACTCCACTACATTATGTAAAAACTTTAGTTACTAGTTACTTTGTAGATTACAGGCCGCATCAGAGCCAAAGTCAATTTTAAAAATAATTTATTTCATTAACAGTCAGATAAAAAAAAAAACCTTTACTGATTCTGATAATCAGAAAAATGCTGAATATCAGATTTGACCCATAGTCAGTACATACATGTAAATATGTAAATGTATAATTTACTTTATTGTATTTTTGATACATTTATTGCCAGAAAAATACTTTTTATACTTAAGTACGATTAATATCAGATACAGAAGTACGATTTGTATTGGTGACTTACTTTACTCAAGTGTGAGTAAATAGGTACTTTTTACAAGACTGTGCGGTACAAATAAAGACCTGGCCAAACCTACAAATAATACTTGCGTAAAAGTAAAGATACTGTGTTAATATATTACTTTGAATAGTACTTGAGTAAAAGTCTCTAAGTATCAGATATTACATTTACTTTAGTATCGAGTAAAAGACAAAAATAATATATTTGCATGTGTATACTGTGTAGTTTGGGTCAATCGATTATTATTGTTGGCCTGGTCGATGATTGGATCTGATATTCAGCATTCCTCTGATTGTCGGAATCTGTGCTTTTTCTAACCTGATTACCAATAAAATAAAATAATTTTAAAATGTGCTACTTTGGCTCTGATGCAGCATGTTGCCTCCTAAATGTGTCGAGTGGAAGTACTGTATAAAGTAGCAGAACATGGAAATACTCCAGAAAAGTACAAGTACCTCAAAATTGTACTTAAGTACAGAACTTGGGTAAATGTACCTAGTTACATTCCATCACTGTAACTACTACATGCTTCAAATATACAATAAAGAGTAACTGAAGCAACTGAGGGTGTTCAGAATACATGTAGATTACTGAGTTTGCAGCCTTGGACAGTTTGATCTCTGTCTTTCTGTCTCTCTCTGAACAAACAGACTCACACAGAAGAGTGAGTTCACGCTCACAGCAGGGGTACATTTGCTCATCTCCTTCCAAAATTTCACACAAAAGGAGCTGCCAGGAGCTCTTAAGTTGAAAATGTTGTGTTTGCTTTGGGCATAAAAAGGTCCACACTGTTGTCATGGAAGACATCGTTCGAGTGAATTGCACTAAGACATCTGCACCTCTCGCTGTGTAGTCCACACAAAATCCACAGGAACGCGGCACCTGAACCCAGACACACACTGGCGCTGGCTTTCCCCCAAGTACACAGGTGATAATCACACAACCCTCAGTGTAAATGTGCCTCATTCACGATTATGGGAGTGTCATAACAGTGGATGTGCATCTTTTAATGCGCTGTACCTCGGATTCAATGTGTCCCTAAAGAGCCTCCTGCTGCAGTTTGCATTCACTGGAGTGTGTGATGAGAACCAGGTGAAACATCTGGTGTCATATAAAAGGTGTTAGAGCACTAAAAGCAGGGCAGAACAAGCTTCAAAAGAGCTGCCAAATATACAGCAGATGTAAGGAGGGGGCTTGTTGAGGTCACTTGCTGTAATATGATGATCACCCAGCAGGAGGCAGCGTTGGATTCACTCAATATTAAAGCCAAACCATCTCAGCCACTGATTCCACCCCAGGGAGGTCAGGGACACTCGAGGCACATCAGGGTTTAAGTGTTGAAGTGACACCTGGCAGCTGGGTCCTGAATTAGACCCTTTTAGATTAGATCTGTAAATCCACCGCTCTCTATCTACAAGATCACTTACACCACCGGATTGATTGGAATAAATTATTTACAGATCATATATACGTACACAAGCTTCCATCCTCTGAGAGCTTCAAGGGCAAACACTTTCTTGAGTCAATCAGGTAGAGGAGAGGAGACACACAGTCACACTGAATGGTGGTGGTGGCGGCATTGACAGGGCAGTGATGTGATTGGCTTTAGTTAAACCAAGGACAGTCACATTCAGGATACCATTCAGAGCATAAAAGGGTTCAAAACAATGTAAACTGCTTTATTCCTCTGGTTATTTTTCAGTTGGACTGTGTAGATGAAAAATATTAGTTTTGGAACATGAGTCAGCTCAAGAAATTGAATAAAAATCTGTTTTTACCTCCACAAGGAGGTTTTATTTTCACCTCTGTCTGTTGTTGGTTTGTCAGCAAGATCACACAAAACGGATTTCCATGAGATTTCGATGGATGGTGGGTCTCCCAGACTTGTGCAGGGACAGATCCAGGATTTGTTTTTCTCACTGTCTTTAACATTGCCACATATGGGTTTTTTGACAGTTTTGCTCATGCCTCAGAGACTAACGCATGGATCTTGAAGAAAAATCAGCTGTATTTAGGTGGCTAGTATCTATGAATGAGTCCAAAATGGGACTTTTATCACAAACTCAGATATTTATCTTTTCCACAACTGAATAAACAAGCTGTTCTCAGAGGAAAATAAGGTCCCCAGAACACTGTTTGAAGCTAGAAAGGTAGCAGGGTCCGCCACATATAAACAAAGTAAAACAGTATGAAATTGTGTTGTCCTTTGGGGTCAGTATGTTTATTCAGCGTATTCAGTCATTGATAAGAAGAGTTTGTGTATTTAGTTTGTTTAGGTATAAAAAAAATCAATAAACAACATAGTGCATCTTTAAATTTCCGTCTCAACTCCGAAAACCTCAGCAGAAGAAGTCCTAATGCGTGTGCATGAGTATATGCACATGTAGCACACACATACACTGTCCAATGAATGTGCGTGTGTGCATACTATTAAATTTAGTGTTGCACGGAGGGACAATTCAAACAAAACTGCATCTCACTGCCCTTTGTGCTGCAGCCACAATATTGCATACGCTGGGAAAAAAATCTCTGAAGGGCTGCAAAGTTATCCACATAAAACATTTACATCATAAAACTGTATGGGGATCCACTCACGCATAAAGTAAAAATATTGGAGCTATATTTTTCTTGTGAATCAAACGTTAGTGCCTGCTGCTGTGTCAGGCAGAAGATAATGGGAAGGATGGATGAAATATACCCTCTGGCCAGGAGGTGGCGCCCTCTGACTGCAAACTAACCTGATTCTTTAACAGGGATCTGGTTCTATTCATCTTGTATGTATGATTTCTACCTTATTCAGTAACTATTGTTCATTTAAGCTCAAATTGTATCCTATAAAACCTTGTTTTTTTAAATGGACAGCAATGATGAAAAGAACACAGATCAGGGGAGAAGAAGACGATACAGCTGGATCAATTCCTGGTTAAAAATGGTCACACAGAGTATATTATTCATGCAGCTTATGCATTTTTCTTTCAAGCCACTGTCTTGAAATTGATATCAGGCCACAGGCTGCATATTACTTCACTGTCTGTGTGTGCTTTTCTCATTTTTCATTGTGTCCATGAAAAACCTGGAGCGCCTCAGTTCCAGTTTAAATCTTAAAACCGACGTTCCTTCCGCTTCCAAAAGAGGGCAGTAGAGTCTCATGTTGAGAGGCTGTGAGGGGCCACAGCTTCCTCACAGCTCGGACTGCTCATGCTGTTTCATTGGGACTAATTACAGTGTCCTTCACCGATAGAAAAATGTTAATGATTTGGCCGTTTTGTTCCCAAATAGATACCGAAATGGTTGTATGGGGGCAAGCATCCTCTAATTGGTCAAAGTAAACACACACAGGCGAACTTAAAGTAAAAAAGCTCAGGCCTCTCTCTCCTCCTCTCCCTTCAGACCCCGCTATCTGTTTTATTTCCCCACTCCTCTACACTGTTTCCTCTTTCTCTCTCTCTGACTTGACAGACCAATAAGCCTTTAATCCCTTTAATACAAACTTCCAACAGAATCGCCTTTTAATTGCATAAAATAAACAGTGAATGCGTAACCAGATCTCCTCTCAGGATAGATTTAGCTCGGTTACAGACGGCGGATTAAGTTGAAAAGTAAGCCTGCAAGTTATTTTGAGGGGAGAAAAAAAAGGATGAAAGAGAGTGGCGAGCGGAGCAGGATGTCACAATAATTCCTGTGCAGCTCGGAGTTAGCCAGCACATGAGGAGAATAATCATATGGAGATGATGGTGGTGGCTCTGTGATTAATGGGCCCATTTTCTTTGCACAGCTTGGATAGTGGGCCTACTTGGCCCCATTAGGAAAAAGCCTAAAGCCACCCGGTTTCTCTGTATGCCATTCATCAGGCAGATACGAGCAACAGAAAAGGTTTATTCTCACACAGGCATGAAATATTCTCTGTTGAATACGAAGAAACACATACCTGTATCTCCTTTATGCTGCTTTTTGATACGATCTATGCATCTGAATGCTCGTGTCAGAGGCTATCACGTCTCCAGTATTCAGAGTGAGGCGGGAAGACGAGACACGGACGAGCTCCTATCTCTCGTAATTGGTTCTACCTGCTGTGCAGAGTCGGAGGCAGGATTGTGTGGTTCCATTCTTTTTCTTTTGATGGACTACAGGGAGCAGGAGCTGCAAACACTGTGGCCAGACAGCCGCAGAGACATGCCAGTGCGCCTTTTAGAGCAGTATGCAAATCCACTGTTAAATTTCATTTTTCTAATCCCTTTAATCAGAAACAGGGGAATAAAGCCAGCTGGTAGGAACCCATGTTAAGATGTAATTAAGCATCTGATTGAATTTCAGTGCATACCGGAGTGTGTGTGTGCCAGGAGAAGGAGGGGGGGGGGGGTGACGAGGGGGAGGGAGGGAAGGAGGGAGGGAGGGATGGGCACTTGTACACCAGATTGAGCGTTGGGGTTGGTGGGGGGACACATTGCCCGGCGACGGGGGACCTGGAGCTCGCGGCGGGCTTGGTATTTTCCAGCATGCTCCACTGCACGAGTGAGCAGCGATCAGAGGCACATTTTTATACATTACTAGGAAGGCTCCCATGTCAATCATCTCCCCGCTGGCATTGGAATGGTTTTTCTCCTGCTTGAATCTCAACATACGCTCCCCGAAAATAGACAGAAAACGGCATCACTGCGAGTCAGCTCTATCAGCAAATACATGTTGAAAAGCAGTGCAGAGGTTGTTATGGCACATTGTTTGCCTGCTAAGTGAATTCTGACACAGCTGTTTTCCTCAACATGGCTTTGCTATCACCACATACTACTCTTTTGGGGTCTCTGTTGACTGAAATAGTGCATGCACACATTCTGCAGCCCACCTGGGAACTGGCCAAACATGTAACCTAATCCATGTCTAGTTGAGAGAAAACACACGCACATTTACACCCACACACACACAAAAGGGGTCTGTAATGAAATTCATTCACTCAAAATGTATTCACTTGCAGACAGAGACAATATAAAGGCCGGTCTGGGGAGAGGGGAGAGCTGTCACACCAGTTTAGTTGGGCTTGGATACAGAAAAGATCCATTACTGAGGCCTTTCATCACCAAACATTGCGTGCTACCTGTGGGGCTCTGAGGCAGAGCGGGGGTGAGGGGAGGGGGTGGGGTGGGTCATGGAGAAAAGAAAGGCACACAAAGACAGGTGACAGAACTCGACAGGTCATCATGCGTGTGCCCTCCCACCGTCCTTTCTCAGCCATCCTTCACCCTTGCTCTGTCAGCGCCCAAGGCCCATCTGGTGAACAAGCTGCCTGCCGATGAACAGGGTTAAAGGAACCCAGACTGTACCACCCTGACCTCAACTGGACTCAAATGCTACTCAGCTTTGGTCAAGGATATGATGGAAATGTCATGCATCATTTGCCTGCACCTCATTGTTTCTAACCTTGGCTTAAAATTACCAAACTTGTACCATAAGTCCTGTCTAAAATGGTTAAAAATGTCTAAAAAACTGCATTTGGATTGGTCACAGCACGCCTCCATTTTGTTTGGACTCCATTAAATGAACAAATCTTGATACACAATTTTCTTTCGGTTGCCTTACTCACAGCAGTATGTCCATTATTTGAGGTTAATTTAATTTACTTATGGAACAAATCTGCACATTGCACCATTATTACAACTGACTTGCTTTGTTGTGGAAATAACATGCTAGACGAGCGTGTCACATCAAAGGCCGTAAAGAAAAAGCTTTTCTTTTCTCTTCCTGTTGTTACACTGACAGATTTAAATCATGTTTTCCAACCATTTCTTGTATGTGTAAGCAACTATACATAGCTCTTTGTCCACGAACCACAAAGAGAAGAGGAACTATTATGTGTTTGTTTACGACTCATTGTTAGAGATCCTCCGCCTCCTCCAGGGAGACAAAAGGAACGCAGGTAAGCAGCAGTTCAGAGAAAGGTGATGTATGATCAAACGTGAAAGCAGTATTGATTTTCCTCAATTGTGTTTGCTCCGTTTGCCACTATTAAATATGGATTCTGCGCAACTGCCATCTTGACTTTATCTCGAAATTGACACTCTCTCTGTAAAGGGCTATAGCTTTTTCAATAAAGCCCTGTGTCAAGAGAGAGAGATCGGCCTGACACAGCCGGAGACTCCGCATTTGATTTGCTTCAGAGGGCTGCACATCAATGCCACAGCAGCACTCAGGTTAACAACGTCAAGATCAGAGGCAAAAACGAGAAACTACTGAGTAGTACTGTTGCCTTAAAAAGGACGTTTTTATTGAGATTATTAATGCCCTCTGCGCATGTGTGCACATGCTGTTTGATGACAAAAAGGTGATGGAAGTAATACCCATGGTAAGTGCTCCCCCCCCCCCCAAAGACATGCTCCAAAAATAAACACGTGAGGCCCAGTAAGTGGAGGAGATTAATCTTTGTTAAATTGTGCTATGGCACTGCCCCAGTCCCACAGTGATGGTGACACTGTGTCTCTGTTTTCCCACCCACTCCTTAGTTACTGTAGCTCCACTGCTGACTGGCCTTCAGCGTTATCAGGAAAAATCTGCCTAACTGCTGAGAAAGCACAGCAGGATTATTAAAGGGAAAAGTTTGCTTCTTTTTTAAAATAAATAAATAAAAACATTTTCATGGACATAAATGAAACAGTCCCTTCAGTGAAATAAAAGTCTGTGTCGAAACACTGTATTCCTTGCGTGTTCGAACAGAAGCCAGTAACACATAAACCAACAGAGTGACCATTAAGTTTGCACATTCGCTTAAAAACTACAACCTGAGGTTAAAGCACGCTTGAATGATTCCTCTACAGGACGAGCATCTCTGTGAGTTGTGGCCGTGGCCACACAACAAACGCTCTCTGAAGCGCTCATAATGGCCACACGTCCCATTCACTGCTGTTCCTGCCTTTGTGTCGAGATGAATAAATCCAAGTGGATCTCCGTCTAATGTACTGTTTAAAGCCATTGCCTGTGACAAATTGTGTACATTACCCCGGGTGCCGTGTCCTTGTGAAGCTGTTCCTGCATTGTAGCATCTATTAGATACGTTTGTTTGATTAATTAAAGAGTTTCTTGGACCATTTACACACATTTCAAGTGCAGGTGCAGCTCAGCAGAGGACTGTTGATAACATGAGCAGTTAACAAAGGAATGGTTGTCTTTAAATGTCATGGAAACGCTCGCTTAATTTTACAGAGAAATACTTAACATTAGATACCACATTTTCAGTGGTTTTAAAGGGACAGTACCCAAAAATCAAAAACATATTTTTCCTCGTGTGTGCAGTGCTGTTTATCCATCTAGATATTTTTGGTGTGAGTTGCAGAGTTTTGGAGATATCGGCCGTTGAGATGTCTGCCTTCTCTCCAATATAAAAGAATCTGAAAGTCAATGTCTCTTTCTAGAAATCATGACCTGGTTACTCAGAATCCACAGAGAACAGTGGGCAGAACTATCTTCTTTCTCCTGAACTACATCCGCTAACCGTATCATCACACAGAAGGAAGCGTCCATCTACTAACGCTTACATACTGCGTTGTCATCGCCACGTCCAAGTCTTAATGCTGCAGCAAGCAATGACTCATATTCACAAAACTTGTGGAAAGCCTTCCCAGCAGAGTGGTGGATGCAGAAACAGGGAGCAGAGATGTTCAACAACCACATATTGGCGCAATGTGTGGGTGTCCTCATTCTTTCTGCCACGCAGTGTGTCCATCCTGTACTGATTGACAGGTCTTTGGATACTCAGACTAACAGCGGGCTCTCTTAAAGTCTTGTTTTTCATCTGCCTGGTTTGTAAAATTAAGTATGCATGTATTTCATTCGATTATGATCAACACTGACAAACATAAATTGCTGATTTTAATAGTAATTTACAGTCAAAGAAGCAGTTGAAGGAGATATTACAGCAGACATTAATATCTGCTGCAACTGTAGCCTTCATGGGATGTAATCTTATGTAAAAGCAGTAAGCAATGTGTTAGAAGGCAACATGCTAGATGCACACTAAAGACCAAACGTTTTGACCTTCAGATTAGTATACATAGACTCACAGATGTATCCATTCTGAGATATTCAGACACACACACAGGCACGTATATATGCCCATACAGGTGTGTTATCCCGACAAAGCCAGTCTCATTATTCTGTGTCCCCTGACATTTCAGCACCGCGGAGAGCTCCCATATTAATCTTGAACTGCGCGGCTCCTTCTCCCTGCACATCTCTGCCCCTAATGACAGTTTTATCATAACTTATTATTGCTGCCCCAAACCTGAGCTGAAATTATGTAAATGCGGCATGTTTGGTGCGGAAAACATCTTTATGTTTTGCTCAACGCTCGCTCAAGCGGGAATCTAATTCTGCTCGCCGACAGCCTAAATGAATCGGCTTGTTACGGTTTGAATAATGGTCTGCGCGGCGGGGTCGGCCGGCTGAAGGTTGAGAAGGAGAGACCCACTTAGTTAGGTGCCACCTTATCGGATTGTGCCCCCGCCTCATTCATTACCTTCCATCACTTCCCTCATTTGCAATGAGCAATATCATTACAGGATGATTTGCCTCAAACGTGGGGTTGAAGTAACATCTCGAGGCAGGAATAACTGCGCCGAGATTTGTAATTTGGGCTGCAATATAAGCCGGTAATAAAGCTTCAAATTCACTCTCACCCACACACCAGCCCAGCCCTCTTTGTTTTGCCTCTTTGTCTCTCTCTCTCTCTCTCTCTCTCTCTCACACACACACACACACACACACACACACATACATCAAGACAGGCAATAATGCAGAGAACACAACACCTCGGCTTTAATAGGATTTTCTTGAATGCATTACATCTTAATTGCCATAAAAGCATTACAGGTGCCCAAAGTCTGCGTCTGTCTATCTTTCTGACTCTCAACTTGTCAGCCTCTGATTCTTCGTCCGTCTGTCTGATGCTCATTCTCTCAATTCGTCTCTTTGTCCCCCCCGCCCCTAATAGGCCCATTTGCAGGCAGTGACACCAGACTCTTGCCATCCTATTTATTTAGGTAGTTAGCTCAGCAGCCTCACAAGCAGCAGGCTTGATTTCCAATTACGCCAAGTTTCTCTGCCTCGAGAAGCCTGTTTGATGTGTGAGAGCCTGGAAGGCGACGCAGAGATTATATGTTCAACATGAGTGATCTCCATGCAAAGTCTGGATCTATACATTGAAACATGCCTCCCCTCCCAGCCAACTTTAATGCATTGTATTCGTGACAGAAAGGCTCAAACTAGGTTGAGTTAAAAGCATGTAGGCAGGGGTTCTGAGTGCAGTTAATTCAGCTGCATTTTGACAACTTGGTCCAGCTTAGCTTGAGCACATGAATCCCTCAACCACTCCTGCCACCATGTGGTAAACCACTGGTGGGCACGTCTAACATTCTTAATGGCGTCCCACGTGATGGAATCCAATCCTCTGTAATTAGATAAACGTCCCCTGACCACCGTTTCGGCGCACGCTAGCACGGTTCAGCGTGTGAGTCGCAATAAATTAGCAGCTTGTGATGAAATTAAAAAGATCACAGACCTATTTTGATAACTAAGCCTCCGTCCCCATCATCCATCACTCACAAAGCATGAACGGAGTTCACCCAGGGAGCAAAATAAATTGAGGCAGGAATGCAAAGCATAACTTGTGACAGGCCTTTCTGGTTGACATTTAGCACCTCACACTTCATTTTCTGCCTGAAAATGTCACTCGAAGACATTAAAAGTTTCTAAATCCCTGCCCTTTGTTGTAAAGTTGATACTAAAACAGTTGTTTTCAAGGATGGGGTTGTTCAGGTGAGACCAAGACGAAAAAACATGATCCTAATCAGTGGTTAACAATTATATAGAGGTCTTACTGATATGAAACTAAAGAAAGTCTGTAGCTGGTAATGCTCATGATGAACATTTGCTGTTCAGATTATAATCACAAATGCAAACACAACACTGCTGCCTTGTCTGCCACCAGGTGTGTGTGATGGGGGGTGAAGGAGGGAGTGGGATATAAAGACAAAGACAGCCTGCTTGACAGACAGAGCCCCACACCTGCAGACTTGTCAGAGTTGAAGGTGGATAGAAGTGCCTGTCTGAGGAGCATCTCTTTCCTTTCGTCTGCATGGTCATTGATTGTGAGACAGCTGAGGATCGCTACAACAGCCTGCAGGCAGGGACAGATGGGCCGGTGCTGCTGGTGCACACCGGCAGCACCGGCTCTGCCTCTGCTTTGGGGCCAGCCGGTCCCAGATGGGTGGGAGGACAGGGGACAGTGAATTATGAGTGATGCAAAAGCACTGGGTAAGCATGCCAAACATTTATCATGATTTGGGCAGGTATGTGACAGAGCAGCTCGCAAAATAAACAAAAACATATATATCCACTGTGAGTCCGAGCTTGATTTCCCTACATGCTCATGGAGACCGAGCGGTGGAGAAGGAGAGTCTACTGAGAGAGCATCTCAAATTGTGTTTAAACCTTTTCAATTTCCAGGTGCTCTTGTTACATTTTAGTCTTTTTCCTGTTTTTCCAGTTCTGTCTCAGACATACAGTGCTCTCTAAAAATAAACAACGACTGGCCTCTCACCTCTCTTGGCACACACACACAACTCACGCTAGCACACACATAAATACAGCCTCCTCCATCTCTCCTGAACTGGAGGCAGCTTCTTATTCTGTAGGCATGTCTGTATATTTAGGTGAGTGGGGCTGGAGTGCTTCTCCTTGGCTCTAGGTCAGGGCTTTTGTCCACCAGGGATTCGGTCTTCTGCAGGCTTCTCAGTGCTCTAATGGGGCACAGAGGGAGAAGAGGTTTCAGCCGAGACTATCCACCTCCTGTGGCAAGCTTAATTGGGTATAAGGAGATGTAGCCCTCCCTGTGCCCTCCACCTTAGGGTAAACTGTATGATATGTTTAAGTAAAGGCTCCAGACGTGGTGTGCAGGTTAAAGCTGGCTTTGCCTGGAAGGGAAGGACAGTGCCTCTGTCTTTGTATTCTCACAGTAAGGGAACATTACTCTCAGATGACCATTTTCAGTTTCTCCTGATGACCACCAGTGGTGCACTTAGGGGTCTGTTGGAATTACCCCTGTTTCAAGGGGAAACTGGCCCTTACGTTGATGAATGGACTGGGATGTCACCGCTCTCCCACTTTCTTCAATTCCCTCTTCAAACAGATAAATCAAGTCCGAGGACATCGGATGTGTAACAGCACTGGGGCATTTCCAGGGGTACGACTGAACATAAAACCTCCACACACACGCAAAAAACAATCCCAATAAAACAGTGGATAAATCACTCTGAATCTGCAGGTCAATAGTATTGAACAATAAACGTCTTTTTCGCCATTCCCTCATCAGTGTGTGGGGTTGGCTCAGCATGGAGGGAAGTGTTAATGTGTGTTAATACACTAAAAGCCATGGGGCCTTTTCTAGGTGATGGATTGTCACTACTAAATTAGTGTGTGTGACAGCTCCAGAGCTGCACTATAGGTCAGGGAAGAGCTATCAACTATGGCAGGTAAAGAAGGCTACATAAGTTACAGGTTCATCATGTAAGATAAACAATAGGACAGGCCGAAAATGAGCCAGTGACACAGACTTACAGCTGGCCTGAATTCATAGACGCATGGGAATGATAGACTAACCAAAACACATGCTCACAGTCAAGCACAAGTGGAGCATTAGAGTGAGTAAGTTTTTGGAATATACGTGTTAGCCTGGTTCAAGAAACACTGAGACAAGCCCATTTAATTCAATCAAGCCTAATCCAGTATCAAATAAAACATATTTGAATCCACTAGATCCAGATTTTGATTTGGATCTGCATGAAATTGTACTCACTCATAGATACCAGCCATCTAAATACGCCTGATTTTTTCATCAAGATCCATGCATTACTCCCTGAGAAACTGATGAACATGTAGGAAAAAGAAAGTGAAAAATCCTGGATTCATCCCTTCATCCGGATCCGCACCAAAAGTTAATGGGGTGTATTCTGGCCCGAGACCCATCCTCCATCCAAGTTTCATGGAAATCCATTCAGTAATCCTGCTGACAAACCAACCAACAAATGGACACGTGTGAAAACATAACCTCCTTGCTGGAGTTAATAAAAGTGAGCGTTCGACAGCAGTTATGTGGAGAATAAACAGTTTTGTTGCTCCCGACTTCCATTATTGCTGATCAGCTCAAGAGGACGAATCAAGCAGAGCAGCAAATGCTGTGTTGAATTAAATAAACTCAGTTCGTCCTCAAATATACAGAAAATGAAAGACTGGCTGAGATCTTGAGAAATCAAGGACACACCTGGCTATGAAATGTACTGCACTTATTTCATTGATTACAAACTTAAATCATAAATTACAAAGGTAACACTGTTAAACACTGTTAAACACTGTGGCAGCAAAAGACAAGTATTCAACCAAAGATCCCACAATCAGAAACCTGGCGTCTAAACTGAGCTGCCAACCCAAAGCGTCAGCATTTGATGTATCATGAGACTCAACAATCAACTAACTTTCTCCAGGAAGTTACAATTTGTTGCTTTAAAGGATCACCAAAGTTATTGAAATTGATCCTGAGGGGGTTACGGATGACTGTGCAATATTTCATAGTCAGTCCATCCAATACCTGTTGAGATATTTCAGTCTGGACCAAAGCTTTGGGATGAGCGATAGGTAGACATTGCCATCCCTAGAGCCTCACTGTTTGCGTGGGTATAAGGACAAAGAGAGGAGAGTGGTTCACATATATAAAGCAAAGATAGACTTAGAAGGATACATAGCAGAGTGCCACCTCGGGAAAATGTGTATGTGCACAGCGAAACATTATTTTGTTGCTATTTTGACACACATTAGGACGGCAAGCTCCATTTCCACATTAGCTATCCATTATCTATCCTTTCTGTTTCCAGACACAGGGAGTATCCCTCAGTGCTGGACCCAGCATAACCGCATGACTGATGGTAAATCAATACTAAGCGGCCCAGTTCTCATTGAACATATGGCAGGAGAGCAGAAACATCTGGAAATGTCGAGATTTCTGAAAGCTTCGGTAGGGGAGGACACCGCCACAAACACCAGCCCATCATCAGGTACAAATACAGCACAGACAGTAACCATGGATGTCGGCAAAAAAGCTGACCAGGCTAACATGTCACAAGCTCAACAAAGAAAGTAATGAAATTGAATGAAACCAATGTAAATCTTTCCTGCCGACGTGTGTAGCGCTGATGCGGTATAGGGGGTCGGTGTTTGACGGCACACGTCAGATGTACTGAGGACGTGTCGAGCAGGAGTGATGCGAGCCCTGTCAGCTCCTCACTCACAAAATGTGCCGGAGCGCTGCGTCAGCTACCTCGCTATTGATTGTCAGGCTTCTTTGGGGAATTCGGCTTGGTTCGTTGTCGCGGGGAGCAGCAAAAACCAATTGAATAGAGAAATCAGATGTATAAATAAGCAATGTTCTGCATGAGGGCGCCCAGGAATGACACAATGACATAGTCACCTTGACATAACCCCGTAGCTGCCTCCCAGAGCAATCAGCGCTGACCAACGCTGTAAAGCCCTCACACACTGACACACTCACATCCCTAATGACTATCTATGTGCTTTTAAATAGATGGAGTGCTCGTGTCGTTCATCGGGTTCAGTTGGAGGCTTTTTTCCAGAATGGCAGGGAAATTTCTCCATCGATTTATATTGCGACTATAAAATTATAAGACAAGTGTTAAATCTGTCATTAAAGGCCTCATTAAAGTCTGTAATTGCTAAGCTGGATACATTTGGTGCTGTTAAAAAGAGAGCGTCCCGCCATCCGTTATTGTTACTGTCACAGGGTATCAGACAGCAGCACTGTGACATCTACTGAGTTCTTTAAACAAACCTCATTTGATCTCTGAGAAGGAGCTCCACGACTGACAAAACTCTTCACCTGCATTCCTTTGGAAATGTAACCGAAAGTGACAAAAGAAGATGGATGAAAGATTGAAATATGGGATTCATTTATTCATCCCACAGGTGGCAATATACACTTCAAGTAGATTCTGGCAGCTTGAGCACACAGGGCAAGAAAACCACCTCAATTGTGTTATTAATTTCACTCCGTAGGTAAATCACACTTCATCACAGCTCATGAATAACTTTCTCTTTCAATTCTATAATTCATTTCACCGGTTTGATAAACACAAGAGGAACAGCCAAGTTGGCAAAAAACACATGAATGAAAGATTAAAGCGCATTGTCTGAAATGTGACTGCGTCTCTCTCTGAGTGAGAGGCGTAGCGCTCCCGTTCTCATCACTATGCCTTGCTTACTGCTGTTGCTGCTTGCTGGGTCAGGAAACATGAGCTCAGCACCTTGGCCTCTCCCTCAGACAAGCACAGAAAGACCATGTCAGCACGCTCCGAGGGCAGTTTCCAGCACGGACCACTTGTTCAGCATGCAAAAACGTTTACCATGGCTGTAAGGAAAGTGAGCACCATTTCTAAGTATACTTCCCGATGCACCGAGAGCCTTAAGAAAGAGTCCGCAACATGTCGGAGGAGAAAATCTCAGTGCAGATTGGTTCTACTTCCAATCAGGAACAGGTACAGATAAGCCACCCCGTGGGTCTCTCGGGGGTCCATCGCCACTCAGCGCACTCATCATCAAACACAGCTCTGATCAAGTGATTAGATGAGTGGCGTATGGGTGGAAGCCTCACAGAGCCCGGCCACCCTTTCCTCTGCACTCATAACCCCGGGCGGTCAGGATGAAGAGAGAGGGGTGAGGACAAGGCAAAAAGATACTTCGAATGACAGTTCACTGACAGCAAGATTAATGACCCAACACACAAAGGCTTGGAGCAGCGCAGCCTTTTGATAAGACACCCTGGACCCCCTCCGCCACCTGGCCGCAATCCATATGAATCCTGTAGATTCCAGTGGCCAGTTAATGAGCGGCCCTGGCAAACGACACCATCCCTCACCCCCCCGTCCCTGCCGGCACTTCATCGAGATAATCTGATACTGTATCACCGAAAAAGAAGAAAAAAGACCTGTCAGAGATCGTGAAGGGCAGTTATCTATGGTAATGTTCTGGTTTCAGGACGGGCGAGTGGAGTGGAATGTGTGAGTAACTCGTGTGCGTACGTTGGCGTCGGGCAATTTATGAGCAGAGCAGAGGTAAGTGGGCAGGTTGAAGGCCTCTTCAGCGCTGTTGTTCATATGGAAATGAGAAGTAATGAAGTCAACACTGTCAATTTCACATCTCTCTGCATTGTCACGGTGATAAAGGGCACTGGAGATAATTAATTTCAGTCAAAATACTGAATACAGAATGGCATGGAAATGATGCCACAGACACTGAAGAGGCTGTATTGTGCCGTTGTCAAGTTTTATATCCCTCACAAATCAGTCACAGTGCTCACGAGACTTCACAACCAAAGTCTTCAACCATTAATAACTGTCCATTCTGTCCATTTCCACATAAATGTATGCAAATGCAATAGAAAAGTGTGGGTATGACAGCCTTGGCAAGTCTCTGAGGGCCAGTTGCAGAAAACTCCGTGGAAGAAGCCAGTAAAAGTCTGTTTATGCGCAAAGGCAGCAGCATATGCATAAGCAGTGTTTGCACCCATGTGTAATCCCCTGCATACATATTGGTATACATCTCATTATAGCGTATATCTCACTCATCATGCAGCTCCATCATTGTGAAATTATGCACATGTGCAGGAGCCACGTAAAGCAGATTTCTTCTGTCCCTCATCGTGCACATCACCACAGTAGCCCTTGTGTCGTTACACACGGCTATTATGTATCAGCATGATGTGAGCACGACAGCTTATTGATTGATGACACATGAGAAGCTCATATTTTATGACCTGATGTGTGTAATTATTTCAGAAATTACTTTAATTTCACTGACGACATGCAAACCTCTTTACTTGTTTGACAATATATATATATATATACACACACATATATATATATACACACACACATATATATATACACACACACATATATATATACACACACACATATATATATACACACACACATATATATATATATATATATATATATATATATATATATATATATATATATATATATATATATTCTTTGCCACACTGGTATATTTCACACTCATCTCACTCATAAAGGTCCATGCATGCCGGTTGTAAACCCTGTTTGGAAGAATGCACTGCTTGTTCTTAAAGGATACGTTCACGTGTTTTAAAGTCTGTCTTAAAGCAAAACTCACAAGCCCATTTATACATTAATTGAGCTATCGGTGGCTGTAATTGTTCCTTCTGTCCCTACTCGCACTGATGAAATGTTTTCATGGTACAATGCCATAGAAAGTGATGGGGTAAAACCAACAGTCTTCTTTCTGTCCAAAAATGCTTTCTCAGGCTGATATGAGGCGTTGCAGTCTGGATTCTACACAGTTTTATCAATCTGCATACAAATAGCACAACTTCACACTTCATTGTTTGCAATTCTGTGTAGTGCATACGCCAAAGTACAATTTTGTGCACAGGTGATACGACAATCCTTCCCGTTAACCTCTGTGGAGAGCAGATCCATAGTTGGGTGACCGTCATCGTCCTTTTGACAAAAATAAACACGAAAAAGTTGCAGTTTTTTAAGGTGTAGGCAACAAAACTACTTTAATTAAAGATGTAAGTCAGTATTGACTTTGATTTCACTTGGGACACCAACGCCAGTCCCCTTTCTTGTGCGTCATGTCATCAAATCAAACCAATTTCATTTATATGGAGCAAAATCTGTACCGTGAACAATGTCCTCTGTCCTTAGACCCTCGATTTGAGCAAGGAAAAACTTCCCCAGGGTTCTCATCAGAAAAACAACCATAGGTTAACTATGAAAGCAGCTTATTATGACCCATATTTACGTTTATTGTTTGGCTGCAACCTTGAGTGGCCAAAGTAGTTATTACAGCAACAAAGGAGGAGGTCAGGTGAAGTAGTATGGAGAGAAGGTGAGGGACAGATGGTTGGATCTAACAAGCACAGGACTTTCACCAAGGAGACTGCTGCTCGTGTGAAAATGATGTGACGTCAACGGTGAGGTTTTTTTTCCACTAACGTAAAGTTAAGTCAATCATGTACATTAGTTAAATGAAATTGTACAACATAGGTAAGTTCATAACTGAAGTCACAGAAGTAGTTTAAGTAGTAAAAGTTATTTTTAAGCCAAACCACATTGTTTTCCTAAACCTAACAAAGTAGTTTCCTTGCCTACACAGCGAGCATATAACAAAGATCCACTATATCCGCTTGCACACTGCATTGAAGATGCATCTGAAGATAGTTCTTGGCAAGTGATCTCAGAGCCTGTCGGTGGTTTGTAAACACCTGGGGATGATCAACATTTAAATGCACATATGATGCTAATGAAGCTTGTATCTGTGTCTGTCCAGGATAATTGCCTGAGTGCTGTCACCAGCTGTAACTGTTAGACCTAATAAACTGGTCAGAAAACAGTGACAATTAACTAACCATCAAATCTACTCAGGCATTCAAAATTGTGACTAATACTAATGTTATACCAATAAAATGGGCGTGAAGGATATATCAATACATCATTTCGAATAGCTGCCGCTCACGGGTTCACCGTAACCTTCAAGCTACGCCTCGTGCAGTCAACTCCACAGAGCTGATAAAAGCAAATGCTGAGTACATAGCTGCACTTGTGCACCAAAGCCTGAAGGTGTGACAGACACAGGCAATAAAACTCAGCAAAGAATGGCAAGATGGTAGAGGCAGTTCTGTTCACTCTCGCCCTTACTGTCGCAGACATGACATTAATATGAGGCAGAGAGAGTGGGGGAAGTGCACCATATGGATTCAAGAGGAGGAAGGAAAGAGCAGGAAAAGATGACACTTGACATAAGTCACCTGAATGCAGGCAGGCCTCTACCAGCATCATCATCAACGCCATCACCATCAAGCTGTCTATACAAACAAATGTGTGCTGAATGCAGTGTGTAGGTGTGGGAGTACATGAGGGTTTTCCCTTTTCTTGGATGTTGTGGCCCAGCTGTGTGTGTTTAACCCCCCATACTTGGCCCCCGCCATAGGTCTCCTCATCCAGGCAATCACATGACAGAGGCCAACGTCCTCTCAGCATCCTTGAGCGCCTGTGATGGGCACGCAGCCAGTGACTGATCACTCGCTCGTTCCCTCTCGTCAGCACTTTCGCTCATCCAGCTCGTCATCAATGCTCGGCGGTAATAAAACCAATGTCATCCAGCTCCTTGTGAAGTTCACGTGGAGAGATAAGGGTGGAAAATCTGCCACTGGCTTTTTGTTCCAAATTAATTTCCCACTGTCTTTGTGTACACCGCTTCCTGGGCGGCATTAAGTGCTGACAGCGAGTTAATCTCATGTTTCCTTGCCTGATTTCGGCATTCATTAGCAAAATCTGCCGCTTTAATGTCATCTTCCATTTGACTTTTATAGTCGTGTGTGTAAATGCGTGTTTCTAAATGGAAATAATTGATCAGGTGAGGTTGTTCAGGAGCAACAGGAGCACCTCTTTCGTTAATTAAAGCTGCATGTGGCTGCCGTAAACATTAGGGAAATGGGGCTGTATATCAGGCTTATTACTTGGACATGATCATCAGTGCAGGGACTTTGTCCAGGGAAATCTCTTATTGCCCATCAAACAGAGGCTTAGCTGTTGCAAAGAGCACCTGGTCTATCCACCTCATGTCATCCAGGTGAGGAGAGAATGACACTGTGATTCCCATATTAGAGTTTAGAGAGTGATAGAAAGGCAAACAATGAGCGAAAACTTTTGCTAGTGTCGGGCCATGACTCATGTTTGAGATGAGACAGGGTTATTTTCTTTTTTTTTTATCTTTCTGCTTACTTACCATTATGTCAAAACAGGAAAATTCCTTAAGTCTAGACAGTACACCTATCTCCAAACGTCCCCTAACATTTCTTATCCAAATCATTACGTGAGCAGTAGACGGCAGGATGTTGGAACTGGGCTACGAGTGTCTGTAGAGATTATAAGGCTGCAGGTGGGACAACAACATTAAGAGGAGATAAGAGAAACTCATAAAATGGCAACGTTTCATTTCCTAAAAACACAATGGATGCCCGAGCTGCCTGACAGACTACTATCAGTGGGACTGTAGAATCATAGCCTGGTTATCGTTTCTGTAAATGGAAAGGTGGACTGCAACCTCATAGGCAGCTGTGGCTGGAATGCTGATGCTGACTGTAAGAACTGAAACGCTGCCCAATTAGCGAGTAATTCATCCCAATGAAGCAAAAACAATAAATAAATTAAAAAATGTGGGAGATGTATTGTACAAAGTTACTACTTTACAGCTTTTTTTAGACTCCATCCATATTCCCTCCATGCACCTGACCTTCTGCTCGAGAAGCGCGATGCACATTAATATTTCATGTCACAAACACAGATACACATACACACCTCAGCGTATGGGAGTCTCTACAGCACAGTGTAGGCTCCACAGTGTTTTACAGTGCATTCACACAAACAAGCAGATACAGTGCTAATAACAAGTATTTATCCTCCTCCAAAGTTTTCATGTTTTTTTACTTTGAATCAAAGGGGAAGTTTTTTGGCACTAAATATAGACAACTTAAAAAAAGACTGAAAGATTTCTACAAAGATATCTAAATTTATTACAATATTACAATACAAAATACTAGTTTTCATACAATATTGTTCTATTTTAATTAAACACATCTAAATCTCCACTCGTGCAGTCACTTGCGGGGCTTTTTCACTGGCACTTTTGGCCAGGCAGAGTCAGATCGTGTCGCAGTGATTTGGGTTTCCATTACCAGTTTTACTGCGTCATATTGAACCGAGCCACACCCGAGTTGGACACTCTCTGAAGAGACTACTGCTGTCAAAAACCTAACATTTCCTGATTTTTCTGCCTTTTAAGTAAATAACAGGGAACCTATTAAATATTAATTTGACATGAAACATGTTTATAACCAAATTAGCAAAGCTTTGCTAGCGGCCATTCTTCGAAAGTAGAAAGGAAGGGGAGAAAGAGTATAAATAGCCAATTCTATGACCAATCATAGATTAAAGACACACCTTAAAGCAAGTAGTCCTGTTGTAATGGAAATGCAAAGCCCTGCCGCCCCGGGCTGACATGCTGAGTCAAACCGAGTCAAGATGAGCCAGCACATGTGCACGGAAAAGCTCCATTAGTTTAAGAAGCATATGATTAATCAAAATGGCCCATAAAACATTAAAACATCCATACTTCTCACAAACAGTATACAAAGAAGCAGGCAGTCTGTTGTCTCTCACACACCTTGAGGACATTATTTAGTCCACATTGGGTAGTCATTTCCTCACAGTTGACAGATTTAGCTCAGACAGTATGTTTTCCTCAGTGTGCTTCACTTCCACAAGGTAATCAAGACAGATGTAATTGGTTGTTTATCACTTCCCTCCATAGATATACTTTAAACTTCACATAAAGTTGAACATTTTTCATCTCTTGTGTCTTTAAATAGTAGCAGTGGGTGGCATCAGCATGTGATTTATGGTATAATGTCATACTGTTGCATCTCTGGTGTTTAAGTGTGAAAAGGGAGTTAGACTAATGGGGGTGCAGCGCTTTGAATATACTGAAACAAGGAGTTGCATACATTTATTTTTCAGCGGCAGCTGTTGTATTAGGATGTAAATGTATTTGTCACAAAAGTGCAATATTCACTAATTGGAATCTGCCTGTACACCAAAATGTGAGGATGTGTGTCCTATCATTATACATTGAATCTGAGCTCAGGCACATCCAAAAGGCTTTCATTAAGAGAGAGCAATCTTTACAAATTGGACTATTTCTAACAAAACATGTATGATGAAAGACCAGCCCAAACTTTCTAATCTTTACCATGGATGGACTACAGGTGGATCCAACCCCGTGAGCTTAATGTTGCCGTTTTCACTTAGACAGCAGCTAAAAAAAATGACCAGACCCCTCCTTCCTCTTCCCCTCTTCCTCATCGATTGTCAGCATGTCTGTGCCTCTGTGTCTCATGGCAGCAGAAGCCAAAGTGATGGAGACAAAAGGCGGTTTGGGTATTAATTCAGTGCTCACGTCTCCTCTCAGGATCCTTTCACATGCAAAACTGTGGGCTGCGCGTTGGGCAGAAGGGGACGCTGACAATTACAGCGGCACATTGAGCCACCGTTGGAGACCCACACTTCAGACTGATTGACAAATGAAAAGGGCCGAAATAGCTTCCATTAAAAAACAGCCACTTGCTAGAATAGGGGGATCATCTCCAATATCTTGTCTCAAATGGGAAACGGAAAAAATGAGCGTGCATGGGAAATTGAGCCCACAATTCAGCACTTTACAAAGGCCATTTAGGCTACATGCACAGAATACCCAGTGGTATCTCAGAGGCTTTAAAGCCCAAATTCAATGGAACATCAAGATAGAGCGGCGACTTTTCAGGGAGGATTTGCATCCAACTGTTCTTTCCCTCAATCGGAAAACTTTCCATGCTAACTAATCCACTCCCCTGTACATATGCAGACGGACATAAATGAGGGATGCAATCAAAAACATACACTGATTAGCTGATTGCCTTGTTCATAAAGTGAAAAATCAAAAAATATGTCTGAAAATCTCTGCATGTGAGTTCAGTGGGAGACCAAGAGAGATGTTCATTGTCCTGCCGAGCACGTAGACAGATAGATTTCCAATCATGGATGTTGCTCAATTTGTCTGCTGGTCCCTCACTACGCCTTATCTACACAGTGGAGTACAGAATCCAAATCAACAGTTTGTGGAGACGGATGCCCGTTGAGCACCTCATCACATGTGAAACCAGAATGACATGGCTCCTGTGTGTGTGAGAATTGACAGTGTTTGCTTGCTGAGACTGAATGTGTAATATTTCCCAACTCAGGAATGCCTGAATAGGAGGGATAAAACAACAAAGATGTGCAGAGTGGTGTTTTAGTTGCATGAATCTTTCTTGAAGACAAAGATGAAGTAGTGGTAATAATAATTTATTGTGTTAAGCCTAAATTGGAGGAATCGAAGAGCCTGAAAAAGAACAACATACAACACAAACTATGACATGGTTTGCCCACTGGAAATATACCCTCAGGTTGTGCAGCCTGAAGAGCCACTCCTGAAATCTGGAAGCAAGATTCACAATGATTTAGCAAAATCTTAACGAGGTCTTGAGGGGAAAAACTAAAAAGGTATTATCCATTAACATGCATGAACAAAAGTCCACCAAAAAAGTAAATATGGCAAGAAAGAAATCAGTCTCACTGTTGCAGGTAGCCAGAGACACAACACAGGTATAAATAACAAGTGCTTGTGTCTGAGAGCACAAACAGCTGCAGGGGAGTGCTGCGTGCTGCTGTAGCAGCACAAACAGGTTCTTTAATGGAGAGAGGGATGTGAGGAGAAATTCATTTGTGAGATGACGCTCTCCTGCAGCCCCACAGCACAAACCCCGCGAGAGGGATGTTGTGGCTCGGAGGATGGGGAGTAGTGGCTGCGGGGTGGGGGGGGTGGATGTGTTTGTGTGTGAGTGAGGGGAAGATTGAGGAACGGGGTGAAAAGATGCAGAGGTGCCTGTGTCATGTCTCTATGGAAATCAATAAACTGTGCCGCATGCACAGCACAGCGTATCACACATGCATACAAGTGCACACGCACAGAAAGCAGAGAGAGGGACGGGGTATGAAGGAGCTGCACAGAGCGATTCTGTTATTGTGTTATCTGTTAAGATATTGCTTTGTATTTGATTTAAAAGCAATGATATACAGAAGGATGGGAAGTGATTTCGTTGTGTTTTTTTCTTGTAGTACATTCAAAGCCGTCCAAACATATTTTATCTATAAAATCCTTGTTGATACCACTTGCAGTGTTATATCGTTTGAATATTCAACAGACAAACTTTATATTGCTGCTTGAAGGGTTTTCAGAATTAGATTAAGAAACGCCTCAAACGAGGTTTCCGAACTTTTAGTTAGAATGCCTAAGAGGTTGTTGATGCATGTGTAGGTGGTAATGACTCCTAAATTAGTCAGCACATTTTCTGATGACATTACAGCATCAGTCTTTTCTGTTGATCTTGCTTAAACTGCTGGAAATGACTTGCACACACTTGTGGGATCAAAGCATCTGCTATTATCAGACTTTTTCAGTCTAATTAAGAGTCCACCTTGATGCTTGTGCTGTCCTTCTTTTTCAGAATAATGTTTTTGTCTTTTGGTCCCTTACAGTGAGTGCGACCTGCCCTGAATCTCGCCTTTCCCATTGGAGTAACTTTGTTATAGCTCCAGCCTTAACAGCAGTGAGCTGAGGCTCTAGGTGAAGTCACAGTGGATTCATGTGAAGCTCTAGCCTAAGGTGTGGAATAAAGAAATAGCACACTCAAGTTCAGGACATCAAATTTCAAGCCTGGGAGCAAAATATGAAAGAAAAAATAAAAAAATAAATAAAAAAAGATGGCTGTGTACAAAGACTCCCCCTGACACACACAAACACACACCGCCATGACAAAATAAAAAGGAGGAGAATAATAATAAAACAAATGTCCAAACCTCCTGGAGCAGATTTTTCATCATTAAATGATGGCCTGAGGGCAGAGGGAGCATGATGAGGAAACACTGGCGTGTGCCCTGCTCTATAATTAAATGGTGGCCGGATGGAGAGAGAGGCAGGGAGATGATAAGCACTGGGCTCTGTGCCCCAGGAAAGAGGAATATTGTCAGATGCTTTCAACAATGCGGATATCTGTGAGAAATGTCACTTTGCAAAAACAAAGATGAGAGACAGATTGCTGTTGTTTCCGAATGGAATCACTGCCGCTTCTCTCCAAACAGAAATGAGTATGTTTACATAAAAAAATGTAGCACAACACAGAGAAAAAAAAATCATAAATAATAGAAATATTGATTTATGTAGCTTGAATGTGGGTAACAAAAATGTATAACCTACAACAGTGCATGGTCAGGAGTGCTTTAAAAGATCAGGGACATGTCAGGAAATTTCTCTTTTTATTTTTAGATGTAAACAGTGAGACAAACACATGGACACCATCATGTCTGACAGTATGTAAAACTGTGGGGTTAGCATCACTTAGCTCAGTCAGATTTTAAGGACAGGTTTTCTGTTAAATAGCTAGGATCATGTAATAATGTGTCTACAATATAAATATTTCCATGCGCCCAGAAGACAATATTTGTTGATTTATTTGCACCGGAGAAGATTGCAGATCAAAGACCAAACTGAAGAAGAATCCAGAGCAAAAAAAAAAAAAATCTCAAAGAGTTAAAGAACATTTCCTCAAGCGACATCATAATTTCTAACTTGTGTTATGATTGCGAGCCATATATAATACTTTATGTCCTGTGCCCTCAGTTTGCATTTGAGTGGGTTTGTCTGTCTAGTAGTGACGCCTCACATTCATGCTTTTAATAATCGCCACAGTCTCGGATATGAGTCATACTGGTTTTGAACTGCCTGTGAGAACATTGAATATGTAGGGGTCCATTCTTTGATTAAAGGCTCACTTTTTCGCTGTCTGTTTTCTTGGACACTTGTTTCTCATTTGTGTATGTGTCTGACTGGAATCACAATGCTTAACATAATCACACAGATTTGATTGGCTGAGTGGATTTACAAAACATGCCATTGGTCTGTAAGTTTCCTGCACTGCTGGTGCCATCAAGGATAGAAAACGTGCTGGTTAAAATTGTTTTATTGAAAATTAAATTAAAAATGTCCCCCCTCGAATCACCTACTGCATGTGCTCACAGACATAGTACATGATGTGAGTACATGATGTGAGTGTACTAATATGAATATGAATAGTGCAGGATATGAATGCAGCCTCCAGCCATGCTAGCGGCTCTGTAAGGTTGTACTTTGGCACAGCACTGCTTTGAGCTAAATGCTAATGTCAACATGCTAACATTCTCTAACAATGACAATGTTAACAAGCTGATGTAAAGTAGGTATTATTTTTTTCCTTTAGCATTTTCACCGTCTTAGTCTGTTGGCATGCTAACATTTGCTAATTAGCATTTAACAAAAAGTAAAGCTGAGGCTGATGGGAGTGTCGTGAGTTTTGCAGGTATTTGGTCATAAACTTGAAATTTTGACCAGATGATGTCACTAAATGAGAAGTAAGGGTCATTACGGTTAATTCTGAGGAGGATATCAACGCCAATCCATCCAAATGTCCATGAGATGTTTCACTTAAAGCTGCTCTAAGTGTCATTGTCATTTCAGCTAACTTTCTGCTTTTTTGCAGTTTTGCACTCATTTTATATATAAAAAAATATATCACTTGCAGCAGCTTTAAAACTACAAATGTCAACCTCGTGACCTCAGAGCTGCACTGCTAAAGGTAAAATCCCAAAGACTATCCCACAAGCAAAACAACTTCACTGGGACCAGAATGGGGAGGCTAACAGATCAGGTCCTGCATCAAATATGCATACCAGTTCAAAGCACAGAAATACTCACACATTCAGACGCTAAGAAACACAAGAGACTTCCTGACATTTAATTCAAGCCTTGTCCGCACACGCCCCAATAATGAGTTTAGTTCCAGTGCAAACAATTGCATCCACACGCCTGGTTCTGACTCCATTAAACACAAGCGCAAACATTTTGTTCCCTGAACACAAATACAACCATACATCACACTTAGTGGTGTTGAAAGGATTAAACCACACACAACAAACAACACAGGCTTGAATGCACAATGGTAGAAACTGTTAGGGGGAAAAAGTGAGAGGAAAATAATTCACGGATTGGCAACTGGGATAAGCACTCATGCAATTTCAACTGACACGACTAAGATTGGTTTGCTTTGAGAGATCAGTACGGACAGTGTTCAGAGAAAGTCTTGGCTTTCTTTGACAAAGCTTTTTAATATGTCTTAATGGAATGAATGGTGTCACTGAATTGTATCGTTCTCCAAAAAAACAGTCTGTCACAAGGATTTCATTATATGAAATGCCAAGCTTTCAATCCTTTCTCTCTTCAGTAATGGCACAAACTCCCTTGAGAGAGAAGAATAAAACACAGAGGTGAAATGAGGATTTTTCCACCTAAATACTATTACAGGGCATTTTGCAAAGTGCTGTTTAAAGCAATCAGGAATCACTCTTGAAAGTTGGCAAGGAGAGAAAAATACTTTGTATACTCCAGATATTTTATTTTGACTTTTTCATTGGTAAAAAGCTTTTGTCTGCCCTTTGCCAAGCAGAGATTGTTGTATCGCTGCCAGTCAGGTTTTGAATTCTCTCGATGTGTATTGAAGATGAGTACAGTCAACCCTGAAAAATGGCTGCGACTCCATGGAGTCGTGCGCCTGATGCCAAAGTAGACTGCTTCATTTTTCTGGCTTTAGCTTCAAATTAGATCAGACATCAGAGACGACCTTCAGATATCAGCGGAGCAAATATGCTGACTAGGATGCATCCCGAGAAAAAGGCCAGTGATCAAGATTTATGAAGTGAGGCTACGCTGTGTGTCACGAGTGATACGTGTCTCATCAACGGTGAAATGAAATGTCAAATTAGTTTTGGTGAGGGCGTGGGTGTTTTAGCTCGTCTGCAAGAATGCTCTAACAGCCGCTTGTACACAAGACCGAGAGACAAAGGGACAAAGGATTTGCCATCAAATGAGATTCAAAGTGAGAGAATGGAAGGAAAGTGCGAGTGTCAAATAGGGTGCTTATAGTGCAGAACACTAATAAGGAGAGTGTCAGCAGGACAGCTGCGGCAGATCCATTTTCCTCCGGGCTCCATCTTGGCAGTACCTGTTATAAACTTTCTCTGCCGTCTTGCACAATTGGTTCTGTAATTTAAAAAGGTCAGCACGGCTCTTGTGTAATTCAATACTCTCATGGTGCTGTATTAACCACATATTTAATCACCCTCGGGGTGGTGTGCAAGCTGAATACTGAATGTAAAGGGAAGAGGTAGAAGCCACAGTCCAACGTGTCCCAGCTCATATATGACTGAAAGTATGTAGGAGGAGGAACAGTTTAACCATGAGTGTGCCTCTGTGTTTCAGCTTAGATACCTGTAAAAATAAGATTTCAAATAAGGAATTCATCTGTGAGCATGGCATAAAACAAAAACTGGATGGTCTGGGGCGGGGAGTTTGTTTTAAGCTGTTTCCACAACGGAAGAAATATGAACAAATTTAATTTGTCTGAGTTGCAGTGCCGGTATGACGGATGAAATATTGTGTATTATAGAGTTTGGTGGTCTAGACAATCGCATTAAAGGGCAGGTTCACCAATAAAAAACTGTCTGAAGTATGAAGTAAACAAAACTCTCCATCATGAGACATGCAGAGCCGTAAATGTTGCACGTTTCTTACTGTATAATTACGCAATAAAAGAGAAAAGGTCTGCATGTTTGAGATAAACAATAGCATCAATCTCACAATTCAGGAGAAATGATTCCACAAACTCCTTGATGAAAAGCAGAAATTTTGAGCTAAACTGAGTATAAAGCACATTTTATGTGGCTGTATCTCCCCCCTCTCCCCCCCTACACACACCCCAACTAGAAAAATATGAGGCACCTGTTGCAGTGAGGCTGGCAGAGCATTATGGGAAATGAATGATACTTCACCCAAGAGAACCAATCACCAGGTAAATTACTGCGAGCAGAGAGCCACTTTATAATCTTTAAATAGAAGACTCATACATGTGGTTCAATATACTGCACATATGGCATGCTCAGCTGAGCAGACGACACGAGTGGAGAATGAAGAATAAAGTGAAGCCAAAGAGAAAAGATGAATGAATATGCTCATGTATTGAAATGAATAGCAGCCACTTTACCTACTGTATATACTGTAGCTGCTAGTCTGTGCTACAGGAGGAACATTCCCCAGGGACAAGGGTCTAGATTTAGTTCCAGAGACATTATGTTATCCTCCATAAACTCCATGTTTGGGGGTCGTAATTTGCAAAAGTACAGGAACTTTGGAGAGGGGGCTTGCAGCACTGGACAATTCTGAGTTGAGTACTTGTAGCATTTTATTTCAGCCACCATTTTTTTAAAAATCTGCAGCTGCAAACCAGTTTGTTTTTTGTTCATCCAGGCATCGTTGTTGTTTTGTCACATGCAAAAATGATGAGTCAGCCCTCAGCAGACAAACTTGCCTGATCTTAAGACCGCTGTGGAAACAAGTCAAATCAGATTTATTTCTGGAACACATTTGAACAAAGACAACAAAAGACTGAAGGAACCTTCTTTTGAAAGCTACTTTGGGTTGAAACGTGGCTACTGTCTTCTTCTAATGTGCCCACCAATCAGCTACATTAAAAGCACTCACAGGTAAAGTGATTAACATTGATTATCTCGTTACAACGCAATTTTCCCCCAGGATCCTTGTGTCCTTGTATTCATGTGGATACCACTTGACACGCACCACCCATCAAAAACCAATGTGGACCATGTAAACAACCTCCTGGCAACAGCATCCCCCAATGGCAGTGGCCTCCCCTAGCAGAACAATGTGCGCTGCCACACCAGAAAAACTGGTCAGGAATGAACAAAAGAACGTGACAAAGAGCCTGAGGCGTTGATCTGATCCCCAAATTCCCCAGATCCCAATCTTACAAGCATCTGTGGGATGTGCAGGAACATGTCCGATCCATGGAGGCCCCACCCCCCAACCCAAGGGGAACTGATCGGTGTGCAGTTAGGATCAAAGATCCCAAAAAGCCACCTAACTCTAGGAATATCTGGACACTGGATAGAAGAAGGTAAAGATAACAATCACAGCATAGTTGGGGGTTGAATCTGGTTAAATGAACAGTGGATCTTTGTTTGCTTACATGCTCATACATACCACAACCACACATCATTTTGCTTGGTTACAAAAGCTGCTGCTGATATTTCTTGCACGGCTCCCCTTACCCTACCACCAGACAAGTGATTGGACAATACTCCAAAACAACAATAACAATATGTGCATGGCACACTGTGGTTAGATTAGGGGGAGATTGTGGTTATTGCAAATATGGTTAAGTTAGTTGCAACTAAAATACTTGGTTAAAGTTGGAAATTAAAGTTGTACGTGTCTCCAGCACGAAAGTTGGACATACTTCACGACAATCCACCACCCTCACCTCCCCACATCGTACATTAATTACTGTATTGGTATTGCATGTTGGCACTGGATCTAAATTGTGAGGTGCAAGATAGAAATGTAAATCTCCCATTATCTATACACAGGACACTGGTTCATCATTCGTGAACCTAAGAAGGTTAATAAAGTAGGGAAACCCTGAGGATGAAAATACCTTTTATAAAAGGCAAAAGTAAGTCATTGCTTTTGGGAACTGCCACTATTTACTTATAGGCAAGGAAATTAAAAAAGCTGTCAGTCAGCAAGTATGCAAAGAAAGTCAAAGTGATGCCTTGAAATTCCTCTAAAAGACACACAGTCCTGACGGAATTTGACTTTCCCACATCTAGATAGGTGTGACAGCTTCTTTAACTTTAACTCTGCTGACACATTTGCGGAAAGTACGACTCATGGCTTAGATCTGACATCCCTCTCTGGTTTTGGGTGAATTGTCACTGAAGCTGAACACCTTGCTTGAGGCATCAAGTGTCTTACATAAGAGAGAATATCTATTTCCAAATCTTTGTTCCCAACTCCAGCACTTACAGATACGTCATGCCGCACTTACAATTCTTGTGGGTATCACCTTGTATCTTTTCAGCTCCAACTAGAGCAGAATATGAGTCGCAAGCGATAGAGATAAGAAGTGCCCTTGGTTATAACAATCTGATGGCATCGGCGTGTCAAGCACAAGTGTCAATTCACCACGAGCTGAATTCAACCCTAATATAGCTCGAACTGCTGCCAGTCAGAGATCCTGCTCCAAGGGTGTGATTGAAAGCATTTCTGCCAAGGTAGTGATCCCTCACCCGTGCACACACATTCACACATACACACACCATTAAATCAGAGCACAGGAAGACACACACTGCCCTCTGCTCGACAAGTAAATTGCTTCCTAGATCGTGTTGGCAAAAGAAAATAGGGAGAGAAAGAAGATGGCGTGAACATGGTTAAGGGAAATGAATGAGAGGTGAAAGGCAGAGAATGAAGCAAAGGAGCCAAAATAAGTAGGTAACAGAAAGCAGAGAGTGTGAAATGCTCTTCTAAGCAGGGCTGCATGGACCTGTCGTCCTGTCTGATGAGAAATGGGGGCGGAGGAGGGAGATCAACATGGTGTGACTGAGACGACTGTCAATTGTGGTGACAATAAGAAGCCCATGGGTGATTCTCTTATCTCTGACAGGGAGACGTTTCAATACTCTGGCCTTAAATGAGAGACAAAACTTCTTTAACTCATTTCTTCAAAGGTCTAACTGAACCGTGTCAAACCAAGCAGATCTAAATCTTTACGACAGACTGGTACTCGACACAGAACAGCGTTGATTAGTCAAGACAAACGTGAGAAAAGTGTCCTTATGTGGCAAACACTTGGATCAAAGAAAGGTTCACACTTCTTGCCACACATTTCCACCCTGACAGAACAGAAAGTTGAGTAAAGAAATACATACATTTATTTTCTGATCTGAACTTCCTTATTCTAATTCTGTGCCTTATTAATATATTTTAGATCATCACCATCAAGAGTGTAGTCCAACATCTGCAGCTATAAATACCCAGAGCAGATGATTACAATCACAAACATGAGGGATTTTTAGCAACTTGAGTAATTAGCAGGTAGTGGTAGTAGTGGATGTTCGGTCAGAGTTTCATAGTACCGCTTATATTTCTTAAATTGTCTCACATATTGTCTCACTGTCCTGGTCCAGTGGACCAGGACAGACATGGTGGTGGGGTTGGGTTGGTACCACCTCAAAGAATCTCAACATATATGATATTACTTCTGCAGCATCGACCTATGCCAGACAAAAGCTCAAACAAGAGGGTAGAGACAGTTGAGGTTGAAAACCAGTCCCTGACATGCTGAAAAAACTGACATGATTGATGTCAGTGCATTCAGGCCCCAGAGCGCTAACAGAAGAACAGTTTCAAACTCATTTTTACTTAGTATCAAATACCCAAATGTACTCCGTTCATTCTACTTTCACATCCCTATCAGGGTAGCCTGCAGTCGTTCTCAGCATGCACTAGATGAGAGGCAGGGTACCCCATGGGCAGGTAACTTGTAGCCATTCAAAAGTGGTTGTGCAATTAGCGAGTTCTACATTTGCAAACAGTTTTTCTCGTTGCACTCATGTCAGTTGTTTAAGTAAATTGTTTGAAGCCTGTAGCAGACTCCATGTGAATAATTGCTGATGGGTGCAAAGAACAATGTTGCCATTCTGGTGCCGAACTCCTCAAACAAAAAGGTTTACAGGTATTAATACATCATTGAAGCTAAGGAAAAGGTGTCAGGATATAATAGTCAGACAGTCACACAGACTCAGAGACATACAGTGATGATGGAGTCAGACAATGAAGTCTTTGTCACTGATGAGAAGACATGCCAGTGCAGAGAAATATAACATGTCTTACCTGGGACTAAAGGAACCTCTTGGCTCTGGGCCAGTCTGAGCAGAACCATTATGAGGAGGGGCGTGGCCCCTGACCACGTGCCATACATTATGATGCTCACTGTCCTGGCATCACTAGCCGTCAATCTGGGGAAAGAGATGGAAAAAATAAGAGAGTTAAAGGATGGTCATGTTGCTAGGATATCCCTCTCTTTACTGGGTTATAAAAAGAAAAATGGGCATTAAATTTATTGTGCAAATTACAATAAAATTCCAGAGTGCAGGAGAAAACAACAATTACTAACACAGCACAACCACGATATATAAAACATCTCATTTCTAGTGGCATTTTTAAAGCATTAGTGAATAGAAAGCAGTTTTCATGACAAACGACTAACAATTCTCTATTGAGGTCCTTTATGTTGTAATAGTACGGTAGTTGAATCCATAATTTATAATCCTATGAGAGTTCGGTCTTTGAATGCTAAGGAAGATTGCAAATCGACTTTCTCTGTTGTCAAACTCTTACTCACTGTCTCCTTTTCCCCACACGCCCACACACACAAACACACACACACAACAAAATCCTCTGTGCCAAATTGATTTCAGACAGGTGAGACAAAAGCGTCAGAGTTTAGTGGTGTGTGCGAGACAATGCTGCCGCGCTGACATCACCGGCGCATGGTGACAGGGACCGTCTGTAGCATGGAAATAAATCTGAGGATTCTCCGGATCAGCCATCTGTGGAACAACCTGTTCACCCTTGTTTGATTACATCCAGCAGTCCAGGCAGCCTTGGCCGCTCCGTCTCCTGGTCTTTCTCCGTATCTCTCCCCGTCTTTCACACTTCCCTCTCTGCACTGCTATGCACTATGATTTTCTCCTCGCAGACCTTTTTTTCCACGCATGACACTTTCAGAATCCTTGAATTGGATATGCTTCAGCTAAAATATGATGGACTTGCTTTATCAGAAATTTCAAGGCACTACAGTGTCGACAGTGGAGTCTCGTCTAGCCTTGCATCTTTTGAGATGATGAAGAGTGTATAACATCGCCTCTCCTCGCTAAAGAGTGCGCGGTAATGAAAAGGCATGAAGAATGCTCACTTAGCAAAAGCTACCAATGGACTCTACACTGCATTTTTCACACTACTACTTCTACTACTCGTGTTAAATGTCTGCAATTTTTCTAAAAAAAAAAATGCTGGTCTTTTTAATTCATCTCACACTAAATGGAGCCACTATTTGCCACTCATTATTGGCAGCTCCTGCTTTCTATGCCATCCTTTTCTTCGTGCCTCTCTCTCGCTCTCCTTTCTGTAATAGGTTTGCCGGAGAAAGAAGGCACAAGCATACCAATTTGCTCTTTTAGCTTTTCTCTCCAATCTTATCTCCGGGTACTCAGTGGACACTCTTGTGCTCTTTTATATGCATTTCTTGTTCTCAGAATTAGAAGAGCTTCTGAAAAGCCTGTCTGTCAGATCCAAACCATGGGGAGCTCATTGTTGCGGGGTGTCTTATCATCACCTCTCATTCCTCCAGTGTCACAGCAGAGCCAAAGAATTATGTGTCCTATTTGCACAATTGCCCCATTTGCATGTGATGATGACAAGCATATCCCGAGCTAAATGTCCAATTGAGAAGTTCCCGTGGTAAGTCTGAAAGATTAGAGCGCTTTTCCCTCTGCCTGGCCACCTGAACCAGTTGCACGCCAGTATCCTGGAGGAGCAGCTCTCTCAGTTCCCCCATTTTTCTTGATAATTGTGTCAGATAAACACACTGCACCGTCCTCTCGCAGGCAATCTGATAAATACCCAATTACCAGTCAGGAGATGGCTGTGACAAGTGGCTGCCAAGGGTCTTTGCTTTGGGAACGTGGGATACGTTGCAGTGAGATGGCCTCCTCAACCCAGAAGTAAGTGTTGGGGAGCCGGACCCGTAATTCAACTCATCACCCTGTTCCATTTGATTAATGAATGGACGGATTAGAGATAAAGGAAGATTTATTCGAGCTTCCCCCTCTAGAACCCCCAAACACGTATGTGAAGATGCATCACCGGCCAATCAATGCCCATTCCTCTGTACTCATTATTAACCACGCTCCCATCAAAGGAAATGAGAATGTTTTACAAGACTTGTTTCAGTGGCCTCCTCTGCGTTCACTACCAATTCAGTCCGAGAGGAATGAAAGGCCCTTATTGTCTCCCTTTATCTGACTCAATGACTGCTGAATGGATTGAAGCCAATTAATCTGGCAGTGACAAGAAGCATTGCTGCTGGCTCAGTGACCAACTCCCACAAAAGACAGGAACCATCAGCAGAACAGTCACTGCCCGCAAATTGATTTTCGAATGCCTACTAAACCAAGGCAATGTCATTCAAAACCTGCGGTTTCTCACTGTGACACTCCCACATGACCAAAGCAGTTAACTCAACGGAGCCGAGACAACTGCGGACAGCACATCATTGTTACCACGGATGAACAAACGGAACTTTTCCGACTCATCTTGCTCAAATGTCAGAAGTTCCCAGAAGCACTAATGAGATGCAATGCTCATGTGAAGTTTTCTTGAGCCCAGAAAAAGCTCAGGTGAAATGTTTAAAGGGAGGATTTGAAGGTAACTTCAGGGGAAAGGAGTTTGAGGCCTCTGAGAATAAGATTGAACTTCATATTACCTCTGACTGGGACCTCTACTCCTCTACAGCTTAATCTGTTTCTCTTTAATCTTCTGCCTTTGTGCTTCTGAAGCACACTGCACATTCTTATATTGACAAACCAGAGGTGGAGCAGAGTAGGAAGCAAAGTATAAAGATGACTCAAAGAGGAAAGTTAAAGAAATAAGGTAAGTACAAATATACTAGAGAGTATTTACAGAAAGTGGCCACTTTATTAGGCCCATCTGTGCAGTCTAATTCAACCCGCTGGTCGACTGTACCTAATAGTGGCAACTCAGTGTATGATTCACTCACATACAGTAACCTTTTGCACAAATGAAGCTGAAGCTGATATGAGACATCAGCTGCCTGTGTTGGCAAAATCAAGTGGATACTGTCCAAAGTTACAGTATTTTTAGTATAGAAGTCCCACTGATGTTTCTCCTGACGGTGATTTCTTGCTGAGCCGCAGCAGAGGGATACATCCTGGCAGTCAGAAGCAGAATTGTGTTCAGGACACAGCAGTAGCAATAAACCTACATAAGACTACCAGGACAAAGATGCCCACTTGATTTGGAGATGTTGTCCCTCGCTTCAGACGAGCAAGTCGCTTCAAAAAGGAATCGCTTCATGGAGAGTAAGGAGAGGGGGCACAGTTATGGTGTTCAAAAACTCTGTCAATGTGTGTGTGAGTATTTAGACTGACTTGAAATAATTTAAACCAATTGCTGAATTGACATCTGCGTATTAATTCTGCTTTTCTTCTAAATAACACTGGGGACACCTGGAACAGGCCCCGCCTGTGTGACTATAATAAAGCGAGATCCTGTTTTCTAAGTTACCCATTTGTACTGGACTTTGTAGAATAAGATGAAAGTCACTTATTTACAACTTCTATACAACCAGTACTGCATTTTCTGCACTGCTAGTACTCACCTACCCACAGGCTGCTCTTCACTGAGGTAGCAAAATTGTTTATCTAATGCTACATATCTTCTTAATAAACAATTATATCTAGGACCTAGATGCATTCTCATTATTTCTATGGAGCAAAGACTGTGTTGCACTATTTGTAAATCCATTATTAGGTTTGTGAGAAGTGCTGTTGGAGTTCTAAATAATTACTGGCTAATTTAAAGTGCTGATTTACCAAATTGAGTTGCACGATTAAAACCTCAGTACAACAGATATGTGCTTGGCTTCCTAAAACTGACAATCCTTTATGTGTGTATGTATGACTTTGTCTTATTATATGCATACTGTACATGGAGGGATGTATATGTTTCTTCATGTCATTTAGAGCAACAGAGGCATATCTGGCATCCCTGTTTTTGGTTATTTAGTTTAATCTGGGGCATATTGTGTTTTAATCTATGGTGTATACAATAATTCGACTAAATCTATACAGATTCATTACCTTTAGAGGCATATATAGTCAAAATCTGTGGTGATGTTGGTTTTTAGTTGTGTTGATTTTGAGGGGTGTCATGAATCTACATGCAAATAATATGACTGTGCAGGTGATACACTCATCCTTCCCATTGACTTCTGTGGAGAGCAGATTCATATTTAGGTGACCTTCGACGTCACCCATAGTTAGGTGACCGTTTTCTTATTTTTTTGTTTTGTCTGACAGTCCCAGTTCGGTCAGATTTAGGCAGCAAAACTACTTGGTTAAGTTTTGAAGTTAAATACGTGATGTCCGTTGACTTATGGATGCAAGTTATAACAAGTGGACATTGACTTTTGATTTCACACGGGACAGAAACATCCTGGTGGATAGTCCTATGGTAATTTGACTCACCCATTTACCCCAGCCTCCACCCGTCTTTATATTACATCATTTGACATTTCTTGTGGGAAACTGGACACGTGTTTTGGACTAAATGGGAAAGGACTGGCACATCACCTGCACGTAAAATCGGACTTTGGCATTTAGAGCACGCAATTTGAAAGTCTAAAGGTACTACTGCGGATAAAACTGTTCCAGCTGGAGGTTAGCAGGTCTAAATACAACCAAATCATTATGTAGGAACTACTTTGTGTGTAAATCTCGACTTTTAACCCTCACGTTATAACTATTCCAGCTTTAAATCTAAAAAATGGAGCAACTGACTCCAGAGTGATGGTACATATTCAGACAACAGCATGTGGATGAGAGAGCCATTTAAATGTAGGTAGATGATCTTGAAGCTGGACACACATGCAAATCTATGTGTGTGTGTGTGTGTGTGTGTGTGTGTGTGTGTGTGTGTGTGTGTGTGTGTTGTGCTATGTCAGCGTCATGTTTTGATGGATAGCTCCTGAGCCTCTCAAGCACTCTGTCCTCTATGTCAGCATGGCTACTCCTTCCTCATAAAAATGCCAACACTGGATTAAGCATCTCACATTCACAGTACATTATGCCCCCTCACTTCATTACAATAAAAGGATTAACCTGCCTGGGATCTGTAAAGTGATCGGTGGGGAGGGCGGACGACATGTGGCTGAACTGTCCTTCCCCCTTAGCGTAGATCGCATCTCTTGTGCTCCTCCAATTCGCGCTACTTATCATCCAAGCTCCTGTGGGGGCCACGGTGCCCACTGTGGCAACACACAGGGACCAGAAACAAATCTGAAGCCATTAGGACGTCCTGCAGTTGACTTACATAATAGCATATGCTCCATCCATTCCACAGGGAAAGACCCCTGCTTCAATGTCCCACTTTTTATTCATCACCACTGTATGTCATAAAGTGTAGCCTGGTCACTGGAAATGTTTTTAAAGGTGGAAACTATTTCAGAAACTGTTCGTTGTGTCCTAGATGGACGTTTGTACATTCTGGGATAGTTTTTAAAATTGCTATAATTTAATAGGGGTGAAGGGTCTCTTCATCCAAAACTGGCAAAATGATGGAGATATGAGAAAAACTCAAATTAGAATAAATTAGAAGAGCCGAAAGCACTCCAGCGTGACTGAGGAGATGGGCCTGGTCGCAAGAGGCCTCCCCACAGCGATCCGTCTTCTCATGAATGTGATCTGTGATAAATTAAAAGCTGATTATTTCCTGGAGGGAGAAGCCAAGCGCTTGGCCCCCAGCCCCCCTCGCTGGCGGTGATGGATTAGTCCACAGTCTGCACTATGGACCTGTCCCCACTGACTGCACAGCCATGGATGCCACGGGCCTAAGTGCCTCCTACCAAGATGCCATCTCTGACAACGCTTAATTTATTTGAATAAATGCTCCGCCGTCTCTTTAAAGGACAATTCCATTTTTTCAGGGGACAGATGGATGGTTCTTTGATTTTTTTGAAGTAGTATTACCATACACACCTCCAGCCCAGTGTAGCACTGACACACTATATAGAGATATTTTTCAAGGCTTGACAAGACTAAGCTATTCTCATAAACAATCATAGATTTTCTGTTGTCAAGAAAACAGGTTTTTATTAAATACCAAAACAACTACATTCTGCCTGAATGACCTGAGCTTATTAATGGTGGGCTTCAAGATTGAACGCAGAATATTTCACATGTTTTGTGTTAAATTTCTAAGCTGTAACATGTGAAGCACTCAGATCAGTGAGGCTGACACTCCCTATCAAACAGTATCACTGCAGTCAGAGATCAGTAGGTAGCTGTAGGTTATGTGTCCGAGCTCAGGTGCAGAGTCCATGAGCCTCCACGTAGCTGAGCTTTTTACATTACGGTCCCATTCTCATGTGTCTGAACCATTTTCCCTGGGTCGGCATCATTTGGACGGCCTACAGCGCAATTTGTCTGCAGTGATTGGGACTGCCTGAGTGGGAACAAAGGCGGTCAGCCTGGCCGTTGTGTCTTTTTGTGTCCCATATGTCAGAAGTCTGCTGCACAAACAATGCAGCGACTGCCAAGAGCACAACAGTCATTATCTGCTGTAGAATGGCTGTCATTATCCTGCTGCAATCATAACTCTAATTACAAAAGTTGCTTTGTAAGCAGGTAGATTATGCAATGTTAATTGCCCGTACACAATGCAACAAGCGCATGTTCAAATGCCACTCGCTATTGTGCCCGGCACAAAGACAGCACACGTTTTACTCTCTGCCATATGCAAAGCAACGCCACATCCCTTGGTGGCTGCTGCTGTAGGCCCTCATGGCACAATCAGACAGCTTCTTGTCATTAATAATATTTAATTAATAGTAGTTGTAATTAATCACCCTTCACCAGATCATCTGACATAAACCTATGTGTCTGTGTGAGTAGTTCTAACTGATGAACCTCATCCTGTAAACTGGTCAGTCTCATTACTCAATCTCATCTACAATATCAGCTGGAGGAGGCTGAGCTTGCAGGTATTTTTAAGATTAGATCTTTAGACACACTTCCTGCCTCATTTAAACAATCTGTAGCACATGGTCTAACATGTATGGTGCAAGTGCATCAGATTTGACTGGTGATTCTGACCATGCAGTTTTTATGTCCAAGTGTCCATTAAAAGTCAAGTTCTGGCTCATTCCCCATTCATTTAGATAGGGAACTGGTCCTGTTAGCCCAAAATAACTGCAAAGGGTGTTACTAAAATGGTTGCCGAGTGGAAAGACTTGCCTGAAATGACTTTGCCTGAAATGACTTTGCCAACCTCCGTCTGCCTCCACCATCTCCCAATCCTTTGTCTCATCAACAACCCCATTTCACTGCATATTGGCAAATGCACTGACATTTAACTTGGGAGGAAGAGCTGTTCTAGGCAGCTCTCTGGCCTATGTATGTGTATGTACTTTCTCAATAATGCGTCCTTTAAATAGCAGGAAAAATATGACGCCATTGACATAAGACTAGGTTTTTGTTGGTCAATGGCGCATTTGCTCTCTGCTGCCTTAAGATAGCAGTGCATCAACAATGCGCCTGACCACACCTTATTGCAAGACCAACATGCATGGGCACGATAGGTGCAAGACAACGCGGGCGCTGGGGGTGAAAATGACAACTGCACTAGTCGAAAACTAGCAATGACACTTGGAGCCAAGAGGGAACTAGCTCTTTGTCTACTTTTTCTTTCTCAAGATACAACTTTTCTTTGTTCCTGCATACAGGTACTTCATTGACCTCTTTCCTAACTTACTGGGCTTTAAAATTGGTCACAGCCACCACATGACAGGCACAGAAACGTACTGTGGGTATGTAGTTTTGAAAATCTAAAAATACAACTGATCAAAACTATACTTAGGTAGACCGACCATTGTACTGCCCTCACATTTTACTTCCACTTTCAATTCAATGCTGAAATCAGGGTTATGGTTACATTTTACATTCTGTGGCAATACACAGCTGAAAGACTTACATTCACTCAAAGATTTGCTAAACAGACGTTACAAACGGGATGATTTTTCCCAAGCACAGCACAGCAGCCTCTCTTGCATTAATCACTGTGAGGGTGCACTTTAGCAACCCCACTCCGGCAAATTAAATCTTCAGAATAATATCTCCATCATTGCTGTATTTCTGTGCTCTGACACGAGCATTTATCTGGCTTTGGAAAGCAGTGCAGCAGAGCCTGCCAACTCGGAAAGACCAGAAACCATGGGGCAATAAAAAGTGACATCAGCAATGGGAAAGTTAATAGTGTGTTTCAGATGCACTTTCTGGAGGACAGGAGTAGCAGAGGTTTCATTCACTGTAAGTGACAGTGGCTGGCAATCTCCCCCTGCCTCCCAGATGCCCTTATGAATTTCAACCTGCTCCCTGTAATAACTTATAAATAGGTAAGTCTTCCACAGGGGCTTATGTGACAGGCTGTAATGTCTGGGCATCCGATGCATTTCCAGTCTGTGTACGTATCACAGTAACAGCTTGTTTTGCTTATTCATCTATTCAATGCGATGTCTGATTGCAGCTGGCGGTTCCCCCAGTGTTGTGTGTTGTAAGAAATGACACATCGGTGGTTGTGTAAGACTGTTTTGTTCACATGAGCCCATTTCTAACTTTGAGGAGCTCATTTCAGCACAGCTGTCACAGAAAGCCTCAAGCTGAATAAACAGAATATAGAAACACAAAGAGAGACCGAAGACGACATGACTGCAGGCGTCTGTTTCAAATTGGGCCACTGGCACATTTTCCCCCGAATGTTTCTTTCACATTGCATGCTCTCTTGCTCGTTTATAATATGACATACCTTCCATTGTCTTTGTAGTGAATTATCTTGTATCATTTATCTTTACAGGCAAAGATAACCAAGTGGTCATCAGAGCAGCATGATGTGAGACAGCTAATTCTGCAAAGAGAGATTAAATAAAAGATCCTGTACTCAGTGTTGTACCATACAACACAATCTATTGTAATACAACACTGTAAAGCTGTTGTTGCAGCGCTACTCTGGGCTCTTGTTTATCAGAGTACACGTAAGACTGCTCTAAAGAAGCTGCCATAGAAGCAAAAGCAAAGAATTGCTAAAAGTGTTGAAAAATGTATTAAGAGACCTGCTCCTACAGCAAAGTGTAGCCTGACAGAATAACATCTCAGGTGATCACATTGTTAATAACATTTACGCTTAGAGCAGGAGTAGCCTAGTAGGTTTTGGTTGACAAAAAACAACCCTACATTTACAATTTAAAAAACGGTATTTTACTTGTATGAGCTTTGATATATCCACTAGCAATTAACATATTGAATTAATACATATTAATAACATTTATATTATATAAATATATATAAAAAATAGATGGGAAAATGGCTGAAATTTAAGTTAATGAAAATGAACCAAAAGCAGTTAAGCTCTTATTTTATAACACAGAGAATTTCACACCAAGCTGACAAAAATGTTTGCCGAGTTTAAGAAAATGACCCTGATGATGCCATCAGTATTATCTGACCCTTATCTGAACATGGCTGTGCTGCACACTGGAGGTGTGGTGGATCTAATGTCATGTAAGTGGGTGCCTCTGATGCTGCTGTGTTAGTGTTATTACTAGAACATCATAATTAATGCTGTTCCAAGACCATCATTACAACGGACCAAATACGTTGCTGTGATGTCATAGCTTTGCGACTCCTGTTGGTGTCTCCTGTTGGTGTCATGATTGATGTTGCTCCGGGACCGTTGTTTCAATTTACAAAACAGCCACAAAGTCAACATTTGGAGCAAGCTGCTGTGTGTTAGCTCAGTGGATTACGGGTAGGAATCTCACTCAGGAGACCAACTCCAACACGGCAATATCAGATCGTGCCGTGTAAGTGCTCCAAAACAATACATGTTTACATTCATGTGACAAAGCCCTCTAGTGGATGAAGCTATAATGATAGGAGAAAAAGAGGAAATCATATTATAGAGCAACAAAGTCCACATAGAAGAACGTCACCAAAACATTGTCCATTGTTGGGTGATGTTCCAAGTTCAATAAATGTTGTTGTTTTTCCATCATAGCCACAACTGTTCTCTAACCCTCACCCTTAATGCATTTATTGTTGTAACCATGACAATGAAGGTCCCCTTACTTTATCGAAGTAGTTGTCTTGACCACCAGTAAGTGTTTTTGTACCTAAACCTCACCGTTTTTAGAAAAGTAGACAAATGATGTTGTCTCAACAATGTGGACATCAGATCAGAAAACGTTCATGTGTACCATTCTCGAGGACATGGACGAATAACTTTGTTTGTTGCTCAATTTGGTGGACTAATGACTCACATATGAACAACAAAAGTCAGGATATCTCAGCCTCTCTTGTGTGTACACCAACTTCATTCAAGTGCAATACTGAACCACTGGAATACCCCTTCAATCTACTTAAGAGACCTGTGGCGCTCCCTTATTGTGAAGTTTCCGTCAAAATTAATTTGATAACTATCTTGTATTTGCGAGTAGGCGTCAAAGTGATTACCTTTATCTTTCACTTCAAGTCCAAAATGTAACTCTCAGCTAAATACAGACCCCTGGTGTCAGAAACCACTTCAAGTGATACTGTGTATCTCAGGAGGTGGACTAGTTTAAATCAAAGCTCTGAAATTGCAACACTTCTTCCTTCCCCTTGCAACACCGCTGGCCCCGACAGCCCGTAGTAGTAAAACTTTCATGCTCCAGCACGCAGCAGACAAAGATCAAATGTGTGATATGAGACGTAAAAACTACACAGGGGTAAACATCTGCGGCAGCGAAGTTCGCCACAGCGCAGGAAAGAGAGGAAAAACTCAGGTAGATAATGAGAACACAGCGGGTTTGTACTGTCGGTGTGCTGACAGACAGGAGCAGCGGTCCTGAACATGTACGTGGTTCAACAAGCCTCTGACATGGTGAACGCTTCTCCTAGGGACTGTCAGCCTTCAGCAGAGCACATCATCGCTCTATGAGGATTTCATCACATTAGCCTAAGCCGGGTTGGTCGGATAGGAGCAGCAGCTATAGTGTATCATCCACAGGCAGACACACAATCACCAATTAGAGCTTCCACGCACACTGTAATTAGCAAGACTGACTGATTTGAGCTTGTGTAAAATGTATTCATATTATCCAGATTACAAATAAGCACATTCATCTAATTAGCTCGCATAGCTCACAAGCTTAATTAATGTTAATACATTATGATACCCCAAAATCCAGAGATTACAATGCTCCAAGGTTCTAGTTAATTAGAGTATTCACACATTGACAGGCTGGGATCACAGCTCCCCTTTCCCTCAGCCAATTAAAAGTGAGGGTCAAAGTGGGCAAAAACTTTGTTTCGTCAGTGTACTGAGCTTTTTCTCTACGTATGCGAATGTGCTCAAGGTAACACTCTTCCTACTCCTGAACACTCTCATTCTTTCGCCAAGCTATCCTCCAATCCTCCCTGTCTTTGTTGCATGAAATGATATAACCAGCCAAGTCAAATTGGCAATTACAGAGGCTGTCATCCACACAGCTCCGCCTTAGTGTTTGTTTACAGGAAGCTCACAAAAAGGGCATTTTCAAATTCCTCCCTCTCTATTTATCTTGACTGTGGCAGGCAAACAGAGAGAATACTGAGCTGAATATTCATCGTATTGCAGAGGACTTTCACACTTCGCGGAATTAAGTTTGCACTCACATGCTCTGCGAAGCTGCATTAACATAAAGAGTCTCATTACAGTATTGCATGGCTACCGGGCCAGCTTTGTTATTAATGGAGGGGTGTATCTGAAAGAAAAGGACCCACGATAATTTGTTGTCAGGATCTGGGTATAAATCAGAAAAAGCAGAATGCAGCCTCCTCAGATGTTGCCCTTATTAACGTGAATCTCTTCCTCTGAAGAGCAGGTAACTCCCACACTGTACTGAAACAGGCATGCTTGCACACACACACACACACACACATACACACACACGCTGTTTAATAATCTGAGAGCATATGAGGACAGAGGCATCAAAAGAATGAAATCATAGGACGAGTGTGTCTCTACCTCCATTAATAGGATAGAAGACAGGAGAGAAGCAGGGTGCAGACAAATTATGGGTACAGCTGAAAGAATAGTCAACATTTGGGAAATACGCGTATTCTTGTCGAGGCTTAGATGAGAAGATTAATACGACTTTCATAGCTGTATGATAAATATGTGGCCGCAGCAGCTGATTAGCTTAGCACACAGACTGGAAACAGGGGAAAACAGCTGGTTCTGTTTGAAAGTCACAAAATCCACCTAGTGGCAGCTCTGAAACTCACTAATTAGCATGTTATATCTCATTTGTTTAACCTGTAAAACAAACTTTTTGTAAATGTGCTGTGGTTTATGTGCCGGACTGTTTCTTTGTCAGCAGTGGGACAGAGTCAAGCATGTTTCCTCATGCCTGCAGTCGCTGTGTTAAGCTATGCTAACTGTCTGCTAGCGGTAGCAGTATATTGAATGGACAGATATGAGTCATTGAAATCTCTGCAAGAAAGGGAATAAACATGTTTCTTAAATAGTCAAACTCTCCCTTTAAGAGGCTACCACCCTATCTTTGTAACATCAGGACATGTGCATATATTATTTTATATTTCTCCTGCTCAGAAAGTGGCTCCAGAAATAGGGCAATAGGTGAGAACCAGTTTGAGTGTGTTAGAGTTGAAGAAATGGAGATGTGCAGACAGAGGATATGAGGTTGAGAGTTCCTGTTTTCCTATTTTATGTCCTGACTACTGATTTAGTGATTGCTTTATTAATTTTCTACAGAAACTATGCTCTTTGACCTGTGACAGTGTTAGCCAAGAGAATAATTTGTAAATGCTGTCCTCTTGTCCAGATGTTAAATTAGCCATTAAAATAACAACAAAACAAACATGTGAAGTTATGATCAGAACACACAAAGTAGCTACAGGGATGAGAGGCGAGCAGAATATGGCAAGTTATGCAGTGCAAGCAGTTAAAAGATCAGGCAGACATCAGGCTTGTCATGTCTTACAGTTATGACTATCCATGACAGCCTCTTGAAGGACTACTTAAAATATACTTAACAAAGCACTGTGGTGTTTAAAATTAACCCAAATATAATGTAGTGAATCAACACACAAAAACTGGGGAACTGCCGTCTGTTTCACTTCAATGAAATGGTCAATCACCATGGCAATGCTAGAGATATAGACGCTCTTCCATCAGAGCCTGCTGAGGGTGTTTTAGCACTTCTGAGTCACAAAAGGTCAGAAAAGTATAATCACCTAAATCAGCTAAACACAGAGTGATGAGGAATCCAAGGACTGCCGTGTTTCTACTTATAGAACAACATTAAAGGTACAACACGTAGGATTTTGTCCGTCTTAAAGCCCAATTGCATTTATGGAGGTCTAGCCTGGTCCATCTAGGATAAATGGGGGGAAACCACTAAAAGTGTAAATACCGAAAATTTTAAGGGATCAAAAGGGCTGATGAATCTATAATTATAATGCGGGGAGGAAATAAATATCATATTTACAGTTTGTTCTTTATATTTAATGTAAATTTATATTTAACATTAAATGGCCTGCTGGACACCAGGTGACGCAAGAAGCATCATCGTCATTCACAAAGTTTATGCTATAGTGACAATTTTGGCCTGCCACCACTCAAAGATGGCACATTTTCAAAATCTCACAAAATGATAATTTCTACATAATGTTGCTTAAAGAAGTGCTTAACAGCTGAACAACATAATACTCAGTGGATCAAATGATCAGGCTTCACTAAAAAAGTTAGGAGATCGAAACACTGAGACAAGGTCGGTAGAGCATTGCTTCATTTAGCATCAGAAAAAAGAAAAAAAGAACAAAAGGGGACAAAAGTATTAACTTCTTAAACAGACAAAGTGAATATTAAACATTTTCGTCTGGAATCGAACAATGGAAAAGATATCCATGATTATGATTTTCAATCAGTGAGGACGACCAACAAAAAAAGATATTCAGTTACCGATAATAAAATACATTTACATACTGAATTAAGTTAGTAAGTTAGGCTCCTGTTATGTGATATGCCGGGTTATGATGTGCATCAGTTAGTATTAAATACTAGATTCTACCTTGAATAATGGACCACAGCAGAAAAAAGGCTTTTTGTTTGCTTTTCAGATACTCTCAGGTACTCTTAGCAAAAAGTTCGATTTTCTGCTTTTAAAAAGTTTTTTTTTTTTTGGTTATTTTGTTATTTTACAGCAAAGTCCTGCTTGGTTGGTTTATGGACAACAAACATTTACTGGCAGCTGGAGCGGTTCTAAGGCTTCAGTAGACATGGAAATCTCTTGTTCAAATCATGAGTCAGGGCTAAAAAAAAAACTTCATTAAAAAAAATTGGTTCAGGGGAAAAAAACAGCATTAAAATAAACACTTTTTCTCATTAATGGTTGGTTTTCTTGTTTAATTTTTCAATAGCTTCCACAAAATAAAAGAAAAGAAAAACAAGAGAGTTCCTGTACACCCACTCATTTACTCAGACATGAAGGAGCACACATGTACACACAGACAAACACAGACACACAAACTAGCAGACATACTCAGAGGGTATTCCTGTCTCCTCCACCCTGATGTAGATGGATGCCCCTGGCTGCTGATCCTGAATCTACATTAGGTCATTACAATAAGCAGCGTGGCCTGGCGAAGCCCGCAAAGTGGAAGGGAGCAGAGCAGCTTGGGAGGAGAAGTACTCTCCCAGCCCTGTGGGGAAACAACCTTGACACAGTCATCTGTCTTAGTTACACAGGAGTTAGACCTACTGACACACACACAGAGGAAGCGGGCCAGCCCCTGCAATCCCTGCTATGTTGTTATGATACTGCATTAAAGGAGCTAATAGAGTGCATCTGAAAATATTGAAAATATCACAGGGAGAAAAAGAGGTTTGGCTGAATGTAATGGAGGACAAAAGTATTAGGGTGTTGGGGGTTGTTGTTTCTTGGTCAGCTGCTGAAGGATGCAGCAAGGTCAGAAATAACCTCACTTCAACACAGGCGACTTCTGACCCTAGGCGTCAGGTGAAGGTAATATGGGGAGGGCTGAGGGTGGACCGGGTCACGCCGATGAGACATGCAGAGATGAGAAGTCTGGGCAGGAGGGGAGGAAGGAGGGAGAAAAGGCGGGACAAGGGCGTCACTGCGGTGAGCTCTCACTCAGTCACCCCGGGGCTGGCGGTGTTTACGGAGCTGTCAGTCACGTGGTGAGGCCTGTCCCAGGGGACACAGGCCACCAGGGCGATGAGAAAATAATAGCTCCTTCTGTCAGAGCTCCGAGGGACAGGGGGCTGATGGACACCACTGGGAATTAGAGCCAGCCTCCGGGACACATCCCGTCCTACACTTAAATACTGGCAGGAGAGATACACGCGCGACGCGGGGAGAGGGGATAACATACCAGTCTCGTCAATGATATCAATATCCATGCTAAGAACCCTCAATATTTGTGGTGTCCATAACTGTCTTGCTGATATTGACGAGATGTCTGAGGTGAAAGTGATCAAGTTTCAAGAAGTCAACCAAGGAAGCAATTTTAAAGATATAATATGTAATGTTTCTGGATAAAAATGTCTAAAAACACCTTTTTTTATTTATTCTGTTGAGTTCAGTTCTTACATTATCCTAAACATTTCCAACAATGGTCTAACCAAGAGAAATCCATTAATTTACTGAAGGCAGCGGCGTGTTTGGTTTAGTCGCTTTGTCGCTATAATTTCCAGCAAATAATCCTTAGACATGAGCGAGAGGGGAGCTTAATGTGAATTAAACTTTAAAACATTAGCTTTTTCATGAACATTTCTGCCTGAGTCAAAAAGCAAAGAACAAAAGGCAGGCGAAGGAAAGTCCAAGGAAAAAACTAAAGAGAATTACAAAACTGAGGACAAACCAGAAGCCACGGAGAACAAAGCGTGGACACAGAGGACACACACGATCTGGGGGAACAGTCGCAGGAACACAAGGGACAAAGGCACCTAACAACGAGTGATGGAAAAAGACAGACTTAAATACGCAAGGGCTAATGAACAAATGAAACACAGGTGTACACAGAAATGGGTGGGAAAAGGACAAAGACAGGAAGTGGTAAGTCACAAGACACATGAGAATTAGTCTAAAAAAGGAAATGACCCAAAAACCCAAACCATGACACTATGATCTTTTGTTTTGTTTTATTGAGGGACCCCTACTGGCAGGAATTACATACCGTGCCTTTAAAAAGTTCTAAAATGTTGATGCAGCTTATTGTCCCTTTTCTTTTCCAGCTGAATTACCTTTTCTCTGTCTGGTAATGTTACTGTGACAAAGGACTTCCTTGTAAAAACCTTCAGTAGTATTTTCAGAACTGAAACTTGAAAACTTGCTAAACATCAGCCTCTCTGATCCAAGAAATGATGAAATACTCATGAGCCCTCTCAACACTTGGAGATTTGCTCATTGTTTGTCTCCTGGGTGTGATTTTAGGACAGCGTAGCTCGTCAGTGCAATGTCAGCCAACTCTCAAATGTCTTGGCACGCTCGAATGCATCAAACAGAGAGAGTGTTCAAAGTGCTCGCAATCCGACCTTACAATAAGGGATTCCATACAGGCGAGAAATGTGATTGATTACCTACTCTCGGAAGATTTTCAAGTGTCTGCATGTTAATTTTCATACTGCAGTGAAAAGAATGGCAATCAATGGCTGTCTGGCAGGAAGGAGAGCAATCTAAAAAATGGTCCTATGTTTTGGAAGATTGTCTTATGTGAAGTAGACACAATAACACAGTGAATGGGATAAAACTACTGATTTGTTTCTAAAGCAAACTAGTAGCACAGTTATAACATCAGGCAGCGAGGCAGACTTTCCCATATAAGGACTGCAGAGTAAAGAAATACGGTCACGCTGTATAAAAGAGCCTCAGTATGGCCCTTGGTGATGAGCTGGATTGGAAACCACAGCTCCATCCATAAAATCTGACTTTAAATCAAGCTGAACCACCATTAAAAGGGTTGAAAGATAGCCTAGTGGAGCTCATCATTAGTACAAACACTCAGAAATCATGGGGTAGCATCTGTTTTCTGCACATCCTCCCACATCAATGCTAAGAGCAGTAGGCCTCAGGGAAGGGGGGCGTACAGAGGGCTATTCCCCTGTCCCATACCATGAATAACAATCTCTACCTCCAGGTAATTAAAGGGGACAAACGATGTTCATGGGGGCCACGCCAGCCCATCATTAAGCAAAGCAACTATTGCACAGGGCATGTGTACACACATGAGGAGAAATAGGCTCTTCGCACACCAGTCCAGGAAACATAATGACCATTGATTTTGAGTGGACGAGGAGAGAGCGCATTCACTATATCTATTACACAGATTAGTCCATGTATCTTTTTATCCGCCGGGCTCAATGCAACGCTGCACGTTTCTTTCTTTGTTCCCAGCTGTCTCAAATGGAGCGTCTGCTGTCTTTGTCTCGTCCTGGAGTGTGGACAAGATGATGAGATGACCTGGCCACTGTTGTGGGTTACCACTGATCCCACCGACTGCAGGCACTCCACAACGGCTCACATAAAGACACGGAAGTAGATGCTCATGCATTCGCACTGCTGACAGATTATTCACAGTGAGTGCCAGGCGATGTGGCCTTAATAAAACATCAAAATATTTTTAGGCTATATAGCGATACACAATATATATCTCGATATTTTGAAATCTTCTCAAGAGCACTTGAAGATTTGGCATAAATACAAGGACTGTGTGACCGTATCAATACTTTGATAGTGATATTGCGACAATGTTGTATGGATGACTACTTTCACAAAATATTAAGGGTATAGCTATGTTGAAAACATTCAAAAATTCAGAATGTGCAGAAGTAACAGTTTTGATGTTTTAACGTCTGTGTATCATATTGCAGAAGTATCTTCTCCAGTTAGCATGCTAACCAGCTAGCCCTGTCCTGTCCCAGTCCAAATCTCCTGTGCTATCTGTGTAAACACCAACACTCCCCTGGTCCCCAAGCTCCCAGTCTGGATTGCTATCCTCATGGCTAACTGAGCCAGCTAACTACAGTTAGCAGCAGTTAGCGGTTACTTTGGTGACATGCCTCCATTACAAATTCGACAGGTGGACAATTCTTACATATTGCACCTTTAACACAATGACATTCCTGATAAATAATCATCAATAATGTGGATATAATGACAAAGTGGCTAAAGGCAAGTATAACTGGTAAGTCGATTTATAGTGTCATATCACAACGTCCAGCGCTATTTACACCCCTGTGCAAGTGGATTTTTACGTCATACGAATGAATGTGCAGCCACACACAAACATGGTACATTTGACTTTGTTACAAATTTAGAGCGCCGCAAACATCTGAGTCACAGACAGACAACACACCCAGCCGACTGTGTGCTTTTGGAATTGGGTATTGACATCAAACATTGTGCCGCTGCTGAGCATGCACAACTTTGGCACTATGTTTAAAGATACTGACTGAGACAAACAAGAGCATGCAAATAACAGCCCACATCCTGAATCCAAGCTAACATGGACAGACTGCGGAAGTGACCTTGGCGTGTGGCTTATGCGGTCTTGTCATTGTGTTGCACCATAAAAGGCACATTGCTCTAGATATTATGTATGTTACAAGTAATATGGGGCACATGTCAAGACAGGAGATCGAGGGACTCTTATCCTGAGCAAAATCCCTAGTTAGCTAGTGATCTGTGATATCAGAAGAACTTGAAAGGTAGAAGGTAGAGCTGAAGGAGGAGGCCAAGGGAAAAAGAATAAAGTGGAGGACTCTTCTTTGCTAAGAAAAACTTGGTCCTCAGCAGCCCTCTGCTGCTTTATTCCCACATTTCAAACTGTGACCAAGTGCAGGACAGTCCCAAATCAAAAAGAGACTTTAAAAGACCTCAGGAATGAAAAACACCGCAAGTACAGCTCAGTGCCTCCCGCTGAGATCCAAGCTGTTTCATGACTTTAAAACCTGCTAAATTATGCAGCACCTTACAGCAGGAGAAACACAAAATAACAGACCACAGATATCCCGCCAAACGCTGGGAAGTGTGGGTGCCTACCTACTGATGTAGGTGATGCCCAGACTGTAATGTAACAGTATCATCGCAGCACGGTAGACAAAAATACTTTCAATATATCAGACAAAGCAGTGCATGAATGTTAAACTTGATACAGCACCTATTGTGATATATTAATCTATCATGTTATTTTAGGCTGTGCACGTTAAAGTTTTAGGGACAATAAACACATTCAAACTCATCTTTGGTAATAAGCTGGCATTGCCAGGAGACATCATAATCATGTATAGTCTACGAACGTTGACACAAGAAGGTTTTTTTCCAGTTATAACAACACAAAACATTGGTGATGTAGCAATTTCGGTATAAACACACTTGTCTCTCCACAACGTTCAACATGCGAGGACTTATTGAGCTATTAAAGTTGTATTCCACCCCCAAAAGAGGAAGGCGCTAACTAGGCCATAGAATAAAAGAAATGAGTGAAGCTAGATAGCCCATCTTGCTAACATTAGCATTGATTCCAGCCTACATTTTTGTATATTAAGTTGGACAACATAACAGCTTGTCAAAAATGAAGTCAAACATCTTGATTGCCCCCTGGTGGCTGGCTGCAGTACAGGTCAAAAGTCCTGATACTTCCATTTTGCAGATCAGACATGGGCAAAAAAACCCAAAAAAACTCAACGTACATGTATGTACATATTATTTTGGGTAATTCTTATCACATTGATGTATATTAAAATATTGATTTTTGAAGTTGTTTTTAATTAGTTATTTGATGCTATAAAAATTACATCATGATTGACAGCTGAGCCCTGCTCGCAATTAAGTCGGGTGGGTGTATGGGTGGGACCTCAATACCATGGCTCCACCACCCGCTGCACAAACTCTTGCATCAGCGTAATATGTAAGGTAAGTGACAACGCATAAGCAATCTTTATATATGTCAATGGTCTCACAATAGTAAAGGCTGTCTCGCTAGCGTTAGCTTATCTTCTTCATTGGTGCAGAGATGGCATGTAAGAATTGATGTAGTACAACTGCTCTGTTGTTGTTGTTAGCTCAGGCGTGTGTGAGCTGACCAATCAGACCAGACTGGGTATTCAGGAGGGGGGTCCTTAAAGAGACAGTAGCTCAAATAGAGCATTTCAGACAGAGGGGGAATATGGTGCTGCAGCACTGGACAGTCTGAGAAAACTGGTGTGTTTTTTTTAGCATTAAAGCATGTAAACCCGTTCTAGCAGTAACCCAAAATAAAATTATGAACCTGGAAAAGAGCATAATATGTCTCCTTTAATATCATCTGGACTTAACCTGAAGCTAAAAATCTCTTATGTGCTGCCAGGCATCTTGAGCTTGACAGTGAACAATGATGCTGTTTTGCATCGACAAAATGGTTTTCTGAGCATTTACATTTGTCTGTGAGCCTTTCAATATAAATAAGCCTTGTTCATGCTGAGGCTGCTCACAGGCCACAAGCTTATCGCCCCTATGCAGGGGCATGAAGCAGCTTACTGCAGGTGTACAACACAAGCCCCTGGATTGGACAGCAGTCTATCACAAAGGCTTACACCCAATACATTTCCTTTAATGCTAAGTGGCAAGCAGCTAAGGACCGGCTCCCTGTTTTTTATAAATATGTGTTACAGTGAGGCGTGAGACTGAGCGTCTTAGTGCCGACTCCTACTGATCAAGATCATACTTTGTATGGGTTGTGTTACTGCAAGTTGTGGAGCAGTAAATGCACAGTTATCCTGAGACAAATCATAGAGTACGGTCGCAGCCACATTTTCTATCTCTTCCATTTCACACTTTATGGAGCTGTACATCGCCATGCCATTACAGATTTGGGGACAGGACAAATTCCTCTGCCGTGACAGCATGTTCATACACAGTAAAATACAAACCAAACTGACCCAGCAAACAGGAATATCTGACAGAGACTGAGACTGAGACTGAGATCTTTGTCTGCCATGAGCAGAACAGTCAAAAGTGCCTGTACACACATATTCACATATGCAGAGCATCTTATGATGATTTCCGTAGAGCAATCTTCCAGGTACTTAACGGCATTAATCTCCATGTGGTGCTGCAGATTGTCTGTTTGATTTACACAACACTGAATCTCCTTGAGAGGCAACCAAAGATATCTTAATCCACGCCTTTGATCAGCATCTCCTCTGTCTCATTTCCCCGTCTCTCCTCAACTCCGCAGTGATCATCCTCTTCTCCTTGCCCTGCTGCTGTTGTTGTTGCTGAGAAATTCATACTTAATTCACAGCATATTGTTCTTCTGATCTCCTTAGTGGGGCTGCAATGGTTATTTTCATTGTTGTGTGATCTGCCGATTATTATCTGCTCGATTCATCCCCCGCACCCCACTCTATAAAATAGTTTGTTTTGGGGGTTTTTCTCTAACGTACCATAAAGGGACTCAATCTCTATGGTTGGGCCAATGAATGATGCCAAAGACTACTGAGCCCTGATCATCGTGATTTAAAAGGCCCCCCTCCAGAGAACACAATTAAGTGGTGGGTCACCTCAGAGTTGCCAGAAGGCAGGATTTGTTGAAAAGAAGTTTATTGCCGCTCAGTGCAGTGTTACATCTCCATGTCCCGTTTATTATTTTTTTATTATTAAACTCCCTCAGTTAGGTGAACCCAAGATGCTCGGTGAAATTTGCGGCTGCATTTTTTTCTTTTTCAGTTTTTCTTTCAATGTGCCTTTGTTATTCACATTTTCTTAGCTTAGTTTTCTGAGTATAGCTAGCTGGCAAAATGGCCAGGGGGTTGTATGTCGACGAGGTTGGAAGTTGCTGTCAGAGCGACAGTGAGAAACAGCGGTGACTACAATGGTTGGGTGAGCTAATGTGCAACTGCAGCCTTACGGCAACACTGGGGGCACACACTGCTTCAAATTCGGAAACACATATACTTTTAAACATATTTTTATGAAATGTTAAAAAATAAAAATTGTTCATCACGGTTTCCAATAGCTCAGGGTGACGTCTTTAGATTGGTTTTGTTATCCAACCAGTCCAAATCAGTCCAAAATCAAAAGACTCTTAATTTCCTGCCATTAATGACAAAGAAAAGCAGCAAACCCTTACTTTTAACAATCGCTGAACCAGCAAATGTTTTACCTTTTTGCTTGAAAAATCATTTTAGCTCTAGTCCTACGTCTTTGCAGCACAACAAATGAACATAAAAAACAACACTCACCATAATCAGGATGTAAAACAGAATTCAATTGTTTGCATGAGGAATAATAGTTGAATTAGAATAAAATCCAAAGCCGGTTATCATCGCCTGGTAAGTATATGAAAAGTAATTAGAGATTGTAATCTGCTTCCAGTGTGCCCCCACCCACAGATGAGTGTCAAAAACGCTACCAGCAAACGTGCCCCAACTCCCTCCAGACATGACTAATTGACTTGCCACCATGGGTGACTGACATGCCATCCAGAGGGCACCATAATGGCCGTGTCATGAGGGAATGATGAGACCTGCCGACAGCTAGCAGCGCTCGACCTTTTGCATGTGAGGTCGGGTGTCAGAGGGAACAGGATCCCCCTGTTGTTGGACCCACAGCCTCGGGGCTCTGTGGGGATGGGGATGAGCCGGAGACGACGGGGAACTGGAGCTTTTCAATCAAGCAACCTTGCAGGACAACGATTTCATTCGGGAATGGCGTCCCGATGAAAAATAAAAACAATAAAACAGAAATCAATCGTCGGGCGCCTCAGGGCGCTCAAACATCTTGAGGGTGGAAGGAAGATGAGGGAGAGTGATGGTGACTTCCTCTATCATCTTCAACCAACAAAGGCTTATTATTATTGTGTTGCTTGTTTTCTGTGCTAGAAATATTTCAGATTTTGACTGCGGCTTTCAGGTTTCCTTTCAATCTTCTCTATCAGTGAATAATTGAGAATGAGTCTTCAGACAAACAGGACATGTGATTGCAAACACAATCTGCAATGCAGCTCCGGGGGGATTTATGAAAGAAGCGTCTGTGTGCCTTTCAAAGAATCTTTACTCACACACTAGTTAGTGTTGTTGGTTTTGCTCACTGGGTATTAATGTCTTATTCATTTTCTGCCTCCTGTCTTATTTCCAAATATCACTAATCCTGTTAGATGAAATCTATTAATGTTCTGCTTTGGCTGCCACACACAAAATGCCAAGTGTGCCCATAAGCCCCAAATTTGCCATGAAGGCAGATCTGGTCTGCCTCTCTGGATTAGAGAGATTTAGCCAGGCAACCAGACATGTGTGACCAGCGGTTCACAGTGGGCAAAGTCACCCGTCCCACCAACAAAAGGCGAGAATAAGCTGCAAATAAAGTGATTTTCATTTCTGCTATTATGCTCCATGAATATGCCCCTAATTTCTCATTCATTACTGTATTGTATCTGATCTCCGTTGTTTGGACTTAATTAGCGCCATCTTGATCCCGTGTGATGATATGTCACATTCAGGACGTGGCCTTGACAAAGAAAATGATAACATACTGACGTGTCGACCAGATGTGCAGTGAAAAGAAAAAGATAAGACTGCACCAAAGAAGCCAAATGTTATTCTTCAAAAGCAGTTTTTTTCATTGTAGTGAAATAAATGGAAAAACAAACACAAAAGAATAATTGATAACTTAATGGATTCATGGTAATACAGCTGAAAGAGCCCGACAAAATCACTTTAAGCAGACTTCGCATTAGGAGTATCTGATGTTATTATTTCCAATAATAATTTATGATTTCACATGAAAAAGAAAAAAGTCAAGAACTTGAGGCAAAGCAAAGTTTTCCACACAAAACAGGCAGAAACAACGGCTGATAAAAGTGAACGTGAAGTGAAAGCAAGGTATTCATTGGAAAATCCACCCAGCCTCCCCCTCCATCACCACCACCATCACCACCATCTCTTCCATCACTACAAGCGAAGCATAGAGGGCAAAAAAGATAAAAAAAGAAAAGGCTCTCTGGTTCTCTGCGAAAATGAATCAATCTGGAAAGTACCACAGTGGCTGCCACAGGCCGGGAAGACTCACACATTATCACACAGGGCTGACTACATCACAGTGTGGAGCATGAGCAGGAAAATATGAAGCGATGCCACAGCGGCAACAGCAACAGCAGCAGCAGTAGCAGTAGCAGCAGCAGCGTGGAAGGCACTCCACCTGTCCACAGAAATCCTCACAGCCATGTTCTGAATCTCAGAGAAGTGCGGATTAGTGACAATCCTAGAGAGGAGGCTCCTCACAGCGGGTGACGGGGACAAATACACAGCACTCTGTACACCTGAGGTATTTCTGACAACACATAAAATATGATGGTATTCTTGGTCTCTTTTGTGGGGAAAGTTATGGATAATACAACACATAGACGTGCAGAATGTCTCACTATCACACTGTTACATAAACTTGAATATACAGTAATGTATAACCCCATAATAACTACTGGTATCTAAAATGTCACCTTTAGAGCACATTTAAGAGAGAAAAAGCCTCTTCATGGCGTTTCACTGAAGAGACTGGAGCAATTGGAATTCCTCCTGTGTTCACTCAAACTGTACTGACTCATTGTCCCTCACTGTCTTACAGTGCGGCAAGACAGAGCTGGCTGAGTTACATGGATCATTCACTCCCTGCAGGATGATAGATAAATATCCTGATAGCCTTTAAATCAGATTTATGTTCAGAAACAAATCTGCGTGCGCCTCATCCCTGTCCTGTTCCTTTCTTTTCTCTGTGATGCGACAAGCCATGTGGCCAGTTGGGAAACTTTCAGCACCACAGACAGGGGGACAGCGCCGTCAGAGCGGCACGGGCGTCCTGTCAGTCAGTCTGTCAACAGGCTGCTTTGACAGGTAACAGACACACCTGTCAAATCACAACACAACAGCCACTGGCTGTGAATTACAGCACAGATAGACGTGACACGCACTCTGACAGATCAGATATAAGATTTTATATTTTTTGCGCACTGTTTAGTCGTTCTCTCCGGCTCTTTACGCATAGCCTGATGTGAGCTGGTGCGTCTGAGCCGGTGTGTCTGAGCTGTACCTACAGTCAGAGCGACTGCAGCCGAGCCTGTATGAATCACACACACCGCACAGCTGCCCTCCACACCGGCAGAAAGAGCAGAGCGCACCATTTTCCACCAAACTGCCGCTCTTGTCGCAGCACTTGCAGCCGTCTTTACACGCACAAGTCAAATTCCAACTCACCTCTCCGGAACGATGCGAAGGCTGCTGCACGTGTTTGTCCCTTATAAGCAGAAGTCATCCATACCGGCGAGTCCGGAAAACTTTTATTGGCTGCGCACGTTGAGGAGAACGAAAACCGTGGAAATGTGCAGCCTGAAACTAGTGACAGACGCTGGTTATCCCTTCTTTTCTAAGAAACAAAGCATTGGAAACTGGAACCAAATCAGTGTCCTCTCATGAAGCTTATCCTTCAGGGTGGAAAAAGAATATCCCGTGTCGTTGTGGACAGTGCAGTTAGTGCAGCGGTGGAGAGCCAGCGCATACAAATCTGTCCATGCTTCTCCTGCAGGGAGCAGCCGCGTCAGCCTCCCCGGGTCCTAAAGCTGCGCTGCGCTGCGCTCAACTAATGACAGCTATCACCGCCGCTGCCTGTCAGACTGTGAGCAAGCAGTCTGTCAGAATGACAACGCTGAGAAATGTCTTTAATTCTCTAATATCCCAAACACCAAAATGTGAAAATCACATTCATTTAACGCATCATCTTAATGAAGACAGGCTCCTTCTTTCTAAATGCGTGTTTCTGTAGCCAACACAAACCTCTGACTGGCTGAGTTGAATCTTTCATTTGAAGCTATGAGAACAAAGTTCTGGATCAATAAGTGATTCATCATGAAGTGCAGGGAAACACTGAGCTAAGCTGGAGAGGCTGCCCACTTGAATAATCAGGCTGGTTATAGAGCACCTTCTGAAGAACAGCTTTTGTGGATACAGTTCAGTTTGGCGGCCTGGCAGGCAGCACAGCCTCACCTCGATGCTTTGTCTCAGTATTTGGATCAATGTGAACTCGCCCACCAGCACAGGATCTGATGAGTTTGTCACCTGAGAGCAAAACATCAGCCTCCTCATCCCTTGGAACTTCAAACATGTAGACTATAGCGAACATTTCTCCAATCAGCAGAATAATAACATCCCTTAAACACAACATTTGAATGGCCACTGCGCTGGGATGACTGTCTCCAAATGTTGGCGCATAAATTCTCTCAAGTGGTTTAGTGTTACTAAAGGGTGGTAACATCGGTAACCTGTGCGTAAAATCCGAACACGGTTCCCTCAAAAGCATCTGGTAGAGCAGAATATAAATAGGAAGGCGTGGCGATTAATTATTGTCTTCTCAATTGCTTTACTCATCTCATACATTTTAAACGGCTGTGAAAAACACAGTGGCGCATGACGACAATGGCTTACCAAAGTGAAAGCTGAGCTCAGGCCAGATTCTTCATTATTGTTGTCTGGAAGTGGAATATTCATACATGTTGATTAGTTGAGATAGCCAAAGGGAGAAACAGGGGGTGGTAATGTCACGTTTAAAGGGGAAAATAGGTTATAAACTATATGAAAGCTCTTGAGGAGCTATTTCTACCATCAAAAGGGTACAAACCAAGCCAAAAGATCCAACATGAACTATTTAAGGCCAAAAGGATGTCATAAAAAAAATAAAAAAAACTTTTCAATATTAAAGACGTTTTAATATTAAAGGGGCACTGTGTAGTTTTGGAGAAGGAATTCAAATGCAGAATTTTTATATTTACAATATAAATGAGTTAATAATACAAACCCATAACTGAATAAATAAGCTGTTCTCAGAGGAAAATAAGGTCCCCAGAACTCTGTTTGAAGCTAAAAAGGTGGCAGGGTCTGCCACATATAATTGTCTGCCACATAATGTCCTTTAAAGTCAGTTTGTTAACTCAGTTTCTTTTGTCATGAAAACAAAGATAGTTTTTTTATTTAGTTTGTTAAGGCATAAAAAAAAACATTCAGTGAAGATCTTTCTCTTCTGATTCAAATGTATTCCCCAAAACTACAGAGTGCACCTTTAAAGATTGAATTAATTTTATAAACAAAATGAGGACAAAGTATGTTCATGTTTTGTTTTGGCTCTCTTGTAAAGTTAAATTCTAGTCCAAATCTCAAAGTTTTTGGCATAAAAACAGCACAGGACATAAGATAATTTCATTTTGATGTGATGCTGCAGCCATGAAAATTATGGCCATCTGCTGTTTTTAGTACTTTTCTTAAATAAAAACATCATGTAGCTTTAAAACTACTACTAGTGGGAAATCAAAGGGATATTCAGGGTTCAGGAGATTAAATATGTAGAAATGGATGCAGTATCCCATGACTTGTGAATGAGTATGTTACATTTTAATAGAAATGCATGGCAGGTAACCAATGGCTGTCTAGTCTACTGACTTAAAAAAGTCCATTTCAGTCTTTGATTGAAAGTGTTTTCATTGTTTAGAGGATGCAACTGCTTTGGAGGGACGCGTTAATGTGATTCATAAAATCTCCAGACTTCACGCGTATCTGTTGATGATCTCTCCTGATTAAAGAGGAAGTTTCTTTTTATCGTCTCTGTCAAAAGGAAAATCTTGCTAGGACAAAAGATGCTATTTGGCTGCAAAATTGAATTTCTATATTGATGCATTTATGTATTCCATCACCTCCTCAAATCTGTCCATCAATTCATGCATTATGCTTCCCATTTCTTTCTCTCCCTGTTTGGCTATTCAATGCCAAGCCATTTTGCACTCCAGTATTCTTCTTCATTTTTTTTATTTTTTTTACAATCTCATGTATTTCTATAAGGGTAAATACGGATGTAACCTCTCCCCCTGTCAATCATTGCTGAGGCTGGATGGAGCAGACGTTCATGCTGCTGCTGCTCCCCTCTCCCTGCATCTTAACAGGCCTGTCTGCTGTGTCCAGAGATGGAGAGAGGTCATGTCCAGAGGGAGCAGAGGACGCCAATCAGTCCTAATTCCACCCACGAACTCATAATCCCACACACGGACCTTTGCTAACCTCATCATCTGCAAGTTGCATATGGTGTCTGTTAGGCAGGAGTGCCAACTGGGGTAGTGTTTCACGTCTAAATTGATTTAAATGCATCAAAGCGGTAAGAAGTGCTGCCTGCTCAGTTGTTTAATAACAATTATGCGTCATTATATTTTAGGGTAATTAGTTTCAAGGTCCTTGTATGGAGGTTAACATGACAAATGGCTGTCAGTATTGAATTGGACAACTGCATACTGCAGTAGTAAAGTGGCGTATAACCGACATCTCAGCAACGAGCAGCACAGGTGCAAACAGTGCAGGAGTACAGCTGAGGATCTACTGTGACAAAATCCACTATTATTAAGCAGTGTTATTATTTTTATTGAACATACAACTCAAAATACCCAATATCCAGCTCCGTAAATCTCCTTAAACCAGGTTGGTCGAGCTGAAATGTCACAGTTCTGCAAATGCCGGAGGATTTTTTTATTTTCCCAGTGAGCACCAACTAGAATTTCAACATGGATTTTGACAAAACACATATAACTGTAGTACAATCATTTTGATCATTTGTTCAATTGTAGGTTTAAAGACAGATGATATTGATTAGTGTGAAGCTTTTTCTCCAAAGTCAAATTGCATTGTGTAGGTGACATGCAGTCTTCACGGAAACATCATGTCATCACATTTAAAGGGGCTCTGTGTCACAATTTGCAGCAATTTACATTCATTAATCACTTTTTCATTGGCCATATGTGAGCCGATTGTAATGCAGCACATAAACCGAGACCTTCCCCGTCCCTCTCGGTTGCCTATACAAGCCTGTGGACGACTTGTTCCAGTTGTTCGATTGTTCCATTCGACTGTGGCTTTCTTTGTGAAGGGTTTTTCCGCGGCAGTGCAAAGGATGTGACTTTATGCACGTTCTCAAGTGGCTCTGCTCGGCTATCAGAGAGCAACAGTAGCTAACATCAGTTTATAAATGGAGTCCGCTAACATAAATGACTGGCTTCCAGTACAATGCAGAAATTACATGGAGACCCTTTAATGTTTCATATAAAATAGCAGAAATATAGAACTATACAGGCTGTGAGCTGCCAACAAGAAGCTTCAAGGACATCATAATGGGAGCAGCTCTATATATCATTATATTTATACATTGTGTTGACTCCAAACTGGACAAGTTGAAGAAAAAACTCAGAGTCTTCACGCCATAAAGTATATGGTTTGGTAATGGCTCAGTCGGTAGATCTGCTCTCCACCGGTCAGAGGGTTGGCAATTTGGACCTTTACCTCTGTGGTGACATGATGTTCCAGGAGGGTTTTGCAATACAGACATTTTTCATCCTCCACAAAGTGCAAACAATAGCCCGTTGTCGTTTTGGAGCCTGAAAAACCTTGATTTTTGAATCGGTTTGCATTTTTTTTTATAGGTGACCATAGTCGTGTTTTAAATGTCTTTTCAACAAGGAAATAGATTACATACACATTTCGTACAGATGCATATGTTGATATTTTTGGCCACTTTGGAGCAGCAGAAGAAGATCCCATATTCACTCTTCTTTATGCTGTACTATCTGGTCTCCACTCATTCCTCAGGGAAATATCGGACTCTTCAGCTGCTTAATGCTCCACTATGTTCACCAGCTCGTTGTCGGGGGTCAGGCAGGTTGTGGATTTATCAAAGCTTTTCACTCAAAAAGACTACTGCCGGCTGCATCTGGAAATGTTTTTGATGAGAGCTGTGGGCTGGAAAAGCAAACAATGAAATAAAAGAAGATGAAACGCTTCATAGAAGTGAGGGGAGGACAGAGAGCGGTGATAACTCTGTGTGGGTTTGTTGTTTTTATAGAAATATTGATTAGCTCAACTTTAGCATGAAGGTATTTCAGTAATGACGTAGGTGAGAAGATAAAAAAGAATGAAACACGATCCACATTATAGATTAGAATCGTCTCAAACAAGATTGTTTTGTCAGTGTCGTGCCATCGCAGGTCCCGCAATATGTCAGAATGTGATGTTGAGAGGCAGCTAAAGTTCAAATCCATTTACATTCACTGAGTGTACCAGGACAGAGAGGAAAAACTGAGGAGTCAGCTGCTGAAGCCATGCTTGATATGCAGGATAAGCGCCTACATCTGCAACTTGTTAATCATATAAAACCAAGAAAGCAATGACACACAATAAGGTCAGGAATAAATCTTCGTCTTTGCTGCGGAGAGAAACGCTTCGTACAATTATCTGTCTAAAGCTGCTGATATTTAGCGCGATAACTTATGCAAACCACTGTGTCTCACATTGTGCTGAGCTGCTGGTGTGGCAGCTGGTAGGTGGGAGAGATGAAACTTTCCACTGATTCTAGCAGGACTTTTAGCAGAGATCTGATTGTGGCATCTTTTCTTTTATGTTCTTTTGAAGATGGTTGAACTGTCAGCCAGAACAGCCGCCAGCATACCGAGGTCTAAATTTCACAGGTACTTGATGAAATGATGAATGGAGAATGTTATGCCTTTCAGTTCAGCTACCTTGCAGCAGTTCTTCTGAAGCAGTGAGTGTGTATTTGAGTGTGCGTGTGTGTGTGCGTGGCAGTGCGACAGATGGAGAGAAAACAGAAGCAGTTGCAGATGGGCATCGGTTGACTTGAACATTAACTTGTAGACAGACTGACACAGGTCAGTTTTCCAGGAAGACTGCCACATGTTCAGCTTAACCAGCCAGAAATATCATGCTGCTACTCTGATGCAGAAGTCCCTCTACCCACTCACACAGGAGCATTGCAGATGTAGTCTGACTAAAGGAGCTTTAATATCTGCTTTTATAACATGAGCAGCAATTAATTGCACAAGACGGGTCAGTCATAGAAAAGCTTGTTACAAGTACGACTGTGAGTGAACAGGAAGAGTTGTAATACCTTAAAGGGCAGTGAGAGAGAAGTGTCGGACGAGGCAGACTTGTGATGGAAACTGACTCTAAAGATGTGAAATGTAACCTCTCAGAGGAGTAAAGGAGCCAAAGCTGGTTCAGTCAGTTGAAAAGTACCAATTAGAGATAGTTGGACTCTTTTGTTCACCGCCTCAGCTCACAGAGGGGGGTGGTCTCTCTCCTTGTTAGGACACGTCCAAGGTGGGATGTCTTGGACAAAATTGGCAGAACTTAGGGTTGTTCCTAGATGTGGGAAGTAAAAGCTAGTTGTATGTGCACATATGCCTCAGGGTGGTTCAGGGTAGGAAAGGAAATCACTGGCTTCCTGACAACATGATACAATCACTTTTTTTTTTTAATCTAACCTACGATAATGGTATTATGGCAATACGTATTTGTGTAGCAAATGAAGAAATACTCCTGGAAGAAGCAGGAGTGAAACTTACAGTGTGGATATTGACTTGATCATGAAGAGCTTTCATTTTCAGACTTTTGTTGACAGCTCAGATTAAGCAGTGAGTACCAAAATGCATAAAGTCAAACTGGCAAGAACCAGAATTGCAAGAAAGCCAAACACCACAGAATTCAAATCCTGCAGGAACGGAGAGCAACAGAGTGGGATGTGCTGTAGGTATAGTCAGTGTAGGCTGAGAACAATCATAAAACCCATCTGTGTCTGGAAGGTTTCAGAATTGATCCTAGACGAGCAGGTATGGTGAAATCCAGCAAAAAAGTAATACTATTCTGACACAGTTTAAGGACTACACCCAGGTTTGCACAAAGAAAAGGGCACTTGCACAACATGCAGTGCTCGCTGCATGACAAGTGAAGACAAGGATGAACTTTCCCCCAAGATATCAATCAGACCACACTGAAATAAAAATATGTTCAGCCATTGTCTTCACGTGAGATGCAATGCAATGTAACACTTCATTTTACAGGACCATGAATTCCACGGTAAGTAGGCGGTAATTACCAGGTAACATATTTAAACAGTCTTCTTAGTTACCACAATAATTACCTCACATTTTCTTTAAAATTACCCCAACATGTCTCAATAACAACATCATGCTATTTTCCAATAAGCTGCCAATTAATAGCCGGTATCGTCTTTAATACATTTCCAGGAAACTTCTAACTAGTTTCTGACTAACATCTGCTGATCATGCCAGCTTGAACTTCCAAATAGTTTCTGTCAAATGTCCGCACATTTTTCTAACCATTTACATTTTCACCAATTTCAATCACTTTAGCAGATCAGTCCCGCTTTGGGCCATTAAATAATAATAATAAATGTAAATTAATTTTATAGTAAGCCACCATTACTTAAGTTAAATGTCAATCATTTTATATTTTGAGACAATACATTTGCAAATAAACCAACAACAGGGAAAAAAACGTAATATTCACAATCATTTAAGTTAAAAAAAATGTACTTCAATTAACTGACCTCCACAAGTTTCAAAGAAATTTCAATTATGTTACTTACCATGAAATATGCAGACCTGTAAAATGAAGTGTTACCCAATGCAATGCTTGTATTAGTGTACTATTCTGGTACAAACCTCAAAAACACAACAACAGGGTTGTTTGCTCTCAAGTAGTTTTAACATATATAATGTACATACTGTACGAGATATGTATCCCTTCTAATTATTAAATGAATCTTTAAATAATAAAACCTGATAATCCTTTATGAAACTTCGACCTGATAAAGTTGCTCTTCGGAAACATTGTAGGCATGGCTGACTGGGACGTGATGCTAGAGGGATTGCAGGCCATCTCCTCACTGAGATATAAGGATGTGTGCTGAGCTTTGCATGCCTCTTAAGCACTGCAACAGGGCCTCGGATAAGTATCAAGATAATGAGAGCTGATACATAATTACTGTTTGCAAATTGAGTGACAAAACAATAGTTATCTCTGCAACATTCTGCCGCATTTAGAGAGCTGAGTCAACCATTGTCCGATGGCCTGTCACATCTGTTTAGTGTAACATAACAAAAAGGAGACTCTCGGTTTATTGCTTCTTTCTCTGAAACAGACATTTTAGGAAGAGTCGTCACTATACCGAATTTCTCTTCGTGTCCTTCACCGCACCCCTGAGCTGTGAAAAGGACACAGCTCAGATAAAAGCAGAGCTCTTTTGAAGGCCTGCTGGCTCGGTGCACAGTGGGATAAAGACATGAAATGCGGTATGTGTCAGAGGTTTTCATCTCCCATCCCCTATTTTTTGAGCAGTGTGTAGCTGTGCTATGACTCCTATCCTGGGGTGGTCCCTCCTATCTGACCGTGGTTGGATGCACAAGAGGAAGTCGTCCTCTGTCCTACTCTTTAGGCTCACACCATCTTCTGTCACAAGGCGAGGCCTCTGAGCTGATTTCAGACTCCCTCACTTCCTAATTGCTTGGCCCACTTATGAGTGTGACACTGTCATCTCACCTCACGACAGCCTCCAGCGAGCCGGCATCTGGCACAGCATGACAAAACCGCTTCTTTTTCTCCCTCAACCTCCCTTCTCCAAATAAAAGACCCGGCCTACTATCACAGTGCTGTGTTTACAAAAGAACAGAAGTAGTTGTCACAAATTGATCATGGCGCTGACAGCATTGTGTTTATGTGTTATTTCTACTTCCTCCTCCTTGTGCGAGTCTAGAGCCCTACAGTGAAAGCTGCCTTGTTTGTTCGATAACTATTGTGGCTTTACAAAATGTGTGCTGTAAGCCACAGTTAATAAACATTTCACAGTATAAAGTAAAAAATCCATGTATTATCATACATCTGAGAGTGGCTCCCTAACAGTATACATACATAAATAGCAGATGATTTGATAAACAAGCTCCTTAGAATCACAGAATATAGAGAATAGAGAATGCAAACGTCAGCATGCGACATATATATAGATATATATATATAGATATATACATATAGACATATATATATATAGATATATAGATATATACATATAGACATATATATATATCTATATATATATATCTATATACATATAGACATATATATATCTATATATCTATATATATCTATATATATATATATCTATATATATCTATATATATCTATATATATATATATATCTATATATATCTATATATATATATATATATATATATATATATATATCTATATATATCTATATATATATATATATATATATATATATATAATATCTACCATGTGCACCATCTTAGTGTAGTGTGTCGGCATTGTAATATCTTCCAATTAGCACTAAACAGAAAGTACAGCAGAGGCTGGTGTGAATGTCATTCGTTTTGTATATATTTGTTTTGGTTTTTATTTTACAGGTGAGTTACAGATGACAAGGCTGCCGAGCCAGTGACCATTAGCATTTGAAAGTGTGAAACCACTGGATTTTTTTTTGACGAGGGACCACAGGACATTTTTTGGGTGACCTCGGGACAGTTTCCGGCCATGTTTGTGGGGATTAAAAGCAGATATCTTTGGCAGGAGGTAGAGGCATCTGCAGCCGTGTTCGTGATGACCAAAACAGGATTTTTTAAGCCGATCCATGATTGTTTTTTAAGTGTTTTTGTGCCTAAACCTAACCAGAGCATGAGCACAGCGTTGTCACAAGAAAGAAATAGAAAACTGAACCTTAGGAACTTTCTTTCTTTAAAAAGTTAAACACACCTCCATAATTTTAAAAGAATTGGACAAATCAAAACGTTTTCAGAGTTCAGGGACCACAGAAGTTATTCAACGAAACGAGGACACACATCATGATTGAAAAAATAAAAAATGAAAGGTTATGAAATGAAATAAAATGAACAAGGAAACCTCCTGTTCACTGTTGGTATTTGAATTCTGGGAGACTTTTTTGTATTCTCTATTCCTCTAAATAGGTGAAAGGCTTCTACAAGCATGCATTCAGTGAAACAGGTTCAGAAGGCACAAATACAAACATTGTTGAGGCAGAGTGGAGGTTTCTGGCACTACTACACCTACTTCAAAGATGCACGGACAAAGGAAAAAGTCTGAAGAAAACAGCTTTATTGTCAGTTTTGTTTTTTACTATGTGTTGCTGAAGTTTGGACCTCAAAAAGGTAAAGAATATACAGAAACTCTTTGATAAACACTTTTTTTTGAGAAAATATATCTTGGATGTTTCAGTAGAATACAGTATGTCTACAAGAGAACATTTCTAACCACAGACTTTTCTCCTGGCAGGTATTTTGTCATGGCAAAGACAGGTGTAGCAACTAACATTTATAATGGCTGCGTTCCTTTTAGTTGTGCAAGTGCCAGGGCCTCATTATTGTCCATGCTGTCTCACTGGCATGGCTTACTGGGCCACTGAACTGGAAGTGAGCCATCATTAATGTTACACCTGTGCTTGCTGCCTGCTCTAACAAGTCAAAATGTCTGCCGTGAAAAAGGTCTATTTTGTTTTTCCGCAACTGAAGCAAGTTACAGCCAAGTCTCACCACGAAGCAGTTCGCAGCCTCGTACCATTAGCAGCAAATGCAGTAAAGCACAATGCATGAAGGGATTGTGCTCAATTCTATTGTGATAGATCTCCTCAAAAGTCCAGATTGGATTTTTATTATGTTTTCCGCAGTGCACAAAATCCATAGGCATCGGGTATTTTATGGGCGAGCATCAAAGTTTTACCATTCACCTGGGATGGCCACAGCAGCACAGAGGGATACCCCACCAATCGCCATCTCCCCAGCAAATAGCTTCTTGTATTGGAAGTTAATTCTGCCATGGAATTAAATTATAAACCATGTCCAAACAAATTAACGTCAAGCCGCAAGCAGGTGCGTTTTTTCTCCTTTTTTTTGACAGGTTGAGGGCATTAGTAATCTAACGCATGAGCCCACTCCCCTCTTAGCTCGGGGGGGCCCCAGCTCTGAAGTAATACACCCGCAGCCCCTCCTATTCCCATTTCAGGAGCCATCGGTGTGGAGGAACACGGGGGAGAGTGGTTCTACACTGCAGAGGGATAGATTAATGTGCCATCTCAGTGTGGACCTACAGAGAGCAGGTTTCATCCCTGTCCCAAAAGTCAAAGCAGAAAATATTATCAAATACATCTCTCTGGGGGATTTACCTGTTAAAACATTTATTCTCACTTTCAATTACAATTTGGTGTCTCATCACCGAGAGAAGAAAATTACCATGTATGATATTGCCATGGGATATAGAGATGAATTGAGCCTGATACCCAGTTTGATATTGCTTAGCAAATAATCCTGATACGAGCAGAAATGTTCAGTGTGCTTTTTTTTCTAATCTTACAGCATCGAGCTGAAGCTGGATGTGAGGGGGCTCCAGTACACGATGAATGTAGATTGATAGCAGAGCTGTACTCCACAGTTCAGTGGGAGACAGACATAGCACCAGTGTCTGCTCCTCTGGGACAACACACTCCCCAGACACCAGCTATATTGATCCAGCAGGTTGGAATCAGGGAGTAAGTGTTTAACTGGTAGTCAATGGAGGAGGATTCTCAGGCGCTTTAATGTGATGTTTTAATCACACGCATGTGTTTACAGGCTGCTCGTTTTGCACAATTAATAAAATAAACATGTGCTGCTCACTACAGCTGCAGACTTCTAACTCATTATATTGATTATGTACCCAATAACCCAGATATTTAACTCTAATGCTCAATGTCTGGAGACAGCTCAAAATATACTTTTAATTAGGAAAAGTCACAAAGTACCAAACTGGAAAAACAATGTTACGAGACCTGAATGTAGAACACTAAACATGATTTTAAACTGTTTCAGGTTTCAAAACAGTTCATCTGGGGTCAAAGTGATCCTGAAAAGAAGTATCTTCACCATGTAGGATCACATACTGTCATAGGCATGAAAACCCAAAAGGGGAAGCGGGGGCCTGACCCCTCAACATAGGAAAAAATGATTTGTTCCCCCCCAATACATCACTGTAATCACAATTTAACACATCACAACATAAGACATGATTAAAGCACTTGTGCCCCTACGGCCTAGGCAGCGACACATGTCTAAAGAGTTTTGCACCTGGATCGTCACACATGGAGGTGATAATTCTTCACAGGAGCATTATCTGGTTTGCCGACTCACTTCACTTTTGCTTCTAACCAGCACCTAATCCAGGTAGGCCTTCAGTGCAGACACCGTTACAACTACAGCTAAATAAATGACGGAAAAGTCCAAAAACAAACCAGGGTGACAGAGTTTGTTTGTTAGCTGAGTTAGAGCACTACTTTATGTCCCCCTCAGGAATTGCTCTTGCGAAACTTTCATGCAGTCGTCCCCTCCAAAGTTGATGCGACAGTTTCACAAAGGAATTGATATTCACTCGTGCACAGCCCTGATAGCAGAGAACCTGAAATATTCCCTTGTTTGGCGCAATAAGAGTGCGTTACTTTTATTGACACTGGGTATTCTAATAAAGTCATAATAAAAATAAAATATTTGCACACATACAGCAATGGAGCCTGTGGGACCCCAAACAATGAGGAAGTAAAGCCAAAATCAATAAAACACACAGGTTCAAATCACCCGTATTTCTCCTGCATTTGGTCTGAGCCTCACCTGAAGATTTGAAGTGGCGTCATCTTTTTAAAGGCACAGTCCGTAATTTCTGCTGCTAGATGTCGTTTGATGAATTTGGAAAGTAGTGTGGGATCATGGGAGTTGTTATCCTCATTGTTAAACAACCACCACTGCTGATGAAAATCTGTCTGAGAAATAATCACAGACGATATTAAAGTTTTACTCACATTACATTTAGCCATGTTAGCTGACTTCCTTACTCAGTGTCTGATGTATCGTCTGATGTCTCCCTGGAAGTTTTAGATGAAACAAATCATTACTTTTATAAAACTACAGTGTTCGCTGGGTCTGAACATTGTCAGGAACATCTGGGTAATGCAAGTGCGTAAATAAACTAAAAATACAGCAAAGGTCTAGCTGTTTTTAGACATTCAATGTGAAAATGTTATATTATCTCTCTATCTGACTTTTTCTTTGCAGAGGAATATTCCAAAAATACTCCAGTTGTGAGTGATTTCATGAGAAAAAATCCAACCTTGACTTCTTTTGTCATGCAGCAGCTGCAGGTTAGTGCAGTAAAGGTTGGTGGATTTTTTTTCACCATATCTGTATTTTTTAAAATCCAAAGGGCCACATGTGGAGAGCTGCATGAATGCTGAAAGAGGCTCTTGTAAAAACAGTACTTTGAAGGGGAGGGGAAAGGTCAATATAGGCTTTTTAATTATGATGAACAAAAGCGCAGCTTGTTCAGTAAATAAAACATAATGAACGTGGAAACAGGAGATTCCCTCGTGGCCTAATGGAGGCTTGATCCGACTCCATCTCTGCTCCCAGAGAGTTTAAATATTTTTGTCGGACCAATTAGTCTGTTTGGTAAAAGTTTTCAGACAAATTCATTAGCAGTCTACAGCTGTGTGGGGAGTAGATGAAATTGAACGTCTCTCTTGTTATTCTAAACGTGATTTGTTTGGTGTTTCTCGCCACTCAGCCCCTCTTCTTCAAACAAAAGCGACATGTTTGCTCTGCCTCGCTGTGATCTTCCATGTAAATAACGTTACCAGCTAAGCTCGAGCACATTTGCATTCTCACATCCGTCTAATATGCGGCCAGCAACGAGCACAAGAACCCCACGCAGACTTTAAACTCCATACAGTTGCAGGAGGAAGACCGAGGCAGAGAGTATATAATAAACATAAACCCTCCACCCTCCCCCTGGACGAGTGGTCGGCCAGCAGACATAATGTACAGTCAGAGGAGGTTAGCAGTAATACTGTGAGGAGGAGTAGATTGAACCAGTCGTGGCTTGAACAGGTGGTTATCTGTGGCAGAATCACTTGTGAAAGGAGCTTTTGCCCTTTGATAGAGAGAAGATGAAGGTTGGGGATAAGAAATGGTTATTGATTGATGGCCGCTTTATCTGCTTCAACCCTGATGACCAGACAATGCAATCTAACTTGGTTCAGAGAGGTGCAAAGGTGCTGATGGGTTTTCAGAGTGCTTTAGTCTCATTTGTACAGTTTATATCATCTCAATGTTGTTATCTTGAATCAGAGGCATGCCTGTTCTCGCTCTGCGGCTGGACTTGAAAATTAAAAACAGTTTATGGCAAGACCTTACTGAAAAAATAAAAAAGAAGCTTAACTATTACCTTAGAAATAAAACAACTTACTCTTTTTTTCACATTTCATGTGATCATTAAAAGCTGCACTTACACCATATTTTTACATTGAAAATAAAAAAATATGACTTCATGTAATGAGCACTGGGTTGCTCATACATACAAAATCACAGATATTTATTGTGTGTTTCAGCTTATTGTTTTGCTTTTATGGCTTATAACTTAATTTTCTGTGTGTTTTGTGTTCCCCAAATTACTGGAATGAACCTCAACTTACATTAGGATCAATAGTCTGCTAACCTCTGGTCAATTTAAAACCATGATCACAAACCTCTCCGCTTCTCATTGTAACTGTTTTAACAGATTTTCATTTATGTTTTGTTCTGCTATATTTCTCTTTCTGTTTAAAATGAAATAAACTGCTCTGATAAACCCACTGTACACTACCATTCCAGCAACACATGGCAGACTGACAAGTGAGCGACTAGCTGATGACAATAATAACACATTTAGCAGTAAGAGAGTCAACTGGATGTCAAATTTATCAGTTGATATAATGCCAATGTTTTTTTTACAGCTTGTTTTACTGCCCCGAAGTGGCAAAAATAACCCACTATGGCAGATTTTTGGGAACTAAGGGCAGCAGAACCAAGCAGTGAAAATGTTTACAGTATTTAGCAGGTATGGGGCAACACTATCATTCATTTTAAGTTGTATTTTTTGGCCACCTGAGGAATATAGTCCAATATTTACTCTCTTTTAGCTCAGTTTTTGGTCTCCACCTCCTACAGTAACAGAAACAGCTGGCTCTTTAGCTGCTGAATGCTAAGCTCTCCAGCTAGTTGCTAATTTCATCTATCTACCACTGCGTACTGGGAAAGTAGTGTCAAGTGGGTTAGTAGAGCCTTTTTAGCTGAAGACAGCTGCCTGCTCTGGCCTGAAATGTCGATAAGAGAGCAGGGAAAGAGAACCAAAAGGTATTTTATGAGCTGTAAAACCAAAACAATGAACTGAAACCCTTGTAGGGCCGAGGAGAGCTGCAGAGTTAGGTGACCGCTCTCTATGGACTCTACTCTACAAGCGACCCCTTTCACATACAAGTAGTGATACTGTACAATCCATTGTTGCTATAAAAACTATTGATAGCCACTTTAATTTTTCATGGTAGTTGTTTTATAGTAGCACCCTAAACATTGCCTGAAATCCAGTGCACCCAAACACATTTTCCATTTCAGGACTTTATTTCGGTTTTACTCCACTGATCAAACCTGAATCAAAAACATCCATACTGCCTGGCTGCACTCAGCTATAGCTTATTAAGTGTGATTGCTCGAACGAAATGCATGGGGCGGAATGCATTTGCATCCTCTAACACATTACCATTCAATAAACAGAAAGCACTGGTATCATGGGAGACGTGTGGTTTATAATGAGGAGCCACATTGCTGTTCTCAAACGTCCCATAGCTCACAAAATGCACAAATCCAGATATATACAATCAGGCAGAGTACACACACACACACACTAAGACACAAACAAACAGACACACACCATAAAGTCAATGAGTGCGCTCCAATAAAAAGGCTCCAATCTCACTTCCCTCTACAAGCAAAGATCATTTTGGGAACACTGATGGAATACGGTGAGCCCATGTGGCTCGAGGTGGATATCAATTAAAATGATGTATGGCCCTGGTGTTTTCTAATTGGGACATGGCGATGTATTTAATAACACACATTAGAACCCTAATTAGAAGTAAATTGAGCTGCATCCCATTGTCTACTAATCAACATAGTGGATTGGGTGGATAAATAACCTCACTTGGAGGGTCTCTGTGCTTTAAAATGCTCACATTTCAAGAGACATCCATTTGTTTTCTCTGGCTCAGTTAGTGCAGCTTCAGCTTTCAGAGGGGCTTTATTGAGCTCTGGGTTGAGCAATTTGTTGGTCACCAAATAATAACGTTGCATCCTGTGCTGCCTGCGATGATAAAACTTTAATGGCATGCTTTAAATCACTGACGCCTGGCAATAAATAATAATTTCTCTGATAGATGCTGAGATGGATTAATCATGATTAATCATAACACTTTGTTCGTAATAAAGCTGAAAGTCGACCACCAGTCAAAAATGTGTTTTCTTCTTGTTCCTGCACTTGAAATGTGTGAGCTTCACTGTGTAGAATGATGTATGTGCAGAGTTTGACACCGCTGTGTACATTTTCTCTGTGCTCATTGAAAATTTGCTTTTAGGAGGCAGAACTACGAGCACTGTGATGTGGAAACTTGAAGCAGTTAGCGCACATACACTTAGAATGGACTTTGCATCAAAGTAGGAGACATCTTGTATCCAGTAGATAAACTTTGCATCTTTATATATTGTGGCAGAAGGAGTAGGTGTCACTTGTAAGGGTTTCAGTGTGGTAATTCCCTGCAAAAACAATGTCAGACACACATTAGAGAATTTTTATGTCAAGACAAGACACGGCAGGTGCAGAGGCGTGCAGCAGGAGAGAAGTGACAGAGTCAGCAGCAGGTGAGCGTAGAGTCAGAATATTTTCACATCTTTCTTGGTTAATTTTTTTTTCGACCAAGTCGGAAAACCAAGACTGTGTTGATGGGTTTCTCTGTTTAGTAGGGAAAATAGAAGTAAGAGTGTTTTTCTTGACAGCCACATCTGGCAAATTTTCCCATCTAGCCCGCAGAATATTAATGAATTGAGAAAATGTGCTCATCTTGTGAGAGTGATTGACAATGTGCTTGCCAGCCCCTGGGAACGAGCCAAAACGTCTGCAACTCATAGTTCACCATTTCAAAAAGAATCAGATTATTCTCTCTGCTCCAAGGACCCACCATCAAACTGTCCAGCTCCCAGGCTGGTCATTGGAGCTGTTGGAGAATCACTAAGCTAGTCTGTTAAACAAAAGAGGCGTCACTTGAGTTTATTTTCGTTGGTCAACTATTGTATTGAGTCTTAAACTGAGCATTTATTTTGTTGAGAGTTGCTGAGAGCAGTATCTAATGTTATAATGTTGGATTTCCCATGTTTTTAGGAGTCTGTTCACACCGATATAATAATTCAACACGCTGGACTTTTCAGTGACTGCAAAACGATTGGGGGGGGAGAAAAGAAAAAGAAGAAGTGCGCCTGATTATTGTCACCCTGTTCCCGGAGATCATGTCTCTTTGTGTAACTACAGTACCTGATTGCCTACTGTGACTTCATCTAAAAGCGAGAAACGAAGAATCAAATTAATCACATTGTTGGTCCTAATAAAGCAACAATAGCCTTTTCACTTGGCAGGAGGCGCCTTCCATCACAGATAATTGGAATATGTATGAAAAGGATGTAAAGTAAAGAGGACCACATGACCTTTCCTGTGAATTATTGGTACATGGTACAACAAAGGCAGCACCATAGAATTAATGTAGAAATCAGACACTGTGTTTCTTACATATGTTTTTCTCCACTAATGCTCATCATGAAGGATTATTTTGAAGAGGAAAAATCCAAATAATGGTAAAATAAGCATCAACATGGCAGGTTGTTGGATATAAAAACATGCTTTTGTGCTGTAACAGTATGACTGTTTCTCCGAGAGGTCAGCAAACTGTAAATAGCAGTCATACAGTACATCCACGCTGACTGCAGCGTAAAACCCCCTCTGAGCACATTTATGGATTGGAGAAAACGTTTGACAAGCTCTCTGCATCCAGATGTGTCAGTATAAAGGATTATGTGTTTTATGGGGCCCGGTCTGAGCAGCAGATCTGCTCTTATAAACATGCACTACAATTTAGCCCAAGGTGTGCACCGGAAAGGTTATCCAATCAGCCTCTCAAAATGAGTGAATATCTCACCCGATGCAACGTCCTCCATCAGCTGCCTGAGAACTGATGGAACTTTCTTAAAATATTCCCGATCAGATTTGTTTCTCCGTCGTCTTGTGCTTTTCTCTTTTTCCCCAAACAAGCAAAACAACTCTTTCTGCATTTCCTCACTTATTCACAAATGGGAGTAAACACACTCACGTATTGATCGCAAACTCACTTGTACTGTATTGCTTATCTATATGGTAATGAGGGGGCTGCATGTCTCATTTTATTATTTCATCTTTCTCTGTCTCCTCATTACAACAGTACAGAGCTGCGAACACCTCCTGCGTATCTAGATAAGCCTATTTGAATGGATAACACATTCTCCTCTACATACAAAGGGTTATCTTTAAAAGAGCAAGCCCACCTGCTCCCACAAAGCCATTCATCATTGCAGCTCTGTACTCCTTTGTCTTGGCTGGATAATTAGCATAACTTGGCCAAAGAAGCCCTTCTTTAGAGGCAGAAAGATAGATAGATGGATATTATCTGTTGGACAAGTTAAAATGTCAGAAACGGCACCATCGTCGGATATATTTAGAGAGCCACTTAAAGGCAGAACTACATAACGGGGGGGCCTTCTCGACTTGGCACAATCTTCAATGCCATTTATATTCAAGTCCAGAATGGGGGGGTGCCATGTAATGTGCTGACATATTGCAGTGGAGTCACCGCTCGAAGATTCACTCTCATCCCTGATCACCTTCCAGCTTCGCCCTTCTTCTTTGTACAAATGAATAAATCTGCAGCGCCCCACAAACAAAGTCCGAAGGGAGGTACAGGAGCTTCACCATGAACAGATTTGCGAGTGTACACTTGAAAGGTGATTGTAAAAGAAGAAATTTGTGGTTCGCTTCCTCGCGGAAAAAACAAAGCCGTGGTCAGTTTGAGTGCGGAGCGAAATAAACTATCAGAATGTCATTAGACGATTCTCAAACAACTCCTGCAGCTTAATCCACTTCCCCACTGTCCATCTGTGTGCTCAGTATGCTCCAGACTGTCATGTTTTTGCACAATTTCTTGTATTAGCATGCTGCTTCTGTCTCTATTCCTACTTCTAATTTGCAACAGCAAATACAGCACAAAGAAATATAATAGCACAGTTCTTTATCTTTAACCTAATTGGGAACACTTTTTCATGAATGTTTATACTAAACTGATCTGGAAAATGTTATCTGACATTGTATTTCATTTGTTGCAATACAATATCTGCACAAAGCAACTGAAGCCTTATTAACTATGCCTATGTAACTCATCGCTATTGGTGTATGTTGTAACTGCAATGAAGCTGACCACAATCTCCATCCCCTCAGTCACCATTTACAGCCACCTTTCAAGCTAAAAAGACAGATTTTAGCTGGTGCATAACTCCAACAACGGTAATCTTTTTCTATAAAGCAGTGTTGACAATAGCAGCGAGGGGTTTTAGTACTTTGAGTCTATTCACCGGAATAATTTTCCTGCTTCTATGAACAAAGACTCAGCAGTGAACATTCGTCCCTCTGCACATTTCTGTGTTCTGTATTCTGTAGATTCGCTCGTGGTCAGATGAACGTAATGAGGGGGCCGGTGTAATTACCGAGTTGTGACAAAGTCAGTCTTTCCGTGCTTCAGGCCTTGTGCTGGCGGCGGTAAATATGGCTAATTACATCCTCTGCTTCACAGCCTCTTTATCTAAACTCAGCAAGACACAGACCTGCCCACCCAGCACTTCATTTCTGTGAACAAACCTAATAGGGACCTGATGTTTTTAAGCACCCTCGCAAATTGCTTTATAACTGTCAGCAGCATGTTACAACACGCCAAAGGACTGATGTGAACTATCAAACTCATAAATGTCTCAGTACACTCAGATACAAAGTTATTTTGACACGTTATATATATTAAGTTATATTGGACGCTACAACTATCTGTTGGGTCATCAGGTCATCCTCCATCCTCATACCTCAATGCCTTCCAAAATGTGCAGTAGGATTGTTACAAATGATTCATATGAATGCATTTCTGATTTGGTTTTGCTATTTTTAGGTAAGCAAAAGTATTTGGTTTAACAGACAACGGTCACTTTTCTCATAACTACGAGAGGTTGCATTTCAGGAGATTTCAGGAGACTTGAAGCATTAAGCGTTAAGCAAACAACTGATGCTGTTATTTTTCTGGTGATGAGTGTCTCAGCAAAACTAATCTGCCAAGACATTTATTTATATTTGAAATGATCATTTGTAACATCCACATGTTTTAGAAACTGAATAAATTAATGAACACAGTTCAAACTTGCCAGGGAAAACAAACATTGTTTTGTTGAAATGGCTTGATTAAACGATTTATTTATATAATATATATATTTATATATTTTTTTGACAGGGCCAGTGAACAGATTCTCAACTGTACCCACTGAACTGAGTTAGCTACAGGAAGTACAAAACATTTTAGAGTTATCCAGTGCTCTGCTGGAGCTCAGACTGAGTGCCAACTGCAGCATGGCTGAATCCAGATGTTTACACTTCTTTATGTTGCACAACACCACTTGGTTAGGGTTAGGAAAACATGATGGTTTGGCTTAAAATACTTTTTTTGGTTGCTACAAACACGGCTGGAAATGTCCCGAAGTCTTCTTAAAAACACCTGCTTTTGTCACCACAAACACAGCTGGAGATGGCCAGACTTCTTGTCAAAAATATCAGTTTTTCGTCCACACAAACATGGCATAGTCCTGAGGTCTCCACATGCTGTATATCCAGTGGTTTGTATAATAATTAGTAATTCCAACCTAGATCATTTGAAACATCTGGATTACAGTCCAAGACCTATGAAGTATTGCAGCTAAAAGTTAGCAACCCAAGTCAGTGAGTGAGTGTATCCCTGCAGCTTCACCGCCAGCTGACTGAGAGCTCAACTAAACCGGCTAAAGAACGCATCGTTTCAGTATTTTTCATGACATAATTTGTTCCTTTTGAACGAAATGTTCAACACAACACTAATCTGTAGGCTGGAGACAGAGAATATAATAGTTTGCTTTACTTAATATAAATGACTGAATATAAATCAAAGAGATTAATGGGAATGGAAACATTCAGCTTTTAGTTTGTGCCACAGAAATTATAAATGACGAACTTAACTTTCCAGGAAACTTTAAATTCAATACTCTACTTTGAGCCGAGCAGATTCAAATTAAGTTGCAACACTCACTCAGTTTGAACACTGCCATTAATGGTGTCAGTGGCACGGTGCGATTGTAATGACATCCCTTAAAATTCAGTCCAACATACTCATCTAACATTTTATAATCTGGCTTTTAGTTGATATCACTGGACTCAAGACACAAGCTCTTGAGTGGCTGACAGGAAATGAATGAAAGGGAAAAAGTCGTGTCTGCCGTCAGCTCTTTCTCAGCCGGTCCCGAGGTCAATAGTTCTGCACATGAGGGAGAGTGAGAATGAGAGGGAGCGAGCGAGAGGGACCGAATTTCACACGGTTCAACTTCTCCATCCTGCATCACATTATACTGCCTGAAAGGAGGATCATCAGGATGACACGGAATTCATTCTCCATAATTCCTCTGTCATATCTGTGATAGAGCACATCTCATTTACTGTAGCTGAGGGAATTAATTTCCTTCTTGATTCAAACACAGCCAATGCCTATTTCACACACTTGACTTTTCACCTGAGCCCGAATATATACACACTCTGGCATTTAATTAAATGGCCATCGAGTACATATGAATCCGTTATGTATATTCAAATTAATCATAAAACTCTCATACTTTATTTTCCATTACTCATGGTGAGCTATAAACCATTCATCACATTATTACAGCAATCTAATTACATGTGACAGAGTCAAGTGAAGTGTGAATTCAGCAGCACAGAGGTGTTTATATTAAAAAGGTCAGGTGGAAACCCGACGCCTGCAGAGAGCAAGTGCTAGATTTTGCAACTAAACAGCAACTTTCACAGCCAAACTGTGCAGTACAGTACACGCAGCCCGGCCACTCAAACATGCACTCCTGTCATGTTAACGTCAGCATGTTTGACAGCTCAGGTTGTACAGACTGAGGAGCTCATCGATCGCACTGCAGACACATCTGTGCCGGGAAGCCCGCAGATGTGAAGGCTGAGGAGGCATCAGGGAGGTAAACGGGTACCACGTACAAACGGCGCTCACTGAAGGAATGGAAGAAGTGGAGCAATAATGAATGGGCACATTTGTAGTCATTGTGTGAAACATCCTCATTTCTCACACCCAGTGTCATGCTCATTCACATTCCAGCCACACACACAAGTCCACACTGCTGTAACCCTGCTCTTCTCTTTCTCATTTTCCCCCTCAGCCCTGCCTGATTCCCCGTGGAAACTGGAGGTCATCGGTGTTAGGAGGCAGGCTTCGAGAGAAAGGGAGGGAGAAGGAAGAGTTACAGGTTCTAACCTCGGAGAATATCATACAGCCTCCGACTGTATAGCCTTCACATCAACATACAGCCAAGAGAGCTGCCTTACACATATGTGTCAGCTGAAGCATATAATGTAAATGTCACTCATTGCATAATCAAAGAGTGAGCATTGCAGTTGGGTATCCATCCCTTTGCAGCCCAGTGCATATTATATGGTAATACACTAATTTGCCTTCAAAATACGTGGAGGAAAGACATTTTTTTTTACAATTCAGGAAGTGTGTATGGTGGTCACATATGTCAGCCTGTTCGCACTCCCAATTCATCAATCATGGCAGCCTGGTCAGTAGCCCCACGCTTCTAAGTTTGACACTGTAGTTACCCCTCTAGCACCATTGCTTGTGCAGTAGTATGAAAAGCAAAAGTTGGGGGGCGGTTGGGGTGGTTGGAAGGTCATACACTGGACTCTGCTTCCAAACAGCAGGATGCACGTCCCGTTTGTGACCAAGAATCGAGAGTGACTCATTTTGGAGTTATGTAACGTAAGTAAATTAATTGATGTAACTTACGAGTGACAATTAGAGCCTAAATCTAACCAAAGCATGACCGTTTGACATTGTTAATAACACTCTTAAAGTCATTATATGTCATAATATGGCAGCAAGCTTTATTTTAAAAGTGGAGCTGTATGTTGCATGTTACATATTTACCACAGAGCCCTTCACATGCAGAACTGATGCTAGAGGAGTAGGTAGAGTGTCACAGTTGAAACTGATCAAGCTGCTGTATTTGACGAGTTAGGAGTGAGAACGTGTTGCATAGATTTATAAGAGGAACTGGATACCTGATTGCACCTATTCAGGTCAGTGAGAATTGTAAGAACTGCTCATGCACCAAAAAGTTATTTAGCTTCTGAGTTTAATTCGCGGGTATGCAGCCCACTGAATTAGCGCAGCAGTGTTTCCCCTGATGGCTTCACCAATAGACTTTACATTGTCGCTGATTTTTAAATCTCCTATCTCAGCTCAAGTGAAGCTTTACAAAAAAAAAAAAAAGAACCATCATGGAAGAAAAATGTATAATGGAAATAGTAATTTTCTTACCCCTTCTCAACTGCTCACTTAGTTTGCAGCTGAGGTATCCTCTCAACAGATGTCTCTTTTATAATGGTGATAATGATGGCCTTTGGAGAAAATGTATGTAGGGTAATTTTTCGCTGCAATACCGCAAGTATTGAAAGCAAGGCTGAGCTGTATGCAGGTCTAAATTGCCCAATACAATATGATAAAAAAAAAAAAGAAAAGAAGAGAATCAAGTCTGTAAAAAAAAAACATTTTAACAATCTCACAGAATCTCTTTCAAAAATGCTGTCATTTAACTTCACTTTATTCCATCGATGAAACCAAAAAACTCTCTGCCCATTTCACACACATTGATCTGCATCATTTCATGCAGTGCAGTTACCACTAAAGAGCACAATGAGTTTGCTTTCCGCTCAGGCAAACACAGATCGGCTTTCTTTACTATTCACTACGTTTTGACTCTGCTCTCCCCTCCCTCTCTCTCTCCCTCTCCCTCTCCCTCCTCCCCTCCAGACAGTCGCAGTGGTCCCTGCCTCATCTTCATTTGGATCTCCCTGTTTAGAAATAAATCACATTCATGGAACACCTGAGCTGGCGATGGGAACCGGGTGGGATCTGGGTCCCAGGTGGACCAATTCAAATAGCATTCAGTTCTTGTGTTAGTAACACACATGCGCGCGCGCACACACACACACACACACACACAAACACAAAGGTTATGGTCAATCAAACCCTGTGTCCTCATGGGTCACACATACAAACTATAAGCCCCTGCACACACATACATATTCTCTGTCACACTATTTCTTTGTTTTCTCTTTATGCTCTCTCTCCCCCTTTATCTCCCTCTCACACACACAGACACACACACACACACTTGCATTTTTCTCTGCCATTCATTAACTGACAGCTCGACACTCTCCCAGGTGGAATTGTTGGGAGGCGGAGGATTTGCATTTGTATTTTTCCAATATCTCCTCTGGACGGAGGATCATGGGCTTACCAGGGGAGAGAAAAGAGGCAGGCAGGACTGCAGCAGACTGACATTTGTTAAAGACATTCATCTCCTCTCATCTTGTCCTTTTTATAATTTGAGAGAGACGGCTCCTCGACCTGTTGTCAGTGGCTGTGGGGAAGGGCATTGTTGTTGAGGGGATGATGGGGTTTGCTCTACCTGGTCGCATACTGGGAGGTAAATCATGCGGTTCAAACCTGAGGTCACACACGTGCGAATAAAGCCGTCCTTGTTAGCTGGAGCTCGGCAGAGCCAAAGGACTGCTGCTGTCAGTGTGTTGCTGCCTCAGACTAAGATCTTGTGGATGCTGGAGTTTCTGGTTTGGGAATAAGACACTTACATGAGCATGAACTTCTGTGTGCTGAGTCATAGTCGAGAGAGCAAGTCGACCCCGAGCAAAATCAAACTTAAAAGATAGATGTTGCACAGGAAGACGATCTTTATTTTGATCCTCCCTTGCCAAGTTTCTGTAATGTTTTTTTTTTCCCCTCAGTAAAATCCCTTGGACATTGATCAGAGAGGAAAAGCATCTATCGCCCTCAGCGGGTTATAAATTAGTTATTATATAACCTCTCGACTTCTGATAGTTTTTGTTCCAACGGGTCTTTCATTCTTGAGAGAGTGTGAGACTACAGCTGAGGCAGGAGCACACTCTCAATTAGATTATGGTAAATGATCAAAATCCACTTGACAAAGCATTATTTCACGGCCTCAGTGACGAACAGAAGGTCAATCACAACATGGCCAGCATGGCTGTTCAGTAAAGGGCAGACTACATTTGTTTTGCTTGTTCATTTCTCTGTTTATTTGGATCCCCATTAGCTGCCGTATCACATATCACATGTACAAAGTGACAATTCAAACCAGCACCACTGACAAACAACTAATGACTACATAATGAAAGTTACCCATATAGCAAAGAAACATTAATTCGGCCCACATGCAGCATGGGACGATGGCACTTGGGCGGTCCACTCCTGTTTGCCAGATCGGAGCCACTTGCAGGCCAAAGCATGGCCAACATGTCAGCCGAGAGGGAACCGAACAAACCAGAACTGGCCCAAATCAACACGGAGTTAGATCCAACATGAGATGACAGACTTACTTCATACTGCAAGATGTACTATGATAATCAGTACACTCACAATGACAATTCTCTGACTCACTGGATGTAGGCTGTTGGTATAAGCTTGCCATTGGCCACCTTCAAGTCACATATTTCTCCCTGTTGCAACAGGAAACAACAACAACCTCAGAGCTAGCAACCTACATGCTGAAAATGGCCCTTAACTCCGAAATGGTTGCTAACAGTATGAACCTAAACAAGCTAGCAGCTCTTGCATTATCTTTGCAGGGATTTAGCCATTTTAATGCCAGGGATCGCTTCCCCACAAGCAAAACAAGGTCACCCCCACACCATTTTGCACGCCGCCCGAGATTACTGTGATTGGTTTAAAAAAAAATACAAACAAGCTGGAGAGTTGTTTTTTTTCCCCCTCTATCACTGAAACAGCACGGTGGAGACTATAATGACAAAATCATTATAAAACGCAAAATTACCTGAAATCAGTTTACTGAGAGTTAAATCTCAATAATTCATTGTTTTAAGTAATCTGTTGAGGGAGTGAATTTCCATTTATACATATATATTTTGTACAAAATGAATCATCAAACCATTATGATATTCCCAATACGACAGCTAATCAACAAGCCAGGATCAATTTAAATCATGTCAGCATTTGATGATGATGAAAGAAGAACCCTGCAAGCTGCATGCCCTGTGGTGGAAAAAAAAGCCCAAATGAACCAAACATTTGCTGCTGTAAGTCAGACAATTATGTGCAAACACACACACACACACACACACTCGCTCTCTCTCACACACACATGCGCATAATTTATGTCAACACCTGCAATGCTCCAAACAATAAAATCACACTTTGCAGGGCCTGGCAGTTCAATTTGCATTCACTCTGTGTGCATACTAAATAAAAATAATCAGGGTTACAGAAACATTATCTATTTTTCACAGTCCAGCTGTGTAAAAATAACTCACACTGTGCTGGCCTCCCTCCAACGCAAATCCATCCCAGCCTGTTTCCATACTACTACGAGCCCCTGGTGATCTGAGCTGGTTCTTCAAATTGAAAGTAACACTGATCATATATAGATTGCCGAGAAGGACAGAAAGAGTTTGCGTGTTTAGTCGTTAGATGATATATATCATTTAGTGAGAGGACAGTTACAGCGCACATATCAGAAACTTTTGTGATGTGAAATCATATGTAACTTTGACTTAGAGTGTGAGACGACTTATCTTTTTACAGTGAACGCAGGCAGGAAGAGGAAAACTGGAAAGATTCAGCTTTTATGCTGGAGGCTGGAGATAAGGTAATCTCATTCATAGTTTGATTTTTGTGCAGAACAGAGCAGTGCGGAGACAAATAGCCTGTGGTCAGAAACGTACAAAGAGCAGCCAGGAGTTAAATAGGAATTTCGCAGTTGGGGGATCTATTTTTGATTTTCCTTTGAGCTTTACTGGACAGGTCTATTCTGTCTGGCACAGGTACAGGCTCAAACCCTACCGTAGATACCAGAGCTCAGTTACAACTGTCCTTAATGCTGATGTAACTCCATTAAGCGACTGGTGTCGGCGTATAGTAAAATGTTTTATCATTCCAATAAGACCTATAAGGGGTTTCATTGAGGAGTATAGATTGGTTAGTCGCCACTGGGAGACATTTACTGTTGCACAGTCTCACAGTATCAACTTTAGATTAATTGCAGCTCTGCCCCACAGCACAGTTTGTCATTCAGATCAGCTACAATGAACAAACACTGGAAAGATCAGAATCCATGGTTTGATGGTGAATTGTTTTGAATGTAAATACATTTAAAGTTTTGACAAACCCATTATTTATCTTTCTTTTCTTCTTGGTGAGCAATTCTCTGGAAAGACAGTTTATTTGTTAAGTCAGTCTAAGCCAGCATATTTGATGACCTGGGAGTGACACTCAATAATCAGCTATCTTTCTCCAGAATCACTATAGACATGCAAAAAAAAAAAAATGGTTTGCACCATTCGATTCAGAATATAAATGTCAACTTTATAAAGGAGGCTTTGAAGCCTCAAACTACTCGGCACAGCCTTAAAGCGTTGCTAGATGTGTGTTCATTTGATTACAATTATCTTGACTGCACCATAAATGTGTTCCCATGCATTCGTTTTTATAGCGCAAAAAGTTTTTACACTTGGCGGAGTTGGAAAAGTGAATCAGTTACATAAGACGGACATTAAACATGACCTGAATGTCCACTGAAAACGCTAAAAGTGGTGGTGGATGAAAACATCAGATGTGTGTGGACTGTTGAGGAGATTGAGTCTTCCTCAGATAGATACATGAAACCACCTGCAGTGCCACATTTCCATTGTGATTTCTACATTTACAGTCTCCATAATTTCCATAATCTGAAGTTTAACTGTTCTTTTAATTAGGCCATCTCAGTGTGCCCTCCTCTTCTGCAGTGGTTTAATGGCACCCGACTGGAGAATTGGCCCGACCAGCTGTTTATCTGGATGAACAAACTCCTAATGTTCACACAGCTGTACTTGATGGAAGCATGCATCAATTTCTACAATGGAAAATTCCTATTTTTCTTTTATAGCTTATCGAAAAATTCGGTTAAAATTCAAGTTACAATTGGATTGGAAACACTGACTTATGCATAAATCATATAAGTGGCCAAACAGGTAAGGGCTCATTTATGCTAAAAGTTATGTATATGGACAGAGCCTTTTTTGTTGTCTTTCTTGACCTTAAAGTTTTAGTACAGATACATATGTGATGCACTTTTCTGAGCTCAAAGTGAAATGAACAGTGAGTGTGTCTGTCTGCTTCTACTTCATCAACATTTTCATTATTTCTTTCCTCAGATACCATAACAACCATCCCGGATACTGTGTGAAGGCATCAATAGTCATACCCCAAAATAGCATCAACTATCAACATGGAGTTATTGACTCAGACATGTTGTGTGATATTTGAGTCAGTCTTCAGCTCGGCCTGGATTCGAGGCACCCTTTCTCAGTCTCTTTCTGCATAGATTCAGATCTGCCCGGGATCTTCCATACAACATGTATGATGGCATGTATGTTCAATCCAAACTAGTTATGTGGATGCAGTTTCATCATTCATGTAGTGTGAAAATTCTCAGGTTATAAACATGGGTGAACAGGTGTTGCAGTGACTGTGTGATGCAACAGACCTGACTTTTCTAAAAAAATTTGAAAGAAAGTGTTGAGGGCAAGTTTTTATTCAATGTGAGTTTGTTTTGAATCTGAATCATTCACAAACACTTTTTTGGCACTTCTTTGTTACAGCTGCTGTTACCAATATATTTTCATTTCTAAAAAGGTGTTAAATAGCTCTATATTCCAACAATAATCACTGTTATAGAGTGTTTGGTCAGTAACCCATGTCTCTCCTCTGTTCATGCAGTAAAAGAGAAAATACATTTTCAGGTATCCCTGCGCACTTTATCCAATCAGGACAGAGAACTCCATAAAGAGGCGGTGCTGTTTGCTGCCATGTCCTGTGATTATTGCTGCACGATGTGGTGAGGTAGAGAGGAGGGAGGGGATTACTAACTGCAAGACAGACACGAAGTTAGCTAAAACAACGACAAGGCTTACAGCAGCTTTAAAGATCACAGTTCACTTTGTCTTTGGTTAAAAGAAAAAGTACTTCAGTTATGGACAAAGAGAAGCAATGTAGCTCCAGACTGAATCACCTAGAAAACAGCATTTCAGGGAGATAAATTGGACTCGTTTTAAGACAATTTTCACTTCTTCCATTGGCAGATTTTTTTTATTACAAGCGAGAAACACCTCATATAATTTCTTTCTTAAAACGTACTTTTAAATGGCATTTTTTCCATTGAAATACCCTCACAACATGCACTGCCAACTGTACGACCATAGTGAAATGACCACTTTTACAAGTTGGTTCTGAGTAAATGTAGCTCTCCCGGGTTGTGTTTACTTGCTCCATTTTAGTGGTCTTACTGTCAGAACATGAAAGCTATCCACTGGAAACTTGTCCTGCTGCGGCTGTGATCTGGGTTTAGAATAAAAACAGCCCAGTGTGAAGAAAACTAAAGGTTCATGGCTTTTCTGAAAACATTCAAGACTCTAGTCGTGTAAGACCCTGCTGCTGGCTACACTTGGGAGGACAGTCTGAAAGGTGTGGTAGCACTCTCAGAGTGCATCGTAGGACGTTGACATTTACCTGGTTCTAGCTGGGAAACCTCCCTTGCTGAAAGGGTAGAAAGCGGTAGTAACAAGGTTTGCCATCGTTGAAAGGTAGTGTACATTGTACCTTTGAAGGTTAATGGTTGACTTTACAATTTTGCAAACAAGAGTACAAGAATTCATGAAGAAGCAGCCACAATGCCTAAATCTGAATCTTTAAATATTTTCAAAAATGTCAGTCAACAGCTGCATTCAAACGGTACGCACAGACTGTATACAATCTGTAAACTACTTGTTCTAAAAAAGTCTGACAGGTTGCTTTCCATGTTGCTTTGTCCTCACATCTGCACAAACAAAGAACAAAATAACTGAAGCATGGACACATTTCAGTACCTCCACACAAAGGGATCACAGGAATATGTGTCCTCTTCCCTTTATTGGAATATTTTTTTCTAATTTTGGGGATTCGGTGAAGTGTGAACTCTCAGAGATAGATTCTGGGAGACACAGACAAAACAATCCACTTGAATCCATGTGTTCACTGTCCTTTCCCCCCTAATTTTAGTTGTTCTTTGTCTGAATATGTTCAAAGTTGTAAAGGGGGGTGGCACACAGCCTCATCCACAACCAGCGTGAAGAAGCCTGGAGGAGAGAGACTATTGATTGTGTCACCTTTCCACAGGCTCTAGGCTGTGAGGGCTCTTTGTGGGTCCGGCTCTCAGTGGAGGACTCAGGCACTTGTACATGAAAAGACTCAGTGTATAAAGCAGCTGGGGCTGGAGGGGAAAGCTGCACGGGGCTACAAACTCCTCTTTTATGTCCTGCTGACTCTCTCCCTGTGCATGTCTTACTCTCTCTGTCACTCCTGTCTCTTTATTACTCTCTCTGTCTCCTCTGCTGCACTCTCTCAGCCTTCAACGCTTGTTATTGGGTCAGGTAAACAATGTCTTATCCCTTTTTAATTCTTTAATTTGGCAATTCTTCTGAGAAATGCTGTCTCCATGGTTGTCAGGTAACAGAACAGATAGAGGTGCGTTTTTTGCAATGATGCAAAAGGTTGCCGTCTCTATTTTTTTCTGGTTACTGTTCAGATATGAAGGCGGTGGCTGGCGCTGGTTCCTGTGGCAACAGCAGTGCAGCCGTTACTGGCCAGATGGCTTCAATGGAGCCATTTTACTCTGAACAGAGGTGCTTAAGTGGTGCACTCTCACTTTAATTTGCTTCAGGATTGGACCTGTGTTGTAAAAAGAGTTCCTTTTGTCTATTCGCCTATCATGCCGTTGTCAGAGAGGCTAATTAGCTCACTCGAAAAATGTTTTTACACGAGCCAGGCAGATGCTGTTAGAAAAAAAACTAAAAAACGAGACGAAGCCCGGGAGGCCATGTTTATCCCACTGAGGCTGGAGTCACCTGCAGTAAAGGCCAGCAATCAGCCTGCAATTACAGTGTAACCTCAGCTAATGGTTCTGAAGAGTCCATTCAAATTGTGTTTACACTATACGCACACTCAGTCAGGTGCTGTGATGTGCGGGTCAAGTTCAGTTTTGATAGAGAATAATAGAAATACTAAAACAGCCAATCACACGCTGGCAGGTAATCATTTCAGAAGTGGCTTTCACGAATTTAATGATTGTTACTGATGTCCAAAATGACAAAAAAATGCTTTAATGGAAGAGTATTCTGCCAAAAAGAGAAAAGACTACAAACCATAATGTAAAATGATTCACGTTTTGTTAAACTAAATCATAAATCTTTATACAAGTTTAAACGTCACAGATCTGCCGGTGGGCCTTGCACCAGTTATTGTTCAGAAGCTCTTGGGCCTCATTTATCAAATCGACTTATGATACATTTTGATCTTAAGCAGAAAACAAATTTTAAAGCTGCTGTAAGCGTTATTTTCTTATTAAACTTAGTGGTAAATAGCTCTATATCCCAACAGGAATCACTGTGACAGAGAACTCCATAAAGAGGCGGTCCTGTCTGCTCGGGGAACAGAGAGCAGGATCCTCCTGTTCTGGTACTTACACCAGTGATGGCTGGACAGGGAAAGCTACCAGTTCCGGCGCTCCCACTGGTGGCTTATACCACCAAATAGACCAAGCGATGAAGAACCCTCGAAAAAAGAAAGAGGCAAAGAGAGCTGCCTCGAAAAAAAAAAAGAAAGGAGTCGTACACCTGTGGCAACTCAGAGAGAAGGGAGGGGATTGCTCACTGCAAAACAGAGTTAGCAAAAACGATTTACAGCAGCTTTAAGTAGATATTTATAAAATCTGACTTTGACGTGGAAATGATCTTATCTCTAAGCAAAGTCTCGAATAGATGTAAGTGATTTTCCTGCTGAATATGTAGGGGTATCACAGTTTCAGACATATAAACGTACAAGCCTGTTGTGAACCTTAAGCATAAACGTCATGAACAATGTGCAGTGGTGACACACGCCTCAAAACTGTGTGTTTGGCTCTGTTTGTTAACCATCGTCTTAGTCCAGTGAATAATACATGCTGCCTGGCTCAATCTCCTCTGGTCTTGTCTCTAAAAAAGTTTTCTTTTTAATCCATGGATATTCGTGACTAAACCCTCATTTGTGCTGGTATTATATAAGGAGCAATCGCAAGGCAAGTCCCATCAACTGAAGTTGATTTGAAATGTATAGATCATAGATGCGTAAGTTACAGATGGGATTCTTAGAACCCTTTACCCTGAGTAAACTGTCTTTCTCTGGCTTTGAACAACAAAATATATGACAAACTTCTAGTTTAATGCAGAATTCCTACATGTTATAGATTTAAACAAGGTTTTTTAAGCTCAGCATCTTTATACGTCAAATGCACGCACACTCTGGGAAGCTCAAGTATAAATCTAAGAACATTTTTATGAAAGAGGTCCCAGAACTTCTTTTTTGAATTCTGAGATCTTTAAGGTTTTCAAAGATATCAAATGTGTCAGGCTGAATTTGGGGGAAATGTGTTGGACAGGATGTAAAAAAAAAAAAGCATTTCCATTTGATGGAAGGGTGCTTCCACAGAGGCACCATCCCAAGAAATGGTTTGAGTCTTGTGTTTGAATATTTCACTCAGTGTTAAGATCATAAAACGTCTGTGAAACAGCTGGAACAAACTGCTACAGAGAATGTATAGTGAGAAAAGATGATTTTTCCAACATTAAAACGATATAAGGGGGGGAAATAAGAGGGGTAAAAAACGTATATGTTCAGAAATTAAACATTCTTTCTCATTGATGCTAAAGTTTCAAAGAGAAAATCCATATGGACTCCGAAAGCACAGAAGCACTGGATTAATGGGAGAAACTGCAGGGAGAAAGCTTAAATCTGCTTGTTAATGAAGCAGATGATACTTGTTAATCCTGGATTGCCTTTGTTTGAATTCTGATGAACTAATTGTTGAAACAACATCACAAACACACAAGATCAAGGCCACCTGGTTTATTCTTAGCATTGCTGGACCCACAGTTCAACTACTAATTATCTCTCTACCTGCTGCTGATATACAGTATTTACAGGTTTTTTTCTTGTACCGCAGCAACATCAATCTCTGAATCGGACTAATGTCTCAGCAGAGGACGCTCACTCCTACTGTGCTGATAAGGATTATATTTATCACAGGGATGGATAGCTCATTAATTTCTCCAGAAATACCATCTGGGGACAACATCAGACTGCAGTGCTACTTGAACGAGGCCAACACACCATAAACTTCCTAATCAACCCAGCGTACACACTCCCACAAAAAACAAACCGTGCTCATGCTTCTCTTCCTGTCGGAGCGACACTGTGAACTCACAAAGCCACTTAAAGTCACAGAGGAAAAGGTCAAGCTGATTGAAGGGAAAACGAGCTGGCTCAATGGTACGTGGCTGCAGTAACAAGCGCATTCGGGCTGCCTTCTGAGCATGCTGAATTGCATTAGCCACCTTGTCAGCTGGAGACAGTCAGTCCGCCCAGTGACCTGTTGTGTGAGATGTAATTATCCGCTGCAGTTCTTCTGCTGCGTTACAGGTAATTGATGCTTATTTCCTCAGGAAGGGTTGAAATCTGTATTGATTGTCAACTTAAGTAGGCCAAGTTTATCACCTGGCTCTCTTCCTCCTCCCTAAGGAATCAATACAAATTTCACCCAACAACCTCCTCCACCCATCTTCACCATCCTAAGAACTGAAGGTCCCACTCGCGCTTATCTACTCTCTAATTCACAATGCCTTCATAGCATACTGCACTGCAAAGCTCTGCTTTAGCCTCTTAACTCCCTGCTCATGAAATCTAATTACAGCCCCGCTCACTAATCTGGAATTAATTCACTTTAGATGAAGGTGATTGATAACGGCCCATGGAAAAGTCACCTAGGTCGCCCGTCAACAGTCTGACTTCCCAGTGAATAAAGGATGAACTTGAGTGATCGGGGTTGTAGACCAAATCACCGTCAAGTTGCGTCAACAACAACAGTCCCTGCAGGGTAGACAACTGGTGGTAGTTTTGCATTGCAGAGATATGTGAAATTGGCAAACTGGTTTATTTCTGTCATCATTTTCAGCCATAACTGTAACATTGACAGTGAGGTGCTTTGCTAGCAATTTTCTCTCTCTCTCTTCCAAGGAAAACAAAATCAACCTAGAAGCACCTCAAAAGCAGATTTCAAGTGTTGATGCTAAGCTAGGTTAGCCACCCGCTTGCTGTAGCTTAATCTGTACTATACAGACATGAGAGTGGTATCGATCTAAATGTTAAACTTTTCCTTTAAAACCTGTGTGAAATAGTCTTTCAACAGTTTTTACAGTCCTTGGTGAATCCAGCCACCCCAACACAACAGCTCCCACCTGCTTTTGGCAGGTCTTCCCATCAGTGACGGATAGTGGCAGAGAAACAGTAGAACACACTGAACAATGATATGGGCCATATCCTTCTATAGAGCTGACAACAATCTAAGATGGAGTCTGTGGCTGATGAACACCTCCTCCCCTGTAGAGTAATAACGTGCACTGAGCCAGAACCCTGGAGAAAGAAGCTGCAGGGGTGGAGGGTCGAGCGTCCCTGACTGTCTCTACAATAGAGCCTCACCCAACGGCTCCAGGGGACAGACTCAAAGCTGAATTATGAGGTGAGGATAGCTGGCCCCTCCATTGCTCTGCTGTCAGAGGTAAGATGGACCCTTTTAAATGGTCATTTCATCCAAATTGCAAAAAAAGACTGCTGTCTTGTCAGCACAGTCACCAGAATAAAAAATGTTGACATTGTACATAAGAACATTTCTACAATACGTATCATATTATGTTTAGATTGCATGTATGTGAGCTGACTTTCTTATAAGAGACATGAAGACATTTTCCTGCTGTGTTTGTGGCGACAAAACTACGTGTTTAAGACGAAACGTAATCCTTCTGTGACCCTAACCAAGTGGTTTATGTGCCTGAACCTAACCAGACCTTAAGCACAGCGTTGTCACAACATAAACTTGAAAACTGAAATCTAAAGTTAAGTTAAATCTAAAACAGATGTGTGGTTTGCAATTTCTCAGTCCCCGTGATTCTGGATAATAACAGTATCCTACCACTGTCAGTAGTATTTTCTACGGAGGAAATTGTCTGGGGGTGACACAGTCTTTGGAAAAGTCCGCCAAATAAAATGACAAAACACAATGTTTGAAATTTCTGATCCGACTCCCCATATCAGCAGGTCGACATCATTTGTCGGTGCCTTCCAGAATTATTTTCTGATCCGAAGCCATTAAGGTCTGGTTAGGTTTAGCTACAACAGCGAATCATTGTATGGGTTAAAATAACTACACGTTCAAGGTTAGGTAACATGTGGTCATGGATAAAAGAATCAGTGTCCTTTGTCAAAGAACACAGGAAGCGAGCGGTAAAGTCCAACTGTCCCTCCTCCAACTACCGACTTTGTTGCTCCCTAATAGTGTGTCCTGACTTCCTCCTTCGCTGACAACAGCCAAGAGCCATAACTACTACAGCAACAAGAGGACTTTGTCACTTGGACATAAACAAGCGTTTGCTGAAATGAGTGTCGCTAACATTTTTTCCTGAGATGGAAGTCTCAGAAAAACAGGCTGCTAATTTTTCTCATGTCATTTTGTGATGTTATAAGCACCAAAAAGAAAATCCCAGCTGCCTCTATTGGGGTGAAGCCAGAGATCTCAGAAATCTCAAAATATGGACAAAGAAAACCAAGAATATCTAACCAAGCATGGACAGATACTCAGCCCAGTCGCCAGTATATAATGTTAGCAGTAAATGATAAGTCCAAGGTTGACATCTGTAGCAAACCCACAGTTCGAGTCACACTAGTGGATATTTTTAAGGATACCTGGGGATATTTTCATCTGTTTTTGCTGCATCAAAAATTTAGCGAACATTTATTCTGGGGATTGGGTTGAGACACTACTAGAGAGAATAATAAAATAAAATAAGTTGTTTTTCATTCTTCACTGCTTATTTCCAATAAAATAATATTTTTTCGTTCCGGCTTGAACTGTGCTTAAACGCTGTCAATCAGCAGCCTCCTTGAAGGCTGGAATGCAGAGGAGCATTACTCAGTGAAGACGCAACCATGGAGGAAGGTTTCTACCTGAGGGCCAAATAACAAATACTTGAACTTAGATACTCTGGTTTCATCCTTTCCTGCATTTAGTTTTGCAGATACACAGAGGTTTTTCAGTCCAACCATATTCCACGCTGCTGTAATAGACTAACATTATCCAGACGACCAACGAGCTCTCCATTCAAGATGAGCTCAGGGATGAGAACAGAAAAAAAAAACGACAAAGATAGAAAGATAATGGGCGAGAGGCAAAGCGTCACACTTCAGATTTAATGGACTCTAATGACTCCATTTAGACTCTTCATTTTGCCTCGCTGAATGAATAAAACACAAACTATTTTGGTAAGAGCTTTGAGTAAAGGAGACAAAGCCCAATTATTGCCAAAAACAGAGCAGTAACTTCATGACTGTGGAATTACTTCTAAAGAGGGAAATGAGACCAGAGCAGCTGATATCTTTGTGCTGATGTCACTGAACAGAAGCTGTATAAGCACTAATTACAGTACTCTGAAGGCTATATTATTGTGCATATATCTGTATACATATATCATATACAGCAGATCTGTTATAGGTAAGATAAGCAGGTATACGTAATAAATGGATGTTTTAAGTGTGTAATTCAGTCGGAAGACAAAAGCAGTGACGTTAGCACGCTCAGGTTACTTTCAGCTCTGACATGCATTTGTATTTTTCATCTCCAAAACAAAGCTTTGCACTCGATCTCGGGTGTCCTGGGTGAGAATGAGTCAGTCTCTCTCTACGTATACTGTGACAGTGGAAAAAAAAGGAGAGAAAGGAGAAGAACAAAGAAAGGAGTCAGGTGAAGCCTGCAGAAGAGTTGTACATCTAGAAGATAATGGTGATGTTGAGGTATTTCTGAAGTCTCAAATTACCGTCATGTAACTTTGTAGAAAATTAATGAGTTACGAAGCATGCACACAAAGAAAACCTCTTTGCTAACCAATACAGCGCCTCATGCTGAGCAGCGCTGTCATGCCTTACATGCCTCTCTATTCATACGGCTGTGATGAATATGCCTTGATTCGCTTTCTTCTTTTCCTCAGGAGTGTTGAAGCGATCTCTTTGTAATAAAAAAATCAGTGTCTGATTATTCATCCGTGAAAAGTTTTGTTCTTAATCAGCAGACATACTTAACAGTCTCTTTCTGTTAACCCCACGTGGTGGATCCATGCAAGGTAGATATGTTGCTCTCTCTCAAGAGAAAAGTCACTTTTGTAACAAAAGATTGGACATTAGAAAGGTTAAATATTGATATTTAAATAACCTCAAAATCCCACACAGTGTTGAAAAATGACAAAAAAAATGGAAAGCCACAGTAGCGGCATGAAAATCAAGGATTGATTTGCCTCAAGTATATTCCCTGTCAAACATCTAGGTACATTCAAGTTTTGCCATTTCTTTCTATCAGAGTAAAAGATGTCACTTCATTGTTAAACAACCACCATTGATGGAAACATTTGGTATAATGTAAGTACACAACTCATCAAAATATATCACAAAAGGTCTAGTCATTTTCTTACAGAAATATTACATATTTTAACTCTAAGTATTTGAATCAGTATCCAAAACAATTAAAAACACAACAGGCAAACTGTCGCAGTAAGTCTGCTGGCAGAGAGGAGCAGTATCCACAGGCTGACAAACACCAAGTCTACTGTGACTCTGGTATATGAAGGAATCTGGCGAGCCCTGAAGCCCAGAAGCATTCTTGTTGCTATCCTTCAGCATACAAGAAGCAGTTTGGCACTGTATGAGTCAATATGGCACTGATGCAATACTGGGTTAACTTCACCCAGTACCCATGGGTAGAAAACCACAAGAAAACAGATTGGATTGATCCAGTTATTATTACATTTTTCGGTTATTTACTCACATTTAAAAATAGTAGGGTTGCAGTCTGTTGTATGGCTATTCAAATAATCTAATAATCTTTTAGTAGTAAAGCTTGATCTTTATGTATCTAACACTGTATCAACAACTCATCATCCTCGGTTGGAGATCCAGTGTGTTTGTACCTGTATTGCATTTGTGCTACATTGATTTTTAGTGTGTTGGCAGGGGAAGATGAGATCCCCGGTCCCTGTTGGTACGTATCAAATTCAAAAAAATTCTCAGCAGAAAAGACTTGTTCAGACAAGTTCTGCTAAATATCAGAAAGTGAATTTATATCTGTTTATTTAATCTTTCGCTTAAACTGCAGCAGAACCACAAAACATTTTATTTACACACTGCAGTCTGTATGGCTACCCAGGGACCTGCGGGTGGTTGAATGATTGAGGAGCTCCCCGCTTTTTGCCTCTTTTTGTCAGTAATGAGGCGAGGGACTCGTTGAGCTGGCAGCCCACTAAGGGTGCGCTGGTGGGCAGGCACCCTTTGATGGCTGCTGATGAGTGGGGATCGTCCCGAGCCACTGGGGTGAGAGTTGGCAGGATGCGGGCTCTGTCCAGATGGGGTCTCATCTGGCCCTTGCCTTTCCTCCTCCTCTGCAGACCAGCTTCTCTTGCACACAATGGGACAGACCAGCAGCAGACTCTCCATCTCAAATCACACCAAATGAAGATGAGAGGTGCCTGGTACATCAAAAGTATCCCTGATTGCCAGGCATCTCAGAGAGAGATCCATCACTGACATTTAGAGTTTGTCTGATGGCCGGAGAGGGAAAGGTTAGATTTTAGATGTCTGATGCTGAACTGCACAGCAGGGGTGCCGCAGAGATGGGAGGGGATGCCGAATCTAAATTGGAAAATATCAATAGGCTATTAAAGTGGCAAACAAAGATTGAATTCATAAAGAGCTGTGAAAAGTTATTTTGTGGGAGGACAGTGAGATGCTAATGGGATTTTGCTTTCTCTCCTGTGCACTGAATGTCAGTTCTCTTATCAGTACCTCGTAAATCCCCGAGCTGAGGGTGGAGCTTAAATCTTGGGGAAAAGAGTAGATGGAATTCCACCACTATAGCCAGCAGCGAACCATTTTCTCATCTGGCTGGAGAATAATAAACCACAGAATAGGAAAAAAAAAATCTTTAAACCTCATTTGTAAGCCGCTCCTCAGAGTGGGCTCCTATTTTGCGCATGATAACATCACCAAACAATGTCTGCCGCTAACTGTTTATCAAATTGAGTTTTCTTCACTCACAATGAAGGGAAAGCTGCCTCTTCCCGTGGACACTATCATTTCGGGAGTGCATTGTTAGACAAAAAGCAATTATTGATATGGAAATGCTTTGACCAGTCCCGGTAATTGAAATCACATTTCACAGCTCACTTGCATCACGTACAGATTTAAACATATAGATGTCTAAATCCTGGCGCCAACAGCTGCCAGAGTAAAGTGGAAAAAGTTTGTTTAAAGGAAACAACAGCAGAACTCTGACTGTAAATCTATATCTTGTTACTGGGGATTGTGATTTCTCACTCAGAGCCTGGGACTAATCAAAATTCAGCTGCGGTATCAAACATCGCTTGGAGATTAGGTAGATTTCAGGATGCAACATACCCTAAATAAAAAGAATTAATGTTTAATTGATATGACAAGCTGCATCTTCTCCCAAGTGGCCACAGATGACACATAAATGGTAATATGATTAACGCAAAAGGGACATTTTTAATGGAAGAGCACCACAAAACAAACCCTGATGACATGATCCGTCCATGCCCTTCCCCACCCACTGTGTTTACAAATCAGCATTGCTCCTGTCCACTGGGAACTGCGAGCAGCAATGATTTCCGATGCATAGCAGATCCCTCCACCATCCCTCCTTTGAAAGCCCACACTAATTCCCCTTCCCTGTGCACACCGAGCTAAGCAGAGTTCCCAGTGGACCAGGTCCGTGCAGAGCAGGGTTAGAGCTGAGCTGACTGGCCAAGCATGGGAGTCAATCGATGCAAATCACTGAGAAACCTCCACCAGAAACAATAGGGGAAATGCAGTCGTAACAGCAATATGTGCTCGGCTATTTTTCCAGCCAGTTCTTCCCTCGTCAACACACCGCAAACCTCATTTTAACCACTGAGGTCAAAGCGTCAGACCGCTGAAAATATCGTAATATTGATTCATCTTTAACACAAGACACCGCCTGCGCTGTGATGGCAAAAGTGTCAAAGCCGTGAGCATGCTACTCGTGGATAACAGAACCTCATTATGTTATTCACACAAGTAATGACACAAGTCCACAGTGTTGCGGAACTGAGCTCACACAATTAACCTGCTGCCAGAGAATGAAAGTAATCAACCCCAGCGAATCAAAATGTATAATTAAAATGCAAATCCTCAGGGCTCCCTACAACTCTAAATGGATTATTTCAAATTACCTGTCAAAAAAGTGCCATTAATATTGCATCCACTGCTAAAAGTTTGGAGATAAATATTAGAGTCTGGAGGAGAATTGTGGATTTCTGGAAGTGATGTCTGTGTAGAATATCCATGTATTTATGAACTGCTGGCTATGTGCGCTGGATTTGCTCTGTTTAGTCAGTTATTTACTCTCTCTGATTGAGACTTCTACCACTGGAAGTCGGAGTACTTAACACTGAATAATATCAAATAGCCTGTCAGTTACTTAGCAGCTGACAAATTCAAATACTGATTACAAGACAGTGGGCTCCAGGACACAGGCGTGGTAAAGGCCCCCCAACCGTTGCGCACAAAAGCTAGACGCACATATTGAAAAACACGCTTGGGTCTTTCTATAGTTGTTTTATTTAACTATATAGACATTTGGCATCTCTGTGATAATTTTGTGTCTTTTTTGCAGTCATTTTCATCTCTTTGTGGTCTTTTCCTGCATCGTTCTGTTCATTTTAAATCGCTTTTTAGTCATTTTCCATCTTTTTGTAGTAGTTTTGCATCTCTTCACCTGCATTTGCATCTCTTTGTTGTCGCTTTGCTTCCTGTTGTGGTCATTTTGCATCTCTTTATAGTTGTTTATTTGACTTTGCAAAAAATAAATGTTAATGGTCACTTCAAACAGAGGTTCTGGCCCAGGAGTCTGTCTCCGAAACAGTCCCCAGCCAACCATCCATGTATGTACTGCATAGTAATTCAGCTACATCAGATACATATTCACCGGGAATCGGGTGCTTTCTATAAGCATATAAAAGTTCAGAAAAACAAATTGACTATTCACCAGCCCAAACATTGATCATTCCACGCTTTGTTTCCCCTCATATAATGAAAACTAAACAGCACATTAAGTCAGCGGCGGACTTCTCAGCCATCTGCTGGTGCTGCAAGTGAATCCTTAGTTTAAACAGAGCAGTGTGGCAGAGCCCATGTGTCCCTTGTTTCACTGTCTCATGGCGAAGATGGGGGAGGGCTGTCTCTTGTCTCATCACTGTCACTGCTGAATTGAAATGAAGCGTGTCTCGTCTGTTGGGGGGGTGGCAGAAAGACCGGGGCATTGCTCATTTTGCTGAGCAGATTACTGAGGGGGGGCGTTGGAAGGTATTATGAAGAGTGATGAGCAGGAGTAGGAGGATCACTAAGATGTAAAGTGCTTCATCTTGTGCCTCACCGAGCAGTGAAGAGATGGGGGCCAAACAGGTGGCAGAACTCTCCATCAGAGACTTCACACAGACTGAGCATCTCGACTCAAGGCACTCAATTCAAACTGTGTGGGCAAGCGTGTATCCACTGATTAGTTCCACTTGTTCTGTCCGGTCTGAACACCAGATCTGGGATAAATATTATTGATATTGCTCAAATGAATTATTTATCACTTCGGACAGCAGATGTCTCCTTTAGGGTAAGATTTCAAGAATGAGAGAAGAAATTCTTGCACTGCGATTCTCTGCTGAATGATAGTAAAAACTAGACAATTTCCCGTTGGGAAATCGCGAGAGTGGGCTGTGCTGCGCTGCATGTCTGTGTGTGTGCGCGTGTGAACCCCATGTACATTGATGATTTGATTTTTGAAAAAGAAAGTTTCATTTTTTTCCACACAGCCCCATTCATTGTCAATGAGAAATGAGGATTGCCAATGCTATGATACTATACTACAATGCAATGCTACAATGTATTCATTTCACCACCTACCATTCATTCTCAGCATCTTCATCTATGGCATTTGTTACAAACTAAAACTAAACTTGGAACATAAATAAACAGACATACACCGTCATTTTGTAACAGAGATAACATTTATTTTTTTTCAAAAAAACAAGCAGAGGAGGCCTTCTTCCTGGAGTGAAAAAAAGTGAAAGTTGAGAATTTCACGAAAATCTGACTTCCCTTATTGTTGCTGCAGTCCTCTGGAGGTCTTCTTGCTGCTGTCTGTATACATGTTGGCAGATTTAAAAGACATAAATTAGTAACAGATTTCAAAAACTGAAGTGAAAGTTGAGAATTTAATGAAATGTTACTTCCCTTATTGTTGCTGCAGTCCACTGGAGGTCTTCTTGCTGCTGTCTGTATAAATGTTGGCAGATTTAAAAGACAAATTAGTAACAGATTTCAAAGACTGAAGTGAAAGTTGAGAATTTAATGAAATGTTACTTCCCTTATTGTTGCTGCAGTCCACTGGAGGTCTTCTTGCTGCTGTCTGTATAAATGTTGGCAGATTTAAAAGACATAAATTAGTAACAGATTTCAAAAACTGAAGTGAAAGTTGAGAATTTAAAGAAATGTTACTTTCCTTAATGTTGCCGCAGTCCACTGGAGGTCTTCTTGCTGCTGTCTGTATACATGTTGGCAGATTTAAAAGACATAAATTAGTAACAGATTTCAAAGACTGAAGTGAAAGTTGAGAATTTAAAGAAATGTTACTTCCCTTATTGTTGCTGCAGTCCACTGGAGGTCTTCTTGCTGCTGTCTGTATAAATGTTGGCAGATTTAAAAGACATAAATTGGTAACAGATTTCCAAGACTGAAGTGAAAGTTGAGAATTTAAAGAAATGTTACTTCCCTTATTTTCTTCTGGGTTGTTGTCTTTGCTGGAGAGAGATCTGCTGCAGTCCTCTGGGGGTCTTTCTCACTGGATTATCCTAGAAAGACAATGACATCATCATTGAGTTAAATCACTCAATGCAAGTGAATCACTTTAAAAAAAAAAGAGAGACACTTACTTTGTGATGGACCTGGTTTGACATGCAGCTTGGTCTGCATCTCAGCTGGATGCTCAGCAGCTTCCTCTCTGCAACACAAGTAGTGACAACAACAACCCAGCAGAAAAATAAAAATAAAAATAAAAAAAATACATTTCATGATTAAACATACATTACGTGATTAAACACATGACATGATTAAATATACATGATTACATGATTAAACATACATGATTAAATGACAATTACATAACTTATGCGAGCTTGGCTTATGAGAAAAATTTGCTGACCCCATTCTAAAAATGAATAAATATATAAATAGATATATAAAAAGACATTTACACAATAAGATTTTCCAGCCAAGACATGCCACTGTAACAACATACATATGAAAAACAATTACATGAGACAAAAACACACTAAAAGACTAAACAAGACTACAGCATAATTTAACAATTATAATGACAGACTCCAGATACACTGTAAAACGTGGCAGGTCTTTGACATAAGAGCTGGAGAGGCTATTAGTCAGTCAAAATACAATAAACTGGACTGTGGTAACTGTAATAGGTTTGGAGAACACCCGATTGAAGACATTTATCAGGATGTGAAATGTAAATGTGGTCAATCAGTGTGTTCTTTTCGGTTGTCGAATTTGCTACTAATTGAGTGTAACCTCTGGACTGAAACAAATCTTTGATACTTTTTTTTCCTTTTGAAAGGAGGTCCTCATTAAAATCGCCACAAACAATGATGGGCTGGTGGTTTAACATGTCCAATGAGTCCAAGAGGTTTTTCAAGTTTTGGAGAAAGACTCCCAGTTGAAAACTTGGCGGTTTGTACACGGTCGCTATTAGCACTTTGACTGGAGCCTCGATTTTGACGACAACAAACTCCAAATCGGTGACCTGTTGCATGTACCTGCGAGGCTCTGCTTGAACAGTGTCTCGACAGTACATCGCAACTCCACCTCCCTCTTTTTTGGCCATGTTCACACAGCTGTTGTAAGACAGCTGTCTGCTACGTGTGAACACGGTGTACCCCTCCAATTGAAAAATTTCAGCAACAGAGGAGCCCGACAAATGCGTCTCTGTGAGACAAAGCACATCTGCTTGCTGGAGCTCGTGATGCGATTTCAGGTCCACCATGTGACATGGCAGACCCTGCGTGTTGTGGTGGACAATTGTCAAGACCTTTGGAGTTTGTTTCACAGATTGCGATAGCGTCAACAACGGTCTACAGCTCTGGAAAGATGCCTGGGGCATATTTTCCAGAGCGGTCTTGATCTTGGGGTCAGCGTAAATTTTCTTCTCATCAAAGTCAAGGATGGTGAGACCTTGAAGCGACGTTGTGCGGCTGAGCGCGACGTATGCCATGCCGGGTTCAAAAACGCGCTTCAGACACACAACGGCCGACGGCATCGTCATTCCTTGAACTTTGTGGGCCGTGCACGCAAAAGCTAATTTCATGGGGAACTGGCGCCGAACGACCCCTTTCTTATTGCTTAGGTGCTCCTCAGATCTTTCAATGTACACCGCGTTATCTGAGGGACCTAGCATTTTTTTGCGGAATCTCTGTCCTGCTGTAGGATTGTCCAGCAGGAGTCCAATCATCTTCACGCCTTGTGGGTCTTCAGTGACAATGTTCGAAATGGTTCCAAATGTACCGTTCACAAGGCCATCTTCCACATCTAAATTTCGGATCAACATAATGCGTACTCCTGGAGCGGCCATTATGTTGTCGGGCAAGTCTCGCTTGTGTCCTTTCATTTGCCCAGACACAAACGTCATGCAGCCAGTTCTGGGGTCTTTTCTAAAATCACGAGCTGCAATGCCAATCGCATTCTCGTAGGAGGCGGTTACGACCTCGGCGTTGTGACGGTCTACTTCTTTGTTTGTGGCGTAGATGTGTAGACTCTGTGCTGGACAATGCTGACTATCAGCCACTGCCTGTGTAAGCAGGAGCCTGTCTTCGTCTAACAAAGGATCTTGCTTTTGCTTCACCCTGAGACGGTTCAAGAGTTCAGCAAAAGCTCGATCGTCTTTCTGTCGCATGATCTCTGTCAGGGTGACCATTTTGAAGTTATCCCTCCAGAGATCAAACTCGGTCTCCTCGTACACACACAGCGGCTTGGCTTTGCCAAGGGGCGGCAGTTGATAAAAGTCACCTACGGCGAGGACAGACATGCCTCCAAACGGCTTCCGATTACCCCTGATCTGCTGAAATCGCCAATGCACGTAGGCAAATAGCTCTTTGGAGACCATGGATATCTCATCGATGATGAGAATCTCAGCGTTCGCCAGTGTTGCTCTGACCTCGTCAAGTGCATTTCCAAGACCTTGATAAGGTGGCTTCAAGGACCTCGGTAATTTGAGAATCGAGTGCAACGTGTTTCCTGATATGTTGAATGCTGCTGTACCTGTGAATGCGGTCAGCAGCACGGCGGGTTGGGACATGTCTGCGTCGTCCCGAAATCTCGGGAGCTCACGCAGAATTCTCGTTGCCTCGTGGTGAATGCACTTAATCACGTGTGATTTGCCACATCCAGCCCCTCCCGATAGGAAGTAATAAAACGGTTCTGGATTGTGGCCCCAGACTAGTTCAAAGCACCACTGTTGAACGCTGTAGAAAACGGAAGCCTGAGTTTCGTTCAGACTTTGGAACATTTTCCTAACAAAGTCTGGACTCAACTGTGGAGCGTCTATTCTAGGCACAGAGCTCCCCTTCTCCTTCCTAGTGCCAAATTCTGGGACATCTTCGCCGTTATGCTCCGGATCGCGAGGTTCGCATTCCGCCAGGCACTCCAGCCGGTCAACTTCAACTTCGGGCGCAAAAGAGTTCCAAGCATTCACGAGAGGACCGCACACCTGAAGCTGCTCAAACGCAGCGTCCATGTTTTTTCCTTGGCTCTCGTAACGTTTTTGGTTGCGCCCCACTATCTGGTCTACTGTCATACCCCACTTCTGGCCACACTTGTAAAACTGTTCGTAAGTGGGGTACGCTTTATCTGTCAGATCGGCGTCGGATCGATGTGGCAGATAAAGTTTCAGCAATCTTCTATAAAACTTCTCTGGATTTTTTTCCTCAGAGAAGCGCGTAAATCTAATGATTGCTGGTTTTCCTACGGTTCTTTTTTGGATGTATCCCATATCGTTTAGCAATTCAATTGCGTTCGGGCTTTCCTTTTGATGGCCGTAGAGTATTCTATAATCCGACGCAAACTCGGCCAGACACATGCCTTCAAACTCTCGATCGCAAGGTCTGTTGGCGTATTTCTCAGGCAACCCCGACATCCAGACGTCCTCGGAATTAGCTTCCATTTTTTGTAGTCTACCCATAGGGTGACTCATTCTCAGACCATCCTCGTCTGTCTGAATAAAAGCCACTGATCTGGAGCACTTCTTGAGGCGTAAGCTGCACGTACGGGCTACGGCCTCTTGAGCACTGACCTCTCTGTGTTTAGAGTAGGCCTGCATAATTTGTTTCATTTCGTCGCGCTTGTTAACGTCGGATTGTTTAACATCTTTGATGACGTTCTTAAGGAATTCCGTCATCTCGTGCTCCGGTTTGGCTACGTACGACATCATGTACATGATGCAACTATAATCGTCTATGACGTACTGGATGTCCATGTTTGCGTCCCACGCTCTAATCAAATCGGGATTGTAGGCATTAACCCAACAATCATTTGGATGGCGCCTCAGCATCACGACATGGTTGTTTGCCAGGCGCTGCGCGGCGGTCATGTATTCGTCGTAGGTCAAATTGCACCGGCAAAGCAAGTCTGTCAAACTGCTGAACGAAGCGGCCGGATCCATAAGCAGATCTCTAACTGGTTGGAGCGTTTGTTTAGCCAATCGTTGGTTTTCGGCGAGGGCCTTTTTCTGCTCCGCTATTTTCGCTTCGAAGTCTGCATCGCTTTCACCCTCGTTTTGGAAGTAATTAACTGTGGGGGGCCTGGTGATGAATGTTTTATCCATCGGTAGTTTTGGAAAGCCGAACCTGCAGGCTACATTTCCCTTCTTACAGGACTTAGAATGTCGCCTGCTGTGCACCTGAACCTCTGACACTATTTTGTGGAGTTCCGGATCCGTGTCAGGGTCGGGCATTTTGCAACTAATGTACCGATCTATAAATTCCATAATTTGTCCATCGGAGGCGTCTTCAAATTTCGGCGAATCTTTAATCCAAATTAGCATGTGGATGTGCGGGCTTCCCCTGGCTTGGAACTCGACGCGATAAAAATAATCATCTACTTCGCCGAGCGGTTGCGAAGGAGAGAGGATGAGGTTCGTCATGAGAGCTTCGACTCTCTTTTCAAACATGCGCATTACTGTGACGGGGTTGCTTCTCAGAATGTCGCATTTTGTTTTCCAGTCCAAATCTGAAAACTGCCCATGTTCACCCTGCTGAGCTTTGATGACCTCTATGAACTCAGGCCATCTCATCTCAGCAGCAGAGAAGGTGGTAAAAAATGTTGGTTTTCCAATTTGACGAACCATCGCGTGCACGTCTCTGAGCGTTTTATTCCAATAGGCTGGAGTGCCTCTAAGAGGTTGCATGAACCTGGTCGCGTCGTGGCTCATAATCAGCCGTTCTACCTCGTCCTTATCCTGGAGCATAACGTTGTTGATTCGGCGGCCGTCGCTGGTTTTGGACTTTCCTTTGCGCATTTGTATGGACATGCTATTCGTCGCGAGGTGCGTCTCTGTAACAAACTGCGCAAAGAAAAGATAACTCTGGTCACTTGCAAAACGCGTATCTGCAGCAAAGAGCCTACAATTGAAGTAAAGGCTCGGGGACAGGGAGACGCTTCTAACTGTGTCTAATGTGTTCTCTCCTGTCGGAAATTGCACAGGAAAAGCCATGGCCTCTAACTTGGGTATGGTGAAAAACCCAACCGGTTTGTTGCCTTGAGCGGGCGCAACACTAAATACTCCGTCACCATATGAAAGGATTTCCTGTGCAATGTCGGGGGGCTGCATGCAAGTGTCCAGGGAGAGGCCTGGTCTCAGCTCCTCCTGTTCGTCCTCGGCCGCCTCCAACTGTCCCGGTTCATTTTGTTCACTAAAAATGTCATCCAAATCAATGTCCATATCTTCGTCTGGTAGCCAGCCAGACAACCACTCCTCACTGATGGGCTGCTGCTCCTCTTCTGCCCCGATGGGCTGCTGCTCCTCTTCTGCCCCGTTGGGCTGCTGCTCCTCTTCTGCCCCGATGACGGGCTCCTCCTCTTCTGCCCCGATGACGGGCTCCTCCTCTTCTGCCCCGATGACGGGCTCCTCCTCTTCTGCGATGGGCTCCTCCTCTTCAAGCAGACAGTCAAAAGTGGCAGTCTCATCGATAAACACGTCTTTATATTCCGAATGCGTGTTTCTCAATTTCGCGAGGCCAGCCAGCACATTCTTCATATCGACGGTGTAGAAGTGCTGGTAACCTTTGTATTTAACATTTCTTTTCAATTTTACTTGAAGCAGCTGCGCTTCTGCTCTGGGCCTTGGGAGACTGTTGACCACCGCTTGCACCTCTGACGGAACGCACACAACAGCTCCGTGGACTGCTCTCTGTTGGCCTTTTGGCAGAGCAACCATTTTGGCGAACGGCAGGATTTTTGCAATCAGCTGCCTCTCAAGCATATTAAGTACAGCCAATTCTGTGGGGATGGGCGCCAACTCCAAATTGTTTGCGACTGCCATGGGTGGTATGCGTCCTCTGTAAAGGTGGCTGTCACAGGTGTAGCATATCCACTCATGTAGTCTCTCTTGTGGCACAGAGCAAGGGGTAGAGCACTCGCGGTCGCAAAAGTGGACATATTTTCGCGTCGCGCATTCGGCTGCCACTTTTGCGTGCTCACTATATTTTTGTCTTTTACATTCTTTGACCTGATTGGGAAACAAGGCTCTGTGACACACAGTACAAATGTATGTGGGTCCATGTCTAATGGACTCGCGAAAGACGGCTATGGCTACTGCCATGACCGGATCTATCAGGGGCTGGGGGCGGTGGGGCACAATTTGTCTGTATTTTTGCTTGATTTTAAGCGCTCTCTGCATCTTGTAAAATATACTAAAGGCAGCATTTGTGGCCAATTTGTTTTTTCTCTGCTGCTCGCAACGTTGATTAAAACGACGTTGAAATTCCAGATCATTGCGATATCTAATATTGAAATTTTGCTTTAGCTTTTGGCTATAGCGTTGATCTGTGTTGTATCTCTGAGACATGCCAAATTTGTGTCTGCTCCGAAACACTGTATCTGACTGGTATCTGTCAGTCATGACCTTCTTCTGTCTGGCGCGGAACGTGGCATCTTCTCTGTATCTTCGGAGGACTTCTTCCTTCTTCTTGTCTTGAACTTTGTCTTTGTAACATCTGAAGGATCGCTGTTTCTGAGGTAGACCGTCTTGGGCGTATCTTCTCCGTTGTCCTTGGAGTTTGTTTCTTCTAAATTCCGGACAGGTGCTGTATTTTTTCCTTTCATATTGCAATTTTTTCCTTTTTTCTTCACCAGACATGTTGACGGACGTGTGTTTTCTGCTGGCTTTCCGCGTCGCTCTTCTTCGCATACGCTTTGGCAGCTTTTTTAAATTGTCCGTTGCTGCTGGTGCAGGAGCGGTCTTGAGGACACGCTCTGCTGCTGCTGGTGCAGGAGCGGTCTTGAGGACACGCTCTGCTGCTGCTGGTGCAGGAGCGGTCTTGAGGACACGCTCTGCTGGTGCAGGAGCCGTCTTGAGGACAGGCTCTGCTGCTGCTGGTGCAGGAGCCGTCTTAAGGACACGCTCTGCTGCTGGTGGGAGAGCTGTCCTGGATCCACTGAGTGCAGGAGATGCCTGAGAGCGTTCTCTGGAACCAATGGCTTTGAATGACACCGGCACAAACTCGTAACCGGCAGAAGGTCCACGATTCGCAAAGAGTTTGTGCAGGTGGTCAGCCAAGTCACTGATTTCAGAGAAGGTCTTCATAATTGCAGTTCCGTGGGGGTGAGGTAAGCCCACCGCGTTTCTTGAGTGTGAATCAAACACACCATACCTGCCTGATTGGTCACGGAAAACTGCAATGCACTCTGGACTGACTATGATTAAAGCCAAATTAACTTCACCTGACAGACACTCTAACTGTGTGGCCAGGGGCAAATACCAAGCCTGGCCTCCACTGGCTTTCACAAGTCCACACCTGATTTCAGGCATGTGAACGTTACACACCATTGTGTCAGTCAGGACTTGTTTGGGAAGTTCTTCCACAGTGAGATGGTCACTGCGGAATGTTTTTTTGCGGATCAGCTCTTGTTTTACGCCTACATAAAGAGAATCTCCCTTTGCCAGCACTCTATCGAGGGCAGCAGTGTCGAACTGACAGCCCTCGTTCTGATAGGCCAGAAAAGTCAGGGACATGCAGGTACACTGGTGGTTCCTGGAAAACCTCTTGTACCTCTTGTGACTCTGACTATGACTAGCCCTAATAGCAGCACTAATACCAGCACTAACACCAGCACTAACCGGCACCTGAAACATAAGATAAATTATAATCATTATCATAAAGGATTACTTATTAGCATAATCATAAGCCTAGTTAACATTAATATTAGTTGTAGTAATTAAGTTTCATATACTACAGTCACAGCATAGTGACAGTTTAAGGAAATGTGACTAAAAACATTTTACCTACTGCAGCTTTAATTAAATGAATAACTATCAACTGTCCAATTAATTATACAATATCATTTCCACCAAAATGTCCTGATCAATTGACCATTTATAAAAAAGCTGACATATTGGACATACAAATGATTATGCAAATCATACTTGACCACATTAACAACACAGATTATTCCACATTTCAAATTTAAATGTTTTGAGAACATCATAAACCTTTGTCACCCCTTGTCATCTTGACCAAAGTTTGAAGGAGGCTTTAAAGAACCTTTAACTCTCATACATCCCTAGTACTTGTGTCACACCTATTACACATGAAGTAAAAGGTTGGTTTTGGGGTTTTTTTGTTTTTTTTAAACACCATTAAAAAAGGGTTAAAAGAACATCACTGAAATTTTAAACTCACCAGATTGACACTTCAAGATGTTAACTGACCAAGATAATAATAATTTTCAGAAAACCTCTGTTTCGTCACTTGTGTTTCTCTTTAAACAATTGATAAAATCGTGTCAAACTAGTTGTTCAGTTATTTTGTTCCTAATTTTATTACTACCATTATTACTTTTATTATTGTTAACAATAATTGTATAAATATATTAATTCATTCTCTCCATTTCCTTAATAGTTTTTTGGCATTTCAGTTGAAAATAAACCACACTTTCCCCTCGAACAAACACTTTATTGAGCCCACAATAAACCCGAATGTAAATGTCCTTACCTGTTTGGAAGGGGAATGAGCAGGGGAGAGTCCGTCGTCGATGATCCAGGGCCAGCAGGTCGATGAGGGTGACCAGGCGGTCTGTGATAAGTCATAACACCAGTTAATATTTAGACATGAGGCAACACACAATGCAGCAAATTTTCCAAATGTATTTCAATTACTCACTGACATTTGTGGACTGCAGAGAAAGATAATGGTATCAGACATGTTAAATGAACCAGTGTAACGTAGTTACAGCTGATTTTACAGTAAACGTTGTGTGTGTCAGTTGTGGAGTAAATACCTTCGCTGGGTGAGGAGAGCGACAGGCCGCAGCTTTAGGCATCTGGGACGGTCCAGCTGGTGAAGGGGTCTTCATCCTGGCCACCTGAGAACAAATAACAACAACAATTCAGTAAAATGAAGACTTTAATGACATTATGAACTTTATTCAATAGGAATAATATTTACCTTGGCAAGCGGTGAAGAGCAGGGGGTCGCCGGATCACCCAAACTACAGGACAACCTGACTGGAGGGGATCCAACCAGCTATTGACACATGAGAACAAACATGTTAAACTTCACACGTCTCAGTGTATGTTCTGTGTGAGATTGTGTCTGTTGTGTCAGAGAGTAACATACGTTGGTCACTGAAGTTTGGGTGCGGAGGGGTGAGCCGTCCGTGCTCCTGGGCCGAGGAACCGGGCTGGAGGGGGCGTCGTCCTCCAGTCTCCGTGACAGCCTGGCTGGAGGGGATCCAACCAGCTGTTGACAGATGAGAACAAATATATTAAAATTTAGACAGAGTGGACAATGTGGTTATGTCTCCATTAGGAGCCGTTTCAACTGTAAACACTGACTGTCAGTTGTGTAACATACGTTGTTCACAGGAGACTGGCTGCGAGGGGGGCGTCTCTCCGTGGTCCTACGACGCCTGGCTGCCGCTGGGGAGGCCACCTGCACCGTCAAATAAAAACATAGCACCGGTAACTGTAAGGAACACGGAGAAACTTTATAATACAGCTGAGAAGAGATGTCAGACCATTTACCTTCTTCCGCGCCGGAGGAGACGGGACGTCTGCCACGTCAGCAAGCCGAGAAGGAGAGACCTTCTCCATAGCACGAAGAACCGTGCTACTGAACCACATAGGGTTCAGTGGGAGGAAGGGCTCCTTCTCCTGTGAAAGAGGAGAAAAAAAACACACAAAGACACGTGAATATTTGTCTGGTCAAATACACAAAGTTTAAATACTAACCAGTTAACTTGTTGTGAAAAAAAAAAGAAAAATTAGTCACCTGCTGCTGAGCCACGCTGGCCGGACTGGGAACCTGCGACTGGGAAAGCACATCACATATTTGATTAAATGGCTGCTTTTTAGTTACGACTGTGAAACCCTTCGCCATAATGGACACAAACGCATGTAAACACAAGTGATAATAGAATTTAAAAAAAACCGTACTAACCTTGGGGCTCTGACCAATGACCTTCCATTGGAAGGGGTCAGGAGACCGAGGAGCACGTACCTGTCCCTTCACAACCAGCTTAGGAGAAACCTTCCTAAGCGGCGGTGAAGGGGTAGGAGACACCGGGGTAGGGGGAGGTGGTGTCTCCAGGAACTGCTCCGTCGAGGTCCACAGCAGCTCGGTCAGGATCCCCATCCCCTCACGGTCGCTCAGGTGAACCTGCAGACATGACAAATCCATTTACAAACAAAGTTCAACTCGTAGCTCGTGTTGACCGTTTCATATTAACACACAAGAAATTATAGACAATTAGACTTTTTCTATCACACATAGATGTTCTACTTACGCCGTCTCTGCTCCAGAGATCCAGGCGCGTACGGGGGAAGTACTCCTCCGCAGAGAAGTACCTCAGACCTAAAATGTAAAAAAGAAAAAAAGAGAGTCATTACAACATCCACACATGTATTATGACTTTATGTTCATCACAGACATTTTTAAGTACATTTATTTTTCTTATTGACAAGATATTGTTCTACGTACCCATACGAGCCGCCACGCGGTGGTATTCCTGGCGAAGGGCCCTCTGGTGCTCCTCAGCCTCGGTCAGGCGGGGGGGGAAGTCCACCACAAAGACCTGTACAGAGCAAAATTTTAGAAAACACCAATTCACAGTTTCATTCAAAATCACACACATCACATTAAGTACACATTATTTTTTAAAAGCTCATACAATTAGTCTTATTAGAGTAGTCAATGCAGTACTTCTATTGTTGTTAAACTACTAAGAATACAGGACAAGCGAGACATGAAATAAAAGCTTACCATGGGCATGCAGGTAGTTGAGTGGTTAGAGCGCATGCCACATACGCAGCGGACCCTGGTTCGAATCCCTTTGCTGCATGTCACACCCCCTGTCTTTCCCATTTCAAAAATCTATGCACTGTCTCAATAAAAAGGTGTCTATGCCTGACATAAATAAATAAATGCTTACCTCCAGCCAGCGGCTCCTCACAGCAGCGAGGAAATTGGCGAAGTCCACAGCTGCCTCGTCCACAGTCCTGCTCGCCGTCAGGTTGTTGCTGGGGGCAAGAACACACACAGCATCAGGGGTTCGATAAACATTAGCATTGAGGACCTCAGTCCGCAGCTGAGCGGCATGGGCCCCGGGGGTCGACATAATACCAAAAGAAAACTTCCCTTCTGGCATCGGTGCAAACCCGTCCACGACGGCGCGGAGATGGGAGTCCCCGACAATCAGAACAAACTGCAACAACAAAGAAAATTTCTTTAGCATGAAAATCATTAATCCCTCTCAACATCAATTACTTCCTTCATAAACTGGACAATAATAGCACCTTCTTGTCAGGAGACTCCGGCGGGATGACCAACTTGTGGCTCCGTCCAGTGAGCATGGAAGTTGGCCACCTCCGCACCCGATGGCGGTGACCAGTACCGCGGCCTGTTTAGTAAAGGACAAAACAGATAAAAAGGTGAAACTAATGAAGGAAAGCCTACCAGGAAATATCAACAATCACTTGTTTATACCAGTTAAAAAAGTACAGGAAAACCAGTTTAAAAAGTTTAATATTGATGATGAATTAATTTATTGTTCATTTAGGGATAAAACAGGCGGATACTTACGTGCACGAACTTCGGCAGCACCAGGGGTCCAGAAAGCCTGGGCAGGCGGTGAAGATCCAACCACCTGATGACAGATAAATCATAACAACAAGCATAAGATGAAGGCAAACAAGTTAAAACAAAATATAATAACATTTCAAGGCAATACAAACATTACAAACACATTAAACCTCAGACAATGTGTGTGTGTGTGTGTGTGTGTGTGTGTGTGTGTGTGTGTGTGTGTGTGAGTGAGAGAGAGAGTGAGAGGTGAGAGCATACGTTGCCGACTGGCGCTCGGGAGCAGAGGGTCTCCCTGGTCCTCTTGGTCCTCGACCCTCTGGAAGGCTCCTCTCCGGCCGGGGGGGACACCGTCTGATGAAACATTAACATCAAAGACATGGCAGACATGAAGAACTCAGCATTAAAGGAGAAAGCAATAGGTGTAACATTTCTACAGCCATTTTCATGCAGACAGTTGTCACTGCGACACAGAAGCTTATCTACTGTGTAAGTACCTCCAGGGGGGGAGGGGGAGACCTCGGCTCCTCCAGGTCGAGCCTCCTCCAGCGCTGCGTCGACGCCACAGACCGCCTCGACTTCCTCGGCATCCTGCTGACAGATATTAAAGAGAGACAGGAGGGAAAAAACAAGAGAAATCCTTCTCAAATGTTAGTAACTTAACCTGTCAAAGTGGATGAAGATGTTGATGAAGATGTGGTGATTGTGTGTGTGTGTGTGGGTGGGTGGGTGGGTGATGTGATGATACTGCTCTGCTCCAAAGGTTGAGGGCAATCCAAGTTGATGGTCACTCTCAGCTGTGGCACAGGAACCCTTTAATCTAAGACAATATGCAATAAAAAGATAAGTGTCTCTCAAATGTTACAAGTCATTGTTAGCAACAAGCTAATAGCATAACAGACACACGTTAAACATCTGTACTTGTCATAATGTGTGTTTTTGGGCACTGTATTTTTTAAATAATTCTATATTATAATTACTATAAATGATAATTAATACTATATTAGTGTTATACTACACAGTATTCTCAAAACAAAGAATTACTATGAGACAATAAATATACTACACAAGTAAAAATAACATTAACTTCATCAACTGTACGAGATTTTAATCAACATCTGAATGGACATTCATTCCCAAAAGCAAAAATAGTCATTTATGAAAATGCTTCCTTTTCTATTTAATCAAGGCAGGTTGTAAAAGTGTTTAATACATGCAAGTATGATATTTTTCTAACTACATAAAACATTTTATCACAGACAATCAAACACACACGGAAAAGGAGAAATGTGTTTTTTGGTGGACAGAAGGGAGCATTAAATACTAGTCACAAACTAAACAAGTAGAAAATACAGCTTTCAGCTTGTGTTAATGTTCTTGTAAAAAAACAGAAAAAACATTAAAAAAAACTGCCTTTTTAATCCCAAAATCATGAGAGTAATATCTCCTATTAAAAATCTGACCTGTCTTAAGGATCTAAGCATGACAGAGAACAATGGCTGCCGTTCGCGCCACTAGAGAACAAAGGCCAGGGTTCACGCAGTTAACATCTAGCTCGGCCTAATGTTTTAGCTTTTAGCTCAGTGTTCGTATATAGAAACAGATCGACCATAAACAATCAGTCTAACCAAAATCACGACACAGTAATGCTTATATAGAAACAGATCGACCATAAACAATCAGTCTAACCAAAATCACGACACAGTAATGCTTATATAGAAACAGATCGACCATAAACAATCAGTCTAACCAAAATCACGACACAGTAATGATCATGAGTCATATCTCCTATTAAAAATCTGACCTGTGTTAAGGACCTAAGCATGACAGAACAATGGCTACCGTTCGCGCCACGGGAGAACAAAGGCCAGGGTTCACGGCGTTAGCATCTAGCTCGGGCTAATGTTTTAGCTTTTAGCTCTGTTCTTATATAGAAACAGATCGACCATAATCAGTCTAACCAAAATCACGACACAGTAATGTCTAGCTTCAATAAGCTCACTTTTGTTAAAGATGTACGGATGTTAGCACAGTTAGCTTTTCGCTCCGGTTAGCGTTTCTCTATAGAAAACGCACAGTCACCGCTGTTGGCTTACAGCGCGGCCTAATGCTTTACATACAAGAGCCGAGTAGCGCCGTTAGCTCGTCTTAATATTGCTGTATTGACACAGACTGACGTTACTGTTAGCTAGACAGACACATCATGTACTTATGGATAGCCTATAGCTTTGCTAACCCCTGTTGGCCCGGAGCTACTGGGCTCCGACTAGCCAAGCTAACTGCTAACGCTCCGTTAGCGTTAGCAGTTAGCTTGGCTACTCGCTAATCCGGACATTAAGTACCTCCGGATTAGTGTTGCTAATACAGACCGACCATAAACAAGTACATTCATTTTTTCGAAATCATGAGTAATCGTGATCATGGGAGAGATAGTAATGCCTAGCTTCAATAAAATCCACTTTTATTAACGATTTCAGTATGCTAATGTAGAACATGACTGGCACTTACCTACGAGTAGGTCAAAGGGGATCGAGCAGCGCGGAGCAGAAGGTTATATCATGGCCAAAAAAAACCACACACACAACTGTCCAATCAGAGTCCTCCTGTGTTGTCGGTCATCTGTATCCGAGGTGATTTGTCAAATGAGATGGCTGATATCTGTGCACTTGACACAGACGCCGGACGATCATACTCTGCTGCATTTCATCACTGTATTTATTTTTATGAATGTACAATACATTAAAAACTACATATACATATATATATATACATATACATTAAAAAAAACATCAATGTTAATCAGAACACTTAATTAATAGTAATATTAATTGATTAATATTGAATTATTATATTATATATTATTAAATACATAACATAAAACAATATGTTTTATTTATTTTTTCTTATATTAATATATTATCTATATTATATCAGCTGATGGAGTATGAAGATATATTACAGTGAGAATGAGTCAAATACTCTGAATCAGACTGAGAAATTCAATTCATCTCGATATATTGATGATTGGAAACATTTAAATATTTCAATGGAGTTCCTGGCTTGAATGAATGAAAAGATAATCGTTAAATATAGTTTAAATGTTTAGAAATATTCTCTCTGTCTGTGTGTGTCTGTCTCTCTGTCTGTCTGTCTGTGTGTATGTGTGTGTGTGTGAGAGTGAGTTCCTGGCTTGAATGAATGAAAAGATAATCATTAAGTATAGTTGAAATGTTGAGATTTATACTGTGTGTGTGCATGTCTGTGTGTGTGTGTGTCTGTCGTCTGTCTGTCTGTGTGTGTTTGTGTGTGTCTGTCGTCTGTCTGTGTGTCTGTCTCTGTGTGTGTGTGTCTCTGTGTCTGTCTGTCTGTCTGTCTGTGTGTATGTGTGTGTTTGTGTGCATGTGTGTGTCTGTCGTCTGTCCGTCTGTTTGTCTCAGTGTGTGTCTGTCTTCTGTCTGTCTCTGTGTGTGTGTGTCTGTCGTCAGTCTGTGTGTCTGTCTCTGTCTGTCTGTCTCTGTGTGTGTGTGTCTGTCTTCTGTCTGTCTCTGTGTGTGTGTGTCTGTCGTCTGTCTGTGTGTCTGTCTCTGTCTGTCTGTCTCTGTGTGTATGTGTCTGTGTCTGTCTCTCTGTCTCTCTGTGTGTATGTGTGTGTTTGTGTGCATGTGTGTGTCTCTGCGTGTCTGTCTGTCTGTCTGCCTGCCTGCCTGCCTGCCTGCCTGTCTGTCTGCGTGCGTGTGATTTACATTGAAGTGAATGGAGGAGTTGAGAGCCTGCTGCACCAACATTCTGCCATACACAATCATTGAAAGTCCTGAATTTTTCCAAAATCACTCACCATCATTAAAGGGTCAGGGTTCAAAAACAAAACATCGTAGGAAAAAAGTTCAAATACAACTTAAGTACACAAGACCCGTGCCTACATTTTAAAGTTTGAATGGTGTTTGTAGGTGAACGTAGGCCAGAGCAGGAGATGTTTGAAAAAGTGGCAGATTTGCAAGTTTTTTGACCTCATCCCATTCATTGCTTATGGAAAAGTTTTTCGCGTCTCACGACGCGAAAAATTAATTTTTGGAAGATAAAAATAATAGCAAACCGAGTCCGATCGAGCCGCACGTGTTGATATATTTTTTGTTTGTGTGCGCTCAACGGTGCGGCACGAGTTAAGCGCCGAAAGTTAGACAGAGTGAATATGAATTGTGTGTCTCTGCTGTGCTGGCCCAGTTGATCTCGGTTGCTACGGCAATGGTTGTCGGAACTCCCTAGCAACGGCCTGTGACAGCTGATTTGAGAGTGACTTTTGGCTCAGAAGCAGGACTTCAAACTACTGCTATATCTTCAAAACCAAACATGATATGGGCAAAATTTCTTCACCATCAAGCCAGAAAGGCCTTAAAGAACACAGCCATAATTTTTTGTGGTCCTAGCTTCTAAAATGTGGTAATAGGAGCGAGTTCAAAACAGGTGCAGTTTGGAAAATCCTGAAAAATCCTCCTCCCGATTAACATTGGAGTAAATGGAGCAGTTGAGAGCTACTCTTGTCGGTTAGGGGCAGATGAATCAAAAACCGTAAATCCTACTGAAAAACTAGACACATTGGGAGAAAGAAGACAAGTGTGGCTACAGCTCTATGAAAAAATCACATTTCTACTGTGTAATTTGTGGCTGGAGTCGTCAGAGAAAGAGAGAATTTCTGAGAGTTTTTTTTGAGTCTCTCCCACTCTGGCAGTTGGCTCTGCACGAACATTCCGCAATACACACCCATTATAAATCCTGAATTTTTCCAAAAATCACTCACCATCTTTAAAGGGTCACCGTTCAAAAACGAAACATCGTAGGAAAAAAGTTCAAACACGACTTAAATAGACAAGACCTGTGCCTACATTTTAAAGTTTGAATGGTGTTTCTAGGTGAACGTAGGCCAGAGCAGGAGATGTTTGAAAAACGTCGCCGATTTTTTGAGTTTTTTTTCCTCGTCCCATTCATTCCTTATGGGAATTTTTTTTGGTTTTTCGCGTCTTACGACGCGAAAAACTAATTTTTGGAAGATAAAAATAATAGCAATCCGAGTCCGATCAAGGCGCACGTTTTGATGTATTTTTTGTTTGTGTGCGCTCAACGGTGCGGGGTGAGTTAAGTGCCAAAAACAGAGCGGGAGGAAGAATAATAAAAAGAGGCGCGAGCAATAACAATAGTGGGCTGTGCTTCGCACAGCCCACTATGGACACCTATAGCTTTGCTATAGAGGTGTCCATAGTGGGCGTGCGAGCACATCCCACTAATAATGATATCAAGCTTATTAGGAATGAGCCTGATTATTCATCATATGTTTACAGTGTGACAATAATGTGCTGGGAAACCTGTGCTTGGATAAACGATCCTGTCACATCTGGTGAGACAGCCGCTGTCAACGCTAACAATCATTAGGGTATTGTTTAAAAGTCATGAGGTTATCCTCTAATTTTGTTTGTCATGGTTTGCTGTGCAAAAGTCCTGTGCCTGTAAACTCTAGTATGGAAAGTGTGTGTAACCTATATGATTGATGCTGGCCTGTAGTTGGAGCCCATTCCAGACAACTCGACCGAGCTTGCAGGTCTGAAAAGTGAAGCCAATGTGGAAGTGCCTTAAACCTGCATTCTTGTTGATGGCCAGCAGGGGGAGACTCCATTGGTTTCATGTAAGCTTATGAGAAAATGACCCTACTTCTCACTTGATTTATTACCTCAGTAAACAGTTTTGCACTGAGTTTGTGGTCTCAGTCACTAATTTATAGTCTTCTTCAACACAGCATGGTGTTCATTTAGTAAATTATGGTCGCATTTAGAGTAAAAGAGACGATAAAGCAGGGTATGACTTAGAGCGGGGGTACCCTGTGATTGACTGGTTGTTACCATGGCAACCATCAGTCAGGATAGAGGCGTAGCAATGCTTATGCTCCCCAGCTCCTCTCTCTCTTCCAAATATGGTCACGTCCGGCTCCAAAAAAACAAGATGGTGACAGCTATACTGCCAAACTCGAGGCTTCAAAACGGCAGTCCACAAACCAATGGGTTCGGGGTTTACACTGGAAGTATACAAGTGTTTTTTATCACCTTGCATCACTGCCTTGACAAGGCACCAACTACTAACCAGGGAAAATACTCGTTCACACCCAGACTCACACACCTATGACACAGCATCGAGATCGAACCACCGACCTTCTGATAAGTGGACGACCGCTCCACCTCCTAAGCCAGTGTGCACCAAGAATTGTTCTTTAATAATTAAATCAAGTTTCACCAAATCCTTCCCGTTCTGTCACTGTCTCCTGCAGTGCTACATAAGAGAGTTTTCCTCTGATGTCTTCTTCTGGAGTCACATACAATAATCTCCTGCCCTCTTTAATTACCAAGCCGTCAGGTACAGAGCATTTTTCGTGCCAATCATTATTTCTCCCTAAATCCACTGGCATTTTGAAGTGCCAGCAGTAATTGGCGAGACAGCTCTTGTAATGAAATGATTAAATATAGCTACTGTATGAGTCGACCTACCTGTGGAGGTCTAAGGCTGACAGTGTGCAGAATTAAAAGGCGGCAACACTTTGAGTCACACCAACAATTCAACGTCCTCAAGCAAATTGGAATGACTGAAAGAACGATTTATCTATGTATGAGCACGGCTCTCGCACCTCGGGGAAGTGATTCTGCATTAAATTGCTAGTTGTGATTGAAAATAATGCAGCGACTGCAGGACACAACACACTGGACAGATGGGTTTTTCTTCATCAAAGCCTACAAGCCATTCTGCCAAGCAAAGAAGAGAGATGTTGTGTACCGTTTGTCTGTATCTGTAGAGTTAGAAGTGCACATTTTGTTGGGAGGGGAGGCAGACGTGTGTACAGATAAACAGTCAGGCACCGGTGCTAAAAATGTGTCTCCTCCAGGCTCTCCAGTAAGGATTAAAAGTGGGGATGTTATCTTCCTGATGTCTAGACAGGTGGCGAGCAAAGCCCAGAGTAACACAGCCAGCAACCACTCAGCCACCCGCCTGCTTTCTGTACTTCTACAGCCCGAGGCAGACTGCAGGACAATGGGCACTTAAGAGGCTGACAGTAACCTGCAGCACCATGTGACGACAGCAATGAAAGTAAACACACACAAGTAAACAACAACCTCAAGGTCAGTGGCCTTATCTCTCTGAGAGGAGAGCTTGTCCATCTGGGTCTGGCTGTGACAGTGTTTGTCAAGCATTTACTGCCGCTCATGTGTTATACTGATCTCTGCATGTATGTTTCATCAACTCCCCTCCCCCACACACCTGCCTCTATCTGCCCCCGTGGGAGCACGGATTCGTAAAAAGATCGGCACTGCCTTTGCTGAAAGCGTTGCTGTTTTACTTTGCATTCACGGTGATGTTCTCCGACATCGAATCAGCTGCCTGAACAGATTGCCTCAACATGGTGATTGAAACAGCCAACAGTTGGAGATTGCTTCAGCCTTTTCATAGATTGTTGGTACGAAAATGTGTCTCCATGCTGTTAGCCATTTCTGCTTCAGAAATAGGCTTTAAACTGCAATAATGAAGGTCCTGTGGGACAGTTGGAGTTTGACCCTCTGTGGGGTAATGTATGCAGATGATCAGTCAGCCAGACTAAAGCAAGGTAGGGGGGCAGCCAGGATGTGCAGCTCCTGTCTGTGCATCCCACTGTGAGACTGTCCTCCAGCTGAAGCACTTCCATGGCAATGCTCACATGAAAGTGCTTGCTGCCTGGCTGGCACTGGAGATTATGTTATTACACTTGTGTTGATCATTAGTAATGGAGAAGGAGGGGTAAGATGAATTAACTAAATGCCGTAAAATGGATTGAGCATGGTGCTGCGTGGTGATATATGTGAAGGGTTTAATGAGGTGTGTGGATTATCATAAAGGTAACAACGTAGTCTTGATGTTATTAATATTTTACCAAGAGTCAGACAGACACAGACACAAGGCAATTAACAGGGGTGTACATAACAAGTTTCATCACTATATGATCGATCCTTTGAACAGTCATGCAATATCATAAAGTCTGCCATCATAATATGTCAATTCATTTCAGTTTAATGCAGGAGCCTGTGATCCATATGAGACAATATTATATGCCAACCCATAGTCAATGACAGATGAAGCTGACACCCCTTTACACCGCCATAAAAGAAGAAAACAATACATAAATAAGTGTAACTGATTAAGTGTTGTAAAGTTGACTTTAAATTGACTCCCCTGACATATAAAACACAGCTTAATGACAAGAACGTTTAACAACCATAGAAAACTTGGCTCATTAACTGTCAAGGTTCACAGGCAAAACAATGTTTTTTTTGCACCGTTATTAGTTTGAGTCTGTGCTACTTTACATTGCCTAAATTAGCCTAGCGGCTGACTTTTCCTCTCATTGCTCAACAAATGACACATATTATTATTATATTACTCACCAATGGTTTAAGTCACTACATCTCCCCACAGAACTGAAACACTGACACAGACCTGTCTAAGTCATATCTTAAAATGATGATGCGGATCAATATTTTTACTTTGCATTAATAATATTGAATTGTTGATCAATGAATCGATGTACCTCTTTTAATCAAGATAAAAAAGGATAGAAAAATACAGTTATACTGTACTGACCTCAATCTGCAGAAGTGCTAAAAAATTTTAATAACTTTTATTATTCAGAAACACAGGTGTGGTCTTTCCTCAATTATAAAATGACTTTTTGGCTGACTAGGATGAAATCGTAACTCATTGACAGTGGTATAATCAAAAATGTACATTTTCGAAGATACTGTCTCTTAATTACTGCACAAATAACTTTATTCCAGCAGCCTCTTGATCTGGACTTCAGCAGTTACATTATATGGAGCGATACATGCAAGCCACTGCCAGCAGAAAACTTGCTGCTACGCTCACACATGACACACATTACTCACTGCTGTGCATCCACCTGTAGGCTCTGCTTCCCATGTGGGAGGTTCATTACCGCCACAGCCTCGAAGCCAAACATAAACTCTGTGCATTCTCTGTGTTCACTTCATATTAAATCTTTTCTACACGAATTCAAAGAAGAAAACAGGCACAGTCACCTTCACATTTCCAACATTCCTCCGTATAACTGGTTTCAGCATAACCCGAATGGTTCACCGTACAAGTACATTTCAGCATGAAAATATATGTGACGCGAATGTGAGGAAAGAACGGAGCAGGAGAGATGTTCTGTATATGCTGCACCATTACTGTAACCTGCAGGGTGACTTCTTAATACCAGCACTCTCCTGCAGTGGATCAGTGGAGATCAAAGGGAAATCTATTAGAATGGGAGTCTAAGAGCGGCAGAAGGAGTCCCTGATCAGGACCAGGATCAGAATTATCTTTACTTGACAAGTATATTTGCTCTGGAAACAGCCGCCTTATCAGAGGCGGTCACCTTATTCCTGAGGAATGATAATTTGCAGTTGGTGCAGAGAGAGAAAGTGGGGCAGCGGTTCAGCTCTATGAAACAAATGGTTGAGAAATAATAGAAGGAAATTATAAAATAATGACATTTTGGTTGAACTAAGGATAATCTTAACATTTTGGATCTAAATGTGGCTGTGTTGAGGTGAGGGGTGGGGTTACAGAGATGGATGTCACCACAGGGAGGACTACTTTGAGGCAGAAAATTGGTGCTTGTTTCAATGTTTGGGTCACAAGAATGACTTTTGAAACAAGTGGTGGGCAGAGCTGCTGCCAGTCCACCCTGTGGTGACTCATGTTTCCTCACTCTGATCTCATGAAGCTCTTTACTGGAGTACACCTGACAGGTAGCTGGCCTGCATAGACTCTGAATTTCTTTGGTTACACATTTTCTGTTGGGATTTGGCAACACCTTTAGAGCTATTAACCCCCAATACATTGGCCATATTTGGAGGTATGTTGCTGATTTGCATGCTAGAACAGGAAACAATTAGGGGTCATAAACAAATGAAAATTATAAGTCAGATATATCCTAACTTGAAGTTTCTAGTATGAGTCAAGCCCATGAAGATTCAGAAAGAAAGCAATAAGCACATCTGGACATCTGTACTCCAATGAAAGGTTCATGCTCATCACAACAGACTTTCATGGTACAAGAAAGGCTGTAATGAACCTGCTGAAGACTATTTCCTTTTCGTAGCACACAGCCAGCAAGGTTTTTTGTTTTGTTTGTCTGTGTTTGACTTTGATAAAACGATATTCCACATGCTGTGACCGCTATTGTTTATGTTAAGCAAACATGGCTTTTATAGTGTGTGTTTAGTTTTCCAGGTGGATTTGGAGATATGTCTTTAAATCAACCAGGCACAAGAAAACCACTTGAGACTGCATGTGCTTCCAGGGAAATGTAGACGTCCGGCACATACACCCACACGACACAGTTGTGGGTTAGGGTTAACTGTCAATCATGATGTTACACCACCTTTTTATTGCAACAAATAACTATTAAAACCAAATGTAGCCAAAAAATTAACACTCATAGATATAGATGTAATAAGAATGACCCACAATGACAGAAACCATCTTTGAGAAACATGTTTGTCGTGTACGGGGGCGGGATTTATGAGCTATACTGCAGCCAGCCACCATCGAGATGTTTTGGCTTCACTTTTGGGGTGCCGTTATGACATCAATCTTTATGTATGTCAATGGTTGAAACTGAGGTAACCCTGGTGACATCACAGGGGTCATTTGTCTTATACTTGACAAAACCTCTCCAGAGTTAGAGAACTTTACTGTTTTTCCAGGCTGAATAGTTCTCCCCATGACGAGAATTTCATGTGTTGATGGAGTGTCCCTGAAAGTAAGTGTTAGTCACAACAAAAGGTAATCGTGCATAAATAGATATGACCTATTAATGCCCGACCTGTATTTCTGTCCAATAAAGTGGCAACAGGTGATAAAGATGGATCATGCAATGGGTCAGAGGAGTGTCATTCTTACTGTAAGGTTTGGCATGAGACATCCAGTTGAAAACGGGTGCAAAAATCGCTTAACTTGTCTTCAGTCGTAGTTAAATGTCTTTGTCAAATCACACACTGTTATCAAGAGCAATGTCGATCTGACGGACTCATCGGTGTCAGCTGACGAGGCCCCCTGAGTTTGGCTTGTGTCATCTGCAAACTGCACTTAAAGACAGAAAGAAGAGACAGATATGGGCCAATACTCCACAGACTGTTCACAGGATCTATTCCTTTTCTCAAGTTAGAGACACATAATTCTGTCTCTGTTCCTGAAGTTTATAGTCTGTCTCAGCACAGAGAGAATAACTACACAGCAGCAACGGCGTAAAAGTAAAAAGAGAACAAATGGAGAGGAAGTGTAAATAAATCATAACTTCCTTTTTTGCTCATATTTCATTAAGTAAGTGGTTATCAGTCATGAACAAGCACAGCAGCAGAATGTAGCCCGAGTCTCAGCTACTGAGAGTCGACAACCAAAACATGATATCAAGCCCTACTTTTTACATAAAAGGAGCAGACGAACCTCAAAAGGCTGCAGAAAGGAAGTGTGCACAGACAAACTGAGACAACTGCACCACAGACATTTTCCTCTTAAACCAGACACATCTGTTTGTCTTTAAAATGGATTCTTAACATCGTACGAATAGACTCTGGCATTACAGAATAATCCCAATAATACTGGGTGGCCCATGATGCAAATAAGTTAAATCAGTTACATAATGTTTCTTTCTATTGACTTTCCTATCGAAACATTAGCCTAAAACTCTGAGCCAAAAGCCAGAAAAGTAATAATATAATCATAGTCTGCGTTACATTATTCAGTGTCATGGTCACTGAGCACAAACAATAGAAAAACAAAGATGCAATGATCTCATTCTGAAGGGTCTTTTGTGTTTCATTAAGTCATTTGTCAGTGGTTAAGACCTCTTTTGAGCTCTCATGATTTGTAAGTGTATGTTTTACATAAAAGAATGATAAAGAACACTGAATAAAACTGGAAAATCTTGTCATTGTAACTTAAACTCTGCAGTTATCTAAACTTTTTGCCCAATTATTCAACTCAGCATTTGAAATACAAATAATTTGGCTTTTAGTGTTTTGAACTTAAACTGTTAATTCTGATAAATTAGCATTCAGTTTCACTGAGACAAATTAGCTTTTCCATTATCGATTACTTACCTTACATTTACAAGCAAGCAGGTCAACTTGTCTGGGTCAAAGCAGAACTTTAAAATCAATTGAGGCCTAACCCGCTCTGTCTTCAGTATTTTAGTTGAGCCATCTTGCCAAAGATTCATGAATGAGCTGAAGCCTGAAAGACAGTTGGAAGGCCTGTAAGAGTGTTAAAATAGTGTTGATGAGAGGTGGGTTATATATGTGTGTGTAATTGGTAAGTTCCTTAAAGACAGATCCGTCATTTTAGGGACGGTCAACAGGCATGTTAAGGACCTTCATGGCTCATCGATAAAAAGTGAGGGTGCCCAGTTTTCTGACTGCTTTTTGAACTTTTAAAATAGCAGAATTAATCGAATCGAATACTATTTGTCTTTAAGACGTCTGTACAAAGGGCAGTTGTTTTCATCTACAAGTAGGAGTCAGTTGTGTGTGGATTGGGTCCTGACACACCAGGCCAATGGCCAGCTGTCAGTGAGCATCTGTGGCCCTATCTCTTGCGATTCCCACCCCTTTGGCAATAATCCACCCTTGTTGGCAACTTTACAGTTACTCTGACCGTTCAGCTAAGTGAATCAATGCACAAAAACAGAAAAAGAAATAAAAGCCTCTTAAACCTGTTGCTACAGTATCTATGATTTCACCCATCACCATGATTTCTCCTTATTTTTCGGCTCCTCCTCTTGGCCAGTGCCATTTCCGGCTTTTTTTCAGATATATCCTCTATTAGAAGTGGATATATTGGTAGTGTGAAAATAACAGGTAAACCGGGCTTTATCACAATAACAGTTTGCATAGCTGAAGTCCAGTGTAATGTTTACACTTCAAACTTGTAGTTGATGAAGTGATTTCAGTTGACAAATTGAAAAACTTTTGATTTAGTCTTAATTTAGCTTTCAAAATTTTTCTCAGTGGCAGATAAGCAGGCTGTAGGTGAGGTCAAAGGCTCAACAGAAATGTCTACATGATAGTCGTCAGCATATAGCTGTGAAAATTTAACTACATACTTAAAAAAACAATGCAAAGCAAAGTCACATAAAGTTTCAAATGTGAAATGATTATTAAATTAGTAGTATTAAAGTCTCTCCTTTAGTAATGCACTTTAGCATCAATCAATCTGATTAGTTTTAAAGGACAATTTTATTTGCATCCCTTGCCACACGAGTTGAGCCTCAACAGATTAGGCCCCATAAACTAAAACCTGTCATCATAATGGAGAGCTTTAAGTGTTAATTGTTATCAGCTCACTGATGTGACAGTAAGTTATAGGGGAGTGGTAATGAATGGATGTTTCTCTTTACAGGTTTAATTTAACCCCCCTAAAACTAGAAGCGTCATTAAGTCTGAGATCAGGCCAGCGGTCATTAAAGTCATGGGAGCCGTTAAAGTGCAGAAAGAACCTTTATCAGAATCTCCTCCCCCGCCCTCCTTCCTTCTCCTGCGTGCTCAATGCAGCATGAAGGGAAAACACTGCTTTATGTGAGCAGCAAGGGCGGCATCATGCATCCTTGCCTTCCATGGACCTTTTACGGCAACTTCCCCAATTAACTTTAATGGCCAATAATATCATTTTATGCTTTTCACTCTATTCTCTCAATTCCAACTCCTCCACGAATCCATATTACGCTCCTCCGCGCCCTCGGCCCCCCGTCCTGCACAGCCAGCTCCTCCGCCTACATTCTTCTCCTCCTTTTTTTCACCTCTCCAGACCTGCAGTGTCAATGGTTTAAACGGATTGCTCACACAGCCAGTTAACCTTCTCATCCCATAAAAAGTATAATTGGTTTACTATAGAAAGAAGCCTTTTCCATGCTGGGGATAATCCCTCAGCTTGATTAATGCTTCTCTAATCAATTGGTGTCTGGGAGACCCGCCTCTTCAGTCACATCCTGTAAAGGGGAACAGCTGGCCTTTCTAAAGGTCAGGGAGAGGGGGGTCACCTGGGGTCAGAGGGGCTGATGGATCAAGCACGGGGTGTCGAACCACTTACACACTTTAACAAAACTCCAGGGCTATTTTTAGTGAGTCATCAAAGAGTGTGTAAAATAATCACAGGGTTTATGTTGCATTTCTCCCAGTGTGTGTGTATGTGTGTGTGTGTGTGTTTTACCAGCCTTTATGACTCAAAATGGTTCAATGAAAAGCGGCCATTTTTGCCAAAAGATTATGATTACAAGGAGAGCAGTTATTTTTTTAAGCTGCAGGGATTTAACAGAATGGCTTTGAATTAGGAATGAGCTCAAGAAGGGTAAAGGTTAAGTTTACGTGTAGCGATGAGGGTGAAGGTTAAGGTCGCAGGGGTCAAGGATTGTAATAGGATCTCCTCAAAAATATACTGCAAAGTGTGCATCCATGTGTGTGTTTGTGTCTGTGTGTTTAGCACGCAGGCACTGAGATCATACACAAAATCTACATGACCCAGTCCCCAGAATATATGTTGACAAAGTGAGTTGTTGCAAAAACACAGATAAGTTGAAATGTTGCATTTCTTTAGTTCCAGTTTTCCATTTCTCTTTGGTCACAACGCTGTGCTTATGCTCTGGTTAGGTTTAGGCACAAAAAACATTTTGTTTGGCTTAAAAGATCTCATGGTTTGGCTTGAAATACCTGTTTTGGTCATCATAAACACAGCTGGAGATGTCCAGAGGTTTTGCTAAAAAATAATCGGTTTTGTCACCTGCAGTGCAGATGGCCCGACCCCTGTCAAAAATACTTGTTTTTTGTCACCACAAACAGGGCTGGAAATGTCCAGAGGTCTTGTTAAAAACACACTGTTTTGCCTGCTGCAGATGTCCCGACTCCCTATCAAAAATATTAGTTTTAGTTGCCGCAAACACGGCTGGAGATATCCTAAGGTTTTGTTAAAAACACCTGGTTTTAACGGCTGCAGATGACCCGACTTCCTATCAAAATTATTTGTTTTTTGTGGCCACAAACACGGATGGAAATTGTTCCAAGATTTCCTTAACAATATCCCATAGTTTCACACTTACAAATAAACACCTGTAACTGTGCTACCATCCCGTTCACCCTTTGACAAGAGTCAGGTTATAAACATGTAATGTGAACGTGATGTGACACTTCCTGGACAAAAGACACATGCTGTATATATGGATGTATCTGTGGTCTTTGCAGAAAAGTAAACTACTAAAATGTTATCCTGCTGACTGAGCTGCTCGAATCTACATATGATGCACAGAAAAACAAAGAGATGGAGGAAAATACTTCATTTAGATTGAATTGCTCCGAGATGTCTTGTGCATTGACATCACGCAGAATGAGAAAAGATCCCCGGGTGTATTGCTCTTGTAATTTTCTCTTCAAACAGGACGGGCTATCATCCTCGCAGCCAGCGCTGCTGAGGGGGTTTGTGCTCCATTCAGAGCAGATTTGAATAAGGCTTGGAAATTGACACAGAGCCTGCTGCGATGTATGAATATCAATGTCACCTCTGACAGGGTAGAATGGCAGACTGGGAAATATCAATTCATTATGAGTTTTGGATCGGGACGAACTATTTCACTTTGAACATACCTGATGTGTTTTTCCCGCAGTGAGCAGGACTAGTCTGCATATTCTCTGCGGAGCCGTCCTGGTGACAATGAAGTTATCTCCACCCAAACACTGTAATCAATATACAATTTTGCCTCTGACGGACACTTAAAGATGACCACGCCGAACAAGATGTCACCCCTGAGGACTTTGAATAGTAAATAATGAATCGCTACATTAGCACAATGCCTGTTGTATACATTAGCATTCAAAGTGGACATCTAAATTACTTTGAATCCATAACTGTCGCCTGTCACGCCGAGAAGATGTATGCTTTTGTTTCTTACATGATCCTCCTGACTTAAAAGAGACTAAATAACTGACCTCGTGTACTCCACGTGAGCGTAGATAGACTGGAAGGTAAACCTAGAAATGAATGGTGCATTAATCTCTGAGATACGTTGATGCTAATACCTGTAGACTCCTGATGTAATAGAGGGCAGTGATGAATTATCTCTCCAATCATTTGTTAAAGGTGTTTTGCAGCCATCAGTTTACCAGCTCTCTCCCTCTGTTATTCTCTGCCTCTCCTCCTTCTCCAGCCCTTCAACTTTCCGTGGGGTGTCACAGCTGATCGGCTGGTGATTTAGTTAAACTTGTAAACAACAGCAGCCATCTGTCTCCATCAACTTTAATAACAGCTCAATGCTTATTCCCTTATTTATAAGAATCTGGAGCGCGAGGCAGCAGGCGCGCCGCGTTGGCATAGGGGGGAGAATCGCAGCGCGGCCCGTGTTAGTATGCACATACATGCCTCTCCTACACACAGACTCACTGCGACAACACTGCAGTGAGAGATGGGGGAGATGGTGAAAAGGGAGTGGGGGATGGATAAAAAGGGGGGGTGTAAGGGGAACAGGAAGGGAGATGTGTTTCTGAATACTCTCAGCATCTCCTTGAGGTCAGTGGTTCGGACTCCTGCATGCAGAGGGAGATGCGGAGACACTCAACAGATCTTTAATTGGAGCTGAGCAAGGTGTGCAGAATGAATATTTCACCCGCACACAAGAAAAAACAATTGATTTGCGATGGATCTGCAGTGAACTAGTGCACGAGCCCCTCATTGTGTTGTTTTATTATTAATACTCTTGAGCCAATGGGCTGTGGAATATGCATCGAGTGACCTGCCCTTCCCTCTTCTTATGCTAATCGTCATTGACATTTCCTGCACACAGCACACCCGTCCCGGCCCCCTCAGCAGTGGACCAGAAAACCACCGAACATTAGCCACAATAAAATCCCTCAAACGGTGCAATAATCCACCCCGAGACATTACCATAGCGGAATTACAGCCGTCCATATGGTGCAACGTTGACCCCATATCTCTGAAAAGATTCTGTTGTCATCTCAAAAGGCTTTGACCGTCAGGTATTCTTTGTATGTGAAGGGCTACAGCATTCATCTTCTGCCCATTTATCATTCCTGTCTACTTTTCTCCAGTCGTCCATTCATCTATCCGTCCATTCATCTCTCCATCCATCAGTTCATATCGCCTTTGTTCCACATGTGGATCCATCTGTCACGGCCTCCGTGATGCCTGTGCTCTTATATATAGACATCTCAGCCCAACCGTCCACCTTTTTCAAATTGCTTAAAATACGCAATTTTGTGAAGAAAGAGTTTTCTTTTCAATGTCAGGGGACAGAAAGGCTGGCCATTATTTTGCCCAAAAGACAAGTGGAAAACAATTTATGCTGCATGGTTTACAGTTCATGTAATACTTTGGATTAGATTCAGCCCAGTTGCCAGGATAAAATGTTGGCAGTTAACATTTATGCAAACAACAGAAATGTTCACATTTGTATGTCTCATACCCCAAATGTGTCATATCACATTCACAGTACATGTTTTTTACCTGACTTTCATGTTTACAGGACAATAAGGAGAGTAGTTTTCAGTATTTGTAAATGTAACGCTGCTAGATATTTTTAAGAGGATCTTGGAACAATTTCCAGCAGTCTTTTATTCGCAAAAAAACAAATGAGACAAAAAAACGCCAGATATTTTTGACGGGAAGTCGGGCTCTCTGCAGCCATGCTTGTGGTGACAAAACTGGGTGTTTTAAATAAAACCTTGGGACATGTCCAGCTGTGTTTGTGGCCACCAAGACAACTATTTGAACCCTAACCAAGTGTTTTTGTGCCTAAACCTAACCAGAGCAGAGCGAAACAAAAGTAAAGCTGCAAAATATAGAAACACAAAGTATTAACATGTTGATAACTTTTCTGTGGTTTTGCAGAAACATAATTCTGGTGATTGGGTTGTTATATCTGCAGTATGTTTCACTGCCAGGACTCCAGTCATAACTGAGCTCAACCGAGGAGTCTCTGTTGGAATTAGAGACACATTATATCCTCCAGATTGTGATCTGGTATTATTTCATCACCAGGAGGCCCAGATCTTCTGCAGGGAGCTGAAAAGGCAGGATCGTGCTGGAGAGGAGGAACTGTGATTTTCTGGTTCAGAGAATCTGTTCCCATCCCAGCCGCTCTGGCTCCTTTTTTCCCCACTTTGCTGCCAACTCACAGTCTTTTTTCTTCAGTTAGAACTTTCAAACAGACTAAAATTGGTCTTTGTCTCTGAGATTTAAACACATTAAGAGTGAATTTAAATCAAGGTACTCAGGCGATAAAACGTGCTACGCTTCGACAATGGCGGGGTTCGCCACTGCTGCCACAACCGCTGTGTCCGTCTTGATCTTATTTGTAAAAACTATTATTTTGTGATCAAAACAAGGGGATCAATGAGTGGATGGAGATGGAATAACAACCGGGCTAATTGGATTTCCTGGCTCCAATACAAGCCAATTAACCTTACACTGAGGCAATTAACAGTGAATGGAGTGGTTCAATATCACAAAAGTGAGGCCCCCAGAAGTTATTTGCAGAATAGTTTATCTCTATCTAACTGCATGGTGCCAGTCTTGTAGCAGGCAATCCACTCAGCCTGAGCTGTAGCCACCTCCGTACTAACCGGTAAATGTGACCCCGTGCCATGTCATCTTTTAATGATGATTCATGCCGGGCTTTCTGCCCCTGCAGTCGGGTACTCCTCACCTCTCTGCATGTTAATGACGACTTTCCTCTTCGACAGGGTGCCGCAGGTTCACCCAGGACAAAGAGCGGTGCAAGGGTTTACACATGCCTCACCAGAGACCCTCCGCAGACCTCGCTGTGATAAACACATGATTAGGGAGACAAATGATATTAGGCCCAATCATCTCCCGCCCACTGTGGTCATTACAACACCACACAGCAACAATAGATCAGTACTAATTGGATGCAGAATATGACCATAACAACACATTACTCCCATCAATCAGTGAGTCCGTCTTTGAGGAGAACTTGAGTTGACCTAATGATTTACGCCGTGGTGGTGGCGCAGCTATAAAAGTCAGACGGTCGATGGTGAAGACTGCTTCTTCGTGTTCTGACAAAAGATCTCTGTTGTTGTTGGCGTTTACACAGCATTAGGTCCGGATTAGCTCCACTCTGTGGTTCATATCATACTAAGTGGTATCTAATGCACAACAGCTGTGCTGGAAAATCATGTGATGGTTTGAAATTTGGTCCATTTTTGCTTCTTTGATATTTTGATACATTTTATTTTGATAACTTCTTGTTTTAGTCTGTTATTTGATCCACTATTCTCTCTCTCTCTGTGTCCACCATTTTTTAAAAAAAGAGATACAGACAGGAAATGCAGGGGTGCCAGAAAATGAATACGTATAGTGGGGTATGAGACCAGATTTTTCCATTAAAAATGATAAAAACCAGCTCAACAGTACTCGTTATGTCCCTTGTGTGCTTTAATGCACTAGAGCTGGCATGGACTCCACAAGTTTGTGCAAACTGCAACTGGTGATTTGAATGATTTGAAGACTGAGAAAGCCAGACGTTCCTTGTTCAATTATGATGGATTATCATTATCCATTATATTATCAGACTGTCATTTGTAAAAATAAAAAATAAAAATAGTAATACTTTTGAAACAAATATAAGTATTTTGACTAGTGTACTCAGACTTGTGACCCTGATGTATATTCTCAAAAATGTGAAGTTATTCCTTCGGTATGTATGATTCATTTTTCTTCAATCTTGTGAAAACTTCTTCTTCTTCTTCTTCTTCTTCTTCTTCCTCTTCGTTCTGGCCTTGATTTTTTAAAACACATTCTTAAGAGGTGATTTTTTGACAAATCTGGTTTCTGTGTATTTGTGTGGACATGTAAAACATTGTGTTTGGGAAACAAAATCATCACATTCATTTGGGCATGCCCATTATTTTTGTGAGTGTGCGCCAGGAACAACAACAACGGTGGACTACTGCTTTGTTTACATGGGATTAGCACCAATGTAAGGCCTTTGTTAATACTGCTTGGTCTAAATATATGTTGGCTACTTAATTAACTTAATTTTCAACAGTTTTGGGTCATTTTATTTAAAAGCACATTATGTAATTTCTGCCACGAAGGGTCACCCAATACAAAATAATAATTAATAATATATAATAATAATAATCTATTGACATGACTCAGGATGAGATGTTAATAGACGAGCTAATGTTTTCAGATTTTATTCGCATTTTAGTCACATTCGACGACTTGCTACTTCATTCTCTGACGTATCATCTGATGTTTCCCAGGTAACAGTGACAGGCAACCAAATGAAACACAACATTACCTTGAATAAAATTACAGCATTCTCTGGGTTCGAACGTTACTGGAAATACTTTGGGTATTTAAAGTGCTCTTGTGTGTACAGAGATGTTTTGAAATGAAGGACAGCATTGTGAATTAAGGAAAAATACACGTGAACAAAGCCTTGGACTTGTAAATCTCCTCCACTTGAATTTTTCTTGCTCAGAAGTTGGGAATAATCACTTATTTGCATTACCAATGCCACCTCAATCTATTTTTTTCTTTTTTTACCTCATTATAAGGCTGTTTTTACGAGTTATTGTTGTGGTAATTGTCTCAGTGTTTGAGATCTGATTCCCCTTTTGAATTGATTGTTACCGCCTGTGGCTTTAGTATAAAAATGTGTTGTTTCACATTGTAAATTTGATGTCTGCCAAGGTCCACAACCGTGGCCTCATCTCTTTTAATAACATCAACGCTGACAGCGGGTATTCAGCCTTTTTCTTTCACCTCACATTATCATAAAAATACATTTTAAAAACCCTTAAAAACATTGAAAAATATACAGTGTTGGGCTTTCCAACAGGATCTGAGTGTGAAGGCGCCTTTGGCAAATCCATCTGTAATCTCTTTCACAATGTGCTGCCTCTCATTAATAACATATAATTTATCACAACACCTCTGTTGATCAACACGGGATGTTATCCTTCTGGAGCGAGAGGAGTCGGCTTCCTCTGCAACACATGTTTTTTTTTTCACAGTCAATAAGCTTCTTTCTTTGAAAATCAATTTAGGCATGCTTGTCACAGTTCAAGCCAACCCAAAGTGAAAATGGAAATAAGTAAATTATTTATTACTAAGAGCATATTAATAACACGGTATGCTTCATACTTTTCTATGCTTACATGAACACATAATTACCTTATAATAGGTTAATTTTGACATTATATTTATAGTATCCTCAGATCCTTTGACATAAGCTTTAAACCTTGTAATCGTTTTTTACAGTTCTTCCATCCCTCCCACAAGGTAGGTGTTTGATCAAAGCAAAATAACATTTTCAGACATTTTAGGTAGAGATAAGACGAGAACAGCTTCCCAGGATGCTGTCAATAAATAGGGCAGACAGTCTCCAACCCCTAAATGACCTTCTGACCAATGTCACTGCTCCTCACACCTGCCTCCTTCCCCATCCTCCTCCAAAGACACTATCATCAGGTCACAGGTACAAAACCAATCACCTGCCAAATGGAATTGACCAGTTCAGAAAGTATGGGAATTCAATGGCAACACATTGTGATGATGTTTCCTCACTTTCCTCAAAAAAAACCTGACGGTCAATTGGGCAGAATCCAATAAAGGTTGAGTCAAGGATGCCACGGCCGCACCGGTTCACAGGTCAAATAAGAAGTCAAAGTTCCAAGACAGAGGATTAAAACCTGGACGGGTGTGAAAGTTGCAACCAATTGTGAACGGATTATTGGCAGGAAAGACAAAAGGTTTTCATATGATTGCTTCAGTGATGGAAGGTGGACAAGCCTTCAGCCTGCGGAGTAAAAAAGGAAAGACAGGAAACAAAGCTGACAACCATCAGAGAGACAGAGGGGGAGGAAACACCACTGTGAGCAGTGACTAACAGCTCTTATAGGAGCCATTAGGAGTTACGCAGTCTTTCATAGCAAAGACATGATCCCTGTTGGGAATAGTTCGATTTTGCATTCTTTAAATAGAGACGTGAACATGTCCCCTGCCATGTTTTTAACACTTAGCCTCACAAACTCAGTTGACGTCAGTGTGTGATGCCGTTATATCGGGAAAGTTGAGAAGCAGCCCAAAATGTGTCATTTACAGCAGCAGGTGATCTGTGATCTGTTAAGAAAAACAAAGAAACAAACAGCTCTGGCTGTTTATCTTATATATAAAGGAAAGGAGAGATATAAGTTTTGTTCTTTATTTTATTCACAACCTGAACACAATTCTGGTACAAACACTGAACACATTCCCACATATTTGTGATAATGTTAACATCTCTACACCCTTGGTTGAAATCTGACTGTAGGTCTATTTTTCTTTATAGTTTTGGTACTTTTGATGGTTGCTATCAAAGTATCAATACTTCTGACAACCTTACCATAAAATACTGAAAAATGGCCATCTCAGTTTGACCCCACTGTAGTGTTCCCAAATTCCTTGTTTTGTATGACCAACAGTTTTAAACCCAGAGAACAAAAGCAGCAAATTGTTGTTCACGTTTGAGAAGCTGGAAACAGTGAGAGTTTTGCCCTTTTTTGATTGGTAAACCACTTAAAATATTAATGAAATAGTTGGAAATGTTATTTCAAATGAATAATTCTGGCATGATATCTCTCAAACAGATGAGTCCAATTATAAAAAAGGTTAATTCCCATTAATTCTCATGACCCGATATAGTAGCATATTAAGTCCACTGCAAAGACACTTGCCTTTAAATAAAAACAACAACAGTGTTTGAGAGAAAAAGTGCCCCAGCAGGAGACGTTCTGATTGAAAAGCCAGACTGTGGAACGACTCGTGGTGAAAACAGGATGACGGATGGAGCCTGTGGAGGTATGGGCTGAAATTAGATTGGAAGTGTCCATTAATTTGTGTGACAGAAAGCTCTCATGGATTGTCAGCGTGATATAACCTGTTAGATGACCCACATGAAAAGGGCTGACAGGGGTTGGTTCTCTCCTCCATTAACAACTGTGTCATATTATCATCAAGTACAGTCGTGATACTGGTAGACTCTCAGGCTGGACCCCAGAGCCCTACGACAAAACCCTCATATGTTCGTGAAATCATATGTTGTCTTCAAGAGCCCTAAAGATGCTGGCATTCAGAAGTGCTGATCTGTGACGGCTGCCAAATACACCCATCACTATGCCAAGTCGTGATCAAGCCAAGATACATAATGTACACACTGCTTAGTTAAAGGCAAATTAAAAGACCATGCTGCTGTTTACTCTTGTTTTACACAAGCCACTACAGATCTAACCTGAAAAACAGACGTATAGGTCGTCTGTGCTAGCAGCTTGTTACGACCACAAGTAGATGTAGTAATTATGACTGGAACAAAGGAGGAAGTCAGGGAACGTAGTATAAAGACCGACAAAGTTAGCATATGGAGGAGTGGATGGACGGTTCAAACACACCCAGACTTTCACCCAGCAGGCCGCTGTTCATGGCCCGTGTGAAAGTCAGTGCCGACTTATTGTAAATTACATATAAGTTATGTCAGGTTCGTAACGTAACTGAAGTTGGCATACTTTAACCCAAACTATGATATTTTCCTAAACCTAAGCAAGTAGTTTTAGTGCCTAAACATAACCAAACTGCAACCATTTCACAGCATTAACCATGTGATGATGAAGGTCTGGTGCACCTGTTGATGGCTCAATCCAGCGGTCACCTATGTGTTTTTGGAGTCAATGTCAGGCAGCTTTCCCCAACTGTTTTACTGTTCCCATATATTTTTTTTTTTTTCTCCGTCACCCCTCTCTGTCTTTATTGTTTGTTTGTCCTCTGATAATGAGTGTGCTTATCCTGTCATGTCTCGTAATATGCCTAGTTGCGCCTTGTCTTGTCTCAATTGTTATGTCGTGCATCACTTAAAAAAAACAACCTTTCTTTCGTAGATCAGTGAATTGCTGCCTCACAACAAAAGTTGGACGTATCAGTATCGTGTTATAAAGTGAAATGTTTATTGTTAGAGCAACGTGTTTTTCATGTCACAAGAAGATATTTACACATTATTATATCATATAAACTTTCTTGTTATCATAACATACTGGTTATCTTGCTATAAGCAGTAGCACACACGGTACAATAACTGATACAATTGCCTCTTTTCCCCTCTTTTCTAACATCTCAGCCAAACAGCAATTCTTGCATATTATTCAACATGTAGCCTGTTGATGCTTTCGGTTTCTTACATCATTTTTTCGAGCACGCGCAGCTGCAAGCAGGGACGTTTCCTCATGTTAATATTACTTTAATATGACATGACACTGTTTAAAGGTCATTTATTGAAAGGATTTTGGACTTTTTGCATCATGTGCTGGTTTATTGCACGGAATAACAATTTATGGAGGGTAATTTTAGACTGTTTATTTCAAAGCAAAAACACAAAATCTTAGTGGTCATAAGAGGGAGCAGGTGTGCTTAAATGTGTTGATCCTTTGGGTGGATTTTTATTTACAGTCAAGCTGTGAAATCTGCTGGCATCAGAGCAGTTGTTTGGTACTGAATAATGACTTTAGTTGAATCTACCCAAACATTAAAGTCACATTTTTATCAAGTTATAATAGAATGTTTTTTTAACAGATGACACATTATTTTGTTGTCTAAAGATCAGATGTTTCCACTGTCTGACTCACAGCCCTGTCCTCTGCACAATGACATCTCTGAGTTGAAAGTACAAGTGGAGGGAGGTCAAGTCAGAAAGTGAGTTCCTTGAAATCCAGAAATACCAGCAGCGGGCAAAGTAACTGCTGAGTCACTTTATCAAATCCCTGATGATTTATTACAGCCATTTGTGCTATGGGCCAGTAAAATCTTACTTAATGCACCTTTAAGGTACAACAGTGCTGTAAAAACACCTCAGGGTGATGTTAAATCTTTTATGTGTGTGATTGGGGCACATCCAGCCTCTGCTTTCTCCCTTCGCCTCACTCAGTCTCACCTTCTGCAGCTGTGATTGTGATGACCGTTGTTGAAGGGCACTCTCGATGAGTTTATTAGAAAGTGTCATCAAATGGCACTCAGCCCCAACATCTGACAGCTCACAGGTGAGTAACTCCCTTTAAAATAATAGTTTGTCCTTCAAAAACTAACGCCAAAGGCAGAAATATAGTGGCATTATAGTCCAGTGGCATAAAATGTTTTAGCACCCTTCATAAAACAGCACTTTCTTCTCTGTCCCCCTTTGAAACATCTATTTTTCTTTGGGATCTAATGGGTCTCGTTGGAACTCCTAATTGGCAGTCGCTGTACCCGCTGTCCTTTGAGCTGCGGTTGCTATAGGGGGGCTTTTTGAGCGTTCAAACCGGCTTTGAAGTCCTCAAAAGTGAATTCTCTCTCCGCTGCTGTGGCAGCAGAAACAGCAACGTCCAGATGGGATCGTAATTGAATGGGAGAGGTGTAAATGTTGCCCGTGTCATAAGTCTACAACACCGCACTGCGAGTGCACAGGAGTGGCTTCTCATTATTACCGCGGCTAAACTAGCGCCAAAGCCTCCACAAAGGCCCACCATGTTCACTCAGCTCCTATTCCATATGGACCTTCATGCCTGTGTGAGTGTGTCAGAGCACTTGATGTTCAGAGAGAGAGGCCTTTCATGTCTTCCCTTCCCATTTCCTTTAAACAAACTCAAATTGTTAATTGCTTCTTTTTTGCAGCGCCACTGGACCACCTTCACAAGCACAACAATGCACTTCTCTTTACCTCTTTCTGCACAGATCTCCCATCTGACCTGATAAGCTAATGTTTTAAAGGTGAGATCAGTGTGCTGATCATCATTTTTATCTTTGGGTTATGCTTTTGAATCTAATATCAATGATTTTTTTCTCATGGGGTAAAAACAAATAACTACATTTACTGTTGCATATTCAGAACAATCACCAGAATAAATGTTAGCTAAGTATGTTTTGCAAAACCACAGATAAGTTAAAACTGAATGTTTATTAGGAGATGGTGCTTCAAAACATCCAGTGGGGACTCAAACTGCGGTCACCAGTTTGGCAGCCTTGTGGCTTGTAATAACTGCACCCACATCCTCCCCACTTCCTAATGTGAAAGGTGGCTCATAAGCATGTAATGTAAATGTGATACTGTGTGCCACCTTTAGTACAAATGTCAACCTTGGATGCATCTGTGGTTTGCTGAAACGTTAACTGCTAACATTACATCCTGGTGACTGGGCTGGGAAATTGCAGAAGTAAATGTTGATTGCACAATGTAATGGATATAGAATAATGACCCCGTTAGTGTTTAGATTGTTTCTGCAAAACCTCACTTTCACATGCTATTTTGTCGGCCACTGGGCACGAAATCTCCCAGGAAAATGAAGGCTGACTGGTGTTCTAGTCAGGCTGGCAGCCTGGCACCACTTTTATCTCTCCATTATAGACTAAACGAATGAATTAACCCACGTTGTGTCCTGTGTTGATGGTTGATTGCTGCTCTGACAGCAGCGCCAACAGTAGTACCAGTTGGAAATACTAAGGGTGGGAAAAGTTGTTGAAGTGTTGATTTATCTCCATCTCATTGTCATTGTAGAGTTTGGAGTTTGTGTTGCTGATGAATTGCATTGAGTGATACTGACAGATATTCCTAATGTGCTGAATTAATATAAATGGGGTGTGTTACTGTGTGATCAGGAAGAACAAAAAGCTCATTTAAGAGGAGACGCAACTGAATACAAAGTCAATAAAGTCTTGATAAGACGTGAATTCATCTGAGGCCGTGCAAATTGATGCCAAAATGCGTCTATGTGAGTTGACAGTGTTTAACTTTGAGTGAAAATGTGGCTGGATTTGCTTTTTATTCATTTTTCCTTCTGTCAGAACACACATTCAGATGATATCACTTTTAGCCAGATGTACCTAATGTGTACATAAACACATCAGTGTTGCACTCTGTGACACTTTATTTCCATACGCTTTTTATTTCTTAAGAGAAAATGGAAAGGGCTTCAATAGGAATCCTTTTTATGGTGGAACTACAGTAATGCATCATAATGTATAGGGAGCAAAAAATGCAGAGAGCAAGCTGTGAAAACATGGCTTGATATTCACGACACATTTTTCCAGTACACGACGGCAAAATATGCTCAGGATTACTGTTATTATCAAGGGTCAATGTGCAAACAAAGCATATTCAACCATAAATGTTCTGTTTAATGCTATCAACAGAAAGCCTCACATTACCATGCACTCTACACGATGAATCCATTGACCCTCTCTCTGCAGCTCCTGCAGGAGTAGGTCTTACAGACTGAGAAACAAAGGCTGAGGCGTAGATGGCGGTGCAGCAGATAGGATTAGACTGTAAGTCTTCAAAGAAGTCCCTCTCCGCCAAAGCTGCTCACCACAGTAATGCTAATGCTGTTTATCTTTTCTTATCCGTTTGTTTTTTGTTACCTCACCCCCTCCGTCTCTCCCTCACCTGACTGTAGCGAGGAAGGGTAAAACATTGTATCAACAGTGAAAATACACTGAAAGGTGCATATTTTGCAGAGGGGGGTGTTTAATGCTGACCCTGAGAGTGGGCCAGCTTTAATGCAGCATCTTCGCCTGAGGCGAGGCCGAGGGACCCTCATCCTGACAGTGAACCCTCCTCTCTGCCTGCAATAAGGTTTTTTTTTTTTTTTTTCCTTTTCTCGATTTCATTTGAGCTTTTATGCTGAAAAACTTCCTCTCTCTCCCTCTCATTTGCCCTCTAATATGAACACACACTTATACAGGACTCTGGGGAGAATAAACATTCAATCAAAACCCTTTTTTAACGCCATTTTCTGCCTGTGCTGTCTTTATTAAGTGCTCGGGGAGCTGTTGTCATTCAATCAGTCAAATTTGCCCTCTATCAAAATAAATCTGAGAGGTTTATATATTATATATTATATTAATATCCTGGCGTCTGTCTAAAGAGCAGAACAGTTTGAAGTTCCACCTGGTAAAATGTACATCAATATGAATGTTCTTGATCGCTATATGGGTGCTGAATTTTTTAGCATGTGTCAGAGAATTAATCAGCTCGCAGTAAGTCGCTCACTTAGAGTGCAGTTTGGGCAGTAAAGTTTCAGTTAGTCCACAGAGCTGTCAGCCATGGAGAATTGAATGCGAGGCAGCTGACAAGTAATTAATATCAATTAAAGGAGGAAAGTGTGTGAATGTGACTTCACCAGACGACTGTAGTTTCCATGTCTATAAGTTAGAAAACCACACGGCCTCGCCGGCAAATGGAGCCCACATATAATCGAGTCCAACGCACTGTATTTCACACTCCACTAAAGGCGCTTAAAAGCAGGATTTAAGAGTCTCGAGGCCGTGGGTCCCCGCGCAAAAAAGCCATCACGGTAGCCACTGCTATTGCTCTCCTCATAATTGCACTCGTGGACTTTTCTCTTTCACAGTGAGTGGTGTGAGTGACCGGCTTTGTGCACACCGTCTGATAATGGCAACAAAGGGAGGGAAGCAGCCGAGTGAACAAAGCATTATGTAATCAATATCGCCGGTCAGTTGGAACAGAGAGAGGTGTTGATCTGTTGACTGAAGTACTGTTTACATAGATTTTCTTTTCTCACGCTGCACATGTCAAAGGAAAAGCCGAGCAGGGAGGAAAATAAGAAGCACTTCCGTGTCGGCAAAAAAAGAGAAGTATAGTCCAAAGAAAACCCCGAGTTGATTGAAGGCACCTTTGGAAAGGTGCAGGGGCAGCGATCCGTGTCAGAGCAGAGCAAGGTCAAGGCCAGGCTTGCTTATCTCTGTAAATTAAAACTGTCGTCTTGAACGATGGACGGATGATTTCAATTAAATTGCGGAGTGCGTGTGAGCAAGATCTCAGGAGTCACTGAAGAACAAACACTATAGCTTTATTGCTTTCACATTATTCCCTGCTGCGACTCAAACCTTTGATGGTCCCTGCGGGTTGAGCTGATGCCCTGTGGGCAAACACAACGACCGGCGACTGGAATTTAGATACAGTTTTAATAATGCAGTGTTTATTAAAGGTCCGTCACTGTTATGGATACAACCCTTGCATTTAAATTCTGGTATCTACACATATTTATTACAAATATAAGACAAAAACTTGCAACTTCATTTTCCTCAGTATTTGTTGAACAGCAGTGAACTGTGATAGTTTTCATGTCCTTTTTATCAATTATGCAATATATATAACCTATTCTGCAGAGCAATCAATGGAAATATGGAAAAATGTGACAAATTGAACTGTTATTCATTTAATTTATTGTTGCACTAAATAGACCGATCTCATTATGTAAATTAAATGTCAAAACAGATACTGCAATTATCAAGTGTATAAAAAGAACTTTTATTTCGACAGTAATGACAAATTTTGCACGTCAACCAAACCGCCAGAATAAATGTTGTGCGTGTCTGCAAACCATGGATTTGCTGAAACTTTACATTACCTTCTTAACATTTCTTGAGGTTGAATTTTCAGTTTTATGTTGTTACAATGCTCTGTCTGTCACAAAAACCACTTGGTAAGTATAAAGTGGATTTGGTTCCACAAACACGAAAATTGTTGATTGTTGAAAATTTTAAATTTTCCCGTCTCCTCAAAATATATAAAATATCTGCTTTGTTGCCACAAACAAACCTAGGACCCTGACGTTTTGTTAAAAACATCCATGTCTAATGACAGTCTTGAACATTTTATTTTGGCGACTGGGCGGCACATTCTGCATTATTGTACACATTTACCGTCTATAGTGCATTCAATATTAATTTGGTTAAATAATGTCACTTTTGGATTTCCATATTAGCCACACAAAGTGCTTGCGGCTTGGTGCGCAGGGTAGAAAGATCAAATCAGTCAAAATCACCCATTAATCAATAGCTCTGATTGTTTTCCGATTGATTTCCGAGCGTCCTGACACTGATCCTGAAAGTCAGATGTCCTGAGTGATTTAGAAGGCCTCGCAGCGCTCTTCATACTAGACATTACATTATTAACGCCTGTGATTAATACAGATTAATACTGACGTTTTTGTCCTCCTTCTGTATTGACACACAGAGATACAGGAAATGTGTCAACAGAATTTCCTTTGTCGTGTCGGCAGTGATGATGTGGTTTGCAAACATTTGGAGATGGAAATGAAAATTGGATTGTCGGATTTAAATGTTGCAACACATTGTGTGCACGAGTGTTGGGAATGGAATTGCAATTTGTTGAACATCAGTGGAATAATGTCAGCTTTGGACTTAACAGCTGAAGTAAGACATGCTGTGCTTTTCATGAAAAATACCATTAAGACGGTATTGTTGCTTCCACACAGATTGTCTTAATGAACCTTTCTCAGACAAAAAGGCTTGGAACATTTGGTGTGCAAACGTGCATATCAATGTGTGCTTGCCTGCAATTATTACTGGTGATATGTAAGAGCTGCGAGCCGACGGACTGACCTTTGTTCAAAAAGTGGCAGCTGCCACTCTGTCCAAACATCAGTAACAACCTGACCTTCACAACATGTCTGTTGTTGAAGCACCAACCTTCTGCTGCTGAGGGCTTCTATTCTGAAGCTCCCCTCTGGCTTCCTTAAAATGAACCGTAATTTTAAAATGTGAATACATCCAAAGGAATTGTACTCTTTCCAGCTGTGTATGTTCGAGTTTAATGAATGTAAAGGTGAATGGTTTGTCTTTCATCTCCATTCAGAGAGGTCCAGAGTGTTTGGATTGTCAGCCGGCCTAATTAAAACGATTTCATGGTTGCCACTTTATTTTGGGGAGGGGGAGGGGGATTTAATCTGAAATGCTCCACTGTGCTTACGCAAACCCTCAAAATTAAAAGCACATCCCTTAAAATTAGCTTCATTCTGCTTTTCTCCCCCAAGTTTGAAAGCCTTGCCTTAGGTAAACTGATGTGCCACCCTCTAGTGGAGCTGAACGCTAGCATTTATTCTTCATAATCACATTTGGTTTAAACCTAATTGGCAGCAGCAAGGAGGCATAAATTATGGGACAACAAAAGCTGCAACAAATATAATTAGATCAATGCCAGCAAAATTAGTCTGCGCTATCGGAATGAAGAGGGTGAAGAGAACGCACCAACAAAAAGCGAGATTAAAAAAAAATGGACGAAGAGAAAAGACAGCCTTAAGTGTCCCGCTCTTATGTTGCATGGACTCATATGTTATATACTGAGACGAGAAGCAGCTACCATGAAGCATTGCACTTCAGGCTCTTTCCCCTCCCATCGCAATTAGAGTCTAGCACATCAGTTAACCTGCATACATATTCATATCCCATCATGAGGCAGATCCATGACCGGGTGCAGCTCTGCAGTTTTGGCGCAGCACAGAAAACAGGAGTTCCTCCACTGGGGAGGGAGAGGCTGCAGGCCTCACACCCTGCAAACACAGAGCGTTGGCGGGCTCATTGAGGATATCCTTCCTCGTGACGGGTGTCACCTTTGTCTCCCTCCGACACCACCAAGGCCCTTTTTAATGAAACCAGACTGCTTGTTCTGCTCAGCAAGCCCTTTGATATTGTCCACAGGAGCCTTATACAATAGCTTGATGTTAATTGTGGCTAATAAATCCACCTTTTCCCTCCGCTGAGCTTCCTCCTCCGTCCGCCATCTCACACCCGGACTTGATCGGTGCCTGGAACGCCTTGGATCGCTGCCAGTGAGCCGAGACGCAGCGGTGTAATGAAAAAGCACAGTGGCGGCAGACATGCACACACACTCACACATTCGTGTTAATTATTTGTTTAATAAATATGCAATAAGCACAGCTCCTGAGGCAATAACAGACCCATCTCAGTGCTGCAGAGTGAGTGGGCTTTCACTGATACTTTCCCTCAAACTTCTGCTGTCGTTATATTCTCCACTGACTGGATGTCCACAGACTCTGAGGGGTAGTTGGTCTCTTTTTCTGCATTGTTTTTTTTGGGGGGCTGGCTTAATCCTGATTAGGCATGTTCACACTGCCCTCTCTGCCGGCCTATCCGCTCCACAAATAGCTCCGTTTTTATCGCCCAAGTCTTTAATCACCCACCAGAGCTCAGATCAAGGGTTTAACAAGGGTGATTATGAAAGCTGGAGAGCAAAAGTTCTCCAAAGATGACAGAGATCCAGCATATCCATTATAGTGCAAATTCCTATATTATCTCTGCTGGTGGATGACACTGCAAATCTTCTACAAATATGACTAAATAATTGAGTGAAACAGTGTGTTGCAGTCAGTTAACATCAGTGTCCCTGGGTGGTTGTAGTTCTGGTTTAAATGAAGAGATTTAACAAGTAGCATTGGACTGTTGGCTACAATTTGAGGAACTGAAATGATTGAGATAATGAATAATGAGCTGACTTAAATAAGTTCATTGCCAGTTGGCTCTTTTACAAAATCCTAAATAACTTGCCTCTAAACCCCTCTAAGCAGCTGACAGCCTGCTTTAAATTAAGTGCTGATTTGAATGTCGGCACCATCTGAGATCTCTTTTCCAAGTGCTGAATTGTAGAGAAGATTTGTGTCTCTTTCTGAAACCAAGTCTTCCTACACTGACTGCAAAGACTAGCTGTTCCTTAAAATAACCACCTCCAGCTCAAGTGTAGGTTACAGTGGTGAGTTTGGTAGGTAGTACACCTACATTATGTTTCTGACAATTCATTTAACAAATAGGAGCACACACTGTAACGCTTTGTTTCTCTGTGAACTGTGTGCAAACACTTTAACGCTTCCCGAACGATGACAATGACAACACCTGGCCCGGCTGGAGTAAAGGTGCGTCCCCAGTGAACACACTGAACGTGTGCTCCCACACAGAGATGGAGGTGATGTCAGTTCGGAAAGGGCAACACGGAGCTAATCGGTGTGTTTCCATGTTCACAGTAGTAAGCAAGCAACAAGCAAAGGAAGGTAACGTGGAACGTGTGTCTACTGCACAGAAGGAAGAGATAAACAAATGGGCAAGGAGATGTAAAATGTGATAAATATGCTGATGCAGCAGTACTGTATTTGTTCAGTCAAAGCTTCTTCAATTATTCTGTAAATTATTCTGTAATAAATCTTTCATTTTTTTAATTATTTTTTCATCTTCATAGGTAAAAGGTGCGACTCATAACCCTTGGCTACAACATTTATGAACATCAGAATGTAGTTTTCTGCACGAACCGTACCTGGAAGTTCAACTTCCTTCACATTCGTCCTTGACATGTATGCTGCGGCTCCAGCTGGATATACTGATATACAGAGCTGCTCAGCTTTCTCTTGTTGTTTCATGCTAAAGTACCCGCAGGCTGCGACATCACACCATTTTTGTTCCCTTAAACATCTTTCAGCTGATGCATTCTCCAATCCAATCCCCGCTTTTTCAGATGTCCCATTGCTGTATACATCAGAATCAAATGTGACCACAACACTGTGAGGAACTAAACAAAATCTAACAAAAGTAATGAAGCATGGAGACTTGTCCTGGTGTGTTAGGACTGTGAAGCTGCTGCAGGAAATGCTGCATGCTCAGCTATCAAGGGCTCAGCCTCAGACTGATCTCACATTATGCGGCATTAGTATTGTTAAGCAGGCGCACTATATGATGAACAATCTGCTTTGTGCTTGTGTCCTTTTCAACTTATCATACTTGTTATGCTGCCTCATGTTTATCAGGAAGCGTTGTGTGCAGTAGAGCATGTGTCCCTTCAGGTTTGTGTGCGTAAGCAACACAATGAAAGTGAATCCAAATCTGTATTTTTAGTTACAACAAACACTTCTATGACAGCTTTTCGGCGCCCTTTGAGCAGCTCTGCAGATGACACATTGTACAAATGAATTCATTTTAAATCATGCAGAAGCCTCCGGTTCACAGCAGTCCGTGAACTCACCTCGGAGATGATGGAGGCTCATTCTCTCCGCTGCTCAGAAGCCCATGAGCAGTTGTGAAAGGTTGAACCTTTCAAATGTCAATACTGTCTCTGAATCCAGTCTCTTGATTCACAGGTCACATACTAATACACTGCAACACAGTTCCGGGCATGTTCGAGATACTCGGTATAGACTCCGCCAGATAACTTCTTGTTTGAGAATCCCTGAATTGTATTCACCCTCACAGTCCTCCACCTTCAAATGGACACCCTGCGGGTTTGTATTTTCTGCTGTCAGATGCTGCCTTAGGTTACTGTTTGCCCTCCGTCTTAGAAGATCCTACAGCACAGACCTTCATGCAGTTCTTTGTCACAGCATGATCGAAGAAATGTTTGGGATCTCTCATATTCTTTCAGCTATAGCGTTTTTTTTTCTTTGGCCGTCAACCCCTCTCCACTAACTCTGTATTTTTTGCGAAGCTCAAACAACCTGAGACTGAGTGCCTGGAGCGCTAACTCATCTGGAGTCAGGCCAGAGAGAGAGAGAGGAAGGGAGGAGGAGGAGACAGAAAGGCAAAGAGATGAAGACGAAGAGGAGGGAGAGAGACAGACTGAGAGACTTATGGTACGTTCCCTTAGAGGGGCGAGTGAGACCGAGCCAACACGTTTCAGTCTTTGTCTGTCCTAGTTTGGCAGCGCCTCCTCGTGCAGAAAAACAGACTGCGGAAGAGGAAGATACAAAGAGTAAAAGATATAGAGGGAGATATAGACAACTTGCCATTGTCCACATACTTTTGGTCTGCTTTTCATGGTTCAGACAATAGTGTCCTTCCAACTTTGCATCAACAGAAAGGCTCTTTCACATTTCAACATGACAATAACTCGCGCACAAAGCAGAAGTGTTTTTTATTCCTTTGTATTTTTTTGTTTTACATTTTAGTTTCACTTAGTTTGCAGAGTGGGTTTGAATCAGTTTCCATATTAATTTTAGTTTACTTTATAATAAACTTGGTACAAGGATGGTCAGTTAGGAAACAGTTTCCGGACTCGACTGGCCTGCAGAGACACCTTTGTGTGCCGGACCTCATCACCCAGCATCGGTGTTGAACCTCACTCATGCACTTGTGGATAAATACGAGCAGATTCCTGCAGTCAGGTTCCATCATCTTGTGGGAAGTTGTTGTTGTATTATAGTTTTGAAATGGGATGTTCAACATTCATGGTTTATGTGATAACGCCGTGTTGGTCTTGTTCCTACATCATAATCGATGTTGCTCCAGGGCCATCAGTGTAAATTACATAAAAACTGACACGGATTGTTGCGGTTGAATGAGTGAAACACAGGACTCTGAATATAACAAGTCAATAATACAGTTTTCTCTGTCAGTTTCTTATTATCAGCTTTCAGTTACAATTTGCTTGGGTTTAGGCAACAACATTATTTGGTCAGGTTTAGGAAAACACGGTTTGACCATTTCACAATGTTATTAGAGAGGATAACGTCGCTCATGCTTGTATTTTTCTGTCATTTTCTCCAAGTAGCAAAGCCATGACATACCACAACTGTGATGTCAGTTGCTGGACCAACATTTATTATGATGTTCTTGAAACAGCACCAACATGGAGATATCAGATCATGCCATATCATATCAATGGATATGATGTTTGGGTATCAACATAATTTGGGCAATATAGTGTATATAATAACAGCAATATCTGATGAACAACATACATTTCTACATGTACAGAGGCACATATATGTCTGGTATTGTTTTGTTCATCGTATTAAACAGAATCAACACAGTAATTAGCAAATCCCTCTAATTATCTCAGACACTCTGGTGAAAGTTGGCTGTAGAAAAAAATATCCTCATGGACTTTTTACCACGTTCTTCATGAGTTCATGTTTTTCTAAAATCAATTAAACAAGCCAATTTGTCCAAAATACTGCTACTACACGTACTGAATCACAGCTAATTACCGCTGTGTTTTTCTAAGAAAATCAGTTTTATAGTTTTCAGTAACTTAGTGAAGTAAAATTAACTTTAAAAATACCTTTAATTGGCTGATTTTAATACAATGATGGTTTGGAACAACCGATTGATTCACTTTTGGAAAACTTTGAATGAGACCTGTTCTTCTTGAGTCTGGGGAGACAAGATCTGTCTCTGGCCCGAGATGAGTCGACGCTTCAGGCAAACAGAATCTAGGGATGTCTGGGGTAAAGAAAAAAAAATAAAACAGGGGTGGTTTTAGAGAAGAGTAGGAACAAACTGTGAGAGCAAGAAAAGAAAGAGGAATGTTTGTGAGACCCCCCAAATATTTTCTTCGATCACGCTGTGACAAAAAGCTGCATGAGGGTCAGCGTGTAGCACCTTCTAAGGCAGAGGGCAAACAGAAACTCAGGGCAACCTTGGGCAGTGTCTGACAGAAGAAAACACAAAACCATGGGATGTCTCTTTGAAGCCGGAGGAAAGTCAGGAGAAATATGAGTCTGCTGAAATAAAATAACGGAGCTGGCTTATTGTGGCGTTTGGCTCAAGTGTGGGCAGAGTTACAGTCCAGGTCAAGGTAGCTGGTAATATGCTATCGTCTGATAGTATCAAAAAAGACAGTGTGGCAAAGCTTGCCGCTGCCCAATGATAAGACCGGGGGACAGAGGAAGGATAGGGGAACATAAAGATCATGATTACACGTCTTATGTAAATAGCTGTATAATGTTTTCTGTGGCTCAGCATGGGCCCTAAGGTCTGAGCCATTTCTACAGCTGACAATGATGTCCAGAGGAGGGGATGGTGGTGACGTGTCAGCATCTCAACAGCTGTAAGAGTGAAACCACTGGATATTCTTAACAAGACGTCGGGACAATTTGCAGCCTTGTTTGTGGTGACAGACCCCAGTAAGCCAGAACCAAGTGTTTTTTTGTGCTGAATACACCAGACCATAACCACAGTGTTGTCACAATATTTAATTGAAAACTGAAAAAAAAAAGTTATTTCAACATATCTGTGATTTGTAGAAACATCACAGTGCCAACATTTATTCTAGCAATTGAGTTGCAGTTTTCACTGGAATTGTCATTTTTCAACAAACAAATTGTGTGAAAGATGCTATAAAATCTAATTTGTTCCTGTCCTTCCTCCACTAAAAAAGTGCTTTGCCTTTAAGCTGGATTGTTATGTGTTACATGGGACAGGGGCTCTATATAGTGACATTCATGATACCGATTGACTATGATCAGACATGAAACTTTGTCATTGAAAAACAGTGTTTTTGCTATAACATGGATAAACAAGCAATACTTTTCACTCTCCATCCACGTTTACAGACGTTGATGGGACACAGCTTGCTTTTTAATCTATTTATTATCCTTTATTCTTTTTACTGATCTTAATCTTTTTCCTCTGATGTGATGGCTTCTTCTTATCGTTCTTTATCATCCTTTTATTTATCTCTTCATTTGCATTACTTTTTTCTTTCTTTTTCTGTGATTTTGCCTGTTTTATCGCTTTTATTCCTTTTGCTTGGACTGACTCAGATTGACTTTTTGTGTTTTCGCATTTTCTGTTCTTCCTTCTTATTTTATATTATTTTAACTCACCTCAGACCTTGTGCTTGACTTGACTGTTGACTGTTATTCTGTATTACTGTCGTCCTGAGTTTCCTGCTTGTGTTTGTTTGTCAAAACACCTCTGCTTTTAAAAGATGCTATAAAAATAAAGTTTATTATTTATTATATTGCAGACAGGGGTCAATGTTACAAAAAGCCTTGAGGCCCTGCAGCTACAAGACTCCCTACGTGGGACGAGCCTCAGCTGAGAGGAAGAGGAGGCTGAACAGAACTTTTTGTGTAAATTCTGGTGAACTCTCTGTATCACCAAACTTCCATTATCCAGTTACTGTTTTTAAATTTGTTTTTTGGACTAATAAATCATATACTGTTGTTCTTCCTCCATCCATAATATGTGTAAGATAATACATTTGCATTTACAAATTAGCCCAACAGCAACAACACTAATATTTATGTTTTTTTCCACATAGTATATTACTTAGTATATTTTTGGTTTTATTGCTCTGATTTATGTGACTGTCTGGACATTATTGGAAATCAATTCTTACAGGGAGGGCACAAAAGCAATGTATCCTCCACGAAATTAGCATTGAAAATTTTTAATTAAGGCAGAGCAATTATTCCATTTATTTGATTGGCAGCCTCTCATTAAACAGCACTTAGGACAAACCATTTCATCTGTACGGGAAGGATCTCGATTTCCCTCTCTCTGTCTGCACGCGGCAGCTCTGTCTCATTCCAGTAAGTGATCACAGCGTGCGGTCATTCACTGACACGAGGCACCGAGCCGCCGCACCCACAACCTTTTACCTCTGCGTGTAATTACGCCTGTGGACATGCTGCACATTCACTTAGCGTTATTAAAGGACAACAGAGAAAAACTGTGCCATCATACTCTGGAGGTACAATCATACATTTTCTTCTACAAAATGTGTTGATGGGTTTTCCTTCGGTACGCTGTTGCTTTTGTCAGACTTCTGGCGTCAGCTAATCCTCCTCGCTGCTCCAGACACTGTCAGCACAAGAATGAACCAAGAGGCATTTCTGTCTGCTCCAAAAGCTGGATTACAGTAGCAAGAAGATTACCCTTCCAACAACTCCAAAACAAAGCTATCACAATGCCTCTCAACATGCCGTGATTAATAGTATTCTCCACTCCTCTCGCGTTAATACATTCATGTGGTTTTACATGCCTAAATAACAAAGAATCCCTGTAGTGCAAATTAAGTCGAATGCTCCAAATTCAGTTTTGACTTGTTTCACTCAAATCTCCAGACAATTATTTGTTCTCCCATCTAATTTCACTGTCTGCTCCGGATGACGGGTATTAAACAAACACGGATCTTTTACATAATACAAAAGTGTTGTGTGTTTCTTCGGGGTGGTGCTGTAATGATGCGATAGAGGGCTGAGAACACAGAGGTAGCTCGTCTGCCTCGCAAACCCCCCTCCCGGAGCCCTCTGAGGTGGTGAGAGTGATCGGCTGCTGCGCTCCTCCTGCAGCCACTCATAAATCAAATAATTACATTGTGCTTCTTGAGGGAAGAGAAAAGTTTTCCCATTAACCAGCACTCATTAACCCACTTCCGAAATGTGCAAATGACTAACTTAAGGGGGCTTTGCAGCCTTTTTCTTATCTCACGGCCTTTTTTCCCAAATGCAGTACAAATTCACCGAAAGCTTGGTTTACATGCATGATGCGAGATCCTGCTCACCCTGTGCTGTAAGTGATCATTCTGTTATCAATATTTTATGACGTACATCAATTAACCTTGAACTGTCTGCGAACGGCAGACAAACGCTCCCTGGTGACTGTGCCAGAGGAAGCTCTGTCGGGTCCAGCGTACACTGAGCTGCTGTGATTGACAGCGTTTTTAAGAGCTGCTTTTGAGGCAGGGATGCTTCTCTTCTCCGGCAGAAAAGTCGAATGTCACTCATTTTATAGATGCCTGCAGTGTGTAATCCAGTCTGCAGAGGCTTTTACCAAAGCGCTGAAAATGATGGGAGTCATAGTGAAGGCCCTGCCTTACAGTAATGATTATTAGTGCTCCGTGGCAGTGCTTGTTTGCCATCTATTAAATGCCTTTGTTCATGTGTCTTTAAGGCTGTCTTTCTTAGTAAAAGCTCAGACTTGTAAATATTGAAATAACTTGAGATCTGGCCGTAAAATCCCGAGGCCGAGGCACTTAATCTTTCATCCCCCTACTTTGAAAGACGTTTCTAAGGAAAGCCAGAGGCACACGAAGTGGTCGCTTATAGGTCTAACTCCTCAATTTCAAAGATAAATATCACGCTGGGACAGAGCCCTCGTCTCTGCCATGCCATCACAGGACTGTCAGGAATGACAGAAGGAATACTTTGGTCCTGTTCGACATGAGACGAGGACAGGACAGGCGGGTGTCTCTGATCACATCACACTGCTGATTACTGACGAAGGCGGAGGGATAAGAGCAAAGCCAAGAGTGCCATTGATCACACAGATGCATTATGGGGTGTTACGAGGGAGCAGGGACAGTACAGCGCCTTTATCTGCTGTTACATACAGGCAGCACAGCCTTGTTTATCACAACCACTGCCTGAGGGCTACACCTCAGGTGCTACACTCTTCCCGTTAGGCATCGTCAAGTCTCACGCAAGTTAAAACAACATGACTTTTAATCAGCATTAAATTTGGCATCTGAGTTAATTTTAGTTTCCTGACAGACATGAGCAGAAGTTGTATTTTGCTTATTTGATTCCAAGATATTAAGATATACACCTGTCAAAAACTACAGTCTTGGCGGCATCAGATTTATATTCTTTCAAATGATCCCAGGATAAAATTTATGTACTTGCCAACAATATACTGTGAAAAAGACAGAAGTTTTCTAGCCTTTTGGCGAACGGCCTACCCTCAACGCCCCCGTAGTTAGTCTTAAATTCATTGCTCACAGTAAAATAAAACTTTTAAAAAAATCATACAAAATGTGCAAAAATGTAATCTAAAGTCAATATTTAAATTTGACATCACACAAAATGCAAACATTGTGTGTGAGAGAGAGAGAGAGTGTGTGTGTGTGCTGAGGAGCCATCATTGCCAGCAAGACCATCTAAAACAAGAAGAAAAAAGAAGAATAAAATAATGCAGGACTACAGGCTGCAGAGTGGACGAGCAAGTGGACGGGAGGCAAATGTCAAAAAGGGGAAGGTCTCACATAGCCTGGGTCCAGACGTCTGAGTCCACCCACTCCGCTGAGTTGACTGATTATGAATATAAATGTGGAAACAAGTTGACTATTCTGTCTGATATCAGGCAAGGTCTCGCAAGTGGAGTGAAATTTGGAAGCGTATTCCTTCTTCTTGGAGGGCTCGGATGAGCGCAGCGACGAGTGATGCCCGTCAGGCATGGTCGTTTGCAGGTGCTCACCTCTGCCTCTGTGTTGGGGTGCCAGGTGCCATGACACATATCCCACAAAGACACTGAGAAACATTCATTTGATTTATATCACTATGAGATGGAGAGATTAACAGGAGAAATCACCAGAGCACAGCGGGAGAACAGACTAAAAATAGGGAGACTCCTGCTAAGTATGGCTTCATCTGAAAGTAGGTCCTGGTGCCTTGAGTTGAATGTGAATAATGACTCCCTACTTTTATGTGATCTATAAAGCAGAAACCAAACAAAACTAAAACACAAAAAATTCCCACCAACAGCTTGATTAATATGATTGCAAAACTTCAGCGGCTTCTGGCTTCTTTGCCAGAAGAATTGAACAGAAGAGCAACTGAGGGAAGCGATATTTCTTAAAGCCTTGAACCCTTTCCAATAACTCTGAATTCATGTGACCTTTTCTAGTTGGGGAATAGTTTGCAGAACATTCCCACGGATTAAGCACAAAATCATTAAAATGGCCATGCTGGCAGACGGACTGGGCAGAACGAGAGCCAAATGTTATAGCACCTTATGGAGTGTGAAAGGTTAACAGGCAAAGGAGAACTCGAGCCAGGAAACAAGGAGTGAGAAACATATTCAGTGTTACACTTGTATTACACTTCTATTTCTGCATATATCAGTGGTAACAGTTATGCTCATGTATAAACCATTCACTGTAATCCCAGCTATAATATCACCTTTAAATTTGACCACTTATCCAGAGAAAATATAATGATTTATTAAATTAATTAAAAGGAACTGTAGATACCTTCACCATCACTGCTCCCTTTGCCTCTCATCTCCACCTGCTGCCTCCAATGAGAAGTGACTGGTGTTGGTCGTTGTGATGAAGTCAGGGAGCAGGTCCAGATGGTGGCTCCATTAGTCACAGCAGTGGAGCCACCCTGGCAATGTAAATACCCATGTCACAGACCCAATAATTGATATGGATGATTACAAACTCTCTCTCTCTCACACACACTTGCTCACTCCCAGTAAGGAGTACCAGAAATACTCCTCTAATTGTCAGTGAAAGATGCAAACTGGCTCCAGGTCAGTTTTAAGTATTTCCCCCGAAGCTTCCTGAGCTCCAATATACCTCGCTCAGCCCCTCGAAAGTGGGGTTAATACCAGTGTGCTGATCTGTACCACCACCTATTTCTCACACAGCACTATTGACAAGTAGTTCAGCGCCAAGAATACAAATCTCAGCTGTCGGCAGAAAAATAATAAAATGGGCCGTTTGTTTTTAACGCAGAAATAATTCATAGACAGAAAAATGTGAGCTGAAGGAGAGGGATCTAAACTTTGGGTGTTTTAATTGCGGAGCTGGAACTGAGCAACTGTAAGTGTGTACTGTCTGTTATTACTTCCCCATTGTGATTCTGCTGGCACAGGCATTATAATCAGCTTCATAAAGAGGCACACTGGGCTCACTGTAGGACTTTAATATGCTTCATAAATATATGAGACTTCTAAACAGGCCAAACTTCAAGATGATGACTCTGCAACTGTAAACAAATGAGCCTTTATTAAATGCTGTTAATATTTTAAACAAAAGACATTAAGCTTTTGTATCATCTTCAATATGTTTGAGACATTTATTTATGATATTTAAGACAGATTACATGGTCTAGGCCCAAAGTTGTCATATATCAATCAGATACTGAATTTAGATGTGACCGGTGTAAGCATAAAGCAACCCCTCCTCATACTGTGTGAGCCGATCTTGCTCAAGTCAAGATAAATATTAAATTCTCATGTTTTGCTGAAATATAAGCTATTATTTTATTGGAAGTATTGTGCATATTCCAGGATTTAAGAGAGAATAATAAATAAATGTGGAAACTGTCTAAGCATAGGGACAGCGGCTGACCGACATCTGAAAGCCAGTTTTGCTTTATTTTTATTTTATAGGACTGTAGTCTTGATACAAGATGTTTTTTCTCCTTTAACGATGAGCGCAGATGGTGTTGGTTAATATTCATTAACAACAAATGCTGTTAGGTGTGTAATACACTTTCAAAGTGGGCGATAGCAACCTAGGCTAATTAGCGTTCACTTGAAAAGTTGGAGTTGCTAGCTGTGTCTGTTGCTAGGGACATAAATACCTTTAAAGTTTTAACGCAGGGTGTTAAAGGTGAGAATGTGCATTGTTTTTTCCTGTACTTTTGTATGTGTAATATTCCTGTTTTGATTGTGAAAACTAACACAAAGGAGAAAAAACATGTATTGTTTTAACACATCAAGCTCTACAGTTCAGACACAGGAAATGTAAAAATCCGGCCCCTTGGCAATCCACTTTTTTTCAAATCTGGCCCTTTAAAAGCAAAAGCTGAATAGGTCTGATTTCGGGGGTGCTACAGTGGAGGAAAAGCATAAAACTTCAAATTTACAACTTAATACCAATGTTACAACTTTGACCAAATAAATATGCAAGTCAGAACAAACAGTATATACACAGTAGGCATTTAACCCCACAGGACCTGCACCTCAAACATGTAAATCATCTGACCTTTGGTTTGTGGATTAAAGAATTACTGACCTTCATGACTCTTGAGAACAACAGATGTGCCACTAAGTGTAACTCAGTTTCACATTATATGGCAGCTGGTTATAATGTATTTGGATGAGAGATTCTGATATAGGCTAACATATCTGCTATTCGTCAGGTGTTACATTAATTAATTATTTTTAACTCCAGTATTCAAAATGATCATATTCATGATTATTACACATTTCTATAATACATAATAAAATACATTTCTGTTGTTCAGACCAGTAAATAACCACCTTTATATGTCAGCCAACCTTGAATCCTTTGTGACTTTCTGAATACACACTCAGTATTCAACAAACATATAACCAGTAAATGTCATAGAAACTGTTGCCCATAGCAGCCGCTGTTCATGTTCCCACATGGCAGGGGGTCAGTGACCAGCTCTGTGTAACATAGAAGCTGATACAGTTTACTTTTCACTCACGCAGCCCGATGATTGCTCATCAGACTCTGAAACCAGCCACGGAAAATTATGCAGGCTTTCTGTCAGCATTCAACACATTTTAAATTCAAATCAGTGCTTAAGACTTCTGCCAAATATGTTGATGAAATACTTGTCCAGGGTAGTTCTGCTTAGAGTGACGGGTGCTCGCCAGCTTTAACCCACTTCCTCACTGAGCATGCTCTGCACAAGTTATGCTACCTTCTTCACTGTCGGCCATATTCTCCATCTGTTGACAATTATCGCTGCATGTATACAATTGTTTTGTCTTTTGTGTTTTATTTATTTACTTCCTGCTTCTGGTTGATTCTTTGCATATTTTTAATCTTTTTACTGAGTTGTAATTTAAAAAGATAATTGACACAAACTGAATCAAACTTATGTTATTATCAGGGCACACCATGGAAACATTTTGTAAATAGCATGTCAAATTGAGCATAAAATAAGACACCCAGGATTTTTTTTTTTTTCAAATGTGGTGAGTGAGAAGAAATCAATTTAAAAGATATTTTCATGCATGAGTTGTAATGAGCTGGGCACAACTTCTGCTCTTTGCAGAAGTTTTTAAATCGAGGGTCAAATGGTTGTTTTATGAAGCATAAAACTAGACTGTTTATTCAAGCTAAATGACTTACATTTCCATTTTAAGTTCTTATCATTTGGCGTGTTTTCGGTTCTCGGAGCAGCTAAAATCCAGTCATGCTGCATATTGCTGATGTATTGAGGACAAGGGGCTATTAATCCCAACAGAACCTGTCGAGATAAAGCAGAGCTCTGGTGGGTTTTGTGCTCCTAAAACTACAGATTTATTGTTATGGCAATGATTTCTAAACATGAATCTAATATGCACATTACTTTGAAGGCCGGTTTATGTAGTTCTACCAGCTTTTGCAGTCAAAATGCTCAATGCTCTGCTTCCCACTCCTAACTAGGACAATGAAATACATCAACATTAAGTCCTTGTGTAACTTTGATTATAAACCACTCTAGCAATTCATAATTATATTAATGAAAATACATCTGTCATGATCATTAAGAGCTGTAAAAGCAGCAGTACAATCACAGCTTCACATTGAAGCTATGTCTGATTAACACTCGGCTGTGTCGAACAAACCAGGTTGTTGGAACTGTCCTCCAACCACATCTGAAGGCAAAAGTGTATATACCTGTTCTGAATGAATCAAAAGCCACGGCGAAAAAACTGTCACAATCTCCTCTGGAAGCATCACACCATCCGACAGTGTCCCCTCGAAAGGCATCAAGGTGTTGTATTCGACTGAGTACACAAAAAGTGTGAAGAATGAGAAAGAGAACACTGGAGAAGCCTGCCTACCTTCACACTTCTGCACACCTGGTCAATCGCTGCGTTAAGTGGGTGTGATTGTTTAAGACACTCACAAAAATTGTTGGATGCAGCTCCTCAATAGAGCCATCAAGAAGAGAGTATCAGATGCTGGTCGACAACCCTTTCATTTATAAGAAGGTCTTTGGGTTCCTTTTCAAATTGCGTGTTTGTATATCTCTTCTTATGTCCTGAAAAGTTCTTACTTGGAGGAGGTCTATACACCCGGATGATGCTTCTGTTCATGTTTTGTGCTACTAGATGATGGTGGGGTAACAAGGTGAGTTGTTAGTTACAACTCACCTTGCAATTGTAAAATACTACAATGCTGCAAAAAAGAAATCATAATTTCTTATTTCCACATTTCCCCAGCGCTGGTCTATCCCTGAAATCTTTGCATACCTGCACCTTTAAGTGTTAAACCACCTGGGCTTGTATGAAATAGCGTGGTGTTGGGTGAAGTCGGATTTGCCCTTTTCAAAAATGTGACTAGCAATCCCTCTGCCTGACCCCAAGCTTAGAGAGATCCCTGGACTGGGATTTGTTACCTTGGATACCTGAGCACAGACATTAGATCCACTTCCTGCCACATGCTTTCAGTGTTATGCACCATGTAGTCAAAGATCCGTGTTGACTCAGTCTGTGTACCGGATTATATCCCTACAGAACGCAGCTAAATGCCATTGTCTAGCTGTTGTATAATCATCCATAAATCTGTTTATCTATGCATCATTAGGCTGCTTCTTATGATAATTTAGATTACTCTACAGTCCTCTGTAGCTGCGATCAAAGTGTCCATTGTTTGGGTTAGGAGATTCTTCTTTGTTCTGCCCTCTTGTCCTCCTCCCCATTTGAATCCACGCTCCTCGTCCCTGATACCTCTCACAGTCAATGACTCCATCAAAGGCCTGACAAAATACAGACAGCCCCTCTCCATCATTCTGTGCTGCGGTGAAATGAGCTCTGGATCCGTTTGTTCAAGGCGAAGGGGCTTCATGGGCAGTGATGGGACACAACGGCCGGCCTGTCCACAGAAACAAATGGCTCGCAACACACCTCATCTTCTTGTCTTTTTTTAGCATTATTGAGATTTCTTACACATGAGACAGACATCAATCATTGTCACACTGCATATATTTTCTCTAAACCTGTCAGCTTCAGAGTCCAAACTAGTTGGCAGTACGGTGATAGGATTACCAAGAGTTTAATGTTTTCTGTAGACTGTCCCTGCAAGAGCAACACCAGTCGTCTCTGTAAATTCCCCCAAAACAACATATGTTTATCTTCAAGCAGCCATAACAATTATACCTTTTGTTTGTGTGGAACAAAGGAGGAAACAGCTTGATGGTGTTTGTACAACAAAATGTCCGACTTTGACATCAGAGACTATATTTTTATGTTTACAATGGATCACGTGACACGTATGTAAAATGGGCTGCTCATACTGACAGAGAATTAATACTTGACTTCAGTCCTGAGCTTTTAAGCGTCTTTTAGTTCATTACTACTTCCACCAACCAGTTTATTTTTTTCACTCGTGTCCGTTGGTTGGTTTTTCGTTGGGAATAATGCATGGATCTTGATGAAAAAAAATCAGGCATATTTAGGTGGAGTGAAAAATCCAGCAAAAGAAACAGAAATTGCCCTCAGGAGTTGGCGGAGACCAAAAACAGAGCAAAAAGGAAAAAGAATATTGGACTAACATTCTTCAGGTCGACACAAACACAACTTCAGATGAATGCTAATGTGACTCTGATCAGCTGGATGTGTTTGAGCAACCAGTTGCAAACCAGTTCATCTCCACAGCCTGTCTCTGCTGCGTGGACAAAAATTCACCAATTCAGGTTTAACCAAATGGTTGTAATAGAAACCATAGCAACAAAGGCACCCTAGCTTTAGAAAAACAGTAATTCAACCCAAACCGTTATGTTTCTTTAATGCTAAACAAGACATTTTTGTGTCTAAACCTAACCAAACCTTAACCATACTGTCAGATCAGAAAACTGATTTATTTTAGCAGCAATTTGCAAATCTTTAGAAAGGAACTGACAAGTTCATCCTGCTGATAGTGGCATCAGAAATGAAAACATGAATGAAGAAACTTGAATTTCTCTGTTGTCTATTTCATTCAAAAACATTTTCTTCTTCTGATTCCGTTCCTTTGCATGAGCTTCATCTAAAGCCCTCATGTCTCTTTCTTTAAGCTTCTGAGGAGTAAACCGGAAGCTTAGGTTAAGACATTGATGTTTGGCAAATGTATGCCAACAAGCTTTCGTTCGCAGCGACTGCTAGGAGCTCCCCGACATCTATATTCTAACTCTGTAAGAATTTGCCCGGGACTGAACCACTAACATTATTCTGTCTGTGTGTCATTTTGTGTGCACGGTTGAGCAGCCAAGTGGAAAAAAATTCAGCTCCTGCTGTGGTCCAGAGAATGGATTATCAAGATTGTTGCCTCAACGATGAGACCATTTCTCAGTCCAACAGGATTACCTAGCCACTTCATGGAAAATACTGCAACAAAGACTTGAAGCATAATGGTGGTGCATTTAGCCGCTCACTGTCTTGCTAATTTTTTTAGGAGGAAATGCAAAATCCACTAATGTTTACTGACCCAATTACAATAGCCACAACTCCAGGCAGGCACACTTAAACTGAAAAGTGTGACATTAATTGCCATTTAAATGGCCTCCTTTGCCTGCTAAATTGTTAGACTGTTTATATTCTCTTTAACAAGATTGGTAGTTTGGAAAAGGAGAAATGAATCCACGGTGAGATGCTGCTGAGAGAGAAAAGGGCACAATTAGTTTCCAGATCAATTTGCCAGGAAGAGGAGGGTAAAAATCAATACTCTGATTATGCATGAGGACGTCATCCGCTTACATTGGGATCAAAGCGTCAATGATCTAAGATGAAGCAACCAGGGATCCATCTATACATGATCCATAAGTCATGTGTGGAAAGGACGATGGTGAGACGGGCCGACACGTATACAAAGGGATAAATTGCAACATGATATGTAAATGGAGACAAGTTATCTTTACCCCAGAGCCTATGAAATGATGCAGGCTTTTATTATCTCATTTGTAATCAATAATGTGGAAATCCTCGGTGGGGGCACTTAGAGGTGTCCTTCGGGAATTCCCGTGTTTGCTTTTCAAACACGGAAAAAGAGGGAGTGGTCGGCTTTTATCTGAACGACTGGGGGTTAATGTGAGGATCAAAAGGCGACTGGTTATAGCGAGTTAAAAACACTGAATACTCACACAGGTCTGGTGCCGAAACTGGGAATGAACTTGGCAATGCCATGTGTTTTTTTGACAGTCAGAGGAGCTTCTTGCTCTGTGTGAAAGCCACATTTACACTTGATAAAGCAGAAAAGAGGCATCCGAAGGCACAGACCGACCCAGTCGCCACAATACATTTTGGCATTGTACGTATCTGCAAACCACAGATATAGTGAGACTTTACTTTAATTCTTTACTATTTTTAAGTTTATATTTTGGCAACTCTGTGCTGAAGGTCTGGTTAGGTTTAGGCACAGAGACCATTTGGTTAAGGTTAGGAAAAGATAATGTTTGGTTTAAAATGCTCAGCCACAAACACAGCTTGAAAATGGTGGTGTCTCGTCAAAAATACCCTGTCTGTTGCCACAAAGACAGCTTTGAAATGTCCAGACGTGAGACGGGAAGTGAACGGTTGTCTCCGAGTGGTCTCAAACTTTGGTCTCTCGCAGTCTCTCCTAGCTGACAGGTAATATGATACATACTAGGTTCACACATCGATCGCAGCGAGCAACATAGCTAGTTTAACGTCAAAGGTGTAGCGCTATTTGTTTAAGTATCGGAGCACACCTAGGGCGCGCGCGTGCATGTGCTCATACAACGTGCACACAGGCATGCACACACACGTTACGTTATGGCTCGTTTCAAAAGGTCAAGTAACCACTGTTTTAACAGTGTCAAGTTTATATACATTAGTCACTTATACCTGACCACATGATTAAATGTTGGACAGACTCTTCATCATGTTAAGAATAATGCGACAGTCAGCCAAAACATCTGTTTATAATTGGTTACATTTATTCGAGCGTCACTAACAGCCAACCTGTTAGCCCAAGGTGGTTGTGGATCTGAAGCCGGGTACGTTTTTCATTGTTATTTTTAGCTTGTTAGCGGTTCCAAAAAATGAAAGGATGCTTTGCTGCCTTTTCATCGTTGCTAGTTAGCTAGCTATAACCTGGGGCAAAAAAAAACATTCACAATGACTAGCAGCATATTTTAAGGTGGTGCATTTTCTTGCAGTTTACTCAAAGCATGAGGCGATGTTGTGAAACAATCAGCGCACCTTAAATGTCAATATGACATCTTTGACTATGTATATGTTGCATGACTTATGCATTAGTGATCATTGGACCTTCAAATGTAGCCGATGTGATTGTTACTAGATAATGCAAATTGACCATTTTGTTTCTTCACAGAAAGTAAAGTGGGGGCAGCACTACACCTTGCCTGCAGCTGCACTTCTGGGCATGAAGACAAACAACTGACTGGTTCGAAGGCAATTTCGACAGTCTCTGAGATGTTTCAGAGATCCTTTATTGACTTGCTTGATTTGCTTGCAGATGGTGTACTCGCAACAAGTTTGAGAAAACAAATTTTGTAACAAACTGAATTTTTATCTTCTGTTGTTTATTGTAAAATCACTGAAGGGCGGTATTTTCTTCTTTTTTTTGTTGAACTTTGTTGAATCTTTATTTTTTAGGGAATACTATTCGAACTCGCTTAACCCTAACCTGCAAAAGCCACCAGGGTAAAGTCAAACTGGTTTTTCCTTTTTAAAGACAAATTTGAACATGTAAATAAAAGCTTGTCAAGGCATAAAACCAATTATATTTTGTTCTTTTCAAATCCGTGACCTAAAAATCATGGATCTGGAGAATTGTGACACCCTTGATACATATTGTAAAAACGTTACGATACCTCTGAAACATACTAATGTAACATATCTGTGGTTTGCAGAAACATACAATGCCAACATTTGATTCTGGCGACTGGGCTGCAGTGATATTCTGAGTTTCAAGAAATCACAGCTTTTTCCTTTCTCCTTTCAGAGGTCAAAGGATTAAGATGGAGCCTTTAGATGTTGCTCATACCTCTGAACTGTTGCTTCAGCTATTGTAACTCATGTATGGCATTCAAAATGATAAGGGAGCGCAATAAGCCCAAGAAAACGCTATCTGTCTGTTTTTTTTTGTGTGTGTGTTATGTTTTTACACGCTACATACCACAGTTAAAATCATTCACTGCCTCCTGAAAGGACTATCTGAAATCGAGTAAGTCGCACTGCTGTGAATTATGGAGCGTGCCTGAATGGGACACATTGTTCTGTCCCTTTACGGAGAATGGGAAGCGGCGGACAGATAAGTAAGTGAGATGAAAGAGCGGTGCACCTGGCAGGTCCACACTCTAACATCTTTGATCCGCCGAGGCAAACATCAAAGACTCTGTTGGGGGCTTTGTGTGGACGCCAGCTCGAGAGGCACTCACCACTATAAGCACCAATCTGCAGCGTAAAGTGGGAGCGAACAAGAGGGGGAGGCTTAAGAAAGAAGGTTGTTCCGCGGCTAAAATGACAACAATTGTGCTGTATCTCTTAAGCGAAACTCAAACGTGATCAATCCTGTGATAATAGGAGTGGTATTCCAGTGCGATTACTGTCAGAGGAAGTGTTTGTGGGAATAGAAAAACACCCATCAAGTGTGTGCCATGTGTTTACAGTTGGCTGGAGGCCTGCAAACTGAAAATGGACATAGAGATAAGTATTACTGGGTGAAACACCAAACTCATGATCAGTCTCCACACACTCAGACTGCACACGCACATCAGATTGTGACCTTTTACAGTGAAGCAATACCTACTCATCACCTCTTCTTATAGGTTACACGTCTCTGAATGACAGTGTGCGCTATATTGCAGTTATTTAATCAGATCATTTTTAGAGACTTGATGGAGAAAAAAACAACGATTTTTGAAAAAGTAAGAACAATAAATATACTTTTGAGTGTCGTCTTCTTTTTCTTATCCTATTTATCATCTCGGGGGTTCCCGAACATGAAGAACAGCCCTGGGTTGCCACTGAGACAGTGAACTATTAACCGTGAAGTCCAGTTGGAGTAACAACATCAATGCATTCAACCATTTGTAATCCCCACAAACAGATATTACAACTCTGGAAATTTATCACAGTGGCAACTGAATTTTGGGCTTGCATGCATGATGTTACCAAGACAGTGTGTCACAGTTACACAGAAAGGACCCAAACACAAGACACACAGGCAGGCAGGTAGTATAACAAAGAGCGAGTTTAAATGAGGTGATGTCCAGTGAAATACGAAGTCCAAAAACCAAAAAGCAAGTAACAAAAGACAGGCAAAGGAAAGTCCAAGGAAAAACAACTAAAGAGAAATGCAGAAAACTACAAGGAACAAATCAGGAACACATAAGGACCAGGGGACAGGCGCAGGAGACATGTGGATGAAGACAGAGGGAGCAACACATGCTTCAATACAAACTAAACCAACAAGGGGATGAGGTGCAGGTGGGGAGACACTGAGAGCAGAGCTGTGCTAACGAAGCTGATGTGAGACAGGTGTTGGGGACGGGATCAGGCTGGGGAGGAGCACAAGGAACACTGGAGGACAACAGAACACTGGGAACACAGGTGTGCATGGAGTGCTCACATTATGTACAGAACTGCAGTTACGTTATGTACGTGATGTTTTTTAAAGTACTTCACCTGAACTCCTCCTCTGCTGTTGTAATAATTACTACAGCCACTAGAGGTTGCTGCCTAACACACAGTCAACCTATATGGTTGTTATTCTGATGAGGACGGGCTGGACATTGCGTTACAGCAAAAGTCAACTTTAATTCAACTGTTTTGCTGTGTTGGCAGCCCGTTAAATAAAAGAGGGCCGCATTTTGCATGCAAGGCCACTATGGGCCTGACAACATCTTAGCTTTCCATGAGAGAATGCACAGATGGGACCATTTGTTTTAATCACCACATTAGGAGTTTTTTTTGTTCGTCTGTTTGTTTTTTACAAAATGAGATGTAGAACATATATTAATTAGACATTGTTTGTTGCAGTCATAAAATTAAAGCCCCTGAAAGTTTGGTTGTGTGGTTCTATCAGGTTTGATCAACAGTGGTCTGGCAAAATAAGCAATGAACTACACAAGTGTCAAGTGTTGCTAAATGTTGTTTGGTGCATAGAAAGTAAGTGACATCACCTTGTTTCACCGGTCCTGCCCATTTCAAAATCAGTGATAAGAGCACAGACATTACTACAGTACCTCGTGAAATAAATCAAACCGCTACAACCTTGGTGTTTGCATAGGACCCTGTAAAAGACAACAAAATCAACATTTTACTGAAGCAGTCTGTACTACTGCCAACACATTCTAATCAAAACCGAGACAGTACTCTTTTGCATTGGCTGTTTCAAAGCTACCAGACAGCGGCTCTGCCATCTTTTTTTTTATATTAAAAACATCATTTAAATTAAAATCTCTCAGTGCATGAAAAAGTATTAACATTTGGAAAGTAATTTCATTTTCCTCACCAGGAGATGTTATTGGAGAAAATTGGTTTAGCTTGCAAACTTTAACTGGTTGTACCTGATGAACTTGGTGTGATATTCTGTTAAAAATCAAACAGTAAAAAGTTTTTTTTTCTTTAGACAATGATTTCAAACTTGTATATTTTAACTCATTCAGTACATTTACATGATGTTAGAAAAAGTCGCACTATTGTGTTAGTCTGACTGAATGTAAACATGTTGGTCCAACTGAAATTGTACTGAATTGAATTTCCCAAAGTCAGACTAACACACTCAGATAATGCGGTTGGAAGTTGATTTACTCTTTCATGTATACGCCTTAGTCGGACCTGAACTGGCCTCGGCGTTCTGCGCATGCGCCACAGTCCCTGCGCCGGGCATTGACCCGGGAGTCCAGGGAGCCGGGAAACACAAAAGAAGAAGACGACGACGACGACGACGAATGTATGAATACAATATATATTATGCATTGTACAGCACCGAACAGTCATCCATGTTTTCACCGTTATCTGTGCAGCCCGTTTGTCGCTTCTTAACTTGTTTGGTATGTGACATAATAGGTGAACCAGATGAAGGTCCAGTAGCAACTAGCTGAAACGGTGCATATCACCACCTACCGTGGTGTGGTCGGACATACTTCCGTCAATAAATCAATTCTCCCCTGGTGCTTGTATACTTTGACAATGGCAGTAGTCCAATTAAATGGCCTAATCGAGCTATGACCGTAGCTCAACTTAAGTGTGCATGGAAACGTACTGACTTTTTCTTTCCAAAGTAACTGCCATCTACAGTTGGAGGTGTTTTATGGGGAGCTGCACCTCTAATCTGCCCAATGGAGGAAGACTGGGCAGCTGAAAAGCCTTGAAAATTGATGAAAAAGGTTGAAATACTACAAAAGGATTGATCGAGGTGTTCGAGACATACTGCATTTAGCAAGAAACCCGGTGGAAAATCATTAAGTCAGAGGGGATGTAAAATGTACAGCTGAGAGGGAGAGAGGAGGGATGCTGTGAGTTTGCTCTGAGAGTAAAACCAGTACATCAACACGGTCAGCCCTGCAGTACACTAAACCTCACAGTGCATCTACTTATGTAGTTTACAAGTCGGAGTGAATTTGCAGATGTACTCAGAGCTGAATGAGCCTTTTATTGTGCAGCGAGCAGCTGTCCGTATGAGGCAGACAGATGCGGTTTATCAAAAGATACACGCTCACAAGAAAATGAAGTAATTAGTTCATGCACTTAGTAGATTGGCAAGATGTTTGACAAGAGATGAAAGAACTCATTTTATGGAAAGATTTTCACATCAGTGATAATGACTTAAAGTTGTCAAATTATTTTTTTTATTTTTGGAGGCATCTCTCAGCAAGTAGCTAAAAGTCAAATTCACAAAAATCCTTCCGAATACAGTTTATTTTCGTCACTGCAGCTCTACCTGAGGTTCTTCCTGAAGTTCATCTGCCATCTTCTATTTAATTTATTCAAATGGTTCTGTTCAATTTGTTTGTAATTCTGCATTGTTTTCCCATCAGTGTGATTTAATTAGCCGTGGGAGAACAGGAAGCTGGTCTGCTCAGTAAGTGGTTGGTGTACTGGCTGTGCTGGGGGAATACTTTGACTAGATGTAATTAAACTAGTAAATTTGCATTAAATTTTACAGTCCTCTGTGGTTGTTCAACTAAATTCTAATATTAATTGTGTCAATATTTATCATCTTTGCTTGCATTGGAAGCAGCGTTAACTAATGGAACCACATACACATACATACTGCCAAGGAAAAAGGTTTTTTAATAACTATTCAGCAGATTGCTAGATGTATATTGTACATATACAGTACAGCATGCAGTACATGTGTGGAGAAAAGGGCTGGATTGACAGCTTGTTGAGCATGTTAAATGGTAAATGTGCTGCAATTATATAAGGCTTTAGTGCTGACCACTCAAAAGGCTCAGTAGACAAGCTCCAGCTCGCAGTCCGGAGGAGCCGGGCATCAAACAACAACACTCTTGATTAGTGGACAGCCAACTGTAACTCCTGAGCCACAGCCAACCCAAGTTTTGCATGTGGACTTTGTTAAAAACTATTTAAAATTTTTAGTGACAGTGTCTAGAGGGCAAAGTAGATTTGCTGACAAAATGGTTTGTCAGCATTGTCATTTTTCTCAGCTCTTACCATTTCTAAAGTAAGTAATAAAAAAGTAACTGTAACCATGATGGTGTCCTTGTGGTCTGAGCCGAGTCAGCTGCCTGTTCAGTACTGCACGTGTGCAACTCTCATCAGAGATCAGAAAGAAGTGAGATGTCTCACTCCTTAGCAACTTCCACGAAAAAAAGATGTGTCAAATTCAGAATATCATTGATTAGGAGTTTTTAAAACAAGTTTAATGTCTTCTGGATGTATTCTGATGAGGTATATATATATATAAAAAAAATTGTAACCAAAGCATAAATGTTAGGAGATATAAAACCGAACCAATTTTTACCATATATATCAAACTTCAAATGGCCTTGATGTGTATGTAGGTATATATCTGACAAAAGCAAGAGATAAAAAAGGAAAAGTCTGAATTTCCATGATTGATGACGTGCATGCAGGTCATTTTGGACTGGAAAAAGTGGGGTAAAGATTCAACAATATGATTAAATATTAAATATACTTTGCTATAAAAATATTGCAGAAAACAAACTAAAACAGCTATTTAAAAGCAATACACTTTGATCGTATCAAAAACAAGAACTAGACTTACCTGTGCATGCAAGGGTTAGTAAACTTATTTTTCAAAACAAAAAATCCAATTTAAAGTGATGAAGGTAATGAACTCTTTCCCTCCACACACACCAAGTTTCTCAGCTTGATAATACATCTAAACAGTGGAGGATGTAGATGAGAGGCGAGCCCACACAGCGGTAGACCGAGAGGAGTCGGCTCATCATTACTCCTGAGGATGCTCCTCTGATGGGCCGCTCATTGAGCTGCAGAGTAAAAAGGGCTGACGACTGTCTCCAGTATAATTGGACAAATGAATCAATTACATCAATAGCAAATTACAACATTCATAATTGATCCCCCAACAAATGCAGTATAGATCATCCCGTCGTTCGATAGCTATACCACAATATTCATGTTACACTGAGCATATTCAGGAACTAATTAAATCTCAAAGGAGTGGATCAATGTTTGAAGTAGCATGAGGGAACTATTGATCGTATGGCCACGATCTCTTATACCAGTGATTTAAACTGCACAACATGATACAAGCATTTGTTTTGATTAATTTGTTAAATCTTCTCCAGGAAGCAATATTAACGGAGCGGATAGAGATCACAGCAGCGGGGACGAGATGGTAAATCAAATAAGTTCATGTAACGTGTAATTCCCCCTGGAATGAAAATAAAATATCTTGTGTATCTATTTCATCCTCATTATGACTTTTCACATAATTGTATGAACTATTAAACTGCATTTAGGTATTGGACTCGCACTAAGCACAGAGCTGAGGACTTTCAGGAGCCCTCACTGTACACAAAGAGTGTGGTCGTCAGCATGGGATGAATCAATACCATGGACAGCAGGATAAATGCTGATGTCTGGATGCAAAGACAGAACATTTCTGCCTGAAACACAGAGCAGCTATGAGGCTGCTTTCTGGTTCCACTCCGCTCTCATCATGATAAAATGTTTCTAAATTGCTCTTCTGAAACAACAGCAGATAAATGTCCCGGCTCACTCTCGTACAATATTCATATTTTTGTGACAAAGCTTCAGAAGTTCATTGCTTATTATTTTTGCACAGCTGTCGTATTTTCTCTCTTTTTTTTTATCTCTACAATCTCCACAATTAGTGTCCTCGAAATGCAGAGAGCAGAAACCACAGAAGCAGCGAAGTTGAGAAAAGTAAAGTTTTAAGTTTACAGGCCGGCTGGGAGGCTGCGAAACAGATAAAAAAGTTTTAATGCCCTAATTTTGGGCTTACAAGACTGACTATTTAACAAGGAAAATCATTGCCGTATAGCTTACATTAAAACTATAAAAAAAAAAAGGAGAAAAAAAAGTGTATTCTGCCTTTGGATCATCTTAGCAGAGGAGGGAAGTCTGCTTTAGTTTGTTTAAGAAAATGAACCTTATTTAGATTATCTTCCACAGCTCACTTGCTTGGTGTCTCTTTTTCCATTATCTAATGATATTAATATATCAAAGTCAATATAATACATGTATTTACATTATAATATCCGTAAATCCAATCTGACGCTGTCAAATCAGTCGAATTAACGAACTGGTCTCCTGAAAGGAAAACTTTCCTATTGATAGGCTGCAACAATACAAAATGAGGTCTCTCTTGTACAAGAGCTTGTCAACACTGAGGACAATGACATTGATGATGAGACATAGTGCCGCAACATAATGCCTTTGGAAATAAGGTCCAGAAGTGCAAGGTACTAGCTAGCAGTTAGCTAACGTTACACAGCCACAATCAGCCCAACATGTTAGCTGATCAAAACATAAAGGCTGTTTTCCATTTAGAGACATGTCTAAGTTTAGTTTTGACTTTAGCTTCTAGGCTAGCCATTACTAGCTAACAAACTAGCCAAAAATCACCAAATACAGTTTGCTGTTTCATATAATTATATATTTCATATTGTAAAACATACACACTGGCCAAATTATTAGGTACACCTTCCTAAAACCAATTCAGTCTCAAACAACAGGTAGTTAGCCGTAGCTATTGTTCATTTTTTGTTTGGACTCATTTATTTTGGAGGCTGTAGTTTTTGGTGCTGTTAAATTATGTCTATACTGTCTTTAATATTATGTCCAACCCATCTGAATCAATGAGGGGGAGAAAATTCAACAATTCAACAGAACCACAAATTACAATCTTCAGTATCCTCATGAGGATGAATCAACTCCGCTCTAAAAACCGAACATGATAACCTTTTATTGCTGGGTTGTTCCATTAGCTGTACCTAATAAACTGGCCGCTGAGCGTATACAGTATAGCCAAGCGACAAAAAAAAGGTAGATTCAGGTCTAAACTCAATTTCATAAAGTTCTGCCTTTGAAGAAGAATCACTGAAAAGCATCAAGGTTCATCTCCCACAATGGGAAAAGGTTAAAATCCATTTACAGCTGAAAAATTGGTTGTGTCATTTAAAGCCGTGCTTCCCTTCCATCCCCCTCTCCGCTGCTGACCTTTTTCTACTGTCCACGTTTCGGTGCCGGTTGGAGAGTATTTTGGCCACACTCCATCTCTTCCCAAATGAGGCCAACTGAGGAAGTGAATCAATGTGTTTTTCCCCTAGTCATAGGAAACAGCTGTCATGCTGTCGTCTGGTACAGAGCCGGGCTGACTTAATGCCAGAGCCGGCTGGGAGAGTCAGCGGGGAGGAGCGAGCTCCCCCCCTGCATCCGCTTGTACTAAACCCATCACCTGAGTGAATTCCACTTGCCATGCCTCCCAGCTACACTCGCAGCACACACGTATAAACAAAGAACCAGCTCTGCTCCAGCAGGGTCCCTTCCTGGCACTGCTGCTGTATTTCAGAAGGTCTGTCCTAATTAACCGAGTATCACTTTTATACGTCCTTGGGATCATTTTAACTTTCATTCATGCAAATGTGGAAGGTTATTGTTGCAGCTGAATGATCCGACGTGGTGAAACAGAGGCAAGAATGAGGTGCTTCAAAATAAAAATGTGAAGTTGAGACAGGAGGGGTTTTTTCCATGCAAACCTTCAGCATGTGTTTCATTAGCAGGACCTGACCTTATCTCCCAGGACCAAACCTTATCTCCCACAGATACCGCCAGCATGCATAATAGGAGCAGGCCCTTTGTGCCAAATGCTGCGGGGCAGAGCCCATACCTCTCTCCTGGTACAGCCCCCCTTTTTTACGCTCTCGAGCCACAGCTGTACACACAAATATTCAGACACTCAGGGATGCAGAAAAGCACACACAGAAAGACACTCACCTCCCCCCCTTGTGCTCAACACCTCCTTCATGTTGCTCTTTGCTGCTAGACGCTGCCTTGTTACGAGTCAGGAGGTGATTGTAACCAGGCTCACATGCTGTAGGAGACACAGCGCGGTTTCATTTTTACCAGGAAGCAATAAAGGATAACAGTGAAATCTCCCTGTCAGTCACGGAAATGTATGCTACTTTAATTGTTTTAATTAAAAGAAAGGGAGCGCGCATGTGTGTGTACATTAGCCTCAGCCTGTCTATGTACAGTATGTGTGAGCATCTGTGCAAAGCTCAGAGACGGGCACAGGCTATCTGCTCCATATTCATGCGTTTCCCCCATATGTGACCCTCCACTGTAAACAAAGAATATTAAACACGGATACTCAGAGGAACCCTAATGAACACACACACACACACACACACATATTACTCACAGTGTAATGAATCGATAGAACTTCCTCTTTCATCAAATATTTATTGAAGTAATATTCCTGAGCCCGTCAAAACTGAAGCTACGGCTGTCTGGAGTTTAACGGCAGACATGTTTCGGCCTCGGAGCAGCGGCTCAACTCAGTGACTCATTACAGGGGAAAATATAAATCCTTGACTTATAATGAAATATATTAAGTCCATCAATCATCCCCGGCCAGGTGCATCACATCACTACAAAACTAATATTTAGTTGTTTCCTTCATTTAACTGTAAAGATTTTGCAGCATCAGTGAAATAAACAACTTTAAAATCCTGTTTCCCTTGATAACATATTGAGTCTCATCATCTCCAAATCATCTGTCGCAACGAGCGTATGATCTCATTAATCTTTAGAGGATGTGTAAAGAGCCACCTCATGACTACTGTGTACTAGAGTCTAGGACACCAGCAGAGCGTGACGGCAACGTGGGGTAACCGCTGCCGCAACGGTTATGAAGACTGTAGTAATAGAAAAGCCTGTGGCCCCCCTGAGACCCTTCGTCTCTTTTTCTGAAGCTGAAGCGAACCAGCTGACAGGCTCCTATAGCTGTCTGGAAACCTCTGGAAGGCTCAGGAAAGCTAAAACACCTTGAAAAAGTGACGGACCACAGCTGTCCCGGACTCCACACATCCCCCTCGGCACCCATCTGCTGGGGTTTTAAAGCTCTCCACCCGGCTTTCAGTGCTTCCTCACAAAGGGCGGCAAATACATTCTAGTTAGTGTGTCAGAGAGGGTGAGATATACCAGGACAGTCTTCCTGCTTGTATCTTTGTGGCCAGCACCACTAATTTTGCTATTATTAACTCATTAAACCATTTTGCATGTAAACAAACTGCAGCGGTAGCCCCTTGCCCTGTCTCAGCTTGAGGACAGATAGCTATTGGGCTCCCTCTATTGGCCTTCATGCATCCATCTGCATTCTGTCCAGCAGCAGGTTAAAAGGGTAGAAGGGCTGGAGTTTCCTGCCATGTCCCAGACTTTCTGTCAAGTGGCACTGCACAGCTCACACTGAACTATCCCCCAGGCTTCCTTTGCAACCCCTAATATAGGCTTTGGTATATGGATCAGGCCTTTCTTTGTCATTAACTGTTGAGCAAAATAATGCTATAAAATGCTTGTCATGACTAACAAACAGTCCAGAACTCAAATATTTTCAGTTTCAATCATATAAGAATTAGAAAAGCAGCAAATCCTGACACTCTGGCGGCTGGATCTGTAGAAATGATTTGGCATTCTTTCTTTTGAAAATGACTCAAACTCCAAAACAGTTGCTGATTAATTTGTCAATCAACTAAACTGTTTCAGCTAGGGCTGCACAATACGGTAAACACAAATCATATTGAGATTATTTTGACAGATATAACAATTGTGACTATTAAAATCATGATGATGTGACATTTGTTGGGGTCTGTACCAAATCAGCATGTTTTCTTACAGTTGGAGAAAAACATTTGTAAGCCAGGACATCTCTGCAGCTCTACAGAGCGACATTATAACGCTGTTTTGACACATTTTACCTTTATCAAAAAAGTTGAAAAAAGTTGTTTCAAATGTTTTCATCCTCCTGTCGAGTGAGTAATAAAAACAGGCCAAACGGCTGCCACATTAGATGCGTCTTTATGTCTTTTTTCTAGCACAATAATGAGAATAAGACATGCAGCGTCCATCCTCTTTAATCTTCTAAGCTAATGTTTGTTTGACATCCTGGTCTTTGAGCCAGGTAGCACTGCTCTCAGCTGATTGGCGTTGTTATATCACCTACACTTACTGCTGCGTCCCCTGTTTTAATTAGATAACAACTATCCACAACAATTTCCTAAGTCAATATTGTTGCCGGGGAGCCAACTTCTGAAACACAGTCTCCTATAGTGATGAATTATTCATGGGCGAAAGCAGCAAAGCCCCAATCATCCATCAACATCAGGGGTAAATACATAAACAAAATCATTCACATAAAGTCAGCCCTAAATCTTAGTTTAGTCGTTTAGTGTGCAGCCTGTAACACTGCACTTACTATTCCCGTTTCAGAGAGGTTGTGGAGCAACTAATATGGATTTAGCCGATATACCTGCGGCTGAAGGAACACAATTCATTTTCTGGACAAGTACAGGAATGGTAGAGAAGTGATAGCATTGAATAAGGCTTTTATTGAAAGTCCCTTATAAAGGCTGTCATGGCAGAAGTCAGAGCAGAACGTTTGTGTCTTTGCTGTAGCAGCAGAAAATAACTTAGTAATAAATAAAGTGAAGCCAGGGTTCACACTGACACTGCATGAAGCCTAATTGTCTCTGCTCGTCTATCTCAGAGATGCCTCATGAAAGACACCTCATTATTTTCAGTGTATCGTATTGACATTTGTGCAAAACGTGTCACATTCATAGAACATGTTTGTTACCTGACTTAGATATCGACACAACATCATCACAACTAAACAAGTGTTTTTTGTGCATAAACCTAACCAGAGTGCAGGGGTTCAACTAATAACACTCCATGATGCCAACACCTGCTGCATGTCTATCTCAGAGACACCTCATGAAAGACACCTGATTATTTTCCACCTCAGGCCGCCTTTGACTACATCGCTCCAGACAGCAGACACACTTTATAAAGCCGCTCGAGCGTAGTTAACACAGTCGCCAGTCTCCAGCTGTCACTCCAAACGAGAAGATCATTTGCACTCCCCGAAGACCCGAAAGCAAAATTCAAGCGGCCATTTTTAGATCGTGACACAAAATCCATAAAGTCAAACATTATGAGTAGATTGGATGTCAGGCTGAGTATTTGATCTTATGACAGGTAGCAGAGCCACTCTGCATCCAGGACTGACAGAATCGGTTTCCTTCATTCTCCAAAGCATACGAGACACCTGGATGAACAAACCCATCGTGTGTGAGTACACATTCAGGGGCAGCCATGTTCATGTCAGGCCAGGAGATAAAACAACAACCATAATAGAGTCTCACATCCCAAACAAAGCGGTTTGGTGCTTTGTCAACAGCGTGCCGGCCACTGGAGGGGCCACTGACATTTCAGATGGGACATATGTTAACCCCCCCAACATCCATCCTCTCAAATATTTATGATATATGTATGTGGGGGGGAACGAAAGGGAAAGCAAGCGGGGAGACGTGTTTGTAGACTTCATAAATAATTGGACTTGGAAAGGTTACATTTAGCATCAGCTGGACAGAGGAAGACGTATAAATTCAGCAGGGGCACATTTATAAGCATGACCATGAAGACACAAGAGATATCTATACTGATGCACACGTCTTTATGCTCTCACACACACCTCTACAACTACAGAACTACAGAGGATTAGAGCCGCTAGGTTTTTACATTGACTTTTTTCTCATAATTCAGCGTTTAAAGTCAGAATTCTGGCTTTAAACTCTGAATTAAAGTTAGAGAAACAGTTTTTTCAATCCTCCTCCATATGCAATAGACACACATTTTTTACACGTATTTTGTGGCTGGAGGGCAATTTCTAGGTGTTCTTTCTTAAACAGCATGCAATATTTTATTTATATGGCCTTAAATAAAGTAAACCTTTTTCATACGTACGAGCTAAAATGAAGTATGTACACTGATGATGAAATTAATCAAAAAATACAGCCATAAAAATGTTGAAATTACCTGTTCAAAACCACGTACGTACATGCCTGAATTATTTTATAATGCATCTGAGATGGTGTAATCTCCGAGTTAATTATTTCACTATATTCCAAGCACCGAGACAATTCACATGGGAATCTTTTGCTCAACTAGCCTCATTTATAAGCAGCTCAAACCTGGCTCATTTATCTGTTGAAATTATTCAACGGTGCATGCCTCATTAATACAAAAAAGATGACTGCGTTCACTTTATTTGCAGGGTAGACGTACCAGACTGAACTGTATTTTTCATCGCCTCTTCTTTCTTTGCGAGTCACATTATCAATCAAGCCGATCCTACAAGGTAGAAGACTCTTAAACAAAAATGATTAAAAGGAATTTGGAGCAGACTTTATCCTAGCCCTAAACAGACTGTTTAACTCTGTGCCAGAGGGACAGATAAGCATCCCCAACACTTTCCTTCATCTGACCTTTCCTGCCAGGATGTGGAGGGCTTTTTAAAAGAAATGGAAAGGCGGGAGCTGATGGAGCGATGTCTTTAATGAGGTATGCTGGGGCTGTTGTCTCTCCATTTAATTAGACAATTATGCAGCCTCCTACGGAAGAGGGAGCATTCGGGGTCACAGGGGAGGGGGCGGGCGATGCCACAATGCCACCCCGTCACATATAGAAGTATGGAGGCTAAATCACAGGTGAGTCCCTCTGGGGCGGGCACAGACCCCGGCTCTCCATTTGGGAGCCATTATGGGCTCATCGTATTTAAATTCAGTTCAACTGTCTTTGTCCACCTTCATTTTGTTTTTGATTAGGCTGGTAATTGCAATTCCACAAAGACCCCAGCAGACACCAACACCTACATCGCTGCAGTCCGACGGTGCTAAATGGCCTTTGGTCAACATTTGAACTCTGCAGCAGACTCAGAAAACAAGAAACTTCAGACAAACTACGGCAGGACGACGGCTGAACCTTCTGCCGCGTAAACAAAGCAGGGTATTCGAAGCAAGATTTTATTCCACCAGTGACTCATTTTGCACCAGAGAATTGTAATTACAGATTCACTGCCATCTGGTATCCATGCTTGTCTCTGCCCATTCTTCAGCGATGCCAAAGCAGGCTCCAGTTTCCTCCGTGGTGAATTGCTTTAACCTCGTGTCTGCAGTCCCGGTGGATGTGTCACTACACTACACGCTCAGACGGGCAGAACCAAAAGCACAACGCAGTAGGTTTAGGATATACAAGTGAGGGGAAGGTTGAGGTAGCACGGATCCACTTCCCAAGAAGGGCCATAACTCACATAGATGAATGGTCAGAAATCTCGGCAAATGATGAGGAGAAATTCATTTTGGTGATGTATGGAAGGCTTCTCTTGGAGCGCTGTTATTTGTACATATGTCAGCACAACTGAATGTCCACTATTTCCTTTGTTTTGTCTTTTTTCCCTCTAGCAGAGATCAAGGGACCAACATTACACTGAACTACAGTACATTAGTGATATTGACATTTCAGGAAATAGTCTATATTGACTTTTTTGCCGTTAGCTGAGCAGCTCAATACAATTCTCCTTCTGTTTAATGTTTTTTTTTTAAAAGGGACTAATATCTACATTAAAGATATAATATATAACATTTCAATGTCTAAAAACAACATTTGTTCTGAAATGTATTGATCTGTGTACTTACATTATCCCAGATCTTTCCAATAATATTCAAACTCAGAGAAATCTGTACTTTTACTCAAACTGTGTACTTAATTTGGTCGCCGGTCACTATAACTTCCAGGAGAGAGCCAGAGAGCGAGGAAGGAACCAAACTTTAAAGCATTATGTTGTCTGTGAACCTGATTCTGCCTGACAAACATCAGATAGATTTCCATCCCCAGTGGTGGTTGTTTAACTATGAAGACTCCTGTGATTCTGCACTGGTGCAGGACATCATCAAACCAGTCTTTTGTTTTCAGTGTTATAATTGAGACACCCGTAGTGTCAGAAGACACATACTGTGCATTTGATCAACATTCAAACAAATGTAAATGCATCTGAGTTAGCTGAAAGGCTAGTTTCATAGGCAGCGCCTTTGCCTGATGTTTTTAGGCATCCTAGAATAATAGAAAAATAACACAATGGGTTCAATAGTTTAAAACACTACATATGATAAAAGAGCAGATACAATGCAGTTAAATGACTCGAGTGGGCAAAATCCAATTAGCAGATAATACAAGAACAGTATAGGGTGGATAAATATAGCATGTGTTGACATGTTCGCTCTCATCAAGTCATTTCTTGACAGTACACAAATGAATAATATAATGGAGACCAATTAACAGTAACACAGTCTTGGTCTCACATGTCGAGACTCATTATCATTGTGTTATAAGGGGAACAAAAGCATTCTGGCTTGTTTGTATCTCTTTGAACCAATTACAATTTTCTTGGGAATTGCAAAAGCCAAGAAACCAATAAAATAAGGAAGGGTCAATGTGTCACCAGACCTTGCTTTAGTGCCAGAATGTATGTTATCTACGTTGTATGACTTCTGATGAAGAAATACCTCCAGAAATATAAATAACACACTTCAGAGAGTATATTAACCACTGATTTTTAAAAATGTTTTTCCCCAAATGACTGACAGGGCTGATAATGACCAAATGGGACAAGGCTGATGAGACTGCAATTACACTGTTAACAGGAGCCTTTCCTTAACAAAATCGAGGGACAAACAACATATCTTACCAATTTTACACAATAAAGTGTGCTCAAAAAAATTGCCTCCAGTGATGTCACTCAGTTCAAGCTGAATTGTGGGTGATGTAGGCCAGGTGTTAAATAGGAGCGAGAATGCATGAAAAAAACGGTGATATTTCTGGTTCTGCTGGTACCGCTGTTCAAAACCTGGCACCTACATTACCCACAATGCAACTAAGACACTGAGTGACATCACTGGAAGCAATTTAGCAGATTACATGGCGCTTCCTCTGGAGCCACAAAAGGCTTTTTACTTCTTTTTTACATCAGCAGTAGTACTCCCAAAGTCTTGTAAACACACTTTAATGTGTAAAAGTAGGTAACCTTGCAGCCTTTTATTTACCAGACAGATATGAGAGTAGTAGCCTCACAAATAAGCATTATTCTAAAAAATAAAACTGTTCCTTTAAGGACCACGAAGCTGCACACAACTATTCCCAATGCACTATACACTACAGTTTTATTAAGAAAGTGATTAAAAAAAAAACACACAAATCACAGAAAGCTCTTTGGAGTCATCACAGAAATGTTTGGCAGAGTGAGAATCTCCTGCATCTTTATACATTTACTTCCACAGTATGCACGCAGTCTGGGAAAATCACAGCTGCAGCTTCCCCCATGACCATAAATCATCATCAGCCTCCAATCTTTTCCCCACACATATTCATATGCAATTCAGAAAATGAGCGACATCTCCCAGGGAAGCAGTCGCCCAGCAGAGAGCCTGACTGTGCATCATTTCTCACCGCGACCAGTGTAGTTACAGAATAACAAGACAGAGGAGGATACAAAAACACCGTCCTGCACAATATCCCAGCATGAAAGACACTCGTTGTGTGATGACTGGAAGCTGCTCTGTGAGACAATTAATCCATCATTACCGCTGGTTCACCTCTAGTTCAGGCTGAAGACTGATGATAGTGTACAATCACAGTATGGCCTGTGTTTAAGTGAGCAACTGCAGGCTGTGTGGATGTGCCTGGATTAAAACATGCTGTGGGGAATTAGCTCCCAAAGTCACATATTTAAATAGACGCAGTGTGGTGGTGGTGGTGTCACTTAGCCGGAGCACTACGGTGGCACAAGGCAGCTGTTTTCCTCCAGAACACCAAATAGTGATCAATTTTATACAATAATCAAACTGCATCCATGAAAAGTGGCAGAAGTAAAAATGAAGAGATTAAGCAACATGATATGAGGTGATGTTTCATTCTCTAATCGCTTTTTAGGATTATAAAGTCTTGTGGGTGTGTGAGAAGCACTGCAAGCATGTAGCTGTTCAGTTTTGCATCATGTTCAACCTTCATCTGCATACGAACAAAGGAGATACTTGAACAGAAACTGGCAAATTCCTCACCCAGAAACGAGCAGCCTGGCCAACTGGAAAATAAAACCTCATTAAGAATCCAGAGAGGAGAAGATTTTAATGTTTCACTTAACCTCCTACACCCTCCAAACTGTTAGCATTCACAGGTGTGCTGGCGTTTTCTGGCTGTAAAACTTTCCGAGGAGAGTTTTTTAAAAGACAAACTCACTTTTGGAGGACAATCTGGAGCCTCTCCACAGGATCCTTTGTAAACAGGAAAACAATCTGTTCCAGACTCAGGTGCTGGTTGATGTTGATCCCAAGCTTCAAGTTAAGTCTGCTTTGTCGCTTATATCTATATATAGCATCTCAACATATCTAAACAAGTCTGTGTTGTTGCAGAGGGTCAGAATAAATGAGAAAACTACTCAAAGCACAGCAGCAGCACAGCCACACAAGGAGCACACAGGCTAACTGTAATGTATGGTGGCTGACGAGGGTCAGACAGAGTTTCCTGGTTTTCTAATTGGGATACACAACACCTGTTGAAGCTAGCAGAAATAGAGTTCACACATGTGTGACCATGATTCACTGTTAAAAGCACGACTCGTTCCCATAAATATGACGTTAAAGAAACAGTTTACAACACTCTTGAATTGTAAAGGAAACATTTAGGATTTTAAACTCGCTCTTGATAACTTGGTTTAAAGCTCAAATCAGCGTCCATCATCCTGAGTTACTGCGGTTCTGATGTGTTGCTAAAGGTGAGTTAAAGGTGAGTTTAAACACTTCTGATATTTGCATCAGCGGTGATGAGGTGGATGCTGTTTTAAAGACTCTGAATTTGGTTATCTTTGTTCGCTGTGTTTACAGATACTCACATCTCTCACATTTTTCTTTATTGCAAATAACACAAGGAACTGATGCAAGGCCCCCCCAGATGGCAGACTGTGACTCAAGGGAAAGCAACCAGCTGCAAGGGTTGTAAAAGGTATTAAAAAAAAAAAGAAAAGAAAAAGAAAGACAGAAAAACACTCAGAGTCAAACAACCCACTCAAACTGGTTAGAACCTGAGTGCAGCTAGAACTATGATTTATTATAGTGCATGTCTTTTATAGGAAGTTGTATGGTTTTTATCATATATTTTATGTTTTTTATTATGCTTTATGTGTCCTACTGGATGTTGAGTGTGTTTTGTGTTTCACCTGGATTAATTTTTTTGGGTATATGGTATGTGTTCGGGAACGATAAGTTCCTGTAAGGGGAATTTGAAGGGTAGCTTGGACATTTTTCAGCTGATATTGTATAATGTATTACAGTGGTGCCTCTCTAGATGCAGGTCTATCCATCCATTATCTGTGACCGCTTATTCTGTGCAGGGACGTGGGCCGCTGGAGCCGATCCCAGCTGGCACTGGGCGAGCGGCGGGGTAAACCGTGGACAAATCGCCAGTTCATCACAGGGCTGACATACCGGGACAAACATCCACTCTCACTCACATTCACACCTACGGGCAATTCAGTCACCTAACTTGCATGTCTTTGGATAAATAGGGGGCAGCATATCACCAAAGTAACCACTAACAGCTGCTAACTGTACCTGTCGTTAGCTAATTAGCTCAGTTAGCCATGCAGGTAGCAGTCCAGACTGGGAGCTCAGGGAGCAGGGGAGTGTCGGTGTTCACACCGCTATAGCACAGGGGCGTTGGACCGGGAAAGGGTGGGACTAGCTGGTTAGCATGCTAACTTGAGTAGATATCATAACCGCAAAACTATTTCTTAACATTCTGTTGATAGTTTAAGTCAATTTTTTTTAATGTTCTCAACTAAAATTCTTACTTATTGCACCTTTTAATACTGTCAAAAGAGTTGCACTTATGAGTTATTCCCTTTAAAAGAGATATGTGACATTTCTGCATTAAAAGGTCCCATATTATGAAAAACACGTTTTCTCTGGTCTCCACATATATAAATTGCTCCCTGAGCCTACCAACTCCCAGAATGAGGAAAGCAAACGAGGACTGCATGGTCTCTGCAGCCCACCCGCTGGTAAAACGGGGCTCCTACAGGCTGTTCAGATCCAGCTCCTGTCCTGACGTCACGACAGGAGTGATTTTCATAGGCCGAAAACACGCCCCCCTCTCCCCGGAGACATCCGAGAGGGGGGCGTTCATCCCCGGGGTGAAGGTCGGTGTGTTCAGCGGTAAGATAGCAGTGTTTCGCAATGTCGTCGCTCAGAGCTAGACACGCAAATTGCACTGTTGTGTGTGTGCTAACCACTTCACATCGGACTGCTGACCCTCGTAAAAGGATCAGTCCCAACCATACGGGACCCAGCAACTGCACCCGAGCCACAGGTAAGTGTCGCCACGTGTTGATAGTATTTACAGTTGCCTACGAGTATGGTGACGTCAGCTTGACATTGGCTAACTAGTTAGCTCCGCTTCGGTCGCTATGCAACGGCGTTTGAAGCGAGTTTAATGTTAATAATATTACGAGGGAGCTTGGTTGTCACAGTAAAAAGTCTGGACACATGTGCAGACTGGAGACAGAGACTATGCGAACAGTGTCCAGGAGTTTGGAGACTGTGTTGGAGACAAACACAGCTTTCGCTAGCTGTGTTTAGATGTTACCTGTTGCAGGTCAGTGGGGGATGGGAGCCGGGTGGTTGTGATGGGGAGTCCTGCTGCAGCCGCAGAGTCTGTATCTTTCTGAGCCTCTCCTTCTGGGTCCGGTTCTGGGTCAAACTGGTGTGGTTGAAGGACAGCATCTCGGCGAGCCATAGTGATACATCCACCGTAAACATTAGCGCATGCTACCTCTACCGTGAGCGGCATCCTCTCCCTGAGAGGCGCGTGTAGCAGGAGGGAGCTCATTAGCATTAAAGGTGCAGGCACAGAAACAGCCTGCTCTCACCTGAGCTCACCTGAGCTCACCTGAGCGACTTTCAGACAGCTGAAACTCAGAACCACGGATGGGTTTGGGGCAATACATTTCAAATACAGTGTTGTTGGACCTCTGACAGCTGTGTGAAATTGATGAAAAACAGTATAATATGGGACCTTTTTTTTTAAAAAACTCTAAAAACAACTATAAGTCCTATGCTATATATTTTGTTGTTACTTACATTCTCCCAAATATTTCCAACAATTCAAACCCAGAGAAATCTATGGTTTTATCCGAGGTTACGGTGTGTTTCACTTGGTTGTATAACGTCATCAGATGATGCATCAGAAAGCGAGAAAAACTGAACGGCAGTGGTGTTTTTTTAAACAAGGAGAACAACAACTCCCATGATCCCGTGGTACTTAATCAAACTACGTCTTTTTCCTTCATTTTTTTTTATTGAGGGACCCCTACCAGAAGGGATTACACATTTAGCTAGAGTCTGATAAGGCAGACAGCATTTTCCACACAATTTGACCACGAAGCAGATTGTAGGTTACATGCATGTTCCAGCATCACACGTCATTCAGATGAAATAATCAGATGTATAGCTGCAGTATTAAGCAGAACAATCTAGATTTCTTTTACATAGTTTTATATCTGTGCATAGTTCAACCTGATATAGTAGGTGTGGGTTTTGACTTGAATTTTAAATGGAGTTCTGTGGGTGTTAACCGTCAGCTAGTGTCAAGTTTTACCCGCCAAAGGCTGTGTGGGTGATTGAAAATCTTAAGTTTTTAGATATGCCTTAAAGGACTTTTTGAAAAATTTCACATATTGGAGCAGGACCATTTAATATATGCATATACTGTATAAACAGAGCTCAAGCAGTTCCTTAAAAAACATCTAGCTCTATGTGGAATCATTTTAACCACAAATTGGTTGAAATTGAAGAAAAAAAAGCACAACAGAGCCAGCTCTTTTTCCCAGGGACGGAGTTAGTGTCAATCCAGCAGGACTGGGTCCAAATCAAGACTGAGTCCAGTTGGAATCACATGTATTTTTAAAGCAGTCCATCAGTCTCCTCTTAGATAGACCAGTGTTGTTATTCCACTCACGTCTGATTCAAAGATTCATGTCCCACAGGCTTTGTGTTGGATACTTTGTGTAGTTTTGGGGTTGTGCAGTATTATTCTGAGCATTTATATGAACCACACACACATACATCATAGCTGCCGGATAAAACAAGAGATTATGGATCCTGTGTGCTCAAATTAATCACAAAAACACACACACACACATGCAAGAGATTTTTATAACAGTAATTAATAATCAGAATTTAAATCTTTAGCATTGGACCAAAGCTTTTGTTGCATATGAAATTCTGCATTCATGAATATCAATTAAAGGCAGACATGATAAAAACACTAATTTGTTTATCTCTCAGTGGTGCACTGCAATATCCTGGGCTTTCACAATAATTCATGAGGGGCTCTGTCTAATCCATTTTGAGCAAAACACCATATGCCAACGAGTGCACACATACGCGGGGCACTGAGGCCTGCGAGCCCACGTCCGGGCTCGATGGATTTGTGTTGATTTTTTTTTTTCTCCGCTCACGGCTCAAGGTCACGCTTCTCCGTGACTCTGCGTGGCCTCTCGATTCCTGCTGCACACTGTGTTCTCACTGAAGGCCGTGCTGCCTCAGCTTTCTGTCCCACAATCTGCAAATGCTGCCCTTGCCCTCTCGACCTCCCAGAGCTCAACCTGTCAACCCGCACACCCCCAGAACCCCGCTGCGTGGAGGGGGTGGAGAAGATATAAAAATGGAAGAAAAAAAGGAAAGAAAGATTAAGGAAAAAATGAGGGAGGCAGGAATGGGCTGTGGAGCAAAAGACAGAAAACAATTTAGAGCTGTAAGAATGGGAAAAGCCAAAGCGCTGGAGATTGAAAGGCCTCTTCCCCTAATTTGCACCGTATTCATCACCTCGGAGGGCAGACACGCTCATATCGCTTTCCATTCACTTCCTCACCCTTGGCTGCAGGTCAAAGGAAAAGGCAATTTCCCCTCAGCCCATGTACAAGCTGCTCCATTCCTCATGGATAAACTGTACTTTTGAAACGCGTAGAAGTGAGGGCATTCATCACCAAGCCAGGCCCCCCTCCTCCTCCTCCTCCTCCTCCTTCTCTGCAGGAAAAGCTGGAAGAAGCACACACATCTGATTAATAACTTTCTCCTTGTGCAGTTAAAGACCGCTCGGCAGGGCCACTGTCAGTCAGGAGGGGTAGTGTTGGGCGCACTGCCCACCTAATTCGCTTACTGAGCACTGGGCAGCGTGCCCACCTGCTGAAGACGCAGAGCAGACTGACTCAGGCTGTCAGGCTTTCATCTTGGAGATCCACCATGCTGGGCTTGCCAATGAAGACACCAGGAGTCTGTTACAAATCCACTCTAACACTCTCCCACACATCTTCAGCTGGGAAAAGAGAAGAACTGATGGCAAATGAAAGTCAACAGAACCGAGTAAAATACAGCCAGGATTTAACAGATGTCAGTGCAGATGGATATACTTATATCCGTGAAGGCAAATGGGTATACGGTGTGTGCCGTAACGCTTTATTTAGCTATTAATACAAAGAAAAACCATAGTAAAAATAACTCAATTTCATCCCTGTCAAGATGGCTGCCAGCGTGCCGCAAAAGCAAAAATAAACAGTCATGTGCAAACACGGACGGAGCCATTCTTCTTTCCTATCTAACCAAATTTCCATCTCTCGCTCACACACTGAATTCCTCTCTAAAACATCACCTCCACTTCAGAGAGATGGAGAGAAGAGAGAGAGGGCTGGAAGTAGATGGATGATGATTATTCAGGCACACTCTCTCTTCTCTTTCTCCTCTCTCCATTGATCCTGTCCCATCAGAGAGGCTATAAATATTAATAGGGGGGCTTTGTTTTAGCAACCTGTGTGAAGATCAGAGCGCAGAACAATAGAAGTATCTGGACATGTATTTTTTTTGCAGGCAGACAGGCAGGCAACCTGCCGAGTGTCCTTGGGGGAGGGGAGCCCGAGGGGGGAGCCCAGCCCTCAGCCCAGCGCCTCGGGCTCAGTGCGTTCGAGTCAAGGGCAGCTCAAGGGGAACTGCTAATGTGGGAGACCTGAGTCTGGTTCAGAATTAGCCTTTCACGGGCTGACTGGTGCATGAAATCGTACACAAACATACATGAAAGTGTTGAAGATACAAAACACTTATGTACACTTGTGTTAGATTTGTGTGTATCTACTCCACGACAACAAATGAAACAGAAATTCAATTATTTATATCATTCCCACATTCCTCTCTGAATCTATTGGCAGTTTTTGAAAGGGTCAGTTCACCAAAACCAGAAAAAAACTAATTCACTGACTTACTGCTCATGATATCGAGCCATGCAGATAGTTTCCAGTTTAAAGGCATAGTTCAACATTTCGGGAAATGCAATTTTTGGCTTTCTGGGGGGGGGGAGTAAGATGAGATTGATAACACTCCAATGAAGTGAACACGGCCAGACCAGGATGGAATAATAGCCTCTGAGCTGGTGGGGGCCAGTACGACGACAGGGGATACTGTCAGCAAATACCACTGCTAGCTGCACGGCTAACCGAGCTAACTGGCTTATGAGATCTTCATTTAGCAGCAGTTAGCAGTTACTTTAGCAACATAGCTACTGTTATCTGTCCATAAGGGAACTCCATGATTCACCTTGGTGATGTAACTGACCTCTGTCGTTCTTGTAGGCTGCATCCAGAGGTGTTTGCAACAAGTAAAGCAATTCAGAGTAGAGGAGCTGGAGGAAATCTGTATATTAATGTAGCCCTGTATAAAATCATTTAGGTTACAGTGCATAAAAGTTCATGATATTTAAAAGAGGAAGTTCATAATATTAAAAAAAAATGGTTAAAATATGTGCTGGATAAGAAGTATAAATATAATACGTACAGTTTAATAAATTAGACTATTTACAGTTAAAAGATAAATATATATATATAAAGGTTTTAAGTTCATTAAGTTCATAAAATGTCTGTGATCCGAGATGAAGTAGCAGTGTATTCCCGTGTGTAATCTAACTTGTTACCTGTCAATCATTTCATTCCTGTGTTGCCTTTTGGTTGTTATCAAACTCACGAGCCAATCAGAGTAATTTCACTGTGTAAGGGGCGGGACTAGTGGCGCAGGTTAGTGTGGAGTGTAGTGAGCGTGCAACAGGAGAGACAGACGCAGCCCCTGAATTTGGACACAGCTAGGTATCGACCAGAGAGCTAAGGACGGACGTGGTCCTGATATAAACTGTGGTGTGACCGGCAAGAGGTGAATATGATGTGTATGCCTGTATTTTGTGCTATATCAAACTGTTATAGTGTAAAGAGACTGGATGTGTAGCGCAGTTAGCGACATGCTAGCTAGCGGTAGCATACGGTGCTAATGTACCTGTGTATCGTAGCTTTGTTTCCGAAGCTAAAGCACGCTAATGCTAAGTCGACAAGAGATAGCGTTTGATATTGTGTCAACTTATGATGATATGCTTAAAGGAGACGGACGTTGGAGAGGGAAGAGAGGTCGAGGCTGGTTTCCAACAGACGGCCCTGCTGTTTTCTTCCTGGTGACTTCGCTGCTGTGTGCCATTGCCCACGTGTGTGCTTGAACTGTGACTGCCATTGCCATTTCCCCTGTGAGACTGCCATCGCAATTAAAGAATACTGTTTGAAGGTAACTTAAGGATATTAAGGTGGATCAGATTTCATTCATTTTCAAGTATAGAAAGCAAAAGGGTTTTCTTTGAAAGTAAAAATAAGTGTTTTTGCTGGTAACAGAGGAGGTAAAGAGTAGGCTTTACACGATCAGGATTTTTGGGGCCGATCACCGATTAGTGAGTTTAAATAAACCGATCTCCGATCACGTGAGGGAGCTATATGTGTATTTAAATAACTTGTTAATTTACTGTATATACTTATGTACTGTTTACTGAGTATCAACAAAAGTATTCTCAAGCATTTTTGCCAATGTTTAACAATCTTTGCCATGCCCCAAGCTGACAGATGCAAGGGTAAAACATCAATGACCTCTAGAGGGTATTCAAGGACTGGCCAGACCTAGGTTCAAAGTTCAGTCAGGTCAAACCAAAATAACTTGAGACAGAAATAATGGGCGCAAGTTTAAGTACGTTTCCTTGTGCCACCCCTTGCCTTCTCACTGTCAGGGCTATACGGACGGGTACTGTCTAAAGTAGTTTGCTTTAGCATCCGTTTCGGTGTTTGTTTTTCTTTGTCCAAGCTCCATTTCTTGAATCCAGGTGCCTGATTAAATTTGTCGTGTTGGGGCATTTTGCAGATGCTCCCCCACGAGGTACTCTAGTGTTGCACGGATTGCAGGTGGCTTGGGTTGTGTTTGTCTCGTTCACGTTGGGGGGCAGGGTCCCGCACCGCCGGTGTGTTTGTATGGTGTGGCGCTTCTTCGGAGTGGGTGGGATGGGTGGGACACAGGCCGTCTGCAATCTATGCAACGGGAGCATCTGCGGGGAGTTTCAGCACAACAATGACGTCATTGATCGGATCAGCGAATTGAGACATTACAGCCGATCTCACAAATTGCATAAATTGCAAAACATCGGCCGATCTGATATAGCCAATCAGATAGTAAAGAGTACCTATTTTTTATTTTTCAAGTGTATGCAGCAAAAGGTTTTTTGTTTTGAAACTTAAAAGAGAAGTAACAAACTTAAGTATATTAAGTTTATTTGGAAAAGGAAACTATTCATTAGTACAGAAAACATAATTTTGCCTTTTATTTTATAAGAAAATGCTTTCCCATTTAAATAGTTGTATTTTTCATACAACGAGCCCAGGCCCAGTCTCATCGTATTAACCACTCTAGTTTTATCTCTTAACTACATGGGACCTGGGTTACATCAACATATCCAGATTGTATCATGGAAGTCTGGACTGACAAGTATCTGACACACTAGATGAAAACCCACATGCATGACTCATACAAGGTTCAGTTTCTACAAAAAGACGGTCTCTGCTGACCGTGGTTCGGTTCACAGAAAATCAGTTATCGTAGCAAACGTACACAAAAGGAGCAAGGCAGAGGCATAATCAGGTCCGAAAAGGCAGGGTGAAAAACAGCAAGAAACAAAGAACGAGACAATGCTGGAGCGCTTGCAATGAAAGGCAAAGGCGAACTGGCAGAGAAGACAGGGAGCACGTGGACTAAATACACAAGGGAGGTGGGGATAATGGCACACAGGTGATACACATCAGGAAGGAGGAGACAATCACACCGGCGGGAAACAATCGAGGGCAGGAAGGGGATCTGAAAAACAAGAGGGTTTGACGCCACAATAAAAGAAAAGATGAAATTAAAAAAAGGAAACAGAACTTACAGATTATTCTCAGTCTGAACACTTTGGCTGCTCATATCTGATTTCAAAGTGTCTTGTGTCACTCGCAGCGCAACACACAACAACATTGTCAAATCCAGACTAATACAGGTGCATCGAGCGGCTACTAGCAGAGCACTACACAGAGAACAACAGTCTGTGTGCAATCTTGCTGGAATAAATATTCTGCACTGCGGCTCGACAGCGTGACTGTTTGAAGGGCAAGATGATGGAGCTTCATTTCTCATGCTTCCATCTTGGAAAGCCGCGTCAAGAGCGTACGCAGTCACAGCAACCCGTGCAGATAGGTTGGTGACATCCAGACACAAAACTCTGATCTGATCACTTGCAAATAATAGGTTTAGACAGTTTGTCTTAAGGAACGACCATTTTGATTTGCCTGCAGTCTGAACATAGCCTATGCCACATATTAATGACATCTTCATCGCGAGGTTGGTGGACAGCGTAAACACCAAGGACATCAATGAGTCTAGTACTTTATCCTGATAAAGTCCGATACAAATATATTAGACTGTCGTCAAAACAAAAAAAACAGGTCAACCAAAAGACCTGGTTTGTGACCCTTTAACTGAATCAAAGCAAAACCATACAGAGATGAAACGGGTCAAATATAAACCTAAGTGGATTTGACCCTCCCTCCCTCTCAGTGTCATTTAGTGTCTTAGAATAATATGTGTTTGTGTGTTATGTGACCTCCATTTTCTCATCCTGACCTGACAGATAGTGCGAGCGCGTGGGGGCACGGCGTCCACTCGGTTAAACGTTCTAATGTTGTACCTGACATCATTGTGTTCACAAACCACCGTCCTCCCTCTGATGGGGGAGACAGTGATGGAGGAGCTGACCTGCTGAGGTTGCAAAAAAAAAAAAAAAAAGAAAGAAAGAAAATGAAACCGAGACAATGGTTTGACCCAGGACAGGGCAAGAGAGAGAGAGAGGGAGCTGGAGGTAGAATGGATCCTTCTGGTTAATGGGAGTTTATGATTTACAGCAGATGTTGGCAAACTCCTTTTCGATCTAGAAACAATATGTGTGACATGGGGCCCATTTCTGGAAGGGAACTAATCGATGATACAGAATGGTGTGGGGTTTTATGAGAAGTTGGGCTGGTTTGGCTGTGGGGGTATGACTGATGCAAGCTATCCAAGCTGATCCACAGAGCACCAAGGTGAGGCAGGAGGCTGCGTTAGCCACAGTCTGTGCCTGTCATGTATTACCACTAAAGTCACGAAAGGTAGGCGAGGGGACAAGGTGAGGCACTATTATTTGGAACTTTTTCCGTCAAACCTTGAACCGTCTTTGTTCCTTCGGAGAAAAAATGCAATGCAAAGACTTGACAGAGACGAAACTAAGCACCTGATGTTCTGAAAAATAAATACTCTGCTATCTTTGAAAAGCAGAAGGTCGTTTTACAGAACGTACAGCTTCTCTGAAGGTATTACCAGAATTTTAAAAACACTTCAACAAAATCTGGATGAAAAACTACTCTGTCTGCTGCACAATAAATAGATTTTTAACTCATCTCTCAAGCCGCGACTGAAATGATTCTGTCCTTGCTCTTTTGGCAAAACACAGTCGAAATATTCATTTACATCTTATTATTTTGTGTGAAAATACAAAATATTGGAAGGAAACATCAATATATGACAAGTTCGTTTGCAAAAATACATAAAAACCTTTTTTACAATGATCATACAGACGCCAGTTTGATTTATATTCCCTGAAGTGCACACAGAGGACACGATTTAGGATAACAAATAGATGCCAATATAACTGACTGTTGACTGAACAAATTCAACAAGAAGATAGGCTATGTCATATCCAGCCACAATCTCTGCATTTGGAAAAAAGTCAATGTTCTCGTGAGACAGACAGAATATTTGTTCATCCAGATGGTTTGAAGAGTGTTTGAGGATTCAGACAAAAAGAAAAGTCAGAACAATGTTTTAAAGTTTTGTCAGACGACCTTCTGGGTTTTTCAGAGAATGTCATGTACAAAGTTTTTGGAGAATCAACATATCAGATTATCATTCAGTCATAACAGCCGAGGAATGAAGGAATCTTTCAGTTCTTCACATTTTCATGTTTTGGAGTCGACTTCAAGTGGCTCTCCACTAACTGCTCTTCCTCATGGAAATCCACTATTACTTCTTCTTCTTCCTGTTGTTTAACTGCAGATTGCATCCATGAAAAGCCCTTGGTTTGGGGGTTTTAGTTCAGCTATTTCCTGTTTTATTTTGTAGGTTTCATCCTCGTGTGTCATGTTGTATTATACACTTCTTGTCTTTGTGTGTTTTCTCTTCTGTTTTTGTTCTCGCTTTTTGGTTTTTTAACATTCAATCTTTGTGTTTGCATGTGTTGTTATGGTAAAATGTTATGGTAGCCCTTGACACGATTATAACGTTTTGAGACCACTCATGTAAATGTGCAATCAGAAGGAGGAGTGTTGACTTCAAGTACAAACGGGAAATAAGAGCGCAGCTACAAAAGAGTCCTGTGGTGTATTTGATGAATTCTGTTTTTATCATTTCACCAGCAAGACTTGTATGATGAAAGTTGATTTATTCACACTGTTGAGATCCACTGGCTTGATTTTATACCCAGAGCAAAAAAGAAGCAAAGACGTGTATGACAATAGCAGTGGGAGGAGATAATCAGGGCTCATTAGAGTCCACATAGAACGAAATCGAAGGCTTAAATCAACAGCTGAAATTAGGAACAGTGGGGTGTGCTGCTGACGACAAATCCGTCCAGCAGTTTGAGAAACAATGTGACATGAATCCTGCAGGGTCAGCGGTAAAAAAAAAATGGCATCTCGGTACCAAAAATACGATTTAAAGAGCTAAATGGAGGAGGAGACGCAGAGCTGGGCAGCTCTTATTCAAAAGGCGAGAATCGCCCGAGAGCAGAAGATGAAGAATGAAATCAGGAGCAGCGTGTCCTCCTCTATTGTTCAGACTGTCGGGTCACAGCAGGGACCACAGCCCATCTGAGACTGACTATACAGCGATGTATATACACTTGACCGGTTTGACTATATGAGGCTTTCTCTCTGCTCCCTCTTAAATCCCTATCGAGGGAACCAGCAAGGTGTGTGCTTGCATTTCATTTGCTGCGAGCCACTTGAGAGTCTGCGGTATGACCTGTAAACAGGTTTCTCTGCATCCCAGGCAGCCGTGCGCCAGTGTCGCCTGTCTGCAACAGTGGCGAGCCAAGCGTCGCCCGTGTCACGCACCAATAGCTCAATTTAAATGGAAATTGGATGAACTGCTTGGAAGTGATCCAGCCATCCAGAACAATTAACCCATATTACTGGCAGGCCTTGAAGGAGTCATTTGACTTTGAATGAGAATGTGGAGGGAAGCCGGTGGTGTTTAATACAACTGGAAACAAAAATAGCCACAAGTTTAGAAAAGAGCCTGTTTGCTGCTTTTAGTGCCAGAGATTTAATGTCAGCGATGTCTCTAAATCCCTTTAATGTAGGATGATGCTAACAATAATCCACTGTTTAGAGATAAAGTACTTCAACCAGAAAGGATTTAATGGCTGATAATGTTTATTCTCACGAATTATTTAGAACTATAATACGACTACTGGAGTGGTTTCTATTACTGCTAAACTGAAGAAACAAGCTTCGCTGCAGAAGTGACAAATACGCTGCTGTCTTTAGCTGAAATATACAGCAGTGTTAGAAGCAAACAGTGCCAGGTGACTCTCTCTCTCTCTCTCTCTTATCGTCAACAAATTTCATTAAAAGACCCACAAAAAAAATGCAAGACATAAATATTTGTGAAAACAGTTCAAAAATAGATATACTTTTATTTTCATTCATCCTCCATGTTTGCAAATTGGATATGGGCCAAAACTCAAAATTCACGTCAAATATTTTTTTTCTAAAGGATGGTTTCTGTCTTTTTGTTGTTGTTGTTGTTGTTCTTATCCAGCTGTTGTCTGTTCAATTGTCCATTTTTCTGATTAGTCTGGTTTTAATGCGATCTGTGCCGCTGTATAAAAAGGGGGTGTGACGTCACAGCTGAGCCCTCCACTGCCTGATCACTACCACACACACTCCCATCCTTAGCTGTCTGCATTCACATCCATACTCAAGTATGAATGGAGCTTAACCGAGGACTCGTACAGCCTTATCTTCTAAAGTTGTGCAGGCAGTGCTCAGGGTGACCTTCCTCCTCAGTGATTTTAAAGTAGATACACAAGCATGTGCATTTAAAGATTCGACCATGACCCATCAGGGCCAATCTATTCAGAATCAATAAACATAATTAAAAACAGAACATTCAAGAAGCATGTAGAGATCTAGAGATTAAGAGAGCGGCTGGAGCTCATCATGTCCTCACCTTGCCTGGTCTACTGTCACATGTTTTACATGGCATGATCTCTGTGTCGAGGGGCAGGTTCACCCCCCAAAATGATTTTATTCACCTCCGTTTCGTTGATATTTCAGAGGCAAACGTGTCACAACCTGGTCAGATAAAAGCTAAACTATCTGCGAGATGAGAATCCACTGCAGGTAAGATAATATGCTTTTTGATTTGGGTGAACCGACCCTTCAGCTCTCCTATGAAGAGATAATAGAGTTGCTGTTAAGGTCAGAAATTGTTCAAGGATTAGACTGTTTTCATTTCAATATGATTTGTTACATCTGGTTCACATCACTATCCGTCTGTACTTGGAAAGAAAATAACTATTTTGTGTCTTTTCCATCTCTTTACATTGCTTATTTGAAAATGTGGCCAGATTGCTTCCAGATTACATAGAATTTGACTCCAAATGGCAGCACGACCATCTGCAATCTCACTCTGTAGACTGGAAAGTACTGTAATAGCAGCAAAATGTCTTTTTTCCAGGCTGGCTTTCAGATCTATTTGGCATTGATTTAATAGTCAGTCACACAAATACTGTGATTACAGTAAGTATAGCCTTTGAAATTCAGTGATTTGAGCTTAAACGCACAGAAGGCAGAGAAGCACATCAAATGAAACACCTACTAATTTTTCAACAAAGCACATCACTGTTGCAGTCTAAAAATCAGAGTTGGATTTTCCTCGTCTCCCTGTTGTGTTGACAAGAGCGAGTTAGATGAAAGGCAAAGGACGGGGGACAACAATGGCCGCTGAAATGGCGGCACTCTGTATGCAGGGGACTGAAGCGTGTTGGACTTTTGAGTCGGGCAGGTAATGGGTGAAATTGTGTCTGCTGCACAGCTTATAAATCGCAGTGCTGGCAGTATTTATCTATGTCTCAGACAATCCTGCTGGGAGATGGGAACGGTGAAATGAGAATCAACAGCCTGCTTCTCCTCCCCTCAGCTCCCGTCAGGTCATTTCACCCCCACCGCAACCCTCCTCTCAGAGGCAACATGTGAGGAGAAACTGATAAATATAAAGCAAGTTGAGAGCCGCCCGCCACTGCCCTCAGCTTTTTCCACACAATTCCTGGGGTCATTTTAATGTATTTTGTCCGGAAACCCGACTAAGCCGCCTCTCTTTTGCAGAAATTCCCTGCAAAGATGAAGTGTGTATTGCTCCTTTAAAGCACTCCCTGTCCACCACCACTGCATTAAAGGCCATCAGCTTTAATCCTCCATCTCATTTCCTCTCAAACTTTGCATATTCCATCTCCCAAATCAGAGGTTTTTACACTCTGGTGATGGCAGGTGTGCTCTGTAATAAAGACGGGAGCTATTTTTAGTCAAACGAGACAATTTGCCCTTTGGCTTTGTCTCTACCAGTCACACCTTGTTACCGCATCTCCAAAGGATAGAATAGAGGGGACAGACGTGGGCACGAGGAGCAGGTTGGATGGAGAAAGAGGACAGGAACACAGGGAGGTAACAATAGCACACAATTTCAGGCTTCATTGTAATTCCGCTCTCATCTCGGTCCCAAGTGACAAGCGGCGAGCCGCCCAGGATTCTAATCATTCCTGTTGTCAGATCGGTACCCCAAGTGAGATGGAGTTGATTGCTTGAACAAATTTGCAAAGTAACGATGCAATTTGCCGCAGTCTGCCTTGGGAGGGTTGCGGCCGTCAGATTGGTGGGGCCTGTGGATGGACTCGCAGGAGACCAGGCTGTAAGTTGTTGACTTCTTAGAGGGACTTGTCTGAAAATAAATTAATCTCAGTTTTAATCACTACACCTGTAAGACAATTAACTGTTTTATATCTGCATGGGCTCGACTGCAGCAACACAGTTACAGAGAGTTAAAGGAATTTTTTGACATTTTGGGATATACTCTTATTTGCTTTATTGCCAAGAGTTAAACAAGAAGGTTGAAACCCCTCTGCTATCTGTCCATTAAATATAAAGCGAAGCCAGCAGGTGGTTAGCTGAGCTCAACTCAAAGACTGAAAAAACAGGGGAAACAGCGTTGCCATGCCATTGTTTCTACTGCCAATTACTCTAAAACCCCAAAAGACTGAAACATGTCCCATTGGCTTGAACGCCTGTTATCCTGAAAACAAATGCTCCAAAAATACACCCACTCCCTGTAGTTGTTATTTCCTAACCCTGACCCCGTCACACAAACCCTTTTTTTACCTTGAAATTTCATTCTCCATTAGTCTATAGATTACATCGTTTCCATCAGTGTGCCATGGGATGGAGGCGTGCACCAACTGAGGTAAAACTCTCATGATTTTATTCCAACATTGGAAATTTCGCTGCAGCAGTAAAATCATTTGAAATGTTTGATGTAAGGCCAGAAAGACCCCACAGACTCAGCACCGTGGACTGGACTGAAATAACAACTGCATAGAAAGTGTATATTTTAAGGGTAATGGGCCTTTTGTTGAGGGGATAGCCATTTGTCAGGCGAATAGGATTTGGGTTCATCAGGACATTTTTGGACTACAAGGGTTTCTGAATACTGTGATGTCGGAAACATGGACTGTCCCCAAAACGGCTAGCCTGACTCTGTCCCAGTATCCACCAACTGGCACCACTAAAGCTGCATTTATACTTCTGTTATGCCTCGTTTTAAACACAGTTCTGTTTTGTGTCCCTAAATACAGACGCTGCAAGGAAATGCGTTTGTTTCCTGCTGGACTACCACGAATATGAGAGAGAAGCTAATTTTCTCCGTTTTTATATGCACGTTGAGCATCATAAACTCGTGTTTGCCACAGATCTTATTTTCGGCGATAATCCAAAATCCAATTCAAAGATCCCCATAGGCTTTTTTGGCGAGGGAGCCACAGCGATGCTAACTTCCAGGTTAGCCTTCAAAAATACATCATCCCCTACAGCACTCTATATGTAACACAGCTACCATGCTACCAAAGTTTGCTAGCTAACTTTGCCATCAAACTTTTCACTTAGAAACAGATTTATAAATAGAGTTGTAGGTATATCACATGCATAAATCAGTTAGCCAATCTGTTTATGCTAACTTCCTGTGTGCGTTCCGTCCAAACATTCTCTCTGCACACAGAACTATGTGGAAACGAGGTGTTAAGGTGTTTAATCTGCTGTACTATTTCTTGGCCAGGTGCAGTGACTTCCCCTTAAAATCGTTGTATTTATGCAGATGATTTTAGGCTGCATACGTGTTCATTACTGAGATTTAAAGGCGTTGGTAAACAGATTTTATATTCAGGCAGAGCCAAGCTAGCTGCGTATTTTTGTGAAGTTAAGACAATAATCTGTTGCTGGTTCTAGTTTCGTGTACAAATGTGAGACTGGTCTTCTCGTCTAACATGCAGCAAGAAAGCATAAAACAGACTCCCCAAATGTCACACTCCTCCTCTAAAGCACAAAAGATCCGTGTGAAATTGTTTGTTATTTGAGTGTCTGGAAACGAGGATTTCATTCAAAATGTTGTGTCTCTAACATCCTCTGTAACACTGTTGGAGGGGTTTCATGCTCACACATAATGAGACATGTCATTTTCCCTCTAACTCCAATCATCGAACATTACAGCCTGACAAACCCCAATCATCCTCCAGTATGAATATGAATCGGTAGACTGTCATCTCAACTTTAATGATTAAAGATTCCAGTGACATGGCAGTGCACCAAATGTAAAGACCATTCATTTCCCGTTTGACAGTTGCTATTCTTCAAAGCAATTACTCTATTATGGAATTTGACAAATTTTAATAGAAATGACTGATTGGGGGTGGGAGGGAGGCGGCCAAGGTGCGCCAGAGAAGTATATTTGTCTTGGAACAACAGCACTTGTCAGGGGGTCATATTGAGATCTTGGCGGCATTTCCATTCATGCATTTCCTGCAAACAGGTCTGTGACAAACTCTATAAAGATTAATTCAAAGGTAACCGGTGGGAAGATCAATGCAATATTTGTCAAACACAGACACTTTCCCCCACAATGCAGCTCCTCTCTTTTCTCTCTCAAGAATCCAATTTTAAAAAAGATCTAATATCCTGAAACTGCTGGGGGAAAAAAATGTTTACAACCAAAGTCAGCATGGGTTGTTTAAGACGAGCATTCAGCATCGCCACAAAAACCAATTCTCGAGATTATTTTAAATCGGGGCACCTGGATGGTAGCTGGTAGCCAGGTGAGTTAGTTTCACAACATTGGAAAAGCTTCACATTCTCTGAGAGAAGCCAAATCTGTGCACACGAATCTTCATACTGTATACTTGTTTTCTTACTGTCTATCATGTAGATATAAAAGTGTATAGACAACATAGACATGCATGTTTATACACTGTGCTATCTAAAAATGACCCCTTTAGTAAGATCCACTGGGTATGAGGGACATAAATGTACTTTACATTTTAAAGGAATATTTATAGAAAATGATTGAGTTCATTTTAATAACCCTCCAAAACTCTTGTACCCTAGCCAATGATATGGTGGCATGCTGTTAAATTATGAAATAAATGTAATTGCAATCTGTTGCCGTCCCACTTTTGTCAGACTTCCAGAATGATGTAGGTCAGCAAAGCAGATTTGAGTGCAACACCATCGAGGGTAGGAGCGTCTGAACAAGCTCCAGTCATTGGGCAGTCAATCTGAGCGTTGTGTTTGATTGGTTCTCTTGTCAATTAGAGATTTCAGCTTTTTGCCCAGTTAGAAACTTTGTCAGAAAGGTAATCAAAAAGTGCTAAAATGTAATAAGTTACTTATTTAGTTTTTAACTGGGTAATTAGTAATCTGCAACTGAGGTATCCCTCCCAGCACTAGCTGTGGTGACATGGACTTCATGTCTGATAGAAATCATTCTGATAAGGGATTCCAACTGTTTACATGGGACTTCTTTTGGGGAGAAAATTAAATTAATAATTCATTTCCTCTGCCGGTTAACACAATTTACTGGTTGGGTGGATTCCAACTTTGTTCATCTTTTCAATCATTTATTTGAGCAATCACTGTTTTGATCCTTTCAATGATTGAGGCGATCAACGAAACTTTTAAGATCTCCGACAAAAAACTTATCAGCCACAGACCAGTTTCTGTCTCTTCCTGAAACAATATCACCTGTAAAACCCACTTGAGTCAAACATGTGCAGAAAGAATACATTTATTCCAACCAGAGAGAAATGTTTGGGTTAAGCTTTTACATGGTTAGTTTACACCACCCCTCTCGTTCTGTAAAAATGTATTATGATCAGTCTCTTCTGATTGAGGTGGTTACTTCCTGATTATTCTGATTGTTAGTGGAGTGTTAGGGTCCATATGAACTCTAGTACATCTGTACTTTTATTCATGTAAGATTTTGAACGCAGGATTTTGTCCTTGAGGACTTACTGTCATGTGCACTGCTTAAAAAGTGAAAGTTAAAACTGACCAGTCTAAAAATACAAGCTAAGGATGTGTCTGAGGTTTTAGGTTATCTAGGTCGACATTGTCATGCATCATCACATGCTGCAGAGTCGGTAAAGACAGTGGCTCCTGTCAGATTGGCGTGAGGTGTACTGAACTGCTACTTAGCCGTCGCTGAGCTGCTGGAATCGCTGGAGGACCTCTGGAGAAACGATTACTCAGACAGCGGTGGGCTGTCGGCTGCTCCCACTGGCAGAGCAATCACTGTGTTATTTGGGAGAGAATGAATTACTGAACATTTTCAGATTAGACCGCTTAATCCCCAAATGAATGCCTCGGGGTGGTAAAAGGAGACCAACATTTGTGTCGTCTTTTGTCTGTGTTCCCTGTCACCTGTCAGGCCATGTTTTTTAATGCATCTCATATTATTATGGGTTTTCTAAGACTGAAAGCTGGACTTGTTTTCTTATAACACTCCCTACAGTGGCAGCGTAAAAAGCATCGTCCTCTCCTTTGCTTTTCCTTTGTAGTTGATCCGACTCTGCGCCTTCGCACATCTCCTGTGGCCGTGTTTGATTTGCTCAGGTTGTGACCAAAGCTCAGCACTCGGTGGTGTCGTCCCCGATCACCACAAAGTACAGTTCCCTGCAGAAGCGGGGCAAAACATAGGGAAAAAGCAGCAGAAATCATAATGGGTGAACACTGTTGAAATAAAGGCTGCAGAGGATATGAGAATCCCAGTTCAAAGACGTGTATTCTCGCAAAATGAATCAGTCAGAAAAAGGCCCTACAGGGATTTCCATCATCTCGCTCAGACCTTGATACCAGGTTGAAGATGGAGCTTGCACCAGCTCCTTTTATCTAGTCTGAGATTGGTGATTAGATTGAAGAGCCGGGCGGAGGAGACGCGAGTCCTCTCCTGCACACCGAGAGGAAAAGCAATGTTCCACAAGACTACACATTCATTACTCAAAATAAATCTCCATTACACAAATGCCATATGCATAATTAGGCTATAGGAATAATTAGAATTGTGATTAGTTTCTCCATGGGCCAACCCATGTAGATTGTGATTGACACCCGGCAAAAACGGAGTGCATAAATGTGGCCTCGGAGATACAGGGGGACACACTGCAGCACAAAAACAAGCCTCAGGATACAGAGGCGACAAAGGGATTTAGGGCATGGGTGGCTGTAAACATGCCACCGCCACACATTCATAATCCAAGCTATACATACAAGACTACACAGGGCCGCTGTATGTTTTTGTATCGGGAATAAACAGACAAAGAAAATATATACCTGCTATTAGTCTGTACAGCAGTCTTGCATTAAATCCTCCATGTAGTTTATAATCTTTAGTTTTTATTAAAGCTGTTTGTCTCCTCCTATTGATATACATGAGGCGGGCAAAACATCGGGAAGCGCCTCTCAGTGTAAAACAATACAATTTAACAACACCACAGTTCAATAAACACCTCTCTAAAACAGTGGAAGTAAAACATAAAGGAAAATACATCAGTGGACGATAAAAATAGATGAGATTTAAACAAGACTCAAGCTGTGTCCCAGTTCCATACTACACAGTATATTCTACTGACTATAGTGTAGGTTTTGCAGTTAGTATACAACAAATAAACTTTTTAAATGATCAGGAAATGATTATTGTTGTAATATACACCTATACAAAAAGTAATGAATGAGTTTTTAATTTACTGTCAGTCCTTTGATAACATTCATTTGCTAATGAAGAGGCAAACTCTGTAACCCCCCAAAAATCCTTCAGAAACCTTCCAGGAAACCAAAAATAAATATGTACAGATATGAATACAGGTGTGCCCTGGACACAAAACATTTGAAGACCACTGTCCTGAAAGATGCAATTCATCTGCTGCTCTCTTCAGAAAATACAAACTTAGATAGTTTTTAATGTGAACACATAGCAGATTCATGTATAAATATGTACAACTAACTCATGACTTGCCAAGTGCTTTCCAGATGTTTTTTTTAAGTCCTCCTCAGACATTCACTCATATTTCACAAGACACTCTGAGGACTTTCATCGTCTGTACTGTCGGACTTCCATTAATCACTCAACATCTACATTATCATTATTCCATAAACATCTGAAAATGACTCTCTTAACCTGTTAACATAAACTAATATGTGAGTTGTGCTTTTTTCATCAGTTTTGTATCACTGCTCAGTCTTGAAACTTTGATGAATTTTGCAGTGTTTGTGATTATTTCTTTATGAGAATGACTGTTGAATTTAATATAGGATATCTCCAACCTCTTCTGCACACTGACAAATCTAAAAAAAAAATGCTTACTATCTATTTGTATATAAGTGCAAATAAACTTAATTTGTTAACTTCCAAATGTTATGTTGTAATCAATATTATTATTAATAAAAGTTTTTTTTTTTGTCCTATTGATGTGTACCTGGAATTGTTTCATCACCATCAGCAATTAGTTGGAGGAGTAACAGGATATTGGACAAAAAATGTACAGACGATACTTGTACAGGCAAAAACATACAAAAGATACACAGATACATGTGACTGTATTCAAATGCTAGAAAAGACACAAGGAAAGAGAACGCAACTACTGACAGAAGTGAGGTAGTCTGGGTAATAAAACAACCTGTTAAGTAAATTTAAAATTTGTGAGAAGTGGATTGCATGATGGGAACGACTCCACAGTCGAGATCCTCTGTATCTAAAAGTAGAATTGTGAAGAGTTGTTCTGCACCTCAGAATGTACAAATTATTTTTTCACATCTTGTGGCTGCTGGAAAAAAATAATCTTTAAAAAGAACAAAAAGCTTCAACAAAAACTAAACGCAATAACCTGTCAAGAGATGGTAAAAAAAAAAAAATCACACACGTTGCCCAAGTCGACTCCTGTGGTGAGAAGCTGAGCAATGCGTTTGCAGTGGTTCACAGACGCAGTCGTTTTTGTTTTAACAACACACAGCCTGATATGTTCAACACACATGATGCAACAAGACAGACTGTAGCGGTGGACTTTGATATGTTTAATTCATACAAACAGAAGTCAATAAGTCACCTAGCACAGAGGTCCCAGTGTATCTCTTCAAAAGGGAGCGATTATAGCCAGGGCCTTGATCTGTCTCGCTGCTCCAGGACCCTGCTGGCAGGGCAGTCCTGATATTTGTGTGGAGACGGTGAAGCCAATTATTACCAGTCTGCGGCTGCTTTGGATTCCACTTGATGTGCACCTTTCATCTCCAAAAGCCATCTCTTAGGGAAACAATAAGCAGCCCTACCCATCCTTTTGAACTCACCAGGTGGGGGCAGCAGTGCTGATATGAACTGAACAGGTGACTGAACAGGAGGAGGAGGGGGCGTGCTGCATTTTTTTGTTCATGGCTGGTCTGTCGATACATATGGTAAAACCGGTGTCAGCAGGTTTAATGCATATGCAAAAAGGCCCAGACAGGTTGTGTGTGGCTTCTTTTACATTTTAATGGAAAAGCTGGGGATCACAGATAAAACCATTAATAGAAAAGGAATAAATGTCTGTGCCTCCACATCCAGAAACCAAAGGAGACATTTTGAGGCTCAGACCTGCCCTTTGGAAGACAATCTCGTCACACAAACCAAGATATTAAAAGACCACAAGATACACAGTGATGATATGTTCACATTTATTGTGCAGTGACTTTTATATACATACATTTTATACACCTAATTTACATGAACAGAAATAAATTAATCTGCTAATGTTCTTTAACTCATCTGGCTTTAGTGTTGCCACCGACTGGACACAGCAAACTTTGAAAGAGAAAATAGTTCCAAGTGACACATGAGTGACAAGGCAGTAATATGAGTCAATGTAGTCTACTTTTCATTAGTGTTATATTGTACACATATAAAGAAGCAGTTGGTAAGAGTTTTAGTGTTTGATAACTTCTAAAATGTTAAAAACATCTATGATAAACTATGAATTACAGTTTGAGAGAGGCCAGTCATCACACAGCACTGCTTCGCTTTCAAAATCGGGTGACAAGGTCAGAAAACAGAACGGACTCCTTGACAGGTTCATAGTTGGAAATCTGTCACACGTCATTTCTAATCCATATTTTCAATCATTATTTTACAAGTACGAAACATATTTCAGCACTTTTGAGGACACTTCAGATTTCAGCTTTTTGCGATATAGAAAAAATATCAAAGATTTGTGGGTTTTTTACAAAACAAAACATCTAGAAAGTTAAATAAAATCTGACAGCAGGTAAACGAGACTTATATCAGAGATGTGTCATTATGCACCACTTAGACATTTAACACAAAGTCTCACTTGTTTCAACATCACCATGATATACAGAAGTCAATCACTGTTTCATAGACGTATGTTTTGCTTTTTAAAATACAAACTTGTATTTGTTATGCATGTCTATACATTCCTTTTGTTGTAATTTCATTGAGCGACACATTTGCTCTAAAATAATTCTTTCTTCGATTTTTCAGAGGACACATTCTTATATATTTATTCATCATTATGTAGTGGAGTCAGTCAGCCTGAGGATATCTAGTAAGTAGCTACCAGTGTCTCAGACAACGTGGCCAAACAAATGCCCTGCAGAGGTCAAATAAATCTTACAAACTGCATCTTTAATATTAGAGATGACTATTACTATTGTGCTACATACAGTATTGATCACTGACACACACACATAAAGATCAAATACAACTTGGCTAATTAGTGTGTTCTTTATAAAAAGTAAATCTAACGAGCTAAAGTGAAAACCATCTTAAATTGTGTACATTGCAGTGTGTGGAAACAATAAAAAATACATTAACTGGAGTGGCCGGGGGCCCACACACGTCAAAATGTGGAAAAAATAAAAATGTAAACCACAGGAGAATTCATCTCGAGGTTTCCCATATACACAAAAAACTGTAGATACAAACATTAACCTGCTCTCATCTTTTCAGTCTGAAGGAACTGACAGGAAGTCTAACTCTCTACGGCTAGCTTATGATAAACACTGGCACTAACTAGAGTGACATGCCTATGAAACACGAAACAACACATCGACTCCAGCCTCCTCTTACCGTACAGAAACACAGAAAGAATTTACAGGATACATTGATGGGTCTTAAGCACTAAAACCGCTGCAAGCAGCAAGAACTCTAAGCTATCAAAACATGCAGCTTGTGGCGAGTCTCTACAGTACTATTCAGTAGTTGTTGGCGATACACGACTGTGTGAAAACCCAGAGTTTGTATTTTTTTATTACTATTATTTATATCACACGATAATGATTTTAACATGGCTCTGTTGTTCCGTTAGCCTCGCACTCGATCTAGACAGACGCTCTCATTAAAGTGAACAAATAATCACATGGCAGCCGTCTTATCACCACACCATACAGGAACATCTGATTATTGCACACTAGCACTGAACTTGCAAATGTTCATGCAGAATGTATGAGAAACACACTACACTCAAATCAGTGGTTGCTCACTATGTGACAGATGACAGTACAGTTCTTTGGAAGACTAAAATACATTGTTCGGGAGGGTCGGGGACATATATCTACGTGGCACGCCTACAGTGCTTGTATTACAGCCTAAGATGGTAGAGAGAGGTGCGATGATGTTTTAGAAAATCAGTATTAGGATACTTGACACCAACTGACAACGACTGTGTTACAGTACCTTCATTCAAAGTAGAAAAAGAGGAGCGTTAGAGATGATAACTGCACCGAGGAGGGGAAGGGAACGAGACCATTTCTGTGAGAGAATCTAGCAACCTCTTTTTCAAGCAAATTCTAGCATGTAAAATATATTACATCCATATCCAACATTCATAGCATTGTTTTCTGTTAAAACACAAAAATAGTTAAGACTCACAGAAAGAATCCCAGCGAAGAAAATATAGATGCCAGGGGTTTCATCTGTTTGGAGATGGGAGTGTAAAATTGTACAAATAAAAGCGGACGAAAAGGAAATAAATGTATTCTTTTCAGACGCACATTTTCCCCACTAACTACTCAACACACTAGTGAATAGACAGGTGAGACGGTTGTAAGGCGAAACTGTGGCAGAAGGATGAGAGGAGGAAGTGGAGAAGAAGTGAGATTGAGAAGGAGTTGTGGTGATGGACCGTGTGTTTAATGGACTGTGGATCATCTTCACTTCGACTCAAGGGGATTGAGAGCCTGACCTGTAGCTCTTAAAGCTGCCTAGCAGACTCTGCACTCCCTTCTTGACCCGTCGAGCCACTGAGTCAGCAGGAGGAGTGGGCAGGCAGGAGGCCAGGCTGGGCGGACGTGCATCCAAGCATTTCTGGTAGCGAAGCTAAAACAAAAAACGAATAAAAAGAAAATACACAGCGTAAATGGGTTATTAAAGACACAAGATTAGATTCCGAAGAGTTAATAATTTGCAAGTCATCATTATCTCATCTCTACCTCTCTCCACCTGGTTTTCATCTCATGTATGCGTTTACTACTCACCATGCAGGCAGCCTGCACGGCCTCACTCAGACTGGCAGCGTTGGGCTCGCACCAAAACATGTGACAGGTGAAATCTCGGGGACCCTCCGCCATGATGAAAGCAAAAGTGTGGACGTCCTTTCCCACGCCCATGAAGGACAGGAAGCGCACCCTGCACTCTGACAGCACCTCTTCATCCTGGGATTAGAAATATAAATAACAGTAAAAGAATTAGCAAAGTGTCACTTTTTTCTTTTCTTTTTCTATTTTTATCTTGCTTTGTCTTGTTTCATTTTTATCTGTCTTTTCCCACCTCATTGCCTTTTTTGTGACTTTTAAGATGCTGTACCAAGTGAATTTCTACGGTGAGGGGTCAATTAACTCATCTTTTTAACATTTTCACAATTTGTTATGCTCCACATTATATTCCCATCAAGATTGTTGTTGTTACATACTAGACCTTCATCTTCATCACCTTGAGATAATATTAAGTTACACTAATTATTTAGTTTTAAATCTACGCAGTCAAAGTTGAGTGAAAGTAAGTAATGTAAGCAGCACACGCTGAAGGTAAGGAATATCTTTTCACTGAAACTGCTGACACCCCTGCGATGAAGCTTTAGCTCATAATTTTAAATTACCATATCACCCTCCCGGAGGCCCATGTCATGTTCAGTTTGTGGTCTGTTACCTGTTTAGAAAGTATTGTGAGGGTGGCTGGTGCCACGTTCACGGAGACAGGAGTCCATTCACTTTTATCTTTTGTCTTCACTGCCAATTCTAGAGTGTCATTGATTATATCCATACCTGAGAAGAGCAAATCATGCAGAACATGATACATCAACCATGATTATTTCAAGGCACACACTTCTGAAGCGTTCACATAAAACATTATATATTTGTAGGTATTTTCTTACCAACTGGCTTAGCCACAGCCTCACATCCAAGGTAATAAACATGGAAGTGCTGGAAGAGTTCATTTTTTGGAACAGGAAACTCTGTAGGGGAAGGAGGAAGCATTGAGTGATCTGTTTTCACATGTTGAATTATGAAGATATTTAAAGTATGTAAGGGCGTCACGATGCATTACCTTGAACCGGGATGACTCCAGGGTTATTCGGGTCAGAGTTGAGTCTGCTAACACCTGGCTTGGTCGCCTTTCTCTCCATCATTATCTAAAATCAAAGTGCGGGAAGAAAATGTGTATAATCAATGTAATGTAATATCAAGTGAAGGAAACCATTGTTGACTATGAATGAAGAAACTGAATCAAATTAAATCCAATAGTAGCTGACCTTTGAACACATCTCATGTAAACTGGTGGCTATGTTCTTGGCGGGTGAGTCACAGCGGAAAACATGACACTTCAGAACTTGGGTCAAGTTGTCTCGAGCCACGTAAGCAAAATCCCTGCAGGTAAAACGAGATGTAGAAGGTCACATTTTGATTTTGAATCATTCATACAGCATAAATGGGTGAGCCAGTTGCACATAAAGACTATAGCAAGTAAGAACAGCAACCAACAATTATTTGAGAAAACATTTCAGATAAAAGTCATCAATATATACCTTTCCCTGTTCATCACAGAAAATGCAGCATGAAAGAAAAAAAACATGATTTGTTAGAATTCAGTGAGACAGGATGCAGACAGAAAGTTATCTTTGTCAGCAATGCTCTGAACTATCCAGCAGAGGGCAGCAGCGTACAATAAAAAGAGCAAAAACAAGAGAACAATGTGCTTGTCATGACAATATTCCTTGAGGAGTGCAAAGCCTGAGTCATGAATGAGTCATGACTACAGAAGGCTGTACATTATTTTAAAGGAGAATCAACCCCTTAATTCAGCCTGAACTGAATAATGGCTGAAACATTTCAACCAATGATAAAAAACACTGAAACTTAAATTTCAACTGTGGTATATAAGAAAAAGTCAGTTCTGTTATTTGTTAGCAAAGTTTGAGATGTTTTGTTGAGCAATGATCAAACAAAGCAGTGGGGTTTGGTTAAACCAAAAGTTTGATTAATAAATCAGGTGCAGTTCTGCCAGCTTCATTTTGGACTCGTCCTGCGGATACTGACCTTCCATTGTCTCGGCCAACACCCCAAACACGGATGCTGCCAATCGGTTGAGTGTGAAGCAGAGTCTGGCCCAGTGGGTCGATCAAGTTCATGGTGTCATTCTCCAGGACCATCACCATATCCTTACCCTGTCAAGACACATAATAATATTTAATAATAATAATAATAATATTTCACCAATCACAGTCATTCATGGGCTGCTATTGAGTTAAGATAGGTATGCACATCAGTCCACATTTGAACTTTTAGGTTATTTCACTTCAATTCCTAAATGAATCTAGCCTTGAAAACTTTTTTAAAAGCTTCAAAATACCTAAAAATATAGTCACATCTTTCCAATGGCTGAAGTGGATTTTGAATCGTCAGGAAAGTGACTGTAGGATTCAATAAAAGCCTCTCACCTCTCCCCAGATACCAGCAGTGTCATGAAGGTTATGTTTGTGATAAGACAGCTGCCTGATGCAGTTGTTGACAGCAACACTGCTCTTGCCAGGTGCCATGTCCTCCTCCGACATCTCTACCCAGCCCAGGGAACGCACTGCAAAACACTGGGAGTACAAATATGCAGCACATTAGCACAAGAAAGGACTGAACAGGGAAGGTTGAAGATGAGTGAAGTCAGAAAAGGATGAAAATGTGAAGCATGTTGTATCCTCTGTGAGTTAATGCTTCTCATAGTGCCTGTAGATCTGGCTTTACTGCTTAAACCTGCCCACAAAGTTCAAAAACACAACTGCAAATATAATTATCCATATGTACAAGTTGGAGAAAAGAGCAAAGATCCTAAAGTGTTTTGACCTTTTAAAGGACTAATGGAAAACCATTAGTTCCATACTCTAATAATCCCTGTGGAAAAATGTTCCCTTCTGCATTTAACCCATCTTAATGTTTCAGAGCAATTTTAGCCACACTGCAGCAGCCATGGACCAGTTCTGAGAAAAGAGTAAACATGAAACACTGCTTTACCTTAGCTTCTAAATCTGTGCAGAGTGGAGCGAGCTTCTCTTCTTCGTCGGACTGGGAGCAATTGTAACTGCATTGATAAAGAGAGAGAAACAAATCAGGATAAGCAACAGAAAGAGAACAACAACAGGTTACAATATACTAACTACTAACTCATCAATAAGGTTTGAACAGCACATACTTCAGGTTGATGGATGCATAGCGTAGAGTTGCCCCTTCAAACTCCTTCAGACTTTGATCAGATGCAACCTCTCCCTCCTCCTGAAGATACAGAGAATAAAAACAGTTTACAAAATTTGAACTTATTTCAGATAGACATTAACTTGACAGACATCATGCACTTGTTCTCATAAAACCTTCTGCCTTGACAGAGCGACATTTCAAGTAATGTCCATTTCGTGAAAACTTTATAGCTGAGTGAATATGCTCAAAAAATAATCCTAGACGATTTGTCATCAGCAAAACGTGAAAATATGTATAAATTCATCTCCTATATCCTTTGCCGTTATTTACCTTCCACAGTTCCCCTTCACCTTCAGCTCCTTCTTCTGCACTGGAAAGCTGAGTCCAGGATTCCTGGAAAATTTAACAGAATGTATAAGTGTCTACAGACTCGCATGCCGTTGCCTCTATCCAAGCAAAATTCACGTTAGACCTCACCTCAGGCTCCTCACAGGGGGTAGTCTCCAGGGACATAGTGGAGGACATCATGGAGTCACCAACTTTACCCAGGGGTGAAGGGGGCTCCCACTGGGTGGTGCCTGTGGGGATGTGCCAGTAGTATGTGCCTGATGTATCTCGCACCCTCATCCATCCTGAAGGCAGGTCTGTGTCGGTCTCAAAAGCACTGGAATCCCAAAAGGACTCTGAAAGGCAGAAGGGAAAGGAGAAACACGACGAAGGGAGAAATGTTTAATGTCTGTTTAAAAAAGAAATAAAAACACACTCTGACCGTATAATATGAGACGGGAATAAGCTATTTGTCTGACAATCAGATAGAGTGGAATGTAAACACAGAGGTGTTGATTTGATGTGGCCAGCATTCTTCTTTATAAGCTTATCGATCAATAACAACAGTTATCTTTTGTTGCCTCAATTTATCTTTGATTGTTTTGACATTTCTTTTTATCAGCGTATTAATGAGAAAGAGAAATGGTTTTAACAGCATTGTTGAAGATAATCTTGACAACTTGCGCTTCTTCAAACAACAGGTGAGAAAGCATGTAGTGTTGCATTTGTAAAGTTGCTTCACCTCATTGTTGTCATTAACAGACTTAATATTTCTGAAAACTGACAGGAAGCTGATGAGATATGATTATTTCTGTACTACTATCATATACTATACTTTACTATATTCAACTACTATATGTCTCTATATACTATGATAAAATCACTGAATAACAATGTTAAAAAAAGAGATTGTACTGGCATCACTAACCAAACTGTCTGACCTGACTCATCAAATCAACACTGCATAAAAACATAGACATGACATTTGTCTCCAAAGCACAGTTTGTGTTTCACCCCACTCCACCATACAAATCAATACAATAAGTATATATTATCTAGAATTATTTAGAGTTCTAATTGATTTGAATATTGTTGTAATGTAACAGAGGGCCTTGGGCCCTTTCTGTGACCAGTAAATGATTAGGAAAACATTATGCATAGTATAGGCCTTTTCACAGCAAGTCCGATACAACAAAGCCTTTAATCCAAAAGAAACAAGTGCAATTTATGCACAAATCCCTTTCCCACGATGTGTGGGACAACGTTAAGAAAAAGATTTGCAGCAGAAAAAGTGGATCTTCCAAAAACACCAGCTATTATATGAAACATTTTACCCTAACTCTTCTTTCTGACCACTTATAAGCCGTATGCAACCATCTAATGAATAGTAAATAACACACAATTATTTATAAACATTTATAAATACATTTTAAGTTTTTATAGTAAGGTACAGTTATAGTAAGGTACAGCAATTATAACTCCTTCTGAAAAGGCATATTTGATATTATCACAACTTTGTTTTACTATATTGTCATTCACTATCATACACCAGCCTGCACTTCTGGGTGCTAATAAACACTTATATCTGCTGACAACTACATTATAGTGTGTTATAAATCATCTGTGTACTGCTTATAAATGCAGTTTTGCCCTTTTATCCAATCTGCAATTCACTGACTCAAGGCTCAGTTTATAATTAGTATCTTAGTTGTTTTTTGAAAGCATACACTGAAGTTTTCAGCTTCTTAATCTAATATATGTTGTTCTGAGCAAAATGTTTCCTTTTTAATGCATGTCGTTGTCCGTGCAAGCAGTGACATCCGACTGCTGTTAAAGGCAAGTCTGATGTTGCATGTGTGGCCTAAAGATCAACTCCATGTACTTCTATTTACCTCTGTTGCCATTAGGAGAGCTGTCAGCTGTGTTGTCCTGAGACACTGCAGGCCAGGTGGGCTCTTCATCGTTTGGTGTCCCGTTCATGTTGGAGAACAGGAGGCAGGGATTCCTCCCCACAACGCTGCCCTCCCTCTGAGACTCCACACTCTGCTCTCCTGCCACTCCTCTGGTATCACCTGATGTCTCTTCATCTTCCTCTGAGTTATTTTCCTTCTCTTTGCCATCTTCTTCCCTCTCTTTATCTTTCTCTTCTGTGGGCTCCAGGGCGTTGATGAGTAGCGGCTCATTAAGGATGTTCTTGGACTCCTCCTGACTGAGACCAGGGGTCATTGCTATTTTAGGAGACCTGGTCTGCTCCTCGTTCCCCTGTTGCTCTTCCTGAGTGGTGGTCTGATGAGGGAAGTCTTCCTTGTTCCCATTCTGGCTGATATTGCAGTTGTGGTTCTGGTCCTGCTGGTTCTCGGCTACTTTCCGCAGCTGGTTCCGGCCTTCTTTGACCCACTTGGCATTGTTGCCCGTGGAGTCCTGGTCGCACCAGTGGCTGCTATCGTTCAGCTTGTTCTTCAGCTCTTCATCTTGTTTTTGTTTATTTACAACATATGACATGTCTTCATCATCATGGCCTCCCATGTTAACTTTCCATATAACTGATCTAATGGAGGAGAAGGATGAGATTTGTTAGCATTACCGTTAGCACGCTAGCTAGCTAACTATCAGGCAAGCGATTGATAATAGAAAGACAGCTGCAGTCATGGGTTTCTCATCAAAGCTCGAGAAAATGTACTGTAGTTGCTGGTTACGATTATATTCAGAAGGCCTCTCTGATTAAAAGAAAGCTAATGCTAAATTAACCGTGAAGCTACTAGCATCATTTCAGTCTTCACACTGAAGTCTGTTTCTCGATCGATTATTCCGGGTTGGCCTTAACTGCGGCTACTTTCACTGTTGGATTTCCAGCACGAATACGAAACGTACTTCAGCAACTTCACCTTCCATTTGCCAACACGACCTTTTTCTCTGTTAATGTTGAGCTCAATATAGCGCCAGTCAGGGACTCGGTGCACCATTTAAGAGCCAGTCGTCTGGTTGTTAGCTAAAAATCCAAGTCTAAAAGCAGACTGCAGACTAAAATACACCGATATTAAGCGGGTGCCATCGCCGCAGCTGGAAATAACGGGATCCATCCGCCATCATCGCCGTCGTCATATTGGCTAGGCTAAAGTTAGCTCCTCAGCTAGCTAGCTAGCTAACGTTTCCAAACAGGGAAAGCAAAGCAAACAAAGCGCGTTGGCAGTGATTTAGCAAGCGGTGCGTGAGAATTTCGACTTACCAGCTCCACCAATCCCCCTGTTGTCGAAAAATACGCTGAACGTTGCGAGCTAGCTACATATTTCCACGAATCGTGAGGGCTCGCTTGGTTTCTAGGTGGTGTTTTCTGTCAGTGGGCTCGGCTGCTGATGGAGGGCGAACCTGCGTCACGGATTGACGTCACAGGCAGAGCAGGAGAGGAGAACAGAGGAGCTCAGGACATCTAACATCACTTTTAAGACTGTTTTTGGACATATTCATCCGGTGCTGCATATCTTCAGCTTCTCAGGATTAAAGTCAACTCTAAAGAATAATGTTTTGTTTCCAACAGTGGTACCAAACCCTTATGAACAACAGCTGCAGGACCAGAATCCCTTTAAAGGGCAGAAGACATTCAAACTCAGAATTGTAATGTTTACAATATTAATGAGGATATACTACAAACTCAGAAATATTTACCTTTTCCATAAGTGGATAAACAAGCTGTTCTCAGAGGAAAATCAGGTCCCCAGAACACTGTTTGAATCTAGAAAGGTGGCAGGGTCCGCCACATATAAACAAAGTAAAACAGTATGAAACTATGTTGTCCTTTAAGGTCAGTTTGTTTATTTAGTTTTTATTATATAATTATAACCGATTAAATGAGGGTTAATACCCTTTTTATGACAAATTGACATGTATAACAACAGGTGACTCATTCACTTTAGCTGATGGCAGCGATGGAATGTAACTAAGTACATTCACTCAAGTAGCCGACTGTACTTAAGTACAATTTTGAGGTACTTGTACTTCACTCGAGTACTTCCATTTTCTGATACTTTTCACTTTCACTCCACTACATTTTGGAGGCAAAAATTTTACTTTTTACACCACGACATTTATTCAGTAACTTTAGTTACTTGCAGATTACATGCTGCATCAGAGACAAAATATTGTTGAACTAGACTGAAAGTCTAAAAAATGCTGCATATTGGATCTATAAAGAGTTGTATACAGTATACATGTATAATTTACTTGTACTTGTACTCTTGATACTCAGGTACATTTATTGCCAGAAAATTACTTAAACATAAGTACATGTAATATCAGATACTTAAAGACTTTTACTCATGTACTATTCATATGGGTGACTTTCACTTTTACCAAAGTAATATTTTAACATATCTTTACTTTTACTCAAGTATGACTTTTTTCCTGTTTAATACATTTATTAGATTAGTGTAATAAATGTAATACTTGATTAGAAAGTAACAAACTGTGAGTGACACACCAGCTAGAGATTTTTCACAACCTGGCTAAAGGGTGTTCTCTATTCGTCCTTTATGAGGGGTGACTTTTTACATAAAGAACATTTTTATAGACAGTCATCAAAGGAAATGACATAAATTTGAAGGACTCAGGTATCAAAAGTTTTACTGGAATTAATTTGTGTATGAGCTAAGATAATAAAACTAAACCAAGTAGGACTCCACTTTTGAAGTTTATCTTCGGTATTCTAACACAAACCTCTGTTTGAATATTAAAAAATAAATTAAATGGTATTGATTAGAGGGGCCATTTTAATTCACCTGCCAAACAAGAATTACTGCATTGCAGTACCAGTCATGTTGCTGCTCCTGAGCTGTGGTGTTGAATGACAAGAATCTTTACAGAATATTATGTCAGTGACACTGAGCTTTGATACTGATGTCATCACTTCATTATATTGTCCTATCAGATATTTGTGTACTTTTTTTTTTCATACTTATTATGAATTGTTGAATAATAGACAAAAATGTGTTTTGTGGGGTCTCAGTGACCTTGACCTTTTACCACTCAAATCTAATAAGTTTATCCTTGAGTCCAAGAGGACATGTGTGCCAAATTTAATTAAATTTCCTCGAGATGTTCTTGAGATACTTACTTCTTAAATAAATAACAGAAGCTGCTGAAAACTTCAAACTTCTCCCCTTACAAATAAGGCCTCCCTTTTATTATTCAATTATTGTAGTTATTGCATGTTGCCATCAGTCAGTGACTGCAGGACCAGCAAACATCTTTTAAACTTCACATGAAACATTAATGCCTTTTCGGTTGCTATTTTTAGGTCATTCTTCTCTATAAGTATATCACAAAAGCACTGTTAAACACTGAGCGACATATCAGCAGTTAAATGACACTGTCCTGATATCAGTGTCTCTTTGTATTCCTCATTGAATGAATTACTTGTAAAGTTTATGCTTTTCTAAATGACCCAATAATGTCCAATCCCCACTATTGATTCACACATTCAACTTGCCCATATTTGACCTTTTAATATACTTATATATAAATACATACATTTGTATAAGTCATTCTTGATTTTGGCTTCAACCTGTGATTCAGCACAAACAAGCAAGCTGGGTGAGGCACAGAAACGATGCACGTAGAAGAAACAACCCATGAGATTGATATAAAGTCAGAAGTCAACTAGACAATCAAAATGGTAAAAATAAGTGAGGAAACAATGACAGTTTGTTGGATATTAATACCAACCCCCTTATGTCCCTTCTTTTGGCAGCAGCTTCAGATGTAGCCATGAACGTGTGAGAAAAAGCAGTCCCCATGCTCAACAAGAAAACAAATATAACTGTACCTTTGATACACGTGAATAAATCACAGTCTGGGTTACAGTATTCATTCCAACTCTCCAAGGTATTACGTGTTGGATTATGTAGATTGACAGTATTTAACATGAGAATAACACTTGAGTAACAGAGACTTTGTTGAACAGTACAGCTAATAGAATTCAAATCATAAAAAAAACATTATGTTTTAGAAGGGAAAATAATGAAAATAAACTAGATTACAGTAATACATTTGAGTAATCTAGTTAGTTACATTACATTGTCAGATTTAACAACAGAAAATCTGCAACTGCAATGATCAACTCTGACATGATTGCTGCAGCGAAGAAGAGTTTCAATGGCCAGTTTTACGTTAATGTCAGCAGGATGTACAGGAAACAAGTCAGGGACCGATGCTCAAGACAGGTCAAGCTCTACACATCACTACACAGCCAAGCTGAATGGTACAACACCGCAAGGTACTCTCACTGGAAACACTCATTCAAATATGTGTTCTTGCATGATTAAATGCTTGGTTTTCAGACACTGGCCATGCTTGCCCAGAAACATAAACCTTTTCTCCACAAGACAAGCTTTCAGTTAATATGTAATTTGTTTAATTAGGAGCCATCATTATGATTCCTTTTTGACAGTGAGCCCACTCCAGATACAAAATAAGGCCTTAAATCCACTGAAGCAAAGCAGCAGACTGTCATGCTGACCTCCACAGGTTATTCAGTCTCGACGATTGTACTCAGTCCATGTGATTATAGGTTGCAGAGACAGTATCAGCGGATCAGTGACACATAAAGACACAAATAAAAACTTGATATCACATTGAAAAAAAGAGAAACAAAACAATATAAAAGAAGTGACTGCTGCTGGATTCGTCTCAGAAGCAGAAGCTACAGTGGCGTTGAATGCAGCGAGTGAGAGTTTAAGGCAATACTGGTAAGCACCACACCACCATTCGGGGCAAGATATCCGGTTCAGTAGAGGAGGATTTTCACTTGTCCTGCATTTTTTCCAGAATTGGCACAATCATGTCGAATTTAGGCCTCTTTGCTGGGTCTTCGTTCATGCATATCTTCATGAGCTTGCAAATGTGGGGTGAAATGCCGGGGGGGATGGTGGGCCTCAAACCCTCCAAGGCGACCTGTGAGGCAAAACAGACAGACATTTGTTACTGTAGAAAAGACATTCCTGAATGCATCAAACCCATGACTAATTGCTGACTTTACCAGCAAGCGTTTGCTACTCGGTTGCAATCTAATGAGCCAAAGATAGCTCTGCTAACCTTCATGCCAATTTCCATGTTAGACAGATCAGCATACGGCACTTCTCTGGTCACCAGCTCCCACAGCAGGATGGCAAAGCTCCACATGTCTGCTGACCGACGGTTGATCTCTTCTGGCTTCTTCTGCAGGGCTGGAAAGAGCAACACGTGTAAACAAACACAACAGGTACTGCCGCTCTGTACCTTCTGCAAAAAGCACTTAGACTAACACAAACGAGAACTTGTTTGCATCTTAGATGGAAAGAAACAGTGAATATTAACTTGAAATGCAGAATTTCTAATATATTTCATTCAACTAGATGAACAGTTTTGTTAATAGCAGTGCTTGATAACCAGAGTCCTGTAGGCTATATGTGGCTACATGGAAACTGAATAACATAGATGGGGAAAACGTAAAGGACATAACCTTGAATTAATTATTTTTTTATGTTATTTATTTCCCCAATGTATCAAGATCCCTGTGATGTTTTATCTGTTGTTTTTTGTTCTTTCTGAGAAGCACTCCTATGAATATGAATATATTTACTAAAGCTCACTTTTACAACATAAATGGACACTATGAAGTGAAAATATTCTGTGGTGATAAAGGCTTGGCAACAAAAGCAAAGGTAAACAATGATCAGTAAACCCTCCCATACAAAATTGTGTGAGGTGAAACTAGAGCTGTCATACACAAGTACTCCAGATGTCCCTCTTTAATAAATCTGATGTTCTTCTGTATATCACATGATAAAAATAGAGCTCTGACTTTAAAAGAGAAATGCAATTATATTGTCCCAGCACTACCAGCGATTGACAGACCTCAGTGTCTCTGAAACCAAATCAAATCTTAAGCTTCTTTTCCCGCATGACTATTATTTCCATCTCTTCCAATAACTGGCACACTAAACAAAAAGTACTTGTTTATATATAAATCATGACATGTGGCTTCTACTGTTACTTTCCTCCCAAATATAATGTGTACTACAATTTATTAAAGATGCAAGTTTAGTACATGTGTTACTTAAACTTGAGAAATAAAAGTTTATCTAACTTACTCTACATGTTTAACACTCATTGCTCTTTTACTGACGTTTAAGTGAAATATTACAAAGACATCCTTGCTGAAGATTTGAAGGCTTTTTGAAATTCACCTCAGCTAAACCTGTGCTCACTACCTACACTCACTACCCACTTTACGGATCACTGTATGGTTGTTTCTATGGTAACAGGCTGCAGCATATTTCTTCTATCCCACACGGTCACCGCTATCACGCTTCATATACGACTTAAAACCTTTTCTGTGGGTTGCTGTTTGAAGCACTGCCGCAAACCTCCCGTTTATTTTCACATAATCAGTTTATGTTTCCAACTTGCTCTGCTTTCACTGTATCTCAAAGGGGAAATCAGCCGCAGATTACATTTAGTTCTGAGACAGTCTAGAGTTCCCTGCATCCATCATTCACGCTCCAGCTTGAGTGGCTCCAGCTGTCACTTTAGATCTGTGCTGTATGAGTGATGCCTACCCTCAGGGGCCACCCACGCAGGCGAGTACATCCTGCCAGGACACTGGAAGGAGAACTTGACGTCTGCCATGCTGATCCTGGCTGTCATATCTTCATCTATCTGTGGAAACAAGGAACAGTGACTGAGATATCACTGTACATCACTTCTTTCTGTAGTTTTTTTAGGCAAAACTATCTCCTTTGATCTTTACGATCCTGAAAACAGCTTCTTCTTACCATGACACTCTTGCTGTTGAGATAGTGGCGAGGGATCATCGGTTCCAGTGTGTGTAAGAAGGCCATTCCACAAGCAATGTCCAGGGCAAACTTCACCGCCTGCGTCTGGTCCACGACAAAGTCTGACAGCAGGATGAGTGACAAATCATTACAGGTTTCATCACATAGCAGATTCACAGTTTAAATGCTACTGTACATAAAGCGATGGCAACATAATGACAAATGTGTAAGTGCAATAAATCACAAATCCCTGCAAACCACCCAAAAATGGTGACAAGTGCGGACTTTGTGACCAGAGCAGAAGTACTCACTGGTGCCTTCATGCAGCACGTTGTAGAGGGAGCCATAAGGCATCCAGTGTGTGATGATGATGGGGTGAGGGGCGGGAGGAGACTGACATGCTCCCAACATGGGTAGGACATTCGGGTGGGAAAATATCCTGGGATGGAGCCCAAGAAGGAGGGACAGGGGAGAGACAGACAGACAGACAGACAGACAAAAAGAGGCAAACCCAGAGAGGATTTGACATAAACAGACGGCTTGTGTGAGATGCAAAAAGAAATAATACATAAAGTTTGGAAACAAACAAATGAGTGAACACGACAGCACACAACATAGAGGCTGTAGATAAGTCAGGATTCAATACAAACCTGAGTTTGGGATACTCCTCGTTGAAGTCTCGGCTTTTCCTCGTGGTCCAGTCGCGAACTTTTAGCACCTTAACAACAATTTCATTTCCTTGCCAGCGCCCTTGCCACAGCTACACATGAGAAATATATACAGAAAAAAAAAATCAGCGCTGTAATCTGACAATCAGCAGCTCTATAATTAAATAAAAGAGTGAAAACAAGAATGTAAAGTACCTCTCCAGACTGGTTCTCATTTATTTTAGCCAGAAGAGAGAGCTGTTTGTAGTCGATGCCTGCAAGTTTGTTCAAAGTGCCATTTCCTAAAAGATTGAGACAAATTTAAGTTAAAGCTCGGACAAAAACCACATTGTTCATGTGAAATTCAGCGCAACACTATGCAGATGGAAAAGCGGTGGAAATTTCAAACACCACATTAAGACCAGTTTGGAGACCAGCATGGAACATTTTTCCCTTTCATGCATCGCTTTGACCAACTGATGGAAAGTGGTCAGCTAATAAACCAGGTTATGTGTTTGTGGGACTCACGGGGTCGAGTTCTGGTGGTGCCTTTCCAGAATGTGTCTTTGAAGGGGATTTTAGTCAAGTTCTGTCCCATTTTCTCTGCTTTGTCTGCGTGGTGGAGGGACAGGAGAATGCAATGAGAAAACTGATCACAAAGCCAATGGCATCTGAATCTGTTTAGATGAGGGGGTCGGGATACCTCTGAGCAGTTCACGCAGGTGAGGTTTGCCTTTGTCAAGCGGAGTTTCCCCATATTTGTTGCAGATGCTCACCTGAGCCCCATTAGTCACGAGATCCTGAGAAAAAGGGACGTTTTTAGAGTTTACGCTGATGGGAACTACACATAAAAACGGATGAGTCTCCACCAGGGGGCACACTTACCTCAGCCACTTGGTCTTGGCCCCAGAAGCAGGCGTAATGCAGTGGTGTGTTCCCGTGTTCATTGGCTGCATTCGTATCTGCTTTGCACTGGATCAGCTAAAAGAGAAGACAAAAACAAAGGATTATATCAAAAACAAGGCTGGTCGCATCATGTTTGGGCTGTATACAGGGATAGTGTTAATGCTGCCAACAGAAATCATGGAGGTTCATCTCGCCTGTGGATACATACCAGAGGTATTGAGACATGCCTAACATTAAACTCAATAGCTGCCTGGCAGCCATTCTAAATCAGACACCCTGGAGCAGAAGCCTCACATTATGCCATATGGTACACAGACTAAATAAATTCAACAATCTGACAAGTCATGTGTGTTCTGCTTTTTTACCCACGAGACCTGCTGTTTTACAAAACCTTACTAAATAATTTCGGGGGCCACATGGAGCTCCACACACTGCATGTTGCAACACTTACAAAGCCTTTAAACAGGACATGCAGTACACGCATGTGATGTATCTTAAAGGCTGAGGTAGCAGATGAGTTTTCATGTTGCATAGGAGCACTATGCATGAGGGAATCCCTGTACTGCTGGTTGCATTGTATTGTGTGCAAACTATGCCTTTAAATGATCAATTATTTGAATGTATTTTGGTGAATAAAATTTGGCCGAAAATGTCCATCAGCCATAGATTCATCCTGTTGTTTAACCTCTTTGAAAAATGAACAAATAGTCACATTTACTGTCCCCAAAACAAAGGATTAATAAGCATACCGAGAATGACTTCTGACTTCTTTCGCATCATAAATTGCTTGTTCTACCCTAAACAAACGTAGTCTTAAGCAGGTTTTGTAATCATACTTGCACCACTGAAACATTACATTTTCCCTTGACACTGACAAATTGCTCTCCTCCAGTTTAAAATGGCTGCTGGTGGAACTGCAAGAACAGACAAGACTTTTGTCTTTATAATTGCTGTTCAGATGACATCATTTCAGGTTTCATAATATCTTGCGTGTATGAAGCAAACTAGAAGAGATTTTGTTTTGCACAGGGAGATCTGCCTGCAGAGGAGAGACTGATGTCAATTTTACAGCTCTGGCATCAATTTTTAACTTGATTTCCAGGGAGAATGAGTTTAACATTTGGCATTTTATAAGATTTATTCTGACAAACAGACCATTGAGAGAGAGTCAGCCATGATCTAATGTCGAGGAGGTAGCTCATATTCTCACTATCGTCACAAGATTTTTTACTGTTTTGTTACAGGACGACCAAAGGAACCAGGAAGCAACCTTTTTTCAGCATCACTGTGTGCATGCCCCAATGCTTCCATACCTTTCCCACAATGTCGCGATGTCCATGGCTGGCGGCCAGGTGCAGAGGCGTGTCGTCGCCACGGTTCATGACGTTAATGCGAGCCCCTCTCATGATGAGCATGTCCACCACGCTGGAGCGGCCCTCCCTGCAGGCCCAGTGGAGAGGGCTGAAGCCGTGGTCGTCTCTACAGGGAGAGAGGAACATTCATATTCAGCAGAGGTTACACAAAAACCTTCAGCACAGCAAGGACTCTGAATAACTGCTACACAGGCAGGAAAAGTGTATAACTCGAGGGAGAAAGAGTAAAGCAACTTCAGCCCCTTGGCTATACACACCAAGTTTGTCTCTGCAAACAACTCTGTGGTTTACTTGGCTCAAGGCCAAGAGATACAGACTGTGACTGTTTTTTGTAGCATATGTGTTTTTCTTTGACAATCAAAATATCACTTTACAAAAAAAGACAACAAGTGTGCATTCCTGAGAAGAAAAAAAACCCATGCACTGTACACAGACCATGTGTATCCCCCGCTGTGATGTCACACATTGGTCTGTGGACTACTAGCTTCGGGTTTGGCATTACAGCCGTCGACCGCTTGTTTTTTTGGGAACCAGAATTGACCATGTGTGGATGAGAGGGTGGAGCTGGGAATGATCTTGATTAGATCTGACAGAGAACCCATTGTACATCCTGGTAGCAACTTGTCAATCACAAGGCAGGCTTCCCCTAAAGCATACCCTGCTTTAACGTCATTTTTACTGTAAATGGGTACATACAGTTTTAATGCTGTCAAGGTTTCCGTTATCCGGTAATTACCATTTCTTTACCAAGGAAATTTGTCCAACATATTTTATACTGTGGTCACTGTGAATTGTTTTTAAACTAAAAAAACTGATCATATTTGACTGGAATTTCTCCCATATGTCCTGGACCATGATATCTTCCAGGCCACGTGAACCGACACCAATTTTTTTGGAGTGCTTTCTAAATTATACCGCATTATAATCACAAGTGTTTCTGATATTATCTGCCATCTATACGGGTAGACTTAACACTGAGCAAGATAATGAACCCCAAATTGCTCCCTATGAGCAGATTGGCACCTTGCATGGCAGCCTCTGCCATCTAGTGTTTGAATGTGTGTGTGTGTGTGTGGGTGTGGGGGTGTGTGTGTGTGTGTGAGAATGGGTGAATGTGACGAGCGCTACAGAAATGCAAGTCCATTTAATGTTAGAAACATCTCTCAGTATAATGCAATAAAATTCAACAGTGCTGCAAACTACAGCCACTAAAATCAACATAAAGTTGAGTCAACATCTCTCTAAAACGGTCTCAACAAAGGCTGAATGTTGTAACGTCAGTGTAGGTTGAATTTTCTGCAAGGTTGTTTTATAAACTGGCAACTGTAGCTACAACATTTAGTTGCTTTAGGCTATTCAGCATAATGAGGAATTTGGTCATTTGTATTTCTGTCATCTTCCTCTTAAAAAAGGAAGTTGATGCAACTCAGACTCAGACAACACCTAATAGGCCTCTGGCGCTCATCATTCCTCTTTGTCTCTGTGACACTGGCAGCGACACATGTAGGACAGTGGCCTCGATTACATGGCAGAATGACTGATGGGCGAACCTCCTCAGAGAAAAAGAGATAAAGACTGAGACATTAAGACGCAGTGAGAGCTGAGTGACAGAGAGTCAATCAGGAAAAAAAAACAGTAGGCTGAGCATTCGCTGCAGCCCTTATAAGGTCCAGGGAGACGCGCATACACTACAGCTGCTGTGTGTGATTGTGTCATTCTTCATTTCTCTCCGCCTGGCCGTGGTCACCTCCTCCACTAATGCAAAGTTTCCTCCCTTGTCTGAGTCCCTCCGCTCCCTCATCCTCTCATTCACAGTTCCACTAATACAGCGGGGCTGTACTGATGATATATTCCACTTCCCCCAGACTTTTTTTTTCCATGTGGGCTTCACTGTTTGTGTCAAAACACAGCACAATTCTCCAGACAATAAAGTTATGCACTTGTTCTGAAATTAAGAGTCGGCAGCCAGCATAATAATGGGATCTGAGAACTGAGGGAGTATTATGAATCTGCAGGAATCTGAACCCTCTGCCCGACCCGCCATCAATTCACTGGCTTGTATTCACACATCCTGCAGAGCTCGGCTCAAAACAGCATCAACAGCCCCACAGAGACTCTCAGTCCAACAACACACACACATCTATGTGTGCATCTGGGTGACCCGCCGCAGTCTCACCAGATCTGCTCGGACTGCAATTTCCTCTAAGACCAAAAGGCCGAATCCTACAAGCTAATTAGCCGGAGTTTATGAGAGAGAAACTCCCCACAGGCTCACCCTCATGATTTTATTAGTTTTCTGTGTTAAGCTCGAGTCTGTTTAGGGGAGGAAGTGGAGTTATGAAGTTAACGGCTGTATCCTTTGAAAGCAAGAGTGCGCACACAAACTGAATGAATGAATTACCATCCTGCTGCTTATCTGTATCTTTGATTATTTGCAAATAATTACAGCCCAAACAAGTTGTCGATTCATCAACATACATTTAATAATAATAATATTTTTTATATATACACTATTGAGCCCCAATAAGTAATTGACCTACTTACTATAAACAACGCAAATGGCTAAAAATGTACAACTTCCACATAAAGCGAGGCTCAGCCCTTTGGTTTGTGTGTGTATTTCTATTCGTGGCCCCTTTTTATAGGATAGATTTTCCCTGTAAGCTAGCTTCATCCCCACAGCCCATAGGCACTTGAGTGCCAGGGTTTTCTCCTGTTCGCCCCCTCCACACTGGCTGCGGTAATTTATTTCAGGCACTTCCACCTGCCAACAGTGCTCAGTTTGGCAGACGGAAAAGCCCGAGGAAGAGCCCCTGTCTGCACCCTTTATGTCTCTGGCCCTACATCCCCACCAGGTCATATAACAGGCCTCAGATGAGGGAAAGACAAATTCAGAGAAACATCCAACAAATGGAAAGAACATGCACAGAAGCAGAATTAACAGGTTTCCAGAGACTTTTTAAGTTTGTAGTGGCACTGTCACTTCTGCAGTTTTTACTCTGGACAAACAACAAGTTTGAAGGATTTTTTCCCCCCTTTTTCTGCCACCTCATGAAAAGTTCATGAAACATTTGATGCTCTATAAAAATGTTGAGCAAACAGTACATGAGAGGAGCATTTATGGCACTAAAGGGCAAGAAATCACCAACAATCTGGCAAATGATTTGATGGGCGTAATTTATGTTCCTCGTTTTGTTAATAAATCTGTATCGGTGCACCTCCAATAACCCATTCATATACTGCTAACACTGCCTCTCCGGAAACTACTGCAACCTGCTTCAACAAGCCTCTACACCACTGTCTGCTTGTAACAGTAACCACTGCAGAGCAACAGGCTCATAATGCTGCTGTCCCCACCACAGAGATTAAATATAAAATCAGTATTGACACTGTGGAAAAACAAGGAGCCTCAACATCAACAACACCGTAAAATAAGATCATCATAAGATACAATCATGGGTGACAACGTTTAGAGTTCTGCTCAAACTGTTATTCACACATGTACAGGGCCTCTTTTGATGGGAGTTTTGATGAGGCTTCATACAGATAACCATCAAAGCCATGATTACATACTTATATGCCAAGGAAAAGACAAGAGACTCAAACTCAAGTCTTCTGTTTGAGACCAAACACAACAGATGGGACACAGTGAGGAATGGACGTCAACACATGGCCTCATAATAACCGACAGAGAATCTGAAGACATCATTTTCATTATTATCTGACAATGAAATTAAATGATTTTGAGACAATTATCAGCAAATTGATTGTTACTGAAAATAATTACCAGTTGCAGCTCTAGGCTAATCTATTATTAAGATATAACTTAAATTTAAAAACCAAATAGTCCTAAAATTGTTCAAAACCACAGATTACTCTCTGCGCTAATTTTCAACACAAAACTATTACTTGTACAAACATTATGCACCACTTAGCAATAAGTGCCAGTGTAATACATGTGCAGAGAAGACCAGAGATGATGACTTTATTGTAAACATTTAGGAGAATTTGTTTCAAACTTTGCAATTAACTCTTCTGAACTTGGAGGAAATGTTGAGGGGAAATGAGTGGAGTTATCTGCTGTAATGCCACTGGGAGATGAATACCGGAAACACTGGCGTGGAGGAGGGGAAGGTGATGTGCTCGGCTGAAGCTTACTGTGCATTTCACTGTTGAAAAATGCACTATTTAGCTCCACACACACTCACACACAAAGATTCTCTGTCTCGTCACACATAACTCTTCCAGTCCGGCCCCACTACAATAATCCCCTCCCCCTCTCTCTTGGTATTTGGTAGGTGGTAGACGGTTCCCTGGAGGCCTGTGTGTTATTCCTTGTAAGGAGATTCAACATTCCACTACTACTCTTAGTCTGGGCGTTACATCAGTGTAAACACACACCATCATCGACACGCACTCTGCTGGGCTGAGATATATCAGGTGTACTGAAATATAGGTAGGTTCTGTAGGGAAATGAAAAGGCAAGAATAAAGTGTGTTTCACCCACTGGGTGAGATATATGATCTGGAAAAGGGAACCTGACATGCAATCAGCTAATGGACCAGTCACATGTAGGGGGCGCATGCATCCACTAGGACTGAATGTAATCTTACGGTCTTATGACAATGGGAAAATTGAAATAAATAAAAGGATAAACAGCTCAGACACAAAGTCAATGCAGACATTAAAAGAAACAGTTTCTCTCTTCATTTCTGCACAAATGGTTAACTTTAAAAGAGGCGAAAAGCCACATAACGGGAAAAGAAAGAGACTATTTAGCATCTTGTGTGAACCGACTTCCTTGTATAATTTCTTGCATGTTATTGCACTATAAAAACTATTCTATAAATGTATGAGTTCCTCTTATATCTTTACAGCAAAAAAACAAAAGAAGACAAATCGCTGACCAAATGACAATTTCCTCTTTCCTCTTCCAAACAAAATTATAATGTACAGACATATCTGTTCCTCAGAAGGAAATGAAACGATTCAATGTTTTCATATCATGCCTCATCATATCATGTCATTGTATAATGACAAATAAGTTAGCTTGTCATTATTTATCACATTTTTACATGGTTAGACTAACTACTTCACTTCTGGATGTTATCAGTCAGACCTCATAAACAAAAGCATGTTACAGTAATGAAAGAAAATGGGGTTTTCCAGTTTTAGACAACTACTGGTTTCTTTGTATTTGTCCAGAACTTGACAACAATTTTCTTTGCAAATTCTGTGCTCAACCTTGTGACCATAAGTGTACTGAAACACATGAAAAAAGACAAAAAGGTAAACAGTCATCATAATTAAAGGGATTAATTCATTCTCTCGAAAACAAACACCGGTAGTCTAAATCTGGGACAGAAACGTCCTAAAGAGAAACTCTTCGGGTGGTCAGCACAGCTTCATTGGCAGCCTCTGCCGAGATTATCTTTACAGTGTCAGCTGAGGATACAGAAGCAGCTCAGCTCTGACTGATGATGTGTAACTATCAGACAGATATTTTGTATAATAAACATGTCAAATCTTACAGAAGCCTGCAGTATTCTCGTTATGCACGTCCACTCTACATTCAATTGCAGTAACAAATGCAAGCGTGACTAACTCTGCCATCACAGTGGGTTTCCTGTCCAACATCTCGCTTTTGAATTACTCTGCTGGCATTCTGGACATAAACATGTGTCCACAAGGAAATGGGTTCAATCGCAGGCCACGATCTCGCTGGGGACTGAAAAGGCGGGCTTTCGTTCTGCACCAGAAATGGGCCTTGAGAATGCAACATTTAAAGTTAGAGACACTGCAGTGTGACTGATATTTCCTTGAGATTCTGATTCATGTTATCTGGCATCAAAAACTCATGTTGTGACAAGTCTCAGGCAGAAGTACAATTCAGCAAAATGACTTATTGACTGAAGAATGAAGATAAGGAAGAGCGAAGCTTGCGTTTGCGTAACTTTTTGATAATACTTCAGTGTGTAAAAATATAAAGTTTAAAAGGAAATCAAACTATTTCAGCCATGGTTAGTGTGATATCATTACTGACTAATGGCATCAAAAAGTGGGGATTTTTGCACCTTTACCCAGGCAAGTTAAAACGAGTTACATGAATTCTGGACACCAGTATCTTCCTACTGACGAGAAAATAAACCAAATGAATAAACCTTGGCTCACCCTTGATTGAGGTCATTCTCTGTATTGTCCAACCACAAGCGAACTGCCACAGCATTGCCTTCCCGGCACTGCGTGAAGATGTCATCCATTTCAGCTGTTGTATTCTTCTTCTCTTAAGGGGCTGCAGAAGTAAACTGGGACCGATGAGAGAGGCGACCCGAGGGGTTCAGCAGAGTCCTGGCCAGCATCAGTTCCTCATTTGGGACAATGAGGGACACGATCAGGGAGGCTCAGTGGCGCTCAACGCCTGGAAAATGGGACAGAAAAGGGGGAGGAACCTCAGTTAACACATTTTTCAATCAGATTGGCCTCTATTCCAGACAGGTAAACCCTCCCTCATAATATTCTGTTGTACAAACCTAAACAGAAGGATAAGCAACCAGGGACCTTGGTGCTGAGTAATCTTATCCACCTCAGTAACACTGGGTGTGTATGAAGTTTACGGCATTGTGACTCACAACACCTGGCTGTGAATCGCACCCAGTAGACCAGGCTGGGTAAATAATCCTATCCGGTGTCATATAGAGCTGCAACAATTAATCAGTAACTCTTCTGAGAAACAATTCATCTGTTTGAGTTTTGGTTTTTTTTTAACTCTGATTTAAGATTCTTAACTGTGAATGTTTTCTGGTTTCTGTCCTTCTCTATGACAGCAAACTAAATATCTTTGGGTTATGGGCAAAACAAGTTATTGAGAACATCATCATTTTTCACCAATTTCTGACATTTTATAGACCAAACAACCAATCGATCAATCTAGAAATTAATATACAGATTAATCAACAATGAAAATAATCTTTAGTCTGAGTTCTATCAATGCTAAATTTCTGTACTTCCTTATTTTTTTAACAAGTGATTAAATGATTATTTGATTACAGAAAATATATCTGCAATTTCAGTCACCTATCAAGGAGAAAAGAAACAGAAAATCACACATTATCCACTAACATCTCCTCAGTTCTGATGATTTACTGCTTTTCTCTGTCATATATGACACTAAACTGATAAACAATGGGTTTTAGGTCATTGATCAGACAAAACAAGCCATTTGAAGATGTCACCAGGTTCTCAAAACAAAAACAAAACAACAACAAAATTCTGTAGATTAATGTGATAATGACATGCATTGTTATCTGAGCCCTAATTTGATAATCAAGATGTAAGACACAATCTTAATTGATATTGATTAACAATTGATACAGGAAGACAATGCAGTGTTGATATGAATAAATGACTTGTTGGCTGACTAAAAAGCAGAATGCAAGGCCTTATTGAAGGCAGCATATTATGACTGGGTTAACAAATGTGGCATGACACCTAGCAAAGATCTGGGATCTCAATTTTGACTTTACATTAAGGTCACAATTATCATGAATAAAGCAAAACATTTCAAATTCACTGTCTGAATAAACCAGCCACTCAAAATGAAAAAGATGAGGCAGATGATGACAGAAGTCAAGCTGAAGTTTAAATACATCCGGGCCTGGAGGTTGACTCTGTAATTCAGCAGGATTTGCTCATGTAGTTAACATAAACACTGCAACAATCCGGTGTGACAGTAATGACTTCACCGCTAACTACTCACAGCCTCCACAGCAGCCTGACTAGCTGCGCTGCTATCAGGCTAACACAGGAGAGCAGTTAGCTCGTTTAGCTTAGCTAGCAGGTGATCCCTTCTGCTTCTGGCTGTGCTATCGTGCTCTCCCATTACACTAAATTAACTCAAAGTGGCTCTGTTAGCCTCACACATTAGCTAGCATCCCCTGGTTGACAAAATGTCACACAAGCAGGTCTGGCTAACAAGCTAACCAAACTGCCCCCCTGACGTCGCGGGCTGCCTCCGCTTCTCTCACTTGACGCTGACTTCACTGAGCTGATAAAACATAATATCGAGGTTTGAACGGGTCGAAATGACAGTAAATGTGCCAATGAACCTACCAGGTACGTCGGCCCGCTGGTGTGATGCAGGTAGAGAGAGCAGGAGTTATTAGCAGCGTTGTGTTGTGTCCTGTGGACTGAGTGCTGCGGGACGTCCACACCCTCACCGCCCGCCGTACGTACGTGGTAACGCTGAGTGGAGGAAGAGAGCGCCCCGCCCCCTTCAGGCGGCAGAGAGAACTGCAGGACGTCAAATATTCACAGCCTCAGGTCACAGTTTCTTAAAGCATCAACAACACACACTTACTACAGTTATTTATTTATACATCTCATATTGCATGGTGATATTATGTCCTATTATATTATATAATGCTTATTTTTTTGTATTGTAAACTATGTACAAACATTAAAAATGTGTCCTCATGCCAGTGGTGGAGAAGTATTCAGATCCTTTACAAATACTTTGTTGCAAGTAAAAGTGTCCTACCTTGACATGTTACTGAAGTAAAAGTATGTGAGTATACTCTTGAAAATGTGGTTAAACTCCCAGTGAATGTTTTGTCATGAGATTATTATTACGCATGCACAAGTGTAAAAACAGTGTTGTTGTCTTGATTGAGTTAAAGTTTATTGTTTGAGCTATTTTGCATAGGAATACAATTAATAGTTATTTTCATTAAGGATTCGTCTGCTGAATCTTTTTTGAATCTCTTCTTTTTTTAATAATCGATTACTTGTTTGGTTTGTAAAAATTCAGAATTTCTTTAATCAACAGTACAACATTCAAAGACAGTCAAAATAAAATAAAATAATTGAAATAATTGAAAGGTAAGCAGCAAATCCTCACCGTGAAATGTTTTGACAATTAGCAATATTTGCAGATACATTTTCTGTCAGCTGACTAAATGTTTAGTCAAATTAGCATTTTTTGAGTGGTTTAATTTCTGAACAAGAGATCAGACTTATACGATCTTGAGATGTTTTGCGTGTAAAAATCTTAATCCGTAAAGTAAATAAAGCTGTCAGACAATTATAGTGAAGAAAAAAAAACTATATCTATACTATATCTGAAAAGCAGTGTAGAAGAATAAAGAAAAGTCTCGTAAAGTACCTCAAATATGATGTGGCACTTTTAGCTGCATAATACTAAACAACAATTAAGATTTTTTTTTTTAGGGTATCCAGAAACTTGTTTGTGAGAGTGTGGGATTGTCTGAAAGATTATAGTATTTAAAAGTATTTTTATAATCAGTTGTTTATCAGTGTTTTATTCACGTTTTAGTTCATTCAATTAGTTCTGAGTGCCTGGGTAGGAACGATTGATTGAGTAATAGCAATAACTAAAATTGTAACATTGTTTTATGTAATAATTAATTTTAATTATTGTTTATATGATACATGTGGTTGTTTTTTTGTACCCTACAAATCCTGAATAACAACAGAAAACTTGGGTTCCTCAACATTACCACTAAAAACTTCATGTCCCATAATCCTCTGGTGTGCTTTCGTCATCCGCATGCGCCTGTAGTTCTGTTTTGCTTCCTTCGCGCACATGAGCCAAACCAACGTGGCTTTTGCTTTGGACAAGACATTTCTGTCGCTGTTAGCAGTCGTTATCTGCTCGTTGAATAAAATATTATTACACAAACAACAAAACAAGCAGGTGGTGAAGTGACGCAGTTTGTTTTGGCGCCTCGGAGACGAACAGGTGAGTGAGTTAGCAGAGTTAGCTTGGTGAAAGAGTAGAAGTGACAGTAGCAGGGTGGTCCTCATGATCTCCAGCACTGATTTGAAGATGCGTGTTTGTTTCTTACAGTCCTCAGGGAAACATGTTCAATGAGGATGAAGACTGGAGTGACGAACAAGACGCTCAGGTTCTGAGCAAAACTGTCCTGAAAAACACCCAGAAGGAGAGCAGCAGCAGCGCTAATGTCAAGGTAAGAAATAGACTCAGTTTGGTTACCTGCTGCAAGTGGTGTGTGCTACATGGCTTTATTCAGTTGTGGAAAGTAATTAAGTATATTTACTCAGTTACTGTACAAACGTGCAATGTCGAGGTACTTGCTTGTACTTGAGTGTTTCCATGCTATGTACATTTACATTTACAATTCAGCATTTCTTTCAATAGCTTCCATGTCATGTGACCCAGTGACTCCAAACCAGTGCCGAATTGTATTACTAAATGGGACAAATACACACCTCTTTTTATGAAATTTGAGTACTTCTTCTATTTTATATTTATATTAATTAATTTTTATCACTACACAGGACACACCAACATAGCAGAGTGGTTGTAGCAAACTGAACAACATGTTTTTACAGTTTTGAAAAGCACAATATGGGTATGTTTGTTTATTGTCAGGAGAATTATGAAGAAGGAACAAGTGCAACTAAAATTCAAAATATTCATATAAAATAGAAGAAGCAGTAAAACCCATTAAAAAGAGGTGTGTCCTATGTGACCTGTGTAATAATACAATTCGGCATTGGTTATCTTGATACAGTTATAATTGCCCAGGCTGCACATTTCCGTTTAAACACTAATTATATCATCTGAATTTATCCCCTGCTCAGTCCAAGGCTGTTGGAAAGAAGAGCCTGCTGCGGACCCTGCAGACGCTCGGATCAGTACCAGACTGGAAGAGCGATGACCATCAGCAGGGCAGTGACAGTGAGACTGAAGTGGCTCCGTCGCACACTAAGAGGAAGAAGAAAAGAAGGAAAAGGAGAAAACAGGCGGAGACGACAGGAGAGCAGCAGGAGAATGGCGACGTAGATCAGAGTTTAAAGGAGGAGAAACCTGAAGCAAAAAAGAGGAAGAAAGACAACAAATTTGGTGAGTTATTAGCTGGTTAAAGGTTTATATTTCATATTTTTTTGGGGGTGTTAATAAGTATTTAATGGATTCAGAAACAGAACAATGTTGAGATGTGATATAATCTAAAAAATGTGTCTTTCTTCCTGAAGGGGCCTCGAAGGTAAAATCCACATCTGTGAGCGAGACGAAGGATAAAGATGTCACAAAATCTGCAAAGGTGGAGGCTAACAAATCAGAGAACACAGACAAAATGAACAGACAACAGTGGAAAAACAAAATGAAGAACAAGAGGAAGTGTAAAAATAAATACAGACAGGACAAGCCTGAGGAGGACGTAAATAAAGCAGAATCTGTGGAGAAACATAAGCCAAAGGAAGAAGTCAAAACAGAGTCAAATAGCAGCAAGAGTGAAAAAATCAGTCAGACACCAGGAAAGAGAAAGGAAAAGGAACCGCAGCAAAGGAAAAAGACTGAAGTAGACACTGACATATCCTGTCTGACAGGAACACAGACACTCAGAGAAGAAAAGCAGTTTCAAAAGCAGAAAAATACAAAAAAAGTTGAAAAAGTTGCAAGTGAATCTCCTGCTGATGGATCCAAACAGACAGCAGAGGAACCTGAAGTGAAGATCACAGACGATCAGCACCAGTTCCCCATGAAACGACTGAAGCCTGAGCTGAGCAAAGAACAGAGCCTGAAAAAAGAGAAGCTGCGGAAAATGCTCCACAGCCTGGAAATGGACCAAAAAGAGAGTCCCGCAGAAACGAAAGAGGAGCCGGCGGCACCGGAAGAAGAGGTGATACTGGACCGCTCTGCCTCCCTCAGGTCCCGCATGGAGCAGCGTCTGGAGTCGGCTCGTTTCCGCTACATCAACGAAGTTATGTACAGCACGTCCAGCGGCGATGCCAAGCGCATGTTCAAGCAGGATCCAGACGCCTTCTGGGTTTACCACAGAGGATACACAGCGCAGGTTCAGAAGTGGCCCACCAATCCAGTGGATCAGATCATCGCATACATCCGAACAAAGTGAGATATTGTAAAATTCTGCATCTAAGTCAACAGTTTTGAGGAATGCTGAGGTCGAAATCATTATCTCGGATCATTAGATCAGACTAAGATCTAAAATTTGGGCACTGAAGTCTATTCTTGACCTTCGAGAACAGTATGTATTAAAAAAAAGTCCTCTTAACCCCTTTCACAGTAGACAAAAACCAAGTAACACCCACCAACATCTGGCTTTTGTCATCAGCGGGAAAGAGTACAACCATCATTCATTCCCAGGTCCAAATGACTTAACAGTAGTCAAGAATATTTATTGGCTTCAGCTGTGATGGAAACATGACACCCAGATGGACAAGCTGATTTTTGCGTATTATTTTATGTTATAGCACAAGTTCTCGACATTGGTGCCAAAATACACCATCCGTGTCTGTTCAAACAGCGCTTGAACACCACTCAGTCAGTGGCAATGGGAAAGGAGTTAGTCGCCTGTTTTAAGTGGGTTACCCCCGTTTAAGAAAAACCTGCCTATACGCACAAATGTTGGTGTAAAAACTGGTATTACAAAATGTTTTGGGGCTTTCAGCTACATCTATTCTTCAGTAAATGGAGCTGGCTCAGTTGTCCTCACAGTAGGATTTAAGTCACGTGATTAGAGTTAGGTTTTGAAGCAACAGTTCTGTGTAGATTTCATTTAAAGGGGAGTTCTTCCTTTCAGTTTTAAATTATAAACACACATTGTATCCTTCCTTCCAGACCCCCCTCTCTGGTGGTGGCAGACTTTGGCTGTGGTGACTGTAAGATAGCGCGCAGCGTGAATAACAAAGTGCACAGCTTCGACCTGGCAGCAACCTGTGAGCTTGTGACAGTCTGCGACATGGCCAACGTGAGTGTGTTGCTCCTCTGCATAATAATTCAAGTGCAGTCTGTGCGATTGTTACTAGAAAATAAAACACACCTTCTCTGTGTGCAGGTGCCGCTCCGTGATGCCTCGGTGGACATCGCCGTGTTCTGCCTCTCTCTCATGGGGACCAACCTGGCAGATTTTCTAGCAGAGGCCAATCGGGTCCTAAAGATGGGGTAAAACATTGTATATTGATTCGGTAAAGGCATTGCAACTGTTGTTTATACAAATATGTCTGTATAACTGTCCTGCACTATTATTACAGGGGTGTCCTTAAAATAGCAGAAGTGGCGAGCAGGTTCGAGAATGTTCGGAGCTTCATGACTGGACTGGCAAATCTGGGATTCAAGTTAGTGTCCAAGGTGAGGAAACAAACAAGATGAGATCAGTGAGCGTGTTTACAGGGACAGGGGAACACTGTCTTAACTGTCTAATCTCCCTTTATAAATATTAAAATAGTCAGAGCATGCAGCTGTTGTTAACATGAAATTGTGAGCGCTCATACTCCAGTTATGAGAACCTGATGAAGACGAAGGAAATGGTGCATGTTAAAGATCTACATGTAACACCTTTGTGTCCAGCTGTTCAAAACATGTAGGTGTATTTTTTGTCAGTACAGGTATCATACCTTCTTTTTAGCTTTTTAAGAAGTCAGTTTGCTCACAGAGGGAGCTGGTAGCTGGCAGCTGTGTCTTCTATAATTGATAGTGTGTGGCTGTGGTGCTGTGGGCAGGAAAACCTCAGGTAGAAAAAAAATATGAACTGGTTTGTTGTCGACTGCAAACAGGATGTCTGAAGGTCCTTAAAAAGCATGAGAATGTGAAAATGTCTGAAATGGTCTTAAATTTGAATTGGTGAGGTCTTCATTGCCACAAATATTTTATCTAATTTAATTTCCCCGTTCTTCTCATTTGTTTTTGCCAAAATTAGTCGAGGTGTTCTGCATATTTCTGATGTTACAAATCTTACCACCCTACCATTGAACCCAGTACAGTTGATCTAGTTTATGCACGCACTTACCCTTTAGCAAAATGTAGATTAACTCAACTCACTCAAATAACCATTTTCCTACATAAAACCTACCTCTGCACTAAACCACAAATATCATACTTACGTTTATACCTAAGTAAAAGATAATTTGTATAAAAAAACATCTTCAATATCCTTAAAAATGATCTAAATGTTCTTAAAAAGCATTGAATTTAAGGGTAACCACCAATTTTACACATTGAGATGTGTTTACAGGTCTTGGGGAGTTCTACCTGTAGACAACATGTGCAAAGAGACTTGGTTAAATGTTTTAAAGGTCAATGAATATTATTTAAAATAGTTCAGTGTGAAGAGTTAAACCACGTGTTAGCCAGTGGTGAAGTTACTAAAGTTAACCTGTACATAAAACATCTGTTGAGTGACTGATTGTATGTAAACGATGTTTTGTTTTTCTTCAGGACTCGGAGAACACTCATTTCTACTCCTTTGAATTATTGAAGACGGGAAATGCTCCAGAGAATATAAAGACATTTGGACTGCAGTTGAAGCCTTGTGTCTACAAGAAGAGATGAGTTCATGTGAAGAGGACTTCTGTGTTTGTGACATTTTCAGGCTTGGATCGAGTTGTACATTTTATGTAAATGTATTGTGTTTGCTGCATTTTGAAACCTCTACTTTATCACAGATTGAGTTGAATTACCTGCTTTATTTGTACATGTTTTCTATACACAGGGCCATAGATGTACAAGTACATGCAGGTTTCGTTCCATTGTCTCTGGTTTAAGATGATCAGTGAAATAACCATGTGAGGTGTTTTGTTGGACATACATAATACACAGGCCAACAATTTAGCGATTTTTCTTAATCTTTTATAAGAGAACAACTTATATACATGTAAAGATTCTCCTGTTAATGCTGAAAATTCCTGAAAAAGTTAAAAACAAAATATAAATTTTTTCGATATGAATCCGTCTTGTTATTTCATGATACAGGACATTCTTAGGTCGAGTTTAAACAGATCCTGATTCACCCCCTTGTATGTTTTATCCTTTGCCACAAGGGGGTGCAACAACACCGCAGCATAATGTGGACCGACGAGCTGAATTCGAGTCCGTGTGCATCTGGATCATCATGTACTGTGTGAGAATTTAATTATAGAGTTACTCCTGTTGTCACAGCAGATGGTCCTTCACTAATTTAGTCGAGCAAAGACATCACAAGGACAGATGGTGAGCAGCTCAAAGTCACAGCCAAGTCCGTCAGTCATCTCTACTGTGTCTGGAGCTGCGTTTGTCGTAGTTTGTAGTCATATGGTGACAAATTAAACAAAACAGTGAATTGGGGAAGAATTATTTTGATTGACTTTATTGACAAATACCAGAAAATACATTGTTCATACAGTACAAATTCAAGTAAGATGAAAAAGTGCAAAAGTAAAGTATTTAAAAACATTAATGGCAATAAATCGAGCAAAAATCATACAAAGAACGGATACTTCAGTACATGAACTTACTTCTCACATCTAATGCTAACCTCATATAAAAAATACAACGCTGCAGTTCCAGTAAGCATTCACAGTTTATGCGCATTTTAAAGCTGAATGTGTCCTCAAAAGCCCTGCAAGCACCTTTTATCTCCATCTTCACACTGTACTCTTGACGTCGATTACTATGGAGTAACTGATCAGCTGAGCGTACTCCTTACTGCCTTCTCCTGTCGCCGGTGGCACCTTCACCTCCGGAGAGCCGGGCTCTTGCATCAGACCTGTCAAAGCTGAGAGAGCCTCCTGCTCCTGCATCACAGAGAGGGGAAGGAAACGGGTTGAGGGAATTTTCACTTTGGTTTCAGATTTAACGTGAGCAAAACCAGAAAAACAGGATGATTTATAATGAAAATGGGATTTATTATCAGATATCCAGAGGAAAAATGAAATTATTGATTTTACTCTCACCTTATATTGTTTCCTGCTGTTTGCTTTGCTGTAAGACAAAACAAACACACAAAAAAAGATTATAAGATTATGTATTAAAAGGGGAACTTCACTATTCACACATTTAAGTGTGTTTACAGATCTTGGGGAGTACTGCCGCCTATGTGAAAAAAGTAACATAAAGCCTTTTGTGGCTCCAGAGGAAGCTGCATGTAATCTGATAAACTTCCTCTAGGGTTAGGCAGTTTATCAGATTACATGCAGCTTCCTCTGGAGCCACAAAAGAGTTTAAACTACTTTTTTTCTTATATGTGGTAGCAGAGGTGGTGAATGTACACACATTGTTTACTCAAGTAGATGTACAGATACTGTACTGTGGGTAAAATAAATAAATAAATAAAAACTCTGGGTAAAGTAGAGGTACTCAAAGTGTAAAAGTAAAAAGTATCCCTCTGAAGGACATTTCAACTGGCCATTTCTGTACAAAGCTAACAGAACCTGACGTCATATTAATATAATTCAAAGACTATTAAACTTAAAGGTTGGGTTGGTAAAGCCTCATAAATAATCGATTATTCCCCTCAAATGCATTAAAACTGAAGTAATGAGTCCGTTTTGAAAATGTAAGGAGTGGAAAGTACAGATAATTGTGTTAAATTTTAAAAGTAAAAAGTTGTCAGAAAAATAAATACTCAAGTAAAGTACGGATACATGAAAAACCTACTAGAGTACAGCACTGAAGTATTTTTTACTTCTGCGCAGTAGTTATCCCCAAGACCTGTAAACACACTTCAAACATGGTTGAACTACCCTTTAACCATGTGAACCCTAGATTATTTTAGGAACTTGTAATGCTAAAGACCACCACTAGATGACACTGTGACTCAGTCTGACACCCTGAGTCAGTTCAAATGTGCAGGTTGCAGGTGAGAATGTGATGGGAATATCAATGGAGACGAGTGGTGACCCGAGTCGTCTTCATTGATCTCTGATGTCAGGAGCAGCAGCTCACTTTGTCCATTATGACCCCGGCGACATCAACTCAATGAAGATCTGCTGCCGTCAAAAAGTGTCCCCATGCAGCACCGCAGGGGAGGGTGATGGGGAGGGTGGGGGGTGGTTGGCGTTAGTCCCAAAATAGCTTTCCTCCCGGGGAGTCATGTTTTCTTGTGTACGCTGTGTGACTGACCTTCCCAAATTAGCCTGACAGGACCCTCCCACCGGAGCGAGGGATAATGGGACCGGGACTCTATCAACCAATGGCACCTTGACCAAATGTTCTGACCAGAGAGGAGGGCCTATTGAAAGAGCTGCACAGTGCAGCTTTATTCACAGTGAGACCTGATCTGATCCTGACAAACATTCCTGAGAGAAAGTTAGATTTGGCAGCGAACGTGGAAATGTGCAAACTTCTGCAGGCAGAAACCATAAACAGCTTCAGGATCGTGACAGATCCCACATCAGTCGTAAGAGACGAGTGACTCACTGATTTTTTCCAGCAGCAATGAGATTATGAGATGGATTTGTGGCTTTTCCTCATTGATGAATGGCAGCTCGAATTTCATTATACTAATAACTTCCGAAGATGTGGACTTTTTGAACCTTTCTGCGATGTGGCGCTGACGATAATGAGCCAACTAACAGCAGTCGGCTGCAGAAAGAGCCAGAAGTAACACTGCTCAAAGTCAGAGCAGGAAACTTGAAATAAATCTGTTGTTCTCGCTGATAGAGGGAACATAGTCTACCTGTCTGCGGTGGCACAGGCACCTGTCTGCGTCAGCCACACTGCTTCCTGTTTGTGAATAGCTGCACGATACTGGGGTTTTGGTGAGATGGGTTAACGATCCGCGCTTCCTGTTTGTCTCGTACTTCATGACGCCCGCAGCGTTGCCCTCATTTGCCCGTCAACACATCACCTGCCGAGCTGCAACCTGTCACCTGTGGAGGCATTTAACTCACCAGCACACCCAGAGAGTGACGACGAGGATGATCGTGATGGCTGAGGCCGAAGAGATGCAGATGATTGTCACCAGTGCTGAAACACACACACACACACACACACACACACAAACACACAAACACACACAGTTGTCAAAGCCACAAATAGCAGATTTAAGTCTGAAAACATACCTCAGCACGGTGATATGATCACAATCTGTTGAGTAAACAGGTCACTCTGTTCTGTGCATGTAGATGGAAACTACAACATCAGTCACGTACTCACCGAACACTCTGTCCTCGCTCATGACCTCCACATGAATGTTGACTGAGGCCGTGTGGTGATAGAAGGACGCCCAGCAGGTGTACAGGCCTTCATCCTGCTCTGTGAGCTCCGACTGGAAGACCATTGCGTCTCTGTCCATTTGGACCGATGAGCCATCGCTCCTGAAACACAAGTGGCTTTTAACTACAGACATAATTATATTCTTCTTATTGACTTCCCTCCCTCGTCCGTGCTGCTCATTTCCAAGCCCATCTGCCCCTACTCAAGACATAAAACTTCACAGTTGCACCATATATATAAAGTTTAATTTGTTTTAAAAAGGCTTGGCACTGTAGTTCTTTGCAAATGTTGTGTTACTGGAATAAATGTGCATTAGTCGGAGGCTATTTTCAGCCATGGATTAGAACACATTTGGTGCTCTAGTGTATTTATGGCAGCAGGATGTGTGCATGGGACTGACTCAAAATAAACTACTGTGCCCATGTTGGAATAGTCGGACTGATGGCACAGAAGGTTTATCAAGGCTTAGGCGCCACAGTCGGATCAGTTTATTTGGTCTTTCAAGGGATTGTTGACAATAAGAAATACTGAATATCTCCTAACTGTACTTCAATGTCAAAATTATGCTGGATGGTATCTAGAGCTGCACGATTCATTGGTTAGGTGTCAACAACGAAATTGCAGCGACGGAGGCCGACTGTTGCATCGCCTTACGTAACCTGTGGCTACACCTGAACAAACAGCAAAGACTACAGCCGACAACTGACTACCTCGTATGTTCTGTGGCTGCGTGACAGGAAAACACTCTCTCCACTACAAGGTGGTGATAGTCAGGTAGTATAATCATCATTCAAAAAGGGAAATTAGAAAGCTCTGGACTGTGGATATGCTGTTCTTTTGATAAAGCAGTGTTTTTTTTCATCACTCTTGCTAATATAGCTATTACTAATCAAGAATATGTCTGATAAAAAAAAGCAAAATGCAGTGACGAAGAGGCTGAGGTAATAAATGACCCTCACAGACCAAACAACCAATATATTAGTCTGGAAAATAATAAACACATCAATCAACAGTGAAAATAATCACTGGGTGCAGCCTCTAATGAATGTCGTGGAAACAATCCAGCAAGTAAATCTTAACTCTCAGCTCAGTCACTAATTTTAATGGGGACAACATTGACTTTTGTGTGTACAGGTGCTTCCTCCTGATATTTAGGAGGTAGATAATAAAAGATACACCACCTTCTACAGTTAAGGTTGTACTCTGGCACGTTGCCTTCGACTCGGAGCAGCACTCTCTGGTTGTGCTGATTTTCCTGGAGAGATAGTCTGCGCGTGACGGCTTTACCACCGTAGCGGCTTTGCAGAGGAGTCGTGTGGTTTAGGACTTTCACAGAGGAGATGTCTGCAGAGAGAAGGTGAAACTCGTATCTGGGGATCTCTCAATGCATTTGTGTGACTTTCTACATTCATGTGCAGGTGTTTTCTTGTTGTTTCTGTTGAACTCACAATATTTGGGGACGTGAATCGTTTTCTCTGTGCTGCCGTGTTCGTAATGATACACACAGGTCAGGTTCTGCCCCTCATGATGGGCCAGACGAAACTGATAAGTCAGCCTGGCTTTCCGGATTTGGCCTTCATACTCTGACTGCAGGGATGTTTGGCTTTGGGCGTTTTCGGGAAGAACCCAGGCGAGGTTGGTCCCGACACCCTCCCCTCTGCAGTCACACACTGCCAGCCAGAGGGGAGAGTCATGCTGTCTCTGCAAAGACACACTCAGCAGATGGGCTCCTGAAAAAGAAAACAAGGGGTGACGGGAAGAGGATGAGCAGCTGTGCGGGTGTGTGTCACAGAGAGGAATATCTCAAAGAATAAAACAACGTACTGTGAGCAAGAATGTGCACTGCTCTTTTTTCTGGTGCCTCCAGGCTCGGATGCTCCACCGTGCAGGTCAAATTCTGACCAGAATACAAAGAAGACGGGAAGTGCACAGAGCTACGGGCTGATACCAAACCACCGGCCTGAACTTCAGTCTCTGACAGCTCGCTGATGCTGCTGTCCCCGTCTCCAACATGCCAGGTTATGGTTGCTGCAGGGGCAACACTGTCCACAGAGCAGTCCACCTTTGTGAACTCGTGACCGTCTTTCCACTCAGTGTTGGAGCTGATGGTGATGTTTGGGCGAGCTGCATGGGAAAGAGAAGTGAAACCACAGGAAGTTAGGGGTCTCTTTCCAGAACAAGATAAAAATCTATGGTCAAATACATCCGCTACTCAGGCAATATTATATACATCGCCTGATTTGTTGAACATACCGCAAAGAGGGAGTGTTATACTTCTGTTCTGCGGCTCCTCAAACGCAGGGTGATTTATCACACACTCTGCAGTGAGCTCCCAAGGCAAGCAGGCAGGGAGGAGTAAAACTCCCCTGACAGAGTGGCTTCCATTATGAGAAGTGAAATTGAACCAAGAGTCTCCAGACACACCCTCCGGTAGAAGCCAGGAGATGTTGGCTGCAGGAACAGCATCAGCTGCTGAGCACTCAATCACCCCGCGTCCATCTTCGGTGTGCAAATCAAGTCGTATGGTGGGAGGAACTGAGAGGAAGGGCGCGGAGGGAGACGGTCCACATCAATATTTTATAGTCAGACAATGCAGGTAATGTATTCATCAAAGTGTTTTAAGAAAGAGTCCCACCTACCAGGCTGTATAACATGAGGTTTAACTGTGATGTTAAACTTCAGTGCTGTTCTAAGATCGTAATAGGAGAAGACACACTCATACAGCCCGGCGTGCTGATCCTCCACAGCACCCTGAACCCTGAGGCTGCTGTCAACCAGCTCCACACCCTCAGGCAAGGGCCCATCATCTCTAAAGGGAAACATATACAAAGAGAAACAAATGCTTCAGTTTACCAAGATCAAAATATGGCAGTTAAATGCTGAATAAATTTGTTATTTCAATCAGGAAACATGTCTAAATCTGGTTCCTGCTGTCTGCCACTTGTGGTTTGGTGCCACAGAACGTGACACCACATCCTCCACATGATATGTAGGTTGTTTCAGTCTACATGTACATGAGTAAAAAAAAGTAATACTAATGTCACTTGCTTCTGAATGTTTTTGCCCGTATTATTCTTTATTTTTGACAATGTGCAAAAGAAAAGAGTGAGTCTCGTGACAACACAAAAAGAAACACATTTACAGACCGGAAGTTTCCAGATTTTACGTCTCATCTCTACAGTGTTTCCTTGTGTTGCCACTGAAGTTATGGCAACTAGAGTGTGCAAGGGGAATATGAGGCCCCTGACAGGGAGCCATATGAAGCACACTGGTATATTGAATAAAATTAGGAATTCTCCGGGTTTGAACATTGCTGGAAAATTCGTCGTTTAGTTAAAATAGTCGTTTGTAGATGTTTTCATGCTGAAAATGTTACATACGATGCCTTTAAAGCTCATCTAGATCAAATAAAGTGTTTCCGCAGAGTAAAATGTGTAAAATGCCCCTTTAACTTACCTGGTGCAGGTGACATTGTAACGTGGCACATTCCCGGTGACCTGCAGGGTGATGACGGTGTCGCTCTGTCCCTCCAGCAGCTCTAAAGATTCAGGCTCTTGGAAGTCATCACTGCTGCTTCCCAGCTCTGAGTTCAACAGCTGAACTCCTGAGAAATCTGCAGAATAGAAAAGCCCAGCTCAGTTTGTCTGTAACTCCTACCTCATGATCATCAGCAGAGTGTTTCAAATGTGATAATACTCACAAAAAGACGGCAGTGTAATGACTCGTGAGACTTTGTGTGTTAATTTGGGGTGGCCAAACACACAGGTGACATTGTGGCCCTCATACTCTGCAGCAGGGAGGAGGACTGAGCTTGTTTGTGTGTCGTTGTCTGTGCTGGTCTGTCTCTGCAGATCTTCATCGCCGTTCAAAGCCAAGGAGATGTCAGTCTCAGGTCTCCCTCCAGATGAAATGCAAGAGACCACCCAGAAGTCACTTCCTCCGTCTTGTATCATCTCTGCTTTAATAGTCACATTTGGCCTCGCTGCCGAGCAGGAAGAAAGGCGAGAAGAGTTATTCTTTCACAAGCTTTAATGTTTTTTCCAGCAAATTAAAAAGTCAGATAGTCAGACTGAGGCTCAGGGTGTTTTTGTTGAATAGGAAGCCGAGGCCGGATGAGCTGAATGTTAGCTAAACACAGGCCGTAAGGGTCTTCTGCTGCTTGGGCTTTTGGAGAGTGCTGACTCCAGCTTATCACCTGTCCCATCTGTTGGCCGGGCTGCAGCTGAGAGCAGATGTCTGGCCCAGCTGCTGTCCAACCAAAGCTGAGAGAACCGCAGGCTTTAATACGGGGAATCAGCAGAGATCAGAGTCTATTATCAAATACATAAAAGTTGTGGTGTCATACAATAGCCAGTCATCCCTAATGAGTAAGAGAGGTGAGCTAACACCTCGTAATAGCCCCGCTGATGGGGAAGAGCACGTACTATTAAAGTGAGTTAAAGCACTTTGGCTTTAAAAAATTCCATCTGTTAACACCCACATTCATGTGTGGATTTAACTGCAGTTAGAAAATTACCTAAGCTGCAGTTCTTCAATGAGGTGTGAATGTACCGTGGACAAATGAGCTGGCTGTTCTGGCTCATGCTAAGGGGATCATAACTGTACAGTCTGCAGTATGAAAACTCACTTTGTCCATGCGGGGATCTGGATTCTCTGCAAGTGCAGGTACAAATTAAATTTTAAATTGAAATTACATTTCTTATGTGTGCTAGAGGCAGCGCATGTACTATGAGAACCAGAGCCCACATATGGAGTGTCTGAGGATACAAAACAAAAGTTGTGTGGGGTTTTTTGTTTCTTTTTTTACCATCTGTTTTTGTGTCAGCCTGGTCTTTTTTTTGCGTGTGTCGTGTTTGACTTCAAGATCCGTTTATTCAAATCAGTAAATAGATACTCATTTCAAATCTCCGTTCCCTAATTTCTTTGGCCACTTGAGAGCAGCAGAAACAAGTCGTGAACACAACACTGATGTATATTCACCTTTTCAGTAGTTACGGAGCAACATCAGCATTGATTTGAAGTCGTGTTTCTGGACATCTGGTAAATGGAAGGGCCAAGAAACACCTAACCAACATCAGAAAAACTGGTGGCGACGAAAGCTGACTGTGGCGTCGCCTCATGTCTCCCGTGTCTCAGCCAAAAAGCTGCACTTGAACACACCGTAAAGACTACAGCTGACGGCAAACTGTCGGAGAGGAAATACCTCCTCACACCAGCAGGTGGAGGTAGTCTGTATTAAACCAGAGGATTCAGGTCTGTAGATATTTAAACTGTTGTTTTGAATAAAGCCACTTCTAATCAAGAATATGTCTGATAAAAAGTTGCACTGGTGAGGAGGCCGTGGAGAAAAATAGCGTGAAACCGCAGTAAACGGGTGAAATCACCGATACTACAGCAACAGGCTCAAAGGACTTTGGCTTTCTTTTTCTGTTTCTCTTCTTGTGCACTGATTTCCCGAGTTGAACAGCCAATCAGAGTCATTTCTCTCATCGACGGGCTCCGTTGCTGATCCTAGGGCTGTCTAGTGCTAATAGTGCGGGACACACCTCAACAAGTAGGGCGACAGATGCTCACTGCCGGCCTGGTGTGTCAATGCCAATCTTCACTCTCCTTTAGCTCTATTTTTGGTCTTCAGCAACTGTTGAAAGAAAAACCTGGCTCTATAGCTGCTAAATGTTCAACCGTGTTCACCAAGTTGTAGTCAGCTCTATCGATTTTGTTTTCTGCAGGTGAAAAAAATGCTGGTGAGAGGGAACCAAAACGGAAAGGTGGAGACCTGAAAGAGGCGCTAAAATGCTCAGAAGAGATGAGTGAAACTGCAGAGTCAGGTCATGACTCATCACTACCTCTGACCTACTTTTTTATTTTACACGTAGTCATTTGATCCATTGTTAATATAAAGATATTGAGCTGCTTTAATACTGTATATTTACACACAGTGAGTGTGCTGAATTTCAAGCTCCATCTCACTCAAGGTTCTCTGATCCTGTGCTCCTCATCATGAATGCTTTTAAAGTTGATAGCTGTAAAATTTAAAAATGTTTTTTCATAAATATTGTTCTGGAGAAACACACTCATTAACATTGCCTCCCGCTTTGTGGTTTGATAATCAGTTACTGGGTTGTTGCTGCATTACTGTGCTCCATATGCTCAACACCAGTGAACTAGTGCTTTCCCCACATGAATGCATTGCACTGTGCAATGTGATTTATGGTCCGTCACTGTGTTTGTGGAGTGAAAAGGAACGGCCGGCGTGAAAAATCAGCTGGAGAGACTCATTGTGTTGCGAGATGCTGAGTCATGATGCACGATTACAGAACTCTGCCCGGTGATGCAACACAATATGTCACCTCCCGGCACAAACACAACACTGACAGCTGCAAGCGTAAGCTTACTGTAGGTTTCCACCCTCACTGTGGTGAGTTTGGGGTTTGGGAGGGTCGGGTGTTGGACCACGCAGGTCACGCTGTCTTGGTCCTGGAGGCGGGTGGGGAAGCGGAGGCTGCTGCTCAGGGTGGAGGTGCCGTTTGAGTGAGCGGTTTCAGTCACGTTCACAGTAAAAGGGTAATCTGAGGGTGGAAGGTCGTTGACCAGCCAGCTGATCTGAGGCAGAGGCCTGCCGCCGACGGCAGAGCACGACACCGACTGGTAGTGAGAGCCGTTTATGGTCTCTGCGTTCACCAGGACGTGGATATCAGGCCGAGCTGTGGATGAATTAACAGGTAAACATGATGCAGGCATATCTGGGGTCAAAGCTGCATGAAAATCAGAGGTGCATTATTGGCTTGTCTTACCTACTACAGTGAGGAATACATGCTCAGTATAATCTGTGTCATCTGTTACAACCTCACAGACGTACTCTCCCTCTGCTTCTACACTGGACACAGTCATCTTAACTGTGAGGTTGGTGGCAGAGTCTGGCTCTGAAAAACCTTCGTGGCTAAATGGTTTGCCAGAACGAAATCCTGCCAGTCGTGATTTAACTTTAGAGTTATACTGGCGTTTCCACTGGGCGCTCTCGATCTCACTGCTGCCCAGGTATCTGCAGCTCAGGTAGGCGTCCTCTCCCAGGACCGCTGTGATGTTTTGTTGGATCTCAAGCATTGTCTCTCCACCTGAAAGACACAGAGCAACACGATGTTCAGTGACAATGAGAGGTCATATATTCACCTGAGTAGTCCGAAAATTGCAAACACAAGCAAAGCAGAAACGTCTTGAGGGGGAGAATGTGATTGTTCCTCTCCCTGAGAGGACGGACAGCCGGCTGATAGATGTCCACTGTTGTGCCTATGAAAGGGCTTTTCACACATCCTATTGTCTTTCACGAGTTAAGTGAAACTGTGATGGATGAGGCAGAATAACCGGGTCAGTGGTTAAAAGGTTCTGTCATTTTATCATAATTAGAACGTGCCAATGACAAATCGATAGAAACAAGACCGAGGGGTGAATTCACAAAGAGTTGCGGCTGCTGACAGCACCATGAACTGACCCCATGGTGACACCCCTGATAAAGTTACCACCGACTCTCTGAAGATGCTAATCATTTTCACTTGAACTGCATGTGCTTTGTGAATTAGACTTTTTCAACTAAAGTTCTGTGTTTGAAGAAAAAATGCAATTTTAACCTGATGGTGGCGCTAGATGAAAAGTCAGGGTGAATACTAAAGATACAGAAATTCATCCTGAGGAGAACATGAATATCTGAACTAAGTCTGATGGCAATCCATCCAGTGGTTGTCGAGACATTTCACTCAGAATCAGAAATGTCAATCTCGTGGAGGTGTTAGAGGAGAAGTCAGGGGATCACAAAAGTCTTTAGAATCCATCCTCTGGGGAACATGAATATCTGTAAAACATTGTGGACCAAACCATCCAGCAGATGTTGAGATATTTGACTGAATAAGGGAGAATTTCGACCTGCTGGAGGCACTAGATGAATCTCCAAAGTCATTAGGATTCATCCTCTGGGGACCATGAATGTTTGTACATAATTTCACATAATGCATTTGTTGAGATATTTCAGTCTGGACCAAAGTGATGGACTGACCCACCAACAAACCAAAATTGGGATGGGTAAAAAAAAACAACCCAAAAAACAGAGTTGCAACACAAATAAAGTTATGAAAGTATAAGTTAAAGATGGACAGACGCTCTTATAAAACTCAAAGAGCTGAAAACAGGAATTTCTGCACACAATGACACTTGACAAATGTGGCCCGGTCCCCTCAGTGTATATTTAATAGAAGACTCCATTATGTTAATTAAATGAAAACAGTCCAAAAGTTACGCCCTGATCCATACCCAGACAACGACGACCTCTTCCTTCCACACTTGAGAAATCAGCCATGATTAGGGGAGGTTTCAGAGGAAGGGACATTTAATAGAGCCTGACAGGTTTTAGCACCAGCAGAGGGGACAGTGTGCAGACTCCAATGCATACCAAGTCCCTTTCATGCTGCTTCCTCTGCTGACTCTATCAAAGTGCACTCGAGGACACGGTTTGTTCTACTGAATCCAATACTTTCTATTCAGCTTCAGATGAGTGAAATGATGACAACTTACTGCTGCATTGCTTCATGGAAAAGCATTGAACCCGCAGCCAGCTGCTGCACTCAGAGCTGCTTGCATCAAACACTATTAAAGCTGAAATGCTGTTGGTCTTACTATACATCACAGCAAATGGAAACAATGTGGAGAGCCTCCAAAGCCTTTAAAGAGGAAAGGACACAGAGGGAGAGAAATAAATATGCTGTACGGGTTCAATTATGCCTCGTGGGTTCATAATTCATTTGCCCTTGCAGGTTATTGCCAAAATAAATGTCAGCCAAGCATGAAAAAGGCACACCTTAAGGACACAAACTAAGTAATAACTGAGAAAGAAATCAGGTATTCATGCACTGCATCATATTTCCTGAGCCCCGGGGGCTGCTTTTTCTCACCAAACTGCAACCATCCACCCGTGGCACATCACAGCAACTCTTCCTTCCAGCAGACTGGGGATGTGGTGAGCAAATAAGACTTTCGACTCTTTAAAAAACAGCTTTCTTCACGCGTTTAATCTTTCATCTGCGGCTGGAAGTCCCAGTGACTCCACAGAAACAAAGACTTGTAACAGAACGGTAGGATCTTTAAATAAGTGCAGCCTGCAGAGGGTTTTCCCCTTACACAAAGAAAAACCCCTTAACGACCCTCATATATTAACTTTAAAAGGCTGTAAAGAAACGAATGTGGCTTCAGGTGGCACAGCTGATCAATAATAATGAGCTGCCAGAGTGACAACACCAACATGTCATCAGCAACATATTGCAGAAATAGTTATTATTAGTGCTCTGGAGATGCATCCAGCATGCTGCTTTATTGCCCGTGTGCATTTATAATTGGACTAATCAGTAAGGAAAACCATAGCAACACTGTTTAGTGTAAATGCCACAGGTTAAACAAGACCTCACGGGCCAGTAAAAGAAGCCCATAAACAGCTGACAGTCACAGACGGATTGTAACCCTGCAGACTTACCCAGAATTTCCAAGCAGTGAGCAACATTTAGGACCAGACCCAAAATCAACAGCCATGAGCATCCCATCATGGTGTCACTGAGTGAAAAAGAGGTGGACTGGCTGTATGTAAGACTTAAGGATATTTAAAGTGTGTGTGTGTGTTTTCTGTGGTTTATGGTTAGAGGTACACACCCTCTACAGCTGACACTGACGCTGGTGCATGTTCCTTTGTGCGTGCATGTTTGCTGCCACTCATACAGCGCATAAAACCACGTCTCTCTTCTGCCTTCTGAAACAATAACTCTTCAGAACTTCTGCAGATTTACACGTTTTCTCCGAGCTGCCGTGCACTATGCGTCTGCTCAGTTGCTAAATCACCACATATAGCAGGGCGCCTTGGGAAATGGTAAAGCCATGCATCATTCATTACCATCCCGTCCCTGCTGGGGCACTCAGAGCCAGTCTGTGAGGCAGCACCAGCTCATGCTCCTGCACTGCAGTTTGGGAAATCACTCACTTCTGGATATTGTTTTATGGCATAATACTCCGCTAATTCACTTTGAGACCGTGTGGTTTTTTTTCCGCAGTCAGACTTATTTGCTGAGCACCACTTCTCACCCGGTGAGGAAAAAACTGCAAACAGAAACAAATGTGGGTGAGAAAGATAAAGACGTGACGCGCAGGGGCTCAGCTTCGCCTGTGTGAGTGTGCCACCTTTTATTTCCTGTTATAGCAGATTAACTTCAGTTTTGAGTCACAGAGACCACAGTAAGGATGACAGTGAATGAAATGACCGGACGCGTGCATAGATGTACCGTCACATTTTGATTGTGTGGTTACCAACGGCTTTTCGAAATCATCTGGTATGAAACTGGCACTGAAACAAAGTGGGTTTTACAACAAAGAAAATAGTCGTGTCATCCTCTTTCACTCTCGACTTCACAGACACTCACACTCACTACAGCAGCGGGGCCGACACTATACAAACAAACTGTTCATCCTCCTGTGAGATGCTGAATTTAAAGCCTTGTCGTATCTTTCTTTGCTTTGGAGGCCAAGAACCTTAAATACACTTTAAATTCAGGAGTTAGACCCCTGAATAATTTATATACGAGCAGAGGAAGGTGCATAAGCATAATTCAGGGTCTCTCTTTTGTCTGGTCACAATCAAATCCAGATGTTTAAAGGAAAAGTTCACCCAAAAATGTCATTATTTACTCAATGACAACAAAAACAACCTTTTTTTTTTTAAATGGCTCCATACAGCTCATCAAACGTAATCCAAGTCTCCGGAAGTCCAGAGATTTCAAATTGATTTGAAAAGACATTATTTACCTGCTCTTTAAGACAAAATCTTCACTGTAGCTAAGCTACAAGCGTTAGTGTGCACCACGTCTGAAGTGGGTGCATGAGCTCGATTGCCCTCCGAGGGTAAAAAGAACGTCTTTTCAAATAAATTTGGGATCTCTGGGCTTCAGGCGGAGACTTGGAGTATGCCGGACGAGCTGTATGGAGCCATTTTATGTTTTTACACCCTTGATGTCTGATTAAGCTTGTGCACCCACTTCAGACGAGGTTGGCGCTTACGCTTTTAGCTTAGCATCTAGAGTGAAGATTTCAGTTTCAAAAAGATTTTTATGAACATGCTTTCCAGTCAAATTAAGATCTCGGTGCTTTCAGAGACTTGGAAAACAAGTTCCCATCTACTTCAGTTGTCTAGGAGAACGCTGCAACGCTGTTTTGCTGTGCAGCTCCAGAAATGTTTTGTGGGCTACAAAACTTCACCTGACTTCCCATCAGCATGAGGGTGAGGAGATAACGACTGAATTTCCATTTCTGGGTGAACTTTTCCTTCAACCCCTTATTAAGGTACTTTACATTATTAACATCCAGTTGATAGTCCTTCAAAGGGTTCGAAGAAAAGTGTTAATCAAGCCAAGTATCATATCTTGGTTTCTTGATAAGTTATTTTGTTTAATAAAACAGATGAAAGGAAGCAAATTAGTTTCCATAGTTATCAGCTTCTGAACCGCACAGATGAGAGAGGTTTTGCTGGCGCGTTCGAGACAAGATTATGTGAGATGATCATATCTCCGGAAGGTAAAACACAGTTCAGTCTGTTACCGAAAATTACACGCAACATTTGATTTCAAGGGCAAACACTTGACACGCAGTCAAGTTTATCTCTTAAAACCCGGTGTAATCACATGAAGATGGAGCTGGTGGTAATTTTTCAGCTAATTAAATTACCTGAAGTGGTTATTCCCTCAGGGTAGGAGGAGGTGGAGCGGAGTCTGGAAACCTTCAGTCTTTTCCGGCTGTGCCCTGTACTGTCTGCAAGCTAATGTATTTTTCTGACAATGAATTGTTAACATTTCACAGACACGGTACTCATAGATTTCACAGATGTACCACTGGCATCCTTTTCACCTTGCTGGCTTTCTCTTTATCGGCCTCTCCACGGACACTCGTGCGGAAATTCAGCCGGAAAAAAAAAAGGTAGTTGGTGATCAGCCAGTAATAATGTGTGTGTGCAGGAAAGCACCAGGAAAAGGTTGTGTGGTAACCTACTTAACTCAGTGGAACCTTATCATCACTTTCTACAGAGGAGGAAAATCACTGATCGTCTGCACCATCTCGTCCTGCTGTTCCTCATTTACAGCTGAATTATCACCAAACCCTCTGGCAGTTTGTCACACACACTGATTCCACACTGACACAAAACTTGATTGATAAGCCACTATCGATCTGAGTCACAAACCGGTACTGGCCTGTGACACTGCTGGCAGTCGCGTACAAAGAGAAATAAAAAACTAGATGTATCAGTACCATCAGCACGCACCTCCATCTGGGCTTATATATCTGGAAGTACAATCTAATACCGCTCACGTTTGAGGAGACATGTGTGGTCTGCACAGACAAAGAGTCTGGCTGGAAAGGCCACTCGTTTCAGAGCACACGTTCACTCCCCTGGTCTGGAAAACAAATAGGAATAAAAGGTAAAGGAGGTTTTAATGCGAAATAATCTTTCTTTTTCTTGGTGAAGCAGCTTTTTTATGCTTTAAGGAGCTGGAACAGCCTGCCTTGGAACACATCTTTAAATGTAAAATTTGGCCTTACCTTTTTAGCAGGGAAGTTTGAGATATTATCAGCCAAATGTATTTAAAATAATAGTTTGATATTCTGGGAAACAAGCACGTTTTTCCAGTCTGCTGACCGTTATCAGCGCTTTGTCACATTCACCCATTCACACACACATCCATACACTGATGGAAGAGGCTGCCGTGCAAGGTACCAAACTTACGATTTGGGGTTCAGTATGTTGCAAAGGATACTTTGACATGCAGTCAGGGGAGCTGGGGAATCAAACCAGCGACCTTCCGATTACTGGACGACCCCCTCGACCTCCTGAGCCACAGCCGCCCCGAGAAAAACAATAACAAGAGAAATAACTTGCTGGCTTTGTTACTGAGAGTCAGATGAGAAGATTGAAACCACTCGAGTGTGTTTGGTAAATATGAAGCCAGTAGCTTAGTTTAAATCTAGAAACAGCCAGTCGGGCTGCGTCCAAAAGTAACACAATCTGGCTCCAGCACCTCTAAAGTTCACCAATAAACAGACTGTAGCTTGTTTCTTGATGTGTGCAAAATCAAAAGTGTACAAACAACAAGAGGACAGAGCAAGGCTAGCTGATCCCCCCTGTTTCTAGTCTTTAAGCTAAGCTAAGCTAAGCTAGCTAGCTGTTGGGGTAGCTTCATATTCACCAAACAGATGTCAGACTGGTTTTCTTCTCATCTAACTCAGATATTTTCTTCTTGAGTCCTGTATACTCTGATAGGTCTGTTCTGTTCATGTGACATCTGTTGCTTGGCTCTTCCTGAGGTTTCTTCCATCTTTTTCATTCCATTCATCCATTTTTTCATATTTCTGAGGATCTGAGGACGGAGGTTGTTGTACACTGCAGGCTACAGATTGTGAAGCCCACTGAGGCAATGTGATTGTGATTTTAGGGTAATAAATAAAAGTTGACTTCACTTCATGTTTTAAGGCCTATGCAGTAGCACAAGTAGCATCTTAAGTACAAGCACCAAAACAGCAATGTAGGCCTGTACTGTAACAAAAGAAATGAAGAAAGGTGCGTCAGTATTATCCCTTAAGTGCAATATTTTTGTATATATTATATTATAGGATTATTACTACTGATGTATTGACATAAAAGCAGCATTTCATTGTTGTAGCTGTGGAGATGGAGCTAATTTTACAGCTTTATACAGTTTTATGTTGTATCAACTTTAAGCAAAACATTTATTTGCAAAGTAACTTGTTAAAAATGTATCGGAGCAAGAACCAGAAGCACTTTTTTTGTTTGGTTATGGTTGATTAATGAATGAATATTTAGTGTTTTCATCTATTTCTTTACTTTCATCATCTACTTCCTTATTAGTCATATCGGTAATGTATGTGAAACGTGGTTTACGCAGGTTTGATCGATTGACTGACTGATAACACCCGCTGCAGACGACCACAGAAAAATAGCTGCACTCTCGAAAACAACAAAAGAGCCAACTTTTGTCATCAACATGAGTCTATATGATGCATAAGAGGACGCCCAACTTAAACCCATTCACAAAACATCCTGACCTTGTTTTTAAGAGCACATAATGGCTACTGATGCATTTTATCAGCTCGTATAAAACATTATACATCCATAATCAATCACGACTGTCTCATGAATGTTTATGACTTGTTGTCTGACAACCTTAAAGTACCTTTAATGCTTTTCAAATGCATCATTCAACAGTATGAGACGGAGAGAAAACTTTCATTTCCACGTTTCACACAGTGATAAGTTGTGATTCGCAGTCTTCTATGAGAACTTTGTGACTCATTCTGAAAGACTGTTACATATAATTTCTACAACTGTCAGAAAACATGGGAAAAGGTCATTCAACACATTCATTCTTGTGCTTCTTGTGTTTCAGTGCAAAAAGTAGAACATCTGATGCAACTGCAAGCACACTGAGTGGGTAAAAATCAAACAAATGCTCCTTTTTTCAAGATAAAAAGCTTTCAAACGACGGAAAATTCTCCACATGCAGCTTCTTAGTTCTTTTCTCTGTGTGAGTCACAACTTCTGTGATCAATCTCTTCTTCTTCTCTGATGCCCCAGTGTGTTTTAACGGTCGACGAGGCCGGGACGCTGAGTGCTTAATGGTTATTTAGTTGGTGGAAATTACTCGAACAGAGATGCTTCTGATGTTCAGGTCATGAGCCATTTATGTACTTCAACAGTTGAGGCCGGACTGCTGAGTGCTTAATGGTTATTCAGTTGATGGAAATGACTCAAATACACTCGTGAAGAGTGGAGAGGCAAATCTGCTCATTACAGTAAGTAGAAGATGGATCTTGGAAGAGGGTTTATGATAAATGATGCCACTTTGAAATATGTTTCAGGGAAGTGTATCTCTTTGTTTTTGAGTAACTGTGATGTCCGGCCAGCTCAACCCCGAAGCCCTGGTGGCTCATGTGGGGACGGGAGGATTAGTCTCGTTCCAGGGGTGAAAAAAGAGAGCTGCTGGCAGAGCATCAAGTGAGAATGTAAGTGAAATGGACAGCAGATGGCTCTGGTTCGTGCACCGGTTGTTTGGGACCTGCTGAGCATGGCTGGGCCTGTGCACCCCTCCAGACCTGGCACCTGTCCTGGCTTCCCCCTCAACAGGACTCTTGAAACCAGCAGGCTGTGAGTCTGTGCTAATGCGACCTGTACAACTCCCACCAGGGGAGGAGGAGAGTTACTGAAGCCCGTCCAAGGAAATGATGCCGTTTAGGCCGAAAGAAAATCTTCACAAGACCCCAAATCAAGACCTCTTGCACGTTACATTTCTGACATGTTATACATCCGATTAAGGCAGCAACATTTGAATCTCATATACTTCTTATCTTATGATAAACACACCACAAAGCTGTTGTTGTTGTTGTTGCAGAACAGAAAGGCCACACCTTGTAACCACTTCCAGTAGTAGCCTTACTACTAAGATCAACCAGTGGTTAAGTTGCAGGGTTTCTTACGACGACTTGAATGTCACGTTTTAAGAGACTCCCTAAGGTTATTTAAGTGAAATTCAACAGCTACAAACTGACATTTTCAGGGGCTTCCTGGTTTCACACAGCCAGTCACAGCAAACCATGATGCACTCATTTAAAAAACAACAACGAGAAACTGGCGCCAGATCGACACAACTTCCTGTGACACATCCTTCTCAGGATGTCAAGTGTTGAGTGGATACAAGTGGTGAGAGGTGAAGCATTTGTGTACCTTTATGACAGAGCTGATGGCGTCAATATGACAGGAAATGAGTGAAAAGAGAGAGAGAGAGATATTAAAAGACATGCAACAGAGGTTCTCTGCTGGACTCAACCTGGGACTGTTGCACCCTCGGTTGTGAAAGATATGGCCAGTGTTTCTGTTTAAAACATTTAAATGACATGTGAGCCGGACAGCAGACACACCTGATGGAAGCCCCCCATGGCACTGACCTCTACCCCTGCCACAGCATAGAGAAGTGTGACCCTTACCTGACACTAAAAACTACAGAAACACAAAAAAGTACAGGGAAAAACTGCAAGGGAAAAACACCCCTCCAGTAATTACTACTTGGTATCTCCTGGAACCTTGAGATTAGTGTTTGGACTCTGGAGAGTCTTTTAGCCTGAACACCCTGGAGAGGAGACGAGACAGCAGAGTTAAGTGATTCAAACAAAGACGTTGTCTTAATTACTGAACCAGCTAGCTACATTTAAAGGTCCAGTGTGTAGGATTTGGGGGGATTTAGGGGCAGAAATGGAACATAACATTCATAATTATGTTTTAATTCGTGCTTAATCACCTGAAACTAAGAGCCATTGTGTTTTTGTTTCCCTAGAAAGAGCCTTTTATATCTACAGAGGGAGCAGGTCCACTTCTGGTTTCTACTGTAGCCCAGACAAACCAAACACTGTCTCTGGAAAGGGCCTTTCGTGTTTTTCATGTAGGGATGGGTGAGACGAGGGGTGTTTAGTTGGTTGCAATCTCCAACCAAACCACTAGGTGCCACTAAATACAATAAAACTTAATCCCCTGTTGTTGAAATAACCAGACTAGCCTCGTGTGTTTTTCTTCACTGGGCAGGCCATCACTCCTTGCCTACAAAACATCAGGAGGATGCGTCTGTTCCCCCTCCAGGAGGAGACGCAGGTTCTGGTTCTTGTCATCTCGCGCCTCGACTACTGCAACTTCCTCCGTGCTGGTTTGGCTGCATTTCCGATCTGACCTGCAGCTCTGTGCACCTTTTCTTCAACCTACTAAAGTTTCCTCCTGGGCACCCTGCACTGGTTACCAGTGGCTGATCCCATTCAAGACAATGGTATTTGCCTACAGTGCTGCAACTGGCTCAGGCCCATCCTGCAACCACGATTCCAAAATAAGTTGGGACGCTGTGTAAAACATGAATAAAAACGACTCAGGAAAACCACAGCTGTTTACTGTCCTGGCTCCACAATGGGGAAACAAGCTCCCCGCTGACATCAGGACGACAGAAACTCTGTACATATGCTGTCCCATGTGACGACTCGTCTGTTCAGACTGCCCATAAAACCTCTCTCTCTTTCTCATGTTGCAGTTGATGTCCTTGTCTGATTCTTGTCACTTTTGGCTGAACGCACTTACTGCTGTTGTTTTGGGACAAACGCTGCAGCTAAATTAATGTAATGTACAAAACACACCTACATCATCAATCTCAATAAAACACATTCAACCCCAAAGGTTTGTGCAATAATTTCCTCCTGTACTGTTTTAATCTAAACAAATTGATGAAGTGCAAATCTATGTAATGCGCTTCAGCATGCGGGTAATGAAGCGGACCTTCATTACAGTGTCACCCATTTGTTTTTGTTTGTTTTTCATCCATACGTCTTTAAGGATCCTGCAGATTTTTTTTCTACTGATCTTTACGCAGCTCTAAGAAGACGAAGATTTCTTCCCCAGCCAACGATGGTAACTATGAAGTTTATAGAAACATTGTGGTCATGAAAAATAAATCACTGTTATGGTATGGTTTGAGTTTGGCAACTGAAACATATGTTTAAAGTTAGGGAAAGTTTGTGGTTATGGTTAATAACCTCTGACCTCCTGCATGTGAGTCAGTTGTGCTACATATTAGTCGACATCCTCACTTTGGCACTGGGTGTTAATCGCGAGGTGTGAATCACAATACATCCCTGCATATACACTAAAACAGGGTCACACATTATCCTCTGACTCTCACAGTGACGCATTTTTGCTGTCTTTTATTAAATATAAACCTTATTTTCTGCTATGATTTGTCGCCTGCAGATGTATTCGTGACAAAGTTAACACTCGACTGTTGAAGATGAAATATTGCCTCTTGCCGTTTGGAGATGCCTACTGCAGGAGGTAATAAATGAGTTAAAGATGTTGCTTTGGTTGACAGCGAGCTCTTAATTAAAGCAGTGTGGGATAATGAGAGTTCACCTCCTCTCAGGCATGCACTGCTCTAAACTCAGCTGACACAACAGAAAATTCACATGCAACCTTAGACCTGGGGGACAAATTACTCTGGCACCAGCCAGGCAGGGACTGTACAGGAAGGCAAGCAGCGAATCAATACAGTTTTATAGACCTGAATCATGCCTAAATGTTGCTTCTTACCTCTGATGCTTTCACTTATCTTTGTGTCTCAGAGAGGAGACACTCACGCATATTCAGACCGCTGTGATGGAGGTGATCACGTTCTACCTCTATCGTGACTGTTGGATCATGTTTTATAGTTTTATAGAGTCCACTCCACATTACTCTGCACAGACTCAGGTTACAAACTTAAAAGACAAAAAGTGTTTCATGCAAACTTTGTGCAACAGGACTGGGTTTTGGATTCCAGCTAAACAAAACTCATGGCTGCCATCTACGGGCACAACTGATAACTGAGTTGTGAGCCACAACACTGTCTCTCTTATATTCTTCATCCAGCCCAAGATATGTTGACTGGACTGCTCTTATAGGACTTTTTCCAACTTCAGTAGGACAAAGAGATTTACAACTTGTTTCTCACCCACCCATCCACACACTGATGGTGGTGGAGCTGCAATAAAAGGTGCAGCCAGGGGTTCAGTATCCTGCCAAAGCGACATGTGGACAGACGGAGCCGTGGATCGAACCACCAACACAGCACCAGTGGTGGAAAGTAACTGAGTACTATTTCAGTTGTTATTCATGTGCAGAATTTAAGGGGCTATGTTGGCAGGAATTCCTCATCATGTTTTCATTAGTGTAAAATCACCTGAAACTATGAATGTAAGGGGGAAAGGTGGGTTCTTTTTTTAATTGGGTAGAGAGCAACACTGAGGAGACCAAAAGAGCCAAACTTCAAGGTACAAAGTTTAAAATGTATTTAACAAGTATTTGAATGCATTGCCAAATATATTAAAATCCCAGTGTCCCTTAAAACCTGCATACCAGTGTGGGTGCAGCAGAGAAAAGGTGGTGGCTTGTCAGTCTCCCTCTCTCTGCCGCCTGGTAGGGTTAGTGAAATACAAGAGATCTACCAGATGCAGGTTATCAGGCAGTCAGATTAGTCAAGGGGAGTGCAGACATCAAGCAGTGATAGGAAGAGCAGGCACAAACCAATTTGCAACAATAAAAGCATGCAATACAACAAAACAAACTCATGCAAATAAAAACAGAGCAACAAACTTTACACTGCAAAAGAAAAAGAATAAAAATCATTCACTCAATGGAGAGCCCTCCGGTGTTATGTCAAAGTCTTTTCTCTCGCTTACTAGATCACTAAGTAACAAAACCTGCCTGCTTATTAACAGAAGCGGATGTTTTACTCTGCCTTTTCATAGCACTGAGATCAGGGTTTCTAGGTCTAATTTGGAATTCTTACGGTTGTGTTTTGCTCTGGACAGTAGCCAGGCTGCTAGTGGTAGCCATGTTGCTAACGCTGTCTTCGCGACAGTGGCAGCAGCAGTAATACCACACAGAAACCCAAATGGAGGGAAAGTTGAAAAGTTTCCACTTTTTCCACTTTAAGTATGCAGAATTATTCTGCAGGGCGGTCACCTTGATTTCTTACCTCTCTCAAGAGTGTCACTGATCAGATCAAATTAATTTTAAATCAACCAAGCATACAGTCTGTATATTTAAAAAATCGCTTGTTTATGATCATAACATTTGCCCCTGAGAGGACGGACACACACACACACACACACACACACACAAACACACACTCACAGAGAGGGAGGCCCTCAGAAATCCCCGTGGCGCCTCTTGTGTACGCACTGACCGCTCAACCAGTGCATTCCTGCAGCACACTGTACTGCAGGACTGCCCATGTTAACACAGTATCTAGAATCTAAAGGGACATTCCCACACTTTTAGCCTCTAACGGGAGAAAATCATGTCTGCGAGCGATTATCAATGGTTTTAAAACGAGGCGTCTCCAGTGTCCCTGAGTGACCGCTCTCTCTGCCTCTGCCAGTAACACACAGCCTGACCTTCGCTTTACCTACACTGACTCAGCATTTGCTGCTTAATGTTAAGTGATTATGCTGCCGGTGACGCCCGCTGGGTGTGAGAGGCATTTGTCAGGGATCAGTCCAGCATCCTCTTAACTGCAATTTAAAAAGCCTGAAAAGCCCGAGGCCATAAATCCATCTGGACTCGCTGATCAGAAGCTAATTGATTTCTGTAAAGGTCAACGATGAGCACTAAGTTACGCCTTATATGTTTGCTGTGAAGCACGAAGTACCTTTAAATAGTGTATATTGGGGTTTTTTTGCAGCTTTTTTCCATCAAAACACAAATGTAAAGTAGATAATTAGACTTTCCATTGACGTATTCCTTTAATTATGACAATGGAGCTGTCTTTTTCACTTTTAAAAGCCTTTCTCACAGAAAAAGAGGCAAAATTAACAATCAAATAGAGAAAGAAAGTCCAGAAACACAATATAAGAAATATAATATTGTATCATCCCATCAGACATCGGTATCAGCCTCTAAAACCTTACATGGACGCTTGCTCCTCAGTGAAACACAAGCTTTAACATAGTCTAACATTACACCTTCAGTTTACCTCACAGGACTCTGTGTTCTTGCATATAATTAGATTTGGTTCCTGTCAGGATCAGAGGGGCATTTTGAGCTGAAAACGCTCACAGGAAGACTAAATTTGTGATACAGGAAGTAAGGTTAATATCAGAGGGTTGGGTTACAGTGAGTCAGGCTTCAGTTTATGAAATAGATCTGTATTCAAAGTCATCGACAGGTTTCATATTTTCTGTGTTGTGTCATTGCTGCACAGACTCAAGAAGGATTATGAGTTTTATTCATAGCGATGGAGAGTTATACAGGTCATGTCTAAGGGTTTATTTGTACCACGCTAGCAACTTCAGGAATGGTGTTCGGTTGGTCTGTCAGACGGAAATATCTCAATTATCAGATGGACTACCATCAAATATTGTAAAGACATTCATGATCCCCAGATGAGGAATCCTACTGGCTGTGGTGTTTCCTCCTGGTCCATCATGAGGTTCATATTCATGGTTTTGAGTGAAATTTCTGAACAAGTATTGGATACATTGCTATGAAATTTCACCCAGCTATTCACGGTAGCTAGTGTTAATTGTTTAGTGCAAATGTTAGCATGCTTATGCTAGTATGCTGCTCAAAGCTTTACTGTGTTTAAGCGTGGCTGGAGACTCTTAGTTCTGTCAGTAAATGTTACTCAGACTTGAGCAAATATTGCATTTGTTGCAGACGTTTTTGGCGGGATCACACACATTTAATGTCCCAGCGAGTATTTACGGCAGCAGCAGGGCAGTGTATGTGGGAGTGACTCAAAATAAACTACAGTGGCCGTGTTATTTATACTGAAGGAAGACGTCACCCAGGGCTGCAGTGTGGCTCACTGATGTGTTTTTAATAGTTTTTGGAGAGCTCTGTGACACAGAGAAGGGAGGTAGGTCAAGCTTTAGCTACAGTCAATAGTCTACTCAAATGCAAGAATCAATTAATATTGGTTTTGGTCTTTTCATGGGACATTATGCAGTATGACAATGGGAGAGAGAGGCTTTTAGTGATGAACCTACAGACAATTATCACCTGGATCTCAGCTCCCCTCGGCCTGAAAATCGATTGTTTGGTTCACTCTTACTGCTCTCATGGTGTCGTTTTCAGCCGCAGCAGGACACTGATTCTAGTTTAAAACTTCCAGACATTACCTGCTCAGCACCAAATGGCAGACAGACACAGATGGCGACTAGCTGATCCACATAGTGGAGTGTTTAGCAGCTAAAGAGCAAGAAATTTCCACGAGTAGGTGGTGGAGACCAAAAATAGAGCTAAAAGGAAAGGAAATGTGTAAATGAGCGTCTGTTTACTCACAAATTCACAATGTTGTGTTCACGACTTGTTTTTGTTGCCCCCAAGTGGTCAAATAAAATCAGTTATTGCAGGTTTGAAGATCGAGTTTATGACTTCTCCCAAATTTTTTCTCCAAAGCTCAATGAATTATACATTTCTCCGAGTGAAACTATGTTACGGATTATTATCCGTTCATGACAGTATTTATCTTTACAAAACTGCATATAAGACAGTAGAGGACAGTGCAGAAGCCACTTGTTTGTTTTGTTGACCAAAACCAACTGTGAGATAATGTCTAAACCCAGAGACACACTTTCTGCACACAGCTGCAACTCCTTCGCCAACATAAACACAGCCTGACCAGACTGCAGTGACCTCTGTCCCCGCCGGTGTCTTGGTCTGGTTGTGATGCACTCCCTTATTATAACACATATGACTCTCTACACATATATAATTACTGACTCCCTCCTGGCAAATAGCTGTTTAATGACATCTCAAATTTTGGAAGAAAAATGAGCTCTAAACTTCTATTTCAAGATTTACATTCCACTTAATAATATCGAGGGGGGGTAGGGTGGACATTTTTGTGCGTAAAGTTGGTCTGACTGGAGCCAGACGCAGGGGCCAGACAGTTTTATTGCATTGTGGGATTACTTGCTGGCTGAAATGAAAGTGTATCGTCACGGCTCCCAGACCCCTGATCCTCGCGGCTGCCGAAGGGCCAATGCATGACCTCTAAAGGTAACACAGCCCGGGGAGATTCTTATACAAGCACAAACACGCATTTCAGCCAAAATAAGAATGCTGCGTGACATTTGGTCCGATATCACCACAGGAGACACTCAGACATTCGGCTAATTAGGAAAGAAAAGAGCCCTGACTGTGCAGAATGATGTGAAGTTACATCAGGTGAGATTTTGTCCAGTTGCAATAAAACTTTCCTCGTAAAACTGGTCTAATAATGAGCAAACAAATACACAAAATGCAAAACTAAGAGGAGTAACATTTATTAAACCTTTATGTATCCAGACTGTCTCTTGAGATAATTACGTCTGTTTTACAAAAGAGATGGGGCCAAAAAAAGGCAGCACAGAAGTTAACGCACAGTCACACACAATTAATTTACAACGCTCGGGGAGTGAAGTAAAACAGAACCTGAGAGGCATGAAGAGGAGAAGCTTGATTATTCAACACAGTAACATGACTTGTGAAACACTTTTTCACAATGTCTGATACGACACTGTAAAAATGCTCCATTCCAAGTAAAACTTCTGCACTGAAAAAAGTAAAAGTACAAGTTAAATGTACTTTAAATATCAGAAATTGGCTGCAGTAACTTAACCTTAATTTTAAATTCTCATCATGAAGGCATCATGTAGGGGATTCTGGATGAAAACTGTCCCTAGACATTGAATACAATAATTCTGTTGGGTAAAATATTTATATTTAAAGCTCAATCAAGAATTAATTTAAAATTAAAGGTGTTATTGGTAACATTCAGCCATTAAATGGGTCATTCCACCTTACCACCGCATTCATGTCAGAACCCCGCTGTTGTGTAGCTAATGTTAGCTAGCAAATGTTACTAATGTAGCTCACACTAGCTAGCAAACGGTACCAACAGAGTTATACTATTGGCTCACAAACCTTTTCTTACACAGACATAAACAAAACAATTATTTATATATTATATATTATTTCAAATTATTAATTCACATTCATAATAAAGTTTTTAAGCACCTTTCTTAAAGCTCTATTGATGTTTTACTTTGAATTTTTCGACATAAAAATATGACCTTTAAAGTGTTGTGAAGCCACTTTCTTTTGGAAAAGAGAAATGCTAGTAACCTTTCAAAGTAGCACAACACAATATAAAATGTGAAACAATGTGCTCTGGTGAAGCTGGAAATGTCAATTTAATCATATTAACTACTAAAAGAATCCAACTAACATTTTTATTTTATGGTAATTTATCTTATTTTAGTTTACTCTTTTGTGTCCAGCTATCTTTTTGTCCTTTTGTGAACATATATTATGTCATCATATCGTCATGTGTTTGTTTGTTCTTGTCTGTATCTAATTAACTAAATTAAATAAAGTATCAAAAGTAAGTTGTAGTTGGTTGAGGTGGACCTATTTTATTCAGTAGATTAATCTATAATGATGCAGCATATTTCATATACAGACCATATACTCTATATGTAAAATCTTTGTAAAGAAACTGTAGTTGTGGAGTAGAAGTGTGCAGTAACATAAAATGGAAATACTCAAGTAAAGTACAAGTGCCTCAAAATTATATTTAAGTACAGTATTCCACTAAAGGTGCTTACATTTTACTCCTGCTGATATGGGTTTTCAGAGCTTTCAAAAGAAGTTTAAACTGTAAATCGTTTCCAGCCCAGCATCCGGAGTATGCAAATGCCGTCTTGCCAAATTCAGAACCGACTGTGGAGACACTGAAGATTATCAGTCTGGATAATCTGACATGAAAGCTGTAAGAAATAACACAAATCATTGTACAGAATGGCTCTCGAGATGAAAACATACACATGAATCTCCCTCTATATTCTTATTCCTTTCAGTTAACACAAATAAATTACATGATGAGTTTGTGACCCGACAGTTCAAATAAAACACAGAGATGAATGGGAGACAAGATCAAGTTTGTGCTGTAGCCGGGCTGTGGCCAGGAATTTAGTCCCCCCACCACCAACTCCTCAGATATTTGGATTTGTCATATTTTACTTATTAAGTTAATTGTTTAATTATATTTCATGGAAATGCTTTAGTTACATTTAGACCCGATGTGATCTACATGCCGCTTCAAAGCCTCGTTCACACTGCCAGGACTAAATTCTTTTGAGGATTTTGGTTTGCTTCCTTCCTCATTCTCTGACAAATCATCTGGTGCTTCCCTGGAAGTCACAGTGACAGGCGACCAAATGAAACGCACCGTTCGTTGCCTTGAGTTTAGCACATTTAGCGGGATGTGTGGTACACAGATTCCTCTGGAAACATTTGGGATTATGTAAACAAAACTCAACAAAATCGATTACAAAGGTCTGGTTGTTTTTTGACATGAAAATGCAGAAATGTTACATATGGTATCTTTAATTGTCACATGTAATTACTTAGGTTGCTAGTTAGGTACAGCCCTTGTTGGTGACGAAAAGAAACCATTTCTGAGAATGATAATGAAAACCTGAACTGGCCTTTAGCTTCCGTAAGAAAATACTTTTTCTTCTTCAACTCCGTCGAGTGTTTGAGGAGTAATGTTACCCACCTTTTCAGCCCATCCTCATCAGAAACAAGACCATATAAGTCGACTATGAAAGCAGCTTATTACAGCCCATATTGACGTTTGGTGATGACCTCTAGTGGCCGTAATAATCATTACAGCAGCACAGGAGACATCCCCATTCACACTGCCCTTTCAAGGCAGGAACAGTAATGTCTTCAGCATCTTATATGAGGAAAAAAATACTGCAACCATCGTGGAAAAGTGTCTGTCATCCTGTCTGTTGTACCGACTCTTCGTCACATTTCTGGTCAAAAAACAGCGTTTGTCCCCGGAAGAGGGAGCCAGGCGGCTCCCGCAGTTGAATGGCGGTGATTATGTGACGTGATTCAGAACAAAAAACTTTAACTCACCATGTCTTTGTCGCCTTCAACTATTGTATTGTTGTAGTAACTGTCTCTGGAAATTCATATTGAAAAAAATCACTGCGACTGTCAGCCCTCCTGACCGAGACTTCAGTGAACTTTCCCCCAGATAACAGCATCCCTCCTCGCAGGAGCTAAAACAGAGTGTCTCAGACAGAGGGGGAATACAGTATGAGTAAACCGATGTGTGTGTTTTGAGCATTAGAGTGTGTAAACCTTTTCTAGTATATAAAATTCTGAACCTGAAAATGAACATTATATGTCTCCTTAACATAATTATATAATGTAAAGTAATTAAACGTTACATTATATACACTTCAATGGCCATGTGGTTTTAGAAACAGTGATTTATGTCGTCACTGGCAATCCATCTCTTCAGGCGTTTAAGTATGAGGATGTGTTGACCTTTTGCACTGAAGGTTATGGACCTTGTTTTTGAGCATTCAAAGTTAACTTTAATTGGTAAACATGATAACAGAACTCAATTGCATATGGTTATACTTTAGTTTAAGCAGGGGTCAACTGCATCGATAACATCATCTGCATAGACATGAATCTTTTCTGAATTTGCCAATATCGTCTCTAAAAACAGAAAACAGAAGAGGTGCTATTATAGACCCCTGTGGTACACCTTTTCTTCATGATTTTGGATGTAGTTGTCAACACAAAAACTTTGTGGTCTGAACTATACTACTGGCTTGTATTTTTCACCACTGAAGCAGTAAAAGCAGATGTGAAGTCTGACATCTCATAAGAGAAGCAAAGGTCAAAGGGTCAGCATGTATATCTATATTGTCCTTCACACCATCACACCTTCAAACTAATGGTGCTGGAGCCTCTCACCCCCTCTTGGTCCTTTTCCAAGTAACCGACCCCTCCCCCCTTCATCTGAACAGTCGGCATTAACATGTGATTGGTCAGCGGGGAGCAACCGGGGATCATTACTGCCAATAAACCCGAGTGTGCATGAAGGTTCAATCTGACAGGAGGGATAAAAGGTGGAAAAAAAGGTGCAATTTGTTGGAAATCCATTTCATCCCGACATGAAGTGGAGAACAGGATGAGGCCTTGGCTGCTTTTATCTACAATCCAGAAATGAAATGAAATTTAATCAACCTTTTATTTTCCGTCCTGTTGGCAGAAACAGTGGAAACGTTCTGTTTTATCTTCGGCTGTCGGTCTTCTCTCCTTCCTCTGAAACCACGGGGGCAGCAGCCTCCGACTCCTGACCGTCGCAGCGTGAGCGCATCGCTGGCCAGTGTTAAGTCTCAGTAATTAAGACTTCACGCTGTTCGACTTTAAAAGCTCCTAAATGGGCCTCCCGCAGCCGGCCGTCCCTCCTTGTTTCAAGTAATTTATTCGATTTGACATGAGTTGTGCTTCACCTCATCCTCGCCTCTCCCGCAACACAAGCCTGTGTTGTTGTGGAACTATGGAGTTCCTCTCCTCCTTTTGTCTCGTCTTGCTTTTTTCATCCCTGCTTCTGTCTATGATCATGGCTGTGTTTAATGAAGTCAAAAGCGCCTCTGTTTTTAGATGAGGGTAGATGATTAAGAAGTCAAGTGGTCAATCAGTAAACTATAATAAGAAGGCAAAACAAGTCCAAGACAAAAAGAGGGACGTTAGATAGATACTGTACATTTTCCTTCTGTACAAATGGAGAACAATGCATGATTGTTGTTTCCAGTCTGTAATGACACTCAAGTAATTCAGGTTGCTTTGGTTTTGTGATTAATAACAATCAATTAAAAGATTAGCATCTGCAAGATGACCCCAAACCACCAGTTTATTGAAATATATCATCAGATCCAACCCTCCACGGAGACCCAGTGTAAAAACAAGCACCATTTCTCCCACTATCTGTGCACTGTGTATCTATTAATTAGTAATTAGTTTGTTGCTTCTGGTCATAATAATAATGATAATGATAAAAATAATAGTAATGATTACAATAATAATAAGTTCATTTATAAAGCAGCTCAAAGTGCTTTACAGTGTGCCATTAAAACAAAACACGATAGAAAACAATACAAAAAGATAAAGTTCATAAAAATTCCATTCAAGAACGAATAAAATGGCAGACGCATAAAAGCAGGTAAAAAAAGAGATCGAACATGTAACATTGACTAAATGCCTGCCTGAATAAGTAGCTCTTAAGCTGATTTTTAAGCATGAATCATCATCTCTGCACCCAGAATGACCTTCCTTCAGCAACATTTCTCAGGTGAAAGAATGCCGTCCTGGTCTGTTGCTATTATAGGCCAGTTTTTTAATTCTGATTTGGTCCGGTGAGCCACGTCCCAAGCCAATTAAAAAGTTGTCTTCCTCTTGCATTTAGGCCTGAGTAGCAGTATCTCTGTCTTGTCTTTGTTTAGTGTTACAAGATTTTCACTCATCTATTGTTTAATCGAGGCTAAATAGGTAGGCAGAGACGACAGGCCGTTGTGGTTAGTTGGCCCCACATAGGGAAAAAAAATGTAAAGTTAAATATACATATTAGACCAATGAGGTAAATGCCCCAGATGAACTGAAATGATAAAGGTTTTAAAGCTACATCTTAACTCCTTTCACAACAAGGGACAAGTGTTATCTAAAGCTGGCTAAAATGTCTGTCGACATTGTGGTTTTCAGGGTGCACAGCATTTTAACAAACAAATTAGTAATTTATAAAATTACCACAAACACAACAAATTGAATTAGGAGACTTTAGGCCCCTTTGAGGGTCTAAGGCCGTGGGACAGGCCCCAGCTTCCCAGTTGGCTCTATGATGACAGGCGTAGATCACTATGAGCCCCGCCTAGGGAGATAAACATCTCAAAACAATTAAGATTTCAAGGTATGTCCAGTGAAAAGTCAATCAAAAGGACATTCATCTCAAAGAGGAGTGCATAAACAATAACGCATGAACTACAAATATATGAAAAACATCTCCAAATGACAAGGAAATGAAGTTGTTGGCTACTTTAAATTCAATTGTACCTTTAAACACAGACCAGGAAGATTATTATTGTATTCTCACATTGCTTTTGTGTAGACATGTAGCGTACCAAAGCAAATGAGAAAGGGAACACTTTAAAATGTCTTATCTCAGGGGATAAATGACAAAAACAACAACAAGATAGAAACAAAATCCACCAAAGAGATGAGAGGAGTCTGCACAAACAGACATACTGTAGTTAAAACATCAAAAACTAAATGGCCTAAGTCATGAAATTACACAGATTAGTCTCTATCTGCTTCAGATAAGTGAATGCTTTAAATCAGAGCTATAAATCAGACATGTTGAGGTCGTGCTGATGTTGTTGTAACAGTAAAGCACATGTCCTGACTGTAAGCCCGAGCCCCAGTGATACATCATCCAGCCAAACAGCTGAGCGTGACGGGCTCGTCTGTCCCAGTCAGATAAAAGACTGAAGAGGAGGGCTGTGAAATAAAGGCAGCAAACACAAATCAGAGCTAAACACATGATAAAACATTAGAAAACACAAACTAGCTGATGGATTCATAATAAGCTGAACTTGTTGGGGCCTGATGTGAGGTGAAGTTTTATAACCACTCATCTGCTCCAAGGACCTGGAACTAACAACAACAGCCAGCCGGTGGTGGTCTGCAGGCCGCTGAGCTCTGACACCGAGGCAGGCAGCAGTCACATGACGAGCACCCTCACGTGCACACATGCTCACAGTTGGTGGTGGCAGAGCGGCGAGCGGACGGCTGTCAGACTGCATCCACACCAACCAGGCCCAGCTGTTCACGAGAAGCATGCAGAGGGAGCGGAGGGCGTCTGGACGGTCAGATTAGATGGAGCTCGTTGGGCCTTGTGGTAGACGCAGACTGACAGACGCAGGCAGGTGAAGGAGACGCAGCTCTAACACTAAAAATAACAACAACAGTGGACGCAGAGGACAGCAGACAGAGAGACAGACAGACAGAAGACCCTGAAAGTGATAGATGGGGAATTCTTATGTCAATTTGAATTTTTGTAGCCGTGCTCACAGCGTGGAAATGTCGGACAGTGAGTTGGTCCAGACTGAAATATCTCAACAGCTACTGGATTTATTGTCTTGAAAGTTTGTGTAGACACTAGACATCCACAGATGATGAATACCACAGATTTCGGTGATCCCCTGACACCTGTGGTTCAGAGTGAAATGATTTGAATTGAATTGAATGCACTGACATGAAATTTGCCACAGACATTCGAGGAGACTACAAACAGCTCTGGTTTCCTTAAGTGACACCAGCAGGCCAAAACTTGGTTCTGTGGCTCTGTTCCTTTCATGAACTGTTAATGTTTAATGTACCAGGATAATGTTTGGATTAGATTTGGATTAGATTTAAAATCAGACATCCAACTAGGGCTGTCACAGTATCAGATTTTCTCGACACGATTACTGTGAAACGATATTATCGTGATGTTTGTCATCTCCTCTCTGACATTAGTCACACAATGTGGTAGAAGCTAGCCAGGACAGTGTCTTCTACATCTTATTTTTTCAGTTACACAGTAAGTGGCAACCAGCATTAAGGTGCATTAGCGCCACCTACCATGACAATGTGGGAATGGAAAGAAACAGAAATGATTCAAGAGGCGCTACACGATATTATCATGTGTGTATTATCATCACAATATCAGTATTTTTTTTAAATTTCACGATTAACTTCATTATTGTTTTTTATCGTGAGACCCCTACATCCAACCAATACAATTTCATTTTGCAACTTCACAAGCGTTTCTCATCAGGTTTGATTGTTGAAAGTGAAGTTATGGCTCTCTCCCCATTCATTTGGATCAGAGCTCAGTGTATGATAGCCTCTGAGTGGTGAGACTTGCCTAGAAGGACTTGGGTCCCCTGACTTTTCCTCTACAACCAACATTTTTGTTGTAGAGGAAATGTATTCCCCTGAAACTTGTTACAGATATTCATGGTTCCCAGAGGATGAATTATGATGTTAGCGTGCTGACCTTTAGCTCAAACCACTGCTGTGTCCAAGTACAGCTGCCCTCTTTCTCTGGTTGATTGCAAAAAGTAAACTTCCTCGAGGCGTGTCTCATATTTTTCTGACAGACGTATATGGAGCTGCAGGTCCAGTCCAGTCCTCGCTGTGTTTGACTCTGCTCCATTCACTTGTGTGTTGTTGTATCCTTATTTTCATACCCTGTGGACATTTCCCAGGGTACGTTGCATTGTTTTGCGGGGATTAAAATTCACTGAAGATTATATCTGCTCCAGCACTGCAGAACAATGCAGGGGGAAGTGGGGGTCTCCCTGTCACAGCCCAGTAAGACCGCTGCCCACCCATTCTGATCAGAGCCTGTGTCATGCCATGAGCCCAATTAGAGGCTGATCCATAAGAAAAACTCTGAGTCTCATATGTAAAACCATGTAGCTGTCTGCCCCTTGCACCTCAACATGTGCATGTTTTAGTCTTCAGAGGTGCCTGTTACAGCGGTGGGAGGCAGAGATGGTCAGTCTGCCAAGAGCATGAATGATCCTATAGATATTTTCTCCCCGTCCACCGTGTTTAGACCTTATTTATTAGGCCCCAGAGAAAACCACTCTATCATCCCAGTTTACTTTCATATTGTGCAATAAGATATGCTTCTCTCAGTGCTTTTCCTTAAACTGTCTCTGGAAAACTCTCTGAGTCAGCAGAGAGAAAGCGCTTCAGAGCAGCGAGCTGTTCCACGGTGGCGGCAGAGCGAGCCGGAGCTGCAGCACATAGGATCTGATCTGTGAATGGGCCTCAGTGAAGTCTAGAGTAACAATGTGGCTCATCGATGAAAACACTCATTGTCTTTGCTCTCGGTCTCAGAGGAGTCGCTGCACAAAGGGGGTTTTGTCACGGTGCCAAACCTCTCGGCTTTGTCGGAAGTACACATCCATACTGCAGACGAGTCGAAGCTTACTGCTTCAAGGTGATACGTGTTTTGTAAATATATCACGATAGAGATGAGAGCTGGTTCTTCATTTTGGTCGTAGATGTTAAGTGAGAGTCAAGCCATGCTGATGAAATACTGCATCATTCGAGAGCTCTATTGCACATCACAGTGAAACCTACACTTGTGGCTTGTGAATCACAAAGGCAGACTGAAACAGTAGCAGTCTGCAGACACACAGACCAGAGGCCGCAAGGTTTTTCCAGACTTATTCTACATGTTTGTTAAGGTTTATTTGTCTATTATTTTTACTTGTATTGTTTGAACTTTCTGTGTTTGTGAAAGTGAATGACTGTGTCTACTCATTTGTTTAGGGTGGCCTTTGGAGAAAAATATAAATAAATATAGCAAATTAAGCATTGAAAAACAAAAACAGAAAAACCAAAGACTTTCTCTGCTGAGTTGGCCCATTTGTCATCTTGTTTTGTTTTCTCTTAAGGATCTGAATCCTTGAACCTGCATTAACTGAAGTTTTCCGGCCCCTTGTGTCAGTAGAAACAAGCAACACTGACATATCATCACCTTTTAAGTTGGTAATGTTGAACTTAATAGCAAAAAGTTGCTTATTAAGAGGTCTAGCAGACGTGGAGCACCATTATCAGCTCCAATATTACCTCTCCTTTTAGCTCCGTGTTTGGTCTCTACCAACTCCTGAGGGAAATATCTGGTTATGAAGTGAAAATCCTCTGTAGATTTGTCACTATGATGACTATGAGCTGTACTATACGAGCAGCTCCTTTAACATTATGCGTAGTTTATGCACTATTTGATCCATTTGTAAGATAAAATATTAATTATGGCAGCTATAATTCAACAGCCGTGTTCCCATTAATGTATTGTCATGCGCATTTTAAAGTATTGCATCAGAAAAGGTTGATGAAAAGTGCAAATTCAAAAACACCTCCTCAATTTCACCAAACGCTCAAGGTTGCTTCAGAGTAAATGTGTTTAATGGGAGATTGAACACTTTTTCCGAATAGGTTGTTTTTACAACATTTCAGAACTTCGCTTCAACTTTGCTTGACAGTAAGATGAAAGCACAGCTACAAAGATGTCAACCTATATCTGCTTGGGAGGGTTGAAGGACCAAGAAGAGCTGCTAATGGAGAACTTTCAAACTCATAAAATTAAATCACTATTCTCTCATATAAAGGGACAACACTAACTGCTTATGACTGACAGACTTGTATTTTTTTCCCAGTGCTCGTCACCCCTGTCTCAGCCACAGGTGGCTGCTGCCCTGAAGCCTCACACGCTTCACACCGAGACGAGGGCCGGTGAGACCGCAGGCCATGTGACAACATTTTTGTTGTAACTGCTCCGCACTCTCCCACCCTCTGCAGCATTTCATTATTTCCAAACCCATGGGCTCAAACAATTTGTCTGTTCAGCTCAGTCAGCTGTGGCCTTTGATGTGAGCTCCCCGGTGCTGCGTTCGTGTTCATTAGCTAACAATCAGTGTTTTTGCAGAGGAGTAGGAGGAGGGTCGGAGAACAAAACAGAAGTGGCCACCTCTGTTTTCTTCGGTCTGAATTAATAAATCATGAAAGGCAACAGAAAAAAACAACACATGCAAGAAGAGGAACACAGGCATTTTTACGAGAATAGTTTTTAAAGGTTAAAGTTTGATATTAAAACCCCTCTCCAGTTTAACTTCTTTGGGTGGGGTCTGAAAGAATGTTTCAAGAATGGACCCTCTGCTGTTTTACGGGGTAACAAAACTAAACACATTTGCTGACGGATTCATTAAGTGCGAAAAAATGCCCCTCACAGCCATCTGCCAAAAACTAAAGAAGTGAAAAGGAGAGGTAACCCAAGCCCACCAGCACGGCGTTATTTACCCACACCGCCTGCACAAACATGCAGATGGTAGCAGTGATGGATTAGGCCGAGGTTATCCCAGTCAGGCAACACCGTGATAATAGAGTGAGTGCTTTTGGGCTGAGGCGACGTCGACACTGAAGTGATGAAAGTGACGTCCAAGAAGGGAGATTTGTGTCCAACATGCCACAGAGGATTAAGTATCTGGTTTCTCCGCCTGCTTTTAATCTGGACCAGAGGGGACGATTGTCACTTTGCTAAACAACACGTATTGATAGTGTGCGCGTCACCTCCAAAGCCAGGTTAACACTGGGGATTAAACACAGGCACTTAAAGTGGGAGGGCTCGGATTAGGGACGCCATTGTAAATTCCTTTGTAAATGTTTTGAGGGCATAATTTCAGTGTGATAAGTTCACACAATATTTAAGGAGACACATCTTACTCTCTGAGGGCTGACGGGAGGGAGTTGTGGGTGGTCAGCGACCGGCCAAGTCCACGCAGGTGTGACAAAGAAAAAAAAAACAACAACCCACTCGCTTCAGTCTGTGAACCGGTGATGAAGAGGGTGCTGAGTTAGACAGGATGGAGAGTTGTGTGAAATGGGTCAGTTAGTTACGATCACAGGTGTGGACAGTGGAAGAGGCTGAAGGTGACAGAGACTGATGGCCACTGGCCTCAGAGACAGAAGCACCTTCACCTCACATGGGAAGAAAAAGCACTCTCAGTCTTTTCTCTCTTTTTATCTATCTGGCGTATGGGTAGCATAAATGCAAGGACTGGGCAACAGAAACGAATATAACAATATCTGTGACCAAATACACCAATATCGATATTGCGACAATATGGTAAGGATGGTATCTATTGGTGTCTGGTAAGTTCAGAAAATTACATCGCCACACTGTAATGCAGCATTTAAAACCAGGAAAAGACAACATTCATGACACATTAGGATATAAATATATCCAAAAAGATGATACATATTCTCATCCACGATAATGATATAAAATGATAAATTGCCCAGCCCCACATGTAGTCTATAAATATAAAGAAAGAAAGTTTCCAGGTCCCATTGTGACGCATTTAGTTTACTTATGTCATGACCCGGCTCATGAGCCATGACAAAAGACTGGAGACGCGTTTTTAAACGGAAAGTTCTCCAAATATATTAATTAATTAATGGACACAAACTCAAAATACATACCAAAGATATGAGGTGTGTTATCAGAGTGTCAGCCAATGAGGGAGTGAATGTGATGGATGCAGAGTGCTGTCGAGTGTTAAACTGAAACTACTAACCAGGCTGAAGCCAACTAACAGGATCATGGTGCCAGAGGGATGATGAGAGAGAGAGAGAGTGCGAGATTTGTGACTGCTGGATCTTAAAGGCTGTGGGAGACTGTCCAGGTGTTCCCAGTTACCTTAACTAACCTCACACACCAGGCACCTGCAAGACAGCAGACAGCAACAGAACAAACAAAGGGAAAACACACACCGGCAGGAGGCCGTCACACTTATTTGGTCTGTACAACAGCCCCAAACCCAAAGATATTCCAATTAAAATGATATAAAATAGAAAAAAAGGGCTTTTACTGTAAAACCTTTAAACGTTGTAGTTATGGTTGAAAATGACAACAGAAATAAACAAGTTTGCAAATAAATCACCTTGAACTTTGCGTCGGTTTGTTGCAAATGGAAGCAGAAGTAAGAATTTATCTCACCTCAGGTTGTGGAGTTTTCGTTTTTTTTTTTTTTTTTTAACACAATCTTCCTCAGTTTGCTCAGTTTTTTTTGTGAATTGTTGTTGAATTTCTCTTCCGAGCACCTCTGAAGGAGAACTCGTCCAAGTTGTAGATTAAAAGCGGGGACTGAAAGTTTGCTGTTGACCTTGGAAACAGCAGATGACAAAACAATCTCACCACGAGATCAATCTAGTCGCCGTCCTGCAGTTTTTGATTGAGTCACGCAGCCTTTCCTGAGCAGATTTGAGGAAGACTTAAAAATTAAACACCTACGACCGGGAACGGCTAACTAAAAATCTTGACATTCATCAAATAGCTACGGTTTGTTCCTGCAGGGGTACTGCACTGTTTAGTAAATTGTCTTTTGTAATTTTGTCCTCCCCTGCGTCTCTCTGTACAGCTCTAGATGGATACGTGCAATCTACATATCATATTAACACAGTATTCCCCTAAAAATGCTGATGCGAGTTAAAAAACGTAATAAAGCAAAATAAAAAATCCTCCTCTCTGAAAGCAGAATCCCAGGACACGTTTGAGTGCAATAATGATGGTCTTTTATTGCAAACAAAGGAACAAAACACAATCTACCGCACTTTCATCTCTGATTCCTGCGAGACATCAATCATTCAAAGAACAACATACAAAATAATTGGTCAGAAACTCTCCAGAACAAATACAAAATGCAGTGAAAACAGCATCGCCCTCTAGGTTATCATGAGCTCCTCAAAGAAGAACTAATACTCTGTGAAAATTACAGACCTCATACAAAAAAATAAGATTTTTTTTTCTCAATAATAATAAAAAAACAGCCAGCATATTTACAGGACAATAATATTTTCTATGAATCTGGCTTGCCTAAATTCCCAGTGAAACTTTACTTATTAATTTTCTCAGTAACCAACTTGTTACACGTGTCCGCTCAAAGTGTATAAGGCATGACAATCAACCTTTTGTCTATTCTGACATTTTGATAACAGCAAAGTCTTAAATATCAGGATGGAAGACATGTTAATGGACCAGTCAGTCCTCCTCTTGAGTATCCTTTATATTTTTCAGTAATTGTCATTTTTCAAAGTTTCTGTGCATTACTCAGCCCATCTAAGGCACCGACTGTTCAGTAGGGGAGTCCAGAACAAACTGTACACGAACATATGAATCAAACAGCTAATCCTATGCTAACCTATAGCATTATGTACAAGTGTATAAACATTAGTGATGAGAAATAATGAGCGTAGTAGGTAGCGAATAACTTAATTTACATGCAACCAGTTAAATGGGCGACCATTTCATCATCACTTCAGTCCATTTTGCTTTAGAGATGAAGCAGGGAAAAAAAACAGAGCGGAGACAGCAGTTTTACCAAGTAAGTAACAAGTAGACGCCAATGAATCAGATGTGTGCATGCAGACGCGGATGCGCAATAAATCATCGAGTTGGAGCACTTTGGTTGCCAAGGGCGATGAGAAAAAAAAACGGAGAAGTTAATTGAAAAGCTCACGGTTTGAGGTGAGGACTGCTCTTTGGATGTGGGCCGCAGTGGCAGATGTGTGGCGGCTGGGTGCGTGCGTGCGACGATGAGAGTGAGAGCGAGATTAAAGTAGTTTATTCTCAGACTCTCTAAACCTTCGACCAAAGCCCTGGCATGGGAAAGTGAGGGTGGAGAAGGGTTAACAAAAATAAAAAAAGGGAGAAACTGCAACCACAATCTATAAAACCCCAATAAGAAAGCGCAGACCGCAAACTACAGCCAACCCCCCCCCCCCCGTCCTGATCCGACTGTAACACACATATATGGTTCCGTCTTCGAGCAACAAATACCCTGATTGACTAAACGGGGATCTTTCCAGAAAGGGTTTGTTTTCCCTTTCATGTGAGGCCACTTTGATCCATGTATCATTCCTGAGGAAATAAAAAAAAAAAAGGGGGGAGCACTAAGTGGAAAAGTGTAAGGTCAAATCAAGCAGTGAGAGATGAGATCACTGGTGATGTCAACTCTTTTGTTTCTTCTTTAAGTCGCTGGGTTTGTTGTTTGTAGGAAAAATATATATCCCTTGGGGAGCCGTTACAGAGACAGCTCCAACCTAGATGTTTTTTTTTTTTTCACTCATGGATTAAATTTCTAGTTTTCCATAATCGCTGTGTATCCTCAGAGGAGCTGCCGAGGAGCCAAACCCCAACATTATAGCCTGTTCTGTGATCAGTAGTGATGTCAGCCGCTCAGTGTTTCCAACTCTTCTGTGAGGTATTCGCCCAATCGTACTTCAAACAAACTGAAGCTGAGGGATCGCTTTATTACTGCCACTTTTTCTGAGCTCTCCGACCTCGTTTTCAACAACCATTTTGCTTATTTATCGTCATGAATCACAGCTGAGGAGTCTCGAGCAGGAGCAGTGAAACTGTTGGTGGTTAATGGAGCCACATAACGTCAGACGATGACAGCTGTGATAGTCACATCTGGTATTTATAACACGATGCTTTGATTCCGCGTTTAAAATAAAAACTATAATGACCAATTGGTGTTAGTCGCGCAGGCAGAAATCATTGGATACAGAGGAGGGTAAATGGAAAAGACAGAGATGCAGCCTGTTATCATGGATAAGTGCAGAGGGCCGAGGCCTCGTTGGCTTCCTTTGATGTGTACTGACAACTGTAATAACAGAGTTGTGCTTTTCACTGCGAGGAGTGAGTGTATTAACACATCTCAATAATGATTATAGTGTGTTTGGTACAGTTATAATCCTTAATACTATCCTGATACTATACATGGTCATAGCCCTTTAACTTATTCACGATGAGTAATTATCTATATATCTTTCTAGTTTCTATTGGCAGTGAGGGAGTCTGCCACGAATCAGACTGCCTTCCTCAACACAAGGGATTCAGAGGAAATGATGCATGACTTCCGTCCAGCACGATTTTATCTTGATATCAGCTTCACTGTTTACTGTTTACATTCTTTCACACTGTGTCAGAGCTGCATCTGCTAACCGAACGTTTGCTACTGCCGCTGGGTGACTTTTATTGTGAAGCCCCCACAGGAAAGTATTTGTTTTGTTTTATTTTTTAATATCATGGCTGTCGTCAATACTGGTATATCGCAACACCCTTGCCCAAAGACTCTTCATTTATTATCATAAATGACAAAGAAAAGCAACGAATCTTTGCATTTAAGAAGCTGAAACCAGAAAATGTTTGACAATTTTGCTTAAAAAATGACAGAAACAAATAATTTATTACCAAAAATAGCTGGCAATTGACTTCCAATCAGCTAATTCATTAATTGTCGCCGCTCTAAATGTCACTGGATCATTTTTAAATTTCAAAAGCAAGTAATGAAACAAGACGGAGCTGCAGGTGACAGGCTGCACACCTCCAACTCCTCAGAAAGGTAACTTCAGTTTGACCCGCTGCTGTTTGAAAAACTTCTCACGCCATTTACATGCAATTATTATCGACTGACTACTTAATTAGTCACTATACTTGGCTGCACTGTAAACTGATGCACCACTTGCTCCTCTTATATTTCTGACAAAGCTGTTCAAGTTTGTAGTTTTCAAACCAAACTTGCTGTTACTACAGAAACCACGGGTGTCGCCAAATCAGTTATGATTGTAATCTGAAGGATAACAGCTGTAGGATCAGAGTTATCTGTAAAATAAATAAGCTGAACTGAAGCTGAAAGTAAGAGCACTTCCACAGGGAGTGACCTCTTTTACTCTGTTGTCATCTTCGCTGTCAGGTGACAGGCTTTCTATTTCATGAATAATTTACAGAAGATACTCAAAGTTTGCAAAAGCCACTGAAGAACTTTACCAGAAGTTTAACAAGGGGCAGTTTTTTTTGTACGAGTGTCAGTTTGCTTTTCCCTCAGTATAATGCCTGTGTAATCTCCCTTTGAACCATGTGTCTGACTAACGTTCCCTTTAACGTGATGATACAATTTGCTTTTAAAAAAAATCATGCAATACAATTAGCTGTAAATACTGATTGCAGCCATGATAAACATTTCATGTGTATGAAAACGCTGCAAGCAATTGATAGACCAGTTTCAAAATGCCACAGAAGCTGTGAGGTTCTATGGGAGCAGAGCTCAGTCAGTCAGGGGTATAAATACTTCACTAACAAGGGTCCGAACACCTGACCTGTGACCTGCGTTAAAGACAGGTGCAAACACAAACAAGCACAATACAAAACCTCATTCACATCAGTTGAAACTCCACTGTGTGCCTCTTAAGCCTACAAAGATAATATCATCGAGGCGTTCCAGCTTAGTTGTAGCTCCTTGAAATGCTACAAAAACTGTAATACAATCCACATCCACGTCCTTAAGGTTAAGTGGTTACAATCAAGGCAGAGCAGTATTGTTCAAAGAGCTCACTGTGAGACTGAGCTGAGTAACTGACATGACACGACCTTTAATGATATTTATATCTGTCACTTGTTAAATTATTCTCAGCCAGTCATTTGTCCGTTATTTTCTTCGCTCCTTTCCTCAAACATACCACTCTCTGCGTGAGATCACAGATCCGTCCATGTGGGACACATAGTCGCTGTCTGTACCATTGTCATAACAGTCCTCCGGGAGGTAGGGGGAGCCGTTGTTCACCACGGGGCTGTGCACAGGAGGCCCACAGGGGTGCATGTTTTGGGTGTTGTAGTGATCTGGGTAGTAGTTTCCATCCTTGAGGACCCTGTGGCCATCCCCCCTGTCGGCCCAGTCATCCCTATCCTTTCGTTCAGGGGTGTAGTCGGGGTAAATGATGTCTCCCCCCACTTTGGGTTTCAGATCCTGGCTGCCTTTGCTCGTCTTGTCCCCGTAGACCTCCTGCAGCTCGTGCGGCTGCAGCACGTCCAGCTGAGACTCCTTCTGCATGTCGGAGGGTCCCAGGTACTGTTTGGTGTAATAGTCTCCTCTGAAGGTGCGGCGCTGTCGCATGAAGCAGGCCCCACCAAGGATCAGCAGGAGAATCAGGAATAAGACTCCACCTACAGCCCCACCGACTATAGTACCCAGGCTGCTGTCAGGTAAGGAGGCCAGCGTCGGCGAGCTGAACGGGGATTTCTGCTGGTCCACGGCAGTACCGGTTCCGGCGGTGTCGTGCAGGAGGGATGCAGTGGTGCTGGGGGCCGCCGTGGTGGGGGGAGGATCTGCAGAGTGAACATGTGATGAAAAGATTTAAACAGAGAGGAAGGACGGCATATGGAGTGAGGAGTCATAAAAATAAAGGGGAGAAAGACCGCACTTTATGTTCTGTAACAACTGACGAAGCAAGTGTGACTGGTTTTTAGATTAATTTATAACAACACTGAGCAGTGTTGGAGCACAGACATGCCTCTCCTGAGACTAAAGAATTTGTTGAAAGCCGTGCTGTAGAGCATAAAGGGGGAAATGAAAGGGGCAGAGTGAGGTTAAGTGCTAAATGTCATTGTGTGCGTGCGTGAGAGAAAGACAGAGAGGAATCAGAGGACAGAGGACATGCACTCATGAGCATCTGAGTGAGCGTGATTGGCTCTCCACCCCGTTCTTTCGAAACCCTGCTGTGGGGAAGTCATGTGAGAAGATGAAGTGCTGTGTGATCGATGTGAGGTTCCTGCATCTGATTTGTCCTCTGGTGGCCGGCGTTTCTGATAGCTGCCAGAGTCGGACAGAAAAGGGCCGTGTGGAGCTCAAGGTCAGGAGAAGTGTCTCCATTTTGACCTCCAGCCTCGGGGGCTAAGAGCAGCCTGATACCACTAGTCAATCGCTGCGCCGGCACATCAAAGGCCTGACTACAAAGCAATATGACTCGCACTAATAGAGGTCTGCATCTCCGGGAGGTTTTGAGGCGCTAGTTATCAAAACCAAATTCCCCATAGAGCCATAATGATTTCCACAATTTAAGTAAGAATCTAATTACCTGCAATTATGCACTGTGTGTGAGCCTGAAGGATCAGGGCTAAAGTAAAAGCATGAGTGAGGATAATGGAGACAGATCAAGGTCAGTGAACTGATACACTGGCAATCGTCTCATTCGTCAGTCATCAATCCCACCCTGCAGCGTGACATTTTAACCTCATGTAGGTTGTGAGCATCTGCAACCATGTATCTGATCATCTGAGTGACGAGCAGCCAAAAACCACAAGGCTGCACAGACAACTGGGAATATGAAACAGCCACACCAAGCAGCCTTGGAGGGGGGAGGGGGGGATATATAGCTGAGCTCAACCTGACTATCTCCACAGGGGAGGGAAGTGAGAGGCCGCATGCCCAACTCTTAATATTTGACAAGAGAAGCAAGATAATTGCTCAGTGCTAGTCAGTCCTGGACAGGATGTCAGCTGTGCTTTCGTTTGGAGCAGGACTCCAAACCAGGCCTGTACACAGATGGAGTCTGACAGCCCTTTTTGGGGCTCCTCCAGCTTTTCCCTCTCGACAGTGAGAAACGAAAAGGGTTGTGTGTGTTAGCCGAGTACGTGTCCAAAAGCAGCAGTTGCTTTGTTTGGAAAAGGATTAAAAGGAGCAGAGGAGAAGTGAAAATAAAAAGGGATGCAGAGTTCTCAGGATCCACGCCCTGACCTTACAATAATGAACTCCTAACCCATGGACAGACAGAGGGAGCAGACGGGAGTCGTTTGGTTTCCTGCGAGTTTTCTGACCAGGATTTATGTCAATGAATCAACTAATCCAAATGCAGGGAAACCCCTTTAAATGAGGCAAGGAAGTCCCCTCTCTGGATATTAGTTTTAATCTGTGAAGTGTTGAGTTGAACTAAATAAACTGATCACTTTTCATTCAGAACAGCTTTCGGAGAAGAATAGCAAAGAGAGTAGAGAGTACACACACATACTTCTGTGTACAGCAAATCTGTGAACACAATTCATTATGCCCCGCTGTGAAATCTGACCTTAAACAAAACAAAGAAAAAGGTTACATGGGGGCATACTTTGCTGAACCAGCAGGGGTAAACACCCTCTTCCTTATCTGAGAAATCTAATGTTGCCAAAACCACAACAGTGGAAATGTTTGGTACTGATACTCTTTATCCGCGCTCCGTGCTCCTCTGTTGCCAGGAATGTGTGAAAGTGGATCTGGGCTGGGACATTTATACGGAGGCTTAGCTCGGCTAGAAGTGTTGAACCGAGGGCTGATCGTACTGAGAGGGTAATCTTACATCAGAAAGGCACCATGGAAGTCAACAGATTCCTCTTTTAACCTCAGATGTTAAAGTTTATTTATTTAAGTTAGTAGATGGTTAAAAAAGCATCCACTGGCACTTTAAGAAACTGAGTGTAAAAGTCAAACGTACCTTGTACCCAGAGGTTCACATCTTGAGTGCGGAGACCGATGTCGTTTATCACTTCACAGCGGTATACTCCAGAGTCATTGCGCTCCAACGGGCGGGTAAAAGCAAAGCTATTGTTTGAGATCTCAACACCCTCAGGCATCAATCCATCCAACCTGTGCAAAAATGAAACATTACATAAATCTCACAGTGCATCAAACATAGACCTTAAAATTCATACATTGTTATTACTCATATTATGTTTCAGAGACACAAGTATAATTGAGAAAGCTCCTCATGACTTCCAACAACGCCACTGTAGGCCTGTTGCAACTATTAAAATATCACATGACTGCGATAATTTAAGATGACTGCGCTTCCATCAATCGAGGGGAAAAGCTTTCAACTTGAACACAAGGTTTCAGTGTCAGGGCAAAAAAAGAAAGCCAAAAAAAAAAAGAAAATAAAGAGCTTGGCTGTCTAGACTTTACTGGTTCTGTCAGCTCAAATGAGACCATATTTCTTGTTTTCAAAGCAAGATGATGACAAAGAGCTGCCAATGGGCCGGTGTTATTCTGATGCATGAACCATTTGGAATCTTTTATTTATAGCAGGGAGTCCCGATGGGTGCAGCAGGGCATTCGACAGCTCCAGTGTCCGGGCTCAAAAGTTATGCTGGAGGTAATTTATAGACTGACGCTTCTTCACTTCGCTGCTTAATATAAGTTTGTTAAAAGCCAGTTTTGGATGGACCAAACAGCAGCTGGTCCGTTGTATAGTATTTGCTATAACATTAGATAGTCAAAATGTGTTGTAGCCACGTAAGTGTAAAATAACAGTGTTAAACCAACTTGAACACATAAACTATTGACTTGTCTAGGATAAAAAGGAACCAACAGTGGAGTTTAAGCCTGACTTTCATTATTTACATTCTACAATGGCTTTTTCAGAGGTGCAGATGATGTTACGCAGCTTAACATTAGCTGCTGACAACCTGAATATGAACATCAAAAGTTTTCCCAAGGTTTATGAGTTGAAAAGAACCTCCTGAATGCACCTTTTCACAACTGACCGCACTCCGACACTACCGAGGTCTGCAAAGGATATAGCAGGTAGAAGCAGCAGTAGTTAAAGTCCAAGGGGCACTTCTGAATGACATGCTCAAGGAGAGTTGTTTCACTGCATAAAGATTTGGTGAAACAGTGAAGAGTACCAGGTTTAGTTTTGCCTCAAGGATATGTTGTTCTCCAACAAGCCTTAATGTCTGACAATATAAGGAATAACGAACAATATGGCGGCCAAGAAACACCTGAAGACACCATCATGTTTCATAAAATCTGTCTGTCAAATGGTTAAATGGTTTTGGAAACTTTCTTAAATCGACAATCCGACATTCACACTCACTTCAGGGTTTGAACATCTCACTGAAATGCTCTTTTGTGATAAGTATTTCTGTCACTTTTTCATATCTCTATATATATTTAAATGATTATTGCGTCTCGTCCATCTGTGACTTTTCACTCCATCTTCAAGTGTGGCTGAAATCTTTTGCCATCCGCATGATCAGAACCAGTTATTTTCGAGCATAACCCGACCCTTAGAGGAACACGATAATCTACCGAAACCATGGAAAATGTGTGATCATCTATTTCCGATGAGAAGTGAGGTTTTTAGGAGCAAGCATTAAACCACCATTAGAGAAACGTCCTTGTTTGTTTCAGCATTCAGTTACAGTGGTTGAAGCTTACTCTCAAAGTCACCAGAGTGCCATTCAGTAACTGTCTTGCTACACCTACAGGATGAAAATCTAACAAAACGGTTGTCCCAGAGATCAGATCTTCTCAAAAATCAGACAGACTTTTGGCAGCTTTTGCTGATACTGACCTGATCCATGTGAAGTGATGGGCAGGCGGGTTTGCTTTGGCACCACAGACGAACTTCACATTCTCTTGACCCACATGCCAATTTTTGTCATTTCCTGTTATCGATACCATTGGTGCAACTGTAAACAAAATAAAACAAAAAGGTTACGATGTTTTAAATTATTTACAAAGACAAAAGAAATAGAATACATATTTATATCAAGGCTATGTTATTCTTTACAACTTACAACATAAGGTTGGTTGTTCTAACCAAAGTGTATTTTATTTTTATTTCAAAAGGTGAAAGTCAAGGACTCAATAATCAGTCACTGTGATCCCAGCAACCTGGTGACAAATGAGCTTTTCCAGAAGGAACAAAGCTTGCATTATAAGCACAGTAGCGAGCGCTGACAAAAACAAAGGCTGTGCAGGACTGTAGCAGGGTACAGCATCTGCTGGTGAACGAGCCAAGAGAACAAACAAATGACCCTGGGTTGGTGGAAAGTTAGAAAATGACAGACTCAGTCAGACAGTAGATGTAGTGCAGCTAATAATAAACTCCACTGCCTCACCGTGACAAAGAAAAAAAACACAACGGAAGGCAGGAGGATGCCTAAATGAAGCCCGGCACATGCCACTGTAATAAAACATGGCAAACACTGCCTTAGATATCCAATTTTTTATTTTGATTTCTCTGGAGGACAAATGAGGAACTCATTACAACACGCAGGAAGATGCCCCGGCTCACCGTGTCCACTGACCCTTTTCACGCAGCTCGACGTTGAAATTGTGCTTCTTTTGCACTTAAAATCCCTTGCCTCGGCATTTGACATGATTTATTGAGCTGGAAAGGCTCTTTCTTCCTGTATTAACCTTGGTTTTTCTGCATCTCCATCCGCTGCCCCCCAGCAGCCCCCCTGCTACTTGTGTTGCTGCGGAGGCCTGATCAATATTTCATAAAATACCTTCATTAGCCTGCACTCACACAGTCCAAACACAGACCAACCCTCCGTACTGATCGCCAAGGAAGTACGCATCAATGATTATAACATTAAAATAACTATTAAATGGCCTCTTTACGGGCGCAAAAGGAAAGGTAGTGACCATAAATCAAGCTATCATCATGGGATAATATCGATAAGATATGCTGTACCTGTTAGGGCTGCACAATTAGAGCTACAATAATCATTACTTCTCATATGTAATGATCATGATTATTCAACTCGGTGATTTCAGGAAGAAAAACGTTTTTTCTCTGTTTCCGACTCACAAAAGAGGACATTTAAAATTAAATTAAAACGTTTAATGATAATAAATAGAATTTCAATACACAGCATAACCTTACACATTTAACTGAGCAGCCATATGATTAAACTCAATCCAAGGTGGTGAGCAACATCATCAGAAGCAATTTGTTACAGAGGATGATGCCATTCAGACTAAATTTTAACATTTAGAGGTGGAACTTAGGGCTGCAGATATTCTATATTTTTGTTGTTTCAGTTTTTAGTAAACATGCTGAAACAGGAGTACATAGTGAATTGGTCGGGGACTGCGGATTTTGTGAGCTAGTGAGTATTTACTGCATCAGGACAGCATATGTGACTCAAAGTAAACTAAAGTGTCCATGTTCCTCATCAATGTTGTGTTTTTGGGCAGTCAGCAGAGTTTCCCACACAGACTTTACTTGGGCGGGCCGCCCAGGTAGATTAAACGGTGCCCAAGTATATGCGGTGACCCATTTCAGCATTTTTTAGAATTTTTTTCATCCTTTTGAGAGGACATGTCATCTGCGATCGATCAGCGAGTGGAAAATCTGCCCCCTCTACACCTCTCATCTACTGACTGTCACACATGCTCTGCAGAGAAACAGAGCGAGAAAGATGTTCTCTGGTATTATGTTCCTCCTGTAAAAGCACTGATTGTGATATTTAATGTAGCTCTTTTTATTCTTGTAAGTGCATCTGGTTTTTGTGATGTAATTTGGTACCACCTTGGTTTCAATAGGCGGACAATTAAAGCAAATTAAAGCAAATCTGAGGCCTAAGTTGATTTTTTGAGGCTCATTCTCAGGTCTTCAAATACAGACGCTGTCGGTTGGTGGCTTGGATCTGATATATCCACCACAGGTACGTGGTCATTCTGTAGGAAACACTGATCAGTGTCCAAAACACATGCAAATCTTTCTTGTCAAGGTTCTGAGTCCAAAGAAATTTGTAATTTTTGTCTACAGAGGACTTGCAGCTGTGTTAAGTGCTTGTTCTTTTCCCAATAGAAGTAGTGGAATGACTTTTTTGTTGGCTCTCTTTTCTTTAAGAAAAATATAGACTATCACCAAACCTTTCCTGGCAGATGTAAGAACAGACAACACAAAAACCGAAGGAGGTCTTATTACTCAGCACTTACACTGAACATTAAGTATGTAGGGAATGCGAAACTCTGTTTGCAGGGCTGGATGGCGCACCACACAGGTGAGCGTCTTCCCCTGGGCGTAGCTCTGTGGTTGCCACATGTAGCGCACATGTGTGGTGCTGGTTCCGTTGGGCTCATCCTGACTTTGTTTCTCACTTCTTCCATAGAGCTCCGTCTCCCAGAAGACCTCCGCGGCGGGACGGCCTCGCTCTGCTATGCAGGTGGCCACCAGTGACTCATTGCCGCCATCCAGCAGAGCTGTGGGGCCGGCAGACACGTAGACCTTTGGCTCCACTGTGTGAAAGAGAGAAGGGGGAGGGGAGGAAATGACAGAATGGGGAAGAGATTACAAAATGAATATTGATCTTTTTGTGTATGTATATGAATAAATAATGTCCATCATATAGTCTATGGACAGAGGGAAGTGGCTTTAGTATACTTAACTGCCAGAGAGAGCAGATTGACTTCTTCCATTTCACATATATGCATTAAAAATTGATGAACCACGCTATTCAATCATATGGAAGCATTTCAGTGGAGACATAGCTCTCTTTATTGTTGTGTGTCAAACACATGGAAGGGCAATTTATTGATCCTACTGTATGGTTCTAGCAAAGCATATTGGTGCCTAAAGTATGGATCTGACATGGGGGAAAAAACCCTAAATAATGCAGAATCAGAGGATACTGATGGTAAACTGTTGTGTTTGTATCTGACTGTGTTGTACTGGAAGATGAGAAGCTAAGCCTAAACGCTGTAGAGCTGTGGTAATGTTACCCCGGCTTCTGTTGAATAACCGGAGGTTTAGACGTAACAAGGATTTTCTCAACAGACAGGCAAAGCAGACTCATGCAGGAGGGACGCAACCAGAATAATGCAACCATCTACCTGTTGTGCAAAGAGGTAAAACTATTTATCTTTTGCTGCACTGGCCTAAAAACACATATGGGGCTGTGTTTAATAATCACAAACTGTGGGAAATGACACTTGGGAAAGTTCAGCAAGACAAAAGAGGAAACAGGACAGTGGAAATACAAAAGACAGTCTGCTGAGGGAGGGGAGGACACTGTGTAGGGGTAGTGAAGTAAACTGGCTACTTAGGTTACAGAAGATTACACTTCCATTACTAGAATTTCTCTCTAAAGCTGATTTCTTCTTCTTTGTCTTGCAGTGCACCACCTCCTCCATCTCTGTCCCTCTTAAAACAACAATAACAGCTGCTCCACTTACTGCAACGATGACAGTTTTAAAGGCGGCACGTGGAGGCCCACATCAGCCTAAGACAAGGCCATCACCTTTAAAGACAACTGCCACCCTACTCCTCCCCAGCCGAGCAGGAGGTCCAAAAACAAATCCAAATAACTCCTGGCTCCCTCTATTCCCAAAATAAAACCTGGCGTCTCCTGTGCCCAGTGCAGGGGCAGGGACGCCGTTCTCAGTCATCCACCCCACATTCTTCACTCCCTTCTCTCTGCCCCTCCTTACAGGCCTCTGACTATAAACAGTAGCAGCTCTATGTTCGGCGGCGAGCTGGCTGAAGCTCCACAATAACTAAATCAGAGAGACGTGTTAATTTGGAGCTGCTGTCAGGAAGGGAGGGGAGTGCTTTGGATGAGTGGAAATGCTTCGGGGAAAGGGTAACGATTTCCCTTCAGCAAACTGGCTGCATTGGCCCTTTCCCGCCCACACACACTGATGAACATATGCACACCGAACACCGACGTCAGAGTGGGATCCCCTAAAACGAGGGGTGGTGTGATGATCTATAGCAGCCATAATTTCTGTTTTAGATTTTGGATGCTGTGATGCAAAAAGCTGGAGCGTAGACAAAGAATTAATTCTGCACCAAAAGCAAATTTGTGATGCAAAACAACTATAATTCATTGTGCAAATGGAGCCACACATGGCAAGCAGGTAGGATCAGTGGAATTATCTGCAAGTAAGCTCTGAGCTAAGATTGGCCTCATTAGTTGATAGTTAACAGAACTGGAAAAAATGCAGGTTGTATAGTAACTGCAAACAAAATATAGCTTTACGACACATTCAGCATGATTTCACTGAAGGAAGAAACAAAACACTTTTAACCACAGAAAAACGATGACACTCTTCAGATTTTGGCTTCAATGAGTAAGCAACTTTAACCGTCTCTGTGGGGGGATTTCTCAATTTTATGTCTCAGCACAAAAAGAGCTGAATTAGTGGGCACATGATGAAAAAACAACTGTAAAGATAAAAGAATGTAGGCTTGAGGAAGAAAGTCAAATATGAGGTTTAAAATTATCTGCAGCAGAACTGCTTATCAATAAAATCTGCCTCGCCAATTCGGTTTGTGTGAATGTTTTGTTTTGAGGAACTTCAAGTGCGGTTTAATAAATGCCCTATTCATCTGTCAGCACTCTCAAACAAAGGGGTCGCTCTAATTCATTCACTTTATGTGTCATATTTTCCTTCCTGTTTCTTATTGGTAGGGACTTTTGGCTCATGTACTGTAGCGCAGTTCCTGTGGAACTGTTCCTTGAATGCTCATGCCTTTTCTGTGAGAAGTTGCAGACGCAAGGAGGGGGAAAAAAGCAAGAATGTGCTGGTCCAAAACAAATATTGTGTGTTGAGTGTCTCATGATACTGATTAATACAAGACGAGTTTTGAAATTAAGTCAATGTCCACGGCACCTGTTAATCATTATAATGCGTGTCGTGACTTTGGTCTATTATTTATGCGTTTGAGCCTTTTCACTGATTTACTTTAGTTCATTTGAAAGGAATGAAAATGAGGTCAAGTTCTCTCTCATAAACCTCAAATGTATAAACACAAATCAAAACTGGGAACTTTGAGTTGAGTTAAAAAAAAAAACATGTTTAAACTCAAACAAATACAATATGCACCCATACACTGACGTGCACAGTGTAGGGCTACAGCCATCTTGTCCTTTCTCAAAACAGCAACAGTCAACCAAAACAAGGCAGAGATGAAGAGGCTAGTCTTCATCGCTGCCTTGGGGAATTGAATCTGCTGACTTTAGCTCTACGTGTAATTGTGATGTACTCCCTGTGGGAAAATATGCTATGAGACAACCTAATTCCAACATGACATGTATCAAATTGCAAAGAACATACATGTCCTCCATAATTACACCCTATAATTACATGTGAATTGTAAAGTAGGCAGAAGCATGTATTTGTGAATGGGTGTGCATGTTATGTGTTTATGTGAGCTATGTCTGACAAGCTGCTCAGAGAGGAGAGCAAGGTGTACTTGAACTCTGTGACGTCCCAGACACTGTGGCTGTCACAGCAGCACTTAATGTACCACTCATTAGTCATCAGAGTCTCCTTCACTCTCTGGAGGCAGACAAGAAACTTCTGCCTACAGTGCAATCTGCTCCTCTCAGCCCTGCCTGAGTGCAATCCAACCACCCATTTGGGGCTTTGAATCATATGCTGACCACAGAGGAAGTTCAGCGTTCATGCTCCTCAGACAGAAGGTTATGGCCCAATCCCATTTCCAACTTTTACCCCTATCCCTCGTTTTTGAGTGCTCCTTTTACCCTCAGGAGAGAGTAATAAGGGGAAATGTTCAAAATCTCCTCCTATTGAATGACACAACCCTTTACGCTGACGATGGCGTAAAGAGATGCAACCGGTCATTTCAAATATGCTGTCTTCAGCTGTGGTGATTTCACTCGATCCTGGTATTACTACAATGCCATTTGCCATTTATCTGGTGGACATAAAAAAGTATGGACGGCCGCAATTTGTTCACAACTTCACATTATCATTAAAGCCATCAAATAAAACAGAACACTGCTTCATTACCTGACACTAACAGGGTTTATAGGCTAACATTAGCAACCTGTGATCCTACCCCTGCCAGTCTGCACTGATATTAGAGGAGCGTTACCAAGGCTACATGGCCCTCCAAACAGAGCTTTTCCTTCCTTTCTTTCCTTTTCTTTATAACAAGCATAAAACAATCGCGTCCAGTTTGCTGATGTCTCAGTAGCTTACTATCTTGCTTGCTAACGTTGCACTTGCAGAGTTGTGCATGACAGTCCAAGATTTTGAGGTGTTTCAATGTTGCATCCCCCCCTTTGATAGTATATATTGCCTTAAATTTAATTAAAGTCCAGCAATGAAGTAACTGTACTTGATACCGCTCCTCTAATATCAGTGCAGACTGGCAGGGTAGGAGCACAGTTCGCTAACATTAGCAGTCGGTAATGAGGCAGTGTTCTTTTTAATTTGATGACTTCATTGATTGGAGAACGAATTGCAAGTCTTCATGCTTCCTCTCATCTCCATCAGAAAAACTGCAGATGGCATCGCAATAATACAGGAAGTGCCACAGTCACACAAGAGGAATCATCACAGCAGAAGACACTTTGTTGGAAATGTCTGGTTGTAACTTTAACACCATCAACTGATGACGTATGAGGATCTTGACGGGTTGTCCCATTCCACGGGGGGGGGGGGATTTCAACTAGTACCCTTTATAACTCTGTTCTGAGGGGCAAGGGGTTACCTCAACAACGAGGGGCAGGAGTAAAACTTTGAAATGGGATTGGGCCTAAATGGTAGGGGTGGTAGTAATATTAGGCCTTAGTGTCCATACTCTCTTGTATACTGTCAGTACGCAATGCTTTGGGAAATCAGAAAAGTTGGTAATGAAAATCCCCATTGAAATGCATGTTTTTCATATTCATAAAAGCAGCGATAAATAAGCAAATTTTGGACCAGGGTGTGTTTGATGTGATGTTGTACATTTCTAATTGATTTTTTGGTCTCTAATATAAACTGTGGCCATGTTTTTTTGCTTGGTTATCAGGGGCAGACAAACTGCCTCAAATTAAAGATGTAATATCAGCAACAATAGAGGAAAGCAGTAAAAAAAAAAAAAGAAAATTATGGTGAAGCTAAATGTGCAGACACTGATAAGTATAGCATATTTTATGATATATTGTTTATACTGAAAAGTGAAGTTTGTCATCTGCTTACTCAAGGCATGTGAGAGCTTTAGAAATGCCAATTACTCAGCCTGAGGTATGATTTCATAATTTCTGACAAAGGCTAGAGAGGGCAGAACTTACAACAGTCCTCACTGCCTCCAGGGAAATAGCTCCACATTGTAGTTTTATGACCAGTGCTACAAATGAAACTTTTTCATGCTGCTTGGTTAAATGCGTCTGAATGTCATGAGAGTCACTATGTATCACACCCTGCAATTAACTTGTTGTTGCATGCAACTAGTTGCATCAAGTTGGGACTGTTTGAACGTTCTTGTACTCTATTTACAAAGTTGCTGCATGACGAAAGAGTCTGCATATTCCATAAAAATGTTATTATGTGCACTTTGTGTGCAGTCTGCAAGTGGCTTTATGGAGATCATTATAGAGACTCAGTGAAATTAATTTAAACCTGACGTAGCAGTTTTTCACAGTGAGCGACACTGGAGTGAGTGAGATGAGTGGGGCTACACCACAGCAGCTTTTAAACAGCTGCAGATTCTTACAGGGATTTAAGTTTACATCCCCTCTGTCCAGGTAATTTTAAAAGCTATGTAGCTTCAGGAAGTAGTTTATCCCTCTAGGGAAAATGCTTAGTGGTCACCTCAGCTTTGCTTAATCACAGAAAACAATGCCCTGCTTTGAAAAGTAAGATTTAAAAAACAGCATAAAGAACTCAATACAATGAAAAAGGAAGTGACAGAGCTCTTCTTTACCTAATACATTGACGTAGGTTGATGCTTGCGTATTGCCCAGGGGAAACGTCGCCACTTTGCAGATGTAGGACCCGATATCTTCAAAGCTAGCTCCTCCAATGTTAATGGTAGCATCACGAGCAGAAGGGGAAACAAACGAGACCCGTTTGATATACTCTGGAGAGATGGAGATCCCAAATTCGGGATTGAACACTGCCAAGGTAATGGTGCCTGAAGGAAGGCGACGCTCCCAGGAGCTCTGTGTGAGACTGAGGTTGGAGCCCACTTCTATTCTGCAGCTCAGTGTGATGTTCTTTCCCAGCACTGCGTTCACTTTCTCGGGAACAACCACCTGGTTACTGCTCACACCTGCTGGGAGAGAGGATGACAGAGATAAGATTCAGATAAACAGCAGTGACACATAATTGTTGAAGCTTTAATTCAACTATAAAAATGCATCACTGCATTGGATTCAGAAATGACAGTTTTTGATCTCTGGCGTCTTACGACAGAGGAAAACTGTCTGGGAACTCAAATTTAAATTCAATTTGTCAAACAGTGAGTTTCTTCTCATCTACTGTGACAGCTGTAACACCACAGAAGAAGACCAGCTATCACCAGACTAGGCCTGCACAGCATGAGGAAAATCTGATGTGCAGCAACATTGCTGAACACTGTGATGACGAATCGAGATAATAGTCAATATCTTCGCACGATTGACAAAAAAAACTGTCCAGCTCACTGACGTACAGTCCTATACTGGTTTCCAGATTTATTTTGAATTGTCTGAGCCTGTCACTCTGGCTGAAGGCCTGGCTTGCTCATTGTGTCCCCCACAAAAACAAGTCAAATCGGATTCCAAACTAAACACAACAAGGAGATGAGGTTACCACCATTTATTTATGCTAACCTTCATGATTTATGATTACTTTGATAAGATTCTTTGATTGATTTATTTTCATTAAAAAAGATGTATGTCGTATCTGTGATGCAAAGTGTAAGTGATTCCAGTATGTTTTAGTGCAATTTTATATTTTACTTTAAAGTTTTATGAAAGTTTTGATGATTATTGGGATATTAGCATGAATCCCAGTTATGTCTGACAGAATAATCTTGACATGAAGTTTTCATATCATCCAATGCCTAATCGTGAAGACCATGAAATCACAATTTATTGGTCACCACTAAACCAGTAGTACAGTAGCTGGTATGTGCCAATCAAGGGAGCTGGTGTGGAGACATTTTCTACTTTTACAGTGTGCTCATCACTGTTAACGCTGGAAGAACAGGACATTAGCATAAACCTACATGGCACAATGAGTCACAACTTTGTACCACTCATGTGAGATTACATAGTTGTGGTGTGGTGTTGGTGCCAGTGCGTTCCATCCATCCATAAAAGCAGCAGTGAAATTCAGATTAGAGTTTAATTCTTGATTAGCTTTCTACAAGCTGCAGTACACTGTATCACACATTCCTGTCCCTCACTCATCATCATCAGTACTAGTCTTTCCACGGTCTCATTAACAGCCATCATTTGTTTCAGACACGTTTTCCTGTGGTTGAAATAAAAAAGACCAGACTTCATCCGTGTTACTCTGAGTGCTTTAATAAGCAACACACTTTCACCGCAGGACACTCAGACTTGTCCCTCTTGCTAATCATCTGAGCACCTTCTAAGCAGGAAAGAAGAAAAACAACCTCTGGAAGGAGATGAAACAAAACAAGCAGTTTGATGGTTTTATTCCCTCTTTTTATGTGGCCCTTAATTTTGACTTGAAGCCCACCACAGGTTATTTTTTAAGCTAATGCAGCATGTAAACTTGGTTTTGAATGTTAACGGCCATTTGGATGCTGCAATTCCTCAAGTCAAGTAAAGACACAAAGAGCATTTGACAACGAATGCCTGAGTGGTCTAAGTGGTTAAAATCATACTTAAACTTTGAGAAATCAACAGTGAAGAGATGTGACTCAGTGTTCATAACGTGCGAGCTGTATGGACAGTAATGTGCATGTCACAGTTGATAGATGTGCTACTGGGTTGTAGAAAAAAAAACAAAAACAACCAGCTCAGTGGGAATGAATGCAGTATCTTGGAAAACTAGCCGGACATAAATCCTAAATTACAGGTTATAGCTAGGCCTATAACCTTGAATGGAAAAAAAATCCATCCTAGCTCTGCTTTTTGTGAGTATAATCACACAAATGAGTCATTGATAGAAAGATTTTTAAGCGGCTTTACAAATTTAAAAGGTAAATTGACGAGTAGATCCGCATTAAGCCTTGAGAAAATGTCGTTGTAAACAAAATACAAAAAGTTGATTTCATTCAAAATATTCAAACTGTCTCTGTTTTCTTAACACAGTTGCAGTTGGAGTAAGCTATATTGGGAGTCATAAATTTCCACTTTGTACGTAGTCTCGGATGTGTATGGAGTAAAGCTTATAAAAGTGGTCCATTGGCTGGTATTTTGAGTCTTTGGCATGAATGTGAGTGGTAAGCCACAGCAATGCTATCTTGGTTTGTGAGGAATAAAGCCAAGGGAGGCTGAGGCTCCCCGTGCTCCATTACGTCCCCTGTAATTTTAGTGATTACACACACACATACACATACAGAGTTTCACTCTTCCAAAATAAGGAATAAGAGTGTGGCCATGTGTGTAAGAGTCAGGCATTTTGTTTGAATGGCTGCTGCATCCTAAATGTATGCTGCATTGTGTTGTGAAGTGTCATGCTGCGCTATAATACTTGGGCTTTCCTGTTTGTTTTTTTCTTTTCTCTGCTGACCCACATTTTTCAAAATATTTTCCTTATGTTTCCTGTCTTGCTGTGCAAACTACTCTTGCACACTTGTGCACTGTATTTAGGCATTTAACCTATTAACCCAAAGCATTATACTCAGCCAGCCTTATTTGTCTTTCACTTAGAAAGACACTCTGGAAAGTCACTTCCAAAGGAAGGATTATTATTATGACATTTCTACAAGATAATTTCAGAGGTCCGTTAACATCGTTTTCCCACCTTTGAATCATGACCTGCTCTACGAAAGGGAGCTCACGCTGCTATAATGTGCTTTGCAGTGCATGTGTTGCCTTGTGTTTGCATTGCGGCTGCTGGAGTCCTCTGGGTACACTGGTGTGGGGGAGAATGAGGGTCAGAGCCTTGTGGGTTTTGCGTTCTCCACCCCATGGTCATCTGAGCCGACAGAACAGCTGTTTGTTGCCACCTTACTAGTTCAACTCAGTTGTTTTGCTTGCCAAAGTATAACATAATTACACTGCCATGACAAAAGCTTGACAGTCAGATAAATGTTTGCAAATATATATCTATAACTGGCATAAGAACAGAGATGGCATGCTGATAAAAATTCTCCTGCAGCGCTGATTTTCTCAGTAGTAAACCAACATGCTTGGCATGCGTGACATTGCGTTGATGCATGCAGACACGTGTCTCAGACCAGGCTTCTTCTCCCTAACATGCTCCACATACTGCAGCTACCTGACACGACACTCCAACTGCTACCGTACGTAGTTTGTCTATCTCAGTGTGTCAGCTTTCAGGCCTGTCAAAGCATACAAAGAAACTAGACTCCATCCATGCTATGCTGTTTGTTTTACAGTGAGCATTTGGGAGTAAGTAGGAAAGGAGGGAGAGAAAGGGGGGAAGTGCTTTAAGAGGACTCCACCCTTACCATTATGGGAGGGGTGACAGATGGCCTCTGCATGGGATACCTACAGCCAGGAGGAGAGTGGGGAAACTTGGCACTGCAAGCTGGGAGCATGAAGAACACAGCCAGGGCTCACAAACTAGAGCACCGCAAAATATTATATAAAATACTGCAGGCAAATGAAATGTAAGCAGTGCGTTAAACAAAGCTGTCATGCTGTTTCATCAAGGAAATAGGAATACTGCTGCAGACCTGAAGCACAGCTCAGGGCTGTCACTAGTTGCATTACTGGTTATCAATCTTATCCGGTAAACAATGAGGCTCAGAACTTCAGAAATGATTATTTTGGTGGCCATCTTTATGCTGTGTCACTGTTTTGATTTGCAGCCCATTTAGTCAACTCAAAGTGTGACTCCCTGCACCACAGAACAGCCGGCAAAACCTAATGTGACCGAAGAGAACACAGCTGCACTTTTGCCCCCTTTTTCCCTGAGAAACGTTAGGAAAGAATGAACTCATGGGATGGATATGCCTGCCCTTTGAAGAAATGCTTCATATTTGTTTCTTTCCCTCCTGACATCACTAATTGCGACAAGCTGCTCGAAAGACGCAATGCTAAATCAAAACCTTCCTCTTTGCCTGGCAACCGGCTCAAACATTCCACGTCGGCCACTTGATGAGCCAAAATCTCCACCTACTCAGACCTGACCGAGCTACAGCCCTGACCTCCGCAGCGGAGGCCGTCTCCTGGCTGGAGATCCTCGCTATGAAGCCTGCAGTGCATGTCAGAACCATGTGAGACGTGGGGGATCCAAGGCCAGAAACATTTACAAGCAGCAACAAAATAGACAATATGTCATGTTCGTGTAGACAAACTCCATGCATAGATTATCATGTCAAACAGCACTCATGAGGGACTGATCTGAAGACCTCACAGGAGAAGAATGCAGACATGAGATCTGCGCAGGAAGGAGTGTGGTTTAGGACTAAAGCAAGAGGAAACTCTGAATACAGTGAAAAGAGGATGACTAAGGACACAAAGCAAGAAATAGGGCAGTTATTGAGAGGAAGTAGAGGAGTGAGATGAACCGAAAAAAAGACTTTTACAACAGTGTGAACTATGTGAGGATATAAAACTGTAACTAGCTGGGTCAATCATTTTTACAAACTCATATTAATACCTGACAGGAAATGACAGGGACCACCAAGTTTGCTGCTGAACCAGGACAAAACTGGTTGATTTGAGCAGACGTTATAGTGCCTGCTTTTATAATCATTTCTATCATTTATGATTACATGCATCGTTTATGTTCTCACTAAACTACTACTGACATTTTGAAATGCTGCAACATCACTGTAACAAAGTCGAACGGGGCAATAAACATGTGGTCAGATGATCAGAGAGGAAGCTGGAAAAGAGTTTAGCAATATTATCAACAGCTTAATTTGAAGGAAGTCAGCGCACCCATAATGTTAGTAATAATCCCCCATTGTACGGGAAAACTGTGGACATGTACAACTACAGCAAGTACGGTAGGTCACAGATGAACTAGGAAGTTTGCCTTTGTTTTATCTCCCACCTAAGTTTAGCTAACCTTGTATTATCACTTGACACATGGTGTTTGTTACTCTGATGAACTACTTTTTAGCGATGTTGCAGTATTTCCAGCTCTCAACAGCTACTTTGAGGAGTACAATGTGATCACAACCAGTGACAAAATAAGATCCAAATGATCATGTCAAGAGTTATTATTTTGAGAAATGTATTTTTTAACTCTTAATTTTGAAGTAAAATGTTAAGCAATGGAGATAAATAGTCAAATTGCTGTTTTGGGGGATTCAAATTGTAGTTAGACGCCTTCTCTTGGTTTGGAAATTCAAGTGACTGCAGCAAAGCTGATTCAGCCCTTTCTGATTACATCACATTAAAGATTTCAAAGCAGTCTAAATCAAGTTGGCAGCATCTTTATGTGCCCCTTATTTCAAAATTGGTAATTGGAACGGAGTCAGTGGAAATCTGTGTCATTCTCCTCTTGAAGGTGTTAGCAAGCATCCCAGGCACCACACCTAGTCTAGTCCTCCTCACCCTCTTCCCTGCTTCAGTAGTTTTCGACTGTGAGTAGGAGGTGGACACAGGCTGAAGGGCAGTGTTTCATTACTGTTTAATGAGTGCAGTAATTTACACTCTTTCCAGGCACTGAAGTCCCTCAGTCTAGTATAGGCCAATGGCAACATTAGCTGACTATTAAACTTCCATCTTATTCTCAAGGTCACATTTCAAAAATGTCCATTAACATGTATTTGAAAACTGTATTGGCAAACTATGCCAACCTCATGCAAAGCATCCAAATGGAGCTATGAATATGGACTAATAAATGACTATTGGATAGAGTCATAAAATAATTATTCATTGAGGACTGGATGGGCTGAAGACGTCGACTGCAACTGTCCCCGACCCATTCTAAGTCCTGTGTGTGGAGGACAAAAAAATAAATAAAATTAAAAAATGAAAAAAACATCAGAAAGGTGAGAAATTTGTATGAAATTAACATAGAGTGTAACAGTTGTGAATTTTCAATAGCACATCAATAAATCTTCCACTGGGGGCAGCATTTTCTGAGTCATCTGTGCCTTTAAACACTGCAAACTCAAAGAAGTCAATAGGCGGTGTGGAGCCATTTGTTTGCTATTGTTACTTTCTAAAGTGGTGACTAGGAAAAAAAACAAAACAGACAATGCCTATATGCCTGGCACAGGCCCCCAGACTGTTGCTTTATTTTTGTGAGGCCTATAACTCCGTCTCAATCAGTTCGACACAGGATAGACCAAGTGGTGACTTGCCTGTTTTATAGCGTGTCTTTATCGTAAGAAATATTTGTGCAGTGTGTGAAAACATTAGTTCCTACACCAGCTCCATCAACCCCCTTCCTTCCTCGCATTGTATCCTGTGAGGGTGGGTGGCTTTTTCAGTGGGCTAATTCATGGTGGAGACAAACACAGGCTGACAGGCCTTTAAAAAGGGGCAGGCGGGCCTCTTTCACATGTCACTGTCCTCTTCAAAACCTTTTTCTCATTGCTCCCCCATAGCAGTGTGGACTCCTGCGTCCTTCGCATCCCGGGTCACATTTGATTAAAGATCCATGCTTAAAAGAAAAAGATCAATAGTGTTGACATACAAAGTGTCTGGGTAGGTTACAACCTCTCGTCAGAGTCAACTACAGCGATGAAGTGGAACTCGTGAAGGACAATGTCTGCCACTGTGTATCAAAGCAACACAAATACTCCTACAGCATCCTGCCTTATTGTGTGGGATTTGTTATTGTTTGCTGTGGGGGTTTGTGGTATTTCAGCATGTGAACACAGCGCTATGGATTCAGAGAGGGCCAGCATTGTTATTTTTCTATGCACATGGAACTTATGGAAAACAGAAAAAGAAATGAGAATTGCAAAAGTCACAGATGGTCACATGAGGAAAAGAAAGGCATTTTCAGTCTGCTGTGTGAATAAGTAACTTAATTGTGGAGGTCTCCTTTTCAAGCAGAGAGGCTACAAAGGGACTCTTTCTCAATTAGAGCTTAAGTGTATGTCATCCCTGACATGTTGATGCTAATAGAGACTGCACTGCACTCACCACAGCAGTGTTGAAAATTGCAGTGGGGTATAAATGTTGTTCATTGCAGGGTCTGCAATCTCATCAAGTGCATCCGTACTGCTCCTGTCCTCTTTAAGAAAGCTGAGTGTTCTCAAAAAACCTTTATCTTGTCTCAGAAGTTGACAGCCATGAACGAATGTTTAGACATTTACTACATAAAGCAATTAGTCAAGACAACTGAAGCGTCTACACTTTCAGAACAAGAGGTGTTTTATGGTTGGCCTAGTATCTGTGTCATTGATTTTAGTAAATTATTCACAGCGTCCACTGAAATCTACCATCACGAACAAAGACAGGCTACCTAGTGATAATTGGAGGTCTAACCCCCTGCATTAGCCACTGTGAAAAAAAAGAAGATTAACTGTATGTTGGACTGGCATTTGTTCAACTTTGACTCACTGCAGCTGCATCAATGGCCCCACTGCTAAGACTCTACCACTTTGTCTCACACAACTGTGCTCCTGAACCTTTGGGTAAAAAGAGGAGAAATATCCTTTTCCTCACGGCAGTCTCCTTACCAATGCTCAAGTGTTAACTCAGGCAGCAATGAACCATACCAACTGTTTCAGTCAAGAATTATGCATTGTTTTTAGACACGTCACTGTCCTTTGATAAATACTGTAATTTCATGACAAGAAATCTGATAAAACCAAGTTCAATTTTCATTCATTAGGACAGAAATAGATCAGGCCCTTGTTGGGTGGTGGTGGCAGAGGGTGGGTGGAGCTTTGCAGAGAAGAGCGAATGAGTCCTGTACTAATCACAGACTCCACTGCCCTCGACTGGGTCTAAATGGGCTACTGTACTTTCATTAGGCCGATCAAACATAATGGAAACATAGTTTCCCACATGCCACAGAGACCCTGAAGGGAATTAGACTGTTTTTCTTTAAAATAATTCCCATGATTGTCCAATTTTAGACTTCTTGTATGACGGCTGTTTCTGCCAACAACCAGCAGCATGTCGTGTTTTTTTTTCCTACATTATGTCAGTGACTGTCACATGTAGGCTACACCCACTGGACTAGTATTATCTGGGAAAGTGCAGAGATTTGAAATATGTTTTGGTGTAGAAGAAGAATACTGGTGGGCGGTGAACAATACACTGCTATTTTTATATATAATTACACTCTTTTATCCAGTAAGATGCATTTCAGACTAAAAGCAAACCACTCTATGTTAAAAAATTTGCTATTTGAACATGTTTACAGCCCTTTGTATTGATACAAGTGTAATGGTCAGGCTTTGTTTTAAGTGCTTGATCTGCCAACCAAGCATCTAACCTTATTTGTGTCCTCTAATGGGGCCTTAATGTTATGTGGGATAGTTTGCTATGTTAAATACATAATTTTATGTGGCCATTCCTTGAATACCAACAGAGGAAAGAGGGAGCACAGTGAATCATTATTGAAGCTACGATTCAAACAACTCAATCTGTTTCTCTAACAGCAAATTAACATGGATTTCGCTCGGTAGAACTAGAGTGGGAGTTAAATGCACGATATGTAATTAGAAGGCCATATGGCAATATACGATATATACCTCAACATTTTGAAATCTTCTCAAAAGCACTTCATATATATGATAGGACAGGGCAACAAAATCAAACGTCACAATATTTTTGACCAAATAGGCCCTACTTTGATATTGATGTCGCAACAATATTGTAGGGATGACTATTGGTACTTTCACAAAAAAACACATGAGATTTTTTTATAAATAATCATCAGTAATGTGGATATAATGACTAAGAGGGTAAAGGCTAATATTAGAAGAAGTAGAACAGTCTGGTAAGTTTAAAAAATGACATCGCTTTACTGTAATGCAGCCTTTAAAACCAGCAAAAGATGACACGACATATCACAATATAACCATATCCAAAATCTGAGACGAAATATAGTCTCTTATCACGGTAACTCAGCCCTACCCAAATGTTAGAGCCTCCATGCCTCTATCAAGACAGTATCTAGAAATGAACAAATGTACAGTGCTTTAACACATCGATGAAGTAAGTGCCGGTGGACATTCTTGAGCAATTAGCATCACTGCATATGTCAACAATCACCACTTAACAGGAAGAAGTAAAGCAAGCCAACTGCCTCTGTACTGTGTATCCAGTGGTCAATAAAAACAGTAGATAGTTCGGTCAGTGTGGCATTTCGGCAGCATTATCCTGGTTAGAGGCAGTTCACTTTCCCGGCACACCCACTATTCCCGGCACACACTCTCACCCTGTTTCTGCAACAGATTAGAGCGGTACTCTTGAATCACAGTTACCACCCACTTCGAACAGTGAAAACAAGGAGATTTAGGCGAAAAAAATCACAGCTGACTAAAGCACATCTATAGTGACCTCACAATTATATGCATGCCAACATGCCAATGCAAAGCATTAAGCCAGCTGCTTTGTGTATGATGACATTAAGTTGCCCTACATCCTGTAAAACTATTTTTAGACTTCAATCGAAGTCTACACATCGTTGCAATGTACACCACACTCCCCTCCTACAACTGCAAAGTCCAAAGAGATTAAATTTGCTACAAGACTAAAAAAAGTCTGTAAGGCAACATTCAAGTGTATTTTTTCTGGGTCTTGGGTTACATGTCTAGTTTGACATAGTGTTCCCATATTGTGAAACTCGCTTGGATTTGAAAGACAAATATTTTGAGAACATAAAGGTAGCAGTACCCCATTTATTGTAGGTCTAACGGCTCTGGGTTGGAGAACAAGTAAACTTTTCAACTGTGAAGCCCTCCTCTTTACAATGTAATGCAATTTACATTTTAACATTGTTTTTAAGCCCTAAATAGAACTGGCCACTTGTTTTGTTATGATCCTTTTCGCAATCCAAGTAGAGGCAAAATATAGCAACCACATTGACCTATCATGTTTGTCAGCAGTGAGCAGTAATCTATGTCTCTGTGACAGAGCCGCTTCGCTACTGAAAAGGACAGTGTATGTTCTACCTTTCTTCGTCAATTTTAAACATTAATGAAACCTTAGTTTTTACAGCTTTAATCAAACAGGGGGAAATGTCTTCAGCTTTAAAGTCTATTTGAAAATAAAGAGACCATCAGCAACTTAAAGAGAAGCAGGGGGGATTGTGGACGCGGGGGGTGAAGCTGGGATGTCAAAGGAATACATAATAATTTGGCTGAATACCAGCAGGGATATAGTTGAGCAAAATCCTATTCAAGCCATTACTGCAATATATCTGCATCAAGAACCGGGGCTGCTCTGCAAGCCAAATCAGGGAACTCTGAGGTAAGGGACAGGTCTTTCTTTCCCTTAGTTTCGGTGTCTGATGTTATCTCACACAAAAGGAGGGCAGAGGGCGGGTGCTGAAACCTAGAAAACTTGGACAAAAGTGCTGATAAAATAGCAAAACTCTATGTGAAACTCAACTGCATCAACTCCGACTGTCACAGGCCGTCTGCTTCAAATGATGTGAGTGTTCCCAACTGAAACGCAGGAATGTTAACACTCAGTACTACAAGACACGGTTCTGGACTGTCACTCATGAGCAAGTCCATTATTGTAAATAATGCATGCAGTGAACATTTCCTGCTCACTTACGGTTTTGGACCTGTCATTCTCAAACACTTGTTTTATTTTCATGGCTAAATTCACTTGTATGTCATAGATTTATTATTTGTTAATAATAGGCTTGCTGCGGTAGTCAGTGTTACTGGTGTTACACAGTGTTTGGGCATATACCAATTACATTACTTGGCCACTGTCCCTCACTGTCGTTTTGTTTTTTCATAACTATTTAGTTGGATGATGAACGCACCAGCAGCGCCAGCAGCAGAGTAGAAGGAGTCACATTTCTTTTATAACATGACAGGAGTCAGAAGAGCTGACCGACAAGACGATGTCAGAGGATTTGTGGTCAAAGTGAAAAGCAGTATTTTGGATTTAAACCCAAATCTAATAAGGAAGCAGATAACGTTAAAGAGAAAAAAGGAGATGGTTACCTCACTGAGAAGTTGTATGCAGCTTGTTGCCTGTAACTCTTCATCTAACAGCTAACTGAGGCTGCAAGTTGTTCAATTACTCCTACAAAATGTATAAAACTACTCCCTAGCATATTTCAAACTGATACACTATCAACAAATACTGAAAATGACCATTGTTTTGCATTTTTGATGAATGATAGAAATAAGTGCTAAACTCTTGTGACTAGTCTAGTTCATAATAAAAGTAAATTTGTGTTTCACCAGCTAAATGCTTTTAATGTGAAGCTGCAGCAGTAGGAATTATTCAGTTTGCATTAGCAGCAATTTATCACAGCGCTCTAGACCCACAAGATTATTAGCTGGTGGGGATGTTTCGACACCGTGGGTTGATAAACTTTGCAGGAGGAAATATAGTCTCTAACAAAAGCTAGTATTTTGGTTGACTGACTTTGCTGAGATTCTCCAGATATCTTGAGCCAAGTGTCTATTATCACACTAAATAAACACTGTGGTAAAGTTTGTGTGTAATACTGAAGGATCCATCCTGCAAGTGTGGGGAAAACATCAGCAAAAAAAGGACATTCCTATCTAGCTGTGGTATACTGTATGTCCGCATTTCTTGTGTACAAGCAATCAGCACTTCCCCGTATCTGACTGGTGGGTGTTAATAATCTCCCACTTGGGTGGTAGGGGGTGTGTCAGTGCATACAACTGACTGTGTGCTCTTCCCAAACATCAGAGCCACCTGACAGCTGAATGAGTGAAACAAATAAGACTGAGCGGTGAAAAGCA